>NC_080079.1:48966999-50302195 GCF_949987535.1 Balaenoptera acutorostrata
CTACGATACATAATATACAGACTTTACTTTCAGTTGAAGTGAAGAAGGAAACTTCAGAGGTTTAAGAAATCAGATACTGGACTTCACCGTTTTTCTCTTTCTTGCATTCGAATACCACCACAACCAGAGCGTAATGGAAGTCCCTTCTGGAAGTAATCCTAGTCCAGACACACCATGAAGAGCTCTAAGGCCAGGCTGGGGAGAGTGGCATTATTTTTGGGGTGAGTAATCTCAGGAAAAGCATCAAGAGAAAGTGTCATTGGCAGCCTCGCCCACCACAATTAAGAAAACCAAGATTCCATTTATTAGAAGATCTCAGTAACAATGCTCACGTCAGTAGAGGGATTTATACTTTACAAAGTCTTTTTTAAAAATTATACTTTCAGTCGTTTCTGAGTGGTTTTATTCCTCTAACAGAGAGTCCCATTTAATTACTGGCTCACAAGACATTTCCCCCAACAGAGCACCACTGGGTTTTCCAACAACACAGCATTGCGATTTCTCATAAAGTCCGTGTTTGCAGGTTTTCTGAATCACTCTTCTCTTCTCCATGGTTTCCAATGGTTTGTCCCTCCAGCCCCGCTCCTCCCTTGATTTACTGACACAGGCTGTCTTTCTGCCCTCCTGCCCTACAGTGAGGATGTATTATCAAGACCTCACCAATCTCTGGGTCTTCTCACCCCTTCAACTTTAGAAGTTCTCATGCATCTTCATTTTCCCCCAAATTTAGGCTACCTGCTTCCAAACATCTCTCTTAAAGGCACATTCATCTCCTGGGAAAGTCTTTTTTTTTCTTGCCCAACATCATGTTGAATTTACAATAAGTTTAAGTAAAAATAGTCTGTGTGATGACCTTCTAAATTTCAGATATTTAAAATTTCCTACACCTTCTTAAAGATTTTTGATTATAACTCTTTTACAGTAGAACATCTCTGGGAATTCTAACTTCTGTTTTCATAGCTGCTTTTTGACTTCCTTGGCTGGTCCCCTCAACTCCACTGCTTACTTCCCCTTCATTTCAAAGCCCATTCTTTTCTATTTTCAAAACACTCTTCTTAGCCCTGGGGTGCTCCTGACTCATGAGCCTTTTGCCCAGGTGAGTGAAATCTGAGGCTTTTCCACCTCAAGGGCTGTTCACCCCTGGACACAGAGGTGCCAAAACACTGAATTGGAAAGCACTGTGTCCCATCAGACCTCAACCTCCTTCCTGAAACAGGGGAGTGGGATCCTCGGGGACTCACTGCACCTTCAGCCTCAGCAAGACCGAAATCTCTCAGCAGCAGGAGACCAATGCAAACACGCCAGAAAGCAAGACCAAGAGCAGCTTGATCACTCCCACAGTGACTGCTCAAGCCTTCCAATTCTGCATGCTTGCTTCCCCTGCAATTTTTATTTGGGTTCCATGACTTCTTCAAAGAGAAAATAAGTATACAGGAACATTTACACATGAAATGATATGATGTCTGGGATGCTGCTTCATAATTATTCTGTGCAGAGGGAGAAAGCGGGTAGGGATAGAGAAGAGACAAGATTGGCCAAGAATTGAAATTTGTGGAAGTGATGGATAGATACATGGGGATTCATTTTTTATTTTCCCTACTTCTACATCTGTTTGAAAATTTCCACAATGATTTTTTTTTTTAATTAATTTATTTATTTATGGCTGTGTTCGGTCTTCATTTCTGTGCGAGGGCTTTCTCTAGTTGTGGCAAGCGGGGGCCACTCTTCATCGCGGTGCGCGGGGCCTCTCACTATCGCGGCCTCTCCTGTTGCCAAGCACAGGCTCCAGACGCGCAGGCTCAGCAACTGCGGCCCACGGGCCCAGCCGCTCCGCGGCATGTGGGATCTTCCCAGACCAGGGCTCGAACCCGTGTCCCCTGCATTGGCAGGCAGACTCTGAACCACTGCGCCACCAGGGAAGCCCCACAATGATTTTTAAAAGGGATAATGGGTAAAGTTCTCAGAGTGGATGGTCAAAAATGTCATTTTCCTTGCCAGGGACCTGAGCCAAGGCTGCTTTTAGTACAGCTGTCACCCCATGGCTGGTCTCGGCCAGCATCTCATCCTCCACCAGGGGCAGTGCTGCGCCGTGGCTGCGGGTGAGTGATAGTGGGCCTGGGCACACATTCAAGGAAGTACCCAGGGGCAGGTCCACGGTCATCCTGCCCACACAAGTGCCCAGTCTCTGAGATCATCAAGGCCCCCAGGCATGGGCACTGCTGGTTTTGCAGGAGGCTCCTGTGCGTCTGGGTGGGTGGGGGCCTCGCCCCCAGGGCAGCCCTTAGAGGACCTCATGGGGCCTTGGAGTAGATGTTTAGTGCTTTCGTGTTCTTGCCAGGGCAGACATAAAATTCTTGCAGAAACCTGTCTTTGGTATTTTAGCAACTGCAGTGTGCGACCCTCTGCCTTTGGGTGCCTTCTCATCCCCTTCTGTTAACTCTCACCTGGCCCTGGCTTCCCTACGTGGGCCATGTCAACATTCTAATACATGGCTTTGAAGACAGCAACTGGAAGCTTGCTCAGTTATCTCCAAAGGCCATGGAGACGTGGCAGACACAGAACCCGGCCCTGCCCCACCGGCCCTTGCTCCTCTATAAACCCTCTAAGTTTGCTCAGGTGAGGCACACATGGCCCCTGCATGAACAGCCGTCCACACAGAAGGAAGGTGGGGTGAAATCTAGCTCATACTTTGCAGAACAAGACCTGGGTCAGGTGGCTGTGTGCCCCCCGCCCCAGAGGGGGTCCCACCTCCTTACAGGGTAGAGGCGGCCCTGTACTCTCAGCGTCCACCCTCTGGTCCCCGTTCTCCACAGAGCCCCACAGAACCATCTGAATCCCACACCTCCCACACCTCCTACACCTGGGCCCACTACACTCTCTTCTCGAGGCCTGATTTAAGAGCCCCGGAGCTAGGGCCTCTGTCTTTGGTGGCCCTCTTTTTTTTTTTGCTCACACCAGCCTTGATTAAACAATTTCTCTTGTGTATTCTTTGGTTTCCACTGCTCCAACCACTGCCTTGCCTCCATCATCTCCCACCTGAATGATGCTACAGCCCCCAGCTTGTCCACTCCCCCAAGAGCCTTAAACTCCAATCTAACCTGTACAAACAGAAAAGTGCCATTCCCCTGCTTAACTCCCGACCTATGGGCCCCAGTGCCGCCCTGACCTGCCTCCATGCCCATCCTGCCACCTGCAGCCGCTTTGCCCATCCCCCTGCTCACAGGCCTCACAACCCCTTCCCACCGGACCTCTAGCTCCTGTGTCCCATCTGCCCATTTTCTGTTTGCTGATGTTTAAAAAAAAAACAAAACAGAGGATGACACACTTTATGTTTTGGAATAATTTTGGATCCACAGAAAAATAATAAAGATAGTACACAGAACTCCTGCTCCTGTCAACCCCTCACCTGGTTTCCCATAATGTGAACATCATACATTGCCAAGGTGTGTCTGCTAAAACCAGGAAACAAACACTGGTTGTTGATGTTTTTTCAACTTGTTTTTAAACAAGGAAGTTTGAAGCTGAGCAGACGAGCAAAGCCGCTCCTACTGCTGGGAAGCGGGGTGGCTGGCAAGAGTGTGTGCCCTGGATCCCTCCAAGCGGAAGGGTGCATGACGAAGTGGCTTCCTGGACACGCTGAGTTGTCCTTTGGTAACCTCAAGGGAGCCCGAGGTCCCAACCTCTGTCCCACAGGCTGACACCCACAGCCTTTACCCTGGTAGAGACGATGACGTCACGCTTTGGTCCCAGAAGGGACTGTGATGGGGGTCAGGGGGAGAAAAGGAAGAAATAACATCTCAGTCTTGCCTCAAAGTTCAGCTCACCTGCCAAGAAGAAAACATTTTCTACTGAAAATGAAGATAGGTGAAAGGCATGAGGAATCATACATCGTGTATCTCACTCCAAGGAACAATTTATCAGTGCTATAGAGCTGTCAGCCACTGACATGATAAGGAATAACACCAAATGAATAATGTTTCCTCCAAAACCAACTCCTTTAATTACAAGCCCCTTCTTTCCAGAAGAGAGACAGAAGATGCAGAAACACCAATTTCATGCACTTGCGCCTGAATAATGTCTCCATGCTGCTTTTTCCAGATGGCGACCTTCTCACTGGAGGGACTAATGATGTGGGCATATTTAGGGAAAAACCAATAACAGAGTCTTTAACCTTCAACAACAAAAAGCGTGTTATACAAAATGTTCCTTGGGATACATTAGAAAATATCAATTACATTGCTCACCGAGGTGTACTCAGCTGTAATAATCAAAATTAATTTTTAAAAATAATTAAACAGACCCCAGGGCAAATAGTTGATGCTCTTATCCTATGACATCACAGTGTACATATGTACCTGAGAAGTTGTGCCTTCTGTTAGCAACAAAGGCATCTCGCGCGGATGAGTGATGGATGCGGGCTCTGAAGGCTGGTGAGTTTCATCCCACAGAAAGGGGGCGGGGGGGCTCCGTGCAGCTCCCTACACATTCTTTAAGAACCTTCTATGTACCAGGCACTGTGCCCAGCCCAGACTGAGTTACTGGTAGGAGATGCTGCTCAGTAAAGACGCAGCTAATTTTTTTAAATTAAAGCATAGTCCACTTTGTTTCAAAAATAATTTGTCTTTTAAAATTCCACAAGACAGTATAAGCTGTAGAAAAGATACATAAATCAGGCTGGAGGTAAAATGGGGCTCAGTGAGGAAGGAAGAAGCCAGGGAGAGATATGTGTGGGTGTGTACACGTGTTTTGCAGAAATTTATCCCACTGGGCATGTGCAGTTACACCAGTTGGGCCACGCTTATCTCTCTGGCTTCCAAGTGCCCAAATGAAAGAGGAAAACGTAATGGTGTCAGAAGTTCTGCTGTTTGAGTTGCTGTGGAAAAGCACAGTCCTTCCTGGTGTCAACAGTTGAGGGAGACGTCCCCCAAGGCTGTCCTCTCCCCACTGCAGTCCAACCACACTGGCCTTTGCTGCCCTATAACCCCCAGCACACTCCTGCCTCTGTGCCTTTGTCCGGTGGTCCTCCTTGCCTGATCACTCTTGCCTGGAGAGTCACAAGGCTCCTGTCCTTCCTTATTTCTCTGCTCTCACACCTCCCTGCCAGAGAGGGCTTCTGGCCACCTCCATCTAAGTGGCCCAGAACCTCTCTCATCACCCTCTCCCACTTACCCTGCTCCACTTTTCCTTATTGCAATTAGCACCTCAACATTTACAAATGTATTTATCTTTTTACTGTCTATCTTCACCTCCTAGAATGCAGTCTCCATGAAAGCAGAAAATATGTCAGTTTTTCTCTCTTCTGTAACCTCAGTACTTACAGCAGGGTACAGAATAAGCACTTAATAAAATTTGTTGAATGAATGAATAAATGGATGGATGGATGAGACCTCAACTGATGTAGAAGACAACATCTTCAGCAGCTCGCCTTCACCAAAGACAGACAACTTCAAGTATTCCTTCTTCCAGATCTCTCAACGAGAGCCAAGAGCAAACTGTTATAAGCCATTTGTAAACCTACATGGTCCCAAACATTGCTGTTTACTCAAGCTTCTTTCAGATGGGCTGTTTCTCAACAAATCTCCCCAGGACTCGGAGGCACTGAACTGTGCCAGTGACAGTGACCTGGCGGGGGGTGGGGGGTGCCACTGGCAAGACACAGCATCAATAGCCACAGGGGTTCCCATAAAATGCATGTACATGCCCAGCGTCTCAGCTGTCCCTTCCACAGCTGCCCAGCCAGACTGACCTGACCTCCTGGGGACAGTGCTAACTTGGTCAAGGAGTAGATGCTCCAGGGAAGCCCAGGGGAGAGGGGCTGGACCCCTCCTGCCACAAATGGCATTGGTCAGGAGCAAGTGCTTGGGCACAAGCGGGGATGCTCCTGCTTCCCGCGCTAGGTGCAGCTGTACCAAGTGTGAGATGGTCTTGTCTTGCCCTTGGCAGAGAGAGCTATACTGGAATTTTGTAAAGCACTTGCACTTTCCAAGTGCTTCCACATAGTCTAGTGTAAACAGAGTACATTCCCAGCTGTAAACTCAGGAATTGAGGCTCCGAGAGGTTTGGAGTTGCCTAAGGGTGTGCTCAGAAGTGCAGAGACTATGAATGAAGATCCTGTCTCCACTCCGCCACTTCCTGGCTTCAAAGACCTTGACTTTTTCTTTCAGATTCTATTTCATATCTATAAAATAGGACTAATAATAGCTGTGTGATGTCGCTGGCATGAGATCTCAGTTATTCACTCAGTCAGCCAGTAAGTCTGTGGACAAATTTAATGAGTAGTGTCTTCCACAAGCCAATGCACTGAAGACACAGCCTGCCCTCAGCTCTGAACACCAGGGGGCCGGCCAGCCTAGTCAATTTCATTTCCTGTCTTTCATTCTATCTTCAGGCTCTTTCTCCATTTGTCCTGAAGCCTATTGCTCCTGAACCTTGGAAAGAAGAAAGCCCCCTTCTCCTGGCAATCTGGGCACTTACAGGCAGCCCTTCACTCCTCTCTTCTCCCAGTATCCTCTCTTCTCCCCATCAGACACTGACCACAGTGGACAACAGACCTATGGTGACAGCAGGGCCCAGATTCTGAGCACATGGGATTTGGAGTTAACCTCAATCTCCAAAGTTACATGGGCAGAGTTCGAATTGTGTAAGGTGTCTGTCAACCGTCTACCCCACTCCCTGGGGAATCTCTTCCCACAGTTTCCCACAGTTATTTGTCCCATTGTGCAAGTCAGGAAATAAAGACTCAGGGGAGTTAAGTGAATCACAAACCAAGGTCTCTTGGGCCTAAGGCCATGCCTATTGAATGACCACCTTCTGCCTCTGAAGGTAAGTCGGTGACCCCATGATTAGAATATATGACAGACTGTATTTTCCAAGGAGAGCCTCAGCAATATTTCCAGTACTATGGGCTCTTGCAGAACCTTGCCACTTCCCTACCAGGATGTAGAGTCTATTGCCCTCCCCATGAACCTGGGCAGAACTCTGTGCCTTTCTGGACCAAAAAGGACTGCAGCGGAGGTGATGCTGCATGGTTTCCAAAGCTGGGTCACGGAAGGCAATGTGGCCTCCACCTCTCTTTCTCTCTCTCTCTCTCCATTTTCCTCTCTCTCCTTCTCCCTCCCTATGGAAATTTATCCCTTAAAACCCAGTCACCAGGTTGTAAGGAAGCTCAAGACACACGGAGAAGCCATGTGTAGATGTTCCGGCCAACATCCCCAGCTAAGGTCTCAGACTAGAGCCAGCAGCAACCCCCAGATGTGTGAGTAAGTGAGCTTTCCAATGATCCCAGCCGAGGCCCCAGACGTCAGGGAATAGAGACACCGCCAACCCCTGCTGTGCTCCAGATTCCTCACCACGGCATCCACGATCACAGAAACTTCACTGTCAGTGTTACCGAGTTTTAGGATGCTTTGATATGCAGCTTTAGAGACGCGGACTAGAAAACCCTGACAGCTCAACCCCACAGGGTCAAGAGGATCCACCACCATGTCTCCCAACAATGGCACCAACACTTCTGTCCCCCTTTGCTGCACCCACACACCCAGCTCCTGCTGAGCTGTGGGTTAGGGCTCTCTGAGTACACCTGACTCAAAAAGAGAATGGGAATAAGGATTGGTTTGGGTTTTAATGCCAAAAGGAACAGCTGCTCTTGGCACTCAAGTGGAGCCCATATTCGCTTCCGGTTAAAGCTAACCTAAGACCTGACTCCCACAGATGTAGCCTCAACTGGGAAGTCACATGCATTACCCGTAAATGCTCAGAAGAACATGGAGTTAGATCACATCCAGTGACAACAGAGAGAGAGGACATGATACATGGGGGTTTGAAGCGAACGCCTGATGTTCTCTAAGGAAAAGGGGTCTGGGCTCACCTCTGCTTTGCACTCAGGGTTCTTGGTCTGCCGCCCGGGCATCAGCCTCATGGCTGAGGACAAGCTTCCACTCCACGAAGGGACTTTGCTGTGGTGTCCGACACTTGAGCGACTGGCCAGTGACTTCTTTTCAGATGCTGGCGACAGAGAGGCAAAGACCATCAGAGGTGAAGTTAAGAGGGAAACAAACACACACTATTTCTACAGCTGGCTTGGCTTTCAAAGGGCAAGCCAGGGGGCACAAGCCCAGTGTGCCTGCCTCCAGTAAGGAAAACAGCCCAGGCTACAGGTTTGAATTACTGTGAACTTCGTGATGCTGAAAGACTTAAAACAATATATGAGCCATAACTTGAGAGTAATGACCTCTTTAAAAAGAAACTTAACCATTATTCCTACAGCTGCATTGGCTAATAGAGTAAAAATGCTGAGTCACTGGTAGAATGCAAGGGAGGTTAATATCGTTGGGATGAAGAGTTTTACTTGGAACATGAAGAACCTGAGGCTCCAGGTCACTGCATGACTTGGCGCAAGGTTTCAAACCTGGTAGGTGAGTATCAGGGCAGGACCTAGCACCCTAAGTTCCAGAGCCCAGGCTAGAGCTCTGACACGGTGGCCCTTCCCTCTGAGAGATTACTAGAATCTGCTGCTTGGTTGGCACCTCTGGCCTTCCTTTCACCAAGATGCAAAGCAGCATTCATTCTTTGTGAGCAAAGATTCATGAGGCTTCAGTGATGTAAATCCCACCCGCCAGAGGGATGAGACAGAAGGTCTGGTGTAAAAGGCTTTGGGCCCTGAGTGAAACCCTGGGGGAGCCTGGTTCTGTGAGACTCAGAAGTTCCATTCCCTGAAGCCAAGTGGACAGAGACCTAGGTAATGCTGCCAGGCCTTGAGCATCATCTCTTCCCAGAGTGGGGTGACCTCCTCAATCTTCACTTCACTCTCTCCAGGTTTCACAGAAAGATCAATCTTGAAGTTATCCTCCAGCTCCTGCCGTCTCTGTGCCACGAGCTGCTGCCAGAGAGTCTGAACAGTCTTTTGGATGTTGTGCTGGACTAATGGAGAGAATACATCACACAATCAGGACAGCCTCAGTGCTTCTCCCAGAGACAGCCAGGAGATGGCATATCATGGTTGTTTTTATGTGCATCATTCTTGAACATCACCCCAGCTTTGCAAGCTCCAGCCAGATAGCAGTCACTATGTAGAGATGCAGGACTGATAACAATGCTACCAGCATCCTTATGAGCTGGCCTCTCCCCGACCTCTACCACCAAGTCCTGCCTGCTTCACATGTCCAGAGCTGGGAAACATGATTGATAGGCTCAGTGAGCCTCTTTCTCCCACCCCCAATTCTGTTAGATACCAAACAGAGAGATACCTTGTGTAAGCTCTAGGTAACAAAATAGCTCCCCACAAAACAGCTCCTTCCAACCTTGACTTTTATGTTGGCCCCTCAGGGGAATAGACACTGAACCCAAGACTGTGCCCAGGGGCCCAGGAACCAAGCCAGTCCTCTCTCCTGGCACTGAATCATGCTTCCAACTACCTACCCACCTCAGTGCCCTGGATTTGCAGAGAGACAGATGAATTTACCAAGCCAGTTCTACCTGCTATACCCCATAAACATAATCACCTGAATTGTGCCTAACTTCCCTCTGATCTTGGGTCACTGGGTCCGCCCTTTGGTACCAGCCTCTACAGTTTGTTTTTCTCACCCTAGGGGGATGGACATTGCTCAGTCCACTCTAGTAGTTAAATCCCAAAACGCAAATGTTCATGTTGTAATTAACACTACAAAACAGTAAACTCTAAACACACAAGATTTTTGAGCACTGGCTTTGGGTACCTATCTGACCAGAAAATAAGGATCTTTGTGCCTACCACCTGGCATCACAAGATATCACAAGATAAGTGGCACAGTTGGCAAACTAAAGTGGTGGAAGAAGGTCTGCTGAGGCTTCCTGCATCAAGAGGGAGAAATCTCTCAGACACATGGATCTGGCTGCCTTTTTTTTTTTTTTTTCCACAAACTGCCATCCTTTTAACTCGATTCGATATTATCGAATCCAAGAATAAACTCCATTAAGCCAGAAATCTCATAAAGTAATGAGCTTCTTTACTCCATTCCCATTTTCTAGAGAAGAAAACTGAGAGATAGAGAGGTAATGGCTTGAACTGAGTGATACGGCACACCAGTTTCCACATCTAGTGGTCCAAAGGAAAAGTCAAGAGACCAGCTGAGAAGTGAAATCAACTTATAGTGAGGTTCTCTGGTATTTTAGTACACCAAGTTCTTAGTCTCACCAAGTCTCACAGAGCTTTCTCTTCATCTATCTATCCATCCACCCATACACCCATCCATTCTCTTTCTTGTATACAAAGATCATTCCAATTTTATTCTCTATCAGGTTACCTTGCTGTATTACTATATTGTTCTAGGATTTCCTAGGACGTCTTCTGTCTTTTAAGAATCTTAGTAATATTTGCTTCCTTATCTTAGGAAGAAAAAACTGAAGAATGCAACCCTAGCAGTTACCACTATCTTCTACTCCCCCCAAAATAAACAACAAATAAAATGTACCATTGCTCAAGCTTGGGAAGTCTTCTCTTTTTTCTCTCACTTCTTCATTTGGAGAAAGAAAGACTTGATGATAAGGAGTCATTCTATGCTTGGGTTCCAATCCAAATCCTTCTGGATAACTAGTAGACAAGAGATTGTTCACTATGAACTCCAGTTTCTTTGGGATCATTGTTCTTTATTACAAATAATTATCCTGCAAACTCAGTATACATCAATATGAAAAAAACTTGTCTAATCAAGTTAAAGCAAACACCTATGACAACTTCCATGACAGGTATTACACAAAAGCATTCTAGAAAATAAGAAAAGCACCTTCTCTTTGTCCCTATCTTATTAAATTCAATCTATGCTCCCAAACAGACCTCCTCAACCTCTGCTGGTTTCTCCATCATGAAAACTGGTCATTTCTTTTTGCATTTAACTCTGCCTTTGCTTGGCACTAATCTCATCCCTCATGGAATGGGGCCGGGGCCAGCTTCATGGGCCTGTGACCTGTGCAGCTGTGTACGGTCCGAACTCAGAAGGGTCCCATGCTTGGGCTCTGCTGTCACCATCTTGAAATTCTTAGTAATTTTTGAATAAGAGCCCCGCATTTATACTCCGCTGTAACCTTGCACATCATACAGCTGGTTCTAAGTGGGGCACAGTGGTTTACATATTAGGTTCCCCATGGACCATGTGCTCCAGAACTCCTGGCTGTGTTCATGTCCAAGTACCCTCTTCTCTGGGCCCCTCACCCAACCAAGCAGAACAGACATTCAGTACAAGTTTGTGGATTGAACCAAAAATGACAAACAGGGAAATGAAAAAATAACCAGCATATAAGGATGTCCATTCTTGAAATTTCTAGAATAAAGTCCCTTTGGACTTTGGAGGCCGCTTTGCTATACAGAGGGATTTGAGGAGGGCAGAACTTCAAGCACACAAATCAGCTGGCATTCTGCTCCTCTTAACCATGCTTCCAGTATGGATAGGGCCTAATTCTTGAAATACAGAAAAGAAAGAAGCACTTCCCCAATTTAATCCATACACTGAAAATGGATTATTTTATTTCAAACAAATAAAAAGGCAAATACCTCCTCTGGGCTAGGAGTGTTTTCCAGTGCTTCCCAGAGTGTTTTTAGACAAGTCAACTCGTGGTTTGTAACGTTCAATAGTCAACTCGACAGGATTTGGGGGATTTTTTTTCAAGTAATCAAATTTGTACTGGGATAAACACAATTGAGAAAAAGGACAAGAATAAAGTGTAATATCTCATAGTCCTCTCTTCCTCAACATGGTTCTATTAATAAGAGATAATATTCTCAGGCAGTATAATGCCAAGGCACACATGATGTATGATATATACTTACTACCACACAGAGGGAGAGAGAAAGTACACATACACAGAAAAATCTAACGTTTTCAAACTTTGAACTTCAGGAAAGGGATTTAAATAGCTTAATTTAATAATTTAATGTACTTGTATTTCTTATACAAGGATGCTTATGGATGTCATTTTATATCACAAATTGTGTGTGTGTGTGTGTCTGTGTGGCTTTTTGGTTTGGTTTTTTTTTTTCCTGCAAGCAAAATTATTCCTGGCTTGCATGATTTAATTAATTATATATTTTCCCATTCTAAGATTTCATGTATCAAAAGTGAGTATTTCTGAAACCTGGCTGCATCATAAAATCAATGTATGTATTTAATGTTGGAGTTTTCTGCCTGCCTCTCCCCACCCAAATTAAATCAATGAAGTATCTTACAGCCTGAGAATTATGGAAATATGGTAAATTATTATTTCATGATGCTCCTAGCTGCTCAGTCACATGGACAGGTTTGAGGACTACTTACCGTATTATCAAATATTGCACATAATTTGGACAACCAGATAAACAAAAGGATTGCATCATCTATAATTGATCGACTTCAATCAAGTGTCCTCTAAAGCTTTCTTTCCTGCATTGACCACTGGCAAGCAAGGAGACAAGTGGGCAGCTCTAACCTTCTTGCACTGAGCAGCAGAAGACAATGCATGAGACACATGAGGAAGCTGGCGTTAGAATTATAGGTGGCAAAGATAATGTCCCAGTGTTCCTGAAGAAAGCCCAGGATGTTGAGAAGGCTGAGGCATTCGGAGAGGGACTGCTGGGGCTTGGAGAGGCAATAAAGAATGACTTTATTTAGACTGCTGTATAGAGCACCGATGACAGCGTCTCTCTGAGAAGAGGCATTCTCGATGACCTGTGTCATAAAATAAACACACACAGACACATACTTGTGAACACTTTGAAGTTTAGATACCAACCCAGTTAACTGTGAAAATGATACAATCTCAGATTCTTTTCTGTATTTCAAAAAGTGACATTTCTAAAATCAAAAAGGATTACCTTCCTCAACCTTGGAGCTTCTATTTAAGTGGATGATCAATAAAGGGAAATCAAACGTTTAAATTTACCAAAAATTGGTGTTAAAAAGTTAAAAAATTAAAAGTTTACCACAGTCATATTACGTAAAGTAGACATGGGGACCAGAGATTTCTGAAATACTGGTAACATGGTTGACATTCAGTATATAAGAACATGCTATTAATAGGGTCTAGTTTTAAAAAATGTTATTAATACTAGTTATCAGGTATAGATTGTTATAATATTCCAGTTATCATGCTAAGCATTTTTGCATTTCTTTGCGTATGTTTACATATATTGCCTCATTTAAACATCATAACAACATCGTGAAGTAGACACTAAGATTATCCCACCTTAGGGATAAGAAGGCTGAGAGTCTGAGAGGTAGGAGAGGTAGGTGGTCAGCAAGAGTCAAACCCACACCAGACACTTGAGCCATGCTCTTAACCACTATATCTTCTAAAGGAAATGTGCATCCAATGGATTTTAGTTCATGAGAGATTTAGAGGGGGAAGGCAGAAGGTCCTGATTTGTGGCCTTAACACCGAAGCCATCCATCTGTTTGGCTTCACTGAAAAGAATCCATAGAACAAAAATTATGTGCAAAATGTTTCAGTCTATTAGAAAGTTCATTTGTTAGTTATACATTGCTCTCTTCAAATCTCATAGGTAATGCAAGTGTTTATACTAATTAAGTTTTATTTAAGCCTGCTGGAATTTGGGGTTCATGTTTTTATCATCATCCTCTCCTACTTTTCAGATGGGTCACATCTTTCAAACTGAGGTTAAGAGGTGTGCGAGTCACAGGCAGCGAGCAGGAGAGAAGAATGGTAGATGAGGGCAATGAGAGTCCTTGGGCCTGGCACCCTGCTGAAGACACATCAGCCCCAGGAGGCACCAGCTCTTTGATATTAGCTCTGAGTATTTGCTTAGACCATTGGGGAGCTGCTATAGATTGAATGTTAGTGTCACCCCAAAATTCATATGTTGAAAACCTAGTCCCCCAGTGTGATATGTTTGGAGATGGGGTCTCTTGGAGGTAATTAGGTCATGGGGATGGAGCCCTCATGATAGGATTAGTGCCCTTATAGGAAGAGATAAGTGAGAGCTTGCTTCCTCACTCTCTCCATCATGTTGAGGGTACAATGAAAAGATGATCCTCTCTAAAACCAGAAAGAGAGCCTCACCGGACAACAGATCTGCTGGCACCTTGATCTTGGACTTCCTAGCCTCTGGAATCCTGAGAAGTAAATGTCTGCTGCTAAGTCACCCAGTCTATGGTACTCTGTAATAGCAGCCCAAACTCGCTAAGACAGGAGCTCAGTGGCTACTCTCATTTCAACACGACCTCCCAAGAATCTGATTTTAATCCCCTCAGAGCTGACAAGGGGTATTTCTCCCTTCTAGGAGTTATTCTTGAAGAAACCTCTGAATACATTCTTTTCAGGTTGCCTAGAACTGTGCATCAGCCAGACTGACTATCACTCTAGGAACTGTGCCAAGGCCCAGTCCTGGGATCTGCAGGGGACTCCACAGACAGAAGAGTGCTGGGGGCACTGATGTCATTGTCTCTACGAGGCAATGAAGAGCAAGGAGAGGGGCTCTCCTGGATTCTGCCGCAGAGAATGCACCAAGAGCTGCAGGCAGGAGCTGCTGGAGGCAGATTTCCACTTGGTAAGAGAAAGTGCTTCCCAACAATCACAGGTGTCCCACTGACTGGAACCCCCTTGTACCATAGAGAGCTCCTCACACAAGGATGGTTCAAGGAAACAGTGAATGGCCACTTGTCAGGAAAGGTTTCCAGAATGAAATGAGAAGCAAGGACCAAAAAAAGGGTTCAACTCTAGAATTTTGAGATTGTTTGAGTCTTTGCGTATGCGTGTGTACACATATACAATGAAGAATGTGTACACATGTGCACACACATACTTACATCTAGGTGTATCTACAGGCATGCACTGGCATGCATAGGTATGTATGTAGATGGAGAAAGAGATAGAGAGAGAGGGAAAGCACATGCAAGAAAAACAGGACCAGGTAAAAATAGACTCTTTCTTCGAATTCAGAAAGGCCCAAATATGACAAATGGAGGTGGATTTTATAGAAGAAAATGAAATAGAACTTTTGGAGATAAAGACCTTTTTCGCCCTTTGTTGATGAGGAATAACAATAATTAAGATTAAACCAACATTCACAGTAAAAACCCAAAGCGGGGTGTGCAGAGTCTAGGAGGTGCCTGTGCAGGGGGCTGCGGCCCCTAATTATCGAGATGGATCTCAGATGGCCCAAGGTGAGAACAGTGTAGGGTGCTCAACATCTACTAGGTGTTAACCTGGGCGGTAACAGTCCTCCTCCTTCCTCCCACCCATCTCAGATTCTATTTCCAGGAAGGACAGCAGGTCAATATGAACCAAGTGGACAGCAGCCAGCAGTGTCATACAGATACCTGGTGGGTCAGCAGAAGCCTTACCACCACGGCCAACCTGAGGTTCTTACCAACATTATGTGCTCCATGATGAAGAGAAGGATATGCCTGGGGTCTGCTGAGAACATTCCACTGTACAGCTTCTCCACCAGCTTCTGGATGAAGTAGGAGATGCTGGCAAGTGAAGGAGCAGCAGCAGCTTCTGCATTTGGCTGAGGCTCTCTACTGCCTGGGGGTTGGGGGAGGGTGACAGACCAAGGCTGATAAATCATCGGTCTAAAATGCCTTCTCTCCACAACAATCTCCAAGCCCCTCTTGGTAACCAACCACATCTTACTCACCTCTTTACACCCTATTGTAACCCTGTGTGTACTCTGTTGCTCCAAAAATGGGGTCTTATATACAATAGGTGTCCAATGAACACACATTTATTCAAAGTAAATCAATCTTGAACAATCAGTGATATAAACCAAATGGGGAGGAGGCAAGTACAGAGCAGCATTTCTTCCAGTGGCCATTTGGAAGAATAGTGGGTGAGAATTTAAGGCATAGGGTAATGGGAAGGCTGTCATGGTGACCCAAGGCCCTGCTGTTATTTGGGCAGAGGATGAAGCTGTAAGGTTGGGTCATCTATCTGTGCTCACCAACACAGCAGGCATTGTGCTCAGACATGGATGCAACGATCTCAGTTAATCTTTAAAGCAACCCTCTAAGTTAGCCACGATTATCCTCCTCACTCACAGGGTCAGGCACCTGCCCGGAGTAACACCACCGTCCAGTGACAGAGCCATGCTCAGAATTGGGCTACCAAGCTCACGCTTTTCATCACTCCACTACCTTACCACATTTCAGATACCCCAGAAAACCAAAAGTCAGGGCTTCTGCACTGTGGGGCAAGAGGAGTCCAGAAAATGAGCTGTATCACTAAGGATTCCATGACTCAAGAACCACAGAAAGGACTTTTGTTTAATCTTGTCAGGAAGGTACAGCTGCCTCGGAACCAAATGTTCTGAATGAAGTTTCAGTTTGAACTTCTTAGGGGCAATGGCAGCGTCTTCACCCAGGTTCATTCATTTAAGAAACATTTGCTGTGCCCAGGCATAGGTGAGCAGAAGAATGTTAAATTCAGGTTGACATCTTGACTCCCCTCATAGGAAGAAGAAAATTCTACTGAAGCTAGAGGAGAACTGATTTTGGCTCAGAGAACAGGACTTTCCATCTCTGACTGACCCAACAATGGCAGGGTTGACATGGAAAGTAGTAAGTATGCCATCCCTGGGGTCTCCAAGCAAGGTCACTGAGCTCTTGTTGTGAACAACAAGAACAGGTGGAGGGCATCTTCCTGTGGTTCCGAAAGCACCCTACAGTCCTGCAGCCTAGACTTCCTCTAGAGTCCTGGGGTCAGTGGCTGGCAGGATTGTGGCTGTCCTGCTCAGCTGTCAGCAACTTTGTGTCAAGAACAGGAGGAGCAAGTCATCCACCCCCACTCACCTCTAAGCATTGGTGCCTGACCTCCACTCATCACGTGAAATATTTCCATGGTGGAAAGCAAGACCTCAGACTGAAAGTCTCGTTTCTGTTGGCTGGTGGCATTGTCTGGAGAAGCCTGGAAGTAAACCCTGGACTAAGACAGCAGCCACATAGCCACGATGTCCACTCAGTGCCCACCAGGTCCCTCTGCCTGGCCCATATGCTAATACTGCCACTGCTGGGAGTGTGGGCTGCCAACAGCTCACAACTGCCCCTTCTCTGGGGCACTGTCCTCTGCTGACCAAACTGCCTCAACTGGGAAGCAATGCCTACTTCCTAGGGCAAGGAGGCAAGGGGTGGGGGGCCCACAGCCAATGACCACCTGTTAGGTGCCTTAAGGTGGGGCCAACTCTGGGATGCAGATAGCACACTACTGCTCTGATCCAGGCTACTGCTGAGACTATGTCCTGGCTAGGTTCTCCCTTGTCCTCCTCTGCATCCCTTCTCTGCTTTCCTGAGAGCACCGCCCCCCAAAAATTACTTCCACAAAATCCCTGTCTCAGGCTCTGCTTCTAGAGACCTGGCTAAGACCTGCCCTCATTCATCTATTGACTTGCTGCTTGGTGAGCTCCCTGCTCTGCTGGGGCCTGTGGTTTCCGGAGGACGCCCTCCCACCAATCACTGCAGTGCCAGGAGAGGTGCCTGACCACCAGCCAACTGGCATGGACAGGCCTGGATGAGCTCTCTCAAGAGATCAGCCCTCAGGTCTCCCTGGGCACACCCCACCCTCATGGTGCCCATGCCCTCCCAGCCTGTTCCCACAGCACAGAGCCCAATGACACCCTTTCCAACCCACCTCTAGGAGCACCTCAAGCGGCAGCCACTGCTTGGGGTTGGAAGCCCCAAGCAAGAGCTCCCTCAAGAGTAGCTGCATGAATTCCCTCAGCTGCTTCCGGGTGGGATGTGACTCAGCAGGAGCCTGTAGACCCTCCTCAGTGCTGTTGCCTTCAGGCTCGGCCTCAGGACTGCTGGTATCCTGGGTAGACTCAGTCACGGCCCCCTCAAAGACAAGAGAACCCCAGCATAAGCGGCCTACCCTGCCTCAAAGCACTCTCACGTCCACCTCTGAGGTGTGCATGGTGGGATTCTCATCAAACCCATTCACATGTAAGGAAATTGAGGCTCCGAGGAGGTAGGCAGCTCGCCCAGAGCCCCAGGGCTCACAGACGGCCTGCTGTGGCCTCCAAACTCCAGATGGGTGGGAGTGGTGGACAGAAGCTGGGCACAGAGCAGGAGAGACCTGCAGTGCTCAGCGACGAAGCCCAGGATGTATCCCGTGCAAGGCACTTCCCTCCTCGGTGCCACAGCTCCCCATCAGTCAAATAGTAATGATGGAAAGGAACACACACAGATGTGTGAGGATGCAGTGAGAAATAGTGCATGCAGCAATGCCTGGCCCTGGTGTACGGTCAAGATAGCTGGTTCCCACCTTCCTGTGGGGCCCTCACCTTTACTGCCTGCCAGGCTCTGCTGATATTGACAGATAGGACCCTCAGGTGGAAAGAGAAGTAGGACTTCAGCCAGTCCTGGCGTCCAAGTCCCTGAAGTGCCTTGGCCTTCGCTTTCTCAGTTTTACATTTATAAAAATATTGGGAGATAAATGAGATGGGGGTCATTAGCCCAGATACATCCTGGAAGACATGGAGATGCTGGGAGGCCAAATGACACGCCCAAGGACACGTGGCCAGGGATGCCTGACTCCTGGCCCATGAACTTTCCATGCAAGTTTATCTGTTGGTTTCTCCCTTGGCTCATTCATAAAGTTAATGCAGCCATTCTTAATTAAGCCATAAAATGAATTTAACAGTACCTAGGGAGGTGATGACTGCATTAATTAGCTCCATGCGGCCTTGACTGGAAAGATGCCATATAAAATCATAGCAAATCGAAACCCTTTTGGCCACCAGCCTTCTGCATGCAGAAAGTCTGTCATGTGTTCTGTGCAACAAAGGCCTTTTGGAGCCGACTTGGAGCTGAAACAAGGCAAGGAGCTACGGGGATAAGAGCTCTGGAACTGGGGCCTGTCTCATCCACAGTAGGCTGGGAGGCGACTTCGGGCCAGGCCCTCCCGCAGGCAGGAACTATTGAGCGTGGGGAGGAAGAGCCCTGGGTCAGAGTGTGCTCTGTGGCTGCTGGTGGGCAGCCGGCTGGAACCCTGACTCAGCAGATGGCGAGCCTGGCGTGCGGGCGAGGGGCTGAGGTGGGGATCCGGGCTGAGAACGTCAGGCCGTTGACTTCAGGGCCCGGCCTGCTCCAGGTGGGGGGAATGGTGAGGGGCGGTCTGTAGAGTTGCCCTGCCTGGCTTCTGGGGGGGGTCCCATCCCCCACCCCCTTCAGTGCTGCTCACAGTGCCTTCCTTTGCTCTTTTTTTTTTTTTTTTTTAAAGGATTTTCTTATTTATTTATTTATTTATTTATTTATTATTTTTGGCTGTGTTGGGTCTTCGGTTCGTGCGAGGGCTTTCTCCAGTTGCGGCAAGCGGGGGCCACTCTTCATCGCGGTGCGGGGACCGCTCTTCATCGCGGTGCGCGGGCCTTTCTCTATCGCGGCCCCTCCCGTCGCGGGGCACAGGCTCCAGACGCGCAGGCTCAGCAATTGTGGCTCACGGGCCCAGCTGCTCCGTGGCATGTGGGATCTTCCCAGACCAGGGCTCGAACCCGTGTCCCCTGCATTAGCAGGCAGACTCTCAACCACTGCGCCACCAGGGAAGCCCTTCCTTTGCTCTTTATTGCATCTTTTTTTACTTACTTTTCTAGTATGTTGCTTTAGTTGACATTAACCCACCAAACTATTTTATCTTTTTGCAAATTTTCTAGTCTTTACATTTTGTCTTTTTATTAAAACTAAATACTTAAATTTTATTAGGTCATTTAATGCTATTTTAAACTGACCGATGGAAAGGACATGGGCTTTGGGGTGAGAGACTGAGGTGTAAATCTTGGTTCTGTCACTTATTAATCACATAAGCTGTGGCATGTTTCATCTCCTCAACCCTTTTGTGAGATGGGTCTCATCGTCCCACTAAACCGGGAGGAAACCAGTCTGGACCGCTTCACCTCCCGGAATCTCCCCTCCCCCTTTAACACCTCCTGCATCAGGGCATTAGGGGATGTGAAGCACCAGGCTCAGGACTGTGGTAGGTGCTCAGGAGATGGAGGCTGGCACCGTGAATACACTTCTAGAAGAGAATAGCTAAAACAGCATGTTCATTCACTTGGTCATTTAGCAAATAATTACAGAGCAAATATTACCTGACCTCACTGTGCTCGGCATGGCTTCTAGACCCTCTACTTACCAAAATGCCTAGCGTGTTCCTGGGCTGCAGTTACTGATTTGTAGAGAGGCGTCGCTAATGCACTCTCCCTGGCTGGGTCTCACCTCCTATTCTATCAAGGCGGGTGATGAGCAGATTTCTGCTCTTCCTCCTCCTGCACCTGCCTTCACATCTGTCCTCGCCTGCTCCTCTCACGTCCCAGATGCTCTTAGCCCACTGAGTCCCCCGATCGGCTGGGACTGGCTCTTGCTCTCAAACTCACTCATATCTCTTCCTGTAGTGCCCTCTCCACCCCCACACTCACACTTTGTCCTCAAGACCCAGTTGGTCCCTCTGCGCTCCCAGCTGGGCCTTGGCAAACCCTCTGATTGAAAGATGCCATGGCCTGCAAACAGGACAGGAGTGCTGCAAAGAAGATGGGACACGGTGACAGTTCCACCCCTCCCCCGGCTGGGGCACCGGCCGCGGGTTTCCTGGGGTGGAATCTGTTGTTTCATATGATCAATGTGTGGGTATTACATATAAAACTGGACTTGATCTACCATCAAATTTCTCATTACTGAGATTCCTGACGACTCAAAAACTTATTGACTGTCAGAGCCAAAAATGACCTGAAGCATCATCTCATAAAGAGAAGGAAAATTACCCGAGTTGTTTACTTAAGGTTTCAGCTAAGTTGCCTTAAATGTATTTTAATTTGGGGAGGGGTGGGGAGGAATTTTGTCCTTTGCCCTTGAAGGGTGATGACGCTCACCCCTGCTCTCACCGGGGCAGGGCAGAGGCATGTCCTACCTGATGGGTTCCCAAGGGGAAGGTGACTGCAGCCAAGGTCTGGAGGAATTCTGGGGCCCGCCAAGCCGGATCCTGGGGGTAGGTGCTATGCACGAGGCCAAGGAACTGCAGCACGCTGGCTGGGAATGTCTGTTCCCAGGCGCTGTCTCCAGAACCTGTCGAGGGCTGATCAGGGACACACTTCATGAGAGGCGCTGCATGGGAGCATGACTTGGGGCTGCATAGGAACCAGAAGATCTGAAATCTAGGGAGATGACCTCCTTTCTGAGATTCTCAACAAGACACCTTACTGCAAGACACCTAAAACTGTGGATTAGAACAGGATACTGGTCATCAGTTGAGGAAGGGTTTAATATGCGCAGGCTTGCTCTAAGGGCTTCACACAAATTCCTCTTCTCACCTCACAACAACCCTCTGAGGCAGGTTTTACATTTACCCCTATTTTACAGATGGGAAGACAAAGACACTGAGAGGTTAAGCAGTATGTTAACATTCAACCAGCAGATAAGGGGCAGACCCAGGAGTTGAACCCAGGCAACCTGGCTACAACGTCTGACTGCCTTCCCCATACTGCCCCTCTGTGGTGTGACATGGCCTCTGTGCTCAAGGAACTTGCCAATTAGGGTTGATGCCAGCCTTCCCCAGCTCAATGCTAATGCTCCCAGCTACAGACCCTGGACAAACCCTGTCCAAGGCTGCCAGGGCTTGAGGAGCCCCTTCCCCACCAGCCAGGGCTCTGGAATAGATCATGTTGCACTGAAGTGATACCCAGTACCCTGAGGGGACCCAGGCACCTGTTTGCCTCAAACCATACCCTGGTCTTGGCCACATGGCTGAGCCTCCATCACGGCTGCACACTAGCGCCTTGCTGGAGCCCAGCTCCCTTAACCAGCTGTGCCCAGTCACTCTTTCTGGACACTAACTCTAGCCTCAGTGTGTCCAGCTGCTGCCTGAGGCCCTTCTCTGTCCTGGATGGACAGCCTGGAACTTGAAAATTGAGCAACCTTAATATCAGGGTCATTCCCTACGTAGCCACGCCAACAACTAGACTGAATGACCCTCAGCCTACTCCTGTGGATGTTATAGGTGGACGTCGAGTCTTCCTCTGGCCAGTTCCTCATCCCCAGCCCCTCCCACCGTGGCTTCCTCATTTCCCAACCAGCCTGCCTCGAGTCCTGGCCCTGTGTGCATGAGTTTGCATGTCCTGTTTACCAAATAGGTACCAAGTGTCTGGAACTAAGCCTCATTCTAGAAAACTCAAACCTAATTGAAGAAAGAAAGGCAATACGTATGGGACAACTTGAGAGAGGTGTAAAATTTCATTCCCGAGATCCTGTGAGGGTTTGGTATGAGCTGAGCAGGCAGGCAGAGGAAACCTGCTTCTGAAGTCACCTGCACCTGGCTTCTCCACCAGGTTCATACAGCACAATATCAGATTTAGAGGGAGTACCAGAAGTCAGAGTTCAGAGAGTTTTTTCTGGAACTAGTTGGCCTGGTTTGAATGCTGCCTCTGCTGCTTACTAACAGTGTGGTTTTGCACCACTTTCTTAATCTCCCGACACCTCCAGTCCCAACTCTGCAAAACAAGGATCATAATATGACCTATTTCATAAGACTGCCATGAGGATTAGGTGAGGCATTTTAGTGCTTCACACTTATTTTCACAGTGATTAGCACAAGGTAAATACAGAGGAAGCTGGGAGATAAGGTCAGATATAGAGGACTTGGACTTTTGGAAGAATTTGGATTTGATGTACTAAGAAACAGGCATCCCCTGAAGGTCCTTAGGCAAGGTAGTGCCCTGGAATGAAATGCTAATGCTGGACACACGTACCTCCACCATGCCCTCGCTCTGTGACCCTGCCTGAGTGAGTTAACCTCCACAGCTTCAATGTCTACATTTGCACAAGGGAGAGAATGCTGTCTGCTCCTAAGGATAGGTGCACATAGCAGAATGGCTAACATCTACAAGACGACAATGCTAAATATTGACAAGGACCAGGAGCAACTAGAACCTTCCCAGAATAAGAGCTGGTGTGTGTAAATTGGCACTTCACTTTGGAGAACTATTTGGCAATATCTACTAAAACAAATCATGTGTAAAGATTATAACCCATAACTTCACCCTGTGTATATTTCCTACAGAAAGAAGTATGTATGTCCACCAAAAGATATGTACATAGCAGCTTTATTCATAATATTTCCAAATGGAAACAACCCAGAATAGATAAATAAATAGTGATCCATTATCACAAGAAAATACTACTGAACAAATAAAAAAGAATGAACCAAGATGGCGGAGGAGAAAGACATGGAGATCACCTTCCTTGCCACAAATACATCAAAAATACATATATATGTGGAACAACTCCTACAGAACACCTACTGAACACTGGCAGAAGACCTCAGACTTCCCCAAAGGCAAGAAACTCCCCATGTACCTGGGTAGGGCAAAAGAAAAAACAGAGACAAAAGAATAGGGATGGGACCTGCACCTCTGGGAGGGAGCTGTGAAGGAGGAAAAGTTTCCACACACTACGAAGCCCCTTCACTGGTGGAAACGGGGAGTGTGGGGGGGGGGGGAAGCTTCGGAGCCACAGAGGAGAGTGCAGCAACAGGGGTGCAGAGGGCAAAGCAGAGAGATTCCCACACAGAGGATCGGTGCCGACCAGCACTCACCAGCCTGAGAGGCTTGTCTGCTCACCCGCTGGGGCAGGTGGGAGCTGGGAGCTGAGGCTTCGGCTTCGGAGGTCGGATCCCAGGGAGAGGACTCGGGTTGGCTGCGTGAACACAGCCTGAAGGGGACTAGTGCGCCACAGCTAGCTGGGAGGGACTCTGGGAAAAAGCCTGGAACTGCCTAAGAATCAAGAGACCATTGTTTCGGGGTGCTCGAGGAGAGGGGATTCAGAGTACTGCCTAAAAGAGCTTCAGAGACGGGCGCGAGCTGTGGCTATCAGCGCAGACCCCAGAGACGGGCATGAAACAATAAGGCTGCTACTGCAGCCACCAAGAAGCCTGTGTGCCAGCACAGGTCACTATCCACACCTCCCCTCCCTGGAGCCTGTGCAGCCCACCACTGCCAGGGCCCCATGATCCAGGGACAACTTCCCCGGGAGAACACACAGTGTGCCTCGGGCTGTTGCAATGTCACTCCGGCCTGTGCCGCTGCAGGCTCACCCCGCATTCCGTATCCCTCCCTCCCCCCAGCCTGAGTGAGCCAGAACCCCCTAATCAGCCGCTCCTTTAACCCCCTCCTGTCTAGGCAAAGAACAGACGCCCTGAGGTGACCTACATGCAGAGGCGGGGCCAAATCCAAAGCTGAACCCCAGGAGCTGTGCGAACAAAGAAGAGAAAGGGAATCTCTCCCAGCAACCTCACGAGCAGCGGATTAAATCTCCACAATCAACCTGATGTACCCTGCATCTGTGGAATACCTGAATAGACAATGAATCACCCCAAAATGAGGAGGTGGGCTTTGGGAGCAACTGTAGACTTGGGGTTTGCTGTATGCGACAGACTAGTTACCGATTTTTATGTTTATCTTAGTATAGTTTTTATTGCTTGTTATTCTTGGTGGATTTATTGGTTTGGTTGCTCTGCTTTCTTAAAAATTACTTTTTAAGATTTTTTATTTTAATAATTTTTTTTATTTTTTATTTTAATAACTTCATTTTATTTATTTATTTATTTATTTTTCTTTCTTTTTTTTCTCCTTTCTCTTCTGAGCCATGTGGCTGATAGGGTCTTAGTGCTCCAGCCAGGTGTCAGGCCTGAGCCTCTGAGGTGGGAGAGCCGAGTTCAGGACATGGGACCACAGGAGACCTCCTGGCCCCACATAATATCAATCAGCGAGCACTCTCCCAGAGACCTCCGTCTCAATGCTAAGACCCAGCTGCACTCAACGACCAGCAAGCTCCAGTGCTGGACACCCCATGCCAAACAACTAGCAAGACAGGAACACAACCCCACCCATTAGCAGAAAGCCTGTCTAAAATCATAATAAGTTCACAGACACCCCAAAACATACCACTGGACACTGTCCTGCCCACCAGAAAAACAAGATCCAGCCTCATCCACCAGAACACAGACACCAGCCCCCGCCAACAGGAAGCCTACACAACCCACTGAACCAACATAACCCACTGGGGGCAGACACAAAAACAACGGGAACAACAAACCTGCAGCCTGTGAAAAGGAGACACCAAACACAGGAAGTCAAGCAAAATGAGAAGATAGAGAAATATGCAGCAGATGAAGGAGCAAAGTAAAACCCAGACCAAACAAATGAAGAGGAAATAGGCAGTCTACCTGAAAAGGAATTCCGAGTAATGACAGTAAAGATGATCCAAAATCTTGGAAATAGAATGGAGAAAATACAAGAAACGTTTAATAAGGACCTAGAAGAACTAAAGAGCAAACAAACAATGATGAACAGCACAATAAATAAAATTAAAAATTCTCTAGAAGGAATCAATAGCAGAATAACTGAGGCAGAAGAACGGATAAGTGACCTGGAAGATAAAATAGTGGAAATAACCACCACAGAGCAGAATAAAGAAAACAGAGTGAAAAGAATTGTGGACAGTCTCAGAGACCTCTGGGACAACATTACATGCACCAACATTCGAATTATAGGGGTCCCAGAAGAAGAGAAAACGAAAGGGACTGAGAAAATATTTGAAGAGATTATAGTTGAAAACTTCCCTAATATGGGAAAGGAAATAGTCAATCAAGTCCAGGAAGCACAGAGAGCCCCATACAGGATAAGTCCAAGGAGAAACACACCAAGACACATATTAATCTAACTATCAAAAATTAAATACTGAGAAAAAAATATTAAAAGCAGCAAGGGAAAAGCCACAAATAACATACAAGGGAATCCCCATAAGGTTAACAGCTGACCTTTCAGCAGAAACTCTGCAAGCCAGAAGGGAGTGGCAGGGCATATTTAAAGTGATGAAAGGGAAAAACCTACAACCAAGATTAGTCTACCTGGCAAGGATCTCATTCAGATTCAATGGAGAAATTAAAAACTTTACAGACAAGCAAAAGCTAAGAGAATTCAGCACCACCAAACCAGCTTTACAACAAATGCTAAAGGAACTTCTCTAGGGAGGAAACACAAGTGAAGGAAAAGACCTACAATAACAAACCCAAAACAATTAAGAAAATGGTAATAGGAACACACATATCGATAATTACCTTAAATGTAAATGGATTAAATGCTCCAACCAAGAGACATAGACTGGCTGAATGTATACCAAAACAAGACCCGTATATATGCTAACTGCAAGAGACCCACTTCAGACCTAGGGACACATACAGACTGAAAGTGAGGGGATGGAAAAAGATATTGCACGCAAATGGAAATCAAAAGAAAGATGGAGTAGCAATTCTCCTATCAGACAAAATGGACTTTAAAATAAAGACTATTACAAGAGACAAAGAAGGACACTACATAATGATCAAGGGATCAATCTAAGAAGAAGATATAACAATTGTAAATATTTATGCACCCAACATAGGAGCACCTCAATACATAAGGCAAAGGCTAACAGCTATAAAAGGGGAAATCAACAGTAACACAATCATAGTATGGGACTTTAACACCCCACTTTCACCAATGGACAAATCATCCAAAATGAAAATAATAAGGAAACACAAGCTTTAAATACACATTAAACAAGATGGACTTAATTGATATTTATAGGACATTCCATCCAAAAACAGCAGATTACACTTTCTTCTCAAGTGCTCATGCAACATTCTCCAGGATAGATCATATCTTTGGTCACAAATCAAGCCTTGGTAAATTTAAGAAAATTGAAATCATATCAAGTATCTTTTCTGACAACAACGCTATGAGACTAGAAATCAGTTACAGGAAAAAAACTGTAAAAAATACAAACACATGGAGGCTAAACAATATACTACTAAATAACCGAGAGATCACTGAAGAAATCAAAGACAAAATCAAAAAATACCTAGAAACAAATGTCAATGAAAACACGATGACCCAAAACCTATGGGATGCAGCAAAAGCAGTTCTAAGAGGGAAGTTTATAGCAATACAATCCTACCTCAAGAAACAATAAAAATCTCAGATAAACAACCTAAACTTACACCTAAAGCAATTAGAGAAAGAAGAAAAAAACCCCCAAAGTTAGCAGAAGTAAAGAAATCATAAAAATCAGATCAGAAATAAGTGAAAAAGAAATGAAGGACACAATAGCAAAGATCAATAAAACTAAAAGTTGGTTCTTTAAGAAGATAAAAAAATTGATAAACCATTAGCCACACTCATCAAAAAAAAAAAGGGGGAAAAGACTCAAATAACAGAATTAGAAATGAAAACGGGGAAGTAACAACTGACACTGCAGAAATACAAAAGATCATGAGAGATTACTACAAGCAACTCTATGCCAATAAAATGGACAACCTGGAAGAAATGGACAACTTCTTAGAAAAGCACAACCTTCCGAGACTGAACCAAGAAGAAATAGAAAATATAAACAGACCAATCACTAGCACTGAAATTGAAACTGTGATTAAAAATCTTCCAACAAACAAAAGTCCAGGACCAGATGGCTTCACAGGTGAATTCTATCAAACATTTACAGAAGAGCTAACACCTATCCTTCTCAAACTCTTCCAAAATATAGCAGAGGGAGGAACACTCCCAAACTCATTCTACGAGGCCACCATCACCTTGATACCAAAACCAGACAAAGATGTCACAAAAAAAGAAAACTACAGGCCAATATCACTGATGAACATAGATGCAAAAATCCTCAACAAAATACTAGCAAACAGAATCCAACAGCACATGAAAAGGATCATACACCATGATCAAGTGGGGTTTATCCCAGGAACGCAAGGATTCTTCAATATACGCAAATCAATGTGATACACCATATTAACAAATTGAAGGATAAAAACCATATGATCCTCTCAATAGATGCAGAAAAAGCTTTCAACAAAATTCAACACCAAATTATGATAAAAACCCTCCAGAAAGTAGGCCTAGAGGGAACTTACCTCAGCATAATAAAGGCCATATATGACAAACCCACAGCCAACATTGTTCTCAATGGTGAAAAACTAAAACCATTTCCACTAAGATCAGGAACAAGACAAGGTTGCCCACTCTCACCATTATTATTCAACATAGTTTTGGAAGATTTAGCCATGGCAATCAGAGAAGAAAAAGAAACAAAAGGAATCCAAAACGGCAAAGAAGAAGTAAAACTGTCACTGTTTGCAGATGACATGATACTATACATAGAGAATCCTAAAGATGCTACCAGAAAACTACTAGAGCTAATCAATGAATTTGGTAAAGTAGCAGGATACAAAATTAATGCACAGAAATCTTTTGCATTCCTATACACTAACGATGAAAAATCTGAAAGAGAAATTAAGGAAATACTCGCATTTCCCATTGCAACATAAAGAATAAAATAGCTAGGAATAAACTTACCTAAGGAGACAAAAGACCTGTATGCAGAAAACTACAAGATACTGATGAAAAAAATTAAAGATGATACAAATAGATGGAGAGATATACCATGTTCTTGGATTGGAAGAATCAATATTGTGAAAATGACTATACTACCCAAAGCAATCTACAGATTCAATACAATCCCTATCAAACTACCAATGGCATTTTTCACAGAACTAGAATAAAAATTTCACAGTTTGTATGGAAACACAAAAGACCCCGAATAGCCAAAGCAATCTTGAGAAAGAAAAACGGAGCTGGAGGAATCAGGCGCTCTGACTTCAGACTATACCACAAAGCTACAGTAATCAAGGCAGTATGGTACTGGCACAAAAACGGAAATATAGATCAATGGAACAGGATAGAAAGCCCAGAGATAAACCCACGCACATATGGTCACCTTATCTTTGATAAAGGAGGCAAGAATATACAATGGAGAAAAGACAGCCTCTTCAGTAAGTGGTGCTGGGAAAACCTGACAGCTATATGTAAAAGAATGAAACTAGAACACTCTAACACCATACACAAAAATAAACTCAAAATGGATTAAAGACCTAAATGTAAGGCCAGACACTATAAAACCCTTAGAGGAAAACATAGGCAGAACACTCCATGACATAAATCACAGCGAGATCCTTTTTGACACACCTCCTAGAGAAATGGAAATAAAAACAAAAATAAAACAAATGGGACCTACTGAAACTTAAAGGCTTTTGCACAGCAAAGGAAACCATCAACAAGACGAAAAGACAATCCTCAGAATGGGAGAAAATATTTGCAAATGAAGCAACTGACAAAGGATTCATCTCCAAAATATACAAGCAGCTCATGCAGCTCAATATCAAGAAAACAAAGAACCCAATCCAAAAATGGGCAGAAGACCTGAATAGACATTTTTCCAACAAAGGTATACAGATTGCCAAAAAACACATGAAAGGATGCTCAACGTCACTAATCATTAGACAAATGCAAATCAAAACTACAATGAGGTATCACCTCACACCAGTCAGAATGGCCATCATCAAAAAATCTACAAACAGTAAATGCTGGAGAGGGTGTGGAGAAAAGGGAATCCTCTTGCACTGTTGTTGGGAATGTAAATTGATACAGCCACTATGGAGAACAGTATGGAGGTTCTTTAAAAAACAAAAAATAGAACTACCATATGACCCAGCAATCCCACTACTGGGCATTCACCCTGAGAAAACCATAATTCAAAAAGAGTCATGTGCCACAATGCTCATTGCAGCACTATTTACAATAGCCAGGACATGGAAGCAACCTAGGTGTCCATCGACAGATGAATGGATAAAGAAGAGGCACATATATACAATGGAATATTACTCAGCCATAAAAAGAAATGAAATTGAGTTATTTGTAGTGAGGTGGATGGACCTAGAGTCTGTCATACAGAGTGAAGTAAGTCAGAAAGAGAAAAACAAATACAATATGCTAACACATATATATGGAATCTAAAAAAAAAAAAAAAGGTTCTGAAGAACCTAGGGGCAGGACAGAAATAAAGACTCAGGTGTAGAGAATGGACTTGAGGACACGGGGAAGGGGAAGCTGGGATGAAGTGAGAGAGTGGCATTGACATATATACACTACCAAATGTAAAACAGACAGCTAGTGGGACGCAGCCGCATAGCACAGGGAGATCAGCTCGGTGCTTTGTGACCACCTAGAGGGGTGGGATAGGGAGGGTGGAAGGGAGACGCAAGAGGGAGGGGATACCGGGATATGTGTATACATATAGATGATTCACTTTGTTATACAGCAGAAACTAACACAACATTGTAAAGCAATTATACTCCAATAAAGATGTTTAAAAAAAAAACAATGAACTACCAACATACATAATGATGAGTGAAAGAAGCCAGAAGCAAAAGAGTACATACTGTAGGATTCCATTGATATTAAGTTCAAGAACAGGCAAACAAATCTATGGTTACACTACACTGTGCAAGGGAATAATAGCAAACGAAGTAAAGTTCCAAGCAAAATAAACTAAACTGTTTGAGAAATATATGTTAGCATTATTCACTACAATTATATTTCTGACCTTCTTCTCTTATCCTTCCAGTTTTTGCCTTTTAGATTTTGATGCTTTTCTACCATATTTGGTAAATGATGCTTTCATGGCAGATATCGTCACTGAACCAAAATAATCTTCCAGTGACTTTGCTTTTGTTATATGTTTGTTAGATTTCAGAAGACTGGGTCTTGTTTTTTGACCCAGTTTAAGGGTCACGTCTGTTATACAACAGTTAACCATTTTATGTTTGCTATTATAAAGTAAATGTTTGGCCTTATTTTCTTACTTCCCTCAGCATACTATGTATTTTCTTTATTTTAAATGCTTTCATGTTATTCCTTTGGTTTGCTCTTTCTAAATAACATTGATTTAAAAAGGTAACAAACTCTCTATGGTGCAAACAGAAAATATGCATTTTTTTCAGGCATCCCCACATTAGTTGCACATTAGGTCTACAAGGGAGCCATGAATAAGTTTCCCAAAGATGGAAAGTGTAAAGTTCACATGTCCTGACTAGGACAAAACTAAACTGGAAATGAATAACAACAATAAAAGAAAACAAAAAATTCAACTACATGGACATTGAAAAAGATGAATCAAAAAGGTCTTTAAATCTGCAATCACAAAAACTCTAGAAAACAACAAAAAATTAAGATGTCAAATATCAAAATTTTAGAACTAGCCAGAAAAAAATGAGGGGAATGATAAATACATCCAAAGTTGGTTCTTTACAAATCCACAAGTCCTCAGCTCCTTAAGTAATGGGAGAAGTGAAGAGAGAGCGTGGACTTACAAATTAAGAAGAAGAAGAGGGAAATAATCACACAGAAAATTAAATGAATTAAAGGAGACCATTTGTGCAAACTGAATAAATGGGAAGATTTTTAAAAATACCAATTACCTAAACTAGGAGAAGGAGACATTTAAAAGCCTAAGCAAGGCAATAATGGGAAAAATTCAGGCCCAAGAAGTTTCATAGGAACAATTTAAATAATATGAGTCATGGATTTAACATCATCTTGAATAAAAAGAGAGAAAAAAAGGAAAGTCTTTTTTTAGTAAAGACTAGCATAATGTTGATATCAAAACCTGACAACATATAACATAAAGAAAACCACAACATAATATCATTTATAAATATGAATGCAAAATCATAAATTAAATATTTACAAGCAGAATAAGGAAGTATGCTAAATGAATAAGAACAGAGTGACAAAGTGAGATCTTTGCAAGAATGCAAGGAAATCTATTGATATAATTCATCAGAGGTAAATGTTTAAAAGAAAAACCCATCTGATCATCTAATTATATGCTAAAAGAGTATTTAATAAAAATTAAGTACATTCCTGTTTTTAAAAAGAGCAAAAAGTTTGATCTATACTTTCCAAGCATTATGAACACACACACAGAAAAGCTGGCAAAAGGTGAAACATGCAATTCACAGTAAAATAAATAGAGATGGTTAATAAGCATATGAAAATGCTATCAATTTCAGTGATAATAAACGCAAAAGAACTCAACTATGAAATCTTCATCAGTTTGGCCGTGTCATTGAGGCTGTGAGGACTGGGCCAAGCCCATCTATGGAAGACGGTGGGATGTGTGTTAGGAGGAATGTACATGTATAATGTCTACTGCAACCTTCCTGAGAAAAAGAATGCATGAAGTACACCTTGACCCATTATCTCACATCCTGGAATTTACACTAAGGAGGTCATCAAACTAGAGGGAAAAGATGTCTGCTCGAGAAAGTTCATTACAGTCTTTTTATAACAACGAACATTCCGAGAAACAACAAAAATTTCCATCTTCAAATATAGATGATTCCCAACAAAATGTTGAGAGAAAAAGGCAAAGGGAATTTATGTGGTCTGATCCTCTAAGGATATGGTATACTCTTAGAGAGGTGTCTGGAAGGATATTCCACTAAAGTTCACAGTGGTTATCTCTGGATGGGAGTGATTTCAGGTGATTTTTACTTTCTACTCTTTTTCTTATTTAAATTTTAAAGGTAATCATGCATCATTTTACAGAAGCAATTAGGTTTCCCCACACATCTCAAACCTCCAGTTGCCTTTAGAGTCTATAGAACGAAGCCAGAATTTTTCAGCCTCTCATGGGTGTTCTTGTTACCTGGCTCTCAATTACTCCTGCTCACAGGCCACGTGACCTTTGCCTCCAGGTCTAAAATAACCTCTCCACCCACCTTCAAGGTGGACCTTGAAGGCCTGAATCAAAGGCTCTCCATGTCATGTCTGTAGCAGGCGGGCATCTGTCTTCTCTAAGACAGGTCTCTCTACCTCATGGGTCCCTCACTCGAGAGGCCCACCTGTCCTGGTAGAGGTGAGCTCCTTGAGGGCAGAGACCCCTTTTCCCCCTCCACAGGGTCCCTGAAGCTCCCGATTTAAAGCAGTTGCTCAGAAATGTTCCCTTTGACTGGAGTCGTTAAATCTCCCAGTGAAGAAAGTCAAATGTTTAAACAAATGGAAAACAGATGTCTTCTGGCAAGAGCCCATAAACTCCACTGGTGACAATTAGATTGGGCTTCCCATTGAGCACCTAAGTTATCACCTTGCCTCTTCTATCAAGATTTCTGAATAATACCTGCAAATTATCAGCACTACCGGGAAGCTGCTGGGAAAAATCAAGGTGGACCTTTCTGACCTTGTCTTCCCGTCAGAACCCCCTCTCGGCATGTGGGGAATGGGTCTCACCTGGCTCATGGTGGCTTTCAGCATCTCCAGGAGCAGCAGGGCACCTTCAGTGCACAGCCCAGCCCGGAGGACTTCTTCCCTGTGGTGCTTATGCAAGAGCCACTGAAGCATGGCATCCAGGCTGTCCTGAAAGAGGAGGCAAGCGCTGTAAAGAGACCTGTGGCTACGCAGCAAGGGGACCGGCTTTCCAGCCAGCACACGGCATTTCCCAGGGGCCCCAGTGGGAAAGGCAAAACAGCACAGTAGCAGCCCAGGTGGCTGGCCCATTCAGGGAGCTTCAGCCCACTAATGGGGCAGAAGGGAAACACACACCTCCAAGATGGTGCTGAAGACCCACCAGCAACTGGTATCGAATTTAGTTCTTTTGGTCTGACATCACAAATACTCAATCTCCCAATCAATTTTAATGAATTTTTATAAATGAGATTATAGAAAATGTGACAAATTCAATGGCTTTAGGGCAACTGCAGAGTGCAACAGAGAGAACATGGGGTTGACAAGCAGGACGATCTGACTTTGCCTCTCTAAAAACTGGGCTTACACAAGCTATTCAGCCTCTTGGCAGTTCAGTTTCCTTCTCTGTGTAATGAAAATCACCTTATCTGCCCCATGGGATTGTTATAAATATCAAGGAAAATAAAATATGTAAAACATCTATCACGGGTCCTGACATTCAGCAAATGTTTGTTTCCTGCAATACAGTCTTGGAAAAATAAAAATATCGGGTGTTGATGAACTTAGCGCAGCATATTAAGAACTTCATTTTGAAGTGTGATCTCTAATACTATTAGCATATATCAAGACTGAGATAGGTCAAGTATAAGGAGGTACGAGAGGTGAATTTTTTAGCCCTCTATTTGCAAAGACGTGCCCCTCCACCCATGTCCATTCAGTGCAGTTTAACTCAACTCTATCAAGACCAAAAAACAATTTCTGAGTCTGTCTGTCAGGTGCCCAGGAAGGTGAGTAAGGGGCGGGGTCTATTTTTGAGGAGCTCAGTATCTAAGGGGAGAAGCAGATATAAATGTGCTGCTGCCATATAAGGCAAAGGCGGATGCATGATGAGGCCCAAAGAGGAATGGTGCCTGTTGTCTAGGGAGTGTAAGCAGGAGGTGGCATCTGAGCTGAGAACTGAGGGAAGACACCTTTCCAGGCAGGTGATGGCGGGAGAAAGGGCTCATTAAAGGCCCACGGCAGGCAAGGACAAAGCAGCTGGTCTTACTGGGGAGGTGACTCAGGAGGATCACAGCACAAAGGGCCAGCAAGAAAGGAAGCTGGGCTGGGGAGACAAGTGAGACATCCAATCAGGAAGGGTCTTGATGCTGGCTGGGGGACTCTGAACGTGATCCCACAGGAACAGGAGCCAGGGAAGCCGTGGATTTGGTGCAAGTCGGTGAGTTAGTGAACGAGAGGCTGGTGAGAAGGTACATACAGTGAGTGTAGACTCCTCTTTGGAGAAAATTGGCCAAGGAAAAATAGGAGAGTGATAAACAGGACAGGAGCTGGTCAAGAGTGTGAGCCAAGGGCGCAGCTTCTGGTTTTAGGTGGGACATAATTTATCATACTTATGGTCTATGAGGAAAGAGTCAGCAGAAAGAGATGCCGAAAATATAGAAGAAGGGATAATAAGGGGTGAGGTCACTCGGGGAAAGGAGTGGAAGGAATCCAGACCAGCCCTGAAAAGCTGCCCTTCCAGCAGCAGTGGAGAGAAGGTGATAAAGAGGGTCATGGAATATACAAGTGGGGGAGGGTGGGATCCTGAGGCAACGCCCCCTTCATGGGGGCCTCTACTCCTACCATGACGTAAGTCATCTGAGCAAAGGGCGTCTGTGGGCCAGAAGGCTCGGGGCATATAAGGGTCACGCTAGAATGCAGGGGAGTAGCAGGGGCATTACTAAGGTAAAGGGACATGTTTCTTTGGAGGACATAAACTGAGGCTCTATGTCTGTTATGGGAGCAATTCACCTCCCTGTGTTGCCGCCGCCATCGTGTGATTTCTCTAGCTGTGCGCAGAAGGAGAAAGACTTAAAAGAGAAACCGATAAAAACAGAGACCTGCTGTGAGGGACATGGGAGGCAGAGGCTGAGGAAGTGAAGGGTATCTGAAAAGCTAGCCAGGGGTGGGACTGCTAGGGAAGGAAGTGGGTCAGGACCAAAGCTGGAAGACATGGAGGAAGGGGAGGGGAGTCTTAGGGACCTGCCTTGGTCGTACAGAATCAGAAAGCCAAGTGTGTCACTCCATCCCAGGAACCCCAAGAACCTACTTTGGGCCCGTCCATCAGCTCTGTAAGTGGTGTTTGTAGTAAGAAGGTGGACACGATGAGGTAGACTTCTGGAATATGAACATGGTGGGCCAGAAAGTCACTCAAGACTCGGAACCCAGGAAGCAGGCAGGGGCTCTGGTCAGGCGTGGGAGGGTGGCTCTTCAGGTTATCTATTATGAGGGGGAGGGGCACAAAATCCAATTGAGAAAAATTGCTGTTGCTTCTGGTCAAGGTGAGAATTGGGCGCAGAAAGGAATCCCCTACCACCCACCCATCCCACAGAGATGCCAGATGGAAATATATGTCATACATACTGGAGCACAAGAAAGTGCTCAAGAATTTTTCCTATTCCTGACATGCTCATTCATTCATTCAAAACCAGATGCTTATTTGGTGCCTACCACCTTAGAGGCAATAAGACCTCTTTGTATTAGGCAATAAGAACATAGTGTTTTGACAAAATATACAGAACCCCAGGCCTTTATCAACTACTTACAATGTGGTGGGAGGGACAGACTTTACAGAATTAAATACCTAAATAAATATGTATAAACGATGATAAGCGCTATAAAAAAAAAATAGAGTATAACAGAGGTGCCCTAATCCATACGGGACTCTCCTCTCCTAGAGGAAGTAACATTTGAATCAAGAGCTGAAGGATGAATCCACATCAACCAGGAGAGCCATGCTGGTACTGAGGGCTGAGGAAGCATCCCAGGAAGAGGGAAAGAGCTAAGGAGGCTTTGAGGAATGGGAAGAAATCCCCAGCATCTGAAGAGCAGTGAGGCCACGGTGGGATCCTAAAAAGAAAGTCAGAGGGGGCGGGGGCTGATGGGAGGGAAGGGGTCAGGGTCAAGGTGATCCTACAGCACGGAGCTGTGAAAGCCCCAAGCAAGTCCTGGCAGGTCCTCACTCACAGACCACAGGGGGCACCCTGCCTCCTGGAGATGACCACACACTCACCCATCATGACGTCCACGCCCTCGGAGCTGTGTTCCACCCAGGACCCCGCAGACAGGCCATCTTTAAATCGCCCGCGGAGGGAGGGGTTTGACAAAAAGTGCAGCAGCAGCTTCAATCCCAGCACCACGGTGCTGGGGTGCACATGGCCCTGCACGAAGAGCAGGAACCAATCGGGCCCCAGGTTCAGAAACATCTCTTCCTTTGTCCTGTGGGGGGAATGGGGTCAATAAATGCTATAAATTACTTCTCAGCCCATAAGCAAATGACATGTCCAGAAAATTCAAATAACGTTCAGCTTCACTAGTCACCTAGAAAAGGCAAGTTAAGTTTAATATCTGGATATCACTTAGCAAAGTACATGCTACATTTTAAAAGATCGGTAAAATAAAATGCTGGCAAGGTTGCTGTGAAATAGATGAATTTGCCTATTAATGGCTGAAGTGTAAGTTGGCCAAAGCTTTTGAAAGCAACTGGAAACTATGTACCAATAGATGTAAAAATATGCAGACCCTTTGATAGCCCTACTCACTAATATTCATGCCTACACAGTGTCTGAATGGCCACCCATCTAATTACATCAATGCAGTCACATAAAACACATAATGGTTACTGAACTCCCTTTTTAAACACACTGTTCAAAACTAATCTAAATGGAATAGTCCAATATTTATGCACCTTTATTGGCTTAGACAAAAAAATACATGTTTAACTGTCACTTTCAAAAATGAATTTTAAAATGATGAGTCTAGAGAATACAGACTTGCTAGAGGGAAAGGGAGGGCAGGGAGATGGGAAGCCAATCCTCAGGGGCAATGGTTCAGCAAAGGACTCAGCCTCGTGAGAGCCAGGGAAGGATCCATCCTGGCTGGGCAGTGTTCTCAGCACGAGCTGCCAGACGAGGCATGGTGAGGGCGTGGCCACTGGAACTAGGAGTCAAGAGACCATCTTCTCTTCTAGCCATGCCTCCGTTTGCTAATTGGATGAGTTAGGCAGAGCTCTTGATGAGCTCTGGTCATCTTCCTTCATTATGATGATGATGAGGAGGAGGATGGTGGTGGTAGTGAGGATGATGGTAATGAGAATGGTGGTGGTGATGGTGATAGTGGTTAGCTGATGGAGTATTTACAGTATCCCAGGCACCATGCTCAGAGCTATCCACATATTAATTTCCATCTATGGCAGCTACTATCTCAATCCTCATAAAGACGAGTAGAAGAGAGGCATAGAGGGGAGGCTTAGGTAACCTCCCCGAGGTCTCTGGGGGGCAGAGCTGGGATTTGAACCCAGGAGGTCTAGCTGTCAGAGCCCAGGTGCTTAAGCACTACACTACATTCCTTTTCAAAAAAGTGAAAAGGAAGGGACTAGCTCATCTCCAAGGCATCTTCCAGTTCTACCATGCTTTGATTCTAGACACGTAAAGACTTTTTAAGCACTATTTGAAAGGCTGTTTTACTGAGGGGTAACTCCCCACCCTGATTCTTCCCTGCCCCAAACACACGTACACACTAAAATGTCAACTCAGTGAGAGTAAGGATCCGGACTGTCTTACTCAGCACTGCATTCTCGGAGGGAGGAACGGTGTCTGGCACACAGGAGGTACTCAACAAAAAGTTCTTGAATTAATGACTCTAGAGCTGAGATAAAGCAGGCAGTCAGAGAGAGTTAATGGAATTTTATGATTACACGTTGTTTTTGAAAGTTATTTGAAGGCAGATACTTCTTTTCCCAACTTGGAAAAATAACTAAATAACAGTAAATAGCAGAAGAATTTGGCAAGCCTTTTCCTTGATAGATGTTATTTAGGCTAACCATTTCTCCATTCTATTGTCTGCCAAGTATAGGACATCAAAATCGGTAATTATCACAACCGCCAAAACAATAACAATGACACTATAGCAATGGTGACAAAAAGCGTTTATTGTAATTACACCAAATCTGTTTTGAGTTACTCGTGCCCATTTAACATCTGCATCAGAATATCTTAGGGCAAGGTCTGCTTTATTGGGTGGAGAAAATATAATTTTCTTTCTGACTAGTGCAGAAAACACATTGCAGAAAACCAACTCAGAGATGCTAAACTCTTCATTAAGAAAAGGTTTTAATACGCACCCTGTATGAAGCAGCCTCATGCCAAATCACTCTTTCTGGAGCTACTTACTCAGAGGACAGATGAAGTCGGGAAGAAGATATTACACTGAGCAGCATCTCCAGCAACTGGTTTCTGAGCCAGATTGTCTTTCCAGATGTTTGACCTCCAGCTACAAAAAAGAAAATTCAGATTTGAGAAAAAACGGATGTAAAGAGACATAATATTTGCTGCAGTAAGCAATCGTATTCACCAAATGCTTAGTTCTCCCAGGAGTTGAGACATGGATGGGACTTGAAATTTTGGCTTTCAGTTCTAGATTTCCATGCAATGCTTAAAAAGAATTTCAGGAAATGTTCCTAAAGTTCCCTTTAACTAGAGATGTTTTTGATGCTCCCCATTCCCCATCCCCCACTAAAAAAAAAAAAATCCTAAAAATGATAAGGTCAAATTCTCCTTCCAGTAGAGGAATTTTTAAAATTATCATAGGCTGCAACATTTCCTGAGCACCTACTACATGCTGGGCATTATGCAAGGCACTGGGGGCAAAGAAGTGAAGATTATGATCCTTGATCTGAATTCCTGCTCTCAATTTGTTTCTAGGCTAGACCTTTGGCATGTCTATGTTGCACTAAAAATAGAGCTTGAATTGTAGCAAGAGGTATATGGATCCAACGGAAGAAGAAACTTTACTTCTGAAGTGTTATTATAACCCTGAAGGCCATGTAAATATTGTCTTAATAGAAGATGTTTAGTGAGATAAAGTTTTAGCGTGGAGTCCCTATGAGAAGAAGGGTTGATGAAACAGTACACTGTTGTCTCATTATCCATTCATTCTTCCCCTTGGTTAGCCAGTTATTTTACCACCAATTTGGGGCACACCCACCATGCTGTAGAAATAAAACTGATGAGGCAGCTTGGAGAACCGGAGTCAGAGTCCCCTCTATTTGGATTCTGACCCCATCTCTCACTAAGGTCCTAATCTCTCTGAGCCTCCGCTTTCTCATCTGTAAAATGGGAATAGTAATTCCTACTTTTCAGGCTTGATCTAAGGATAAGAGATAATTTATCTGGATTGAGTAACACTATCTAAGAGAATCTTTTGCAGTAAAAGTGTTCTCTATCTGTCCTGTCCAATGCAGTAACCACTAGCCTCACGTGGTTATCAAGCACTTGGGACAAGGCTAGTGTGACTGAGGAACTGAATTTTTAATTGCATTTCATTTCGATTAATTAGAATTTAAATTTAAGTGGCCATGTGCAGCTAGAGGCTCCCATCTTGGACACAGCAGATCCAGAGGGCCCAGGGCAAAGCAGTCAGTAGTTGTCCCCCTCACATTTGCCCTAGCAGAGGGAATTTGGAACACGATGTACCTGCTGTTCTGAGTCTGGTTAGGGAGAGAGAGACTCAAAGAAACAAATCACAGACCTTTGCATGATATTCAGCGCAAGGGCTCTAGACGCACAGAAGAGATGACTTAACCTGGCTTGTGGGGCTGGGAACGGCTGGTCTAGCGGGGTGAGATAGGGTGGGAGTGGGGCAAGGGAGGCACTCCTGCAGAGCAAACAGCACCTGCAGAGCACGGATGGACGGGTGGACCGACACACATTAGGACGTGTACATGCTTCAGAGTGTTGAAGCTGGGGCTCATCAGGGGAGCAAGGCAAGGGCTGGGGCATGAAGGCTCCCACCTGCTGGTCTACAGGGAACTGAGTGTTATCCTGGAGGCCTTGGAAGTCATTCCAGGTTGTGAAGGAAGCACATACGATTTGCGTTTATTCGTGACCATAATCATAGAGCTGTGACCTCATAAGCCACCGTGTGGGAAAAACAGCTCAGCTGTGGGTGCCTTCCCCCTCCTCTCCCTCAGCCTTTCATGCACAGTGGCCCCACAGCATGTTCCTCTCAGGGCCGTCAGGGGGGCTTGTCCTGCTGCCTTCAGGCTGGCATCTGGGAAAGGTCTTCTCACCGGGCACGGAGGGGTCCGGGGCTCCGTCCACGCAGATCTGTCTCTCGTTCACCGATGAAGGCTTGAGGGTGTACACAACAAACAGCCCGATTCTTAAGACAGAAAGAGAAGGACACACTCAAATCTGGGCTCAGCCCCTGTCTCCTAAACACACGTGAAGGTTTTCTACAGTGATCCACCTAAATGCGGCTTCAAGGGAGGGTTTGAGGGGAATCGTGTTATTCTGTGATCAATGTGATATTTCCAAAGACTTCTCAGATCTGTCAGGATTCATCAGAGCAGCCAACTCTGGCTCTGCCAGCTCAACAGAACAAACAGTGATGAGGACAGAAGAGGTGAAATGTCCTGCCAGCGGGGACTATCCTTTGGGAAGTCTGCAAAAGGCAGGCAGGTTGGGTCGTTGGTCGGTGAGGATGCCTGTGCTCACGGAATTTCTGGAGTTCTTGGCACAGGAGGTGTGTCCGAGCACCAGGGAGCAGTGAACACACAGCCCTGCTGGGGAGTCTAGCGGACCCACCCCTTTTTTCAGCTCTCTGCCCTGAACAGAGAAACTCCTAGGAGGTTCCAAGGAAATAGAATCTGCTGCTGCATTGAAGGGGCAGTATTGCTGGGCTGAGCATGGTCAGGGGAGAGCTAGCGCCTACGTTCCCTCATTAAACAGCCCTGAGGCTCTGCCCTTCCCCCGGGGAGTTGGCGCAGTACCTGCGCAAGTCCTGGAGGCTGAAGTGGCCCCTCAGCTGACAGCCCAGGATGGCAGTGATGGTGGGTATCTTGGAGGGGGCGAGGCCTGGCTCGTTGAAGAGGAAGACGAGCTTGGGAATAAGCCGCGCCTGGTGAGCAACTTCAGCGTTCCGGGGTCCTTCCCTGGTGAGCCCAGGAGAGAGGCAGTAAAAGCTTTTACTGGAACGAACCAAATTTGCTGTGTTTCTGCTAAAAAGGTTCCACCGGCTGGGCTTGCTCCGTGGCCCTCTGACTCCGATGTGCTCTTGGCAACTCGTCAAAACGCTGTCAGACACCCATCGAATATGTGTCTGCCCAGTGCCAGAGTCGCTTGGGGATGAGTCTCCCGGTGCCCTTCCACCCCTCCACCCCCTCACCCCCCCCCCCACCCCTGAAAACTGCCTTCAAAGACAACCCCAGTTATTGACTTTTAAATTCCAGGCCTCAGGGAAAACTAATGCTGGTCTCAGAAAACTCAGAACAAAGAGAGCAGACTGGAGTGTGACCGCGGAGCACTTCCCAGCAGCCGGAGCGCGGGCCTCCGCGAGCCCATCTGGGTGTGCGTCTTCCTGCCCACCCCAAACCACAAAGTGGATGAACACGCCGCTGAGAGTCAAAGGGGGAGAGAGACAGAATTCAAGCCTCCGCACTCCCTCCTTATGATAATCGCAAATACAATTTCCAGTAAATTCTACTCCCCCAAAGAAAACAGCTTCCAGGGTGAGTGTCCGTCTCTTAGAAAACAATAGGTACAGAAAGAAAGTGGAAAGTGAGAGAGAAAATAAAGGTGGAGGAGAATGAATTTGGGTGGATTGCCCCTTCTTGAACTGTCTTTTCAGTACTACTGTGTTGAATTCTGCCGAGTGCCACATCTCTGATATACAAAAGAGGCAGAACCAGCCCAGTTCTGCGTGTGACTTGCTCTCATGGGCTCAACGGGAAGATGTGCATTCATCACCTATAAGTCCCCACTGTCCTTTGTGCTCTTTCTAATCACAGCACTGAGTGGCCTGCTTTTCTGTATTCCTTCACCACAGGGCTATGTCTTGTCCTTCTCTGAACTTCTAGCACTAAGAACTGGTGTGGAATGGAGTGGGTTTATAATAGATAGTCCATCATGAACGGCTGCATGAAAAGATGGCTGCAAATACATTCAAAACACTGAGGTCCTAATGATCTCTAGAACAGCTGACATGTGAGGAGGCGGGTGGGGGTGTGTGTGAACAGCTTTATTTGTAAGGAAGGAGGTGGACTGATAGGCTAGCACCCCTGCCTCCCTTCTCCCATATTCTGATCACAATCCCTGGTTTTCCTTGGGAATTGCCTCTTTCTAACTCCCCTCCACCCGCTCCAGAGGGGAAGTCATGCTGCCTGGCCACATGACCCAAGATGGCCCCGTGAGACTCCATCCTATTGCTAGGACTATCAAGTGAAAAAGAAGCCCTGTCTGCCGACTGCGCTGAGCAGAGGACATGCTGTGAGGATGCCCAGCCAGAATGAAGTTAGCACAGAAGAAAGCACAGATGAGACCAGGGACAGATCTCAGATAAAGTAATATGAGCATCATCCAGACAACATGTGAAGATCTGTCTCAGTCAACTGTATGAGCCAATAAATTTCCTCTTTCTCCACCTTCCTTTTTTCCCTCCCTTTCTTCCTTCCTTAAGTTGGTTTGAGTTGTATTTCTGCCACTTGCAACCAAAAGAGTCCTGACTAATTCAAAAAGTGACACTCAGTGTGATGGTATTTGGAGGTGGGGCTTTTGAGAGATGCTTAGGTTATGAGAGTGGGGCCCTCATGAATGGGATTAGCACCCTTATAAAAGAGACCCCAGAGAGTTCCCTCACCCCTTCTGCCATGTGAGGTTGTAGTGAGAAGACAGCCAACTATGAACCAGGAAGGAGGTCCCCACCAGACAATGAATCTGCCAGAGCCTTGACCTTAGACTTCCAGCCTTCAGAACCGTGAGAAATAAATTTCTGTGATTTGTAAGCCATCCAGTCTATGGTACTTTCATTACAGCAGCTGTGTAGACTAAGACAGACATGCTACCACCTGGGGACCCAGTGCTCTGGGTGGGGAGAAGGCCGTGGTTGCTGAACCACCGGCTGTCCTGTCCTCTCAGTCCCTGTTCTTGGCATGAAGCCTGTGACTGTACCCCCAGGCTGCCAAAGCCCAGCTTACCTTGGTGATTGAAGGATTTCCACAAGATGGGAAAAGAGGGAGAGCTCCAAGTTGTCCGCAGCATTCATCCAGAGCTGGAAGACAGAACAAACACAGTGAAACCAAGGCGTGTGGAGAGAAGGGTTTCCAGGCAGCGTGAGCAGGTACGGTGCTGGGTGTGGTCTCCTTTGGCTCGGAATCACTAACACAGCTTACCAGCTCTGGAATCAGACTAGCTCTCCTGACAGCTAGAAAGTAGAGGGCACCTCCCCCCCGGGGCAAGTGCAAACACCATTCCTATCTTCCCCGTCTCTGCTGCTCTCTGGAGCTTCACTGTGGGTCTAGATTCTAACCAAGGACACCTGCACTAACCATCTCCTACGTGTGTCCCACCCTGGGCCCTGCAACCTGTGTGTCCACACACCAAACAACATCGCATTTTCATTGGATCCTACAAGGCAAATACCAGTGCTCCCAACTCAGAGATGTGAAAAGACAGGCTGAGGACAGACCACTGAGTGACAGGTACCTCACCACCCGCAAGTGATAGGACTGGAATTAGAAGCTGAGTCCCACCTCTCAGGTTTTATGCTGTAGCAACTTGTGCATGCAGTTTCTTCAGTTCCCCTATCTATAGAACCTGCAGCACAGCCCATGTTCCCATCTCCTGTGAACAGAATTGTGAGTGACATGCAGCTGTGAAATGCACTGAGATTCTGAGAGTGAACTTTATCACTCGGGTTGCTTTCTTCATTGTAAACAAAATGCAGCTGCTCCCCATCCTTCTGGGGCCGAGGTGATGGTGTGCCTTCATGTCTCATGTCTACTTCCCTTTAGAGAGCTCTACTATTTCTCATCTAAATGCTGACATTTCCTCAGGCCCAGAATCTATAAGGTTCAGATGTAGGATTGTACGAGTGCACTCATACAGCAGCAAAAAGAGCTCACGCTTACAAATGATACCATTTGCTCGAGGCAAGAAGCATCATACGAAGTCCTAAAACGATATCATTATCTGAGTTTAGTAGATAAGAGCAGTGAGGCTCAGAGAGACTGAGTAACTTGTCTGGTGCCCCACGGTTTTTTTTTTGTTTGTTTTTTTTTTTAAATTTTATGGCTGTGTTGGGTCTTCGTTTCTGTGCGAGGGCTTTCTCTAGTTGTGGCAAGCGGGGGCCACTCTTCATCACGGGCCCCACGGTTTTTAATTGGCAGAGACTGGCTTCAAAGCCTGGTCAGTCTGACCATGAAGCCCACTCTCTTGCCTCCTCTCTGTGTTCCCCGACAGGCATCTCCTGCAGACAGTGACCCAGAGGGTCAATAATCAACCTCACTTGAACCAAGCAGGTGGCCATGGCTCCATCCTTTTACTAACTGGGGAAAACAGAAGAGTCTCAGTGGACATAAGTTTATCAGGAAGGCAGAGACTGTCCCTCCCCAATCCCCAGGGCCCAGCATCACACATGCCATGTAGTGGGCACTTAATAAGGATCCACTACATTTTTTAAAAGAGTGAATGCAAAGTAAACCGAAGTAAGGTAAGTGGATTACTCTTAAGCCAGAAACAGGCTGACAGATTCCCAGCTCCTGTAAGCACAGCCACGGCCCAGTACGCACAGAGGTGGGGCAGCTGCCGTTTGAGAGAGCTGGTGCGGATCGATGTGGCCCCCAGGGAGGCAGGGGTAGCCAGACGTGGCACCCCAACATACTCAAGAGGGTGCCAAGAGCTCTGCATGCTTGGAACTCATTCATTCATTCATGAAGGCAATCATGAGCAAATGATACACCAGGCTCTGTGCTGGGAGCTGGAAGAGCTGAGAGAATAAGACAGGAACCCTTTCCCAGAGCTTTAGAACAATAAGAAGTTACCACAGCACTTTTGAGGCTGCCTAGCTCTTTTAGAAATTACTTTATATAATACCAGCTGTCTGAATTTTGGGAAACATGCATAATTGAATCTTGTGGTTGTCATCCTGTGTCACATAACCCCTGTACTAAAGACTGCATTAACATGTCTGGCTTAAATTTTGTTTGAATATCAAATTCTGTTCTCTCCCCACCCCTGGGACCACCTCACTCTCAGAAAGAGGCGGCCTTTTCTGAGACCACAAGCCTAAGACACGCATGGCTTCGACTTCCTGCCCCTTCCAGCTTCTCAACTTCCTGCCCCTCCCTGCTGCACACCCGTCATCAAGGATCACCCGCCTTCTCCTGTAACCCACTCTCTGGTCTCCAAACCCTCCCTTTCCTTGAAGGACTTGTGCTGTCAGTTTGATTCTCACACTGGTATTTTAACCACCCCTTTTTCACTGCTCAAGTCTCCTATCTAAGTTCTGAAACTCTCCTCTTTCCATTTTCTTCTCTCTCTTTTTCTTCTTCAAAAGCCCACTGACTGTCTCCTTCCCGCCTCCTCCCCGCTCTTCACCTCATGTCTGACCCCACCACTTACTCTTCACTGGGCCCGTCAGTGACCTCCAAACACAACCCACACAGCCCTGCCCTTACTTCGCCTGATGTAGGCAGACACTGAGGAAACTCTTCTTCTTTTTGAAATTCTCTCCTCCCAATCTTTTAAAAATCTTATTTCATTTCATTTCGTTTTAGTGTGTTTTTTTAGCATCTTTTTGCTTGTTTTTATTGGTTGCCTATTTTCTTAACCCCAGTGTGGAAAGCACTGGCTCAGCTGAGGGGTGAGTTCATTCAGGGAGGGGACGGGTGGTGCCCATGGCGGTTCCAGGAACAGGCAGTGGGAGCACGGTGGGTTCCTGCATGGGTCATTCCTGGGCTGGGCCGATGGCAACGACGTCGTGGAGCCGAGCTGCCTGAGCACGGCTGCAGCATTCTGGAAGGGGCAGCAGTGCTGCCAAGGGATGCCGTCTTGTTTACCAGGGTGGTAAAGCCATTTGTGCACATCTGCTTCCCTGCTGTGCACAGGAAGCCTGTATCGCAGGCCTTGCTGGATTCCCCCACAAGCCTTGCACCTATCTGCAGATCCAGGTCTGGGTGTTCATCCTGGCCTGGTCCAATTAGATAATATTTCATTCAGGTTTTTTGTAGCTTTTATTTATGAGTAAGATTGACCTGCACTTTTTCATTTCCCCATACTGTCCTTTTTTGGTTCTGGTATCAAGATTAGCTCATAAAAGAAGCTGGGAGAAATAATACCTACACTATGCTCATGACTATGATTTTTAAAAAATACATATATTATGCATAGAAAGTACAAAAAAAGGGATGCATTCAAAGTTAACAACAGTTGTCTGGGTCTCAGAAAGAGGAGTTTTTCTTCCATTTTTCTGTAATTTTAAATATTCTATAACAAGCACATATTATTTTTTAATTAAAACAAACAGTTTTTAAAATACTTCCATGGACTGCAGTGTGTACCGGCTAAAGTGTGCTCCCTGCAGCTTACCATCCTCTGCTGTCTTCTCTCCCTCCCCCTCCAGCCTCACCTCTACCTGCAACAACATCCCCACAGGTGCCCCAAGCCCCTTGCTCTCAAATGCCCATGGTTGCTCTCATCCCCACATGTGAGCAAATAGCACCCACTCCACCTGAAATATTCCCCCACTGAACACATTCTGTCAAACTCAGCCCCAGAGCCCGGATCCGCTGAGCTGACTGTCCTCTCCTTCCACTCCCCACATGCCCTGTGCCTCCCTCACTGGCACCCAGCACATTGTAGCACCACCTCTGTCGTGTCCTGGGCCCCATCGTTGTGTGCAGGGGCTGCATCCTGGTTATCACCATGTCTCCAGAGCACACCAGTGCCCGACCCTAGTGGGCACTCAGTAAACGATGCTTCGTTGAGTGGATCTATGCACCCAAAGGTCTGTGCAGTACTCCTCACTCAGCCTCAGGTGTGCCCTCAGCATCTCTCACTCATCCCTTTAAAGGAACATTTATAAACAGCAAAGCACCATCCAAAGGAATTGGTATGTTTTAAAATCCTTCTTATATATGGAAGCTTACACTTTTAAAATCCTTTTCCAGATACTATCTGATTTGGCTCCCACACCAGCCTGTGAGGGAGAGGAGATGGTCTCCCTTTCACACATGAGAAGACTGAAACTCAGAGAAGTCAAGAGACGTGCCCGAGGCCACACAGCCCATTGGTGGTAGGAGTTAATTATTAACCAAGGCCTCGGAACTCCAAAGCCTTGTCAGTTTTCTCTCTCACTACCATCTTGACCATCGAGGAAGCTGACCTGCTGGGTTTAGAGAAAGCTCCAGGCTTTCTGTACCATCACACACCTGTTCCTTTAGGGCTAGTGACCAGTCTCCAGTTTACCTCGAAATTGCAGAGGATGTGCTGGAAGACGCCAATGTTGGTGATAGCAGAGGACCCAAAGCCCAGTTCTGCGGTGCCAGCAACGGACAGGATCAGCTGAAAAATGCGATGGTTTAGGAAAGAGGTCTTTTTCCTCAGGAGAAATGCCATTATCTGCAAAGGTTAAAACACAAAGCAGGTTCCTCGTGAATGCATCGTCACTGCTCTTTCTCCCTCACCCACCTGTTCCTACCAGCACCTTTGGTCACCCCAGTCTGAAAACGCTCCGCTCTCTGGTGCTACCTCTTCCATTCCCTTGTTATCAGAAGGAAAACATATACCAACTTCTGTGGCTGCTTCCCCACCAGTGTCTGCTTTTCTGTACTTGAGGCTTCACCTCTCACTGTCGGCCCCCGGCTCCTTCCTGAATCTTACAGATTTCCAGAATGCCACCTTCTCCTGGTTTCTTTCTACATTTCTGAGTATTTTTCTCATTTTCCTTTACTGAATCCTACATTCATACCCATCCTACAGATGTTGCTATATCACTAGGAAGCCACCACCTGCCCACGAACCCAGTTACATCAGCTTCACTTCAGGCTGCTGCCAACAGCAGCAGGGAAACTGCTGTGCCAGGCCCTGGGAAACTGGCAACACGCAAGCATCCATACCGAGTTGGAGGCACTGGGATCCCAGTGGCCCACACTCATCTCAGAGACTAATAAGATGGACCTCACCTAGCCTCATGTCTCTGTTGACCTCAGTCACACAGAAGTCAGGCTGACCCGCCATCCACTTGCATCTGGGTTCTCATCAACTTCATCTGGATTCTCAGCTCAGCTCATCCACAGCTCAATTCCCTACGCCTGTATCTGACACAGTCCACCCTTCTCCCTGTCCTCTCAGACACGCTGTTCCAGTGTGTCATTAGGAAGTCTCACTTGTTGTTATGGACTGAATGTTTGTTCCTCCCCAAATTCATATGTAGAAACCCTATTCTCCAATATGATGGCATTTGGAGACAGGTCTTTTGGGATATAATTAGCATTAGATGAGGTCATGAGGGTGGAGCCCTCACAGATGGGATTAGTGCCCTTATAAGAGTCACAAGGGAGCTTTCTTCCTCTCTCTGCTCTGCCATGTGAGGATACAATGAGAAGTGGGCCATCTGCAATCCAGAAGGGGGTCCTCACCCAACCTGACCATGCTGGCATCCTGATCTTGGACTTTCCAGTCTCCAGAACTGTGAGAAAATTAATTTCTGTTGTTTGTAAGCCACCCAGTCTATAGTATTCTGTTATAGCAGCCCAAACTGACTGAGACAATTGTAATCAGCAAATAATATCTTTTCAGACTGTTCTAGTCACTTCTTCAGCATATCCCCACTCCCCCACCAGGACATAATTTGGATGGCTGAAAGCTGCTTGAGAAAAATCACTCAGGCTGACTGGTTTCACTTTACATTAATAGTGTCAAATGTCAAATTTGGCCTGGCAGTCCAGCTCTTTTTTTAGTAAGCTGGCTTTCCTCATCCTAAAGACAATGATCTCATCTCTTCTCCTCTCTCCTTCAGCCTCCCTCCCCTCCACCACCTGACTCAGTACACAGCTGAGAATTTAGAACCCGTCAGACGTGAACACTCTTATCTCCCCACCATCTGATCCACAAATGCCTGCACTGCATTCCTTCCTGTCACAAGCAGGGTTTCTATTCACCTGGCCTCTGGGACCCACCCCTCGCCTGCTCCTTGGGATAGCTCTTCTCTCCTAGCTTCATCCATCCTTCTCTCTTCTGCCACTTTCTTCCCGAAAAATATGCCCTAGTAGTTCTCCTTTTAAAGATAATCTTCCTTGAACCCTAATCCCTCTAGTTTGGGCCCCATTTCTCTACTCTTATTTGTAGGTAGTCTTCTTGAAAGCACTATTGGACTTCCCCGGCGGTGCAGTGGTTAAGAACCTGCCTACCAATGCAGGGGACACAGGTTCGAGCCCTGGTCTGGGAAGATCTCACAGGCCGTAGAGCAACTAAGCCTGCAAGCCACAACTGCTGAAGCCTGCGTACCCTAGAGTCCGAGCGCCACAACTACTGAGCCCTCGTGGCGTGCTGCAACTACTGAAGCTCGCGTGCCTAGAGCTCGTGCTCTGCAACACGAGAAGCCACCGCAATGAGAAGCCCTCACACTGCTACTAAGAGTAGCCCCCACCCGCCGCAACTAGCGAAAGCCCATACACAGCAACGAGGACCCAACGCAGCCAAAGATAAAAACAATTTAAAAAATAGAAAGCACTGGGCTTCCCTGGTGGCGCAGTGGTTGAGAATCTGCCTGCTAATGCAGGGGACACGGGTTCGAGCCCTGGTCTGGGAAGATCCCACATGCCACGGAGCAGCTGGGCCCGTGAGCCACAACTACTGAGCCTGCGCGTCTGGAGCCTGTGCCCCGCAACGGGAGGGGCCGCGATGGTGAAAGGCCCACGCACCGCGATGAAGAGCGGTCCCCGCACCGCGATGAAGAGTGGCCCCCACTTGCCGTAACTAGAGAAAGCCCTCGCATGAACCGAAGACCCAACACAGCCAAAAATAAATAAATAAATAAATAAAGTAGCTATAAAATTAAAAAAAAAAAAAAATAGAAAGCACTATCAACACACTCAGGCTCCACATCCTCACTTCACATTCTCTTCTCAACCCCATTCCGCTGGCTGCTGCCTCTTCCTGCCCACCTGCCTTAGAAAGGTCACTAGTGACTCCCAGGTGCCAAGTCCAACAGGGACTTCTCTGTCCTTAGTTTGCTGCATTATTTATCAGTATCTAGCATTGTTTGACTATGCCCACCTCCTGAAAACACTTTATTTTTCAAATTCTTTGACAAAGCATTTCTTTGTTTTCTCTTCCTTCTTCCCTCTCAACCTCCCTTGTTGGGTTTTCACCATATTTCCAAGCTCTACCTGGTTAGTTCCTCATTGCTTCCTCCTTTGTCCTCGTCTCTCCTTTCACTACTCCTTTTCTTTGGCCGTTTCATCAATTTCCTTAGATTAAATGCCATCATGATGATATGGATGACTCTCACATCTATACCTCCCACCAAGCATGCCCTTCTGAACTCCAGAGCTGGGTATCCCACCTGATATTTTACCTCTGATGTCTCACAGTCACTTCACACTCAGCATGTCCCAAATGTCTTATTCCTTCCTGTTGGCAGCACTCTGGGTGCACAGCACTGGCTGTTTTCATATGTTACGTGCCAAGACTGCTCACAAAGACTCCAAGTCTCCCCAGATCCGGGATGCAGTCTCACATAACGTTGGATTCTATCCAGTCTCCGATCTTGACCCTTCAAACCATCTTCCACACAGGTGTCAAATGTCATTCTAAAGCATCATTCATTCCACTTCCCTGTTCTAAGCCTATGAATGGCTACTGATCACCTCTGAGATAAGATCCATGTTCCTTGGAGTGGCGGGGCTCTGACCCTTCCCTCCGTCTCCATCTAGGCTGTGCACCTGCCTGCAATTGTACCTTCCTCCCAGCCATGTCGAGGAACCCATCTTGGATCCCTTAAGTGTTCATAATGTTAATCTAGAACACCATCCTCCATCTTTACCATGTTATGAAAATCCATCTTATAAAACTTGGCTGGATGTCACCTAGTCTGACAAGAGGATGATAAATAAGTTTGATAGAAATAACAGATAGGAAGGGTTATGCTCTCCAATCAGCAAACCAACAGATGAATACAGAGTAAACGTCTAAAAAAATGATTAAATCCACTCCTGAGCCAGCCAGTTAATTAAAGACCTGTGTTTTCATTCACTGATTCATTCCAAAAATCATTACTGAACACTTACTCTCTACCATGTGCTATTAGGATGCAACAATGAACAAGCAAACCCAGTCCTGTCCTCATGGGGCTTGTGTCTAGGGGCAAAACAGACCACAAACATGGCAACAAGTACATATACAACATGCCAAATGGGCATGCACATTAGGAAGAAACAAAGCAAGAAAACGTGTCTAGAAAGAGATGGGGTAGGATGGGGGTTCTGTTTTATAAAGAGTAGTCAGGGAAGGCAAAAAAAAATAATAAAAATCTTGTTTTTTTACTCAAACCTGTCATTTCCCACCTCTCCACCACTACCTCTTTCCCTGAATACATAAATTTTTGAAATATTTCTATTGTAAGCCATAAGAGTTTTAAAATTTTTTCTTCTGCCGTCACATGTAAAGGTACAACGAATCTCTGAATCTGATGGGTTCTTTACTCAAACTATTTGGGAGTCCTTGTCTCGTGATAATATTTTTCTCTCTACCTCATTAGACAATGTTGTAGGCTGACTGTATCTCCTCAAAATTTATATATTGAAACCTAATCGCCAGTATGATGGTATTAGGAGGCAGGGCCTTTGGGAGATGATTAGGTCATAAGGATGGAGCTCTCGTGAGTGGGATTAGTATCCTTATAAAATAGACCCCTGAGAGCTCCTTCACCTTTTCTGCCATGTGAGGACACAGCAGAAAGATGGTTGTCTATGAAACAGGAAGTAGGTCCTCACCAGATACCGAATCTGCCAGCACCATGGTCTTGGATTTCTCAGTCTATAGCACTCTGAGAAATAAATTTCTGTGGCTTTTAAGCCACCCCATCTATGGTATCTTTTATAGCAGCCTAAACAGACTGAGTCAGACAGAAATTTCCACGGAGGGAGGGACTAAACCCATTTATTCATCTGTATCCCTAGCCTGACACTGTGCCTGGCTCTTAGGAGGTGCTCAGTCAATATGAGTTGAGTAAATAGATTCCATTCAAGGGCCACTTTTTGCCTCTACCATCTCTTTCTGAAAAACTCAGCCAATCCAGTCCTCTAGGCCTTCTCCGATCCCCTTTCTTTTTAAAGAAGCTCTTTGTGACTCCTCTACCGAGTGTGACGCGGCCACCTCGGCAGCACAAGGCACTGCATTCATGCGACAAGCACTCACTGAGAACTCACGACGTGCCAGGCCCTGCACTGGGCAGCGAGGAGACAACGGTGAACACAACAGGGCCCAGCTCTTAGGAGCTCCGGGGTTCTGGGAAGATGGAGGGTAACCACCGGGTCATGGAGACGGCGGTAGCTCTGGAAGAGAATCTCGGACACTTGTTGCATTTGATTTGTACTAAAATTATTTTGGTATTCGCCTTATTTTATCCTTCTAGGAGCAGGAACTGCTTTGGACCTTTTTAGAAATGCTCACAGTAATTATTAAAATCCCTAGCCAGAGCGGACATCCATGTGCTGAACTGGGACAAATCCCATTACTACTGCCTTTAACAATATAATCAGAGAAAACTGTTATATACCAGGAGCCTCAATACTTGCATTTTGAAATAAATCTGGCCACACCCATTCATTTATTCCCCAGATATTTACTGAGTCTTTTTGGTCTCAGTAATACACTGGCAAAGAACAAGGAAAGCTCAGCGCTTTAGACCATTACAGCCTGATGGAGATAAGCAGAGTGACTGTCACAGCACTGCATGAGGGCAGTCAGACGTGGGCATACACACAGTGCCACAGGGGCCGGGAGACGACCACACGGGCAGTGCAGGGGTCAGGGGAGATGTCCCCCTTGCCACTGGAGCTCGACCTGGGAAAACAAGAAGGAATGTACCTGGGAAAAATGATCAACAAACCGTGGGCGCAGGAACACAGGGTCACGCTATGTGTTTAGTGATCCATGACCACAGGGGATTTGAGGACACAGGAGTGTAGGGTATGAAACGTTGGCCGGGTGGGAGGTGGGGCTGGAAGGACAGGCTGGTAGCCAGTTAGAAAGGCCTTTAGGAGTTGGGATATTGTATCAACGAGCGGACGTGTCTGAAGGGTTTGCACGAGGCAGAGGGGTCATCAGGTCCCTAATGTAGAACTGTGACTGGCGTCAGTGGACCCTGAGGGAGAGGCAGGAGGAAGGGGCTGCTGTCTGGCTGCGGCAGCAGTGCAGGTGAGAGGGGGGGTGCCTCACGTGACCCCATACAGCTTTCTTCTCAGACCCCGACTCGGGGGCCGAAGAGACAGGGAGGCCCTCCCCCTGCGCCCACTGTGCCCAGGAGGAAACTGCAGCCTTTGTGCCCCAGTGACCTTGTCTAGGCTTTGACCCAATTCCTGCCCTCCATGAGTCCTTTCTTGGCTGCTTCCCAGCCAGGCAGGGCATTTCTGAAGGACAGTGTCTACAACTCGTCTGACATTATGAACAGTAAACAGCAATCACAGTGCACACACACGGCAGTTACTCTGAGCAGGCACGTGTCTAAGCACTCAGCACATATTAACTCAATTATCACAATCCTACAAAATAGGTGTTGCTATTATTCCCATTTTACCCAGAGGAGAACTGAAGCACAGAGAGATTAAGAACTAAAGATGGCCAACATTTCTAGGGCACTTACTCTGGGCCAGACATAATTCTAAGCCCTTCACTTGTATTAAATCATCTAGTCCTCACTGCAACCCCATGATACAGGAGATATGATAGATCATATCATGCAGGTGGAGAAACCGAGACAGAGAGGGTTAATAACTCAGGACTCAAGCAAGGTTAAGTAGTAAGTTAGGCAGAGGCTCAATTCAAACGCAGCATTCTAGTTCTATGGTCTAGGCTCTTAGCCATCATGCTAGATGCAAGGTGGGGGGACCACAAATGATTCCTAAATTCATCAGTGAAAGGTGCCGGCAGACACAGACAGGTGAGCATCCCCATCCTGATGAGAGCCCCTCTCTGGCTGGCTGTCACCTGGCCCTCTGCTCTGGTGACACTGGTCTCAGGACCCAGGGACCTTCAGTTTCCCTTCTCCAAAAGTCATACTAGTGGGAATGTCCACTTGGGCCAGCAAGCCTCCTCCCTGTTCCACGGGGATGCCAGCTCCTTGCAGGGCGGGCACTGCAGACTCAGATGTGAGGGTGGGATTACCTGGTACCCACAGATGAGCTGCATCAGGCGATCACACATGACGTTGCTGGTCAGGACCGAGTGCAGGACTTTCACAGCCGCATACAAGGTGTGGTCATCCGTTGCTAAGGAAATGAGGCCCAGGAGGATGGCGGGCCCACCGATGAAGTCCAGGCTGCTGGCAGCAGGGCTGGAGTGGAACACCCTTACCCCTGTGTGGGACAAAGGGCGTTCCTGAGCATACTACAGCTTCACTGCAGTGGAAGTTCCCCCAGCACCATGCAAGAGCTGTCAGGAACATCATCCACTCACAGCGGGGGCGCCTGTGCACAGGACAGGCTGGGAGGAAAAGCAGGGGCTTTGAAAGTTTTAGGTCAATGAGAAATCCTGTGCTGAGTCCTTTCTGGGTCACAGAAGGCTGAAACAGCCCAGGGGATTTCAGACCTCCACCCTCCGTCTCAGTCCAGAGTGCCGGATGAACCAGCTGCCCTCTGAGCCTGTTTGCTGGCTGCTCTGACAACTTCTGGCTCTTGTCTGCCCTCTAGATCTGCAACGTTGGACCCTTGCATCAGCTCGTGGCTTTGCTCTTGCCTGACTGCAAGGCAAACAACAGTCACTGGCTGTTGTTTTCACCCAAACAACCACAACCATTGCCTCTGCTCAGAGGCCCCACTGTACTCACTCCATTGTGCATAGACGCCAGCCTGGTTAGTGGCGAGTTCACGACCAGTTGTCAGATGCAGCAAAGTGCACTGACCTCTGCAGGGAGGCTAACTCTCTGGTGAGATTAACTCCCAACTCTTGCCCTCACTGTTCCAGCTCCTCAGCCCTCTCAGTCCTGCCTGCCGCTCCAGAATTCCAGGCTGCACAAGCGATGACAGCCACAACCCTTCTTCCCAAATAGCAGTAAAGGCTCATACCTAATTGGCCCACGGCCACGGCTCCAATGGTTCGAAGAGAACCCGAGAGGTGACTAGCACAATTTCTTAGCAAGAACACCGGCATGGCATTGTTGCGGGATGAAATGTTCATCTAGAGAAATTGGTAACAATTAATCCAAGAAACCTTCCTGGGAAGGAGGAGGTCTTGTTCATGAGCTCCTGAAGGGCAGGCACCCCCAGGCCTGGCACTCCGTAAGTGTAAGTCAGTGAATGAATAATAACTGAACCAACGTCAGCGGGACTGAAGCCAAAATTCAGGTTCCCCTGTCCTGCCTCCCAGGCTCTGGCTTAATCATAAGGGAGCAACTTCGGTTATACAACTGTGCCACCAGTGTCCCGCATGCTCACTAGTGTAAACAAATGCTCACAGTGAGGAGCTGATGAGAGCAGGAAGGACCTGAGGACACTGGAGGTGGAACGGTGCTGTGAAGGCCAGAGCTGCCTCCTTCCTGATCTAGGGTCATCCAGCTCTGCAAGCCCTGGCATCACCGGTCTCAGACGGCCAGGAAGACAGGGACCCTGGTCTCCTCCAGCAGAAGGTTCTGTGCTGGTAAGGCACAGCTTTGGTGCCCAACAGGACTTAACCCCTGATCCTGCCGTCTCAGTAAAGGGAAGGGGCCTTTTGTCTGTGAGGGTGGAGAGAACGTAAACAAATCAGCCCAAATTCATCAGCAGTAAGCAAAAGAGCTCTTTATGCAGGAATTAGGAAATAGGAAGTCTAATGGCATCTTCATCTATAAACATGTCTGCTTGCTGTTTTGCAAATTTGTTGTTTGCATAAACACAGTGATTCAAAGAATATTTTGCAATGTTGGGGGGTTAGTAGCACCCAGAAAAGGGAAGCTCTGTAGTGTTCCCAGTGTCACAGAGGTTTTTTAAATATTCCATTTGTTCTTGCTCTACCAAGGAAAATGAAGAGCACCTACTTTCTTCTCAGAAATAAGAGGTTTAGTCTTGAGGGGTGCGAATGGGCAGGCGTCATGGAATATTTTAACAAATGAAGTGGGAAGCACGCCTGTGTGTAACTGTCTACACATGCACAAACGTGAATTAGTATTGACTTAATCACTGAAAGCTGAAGAAAGCCATGAGATCATGATTCCAAAACGGAGCAGCAAGTGAAGTTAGAAGGCATACCTCTTTGGCAATCAGGCGGCTGTCCACCTCATTGTATGCGTTTCTGATGTCTGCAACGCTGGTGATGGAGGAGCTGGCTATATGAAGGCCAAAGGAAACCCTTTCCTCTGCAACCAGGGGCATCACTTCCATACAAGGGTCCTCTCCTAAAATAACACATCTTCAGTTATGTCTATTCTCACTTTACTGAGTAGGAAATTAATCCTCAGAAGAGTAAGTATCTACTGCTACATGGCGAAGTAATCACTGAGGAATGTTTGTAGCTGCTATATGTTGTTATATTGTGTGTTATATATTACATGTTTTGCCCCTACCTGTGATTTCTGACACATAGAAAACTGTAGAGAAATCTCACAATATTAACCCTACTATAAAAATAGAGGCATTCCAGGTATGAAATTACTAAAGCTTGAGACACCTATCGAGAATGTAACCTCGCTCCCAAAATTCTGGGCCGAAAGCCCTAAGGTTTTCAATGAGCTGCATGTACATGGTAAACACATCCTTTGGCATGAGTGCCCAGGTCGCTGAGTCAAGGAGAGCCACATGTGGTACTTGAGAAGCATGGTGTGAATAGAGAGTTGATGCAACTTTGGCTCTGGACCTGACCTCCTCACATTGTTCTGGCCAGTGCCCTTTGCCAGAGGAAATAAAGATCAAAGAAGACATGGGGGCTGGAGACAGAAACACTCCACAGCACTCAATCGCCCTTCACCACGTACGAAGGCTTCCATACATAGATTCATTTATCATTCTTCCCAGATGCAAGCTGACCCCCTTGACTTGACGGAGCACAGAGAGCTATGCCCCTGCTTGAACAGCCAACAATCAATAATGAAAATGTGGATGTTTTGTCTGCCTGTTTAATAATTGAAGACAACAGTATACTTTAGTTAAAAAGCTTCTTCATTAAAAGGAATGTAACTTATTTATCTCATTCACTTCCCCCTTTCTTTGCTGATGGTATTACCCACCCACTTTCCTCCATTATGTGTGTTGGAACTGAAATCTAAAGGAGATTGTCATTTCCTTTTCTGACATTTTCTATTGGATTGTAAATATGTAATGATCCAATTACAGAGGTTTTCCCTAATGACTGGCCTGTGCTGAGTTTATTCTTTATAAATAAGCTATAAATAACTGAATGTCCATTTAAAAACTAGTATCAGCAAGATCATTATAAATCAAAACACCCCATACCTTGGGCATGCACAGCTTGGAAGTTACCACAATATCTTGGGCCAAGTTTGTTAATAACTTCCAGAGTTTCCATTGAGATGGCTTCTTCGAAGAGGTATGCAGGGCCCAGACGCCATATTAATAATGACTTTTGTTTCCAAACTCGAGGGGTAGCAATATACCCATAAATATCCACAAATGAAGATGGATCCATTGAAAGGAATGGTCCTGGTAAAGCCTGAATGTACAACATCTGTTAACATAAAAAGGTGGGGGGGGGAATGTAGATGGGAGGTGTTTAACCTTAGAATTAATCAAGCAAACACATAAAATATAAAATGATGTACCTTCTTCTTCTTTCAAAGTGAAAACTTATTTTACCTAAAAACATTACAAAGATAACTCTCAAAGCTGAGAAACAGTGCACAAAACAGTTTATAAAATGCTGGTGGGAGTAAAAAACTGACACTGTGCCTTTGGAAACAAATTTGATAAGAAATATAAAGTGCCACTAAAAGGTTCATCTTTTTTTCCCCAGTCATTTCACAAAGAACTTAAATGTCCAATACGGGTACCTTAATTAAGTTTTACATACTAAAAATAATTACAGACTGGAAAGGAAGAAATAAAACTGTCTCTATTTGCAGATGGCATGTCCATGTAGAAAATTCCAGAGAATCTACCAAAAAAAAAGATACTTCCTAGAACTAATACCTGAGTTCAGCAAGGTCACAGGATACATGATCAACACACAAAGATCGATTGCATTCTACACACTAACAAAGAACATGCAGAAACTGTAACTGCTCACAAGAAAATTAAATACTTTTTTGCTCTGCAAAATCCCATATGAAAGAGGATGAAAAGCAAGCTATAGATTAGGAGAAATTATTTACAAATTACATATCTAACAAAGGACGGGTATCTAAAATATTTAGATAAACTCTTAAAATTCAACAGTAAAAAACAAACAATCCAATTAGAAAATGAGTGAAACACATGCATAAGACATCACTAAAGAGGATATACAAGTTGCAAATAAGCACATGAGAGGATGTTCAATCTCATTAGCCATTAAGGGAATGCAAAATAAAAACAAGAGATATCATCACTACACACCTATCAGAATGGCTAATTAAAAAAGAGTGACATCACCAAATGCAGAGAAACGGGACCACTCATCCATTGCTGGTGGGAATGTAAAATGGCACAGTCACTATGGAAAAATATTTTGGCAGTTTCTTATAAAACTAAACATGCACTTACCATAGGACCCAGCAATTAGACTCTTAGGCATTTAACCCAGAGAAATGAAGACTTAAGCTCACACAAAAACCTGTATATAAATGTACATAGCAGCTTTATTTGTAACATCCCAAAACTGGGAACACCTCAGATGTCCTTCAATGGGTGAATGGTTATGTATCCATATCTGAGTAGTATGGAATACTATTCAGCAATAAAAAAGGGATGGACTACTGACATATACAACAACTAAGATAAATTTCCAGAGAATTAGCTGAATAAAAATCTAATCCTAAATATCACATACTGTATGATTCCACAGATGTAACAACATCTTTTAAATGACAACATTTTAGCTTACTGGTTGCCAAGTTTAGGGACAGGGATTGGGAGGGGGTGTGGGTGGGTGGTGGTGGTAGTTATAAAAATACAACAAAAGGGACCCTTGTGGTGATGGAAATGTTCTGTATCTTGGTGGGAGCAGTGGATGCAAGAACATACAAATGTGATAAAGAACATACAAATGTGATAAATTATATGGAACTAAATACACACACACAAGTACAAGTAAAACTGGGGAAATCTGAATAAATTAGCAGACTGTATCAATGTCAATATCTTGGCTGTGATATTCTCTAGTTTTGCAAGATATTAATTACCATTGGAGTAAACTGGATGAAAGGTACACAAGATTTCTCTCTTTCTTACCACTAAATGTTAGCCTACAATTTTCTCAAAAATTTCGATAAAAGAAATAGTTAACAGATTATCAGAAATTCAAAAATAATAGTTTCAAAGCCCATGTAGATAAAACATTTTAAAATGATAGTGTTAACTAAGTAGTATATAAAATGTTTTACACAATAAAGTCACAACTGTTTTATTAAAGGAATAAAAACTGAAAGAAACTATAAATGATGGTAAGGTAGAAGGAATGTAGGTAATCTTTATTTTTCAGTTATTTCAAAATGTGTTTATATTATTTTTATAACGACTACAAAATTATACATGAATATGTATATAAATACATATTTTTAAAATGAGAGGTTATATAATGTCAGAAATATTCTTTTTATCCCTACCAATTAAGTAAGATTTTCAAATAAAAACAAGCCAAGTTTTTCCAAGCTGTCAAGCCTACCTAGAGTGAGGTCTACTGTGCTCTCTCTCCCCTTTCCCATCCCTGTAGGCAGAGACTTTTTCTCCCACCTGACAAAGGTGCCCCACCCCTCCAATCCACCTTGCCCCCTTCTTCTCAGATTCCTACAGTGTATACTCACTGCACTATTCAGATTGATTTATAGACATAAGATGTCTCAGATTGCTCCCAAATCATTTTGCTCAATTCAAGCTGTTAACACACTCCCCACCTTTCACAGTTGAACTTGACTTCCCTTGGAAATAAAAGCAAAGGCTCTAACATTTGAGAACAGCTCTTTCACTAGGTTATCCCCAACCAAAGCCCACTTTGTTCTTGCCCAACTGTCACCCGCGTCTAATATGTTGATCCCGACTAAATTTCACTTGCTGATTCTGACCGGACTTGCTGAAATCATCTTGGAAAGTCAACTCTGTCAGACTTGGCCCTTGGCCATTCTCCATGGCATATTTTGGCATATTCCCACAGCATCATACCACTTCCAACCTCCCTGCTGACTGAATCTGGTTTAGCTGGTCCCACAGGGTTGGATGTTCATCCATGTACCAATTCACTAAACAATACCATCAGCCAGTCCATGTTACTCCTTGTGGCTATAAATTCAGTGCGATTCATCAAGTGTTTATTGCATGCTTTCTGTATGCCAGTCCTGTGTTAGGTGCAAGCAAATTCCAAATATCAATAGGACAAGCCTCTTAGCCTCAAGGTACATGATCTATTTCACAGAACACAACCTATTCTATGAAACAAGACAGAATGCCAACATACTCTGTGAAAGAGGACCAAAACTAGTCCACTCTGTAGTTATGCCTAAACAGATTAAAAACAAAGACACTGGGAAACCACTAATGTGATCACACTTTCCATCCTGGCTAACGTGAGTGACCACTACTCCTTCTCCACTGACAGCTCAAGCCCTGCCCCATTCCTCCTACCTCCTGAAAAATGTTCTGAACATACACAGACACCAAATTGCCTTTCTGACAGCACCCAAGTCAGAACAGACTGACCTCCACTTCTTCGAACCCTCCCAAAAAAATCACCTAAAATGAGCCCAAATCCTATTAGCTCCTCCTAGGTCCTTATTACCCAATGGGGTAAGGAGTCTCTTGCTACAGCAAGCTTAATAAATGTAACTCTTGTTTTGTACTATATGCATGCTCCTGGAGGTATTTGGCTGGTAGGCATGGACAATTCCTAACACCTAGTAGGTGTTCAATAAATATTTAATGAGGGAAGGAAGCGAGGGAAGGAATTGTTAATGATTTAAGAAAAAAGTTAACTGTATGTTTTGAAGGACCTTTGTCATGCTCCTGGTGAATCTTTCTGGTTACCACTGCTTTTTTTGATAAGACATTTACCAGAAGATAGCATCAAATTCATCTTCAAGTGTTCCACAGAATTTAGGTTGTTCTAACCTAATGATTCTCAACCTGGGCGATTTTGCCCTCCCCCACCAAGACATTTGGAAATGTCTAGAGACATTTTTGGTGGTCACAGCTGGGCAGAAGGAGATGCTATAGCATCTTTGGTGGGGGCTAAGATGCTGCTAAATGTCCTAATATACACAGAATAGGACCCCACAGCAAAGAATGATCGGGCTCCAAATGTCAAACTATTGAAATGGGAAAACCCTATTAATCTCAAGTTCTCCATTCTGGCTTAATATTGGAATCACTTGGGAAACTTTGAAAACATCACCAAATTACCCCACTCACAGACATTCTGCTGTATTTAATCTGGGGTATAGCCTATGCAAGAGAACTTTTAAAAGACTTCCCAAATGATTCAAGAACGTAGCCTAGGTTGAGATGCTGTCTCTGGAACCTGGGTGAAAATCTGGCTGCACCTGCCCTCTGTGGTCTTCTGGGTCCTTCTGTCTCTGGCTTCTTCAGGGACCTCTGACAGTGGTTGCTGGAGCACGCCTGCCAGGTCTTCATCTCCCAGCTTCCTCTCCCTTATGCCCTAGGACCTCAGGTGTCTCTAAATGACAGTGACGAGACGCTTCCTCCAGCTATATGTTCACATTCTATTACCTTCTCTAAGCAGGGGACCATCCTTTCCTCATCATTCCTGCTCTAAATCTGGCAAGACATGTTGGTGTCTTTGCAAGTCCTTGTGTCTTGCTGCTAAGTGTAGCATGCAGACTGGCTGCATTAGATTCACCAAAGAGCCTCTTAGAAAAGTAGAACCGTGGGTCCTGCTCAGACCTCCCTGGGGAATTCACACGTTAAAATGTGAGAAGCCTTGTTTTGTTCACTCTGGAGATTTATATTCTCTTATGACTATTCTTAAAATCATAACTGTCATGACTATTCTTATTTCCATGTTTTAGTTTCTGCCCTGGTTGTGTGACCATCATCTAAAGATGTTCTTTTTATGCCTGAGCTCAGCCAGGTGTTCTGGACAGCAAGGGGGTTTCATTAGATACCAACGCTGCTGCTGAAAGAAAGCAAAGAACTGAACTGAGGCCACTCTCGGGTGGTGTGGCCGGGAGGCATGGCCATGGGGCAAGTACAGCTGGGGAAAACCATCTCACCTTGGCTGAGCCGATGACCTGTCCATCCAGATAGGTGGAAACGGTACAATTCCTTTTCATTTCCTTGGTGACAACCACAGCCAGGTGGTGCCACTGACCACAGGCCAGCAGCTGGCCACACCTGACCCGAAGCTGGCGTCCCGCAGAAGGCTCAGGGTCATCCTCGGGTTCCATGACATCTGGAAGAGAACACAAACACCAGACCTGGCCTGCAGTGTCAGACAGCAGCAACCCGGCAGAAGGGGGCCTTGTGCCCATGGAGCCAGTGCCGAGTCCCCCCGCCATAGAATACTGACAACAGCAGCTGTCATTGCTGGAGCTCTTGCTTTGTGCCAGGCACTGAGGTAGGCACTATCGTGATTTCCATGTTACCATCCTGAGGCACAAAGAGGTTAGGTAACTTGCCTAAGGTTGCATAGCCAGAGTTCAAGCCCAGGAGTCAGGCTGCAGGGTCTACCCCTCACTAGACTGCTGCCTCCACAGTGATGCACACAGGGTGGTGAATACCTGCGAGGGAAGGAGCCTAGGCGGCTGTGCTGTGTGTAAAGGATGCCAAGCCAAACCCTGGGCCTTCCAGTGTCAATGTCTCACTATGAAATGGGGCACACAAGAACAGGAGTGGCCATAATACCCTGGCCTTGGCCATCTCAGGCCAGTTCAGGCCATCGCAGGCAGGTGAGCTTGGAGAGGCGGGCTGAGCTCCTTGAGGCAGAGCCAGGACCAGCCACCTGTACAACTGAGGGAGGGCGGGTCCCCCTGGCTCTTGGGCCAAGAGCTGCGGACTCAGCCCCACTTCTCCCAGGGGTGGGTGAAACCTTACCCAGGGGCTGAAGCTCTTTCTCTTCTGTAGACACAACCAAGGAGAGGTCTTCCGGGCAGAGGCTGACAGAGAAGCAGACGAAGGGCTGCTCGGTCCTGGCCAGGTGGCGTACCACGGTCAGGAAGCGCAGCGGGTGGCCCTCCGTGACTGAGCTGTGCCTGCTGACCAGGAACCAGCAGGAAAAGGTCAGGCCCCCTGGCGGAGGGAAGGACCTGGCAGCGCCTGGGGTCAGAACACAAGCACGCCGTTAGGCTTTGTCCTGCTGCAGAAGCCTGTCTAGACTCACTGTGGCTCTGACTCAGCTCAGGGGTGGCCCTACTGTGCGCCAGCACTGTGCTCCACCTGACTCACACCTATTTTACAATGACCCCACGCAGGAGAATGCTCTTGTCTCCTTATTCATACTTGCAGCAATAAGTCATATTCCCTCCAGGGCTTGAGCCCAGATCCTCGAAGCCTCTCTCCAATGCTGGCCCACCTATTATTCCATGCTGCCTTGCCAAGGGAGTGGAGAGGTGGCACACCCCTTAGATCCGTCATCATGTGGCCCACGGGTCAGCTGGTCTAAAGCCAGGCCATGTGCTACGTGGGGCAGAGGACCCCGGCCTAGCTTGGCTAAGCCTTGCCTGGGGAGTATTCCACTCTAGGGAAACCCACGCCCTCCCGCCTCGTAACAGGGTTAGCGGAACAGGCAGGGCCCACTGCCCTCACTGAATGGGTAGAATCAGGCTTGGAACCCTGCACTGATGGGCAGTAAATGTAATGGCTCCTCAGCACCTACCCTCCCATAGAAACCCAGACCCTGGCTCTCCTAACAAGGGGTGCCTGGTTTTCAGCTGACTGCAGCACTGTACAAAGCAGGCCAAGGCCCAGTCGATCCCCACATGAGCCAAAGACTGGATGGCCATCAACAGAGAACTCATATTCCTCTCTAGAGAGAGCCGTAAGGTGGGGTGAGGTGTCCATTTCAGCCTCTGTCAATCACTGACAAAATGCGTCAAAGCCAGGCCCAGCCACCAACTCACCCACCGAGCCCATCAGTGCTAACACAGCCCCCTCTCTGTGCAGAGCCATGGGCTGGGCCCTTGGGATGCACAGTGAACAGGACATCCCTGCCCCAAGGCAGGCATGACCAACGGGACAAGCGGGACCAAGAGGAAGACTCACGCTTTCTGGAAATGCCAAGTGGAAATCGGAAATCAAGGCTCCCCAAGGACTTACTCCCAGGTCGGGGAGGGGACCTCAGCAAGCTAAACCCCCAGGGAAGCACCTACCTGTCCCAATCCCTCCAGAGACCGAGTATTCAGTGCTGGTTCCCATCACCGTAGACAGGGTTGGAATAAACAAACAGCTGGAACAGGAAAGTGTCTCAGATCATTGAACCGCAAGCCAACCTGTGGCGTGAGGTTTCCCCCTCTGTCCTTCTGCAGGGGCCTCACTCCCTCCTAGACCATGAGGCCCCAAGGACAGAAAGCACCTGATGCTGGCACCAGGACCCTAAGAAAGGAATCTGCTCTGGAGGCTAGAGGGGAGGGCGGTCCAGAATGCAGACACACCAGGGGAATGAGAGGGTCCTGGCCCAAGACAGCTGGGGACACTGCCTCTAAGAAGCCACTGAGAAGATAGGGTGTCCATGACCCAGACATTTTCCACAGCTGAGTGTGAGAGACGATGGGAACTACACTTTTGTAATCAATATTATAATTCACCCAAGGCACTGGGAAATTAATAAAGTGTATTTCAAGTATATGAAAGCCTGTCATACCCATAACCTTCCACAGACATGTCAAATTCCACGAAGGATGGAGCCAGGGCTGCCCTCTGAGGCTGCAGGTTGCGTGGGGAGGTCATGGAGATGAGGCTCAGTGCTGTCTGAAGGGCGGTGGTTGAGCCCTGGGATGGCCCTGAGGGCCTGAGGGCCTGTGTGACTGCTGAGCAAGGGCTGGTGTCCAGGGGACCCTCAGCAGGCACTGGTGCCACTGCCTGTGACCCTAGGGCAGCAAGCAGGAGAAGAGCTGTGTCTTTGCTCAAACCATTTCTGCCCCTCTTCTGACAACAACCCCCATATTTCTGCTACAGCCCCGAAGGAGGGCTCTGCAGAGTACCATGCCATTCCTAATCCTGAGGGTGTCCTCCTGGGCCCTCCGCTGGCCCTCCCACCTGGGCTCTCTGCTGATTCTGATAACACGGAACTGTTGTGACAACCTGCTCCTCCTAGAAACTTCTCACTTTAATTCTATCGTGGCCCCCACCCCTTTCCAATACAGGTTTTCTGTTGCTGTCACTGGCTTGCCCCATTGGCTATCACTCACTGCGGCTTTGTCTTGGTTCTCTGGCCTCCACACTCTCTTTCACAACAGCCTGTCTCCTCGAAAGCTCTGTCTCTCACCTCTGGCTGCCGGCTCAAGCCTGACTCTCCGTCCTTGCTTTTCAATTGGGCCTCCTTGCCTCAATGTCCTATGCAATCTTATATTCAGCGTGTCCATGCCTCTCTTTTCTCCAAGCTGGTTCCCTAGACCAGCATCTTTCCAGGTACCAGGCCAATGCTTGGTCCTCCTGACCTCCTAACTCCCCCGAGCTGTGAGCTGTGCAGAAAGCTGACACTGTTCCCCTGCCCAGGGCCAGCGCTGGGCACTCCTGCGTGCGCCGTGACATGAAGGTTTCCGAGCTCCAGGCCCAGAGGGGTCAAGTACACACTCATCATCACCATCCTGTATGGGGGTAGGGGTCTCCCTCCTTCCATATCTGGTCTTTATCTGGGGACCACTGATCTGATCCTTCTGCTTTTTCCTCATTTGCTCCATTGAGCAGCAGGCAAAATCATTTTTAAATCTGTCTGCTTCCCATATGTCGTAAAGGATCCCTTACAAGAAATGCATATTGTCTTTTAAATCCCATTATCCTGCCCCTATTCCTTCCTCTGTCCTCACCTGGGCATCCAGAGTCCCCTCCATGTACGTGAGATGAACTGAGGATTTTCGCTGCAGCCGATGGAGGTGGAGCAATTCCAAAACCTAGAAACTGTCTGAATATCATAGCAAACAAGAGAACCAAATGAAGACATTTTGCAGGCAGAAATTTCCTCCAGCTTCATCTGAGCACTGTCCTAGATCCCAGAGCTCGCTGGCTCCCCCCGCCATGCCTTCCTCTCTCTGCCTGGAAACCCTTTCCTCAGGCCATACAGAAACAGGGCATCCCTGACCTGGCACTCAGACCAGAGAGCTGGTGAATTTAAGTGCTTTTGATTTAACCAGTGGGACCTTGAGAGGAGAAGGGTTTTGTTGGAAAATAACTTTGTCATACTTTGTTTTTAAGTTTCTAATGGAATTGACTAATCAGCTGAACTAAGCACGATGGCCTTGTCTGACAGCCCCACAGCTAGAGGCAGAAAGAGGCTGGCCTGGCCCCTGGGTCCCATGCCTGCTGGCTGGAGGGGCTGCTTTCCATCCCCCTGCACTTGGTCCTGTGTGCCAGCAGGGGTCCAGCTGGCCTGTGGCCCCGGGCACCACCCTCCCTACACCTACACTGTCTAGGGCAGGGTGGCCCGGCCACAAGTACTTAAGAGACCCTTGACCTCCCTCCTAGAGCCTTTCTTTCCTCTGCTTTTCTGTCTTGTGTGTCTGCTCCTCCTTGTGCATCTTCCCTCCCTGCTGTGGCTCTCCAGGAAACATGTGGCTTCATGGAGGGGCTGCAGAGGGAAGGCCCCACAGGACACAGTGGTGCTGCCTCTGGCCCCGTCCCTGTAGGGAGCCCAGTCGCGGCCCGTCACACCAGCTAAGCTCCCTGTGGTCCAGCCTCGTGGCAGTCAGGCCCCTATAGCCTCCACCCCTCTCAGCAGGGCATCTTCACCTGGTCTGGTGAACTGCACAGGCCACAGGCCTCAGCCACTGCCACTCCCTTGAAGTCCCCCTCTTTATACCCAACCTCCCGACTTTGGTCCTCCCAGCTCCTCAGAGCTCCCACTCTGAACCGAGCATCCCATCCAGCGCTCTTCTGTATTGTCTGCAGGACCCTTTGCTTATTATCCCTCTCCCCGAGAACACCAGCTCCATGGGAGGGGCTACGTCCGCTCTGCGGGCCGCACACTGTTGCAGACCCAAGGCTCCTCCCTGGACTTGCAGTGTCCATCGCTGGCAAGGGGGAGGGGGCACTCTTACTGCCCATTGTGCACTCGCATGGCTGCCAGGGGCTTGGCAGCATTTAGCGTGCAGCACACGGTACCTTAACACGTCTGGTTCAATGGCTTGGGAAGCCAGCTTTTCAAAAATCCTGCTGAGCCCCGAGTGCAAGGGGCTGCTGCCGGCGGTCAGAGCCTGGTGGCAGTAGGTCATGAGGGTCCTGAGCATCCCCGCCTCACACATGACCTGACGGTTCTTCTCCGACTTCACCAGGGACTGGATGTGACTGGCCACGGAGCACTGGATCTCCTTGGAAAGCTAAGAGTAACCAAAGCAAGCAGTGAGCCCTGGAGGTCGGCATGTTTCGTGGGCCACTTTGGTAAGCTCCCCACTAGGCCTTGAGTTGGTGGTGGGGCGAGGAGACTAGCCCTCACAGCCTGTTCTTACCGCACCCCATCTGTCCTGGGCCTCTCAGACGTGGCCTCCTCACAGGAGCTGCCAAACAGGTAGACAGCTTAACACAGACGGCAAACTGGCAAGCAAGAGGCTGCACCAGCCTGAGACATGTGGTGCTTGACCCACACACTGTTTAAACCGTTTCTAAATTGCTAACATTTAAAAGCCTGGAGATTCCATGTAAAAGTCCAGACTTGTGGCCTCTCTCAAAAGGTGGAAAGATCTGGCCACGCTGCTTTGCCATCCTGTGTCTGTCGAGAAGCAGTGGGAGCTGGGCAGCGGCGATGCCCTCTAGCGGGTCCCACAACTCACCCCCTACCCACTGGCATCACTCACTCAACAGTCCTGTGTTTGAGTTGCATCCCCAGCCTAGAAGGTGGAATCCTCCTGGCAGTGCCAGCCTGCAGGAGGTGCCCCACCCAGGCTGTTGGCTGTGGCAGCTGCAGCCCCCTCCGTCTTCACGTGCCAAACCACACCAGCTCATACAAGCCCCTGAAGTCACGGCTCCAGTGGGGAAGCCTTCCCTTCACCCCTCATCCTTTGTGCATCTCTCTGTGCTAAGCACATTTGGACACACAGACAGCTGGCCTCTTATCTTCCTCCTACTAGATTTCAACTCACTTCACTATCTTTATGTCCTTGAAGACCACAGGATAGAGTGCATAGAATCAGCTCAGTCAGTACTGAGCCAAATACAATACATTGTTTTCACAATCTTCCTTTCTTCATAGAAGGGTAAACCCCTGGAATTCCCAGCCTCCATGGATATATAAATGGGGGGGTGGAATTTTCTTCATAAAAACTTTTAAGACTGTCCACATTTTCTTTTACTTTGTATAAGACTCTCTGAAATGACCAGGATACCAGTTAGATCTTAATGGAGTTTTCCTGCAGTGGAGGCTATGTGGGCTCCACCCAGACCTCCTTCTCCAGGTTAGTGTACCCATCGCAGCTGCCCCTCCTGTGGAGGTCAACCTCCCCTAAGTGGTAGCTGCCCTGCTATGTAACCCCCATATATATGTCCATGCATGCATACATGTGTGTACATGTACACATACATGCACGTACACACATACATAAAAGTGTGCACATATAAATACAAACACATATACATCGCCCCCAGACTACAGCCAATGAACCAATGCCCTTCAGCCTCTGTGGTGCAATTCATGCTGAGAGCCCCGCCCTGTAGGCTCAGGCTGAAGCTAGACTTCAGCTGATAGCATGTCCTCACTCAGCTCCTTCCCCTGCACCACTCTGCTTCCCTCACCTCCCTTCTTCTGAGTCCCTCCCTCCACAAATCCCATGCACCTGTAGCCCTCTCTCGGGCTCCACTTTGGGGAACCCAAGCGGAGAGCCTAGCCTGCTTTTCATATTGCACACATTTGCCCTAGTCTCTGGTTTCAAGAAAAGGGATCTATGGTGATGTAGATTATGTCTAGCTTAGTCTACCAACGTAAAGCCAGGAGTCACCATAAAGGCACTTACTCTGGGACTCCGGCCCAACACTCAGAATCACCTCGCTCTACCATCACCTACCTCCCTGTGCATGTAGTTATTCGAGGCCACCCTGCCCAGAGATGGTCAAGAGTATGTCTGTATCACTAAGGGATAGAAATTTGTAAGATGGCGTTCTTCTTCAGGCTGTGAACTCAGTTTTGTAGCATATGTGTTTCAAGGATTACAATGTGTGGTGAAACATATTTACAGTGTTTATCATCAGTTTTTAGATTTTTTTTAAAAGGAAGGGGTCACACAGCTCACCCTCCCATCCTCCCACGCCTTCCAAAAGCATGACACCTATAGCTCCTGCCTCAAACTGATGACATTCAGTGAAATTCCCATCATTACAATATCTTCGGTAATATTTTCGACTTAAAATTTTAGACGATTCAATTTTAGTTTAAAATATAAACTACATTAGAATGGTTTTCAGGGGGACTGCTCCCAGCTAGGATTTTGTCACTCTGTCAACATCACTGATGTCAAGCAGAGATCTCATCACTCAAAGAAGATGGTCCCTGCAATGGACTGTTTGTGTTCCCCTCCACCAAATTCATACGTTGAAACCTAACCCCCAGCGTGGTGGTATTTGGAGGTGGGGCCTTTGAGAGATGCTTCGGTCTTGAGGGTAGAGCCATCATGAATGGGATTAGTGGCCTTAGGAAAGAGACCCCAGAGAGCTCCCTCCTCCCTTGCACCATGTGAGGACACAGCGAGAAGAGTGCCATGAGTGTGGAAGTGGGTCCTCACCAAACACCGAATCTGCCAGCACCTTGATCTTGGGCTTGCCAGCCTCCAGAACCGTGAGAAATCAATTTCTGTTATTTGTAAGCCACCTGGTCTATGGTATTTTGTTATAGCGGCCCGAATGGATGAAGACAATCCCCTTCCCTGTCACTGTGGTATCTGCACAGCCAGCCTGAGATGCTAGAGGGACATGTATAACCCAACAGGGACCAGAAACAGAAGAAAGAAATGCCAGATCTAATTTACACTAAACAATTCCATGTCTTTTACTTTAAGACGCCCTTCCATGTAGAAATCTCCCCAACCTCCTGATTCCCTTCCCCAAATCTTTCTTCCAATGCTCTAAGTGTCCCTCCCTACATCCAAAGAGCCCGCACCTCTGCCTTCCTTCTCCACTCTTCTCAAAACAGAAAAGCTGCTTCTACCCTCTTGCCCAGAACTCTCCCTCTCCCAGAACTTGGAATATTTGGTAACTGCAGTCTTTTAATTTGGGGTGAGAGTTGGGGAGACAGTCTGCATGAAATAATAAGATGCAAAAATAACAACACAATGTATTATTAATAAGAATTAAAAAGAAATGTCTACAATCTCCAATTTTTATTACCAGCACTTCACTTATTGCTTTGGGGACTTTTGGCTTTCCTTTTTGTTGTTGTTTTTGCTTTTTTTTTTCCTCACCAGAGCAGGAATACTTAAAATCTAAATATGCAAAAAAGAAAGCAAAAAAGAAAAAATTTTCAAAAGGGAGAAATAGAAATGCTGATCTTATCTAATGATGCCACAAGTTTACTCCAAAATTGCTCAATACCCCATAATGGAGGAGGGAAAATTGATCATCCTCATTATCGCTGCAGCTCTGTCAATACCAATATTGCCTTGTTTTGAATAAAATGTGCTGTTTTTTTCAATGTTGGTTCCAGTAAAATGGGGTTTTAGTGAAAATATGAGCAGTAGCAGGAAACCAGTCTGGTTTCTCCCCCTACAAATGGATTGATTTTCCTAACGCACATTACTTCCAATGCAGGAAGGGGATAGTGGTTCAATTAGGACTCAGTGGTAAGCGCTCAGGGTCATCAGCAGGCTGGACCTGCAAGGCAAATTATCACAGAGAGACGTGCGGGGCTGCCTGTAGGAGTTTTCTGCCTTCTCCACTTAGCAGTTGAGTCTTCAAGTCTGTCCTTGTCCAGCTGTGGATGTTTAATCTTCTTTATCTCTCTTCCACCCCCCACTTTCTCTCCTGGTCCAGATTAATATGGTGGTCCCAGAGCCCAATGAGGGCTGGGTCCTGGTGGGGTGGGTCCCTCCAAGGAGGCGTGGGCTATGAGTACATCAGTCCAGAGTGTGTCTTCTGGACATTAATCATGTAGTCCTAACTAAAAACCATCAGATGACCAGCATCTGCTTCCCCCAGACACTTAGAAAGAACTAGGGACTTCCACTGAGCTACTCAAATTTGGACTAGTCACTTATTCCAAATTTGGTTGAAATGTTCTTTATTTGATGATTTTGGAAGAGAGATGATGCATTTTAAGTGACCTCTGCCCTTCTGGGATGTCACAGGTAAATAGCGCCCACAGATGTGTTTTATTTGACAAGTCGTTGTGGTTTTTTATCTTTGCTTACTTAGAATTAGCTCTCTCTTTATATGAGCATAAACTTTCCATTGTGCACAGCCCCCACCAGCCTAATACACTCGTTTGCAGTGCCCACATGGCCTTATAGGCATGGGAGTCTGTGATATTGGTTTAGGTGTAAGAGGGTCCAAATCCCATTGAATCAGTAGAATCCATGTCTAAAGGCATGGCTTCCTGGATGTACTTGTATAGATTTGCAATGAAGACCAAGATGCATGTGGGTGGGTGCCTGCTTTAAATCTTCTGCTTCTTTTACGAATTACATACATATGATGGCCAATACATCCTGGTTACAGAAGCCTAGGATCTTATATTAATAAAATATTTGTCTCTTTCCAGCTTTACTTCCCAACCCCCCCTTTGGTCCACCGTGTACTCTACCCCAGTAACATCCTCACCCTTTGCTGAATACGCCATAACCTTTTTGACTGATGCCCAAAGTTGAGAATGTCCTTTCTAATCCCATCCTTTTGCTGAGGTCCTACTTATTAAAGAGACAATTCACATGTTCTCTCATCTAAGAAAACTTTTCTGATCTTCCTAACTAGCACTGTGTCCACACTTGAATCATTATAAACACCACACTATGACAAGCTATCTATTTACCAAGAACTGTGAACTGCTGCCAGAGACAATGGCTCCTCATCCTTGTTTCCCTAGCACATATCCCTGTGCCTCAAACACAATAGCTGCCCAGTAAGTGCAAGCACAAGGGCACAAGGTGTTCTAGGAAATAGCAGGTGCACTGGACCAGAGAAGGTGGTCAGAAAAGGTGATGTGCCAACGGAGTGTTGAAGAATAATGAAAACAGTGCCAGGTCAGCGGGGGAGATGATCTTTCCTGAGCCTGCGGTCAGCCCTGAGATGGAGCATGAGGACATTACTAGGGAAACCAGCTTGTAAACATCCATCCAGGAGGATGCCTGCACAGCCTGGAACCTGAAACATCTGTGAAGAGTTTCCGTCACCTTGGACACACACCCCCTCACTCCGCGACAGCTAGGTCAGGTGAGCAGTGGGCTCCGTGAGACGCAACATCAGCTTCCAGCCAGAACCCTTCCCCGCTGTGGCCTGGGCGTCCTCGGTTAGCTCAGAGAAGGAGGGATTAACTTACCCTGAGTATCTCTATTGCTTTGGCCAAAGTAAATTGCTGACACAACTCTTTTAAGATACACTTTTTAAACAGATGTGTTGTTGTTGCTGTTGTTAGCAGATCTCCACACACGACTGTCTGGAGAAGATTCCTCAAACAAGACTGCAGAGTCCACAGTCTCTCGTAGAGATAAGAGATCCATTTCCAAGCATTCTGTGACTCCAGCCCCGGTGTGTTGCTTCTGAGCTTCCAACTAGACATTTACCCTTCCTTCATCTTCTGGGCACAGGGCATACAAATATCTACCCAGAAGTAGGTACTCGTGTTGATTTGACACTAACTAATGGGAAACTTGGGCTAGTTATTTACCTTCTCTGGACCTCAGTTTCCTTAGCTTTAAAATGAGAATAATGAAAATACCTACATCACTGGTATGCTTTTGGTGGGAGTCAACAGAAACAGCATTTGTGAAAGTACTTTTCCTTAAAGGATGCGAGTGTTTTCAGAATATTAATCCCTTTTAGTTGCAGTCTTCTTTTCTTATCTTGTATCAGTAAGGTTCCTGATTAATTATCATTTGTATTTATCAATTAATTTATCAATTGTATAATGCCAGCTGGAAATATACCTAAAATGTATTACCTTCCATTTTGTATTTCTAAAATTTTATGTACTGTGACTCAGAGTCCTAGGAACACCGAGTACCAAAGCCAGAAGAGAAAGGTAGGGGGTATGAGAGCACATACTGCATGCCAGGTAGTCCTAAGTACTCTCGAACTATACTTCCCACTACTCTTCTCAGTGGGAAAATATTATTATGAGAATACTGAGACTGAAGAGGTTACAACAATTTCCTAAGGTGACATAGCCAGTGAGTGGTAGAACTGGCACCCCAACCCAGGTCTTACTTCAAAGCCCATGATTTTAACACTGAGTCAAGCACTCATTATAAGGAAGGGAACTCAGTATCTCATACGGGGCATAAACTGATGGTCTACAGAAGTGTTTTATTTGGTGGGGGTAGTTTGGCTTTGCTTTTGTCCTGTTTCCCCCTAGCTAGATGTGGTACCTCTAGGCAGGGCAAGTACACTTCCCTATGACCACAGGTCTCACCATTCCTTATTGTTTACACCTACACATTTACTTTACGACTCTGGCCCCAAGACATTGTGTCTGCAACCCCTGTGATCTAGGCCAAATCTGAGTAGCTGAAATTGAGGTGCAGAGAAAGGAAGTGGCCCATGTACGTCATAGAAATAATGATGGTAAAGGACTGGAAGAAAGGTCGCCAGATAATCGGACCAGAGCTCACCCTATCAACTTTAACTTCCACTCCATCATTCTACGTCCACTGTAGCTTCCTTTTGATGCTCTTCATCTCCATGCAAGATTATGTCTATTTGCTCTATTTAAGAGGCTACCCTAAGAAGTCACTTGGATTTTGACCAGGATCTGAGACTTTTCCACTCAGGGACAATAGAAATATTTGGGGAAGAATGGGGTCAGAATGAAAGAGCAGAAGAAACATAGAAATTCAACATATTTGAAATTTCTAATGTGTTGTAATTTAATAAAGCAAGACTCCTACTTTGCCAATTTCCTTGTTGAAGGAAATGGCTCTTTTCAGATAGCTTGCCCTTACACAATGCTATCCAGGGCTATTAATGCTGTCGATACTTTAGCTATTTGAAACCCACATGATTAGTTCAATGTGTCTGAAATACAGGCTAATTCCAGAAAATGGCACCCTTTCCAAATCGAGGTGCAAATCAATTGACAGATGCAGCCCGAGCCTGATCTTCTTTCTGTCCCATCATACTGTGTGGGAGGCTTCCATTGCAGTAGAATCTGGAACACACCCAACAGTGAGGGGAGGTGTACACTGACGATAGACCACAGTCTCTCTAATGCCCAGGTCTGATCATGTCCTTGTTTTCCAACTGCCTCCCACCCACGGCTACCACCTCCCTACAGGGAAGGCAACTTGGTGCAGTGGCAGGAGGTCCTGCAGCCTCCCATCAGGCACATCCACCACCTAGCTATGATGTTAACTCTGTCACTTAAGTGCTACAAGTTTCAAGTCCTCATCTGTAAAGTGGGAATACTGACGTCTACCTTGCAGGGTTATTATGAAGATCAAATGATAAAATGCTTGTAAAGTTTTGGCAACTAATAGCAGTAGCTACACCAGTCAGCAAGTGTTTCCCATGGTGCCTTGTATGTTCTGCTTGCCATGTTAAGTGCTCCTGCATTGCTTCAGTTGATCCTCACAATAATGCCATGAGGAAGATGATATTATTCTCCCCATACTACAGCAAAGAAAATTAAGGGTCGTGGAGGTTAGCTAATTTGCCATGGTTCTGTGACTGTAAAGTGGCAGAGAGATTTGACCAAAATCCGTCATCTTCAGAGCCTCATATAGAGGGTGCTCATTAAACACAGCAGTGATGACGATGACAACAATGACAACGGATGGTAATCCAGTAAAATCCAACTGCCTGTGTATGGCACCCAAGGCCCCTCATGATGTGGCTTCAACCTACTTCTCCTGCTCCATTTACTGCCTTTCTACCCGCATGGTCTATCCTAGCCCAACTGAACTATTTGAAGTCCCCACATGGGCATCTTCACGTGTGCCTCTCTCTGCTGTCTGAGTGTCTTGTCCTGCCCTCCTCTACCTGATCTGGCACAGACAGGTCTCTTCCTTAAAGTCTAGCTCCAGTGTCCCCATCTCTGTGTGGCTTTCTTTCCCCTCTGCCCCAAGGCCCTGTGGGCAAACTTTTGTTACAGTTAGAATATCTAACTATCTTCTCCACTCGTCTGAGTACCCACCCTCAAACTCAGACTGTGTGTTACTGTGACATTGGTCTCTGAATCCCCAGTGGCACCTAGTAGGTGCTGCGTAATTATTCATAAAAGTAAATACATCACATTGGTGGCCCCAACACAGGCTGAGTTCCACCTCTGTGAAACTGGATCTGACTTCCCACCCTCTGAGTTCCTATTGTCATGCACAGAGCAGATAACCCTCTGCTAAGACATGAACGGAAGTGCAGTGGTGCTGGGACGAGAGAGCCCTCCACTACTGGTCAGAGTTCTAGCCCAGAGCCACGTCCCTACAGCAAGCCCCTCATGGCTGCTGAGCATGCCAGAAAGAAAGAGAAAAGGCCTTTCTTCTCAATTAGTTACTTCTTCCAGGGGCCAACTTGGCTCCAACAGAACTGAGCTGGACTCCACTTTTGCCTTGTGCTTAGTACAGCAACATTCACAATAAAATTCCTACAGTCCAATTTTAATACTGGCGATGATACAAGAGGAAAAAAAATCAGCTGGATTATTTGTTTCCAAGAGCAGCTCGCACTGCTAGCGTTTTGCAGAGGGAAAAACCCCCTCTTGGTCATGAACAGAACAAATTTAATGTGGCCACAATTAGAAATAAACCAGACAACCCATGTAAGTAGTTAAGCTGTTGCTTCTAAAATGATATCTGTACCTTGGAAAGCTATCAATTTCTCATCCATAAGGTAGGAAGAGCATCCGAGGGATGTAAAGTGGGTAAGAGCATAGGGATGCTGGGAATCACCAGGCCCACCTGAAGGGAGATGAGGGGGACCTCACAGTCCATCTTTTTAGTAACACTGCCATCTACTGCAACTTCCAGCTGCTTCCTCTGCCCCAAAACCTGCAGTCCTTCAGTCAGTCTCATTTCAGCATTTTCTTGTGTGTGTCTCATTTCTCATCTGATTTACTATTCTGTTTGTTGTTATGAGGTTTCCCACCGCCCCCCCACCTTTCAGAAGTTAATTACTATAATTATCCAACTTTTAATAGCTGCTGATTTGGCATCTGCAGAAAATTTTTGAGAAAATGTACCACTACATTTCATTTGCATATTTGAGAGACAGTGCGTGAGAGTTAGACTTTTCCTCAATTACTTATTGTGACCTGAATAGAGAAAAAGTATCCTACCAAGTGGAAGCCTCATTTGCATACTTAATTTGTCCAATTACCATCACAGGATGAGGGAAAGTTCCTCCCCACACACTGATGTGACAACTCATGGCATTTATCTGAAACTGGGGCTCATCCACAGAGTCTTCATGCACTAGGAAGCGGAAGGACAGGCCACTGTCTGCTCTGCATCACTTCGTCAGTCATCCTCATGGTGGAGTTTTGCACAATGTGTTTATCAGCAACCGTTTGACTGCTAAGACCACCCAAACCACTGGCTTGGCTGTTCTCACTGCAAGTGCATTGCAGGGTATGAAATACAGCTAAGGAAGCCAGGCTTCCTGACAATAAGGTGATAGCCCCTGGAAAAGTGTGCAACGCCAAGATGCATGACCTTGCATTCTGCAAGAGCTGCAGAGATGAGAGATCTATTCATCAAACATGTCTTGACCTTGAGCCTGGGAGTGAGTTTTAGATCTCCCCTCAACACCTCCATGATTTTAGGAAGTTACACAACTTTCCTGAGCTTCAAGCACCTGCAAAATGGGGAGATTCTCATTTTAATGAGCTGTTATGAACACTGATTAATGTTCCTGGAATAGAAGTAACGCTCAATGTGTATTAGTTTCCAATATGCTCCAGGCAGAACCTGTCCTGAATACTAAGGTAAAGAAAGTAAGGTCCCAGGCTTTAGATAACCAAAAGACTCGAAGACATTTGATTTAGGGGTCAAATAATTTTATCCGTCAGTTAGATGCCTAAGGCAAGTGTGGTGGCTGGTCTTTAAAGATGGCCCCCAACAACTCCCCCTCTCCTGTACACGCAAGCCACCCCTCACGTCAGTAAAGGAGACACAGGTCCCTTCTCGTTGAGTCTAAGCTGAACCTGTGACTCACTTTGACCAACAGAATGCCATGGAAGTAATGCTGGCTTGTTCCAGGCAAAAGCCTCCAGAAGGCTCGGCACCTTCTGTTCTTGTGCTTTTGGGAGCCCTGAGCTGCTATGTGGCCTGCCAGAGAATCCAGGTGGAGGTATACAGGTAGAAGCCAGACGGTGAGGGCTACATGGAGGAGAAGCCAGGCCCTACCAAGGCCCCAGACATCTGACCCCGTTGGACCAGCCTAGGAGCCTCTCACCATTTGAGCCAGCTTTTGAGGTGCCAGCTCTGTGAGTGGAGAACCCATCTTGGTGCCCAGCTGATACCATGTGGAGCAGACAGAAGCTGTCCCTGCGGTGCCTGTCTAAACTCCTGACCCACAGAACCACGAGAAAGAACGAGACCATTATTGCTAACTTGGCAGCACTTTGTAATATAGCGATAGATAACTAAAGGAGCAATCAAATCCATTTTAGCCCAGGCTACTGCTGTTCCATAAATGTTGAAAGATATAAAGTGCATTCCATTTCACTATTAGATGCATCCTTACTCATTGGTTTGATAATCACTTTATCATCACTTTCCAGCAGAGGATCAGGAACCAGATAAAGGAATCCAGTTACAAAGAGACATGTAGACATGGAATTGAGTTAGTCCTTTTTTAACTCCTGTACCTAGTGCTACAGAATTTCCTAAGTAAAAACAGTCCCTTCCCTACACATCAAGGCTTTTGCTCCTCCACTCCACTTCTCACCGATTTCGGAGGATTTGCAATATTTTTACTAAGCCATTGTCATTTTCAATGATTAATAACACCCCTATAGTTGACCCTTGAACAACACAGGTTTAAACTGCACAGGTCCACTTATGCATGGATTTTTTAAAATAATATAAGACCTGTATTTTCATTTTACAGATCTTTAAGTTTAACTGAGTGTAGGGAAAAGTTTATGTTCAATTAGAGATCACAATATGTGGAATCAAAACTAGCATTTGAGTCCTGATTCTATCCAAACCTTTTCACCTTCCTATCCTTGGGTGAGTCATTTATCAACTCGTTTGTTTCTGAGGCAGAGAGAGTAGTACACTGTGTGAGGGTCAGCACCCTTAACCCCCAGGTTGTTCAAGGGTCAACTGTAGTCGTCATTTCTTCTTAAAACATATCACCTCCTTTTTAATTCCAGGACAAAACAAAGCTGGACCCGCACCCCCGTGAGGCCCCATTCTCCTACAGAAGCCACTGCTGTGCAGGGGAAAGACCGTAAGAACTGCCACCAGGTAGGGCCACATTTAATACCAGGTCCACCAACTCAGAATCCTTAAAAGGCATGTATACTCTCTGAGACTCGGTTTCCCCACTGGCTAAAATGGAAACAACGATACTCCCCACCAAACATCTATGAGGGTAAATAATCAGGGAAAGGGTGTGGCACCGTGCCTGGTACATGGTAGCTGCTCAATTCAAGTCATTTCCTTTCGTCTGCTGCTAATTCAAGAGCGTATTTTCCAGGGCTTCCTCAACTTCGAGTTTCTTTCTCAGAACCTCTAGAGAACATACTCTCTAAATTGAGAGCACTTCCTGAGAATCTGCCTCGTTCTGTTGCTTTCGCCGGTACAAGCGCGCCTCGCTGCAGTGGGGCCGTCAGTGCTGCCAGGACAGGAGCTAAGAGCCACCTTGACTCCCCCCTCTTCCCGCTTCCTGCACCCCGTTCATCTCAGGGCCTTGATTCTATCTCCCAACAGGTCTCTTGACTCCTTGCTCTACACACTTTCCCACAAACGCCACCGTAATCAAGCTACCACCATGTGCTACCAGACTGTGGACATGGCTTCCTAACTGCTGTCCCCATTCTCTTCCACACGGCCCCACTCCCAGGCCACCCTCCATGCAACAAAAGAGATTTTTAATACAAAAACCCTGATGATGCCCCCCTCCATTCACTTGAGAGAGACTTCGTGTGCCCTTGGGATAAAACCCCACGCTTGTCAGGGCGGCAGCCTTCCTCCGCCTGCCCCATCGGGCACATTTCCAGCTCTCCCGCTTTGCTCCCACCCCAGACACCTGCAGCAGGCTCCTTCCCACCTGCTTAATTGCTACTCATCTTTCAGGGCTCTGCTTCAATGTCACCATCTAAGAGATGGCTTCCCTGACATCCACACCTTCATCTAAATTAGATTTAATTAGGTCTTCCCCCTCACTTCCATTCCCATTATTCTCTGTCAGCACCCATTTTTTTCCCTTAATATCACTTGTGACAATTTGTAATTGTATATTCATTTGTGAGCTTATTTACTTAGTCTGTCTGCCCCACCACCACCTCCCAGTCCCCACCACAGATGTGGGCTCCTTGGACAGTGCTCAGTTCTCATCCTGTTAGCCCTGCATGTCCTACATAGAGCACCGAGCCAGGGTCACAGCCAATATCCAAGCAATGGATAAATTAATGGGAAGCAGAGGACTTCTGGTCCCACCAATGCCCAGCACTATATGTAGCACTTATATGGGACTTGCCTCATGAAGGTAAATCATTTCATTCAGTTTTTGTTTGGCTGTTGTTTTTAGAAGGTCACATCACCAACAGGAACAATCTGTTTTGAGTGGCCATGGAAGGGTGGGTGGAACTCAATCAAGGGTCTCAGACCCACTGATACTCCCCTGCAGGAGGCACTTCATGAAGGAGGCTCTGTTCATACAGGGGACTGAAGGCAAAAGCAAAAAGGGAAAGGGAGTCTCTGGCCAGAGGAGCGTAAAAGATCAGTCACGTGAAAAAGACAAACTCATGTGTTCACAACAAGTACCTGAGGGTGATCTTCATGGTACAACTGAGGCAGCAGCCTCACCATGATGCACAGGATCCCGGGGTGCATGATCACAGCATCACCTTCATCCGTCCTGCAGAGAGAGGGAAGCAGGACATCAGATTTAAGCCTTCTCTTCTGCTTTCCACAGAACTTTCTGGATCTTTCTAAGACAGGCCATGATATATAACTGCAGCCTACCACTTAATTATATGACCTTGAACTAATTAATCTGAGCCTAACTTCCCCCAACTGCACAATGGAGCTAACAATGCCATACTTTCCGCGTAGAGTCATAGAATAATGGCGCTGTGTACTAAGGCACAGTGCCCGGCACAGAGCAGATGCTTAACGGAAGTTAGTTCCCTGGGCCTCTACCCTCTCTCCAGATATGTGGGAGGTGGAGAAGCTCTCATTTTATATCAAACAAACACACACAGGACCATGTCTGGATCCCTTCAAGATGGTGTAAGCACACTCTACTCTGTCCTACACACTGAATTAAACTAAAAACCCAGATAGAACACATGAGCAGCTCTCTGAGGACTCTGAAAAGTAAACGGTAGCAAAGCAGGAAACCAAACCCAAAGCACCATGCAACCGGTAACATGTTTCCTGGGGCTTCCCCCTCCAGCATCTCCCGGAATGGGCTTACAAGGAGTAAGAACCGTGCACCACGTGTGGACAGGACAGACACAGCCTCCAAGAGAAGGCTCTATTTCTAGTCTAAGGAGTGGGGAATGAGGCTCCAACAGGGCCCAGAGAGTGGAGGAAAATCCCTGGAATTTTCTTTGTTGGGTTTCTCCATTCTTTCTCACCTCAGCCTCCAAGATACCACACAGCAGCAGCAGTGACCAGGCAGGCATCTGAAATTCTCGGGGAGGGGACCCCTTCTCTCTGACCAGAGGAACTCTGGTCCCAAGAGTTGGGCAAAATCCCCAATGTTTTTGTCTCTCTTTTTGCTCTCCCTGCTTGGCCCCAGAGACAGATGCAATGGTGGGAAGTGCATGGCAGAGCAGAGAAACTAAAGCTCCAGCTTTCCAGACAGAGGAGAAGGAAGGGATCCCAGGGAGCCAGAAAGTGTTGGGAAGATGATGAAGAGGAGGAGACTTAAGAAAGTGAAACCATTAAGTTGTGTATCAACCTCTGAGCTCAATTCTGAGCTGCACATGTGTCGATCTGACCCTAAACCACATTCCAAAGGCTTTGAGAACTGCTCAGGAAGAAGTCTGAAGAAGTTTTAAAAATTGAAAAACCACTCCCTAAGCTAGCAAAGACAGAAAAAGACACAAATTACCAACATCAGAAATGAAAGAGAGAATACCACTACACACCCCACAGAAAGGAAAAGAAAATACTACAAATAACTCTGTGCACACAAATCTGACAACTTAGATAAAATGGACCAGTTCCCTTAAAGTCACAAACTACCAAAAGTAAGCAAGAAGAAATAAATAACCAGGACAGTTTATAGCTATCACAAAGACTGAATATGTAGTTTAAAACCTTTCCACAGAGAAAACTCCAGCCTCAGATGTTTCCACTGGTGAATTCTACCATACATTTAAAAGATAACACCAATTCTATACAACTTCTTTCAAAATAAACAAGAGAACACTTCCCAATGCATTTTATGAGACCAGAATTACTCTGATATCAAAAGCAGACAAAGCCAGTATAAGAAAAGAAAACTACCTGCCAACATGTCCTAGAAAAATAGGTGCAAAAATCCTCAATAAACTACTGGAAATCAAATATAACTATATATAAAATAAATAAGGCACTACGGCCGATTTGCCTTATCCCACAAATGCAAGGCTGGTTCACTATTCAAATATCAGCCAATACAGGGACTTCCCTGGTGACACAGTGGTTAAAAATCCGCCTGCCAATGAAGGGGACTCAGGTTCGAGCCCTGGTCTGGGAAGATCCCACATGCCGCAGAGCAACTAAGCCTGTGAGCCACAACTACTGAGGCCCGCATACCTAGAGCCCATGCTCCACAACAAAGAGAAGCCACCACAATGAAAAGCCCGTGCACCGCAATGAAGAGTAGCCCCTACTCACCACAACTAGAGAAAGCCTGCACGCAGCAACGAAGACCCAATGCAGCCAAAAAATAAATAAATAAATAAATAATAAAATTAAGGACTAGAAAGTTGGTTCAAGATGGCAGAGTAGAAGGACATGCGCTCACTCCCTCTTGTGAGAGCACCGGAATCACAACTAACTGCTGAACAATCATCGACAGGAAGACACTGGAACTCACCAAAAAAGATACCCCACATCCAGAGACAAAGGAGAAGCTGCAATGAGATGGCAGGAGGGGCGCAATCACAATAAAATCAAATCCCATAACTGCTGGGTGGGTGACTCACAAACTGGAGAACACTTATACCACAGAAGTCCACCCACTGGAGTGAAGGTTCTGAGCTCCACGTCAGGCTTCCCAACCTGGGGCTCTGGCAACAGGAGGAGGAATTCCCAGAGAATCAGACTTTGAAGGCTAGCGGGATTTGATTGCAGGACTTCAACAGGACTGGGGGAAACAGAGACTCCACTCTTGGGGGGCATGCACAAAGCAGTGTGCGCATCAGGACCTAGGGGGAAGGAGCAGTGACCCCATTGGAGACAAAACCAGACCTACCTGCTAGTGTTGGAGGATCTCCTGCAGAGGCAGGACGTGGCTGTGGCTCACCACGGGGACAAGGACACTGGCAGCAGAAGCTCTGGGAACTACTCCATGAGCCCTCCCAGAGTCTGCCATTAGCCCCACCAAAGAGCCTGTAGCCTCCAGTGCTGGGTTGCCTCAGGCCAAACAACCAACAGGGAGGGAACTCAGCCCCACCCATCATCAAACAAGCAGATTAAACTGTTACTGAGCTCTGCCCACCAGAGCAACACCCAGCTCTACCCATCACCAGTCCCTCTCATCAGGAAGCTTGCACAAGCCTCTTAGATAGCCTCATCCACCAGAGGGCAGATAGCAGAAGCAAGAAGAATTACAATCCTGCAGCCTGTGGAAGGAAAACCACAGTCACAGAAAGATCGACAAAATGAAAAGGCAGAGGACTATGTACAAGATAAAATGCCAGAAAAACAACTAAATGAAGTGGAGATAGGCAACCTTCCACCAAAAGAATTCAGAATAATGATAGTGAAGATGATCCAGGACCTCAGAAACAGAATGGAGGCACAGATCGAGAAGATGCAAGAAATGTTTAACAAAGACCTAGAAGAATTAAAGAACAAACAAACAAAGATGAACAATACAATAACTGAAACGAAAAACACACTAGAAGGAATCAATAGCAGAATAACTGAGACAGAAGAACGCATAAGTGACCTGGGAGACAGAATAGTGGAATTCACTGCCACTGAGCAGAATAAAGAAAAAGAAGTGAAAAGAAATGAAGACAGCCTAAGAGACCTCTGGGACAACATTAAACGCAACAACATTTGCATTATAGGGGTCCCAGGAGGAGAAGAGAGAGAGAAAGAACCTGGGGAAATTTTTGAAGAGATTATAGTCGAAAACATCCCTAACGTAGGAAAGGAAATAGCCACGCAAGTCCAGGAATCACAGAGAGTCCCAGGCAGGAGAAACCCAAGGAGAAACACGCCGATTAAGAACAAGGCAAGGATGTCCCCTCTCACCATTCCTATTCAACATCATGCTGGAACAACAGATTGGAAAGGAATGTATAAAACTGTCACTAGTCACAGACAACACAATTGTCTACATAGAAAATCCCAAGCAATTACAAAAAAAAATAACTCCTAGAACTAATAAGTGAATTAGCGTGACCTCTGGATACACAGTTACATATAGAAATTAATCATATTCCTATATACTAGAAGTAAACAATTGGGAAATGAAACACTTAAAATACCTTTTAAAATAGTGCTCCAAAAAAGATTAAACACATAAGTATAAATCTATAAAAAATGTGCTGGCTCTGTATGTTGAATACTATAGACCTTGATTTTTTTAAAAAAAAGCATAGATCTATTGAATATACAAATGGAAAGACATTCTATGTTTATGGATTGGAAGACTCAAAAAAGTTAAGGTTTCAATTCTCCCCAAATTCATCTATAGATACAATGCAATTCCAATCAAAATCCCAGCAGGATTTTTTGTAAATATAGGCAAACTTATCATTAAATTTCAATCTGTGAATGATACTTTAAAAGTAAAAAGACAAACCATAGACTGGGAGAAAATATTTGCATCTGTACAATGGAATACTACTCAGCAATAAAAATGTATGAACTACTGATACAACAAACTGGATGGATCTCAAAGGCCTTATGCTGAGTTTAAAAAGCTAGCCTCAAAAGACTACACACTTGTACTTGCAGTTATATGTTATTCTGACAAAGACAAAACTATAGGAATAGAGCAGTGGTTGCCTGGGTTTAGGAATTGAGAAAGGGTTTCATTATGAAGGGACAACATTCAGGAACTATTTGAGGGGGTGGGACTGTTTGTCCTGTATCCTGATTGTGGTGATGGTCACATGACTCTGCACATGAATTAAAACCCATAGAACTCTACACCAAGAAAGGGACTTTTACTGTATGTTAATTGGAAAAATAATAGTAATAAAGAAAAAGTCACGAGACTAATCCCAATCACAAACACTTGATTTTCAAACATCCTGCCTCTAGCACTGAATTTCCCACCCACAGTGAGACTGTTCTTGGCACCACCAGCCCTGAAGAATGGCTAAGGTGCCAGGAGTGCTTCTAACATTTGGTGTTAATTTATCCAATTCAATTGAACAAATATTTATCGACCTAAGTATTTTCCTGGCATTTTGGATACATCTATAAATTAAACAAAGTAAAACCCATACCTGAAATGTGAGAAGAAGGGTAGAGACAGTAAAGGTAAACATAATAGGTAAATTATAAATAATAAAAATTATTGTTGTTATATAATTTATACTATACTATATATAGTATTGTATAATATGTATCATATATTATTATAACATAGTATATTAATGTAATAAAATAATGAATAAGCAAATTATATATTATGAAGAAAGGTGATAAATATTACTGCAAAAAAAAATTAAAGCAGAGAAAGAATCAAGAGCGCTAGGGTGTAAGAAGGAAACAATTTACAATTTTAATTTGGGTGGCAGGGTTGGCTTGTTTGAAAAGGTAACATTTGGGTGGACTTGAAAAAAGGGATGCAGATATCCAGGAGGAAAGCATTTTAAGCAAAGGGAATAGCCAGTGCAAAAGCCCCCAGAGTGGGAGTATGTCTGGCATGTTCAGGGAACAGCAAGGAAGCCTGTATTATTACTCTGATCTAAAGCCACACAAAGAAAAGAAGAGACCAATATCCCTCATCAGTATATATGCAAAAATCCTCAACAAAAAACTAGCAAACCAAATCCAACAGCATATTTAAAGGATTATATACCATGATTAAGATCCCAGGAATGCAAGAGTGGTTCAACATTAAAAAAACCAATCAATGCAATACATCACATTAATAAACAAAGGAAAAAAACCAATCACCTCAACTGATATGGAAAAAAACATCTGACAATATTCACTACCCTTCCATGATTTAAAAAAATGCTTGAGGGGACTTCCCTGGTGGCGCAGTGGTTAAGAATCTGCCTGCCAATGCAGGGAACATGGGTTCAAGCCCTGGTCTGGAAAGATCCCACATGCTGAAGAGCAACTAAGCCCGTGCACCACAATTACTGAGCCTGTGCTCTAGAGCCTGCGAGCCACAACTACTGAGCCTGCGAGCCACAAGTACTGAAGCCTGCGCACCTAGAGCCCATGCTCTGCAACATGAGAAGCCACCGCAATGAGAAGCCCGCGCACCGCAGTGAAGAGTAGCCCCTGCTCGCTGCAACTAGAGAAAGCCCGTGAGCAGCAATGAAGAGCCAATACAGCCAAAAATAAATTAATTAATTAATTAATTTTAAAAAATGCTTGACCCGCTGCCCTCTCCACCTTCTCCAGACCCACACTGTGGATTGGCTGGCCTAGAAGGATGTCATCCTTCCCAGGTAGCAGGATCTGGTAAACACCAGAGAAGGTCTGCATGATTAACCACAACCACAGCTGCCATTTATTGAGCTCCACTGTAGACAGAGAGAAAGAGAGAGAGAGTGTGTGTGTGCGTGTGCGTGTGTGTGTATGCTGTGTGCGTGGGGTGTGTGTGTGTCACACGTGCTGCGAAGGGGGTAGTGTGTTATGTTTCATAGAGATTAAATATTCTGTATCTTGGGAATCTCATTATATATTTTGGGATTTATATAATACATATCTTCTATTTTGTGAAAAATGTTACTTAATCGTAGTTACATAGATTACCTAATGCTTGTGAAAGCAAAGCACAGCATCTGGCAAACAAGTGCTCAGTAAACGGCAGCTGTGACCATTATCTAACTAACACCATTATCATCTCCAGTCCTCACCGCACAACACCCCTCAATGTGGATACTCTTATTAACCCCGCATTTGAATTGGGAAATCAAAGCTCAGTGAGATAAAGTAAAAGGCCCAAGGAACACTAAGGTGTAGAGCACACAGGCCTGAGTCTAAGGCCCACAGCCTCTGTCTTCCTTCTGGAGACCAGAGCCCACTGTGTATGGACAGGTCTAAGCCAAGTTGCACGCCCAAGGGGATGCCAAGTGTCAGTGGTGGGCATGGATGAGCACCCCGTCCACCATGCCCAGCCCACTGCCTTGTCCTTTACCCCACAGACTCTCTAAGGAGAGGCTGGGGTTTCACTTCCTCTTTTCTAACCATTAGAGAAGGTCAAGGGTGATGTATTTCTTTTAATGACCAAAAAATTACTCTATTTATGAAATCTGATTCTTGTACATTTAAAAATTACTCATTGTGAAACCAGGATGACATTTGACACAGGAGTTATCTGTAAAGAATCAGGCCTGATGCCATCTACAAGTTAGAGCCCAAACCTTAAACTTCAGTCTATTGTGGCAGAACATTTACCAAATCATCACTATTACTGTGGAAACATCCAGAAAAAAGCAGGACAAATACACACACACACATACACACACACACACACATACACACACATACACATACACAGAAGCACACACAGAGGCTTTGGGGGTAGACCTGAGTTCAAAGTTTTGCTCCATCACTTACTAGGTGTTAACTTTCAACCATGTTTCTTATCCTCTCTCAGCCTCCATTTCTTTATTGGTAAAATGCTAGAATTTGAGAGGGAATTAAATGAAAATAAGTCATCGGTGTTCAGTCCCCAGAGACATTCAACAAATGACTATTGCTTTTCATCACCTAATACCACTTACTAAATGTTTTTGATGCTGACAAATACTTCCCTGCCCTCTAAAAGCTGGTAGGATAAGTAGAACAAGGTTCAACACTGAGATCCTAAGTTAAGCTGCATGCTGTCCAGATGGCCAAGACAGAGGCCTCCTCCGAGAACCCTCTGCCCCTGGAATAGAGAGATCAGGGGACCTCAGAAAGAGAATTCTCCCAAGACAAAGCAAGAAGAGAAAGGCCTGGAATCTGACCAAGGCCTAGCTACAAAGGGCAGCTGCAGCCTCACTGAGGCATTCCTGTGTCTGCAGAAAGGCAGGATGGCCAGAATAATGATGGGCTGCATGGAGTCTGGGAAAAGGAAAATCTTGGAGCAAGACTCACAATTAAAAACCATCAACCACACAAAGAAACAAGGAAACTTCAGTTTAAAATACACATTAAAAAAAAAATAGCTCTTTACTGTTTACAGGAAAAATACCTAAAGCATGAGGACACAGAAAGTTTAAAGAATAAAAATTCAGGCACATACTAACCAAAAGAACACTGGTGTAGCCTTATTATTATTAGATAAAGTTGTTATGTTCCAATGGAGATTAAGAAGGTCATCATATAATGATAAAAACTTTGATACCTCTAGAGGATGGAAAAATTATAAATGTGTTTGATTCTAATAGCCTCAGATATATGTAAGGCAAAAGTTAACAGATTTTGGGACTTCCCTGGTGGTGCAGTGGTTAAGAATCCGCCTGCCAATGCAGGGGGCATGGGTTCAATCCCTGGTCCGGGAAGATCCCACATGTCGCGGAGCAAATAAGCCCGTGAGCCCCAATTACTGAGCCTATGCTCTAGAGCCTGCAAGCCACAACTAATGAGTCCATGCGCCACAACTACTGAAGCCTGCACGCCTAGAGCCCATGCTCCACAGTAAGAGAAGCCACCGCAATGAGAAGCCCGCACAGCGCAACGAAGAGTAGCCCCTGCTCTCCTCAACTAGAGAAAGCCGAGGCACAGCAATGAAGACCCAACGCAGCCATAAATAAATAAATAAATAAATAAATAAATTTATTTTTTAAAAAATTAACAGATATTAATAAATCTATCATTATAATGAAAGATATTTAACATATCTTAGTAGCTGATATGCCAACAATCTTAAAATTTGAACAATTGACAAATTTCATCTAGAGGACATAAATAGAGCATTGAACCTAACAACTGGAAAATGTGTATTATTTTCAAGCACACAGGAATATTTATGAAAATTTACCACACTGGGGACACAAAGTCAAGCTCAACTAATTTCAAAGGATTAGCATCATACAGTCCACTTTGTTTCAAGATGACAAAGTTAGAAGTCAATAACAAAAAGATGATCAAAAATACTCTAACTTTGGAAATTTATAATTCAAATAAGATTCAAGAGTAAAACTAAGTCATAAGGGAAATTAGAAAATACTTAGCAGTAAATTATATTGAAAATTTGACATAATAAAACTTGTGTGATGGAACTAAAGTAATAGTTACAAGGAAATTTATATTTAAAAAGAGGACTTAAAATTGGTCTCGTAACAATTAAATTAAGACAAAGAATACTAGAATAAATCCAAAGAAAGTGGAAGGAAATAATAAAAACAAAAAAAGAAACAGAAAATCGATGTATGAGACAGGAAAAGCTGAACGTTGGTTCACAGACACATTAAAAAATTAACCTCTGCCAAGAACGCTGTGGTGCTGCAGGCAAAAGAGAAAGAATACACAAATGATAGTGTTAGGAATAAAGAGTTAAAAGGATATTGTGAATAGCCTTATGCCAATAAATTAAAACAGGTGAAATGAGAACAATAAACTTGAAAAATAACTTACTATGAATCATGCAAGAATAAATTGAAATTTATTCTCACAAAAATAAATCTTTGCAGAGGTGACATCAACACCTTGATGGTGTGAAAAGCTCCCTTTGTCTCTCCCCTTCAGTCTACAACTAGTAAAACATTCCTAACTCCAGAAAGCTTCCTCTGCCCAACACAGCAGGATGATGGAGAGATCCATACATCTGCACATCTGAAGGTGGGTGAATTGGGACACACAGAGGAGGCAGAACCAAGGACTAGCAGCGGCAGTGCTGGGATCCTGGCCCCTGGCCACAGCGGCTGAGTCTGCAGCCCCAGCGAACCTGGTAGCAGCAACAGAGGTGGCACATGACACCTAGGCCTCCCAGCCACAATGGCACCCATAGCCACAGGGAGCCAGACAGCAGCGGTGGCAGGACCCATGACCCTGGTCCCTCCAGCCAAAGCAGCACCCGCAACTCCAGCCTCCCCCCACTCCCACCAATGACAGCAGCACCCACCAACCCAACAACCCTGGAGGCAGCAAAGGTGCCCATGACCCTGGTTTCCCCTTCCCCACTGTGGCAGCAGTGCCTGTGACCCAGGTGTCCCCAGACATGGTAGAGGTGCCTGCCATCCCAGTGTCCCAGGCGGAAATGCCAGTGACAGCAGCAACACTGGCAGCAGCAAGGCACAAGCAGTGGCAATGAGGACACCAGGGACACCTCTGGCAGAGGTGCTGGAGGGTGGAAAATGCTGGTTCTCAAATATAGCCGGAGGCCACTCAAGAGAAACAAAAACTTGGGCTATAGCACCACCTACTGAAAAACAAAAAGAAAGGCCTTTAATTAAGAACTCGAACTGTTAGAATCAAAGCAAAAAAACTTTACCTAAATAAGAAAGGAGTTTGCTCCTTCAAATGCACCAGCAGAGGAACAACTCATCAAGGACCATGAAAACACAGTATCACAAAAGAAAATAACAATTCAGTAAAACTTAAAGTCACAGAAGATTGTGATCTAACTGATAGAGAATTCAAAGTAGCTGTCATGAAGAAATTCAATTAGCTACAAGAAAACTCAGAAAAGCAGTTCAATGAGCTAAAGAGTAAAATTAATAAACAGAGGAATACTTTACCAAAGAGACTGGAACTCTAAAAAGAACTAAATGGGAAATTCTGGAGCTGGAGAACTCAATAAATGAGATAAAGAATGGATTAGAAAGCACTGGAAATAGAGCAGACCATATGGAAGAGAGAATTAGTGAGCTTGAAGTTAGAAATCTAGAAATGATTCAGGTAGAAGAAGAGAGAGAAGTAAGATTTTTTAATAAAGAAACTCTACAAGAACTATCCAACTTGATTAGAAAAGGCAACATAAGGATAATGGGTATCCCAGAATGAGAAAAGAGCTTATTTAAAGAAACAACAGCTGAGAACTTTCCAAACCTGGGAAGAAACTGGATATACAAGTCCACAAAACTAATAGAACACCCAATTATCTCAATACAAAAAGATCTTCTCCAAGACACATTATATTAAAACTGTCAAAAGTCAATGATAAAGAATTTTAAAGACAATCAGGAAAAAAAAAAAAGACAGTAACCTACAAGTTACCCCATTAGGCTATCAGCAGATTCCTCAGCAGAAACTCTATGGACCAGGAGAGAGTGGAATGACATACTCAAAATATTGAAAGATAAAAACTGTCAACCAAGAATACTCTACCCAGCAAAGTTATCCTTCAGATATGAAAAAGAAATAAAGTCTTTCCCAGACAAACAAAAGCTGAGGGAGTTCATCACTACTAGACCTGCCTTATAAGAAATGCTGAAAGGAGCTCTTCTACCTGAAACAAATAGGTAAAAGTACAAAAAACTTTGAGTAGGTAATAAACAGAAAGAATCAGAAAATTGCAACTCTTTACCAGAATAAGTTGTTAAACAATTATAGCATAAAGGTTAAAGGGGGGGGAAAGCATTAAAAACAACTATAGCTACTTCAATTTGGTAATAAACTCACAACATAAAAAGGGATAATTTGTGGAAACAAACATAACAGAGGAAGAAGACAAGGACAAAATCTGTATAGGCAAATGAAGATGAGACACTTTCAGCAGAAAAAGAACTATGTAATCTATGAGACAGTTTATACAAACCTCATGGTAACCACAAAACTAAAATCTAGAGCAGAGAAATGAAACATAAAAAAGAGGAAACTTAGAAAAATATCATATAAAACCACCAAATTAAAATGACAGAAAATCAAGGAAAAAGAAACAATGAAAATACAGACCAACCAGAAAACAAAAGATAAAATGGCAGTACTGAGTCTTCATATATCAATAATCACCCTAAATGTAAATGGATTGAATTCACCAATCTAAAGACACAGAGTAGCTGAACAGATTTAAAAACAAGACCCAACTATATGCTGTCTCCAGGAGACTCATCTCAGCTCTAAAGACAAATATAGGCTCAAAGTAAAGATATGGAAAATGATACTCTAAGCAAATGGCAGCCAAAAAAAAAAAAAAAAAACAGGTGTAGCCATACTCATATCAGACAAAACAGACTTCAAGCCAAAAAAGATAAGAGACAAAGATAGACATTATTTAAAGGGGATAATCCATCAAGCAGACATAACAACTATTAATGTATTTGCACCTAATGTAGGAACACCAAAATATATAAAGCAATTTTAACAAACCTAAAGGAAGAAATTGACAGCAACACAATAATAGTAGGGGACTTTAATACCCCACTTACATCAATGGATAGATTACTCAGACAGAAATTCAACAAGGAAACACGGGCCTTAAGTGAAACTTTAGAGCAGATGGACTTAAATGAATACAGAACATTCCATCCAAACTCAGCAGAATATACATTCTTTTCAGGTGCACACAGAAATTCTCAAGGATAGACCATATGTTGGGACACAGATCTCAATAAATTTAAGAAGAATGAAATCATATCAAGCATCTTTTCCAATCACACCTGTATGAAACTAGAAATCAACTACAAGAAGAAAGCTGGAAAAATCACAAATATGTGGTATCAAAATCTGTGTGATGCAGCAAAAACAGTTCTAAGAGGGAAGTTTATAGCAACACAGTCCTACCTCAAGAAATGAGAAAAATCTCAAGAAACAATCTAAACTTACACCTAAAGGAACTAGAAAAAGAAGAACAAACAAAGCCCAAAGTCAGCAGAAGGAAGGAAATAATAACAACCATAGTGGAAATAAATGAAATAGAGACTAAAAAGACAATAGTATGAAACTAAGACATGGTTCTTTGAAAAGATAAACAAAATTGACAAACTTTTAGCTAGACTCACCAAGATAAAGACAGAGAATGCTCAAATAAATAAAATCAGAAACAAAAAGGAAGTTACAACAGATATCACAGAAATACAAAGGATTTTAAGAGAGTACTCTGAACTGCTATACACCAACAAATTGGACAACCTACAGGAAATGGATAAAATCTTAGAATCACACAACTTTCCAAGACTGATTCATGAAGAAACAGAAAATCTGAATAAACTGATCACTACTAAGGAGATTGAAACAGTAATAAAAAATATCACAAAAAACAGAAGTCCAGGACCAGACAAATTCAGTGGTGAATTCTACCATTCAAAGAAGAATCTCAGACTCTTCCAAAAAACTGAAGACAAGGGAATGCTTCCTAACATATTTTATGAGGCCAGCACTACCCTGATACCAAAACCAGACAAGAACAACACACAAAAAAGAAAATTATAGGCCAATGTCTGATGAACATAGATGCAAAAATTCTCAACAAAATATTAGCAAACCAAATACAACAATACATTAAAAGGATCATACACCATGATCAAGTGGTATTTATTCTAAGGATGCAAGGGTGAGTCAACATTTGCAAATCAATCAATATGATACATTACATAAACAAAAAAAGGATACAAATCGTGTGAGCATCTCAATAGAGGCAGAAAAAGCATTTGACAAGATTCAACATCCATTTATGATAAAACTCTGAATAAAATGAATAATGGCCATAAATGACATATACGTCAAACCCAGCTAACATCATACTGAACAGTGAGAAACAAAGCTTTTTCTCTTAGATTAGGAACAAGAAAAGGATGCCACTCTCACCACTCTTATTTAACATAGTAGTGGAAGAATTAACATTGTTAAAATGTCCATAATTACCTAAAGCAATCTACAGATTCAGTGCAATCCCTATCAAAATCCCAACATTTTTCACAGAAATAGAATCTAAAAGTCCTAAAATTTGTATGGAACCACAGAAGGCCTTGAATAGCCAAAGCAATTCTGAGAAAAAAGAACAAAGCTGGAGGTGTCACACTCCCTAATTTCAAATTATACTACAAAGCTACAGGAATCAAAACATATATAAAGAACTCATACAGGGACTTCCCTGTGGCACAGTGGTTAAGAATCCGCCTGCCAATGCAGGGGACACAAGTTTGAACCCTGGTCTGGGAAGATCCCACATGCCGCGGAGCAACTAAGCCCACGAGCCACAACTACCGAAGTCCACGCGCCTAGAGCCCGTGCTCCACAACAAGAGAAGCCACTACAATGAGAAGCCCGCACACCGCAACGAGTAGCCCCCACTCGCCGCAACTAGAGAAAGCCCGCGCACAGCAACGAAGACCCAACGCAGCCAAAAATAAATTAATTAATTTTAAAAAAAACTCATACAACTCAACAACAACAATAACAATTTTCTAAATGGACAGAGATCTAAGTAGAGATTCCAAAAATGACATACAGATGGCCAACAGGCACATGAAAAGATGTTCAACATTACTAATTATTAGGGAAATGCAAAGCAAAACCACAATAAGATACCACATCACCCCCACTAGGAGGGCTATAATCAAAAAGACAGATAATAACAAGTGTTGGCAAGAAGGTATTCAAACTGAAACCCTCACACACTGCTAGTGAGAATGTAAAATGGTGCAGTCACTTTGGATAATGATTTGGTAGTTCCTCAAAATGTTAAATGTAGAATTACCATATGATTTAGCAGTTCCACTCCTAGGTATCTAGCCAAGAGATATGTAAACATGTATCTACACAAAAACTTGTACATGAATGTTCATAGCAGCACTATTCATAATAATCCCAAAGTGAAAACAACCCAAATGTCCATCAGCTGATAAACGTATAAGTAAATTGTGATATACACAATGGAAAATTATTTGTCAATAGGAAGAATGAAGTATTGATACATGCTACAACATGGATGAACCTTGAAAACATTATGCTAAATTAAAGAATCCAGAAACAAAAAAAAATCACATACTGTATGATTCTATTTATATGATATATCCAGAATAGGCAAGTCCCTAAATACAGAAAGTAAATTAGTGGTTGCCTGGGACTGGAGGTAGGGGCAGGGGAAATGGAAAATAATGGCTAATGGGTATGGAGTTTCTTTTGGTGTGATAAAAATATTCTCATCAATTGTGGTAATGATTGCATATTTTTGTGAATATACAAAAAAAAATTATTGTACATTTTAAATGGGTGAATTTTATGGTGTGTGAATTATGTCAAAATAAAGCTGTTTTTTAAAAAGATTAAAAAAAAAAAGAATAAATCTTCTCTCAAGAAAACGTCAGGCTCCTGAGATTTTACTGGCAAGTTCTACCACATAGCTAAGGAATAGAAATAGTAGGACTTCCCTGATGGCACAGTGATTCAAGAATCCACCTGCCAATGCAGGGGACACAGGTTCGAGCCTGGTCCGGGAAGATCCCGCATGCCACGAAGCAACTAAGCCCGTGTGCTGCAACTACTGAGCCTGCAAGCCACAACTACTGAAGCCTGCACGCCTAGAGCCCACAAGCCACAACTATGAGCCCGCAAGCTACCACTACTTAAGCCCGCATGCCTAGAGCCCGTGCTCCGCAATAAGAGAAGCCCCTGCAATTAGAAGCCTGCTCACCACAAGGAAGAGGAGCCCCGCTCGCCACAACTAGAGGAAGCAACGAAGACCCAATGCAGCTAATTAATTAATTAATTAATTTTTAAAAGGAATAGAAATAGTAATCTTTCCATAAACTCTTTTAGAGAATAGAACAGGGAACACTGCCCAATTTATGAGGCTAACACAAATTTCATAGTAAAAATAGTCAAGAAAGGAGTGTGAAAGGCTGAACTTTCTCAAGAAGAAAAATTCTTTTCAAAAATTAGCAAATCAAATCTAGCAATAATTATATCATGAACAAATTGTGAAGGAATGCAAGGTTAGAAAACTAATTGATTTACCAGATTAACCAATGTAACAGGAACAATCATATGATTATTGCAGTAGTTGGAGAATTGACATCCATCCCCCTCACCACCAACCCCCTAAACGTCTGGCCAAAGGGGGCTCTCTTTGGAGAAACACGTGCAATGTCTTTCAGAAGAGCGTCCTGTGGTGTTAAAGGCAAAATGACCTGGAGAGGTGGCAGGCAGGATAGTTTACTGAAATATTAATTTGTGTTTTGTCATTGCTGCTTCAGAGGAATGAAAAAAAGACACCAACTATTTTGTTGCCTTGTTCTTTTGTTCTTCCCCTCTCTCTCCAAGGGGGTGGGGGGTTCTTTGTGCTCCCCTGCTTTAGTGGAATTCTGTTACAGGGATGAAAGCAAAAGGTTGTTTATCAAAGTATGGGGTCCTTGAGGAGATGAGCCTGCAGAAGTAAGAGAAATTGTCCTTGTTAGGGGAAATGGAAGCAGCAAGAAAGAACAGGAAGAGTCCCATGATTGGGAAGGATGCTGTTGTTTGTGTCTTACAAGTCAAGGACCTCACCCACACCCTGGCAGTGCCCTGGCAGGGTGGGGGGGGAGATAAGACCTAGGAAGGCAAAGGCCGCCGGGCATACCAGGGAGGCTGGGCCCAGGCATCAAAGCTCCCAGGAGCAGCAAAGATGCCAAAGAAGAAAGTGAGCCTATGGGCAGCAGAGCTCTGCCCTCAGTTTCCAAGAACGGGTAAGCTTCCCTGGTTCTCCTGAGACCCGACAGCATCCCCTAGCCCTGTATTGAGTTGGATTGGTTTTCTGCCAGCTCTCAGGGTGGGGGTGGGCGATGGGGAGAGGGGCTTGAAGACAAAGTCAACTTGATTTAAAGAAAAGACAGTCCTGCCGTCACCAGCAAAGCCCACTAGGGTCACTAGGAAAAACAAGATGGAATCTAGGTGATAAAATAAGGTCTCACCTCTTCTTCTGTGCTTAGTCTAGTTTCACTTGCTCATAGGGTACTGCACACAGAGGCCCCGCGCCAGGCACCTCAGCCCGGAGTTCCTAGTGCGAAACGGCTGCGCGGGACACTGCAGCCCGTGGATCGTGCGCAGAAGCGCTGCACGCGATACTCAATTCAAGATGGCGGCGGTGAGCTGTGGGCAGAGACACTGCACCCGGCACTGCGATCTCCGCCCCCTCCCCCTCCACTCTAGATCCCTAAACGGCAGCCCCACCCCTGGCCTGTCAGGAGAGCAAGTGAGCTGGCACCTCTCCATTCTCTGATAAAAGAAGAAAGCTTTCCTTTGCTTCTGAATCCAACTCCGTCTCGTTCTATTGGCTGGAACAACGCCGGGCGGAAGCACCTACTCTGGAGGATAAGTAACAATGTGACGTTTCCTCACACCCAGTTTGTACTACGCATGCGCGGGGTGTTTGCGGAGGACTCGGGAGACAGAGATACACTGATGACAGACTGGGGAAGCAGGCAGCAAAGCTCTACCTGTCCTCCAGGTCTGGCCACTGCTTGAAGTTTCCCTGGGGGTCACTGCCGGCTTCTGCACTCTGAGCGTCCACAACCGCCTCCTGCCTCGCCCTCGGGGAGTCCTTCAGGTCCTTGCACAGGTGGAGGGTGCCTCGGGCCATGCTGTCCAGGAAGCTGAGGATCTGGAGGCAGCTCTGTATCTTGGGTGGGAGTGGGCTGGCAGAGGAAAAAGCCGCACTCGTCAAATCGGCAAATGGCCTGGCCTTTGTGTCCTCCCAGGAGTGCGGAGGAGCGCCCTCTTCCTCCAGGGCCCCGAAACAGCCCAGCAAGCAGAGGTCCTCTGCCAGCTTCTCAAACAGCCCCGTCCTCCTAAAGAAGTCACTGTTGACGGGGTCCAGGTGCAGTGCTGCAGACACAGCACAGAGGGTGTGCAGGACCAGGTCCAGGGTCTGGCTGGGGGACACTTCCCCCCAGGTCTGCAGTGGGGGCTCCCGGAGAGACCCCTCCAGGTCAGAGAGCAGGGACAGCAGCCCATTGAACCCACTGGAGACTCTGAAAGCAGCACGGCCTTTGGGGGTCTCCAGGATCCGGAGCAGAGACTGAAACCAATGAGATACAAGTGAGTGAGATGGAGGAGGCAGATCTTTAACGCTGAGCTCCCACCCATCCCTGCCAAAGCGTTCCGGGTGCTCTTCTGCGCTCCACTCCGTAGGAACAGCGAGCTACCGATGCGCGACTCTGAAACATTGGGAGGTCAGTACCATTCCTCTTACTTTTAGTTTTGGGTTGTGCCTCAGTGTCTTCATTCAAATGGCTGCTCTTAAAGGCTATGCTGCTTTATAGGGTTGACTTACAGTCCTGTATCTTGACTTAAATGCATCTCCCTCCACAAAGCTTTCCCTGACCCTTAGCTTGTTCTCATCCCAGGCTGAGTGCTCACACCTCTAAATCCCCAATCAAAACTCTCACCACACTGTATTGAAGCTACTTGAAAATTGTCTCAGCCTTCCCCTGGATTGAAGCCCCATGAAATCGGGCTTGCTCACTGCTGTGTAACATAGCACCTACTTAATAAATATTTGCTAAACTTATGGAATGAACCATTTCCTGTACTGCAAAAGGAGACTCACAGTGAAATCTATATAAAGCAACTTATTACTATTTACCTCCCTCTCTGTGCAAGCACAGGTACTTCTAATAAATGAAAGATAGTCAAACAAATCTACTTAAAACCTGGTGTGAAAATATGAGGAAATTAACGTAGAGAAAAGAAATCCTAATGGAAGGAAACATATAGATATAGCATATAATATAGACCGTGTGTGGAGTTTAGGCTATTACAACACACATGCAATCTACCTTCTCCAGATTGCTGAGATTTTTACTGGACAGCCAAACTTTTAATTCCTTCTAAAATCAAATATTTACTAAGCACTTCCAATGTACTATTCATTGAGCCCAGTGCATGATATACACTAGGTATTCAATAAATGTTTCGGAAGGAAAGGACTACATTTAAGAAGTTCTCATTCTGTGGTAAAGTTGCACACCTAAAAGTGAAGAATGCATGGATGATTTTAGATAAATATCGAAAGCCTCTAACTTTTGGTATTTAGTTATTTACTATTCATGAAAATTGCATGGGACTCCATCGAAGACCCAGGCTTCTTAGGCGTGTTTCCCAGAGAATGGCCAGTCCCTATAGTTTTGCTCTGGAGGAAGATTTGAATTGTTTTGTCCTTTCAAATGTTTAGTGTTCAGTGACACAAGAAAGAGGATTGTCTGGGCAGGCACAACTTAAAGTCAATTTCAGGATGCTTGAAACAAGTTTCAAAGAGAAAAAATAAAAAGAAATTCCCAATTTGAGAGAGGGGGGGTGATGCTGTGTCTTAAGTGCATGGTTTAGGGTGACAGCCTATAGCATAATGCATTGAAAGTCCATTGACAAAGAGAAAACTGGTGGGTCAGAAAAAAGGAGGGAAGGGATTAGATTTTTAAATTCTCATACAGAGAAAGTCAAATCGAAATTCAGTAAAGTTACAGGTAGCTATGAAATATGAAGTCATGCACTTTGCGGGGCAAAGATAATTTTCCAGCTCTATCTCTAAAATGCTGGTAACCCTAACCTAACACTAGAGTTTATCTGAAATAATATAATGTGTACCCCTAACACCCAAAGTCTGTTATCTAATATTATATTCTGCTACATGAAGCCTGAGCTGCTTGGCAGGCAGTCAACCCAAGCTTGGGGTAGGGAAGCACAAAATGAGCCAGGACTAAGTAAATGTACCCAGGCAAGGACTCTTTCAAAGATGGAGAGAAATGATGACCAAGGAGCTGCTTAAAGTGCTCCCATGGCCCCATCAATGACATTTCAAGAAATTAAAAACAAAACAAAGATTGTAGAAACTAGGAGAATCTATAAAAGGCCGAAGGCCACAATTATGTTCAAAATGGACACATTATCATATAGAGTGATGTAGAAAGATTCATCCTTACCAACGTGGGTCAGTTGATTTTTTCCCAGTTATAGGAGAAGAAAATGCATGACTTATGATGGTTAGATCAAAGACTACCCACCACAGCTCAGGGGGATGACTGTGGGGAAATTGAATTGTCGTTTTGTTCTTTAAAAGAAGCAGCATCAGGGCCACCCACTAACGGGGGAATCAAATGAGAGTGGTGGGATAGACTTCAGGGATATGGGCTTTCCAGACTGCCTGAAAGCTAGAAGCAAAAATGAAACATTAAGGACTAGGCAGTGACAACTGCTTTCTCCTCCTGGGTGAGGATATGACCTAACTACTTCTGAATTTGGCTCAAAACCCAGGAAAGTTTGACATTTGTAGACAGGTCCTTAAAGAGAAGATTGTATATAGACTGTTAGAGCAGATTCTCCAGAATAGTGACATTTGGTGAATGTAAAACCTTATGGTTTAGCAACACAGAGCTTTCTAGACTAGGCACGGCCTTTCTCTTTATAAACTGCATCCCACAGCTGCCTTCCCCAAACCCCACCCCCAACCCCAGGACACTAGAGCCAGTCCTCTGTGCCTGCCTTGTGTGAGCAACTCACTCCGCACAAAATATTATTTCTTTGATCAAGTTGGAAATGAACTCTAACCTTGAAGTGCATGTGGTGGTGGTAGTTTCTTCCTGCCAACTGATAATCCACACAAAAGGCTGAACATTAACGTGTGGTACAGCATGCATTGCATTGTCTGTCTCGACCTGTCTCAGTGTGACTCGTGCCATGGAAAATAAATAAATCACCGAGACATCAGGAAATCTTAAGCTGTTAAACTGTAAACTGTCTAGATTTATGTGAGTGCTTTCAATGGCTCCTAAAACCACTATGAGGTTGTTCAAGGCAAATGGAATGAATGGAGCTCTTCTGTTTATCACATGACACGTGACAAAACAAACACCAAAAAGAGAGAGTAATTAAAAAATAAAACTAATCCGATTACAAGCACTTGTCTAAGTGCTGCATGACCACTAAAACCCCCCTCTTTCCTTAAGAAACCATCTTCCAGTTGTCCAAGTTGACACCAGATATTGCTCAGAAGGTCTCCATCATTCAAGGAATGTTGAGAGCAGATATTTTAAAAAGAAAGCAAACCAATAATAGTCCTCCTTATGATCTGTGTCTCTCAGAGCGTCTATCCTCTGTAATTCCTAGATGGCTCTTTTCTCCTCCTGTTGGGAGGGGTGGAGAAAAAAGAAATGGCTGACCTTAATTGTTGCTTTGTTTGATTTATTAAATTCAGAGTCATTATCTAAAATGGGGGTAATCTCATTAGAACTCAGACTGCTCTATTATTTCTTGGGATGGGGTTAATTTCATATTTGCAGAGTCATAAAGTAAAGAGCCCAAAATCCAATTACAAAGGCTTAATTTCATAGCAACTAAAGAGAAACATTTCTATCATAAAGGAAAATAAATACTGCACTACTTCGGGAAACGATTTGTCAGGAACGGGGGACTTGGGAGGAGGGTCTCCATTACTGTCATTCAACTTTGCATGATAATGCATCACCTAGGCTTGAGAGTCTACGGAAGGGAGTAAATTTAATCAGCTGAAGTCAAAGTAATCAGGCTAGGGTTGACACATTTCAAGAAAGGTCAGCGTTAAGCACATTTTCTCCTCCTTAACTCAGTTACCATGTCATCGTCTCTGAGTTAGTATTCCTCAAGCTTGAATCTATAAAATGGATGTCTGCTGCAAAGCGCTAACTATGTTAGGACTAACAGAATTTATTTCACATTCTATTATTTGTTATTCCTCATAATTTTCCATGTGTCATGCTGGAAGACCGGTGAGGTAATGCAATTAAGCTCAGAGTTGAACAGCTAAATGTATATTAGCAAATCAATCTGAATTTGTGCATAACCCAATCACGGTCCCACTGGCCATGGAGAGGAAATTCATTTGCTTACATTATTCTTTAACTCGGTTATCATTTGCCAGAATTAGGTGGTGAAGTCACATGTGCCTCTGTATTGGTATGGAAGCACCACTGGATTTTGGAAGCAACTGCCTTCAGTCACATGTTTCTGGAGGATTTTTCTCCTCCAGAGCAGCTGGCTGATTCTCAGGGAAGGGAAACGAGGGTGGCACCGTGATGTGAATACACTTCAGAGATGACAAACCTTTATTGGGTGGTGGGGCAGGGAGTCCTGCCTTTGAGGTCCCCACCCTCCATCACTTTCACCTCATCCTACATCTGACCCACTTTGCAGGCACAGTGCTTTGGGCAGAGTCCACTGTCAACTACCAAAAAAGGAAATCTAGCCAGAAAGAACTAATTTTACATCTTTGTTTCCCAAGGGGTTCCCAAAGTGATTTAGAACAAAGGCAGATCCCACATCAGATTCCAGCAAACGTTGGCTAGTTGCTCACACGACTCAGTGGTGGGCAAGGCTGGAACAGGCTCTGGGGCCCAATCCTTCCCCACCACCCACGGGAGCTGCAACGTGTTCTCACCCTATTCCTGGAAGAACAATGGCGGCTTTAGGCACCCTCCCAACTGCCCAGCAGTGACTTGGTACCCAGGGAGAAGACAGCACATTGAGTGCAGGGTATGGCTCTGTTAAATAAGCTTACACAGTGTTCATCCCTGATGTGCTCTCTTGATAGTGTGATTCTGAAATGATATTGAATCTGTAAAACACCATAATGGCTTTACATTGCTAATTCTAGAAATTCAGTCCTATTACCCAAGGGCTGACACTCCAATAAGGTGCTTCTGGGCTATAGAGTAAACAAGATGAACTTTCCAGGAGCAAAGCAGAGAGCTTTTCTGTAATGGACACAAAAACACTTGTGCTCTCCAAAACTTTTCTCTCCATGAATCTGTTTGACTTTCAATACGAAAATGTTAGAAATAGATAGGGCTTCCAATTATTCACCCAATAGAAAACCAAAGTCCTAACTGCCTTGCTGACTTCCCTGTTCCTTATTAGAATAAGGCTCATGTGAATTAAGCTGAACACAGACATATGAGAAAAAATGCAACAAACAGCAAGATGAAGAGGAAAAATCACCAGATTTTAAATCACTAGTCTTAGATCCAAACTCAACTTCATCATTCAGTATTAGAATCTCTCAGGGCCTATCTCTGCCCAATATTAAGATAGGACCACATGAAGCTAAGGTGCATTCCAGCTGTAAACTGTCATTAATTCTTGATATCTCTCACCCTTACTCTCCCCTTTACATGCTCCCCTCAATCCTGTTACTTCACATAATCATGGGACTCCAGTGTCTTTCAAAACACCTGTAACTTTCCTTTTTTGTTTCATCACCTTCACTGATTTTTTGACCCTGTGATTAAATCGCTGTTTTGGTTCTTGTCATCTGCGAAATACATGATAACTATGGTCATAATGCCACTTCTGGATGGGATTCTCATGACACATTGGCCATGCTGAACTCCACAGGATGTCATGAGATGACATGCATACAGTTGCATCAGTGCCTGACACTGGCTCTGCTGAGAAATAAAGTAGGTAAAATAAACTGAATGCCATTCTCTAACTGGTAAAGTGGCTTTGTACAGGGATAGTCATGGCTAAATAAGGTTGAGGGTTTAATTTTGAAAGTCAGAGCATCTTCCAAATTTTATTGTATAAAGCAATAAAATAAAGCAATTTTATTGTATAAAATTCACCAGTGATCCAGCGTGGCATGATAATGAAACATGAGTGTGTATTGCATAGGGGGCTCTTTTGCACATAGACGTGACAGGTCCCCAAGTCAGTTCCCTGGGGGATATTTGCATTTTCATCTGCTCTTCTCTTAAACAGCATGAACAAAAGAAAGGGGATTTTTTTTTTTTTTTGAGGCATAAGCCTGCAAAGACAAAAGAGATGTAAAAGCAGGAACAGCAACAAAATTGTGAGAGCTGTAAGGCTGATGATGTTTATTATCATCTTTAACTGTTTTAAGATAACTTGATGATTATTAGCAATATTACAAAAACAAAGATATATGCTTCTCTTTGTTGTCCAAAGGTGACAGCCTAGTTTTACGTCTCCCTTTGTAACCACTGTTCCTGTGCCTTTGACTGCCTTTTGCTTCCTCTTCCCAGTTCAGATGTTCCCTCCTCTGTGAGCCTTCCTCAAACATGTAAGGCAGCATTGGTCTCTCCTACTTCTCTGTTCCCATGGCAGCCTGCCTTCAACCTCTGGGGCATAACCACGCTGCATCACCATGATTGCTTACTTAATATTAGCCCTAGTCTACGAGCTACCAGTTGGCAAGGGCTGAATCTCATACAACTGTGTGTCCCGAGCACTCTGCATCAGACCTGGTAACTGGTAGATGCTCACTAAATGCTGGGCAAGTAAACAAGGCTGCTGCTTGGCCACCACCAATTTGGGCTCCACTTCCATAGTTTACAGTGTGGCTGGGAAGTAGCTGCCCAACTAGGGACTACATTTCCTGGCATTTCTTGCATCCAGATGAGTCCTGCCCAGAGAAGCTTGGACAGAAGTTGACATGAACCAGTTTTAGGCCTGAAAAAGAATGTGTCCCGTTTTCTCTGCTCTCCCTTCCTTTGTGTGATGGCTGGATTAGATGCCCAGGTGACTGCTGTCCCTGAATGACACTCCTCCCAATCACTGATTGGACGGTACGTAAGAAAGAAACCGCTAATGTGCCAGGCTGTTGAGGATGGGGGATTTATTTGTTACAGCAGCCTGTAGTACTCTACCTGTATGATACAGTGACCAACTAAATGAATGAATGCATGGGCAAATGCCGATCACCTGCTGCATGTCCATGGGAAACCCATCACAAAGGAGGACTTGACATCACCTTCAGGAGATCCAGTTTCAGCTGCAGTTCCCCTTGAGTGGACGAGCACAAAGCGCCCACAATGATGCTCATGTACTCCTCGGCATTGATGACTGAGAGCTGCTCCAAGATGCTGAGAGAGGCTCCCCGGTAGCACTCATCGTCCAGGAAGATCTTGATGAAGGGCACCATGCCGTGGTCTTTCAGGACAACTGGGGACCAGACAGAGAGTATGGGGCTAGAGCGATGGGGGCCTTGGCACCTTAGCTTCAATTACAAGGAAAGCTTTTCCTTACAATTTCCAAGTTTGTTTGGCTACATGTGTATGTGTTTTTTCCACGCATTAGGAATTTTTTTTCAAAATCCATACCTACTGTTAAAATAAGAAGAGGAAGAGAGACACTATGGAGCTGAGAATTAAAAAGAAAAACTGCTTTCTTCTCCAGTGAGAATTCTGTTTTTGAAAAAAAATTTCCCCCTTTTCTGTTTTTAGAGACGTAAGTAATACAAACTTTAATTGGATATACCTCTGGCATTTATTTCCACATAATCCCCTAATCCAGGGCCAATGGCAATTCTCTCTTATCTCTGCCCAAATTCTTATTGAAAGCAAACCAGAATTTAAGAGTATGTTTAACTCATAGGTAGTTTCTTGTGGCAAGGTGGGCGGCACGCAGGATTTAAGAAATTTGGCTAATGGTATGTTTTTGTTTAAAAGTAATCCTAAGAATTTCTTCCCCAGGATTGATCTTTGAAGTAATCACATGTAGAATAAGAACTAGGAAGTAACTGGATCGTTCAAATGGTATGACATGGATTTGAGCTGGTCAACTCCATAAGGCAGGATTTCCCCAATTATGGGCCAGGTACCCCTTACATGGAAATCACCTTGGAAGCCTGTTTACAAGTAGATTACTAGGCTCTACCTTGACCTGATAATTAGATCTCTGGGAGGGAGCTTAGGAATATGCACCTCCCTATTAACCAGAACCTCCAGGGAATCTCTTATAGTCTAACATTAGAGATGCTCTACCATAATGAAATAATCATTCACATTTGGTATAGTTGACCTGTGCGGGCCTCAGATAAAGATGCACCAAATCACCAAACCCACTGATGTCACTTTGCTGATGCATCTGCTTCATAGTATAATATACATGCATTTATATTTTATGCACATATTTTTAAGCATGAGAGCCACATGATCTTAAGAAGCTAAACTTTTCTGAATGGATGAAGCTACTAAATCCATCATGGGCTGAAAGCACATCAAATTATGTCTCTTAAAAATGATGAGCTTTCTTTGCCTGTATTTTACAATTTAAATCTTTTTTAAAAAGTATCTATAGTCAGTGCAGCAGGATATTAAAAGATTTTACTTGAGGGAGATGGGGTTTCTGTGATCTCATAAATTTAAGATAACTCTGATTCCCAACCTTATTTAGCAACCTAAACAGTAAAAAGTGTCAGCTGAGGTGTCTACCAATTTACTGTTGATCACTGAACATCAACCAGTGAATGGACATCAGCCACAGCGATAGTGTTGGTTATTCCTTGGATATAGCCTTTGGACAATGACATAAATCACCAGGAAATAGTTAATGTTTTCCCAACCAGTGACAAGGTGAATTTGATACCATCCTTACCTGCATTCCGAACTGATCCTTTCAGAAGCGTGACCACAGTTCTCAGCATCACACAAGTCAGTTCTCTTTCTATATCCTGAACTCCAGGATTGGACTCTTTGTTTCCTGCCATATTTAAGAAGCAATGAAGAAATATTTTTAAGTACATGTGATATGGCCCCAAATCTCCAATTCCATTAGTTTCCTATCCTCTTAAAGAAACACGAATATCATGCTTCCATTACAAAGGAATGTGCATCCCAATTCGTAAGATGTGACCCTACAACCCTTACATCAGAGGTTCTCCAACTTGAGTGCATCAAAATCCCCTGGAAGCCTTGTTGTAAAATCCAGGGTATGTACATGGGGCATGGTTAGGCAGGGAGAGCCCAGGCCCGTGCTCCTGAGGCAGGGTGAGGGAGTGCTGCCAAGGAGCCATGGGTGTACAGCCCAGCAGGGCGTGCAACAGTGTGGCCAAGGTTTAGAGGGGCAAGCCAGCCAGCAAGGCCCTGGTGACTGACCTCTGCTCCAGGTGGGAGGCCATTGGGCCCGAGAGCACCATGTGAGCAAGGTGGCCGTATCCCAGCTGACCCCGGGCATGTCCCGCACACCCTTCCATCCCGGACTTTCAAGCCTCTCTGAGCCTCCTTTCCCCTTTGTGTTGCTGAGGACCTGTCCTTCTGCTGTTTCCCTACCTACACACTCAGACAGTATCTACTGCAGGAGGTATCTGAAAACTAAGAACTCATCAGGCCTGAGTTAGTCCCATGAGTCGGCTTCAAGTTACACCCATCCCTCCCACCTCTTCATGGGGAAGATCAGGCAAGTTATAGAAAACAGGGAGGCTGCCTGTGCTGTGAAGCCATGTAGCCCAGGGGCACCCTCTCTGACTCTCAGGGCACCAGGTGACATGGGCACACTCACTTTCTCTGTTATGTTAATGGGTGGTGGGGCTGACACACAGACCAGGCCCAGCTAACACTGGCCCCCACCCATTCCCCCCTTCCCCTCCTAAAGCTCCTGGAAGGCACCTGACTTCCTCAGGATCTTGGCCTGCTTCCGTAGCTGGGCTAACAGCAGGCCCAGGAGCCCTGAGTCCCGGAAGATGTCAGTGAAGAGCGGGTCCCCACCAGCGATCCTGAGGACAGTTTGCAAGGCCACGAGGGTGACGAGCGGCTCTGGGCTCTCCTGGATCAGGCGCTGCACCTTCCGCAGGATCTCATGGGGCACGTAATGCAGCTCAAACACCAGGACCTCCAGCAGCTGGAAGAAGTGCATCTGCACCAGGGTCGGCTTCAGGGGCACGATCTCCACGAACTGCGAGATGGGTTGCAGGGTCCACTCCAGCAGGAAGAAGTTGCGGGCGTTCCAGGCCCACATGGTCCTGATGGATGACAGGACTTTTGTGCAGAGGACAGGGTCACTGGCTTTGTGGAAAACATTCTGCAGGACTTGGAAGGCCTGAAGATTCTTCACAGTCACCCCTGAAGATGCAAAAAAGAAATAATCCTGCAAATCATTTCTCCTGCCTATGCCTAGAAATACATGCTTGCATTATCACGAGGAAATACCATTTAAAGTTTCTATTTTCTAGCTCCTGTGGGTAAATGTCTATCAGAAGTCCAGAAAAGCCATATGCCCAGGATGTGAATAAGGCTAGAGTTGCATTGTCCAAGACGTGCTGGGTAATTAAGCATTTGAAATGTGGCCGCTGTGAACTGAGGCGCGCCCTGAGTGTAAAAATACACATCAGATTTTCAAGATGTAGCACAAAGAAAAGAAGGCAAAAAAAAGTCATTAACAATTATTTGTACGATCACATTTTTTGATGGTAATATTTTGGATATATTGGGTTAAATAAAATATATTATGAAAAATAATCTAACCTGTTTCTTCTTAATTTTTAAAATTTTGCTGCTAGAACATTTAAAATTACGTAATGTGGCTCGCATTATATTTCCATCAGGCAGCACAGGACTGGAAGATTGGTTTCAATTAATTAAAATCAAATGATTTTAAAGATTACTAAGCAAAGTCAGTTTCATTTCTAGGCAAGCTGTTAAATAAAGACACCTTCCAAACCCACTCCCTCCTTTCTCTCCAGCTAGAAGGTTAAGTCTCATTCTCTCTTACCCAGGAGATACTTCCTCAGAGAACTCCCTGCCTCCAGCCCTCTGTGCTTCAGACACTCGAGATGTTTCTGAAACTCCTCTCTAATCCAGCCGCTCCCCTGTGTGTCTGCTGGAGTCACATCCAGTGGCTTTTCCTAAACTGGTCTCACAGCTTTGCAGCCTCCACCCTCTGGTCTGTGCAGATCTCTCTGCCCATCTCCCCAGACTCACCCAGATGTTTCTGGTCACCATTTCTTTCCCCAGGCTGTACCTTCTGTCTTTATATTTCTTCCCCCTCTTTTCTACCTGGATGACCCATCCTTTGCCTTGAAACCTCTCTTGAATGGGACCCTCTGTGCAGGGTTTCCTGACTGACCCAGGCAGAGCTAATCCTCTGCACCGGTGTCACCACTGTGCCTGTTTATCAGCCAGTTATTGAGTAGATTATGGCTCAAGGTTTGTGTGATGGTCTCTATAGAGAATTTTTAAGGAGCAGACACCTGGCCTCTTCACGGTGGTACCCAGCATGGGGCGGAGTGGCTGCTGGACAGAAATTATCAGTACATGTTGATTGAGTTCATCAATCAATCAGTCAGTATCTTGTAGAAGTAAGGAGGCACTGACTCTGAGCCTGGATGGCTGTTTCAGGGCCATCAGTCCCTGTTAGATAAGCAGATGTCACCGAGTAAGTCACACCAGAGGTGGGGATGGAGATCACAGCCTCCCTGCATTATCTGAGAGAGTCTTTGCCTTTTTAAAGCAAACATTTCATCTCAGTCCCACCCAGGTCATCTGGAAAAATCTATAAAGGAGAGATTTTAAGTCTCCCCAAAGGCATGACAGAATCAGCCCCTACCGTATCCCTGACAGGTGCCACATGTTTGTTTCTGCACAGGGAACCAGGGAATGACCTGCATTGCCTCGTCAGGACACAGTGCCAAGTGCTGTCAGGCACCCGGAGACACCCAGTGACCCACCAGAAGCCTCGTGATGGAACTTGAAGCCTTCCAGCTGCGGGTAAGTGATGCTGTCGAACACCTTCAGCTCTGACCTCCCACAGGTTGTCAGCCACACCACCAGCCCAAGGAGCTCCTCTAGGTGAGGGTCCACTTCACTCTGGGTCAGCCCGTCGTACCTGTGGGGACAGACAAGGCCAGCTCCCTGGACGTCTTGGACGGAGCATCCAGGTTTGCTCATGGTGCTCCCCACAGGGATACAGAGGCAATGGAAATCGCAGTGCTGGGCAAGACCCAAAAGGTCTCCACCAGTTCAGCACCAAAAGACACAGGGAGTGGATAAAAATCACCATGTTTGCAAGCCTCAGCCCTTGATCTAAGGACGTGCAATTAGAATAAAGAGAAACCTGTGAAGAGCCACAGCATCTGCTCACCGGAAGGCTGCTTTCCGTGGCCAGACCCCCCAAAAGTCATGAGCTTAGGGCACCAGCAGGGCAGGAGCACCCCCGAAATGAGAGATTTGATATTTCAGAATGGCAACAATACAGACATCATGGGAAATAATTGGTCTTTATTAGACTTCTTCATGCTTATTTCAAGAGTGAGTATTGTTTTTGTTTCTAATCCTCCCAGGGACTCTGGAAGGCAGGGTAGAGCTATCCCACCCAAGGGGCAAATTCGCTGGGTATGGATCCATCAGCTTCTACCAGTCATTGGTAGAGGGCTGGTCCTGGAGTTGTTGATCTTTGGGCACTTCCAACCCCCAAGCATATAGGCAGAGCCGGTCACAGCCATCCCAGAAAGCCCTCCAGCACAGGATGTAGATTCTGACAGGTGGCTGTTAGACCAGCCATTTGGTGGTACATGCCACCCAATGGACTTGGTAAAACTATTATTGCGATCACCCATGGGTTTCCTAAAGAAGTAGCTCCAAACCCGGCTGCACGTTGATTTACTTTTGCAATAAAAGTCTCTCTGGCCATGCTCTATGGAGATTTGTATTTCAGAAGACATTCTGAGAAGCCCCAATATCTGTCTTTCTCCAAAGCACTGCAAATGATTGTGAGGACCTTGGCTTCCACTGTTTCTTCCCCACCAAGCACAGCCACTTACCGAAGTAACACTTTGAGTAGCAGAGGGTAGCCCTCCCCATTCTCAAACTCCAGGAACAGAGCAGAGGAGACGGGGTAGGAGTCCTTCACAAAGCCCAAGACGAGGCTCACTGCCTCGCTCACCTCGGGAGCAGGGAGAGTGTCTGCAAGCCTGGAGAGGTTCTGGAGGGAGATCTTGATGCAATCCATGGCTGCAGGAAGGAAACACACCCCTGCTGAATTCAAAGGCAATAGCTTTTCTTCAGTGGTCATTCCCTCCCCACCTGCCTTTAAACTGTATATCAAGATGTGAATGGAGTAGTAGTAGGTGTGGGGAAAGAAGCAGGAGGGAGGTATAAGCCAGGACTCAGCCGTGAGGCAAAGAGTGCCCTCAGACTCTAGACGCTGACAAAAGCAAGGAAATCGCTGTTTCCTCAGAGTCTCCAGAAGGAATCAGCTCTGCTGCCGCCGTGGCTTTAACACCCCAAGACTGATTTTGGATTTCTAACCTCCAACTGTAAGGTGGGAATAAAAAGCAAGCAGTTCCTGGCCCATGATAACTCTAGTTAAGGGTGTCTGACTGATGGCATGTTGGCACCAGCATTGAAGGAAGTGATGGGCTTCAGGTCCAGAATACAACACAGAGTTACAGAAAGACAGAGAAGATGAAAAGGCAGAGGGCTATGTACCAGATGAAGGAACAAGAAAAAACCCCAGAAAAACAACTAAATGAAGTGGAGATAGGCAACCTTCCAGAAAAAGAATTCAGAATAATGATAGTGAAGATGATCCAGGACCTCGGAATAAGAATGGAGGCAAAGATTGAGAAGATGCAAGAAATGATTAACAAAGACCTAGAAGAATTAAAGAACAAACAAACAGAGATGACCAATACAATAACTGAAATGAAAACTACACTAGAAGGAATCAATAGCAGAATAACTGAGGCAGAAGAACGGATAAGTGACCTGGAAGACACAATGGTGGAATTCACTGCTGCAGAACAGACTAAAGAAAAAAGAATGAAAAGAAATGAAGACAGCCTAAGAGACCTCTGGGACAACATTAAACGCAACAACATTCGCATTATAGGGGTCCCAGAAGGAGAAGAGAGAGAGAAAGGACCAGAGAAAATATTTGAAGAGATTATAGTCGAAAACTTCCCTAACATGGGAAAGGAAATAGCCACCCAAGTCCAGGAAGCGCAGAGAGTCCCATACAGAATAAACCCAAGGAGAAACACGCCGAGACACATAGTAATCAAAGTGGCAAAAATTAAAGACAAAGAAAAATTACTGAAAGCAGCAAGGGAAAAACGACAAATAACATACAAGGGAACTCCCATAAGGTTAACAGCTGATTTCTCAGCAGAAACTCTGCAAGCCAGAAGGGAGTGGCATGATATACTTAAAGTGATGAAAGGGAAGAACCTACAACCAAGATTACTCTACCCGGCAAGGATCTCATTCAGATTCGATGGAGAAATCAAAAGCTTTACAGACAAGCAAAAGCTAAGAGAATTCAGCACCACCAAACCAGCTCTACAACAAATGCTAAAGGAACTTCTCTAAGTGGGAAACACAAGAGAAGAAAAGGACCTACAAAAACAAACCCAAAACAATTAAGAAAATGGTCATAGGAACATACATATCGATAATTACCTTAAATGTGAATGGATTAAATGCCCCAACCAAAAGACATAGACTGGCTGAATGGATACAAAAACAAGACCCATATATATGCTGTCTACAAGAGACCCACTTCAGACCTAGGGACACATACAGACTGAAAGTGAGGGGATGGAAAAAGATATTCCATGCAAATGGAAATCAAAAGAAAGCTGGAGTAGCTATACTCATATCAGATAAAATAGACTTTAAAATAAAGAATGTTACAAGAGACAAGGAAGGACACTACATAATGATCCAGGGATCAATCCAAGAAGAAGATATAACAATTATAAATATATATGCACCCAACATAGGAGCACCTCAATACATAAGGCAACTGCTAACAGCTATAAAAGAGGAAATCGACAGTAACACAATAATAGTGGGGGACTTTAACACCTCACTTACACCAATGGACAGATCATCCAAAATGAAAATAAATAAGGAAACAGAAGCTTTAAATGACACAATAGACCAGATAGATTTAATTGATATATATAGGACATTCCATCCAAAAATGGCAGATTACACGTTCTTCTCAAGTGCGCACGGAACATTCTCCAGGATAGATCACATCTTGGGTCACAAATCAAGCCTCAGTAAATTTAAGAAAATTGAAATCATATCAAGCATCTTTTCTGACCACAACGCTATGAGATTAGAAATGAATTACAGGGAAAAAAACGTAAAAAAGACAAACACATGGAGGCTAAACAATACGTTACTAAATAACCAAGAGATCACTGAAGAAATCAAACAGGAAATCAAAAAATACCTAGAGACAAATGACAATGAAAACACGACGACCCAAAACCTATGGGATGCAGCAAAAGCGGTTCTAAGAGGGAAGTTTATAGCTATACAAGCCTACCTAAAGAAACAAGAAAAATCTCAAGTAAACAATCTAACCTTACACCTAAAGAAACTAGAGAAAGAAGAACAAACAAAACCCAAAGTTAGCAGAAGGAAAGAAATCATAAAGATCAGAGCAGAAATAAATGAAATAGAAACAAAGAAAACAATAGCAAAGATCAATAAAACTAAAAGTTGGTTCTTTGAGAAGATAAACAAAATTGATAAGCCATTAGCCAGACTCATCAAGAAAAAGAGGGAGAGGACTCAAATCAATAAAATCAGAAACGAAAAAGGAGAAGTTACAACAGACACCGCAGAAATACAAAACATCCTAAGAGACTACTACAAGCAACTTTATGCCAATAAAATGGACAACCTGGAAGAAATGGACAAATTCTTAGAAAGGTATAACCTTCCAAGACTGAATCAGGAAGAAACAGAAAATATGAACAGACCAATCACAAGTAATGAAATTGAAACTGTGATTAAAAATCTTCCAACAAACAAAAGTCCAGGACCAGATGGCTTCACAGGTGAATTCTATCAAACATTTAGAGAAGAGCTAACACCCATCCTTCTCAAACTCTTCCAAAAAATTGCAGAAGAAGGAACACTCCCAAACTCATTCTATGAGGCCACCATCACCCTGATACCAAAACCAGACAAAGACACTACAAAAAAAGAAAATTACAGACCAATATCACTGATGAATATAGATGCAAAAATCCTCAACAAAATACTAGCAAACAGAATCCAACAACACATTAAAAGGATCATACACCACGATCAAGTGGGATTTATCCCAGGGATGCAAGGATTCTTCAATATATGCAAATCAATCAATGTGATACACCATATTAACAAATTGAAGAATAAAAACCATATGATCATCTCAATAGATGCAGAAAAAGCTTTTGACAAAATTCAACACCCATTTCTGATAAAAACTCTCCAGAAAGTGGGCATAGAGGGAACCTACCTCAACATAATAAAGGCCATATATGACAAACCCACAGCAAACATCATTCTCAATGGTGAAAAACTGAAAGCATTTCCTCTAAGATCAGGAACGAGACAAGGATGTCCACTCTCACCACTATTATTCAACATAGTTCTGGAAGTCCTAGCCACGGCAATCAGAGAAGAAAAAGAAATAAAAGGAATACAAATTGGAAAAGAAGAAGTAAAACTGTCACTGTTTGCGGATGACATGATACTATACATAGAGAATCCTAAAACTGCCACCAGAAAACTGCTAGAGCTAATTAATGAATATGGTAAAGTTGCAGGTTACAAAATTAATGCACAGAAATCTCTTGCATTCCTATACACTAATGATGAAAAATCTGAAAGAGAAATTATGGAAACACTCCCATTTACCATTGCAACAAAAAGAATAAAATACCTAGGAATAAACCTACCTAGGGAGACAAAAGACCTGTATGCAGAAAACTATAAGACACTGATGAAAGAAATTAAAGATGATACAAATAGATGGAGAGATATACCATGTTCTTGGATTGGAAGAATCAACATTGTGAAAATGAGTATACTGCCCAAAGCAATCTACAGATTCAATGCAATCCCTATCAAATTACCAATGGCATTTTTTACGGAGCTAGAACAAGTCATCTTAAAATTTGTATGGAGACACAAAAGACCCCGAATAGCCAAAGCAGTCTTGAGGCAAAAAAATGGAGCTGGAGGAATCAGACTTCCTGACTTCAGACTATACTACAAAGCTACAGTAATCAAGACAATATGGTACTGGCACAAAAACAGAAACATAGATCAATGGAACAAGATAGAAAGCCCAGAGATTAACCCACGCACCTATGGTCAACTAATCTATGACAAAGGAGGCAAAGATATACAATGGAGAAAAGACAGTCTCTTCAATAAGTGGTGCTGGGAAAACTGGACAGCTACATGTAAAAGAATGAAATTAGAATACTCCCTAACACCATACACAAAAATAAACTCAAAATGGATTAGAGACCTAAATAGAAGACTGGACACTATAAAACTCTTAGAGGAAAACATAGGAAGAACACTCTTTGATCACAGCAAGATCTTTTTTGATCCACCTCCTAGAGTAATGGAAATAAAAACAAAAATAAACAAGTGGGACCTAATGAAACTTCAAAGCTTTTGCACAGCAAAGGAAACCATAAACAAGACAAAAAGACAACCCTCAGAATGGGAGAAAATATTTGCAAATGAATCAACGGACAAAGGATTAATCTCCAAAATATATAAACAGCTCATTCAGCTCAATATCAAAGAAACAAACACCCCAATCCAAAAATGGGCAGAAGACCTAAATAGACATTTCTCCAAAGAAGACATACAGACGGCCACGAAGCACATGAAAAGATGCTCAACATCACTAATAATTAGAGAAATGCAAATCAAAACTACAATGAGGTATCACCTCACTCCTGTTAGAATGGGCATCATCAGAAAATCTACAAACAACAAATGCTGGAGAGGGTGTGGAGAAAAGGGAACCCTCTTGCACTGTTGGTGGGAATGTAAATTGATACAGCCACTATGGAGAACAATATGGAGGTTCCGTAAAAAACTAAAAATAGAATTACCATATGACCCAGCAATCCCACTACTGGGCATATACCCAGAGAAAACCGTAATTCAAAAGGACACATGCACCCGAATGTTCATTGCAGCACTATTTACAATAGCCAGGTCATGGAAGCCACCTAAATGCCCATCAACAGACGAATGGATAAAGAAGTTGTGGTACATATATACAATGGAATATTACTCAGCCATAAAAAGGAACGAAATTGAGTCATTTGTTGAGACGTGGATGGATCTAGAGACTGTCATACAGAGTGAAGTAAGTCAGAAAGAGAAAAACAAATATCGTATATTAATGCATGTATGTGGAACCTAGAAAAATGGTACAGATGAGCCAGTTTGCAGGGCAGAAGTTGAGACACAGATGTAGAGAATGGACATATGGACACCAAGGGGGGAAAACTGCGGTGAGGTGGGGATGGTGGTGTGCTGAATTGGGTGATTGGGATTGACATGTATACACTGATGTGTATAAAACTGATGCCTAATAAGAACCTGCAGTATAAAAAAACAAACAAAACAACTAATACTAAACTTTCATTGGGTTATTTGTATGGAAATATGTTAATATAAATGTTTCAGACATTACATGAAATTTCTAAAAATCTTATATTTGTATTTGTATGGAAATATGTATGGAAATATGTTAATATAAATGTTTCAGACATTACATGAAATTTCTAAAAATCTTATATTTGTATTTGTATGGAAATATGTATGGAAATATGTTAATATAAATGTTTCAGACATTACATGAAATTTCTAAAAATCTTATATTTGTATTTGTATGGAAATATGTATGGAAATATGTTAATATAAATGTTACAGACATTACAGGAAACTTCTAAAAAAAAAAAAAAGATGTGAATGAGAATTCATTCAAACCACTTTTCCGCTGGCTCTTGGATCAAGAAGAAGCCTCCTCCATGAGAAGTGTCATCCTGAGAGCCACACTCGAGGGCTCAGATGGAGAGCAAGTGAAACAGGAAGTGGAAGGGAGCCTCTAAGCCCTCTGCTCTTAATTCGCAGCACACAGGACAGTCCAGGCCCATCAAATAACAAGATGCAAGACACAAGACCTGAGTGTCGCAGAAGACCTTAAGGAAGCAATGCTGAGCAGAAATTAGCTTGATGAAAAGTGTAAGGAAGGATATATGAACACGTGGGAATATGAAGGGCAAAAAGATGGTGTGTATCAGCTACTAAAGAATCCAGGGGGTTGGAGCCGGGAAGTGTGGTCCACAAGGGAGGGGGAGGAAGACAGGCCCCACTGGTATGTGGCCTGCTGTGGAACACACTGGTTACCCTAGAGCTGTGAGAAGCCAGGGAAAGAATGGAGTCAGCAGAGAGATGTCACTGGGTTTGCATTTGGGTGGATCACTGTTTTTAGGGCTCTTTCATTGGGGGAAGCCTCTTCTGAGTGCCAGGAAAGCCACACCAGTGGATCAGGAAAAGTGTCTACCAGAATTTGAGATAAGGCATGCCCAGTCCCTCACCTGCGAGGCCAAGGACAAGTTCCAAACTCTGCATGCCAGGCAGGGCAGCACTGAGAGCTGTGGTCTTGGCAGGTAAACACCAGGCTAGTCCTTACTTCCTGACCTTCTCCTCAGCCTATACGCCCATGGAAACTACTCATTCCCCTGTGGCACAGTGCTTTTGTGGCCAGCTCCTCACTGCGGTGGCATTTTTCTTTTCCAGCTGAGAATAATGACCGCAGTGAGAGACCACCGCCACCAAGGCAGGCAGCCTTTTCTCAGCGGTCTCTGACTCCAGTCTGTGAGGGGTGCCTGGGCTGCTGAGCACCTCAGGCCCAGCTCAGCCCTACACCATTACCACTGGGCCCTGGCTTCACTGGGAAATTCCAATCTTGAAACTGGAGATGAAGTTTCGTCCCAGGGCTCAATTACAGTAAGAGGGTGGGCTTGTACTTTCCCAGCTCTCACCAGCTGACACTGTCTATTACAGGAGGCCCCAGAAAGAAGACAGGTCACAGGACAAGTGTTTGTGGACAAGCAGGTCACATTGGCAGGCTCAGACCCCCACCTCTCCCAAAAGTACCCCACACCTTAGAGTTAACCCAAGGGATAGACGGTTGTGCTTCTAAGAGGCATTTCAGCTGGTGGAGCTGAAAAATGGTGCACGGTGGGTGGAGAGGTCAGCTGAAGACTTTCGTCAAAACCTTCCCCTAGGAGTTAGCCTTGCAGAGCTTCCCTTCCCACCCCATGATGGGCCAGCACCTGAAAAAAAGGCTAATACATTTTCCCAGGATTCCGCAAGCCACAGTAGTGTCCGTGCTTCCCAGCATTACCTGGGTCCTCAGGAGACAGATGATGCTAAGGGAGGCCCCTGGGACTGCTAAAGGAATTGATTCCCTCAGGGTATTGCCTTTGATCCCACCCAAGTAATGATGCTGTGATGCTGACACCTGTGGGGCAGCCACTGGGTGCCAGGCACTATCTAAGCACTTCACATATGTCAACTCATCGAAGCATCACAGCAATCCATTGAGATCAATGGGATTATTATCTCCATTTTACAGATGAAAAAACTGAAGCACCCAGGCAGTAAAGTGCCCAAGGTCACTCAGCTAGGAGGACAGAGCTGGAGCGCACACCCCAGGCCGTCTGGTTCCAGAATCTAAGTCCTTAACCCTTACACATGCTGCCCAGAGCAGAACCTAAGGCACTGGAATCAGGCATCTCCAGGTTTAATATTTGATTCTCTTCTTCACTAGCTGGGGAGCCTTGGCAAATTCTTCTATCACTCAATCTGTTTCCTCTGCTGGAAAATGGCATTAATTATCAATATGTATCTCAAAGAAGCAAATGAGGTAACATACAAATGAGCCCAGCACAGTGTCTGTTCAACAGCATGTCTGTAGTAAATGAGTTCCCCTTTCCCTCTCTCCTCCAGTAGAGCATCAAAATGAACAATATAGACACTTTCATGAATGGACCCAAGCAATGTAGGGTCACCTACTAGGCATAGTTGGGCATCGGTGAAAATCCTGTTTGTTCATCTCTATTTTGGTCCCTGGAATCTATACTGATGCTGCAAGGGCATCCCAAGGTCTTATTCTAGAAAGTGTGCCCACAGCCCAGCCCTGGTCTCCCAGGGTCATACCCTGCAGGTATTGGATGATGCTAAGGTTTTGGGCCTTGGAGATTGCCTTCAGCACACAGAAGGTGGGCTCCTTCCAAAAGGAGCAGCTGTGCTCCCGAAGACACATCGTGGCAATCACGAGAGACTGGAGCTCGTTTCCAGAGAGAAGTCCCTCCAGGCCCTGAGCCTCACCGCAAATGTTGAGCAACATCTGGAAAAAAAAGCCAAAGAGACTCTGGTTAGGAAGCCTCCTTCCTGTGATGAATTTGTTCCCTAATTTTCCATGTCTCAGCGGGAAGGATGGGGTTATATGTGGTCACCCTCTGCCCCAGACCAGGGAGGTTCAATGCCATTTCCTCAGAAGGGCCTCCATTTATACTCAACTATAAGTCAGGTCCCCTTGTCCTTATTTCCCAGCACATCTCTCACTTTTCCATCAGAGCACTTAAAAAATTGGACACTGATCATTTATTCGCGCGATTGCTCTCCCCGTTTAACTTCTCTATCTCTCTGGCATCTCTGTGAGAGACCGTGGGTCCGGCACAGTGACGAACCCAAGAGGAGTTCTCTACATTTTGTGGAATGAAATAAGGAAACCCTGAGGAACTCTGACATGGTATCACTGTGGCTCACATTCTGTCCATACATGGAGAGGACCAGGAAGACAGGGCTGCACTAATTCCCTGCAGAGCACATAGAAGCCACACAGTAAAGACTTAAGTACCCAGTACTGTGTCCTGGTCACCACTTAAAATATGATTTATGTGTAGGCAAATGACACCTAAATTTCTAACAAATGCAGCTTATGGACTACCCACCATAAGTGGGATCTGCCAGAACTCATGAGATACCCTCTGGTAAAGATGATTCTGGCTTGAGAATTGGTCTAAAATGGATGGAGATGTGGACGTGCATGTTCAATGGACAGCTGCCCTGGCAATTCCCAAATGGTCCTAAGTACCTGCTCTGTGCGAGACCCTGGCCAAGGCACAAAGGTGAGTAAGATACACAGCCCCCCCACCAGAGAGGCAGGAGGAGTTTCCTGGAGAATGCAGCATCCCAAAAGCTGAGAAAGCAGAACTTGTCAGTAAGGGGGCAGGGGAGAGAAGTGAGAAGTTATGTTAAAAGTCGCTGCTGGTCAGAGAGGATAGGAAAGATGGGTAATGACATGAGGACATAGCATGTGATGCTTAGCGGCCTGAGATGGCCTCTGAGAGGAGAGACGGAGGTGACCGCACAGAGTGGTGAAACGCCTTTCTGTGAGCAGACTCAGGAGCCAGATTCCCAGGGTTCCAATCCCAGCCCCGACCCACCACCTCTGTGACCCTGGACTCAGGTTTACTCACCGTACCTTAGATCACCAAACCACACGCATCCTGTGGTGGAAGAGAGGGCTCGGGGAGGTGACAGATGTGAGGTTATGGCATAAGGGTGGATACATAGCAAGTACTTAGAAAGTGTTGGCTACAGTTATGCAAGTGGGGCTTAGCATGTTTGTTCTCAGAGGTGCAGGGGCCAGAGACAGGAGGTTCCAGGTGTCCGGGAGGGTCGGCAGGACCTTAGAACACAGACTGGAGGACAAGGAGCTGGTGTGGCCAAGTGGAGGAGGAGGAGCACACCATTCTGGGAGAGAACAAGGGCAATACAAGGATACAATGAGATGGAGAGAAACTCCATCTTCCAAATGCGTGGGGTTCCCTGGCATTTGCAGAGCCTGGGGGAAAGGGGTGAGCTGGGCCCTCCAGGAGAATAGAGGAGCTTCAAAACTAGGGAGAGAGAGATGAAAGGAGGTTGGAGAAGCAGAGCTCGGTCTCGGCCCAGGGGAGTCCAGCCCTCCTCCCACTCACCTGCACAAACATCCTCTGAACTTGAACTTCACTCTCAAAAAGCTCATCCTTTTCCAGAGGAAAGACAAAGAAGAGGTAAAGACACTGGAGGAGCAGGGCTGGGAGCCCAGATTCAGCAACTCTGCCCAGCGTCTCCTGCAAGGGAAGAGCAGACGTGACCCAGGGCCGCAGGGCCAGGCAGAGCACGGCTCCAGACCCAGACCAGAGAGGTCAGCCAGTGCGGCTGTTTTAGCCACAAATGTGGGTAAGTCACTTCCTTTCTCTGGGCGACGCATTCTCAATTAAGAATGGAGGCAATCATAGGGCCCACTGGGATGGCTGTGAAGATTAGGTTTATATAAAGTGTGTATTATGTGCTCGATAAACATTATATCTTTTACACGATAAATAGATGACAGGAAGGAAGGAAAGGAGGGAGGGCAGGAGGGTGGGACTGGTGCAGAGCAGAAGTCAAGGGCTTTCCTGGCAATCACACCTCTGATTTTGGTGGGTTTCCTCCTGATGAGGGAACTGGAAACTCAGTAGGGAAGAGGTGGTTGAGAACAAGTACAAGCAACTGAATTAAGGACGTACTCAGGGCCCTTTCCATCCCTTCGTCCAGATTTAAGACCTCATCGTGACCAAAACAGCCCTATAGGTGAGGACCAATAATCCAGAGAGCCACACCGCAGCTAAACAGCCCCAGGGCTGCCAGACAGAGAGGAGACAGGGAGTTGGCAGAGAGGGGCCAGCCTGAGTGTGAAGCTTCCCAGGGCCTTTCTTCACAGGCTCTGCCTGCAGCTGCACCGGGATTACTGTGGCTGTAGCCTCCACATGTGTGTGTACACACATACATGACCATGAGAGACCACATGCGTGGTTATTAAAAATTATACTGTCCATGCAATTTCCCACCCGACTGACTAATCTCACAGACATGGTGGGTAAATTAGAAAAGAGAAAAGAAGAATGTACAGCCTGGGCCAGCAGCAGGAGTGTAATGCAGGCCACTAGTCCCTAAAAGCTTCCACTGCAGGTAGTGTCTGCCCTCATATTGGACATGTGGCCCTGCATGACTGCGCTCAGGGTGGCTCTCCCTGTCCTCCAAACTGCACTGCCTCCCCAGAAGGCCACCTGCTTACTGTCTCACTGCTTTGGGGGCAGACTCCTCGCAGCAGAAAACAAGGCTTTAGGTTACTTTTTACTACTCAGACTGAAAACAGTCCTACTCCAGGGACTGAAAAGCCCCCACCCTGTGCTCCAGGCCACTGTCCCTGATGGTGGTCCAGGCAGTTTACATGGAGGAAAAGTCAGATGGTCCTCCCGCCGGTGAACAACTGTTCGCTGTGCTCCTCTCTCACCTCCTGGCACTGTCTCCAAATGCCTGTCTGATGCCTCTGTTCACCATTAGAGAGAGGCCAGCCACCACCCCAGCCTGGTTCCCTGCTGTTCCTAGTCTGGGCGCCAGGACGCTCACAGCGGGCAGCCCCGCGAGATGGAGGAGCCTCTGGGCCTGCCCTGCACAGGGCCTCGGCCACTGCTGCTGATGGCCACAGCTCCCAGGGACTGTCCTGCCTGAGAGGACACCGGTCATCGGCAAACCACTCAAGATCCCTGCTTCGTGGTGGGAGGCCGTGACTGCAGCCAGGATGGGGCCTGGGTGGGAAGGGAAGGAGGAGTGGTCGCTTCCGTCTCTGGGGAGGCACGGGGCAGGTGCCGACGGGCCTTGCTCCTTTAGTCTGAATTTAGCAGGGGTAGTAAAGGGCAGTGGCTCAGAGCACAGAGTCAGACAGATGACAGCTGCATATCACGGGCGAGCCTGACTTCTCGTCACCAGCGCAGCATCCCTGTAATCTGACTCGCAGGGTTTGCGGAGGATTAATTAGTACAATGCGTGGGATGCACCCAGCCTCACCCTGACACACAGGAAATACAGTCCATACACATCAGTCATTGTTGATCCTCACACTAACCCTAGAATGGAGGCATTATTATCCCCAATTTTAGAATTAACAACACAACAGAGATGCAAAGAGGTCAAATTATTTGCTCAAGCTTACACACAGCTTGTCAACTGAAAAGGCAGGATGTGAATATGAATTTCAGACTCTGAAGTCCACGTTCTATATCCGAGGGGAAGTAGGGAAGGAAAAACGATAAATCAGTTTCATGAGAATAAAGACACCCTTGAGACATGCCACTGCCCTGAGCTGGGACGTCCCTCTGTACACAGGTGAGAAGCACCCAGGCTGGGCCACTGGGGCCTGGAACTTACCGAATCTGTCCCCGTGAGCACGTACACTGACTTCAGGAGCAGGTAGCCATCCTGCTCTGCATCCGCATCTCCCTTCCACCGCAGCAACTGCCCGGCTGCCACCCGCGCTTGCTCTGGCAAGAGTGGGGGGGAGGGGAGAAAGGGTCACCAGCAGGGCAGTGTGGTGGCCTGGTCACCCAGCTTCCCTCCACTAGGGCCCCTCTCTCCATGAGATGTGCCTTAGCGTCTTTAGGGAACTTCTGCCTCTTGCCCTCCCAACAATGACACCTGCATCTGTAGCAAACATTTCACACTCTGCCACATGAATCTCCTTGGACGACAGCCTTTATCATACCACCCTCCCTGTTCAACAACCGTCAATGGCTCCCTATTGCTAAATAATAATAACAAGCTCCTCGGCAATTGGACTTGCCACAATCCAGTGTCTTTTCCCCACTTCCTGTATCACACAGCCCCTTTGGTCACAGGGATTCCTGCAATCTACACCATGCTCAAGCCATTCCTTCCCCCTGGAATTCCATCCTGCCCTCAGTCTCATAGCCCAGCCTCTGGGGTCCAGCTCCCTGAGTGGAAGGATGCAAGTCAGGAGACCTGCAGCAGGAAACATGCTTGGCTTTGGTTTCTGTGTGTCTGTGTGTGTATGTATGTGTGTGTGTTTGTGTCCCTCCCAGGAGCAGCAGAGTTTCCCAATTCCCTCTTCTCTTCCCTCTTCTAGCCTTTTCCTTTGTTCTCCAGGGTATTCAGTGGCAGAACCTGGCCTTCCGTGCGCTTTCGAAGTCACTACTCTAACTCCTCTAGAAAGCAGAGAGGGGCTTAGCCGGAGGCCTGGGAGGGGTCTACAGAGCTGTTTTGCTTACTGTGAAGTTCTCCAGGACCTCTCTTCTCTTACCTGCAGGCTTTCCCACCAGTGCCTTCTGTATTTCTTGGGCAAGTTGGTTGGAAACATCTTCAGCCAGCCTTTGGAGACTGGGAAAGCAGATGATCCCCACGGAGTGTTCCCAGGCCTGAAGTGCAACATGCAGGATTCGCTCAGAGATGTCAAAGCTACAAAGCAAGGCATCAGAATCACCTCCTTCCCTCCCTGCCAGCCCAAACCAATGGCTCAACTCGCTTTCCCAGGTGCATCCGAAGACCACTGAATCACCTACCCTCCAGCTTCCACTGTCTCCCTACACTAGTGCCTATGAATTCTTCAACTTCCTGCTGAGCTCCAAACACCTCCAACTGGCCCCTGGACGTCTCCCCTGAACTTGTGCTCCTGAAACATCAAACACACATAACTGAATCCACTGCCTTCCCCCCAGACCTGCTGCATCTTGCCTCAGTGAATGGCCCTACCAGGCACCCACCTGCCCTAGTGGGAAATTCCAAGAGTGATTCTCTACATCCTGAGTCCCTCCCCTTCCTCACCATCAATTGCCGTGTCTCACTGATTCTCCTCTTACACACTCGTCAAACCTCATGCAGATATCTTAGTTTTAGTCATGCAAGTATTTCCTTCAGATAAATTCTAAAAAGTGGAGTTGTAGGATTAAAAAAGTAGGATTTTCAATCAAAAGAGTGGGTTTTTTTTCTTATTTTAGTGATTTGGTACCTATTACTAACTACTAACTCACTCTCCAGAAACAATTTACCAGATTAGCCTCCAAGGGCTCCATGGAAAAGGGCTGATTTCTCTCTACCCATGCCAACATCAAGCACTGTGGTGCTTTTTCATCTTAAATGAGAAAACTTATAGAAGAAAAAATATCTCATTTCAATTGCAATCTTTAGATAACTAGAGTGGATGAATGCTTTTCATGCCTCTTGAATTGTCCGTTTTTACTCTTAGCCTATTATCCTATTGGAGTTTTCACTATTTTCTTATTTATTTTAAAAATCTCTTTATATATAAAAATCATTAACCGTTGGTCTATAATACTATCTCGATTTTTTCGAATTTGTCATTTCATCTTTAAATCTGGTATTGTTTGGTTTTGCTGTACAGAAATCTGAAATTCCTATGAAATGAAATTTCTCAGTCCATTCCTTTGCTTTCTGGATTTAGTTCCAAGCTTAGGAAATCCTTTCCCAGTCCAAGTTGTTGTCATTGTTTTTAACCTCCTATTTCTTTTTAATTTCCTTAAAATCCTTTCTTATCTGTCCCTTTAATCTCTATCCCATCTGCTCATCTTTTTCCTCAGACTTTTTCCCCTTATTGTTTAGGATACTGTTTAATAGAAGTCTTTTACAGTTCTGCTTGGGATGCCAGACTCTTTTCAAAATTTCCTCCCAGTTTCCGTAGTAATCCTATCCCTAGATCTGCTTTTCATGCAAGCCTTTTCCCTTTGTTCTCCCTTCTTGTCACAGGCTGAGTACAGAGTGGAGTGACTGTCCTCGGCCCCAGACTTGAGTTCCTGGCAATTCCTGATCCCAGGTTCCCACCAGGAAGGTAAGCTGCTGTGCCAATTAGTGGCCTCTATGAAATGTAATTTTGCTGGACTCCTGTCTACTGCTCCCACTCACCAGCCATATTAAATTATGTTCCTGCCCAAAGGCCTGACCAAGTTTTTTTAAGCTGAGATCCTCCTTCTAGAAAGGGTGAGAAACACATAAAATTTCCAAAGGGAAATCATTTTCAATATGTTTCCTTGCAATAGATACTACGTTTGTTTAAAAGTAAAAACCTTTAAAACTCTTCTCTATATGAAAAGACACCGTATACAAAATGAGGAGGCAAACCACAGATTGGGAGAAAATATCTGCAATGCATATAACTGACAAAGGAATGGTATTTAGACTCCTATAAATTAATAAGAAAACAATCCGATTTTTAAAAAAATGGGCAAATGAAACAACAAGTAACTTATTGAAAGATAAATGGCAAATTACTAATAATCAGGAAAATGCAAACTATAACTTCAAGGAGATATTTTATACTTTTCTGGTTAGTAAAAATGAAAAATCTGACAATATCAAATGTGGGTGAAGGTGAGGAAATATGAAACCCCCATACTCTATGATGGAGTGTCACTTAGAAGAACCTCTTTGAAGAAGCATTTAATGTAATCCAATAAAGTTAAAGGGGCACACATCCAAAAACCCACCAATTCCAATCCTTGGTATAGTCCCTAGAGAAATGCTGGCATACATGCACAAGGAGACGTGAACAAGAAATATTCATGCAGCGTTATTTTTGATTGGGAAAAACAATGTTCATCAATAGGATAATGAATGAATAATTTGTGACATATCTATATAAGGATATCATATAGAACTGAGAAAGGAAAAGAAATAGAGCTGTATCAATATGGATAAATCCCCAAAATAGAATGTTGTGGAAAAAGCAAATTGCAACAGTATATTACAGTTTGAGTCTACAAAAACCTGTGAGACTATACATAAATTACACAATAATATTACTTATGGTTATAAAAATACACCCATATTACTGTATAATTTACATATAGTCTCACAGGTATTTTAGAATGATACTGTACTATACTTCTGTAACTTGCTGTCTCTCTATATATCATTTCCCACAGGGCATGATTATTCAGCAGGTTGGGAGTTACCATTGGAGGAGGGTGGAAGGGGAATGAGTTCTAGAATTCATACACAGGTGGCTTTAGTTTATCTGAAATGCTTCATTTCTTTTATATGGGTGGTGAGGACTTGGGTATTATGATTTGAACAACACTTTGTATCTGAAATACTTAAAAATTTTCTGCCCTATAAACGAACATAGTCGCACCTTTCCTTTGTAAATAAAAAAGCAGTACATCAGAACTTTGCTAGAACTACAAAAATACTAGATGAATGTTAAACGCTATTATACATAGTAGACCTTCACCAAATATTTGATAAGCAAACACATGATTACGAGACCCACAGTGTGCAGAACGATGGCTGAATGTGTTGCGGAGTGCTGGTTTTGTGCCAAATGCTGGGCCAAGCACTGACACGCATTGTTTCCACTAATCTGCATAGGGATTGGGATTATTATTATTTCCACTTTACAGAAACAGAGGGTGAGCCATAGGGTAACCCTAGAGAACCAGTTAAGCAGCAGAGTAAAGAGCTGAATTATCTCACACATACCCAAGTAGCATGTGCATGTCTAAGAAATGTATGGCTACCACCTGGAAACCAGGTATCACCTGGAAAGGCTAATCTCTAGAGAGATAAAGTCAGTCCTTCTGGCTGGGAATTTCAGTGGTAACATTATTTCCCTCCCCAGGACTGATATCACATCTGCTATGATATCTTCCTAACACATTCCTGTGCCTCCTCCCTGCAGTGGCAAACCCCTCAAAGACCAATTTGCAGGCAGTTGACTCAGAGGCATCGAGATCATCTTTGAGCAGTGGGGCTCCAGTAGGCACTCTGCAATAAAGCAAATCGGGCCACTGTGAGTTGAACAGTAATTGTACGCTCAACCGGATTCTCCCAAGGCTCACACTCCTTCCTGGGACCAAGATGGCTACTTCTGGAGGCCCCATTAACTCTTTCAGGCCACTGGGGTGCTGTTTGATGCACAGAGGCAATCATTTACTGAATGGTACCGTGGAGACCCCAAAGAGTTAAGGCAGCTTTTGAAAGGACCTAATTTTTTTCCCAAACTGGGATTTTCATGCTGGGAGAATATTGCTCAATATTTTTTAAAACTTTTATTTACTTATATCCTCTAAACTGCACCATCATGCCTCGTGGCTGTCCCCTCACATGGAAGAAAGAGAAAGAAAATGGTGCTCTGGTCTCCAGAGCATAAGGAAGACAGAAGCTCTAGAGGAGATGGGAGAAAACCCCAGCTTTGAATGACAGAAAATCTGATTAGTTTTCAAGTGTGACTGCAGTATTACTATTTCTTCATTGCCTCAGAGTTTGGTGGTTTGGCCTTTAAGTGAACTCAAAACATTGCAGAGATTTTACATGAGTTTCCCCTGATAGTGTGACACAATTGATTCTCTCCTTTGTAAACAGAAAAAAAAAAAAAGTGATGCATCAAAACTTTACTAACATAACACAAATATTGTTCCCCTGAGAAGGGAATAAACCATATTGCAGGCCCCACTCTGAAGTGGGTTAGAGTCAGGGATGGACAAGAAGGGGTATTTACCCTCACCACCCACTCTGGATACCACACTTGGAAATAACTGTTGGTCATCCTTGTTATTATATTTAATGTTACTTCTCTCTCTTCCATAGTCAGTTGGGTCCATGCTGAGTTTGTATGAGAATAATTGACCACACCCAATGGTATAAACTCCGTACCACTGGCCAGGCAGTTAGCCTAAGAGTAGCTATACACACCTGTGTACGTGCACATGTACACACACACACACAAATACACTCATCTCCAAGTACAACTGATTTAGTGTTAATTCCAATCCCTCCACACTAGGAAATAAATGGATTCCTGTCCATGTTACCTACTGTTCTGATTATCCATTGCTGTATAACAAACTGGGCCCAAATTGAGTGGCTTAAAATAACAGCAATCATTTGTTTTTCTCATGGATCTGCAATTTGGGCAGGGCTCAGCAGGAACAGCTTTTCTCTGCTTCACTCAGCTGGGGCAGCGAACAAGGGCTAAGAGATCCATTGGCAAGATGGCACGCTCACATGGCTGGCAAGTTGTGCTGGCTTTCAGCAGCAAGTGCCGCTGCAAGGTCAGTGGCTTTGGTTTCTCTCCACATAGGCTTTTACTCGGGGCTGCTTGGGCTTCCTCACAACATGGAAGCAGGGTTCTAAGCATGAGTATTTCAAGTGACAGAGAGAAGCTGCAAGTCTCTTGAGGCCTGAGCCCAGAAATGTCATTTTTGCCCTATTCCATTAGTCAAGCCATCACAAACCCATCCAAATTCAAGGGGAGGGGACATAGATGTCACCTCTTGAAAGGAGCAGTGTGAACCCATCCACAGTATCTCTAATCTACCACATCCACAGATTCCCTGTTTTTCCCATGTAGCCCCACCCCCCAGGTTGTCTGTCCCAGGCAGTGAGGAATTTTACACTAATTTCTGAGGATTCCCTGTCTCGCTGCCAAGCTGTCCTCTCTCAAAGTACATATTCTAAGAACAATCTTCAACAACTACATCTGTAGCTCTAGCTTTCTCCATCTATTATTACCCAATATCTCTATGCAACGAGAGGACCCAAGTGGTCCCCTTTCCCCCAAAGCAAACTCAACTGAAGGCCAACAGGACCTACCCATGCTTGCTAGCAGAATGCCTTCTTCTCTTGGTGTAAGATCTTATGATAGGAAGGGTTCTAGAAAGACCAAAGCCCAAGGCTCTTGGCAGAGAAAGAGTAGCAGTGAATTGAATCCTTCCTGCAAGCACTGCGCTGCACTCTGGGAAGTCATTGGCTTTGTGCTGCTTCCTGTGTGATGCAATAAAACCTCCTCCTTGTCTGCAACATCCTGGAGTCAGCTATCCAAACAGCACATGTGCAGGGGGTGGCATTCTTTTTGTATGAAAGGGGACATAGGTACGAGCCAGGCAAATCCATTGTCCAGTGAGTCATGAGATAGGGAAAGAAACCAGATGTGCTCCGTTCTATGAACCTCAGCACTGCCTGAGGGAACGCAATGGTTTACAACACGAGCCTGGGTGGACTGCCCAGGTTAAGTTCTGCTCCCCACTAACAGCTGGCTGACCTTGGCCAAGTTTTGCAACATCTCTAAACCTCCCTTTCCTCATTTACAAAGCTGGGACAAAAATAGCACCTACTTCACAGGGTTATTATAAGGGCTTGTAAGCATGGAACAAAATGCCTGGCTTAGTTAGTTAGAGCTTGGTGAATATTACTACCTATCATCAGTGAAAGTAACCACTTGCCCTGGCTTTGACCTAGGAAGGGGAGTGATGGAGCTTGGTAGAGGAGGAGAGCCTGCAGATCCCAGTGAGAACTTCATTTCTGACTCATCCCCTCAGGGCAGCTCCCTGCTGGGATTCCAGTGCCCTGAGACTCCTTATCACCAAGACAGTCACCAAAATGTTGAGTGGGTTTACTCCTTAACAACCCTGCAGTGTTTCTTCAACTTGGGAGGCAGTGGGGCTAGAATTTACTATAGAACCAGCCAAGCCCCTCTTTGTATTTGCCTCATAGTTGATGCAGATTTATGTATAAACAATGACAGGATAAGGGAGAAGTTCATCCCCTGCTGTGTGTTTGGAGGACTCAGACTTTAATCGGCCACATGCCATGGGAGACGGCATGACTTTTTTTAAAGTCCTGATATTTCTAAGGGGTTCTCTGCAGACAACCTTGAGGAGTTCTGTTTTATGGGTATAAAATTCAGAACAGAGTGGTTACAAGCTTGACTTCTAACACAGGGACCTGTATTCCAATGGCTATCCTCAGTCTTCATCTACAGCTCAGATTTTATCTGCACTACAACCCCCCAAAAACCTCCCACCTTCCCCATGTTCCTTTCTGCTACCAGCTCTTAATTAAGAAGCCTGAGGGCTGTGGTTCTGGCAGGGTTTATTAGTTAGAACTTAATAAGAACAACAGGTTTGTAAACATATAGGACTTAATAAAAGATATAGATTTTAAGAAAATGATAAAAAGCCTGTAATAATCTGCCTCTACAGGGTTCATCAGAGGTGGGCTCCAGGGATCCAAAACAATGCAGATTTTGTCAGCAGTTTGGGGAATCGTGGTGACAGGATCTCAAACTGCACATGTGCAGTCAGTTTCCAGGAGGTTGGTGGAAAGGTGATGGGGATCATGTCTGCTTTCCATGTGCTGTGGACTTTACAATCCTCATCTGATCTCACCCTCACAGTCTCCCAGCAAATTGGCATTGATTCCACTTTACAGATGAGGAAACTGAGGCTCAGTAATATTTAGTAGCTTGCTCAAGGATGCACAGCTAATAAGCAATGGAGCTGGGACTGGAGCCCTACTGTTTGACTCTAAATCCCATGTATTCAGCAAAAGGGCTATTGTTCCTCCTGTTACCAGGAAATGGTTTGGGAAACATGGACCAATACCAAGGTTCAGTTATAATAGGAACAGCTTGCTATCCATGAGGTCAGTGCCTACAGGGTCAGATAACATAAATGAGTGATATGGGTTGGGTGAAAGATATTAGGGAGTGGGGGACTAGGGTAAACTGAGAGACCAAGACCATCTTCTGTTTAAAAGAGGTGCCCCTCACCATCTCCATCCAATTATCGGTATTACAGCTACAAATATTTTCAAGAGAAATCTGAAATCTGAGTCTCACCTGAAAACTTTCCACTTTGAAAAAATGGCACTAATTCATTTTTAACCCCTACAAGCCAAACAGAACACATTCTGGGTGCTAGTCAGTTATTCTCTGCTCTGGACAGGTGCAGGTAAAACCTCTATCTGTCTTCCTTACTTTCATAGCACCAGGCCCTAGAACAGAGTATAGGAGCTCAATAAATATTTGTACAACAAATGAATGAATTCTCAAATCAACAATCTGGAGAGAGGCAAGGAAGTATCAAGCCCTGGCTCTCAGATGCAGTCCTTTCATCAGAGCTAGGGCTGCCCAGAGGGGTGGGAAAGATACAGTGCAATGGCTGAACCGCATATGCCTTCCCAGTGATTTGGGGGGGAGGGCGGCAGACGATGCTCACATTTTTCCTTTTATAAGGCAAATTTGATCTGAGAACTGGGTGAGACAAAGCTACCTCCCAGAAGCTGGGGTCATTAGAGCAGGGATGGCTGGGAAGGAGAAACCTGGCCTCTCTCCTTATCTAGTTCCTCTTTTCCAGTATGTTCCCTATGCCCCAGTTATCCAATCTGTGAAGTGAGTTGGATGGAGTATACAAATCTGAAACATGGAGAAAAACAATGAATTCATGGACAATAAGTTACTTGGCAATTTTTTACAGAAAGGCACGCTTAAGTATTCCATGCATCCTATAAATATGATCCCAAGAAAATTCTGAGTGATCTTTGGAAATCCTTAAGTATTCCTGGTTAATAAGTGAGATGAAACATATTAACAAAGGGGTTTCCCAATAAAAACCTGCAAAGATTCCATCTGTTCTAGTTTACTTTCAGATGTGAGAAGTATCTCATATTCTCCGTACTTTGAATGTAAGTACATGGTTTTTGTAATAATAACCCAAACTCAATAGTCAAGCAAAAACTAAGTCTTCATAAAAAAAATGCATTTCCAACTCTACAGTTAGACTTCAATATTTTCAGCTATAAGGCAGACCTCACTGGCAGGAGCTTTATTCCAAGACAATAAAGGAAATCCCTTGTACCCAAACTGTCACCAGCTGCCACTAGTCAGAGTGCCAGCCCAGTGGACAGGCTGGACTTCTCTTGTGTGTCTGAAACCAGGGGAGGGAGCACTGCTTTGCTGCTCCCATGGATTACACCTCAGTTTGCATTATTGGCACAATTTATGTTCCGGCTCTCCCAGGCCCTGGTGTTGGCATTACTGGTGTTTGAGGTTACCAGCCACCCTGCCACTCACATGTCAGGACACAGATGCCTTTCTAGCTCCCGAAGGTACAGGTTTCTCCTCTGGCTCCCAAGCTGGGACTGAAAATATCATTGTTAAACAATCTCATTTTTTTAAACTAAAGAGACAATGGTACTCAAGAGCCAACTGTCCATCCTTTCCAAGCCCATCCTCACCCGGGAGATGAGCCTTGCTTGCTATCTTTATTAAATAGCACACACTCTCCTCTAAGCAACCAGTCAGAGACCACTTGTGATGATATTAAAACTACTGACTCCAGCTTCCAGTCATCCCAGAAGTGTCCCCAGAGTGCTGTATCATCTTTTTACAGTTTCAAAAATGAGAACACCAACCTTTAGGAATAGTGGGAGAAGATTCAACAGGCTCTTCTGATGTTCAGCTGGGCTCCTGGGAGCCAACTGCTGGTATTCCAGAAACTTCCTTTCTAGCATCTCCCAGAGGGCAGTGGGGCCAGGGGTCTGCCCTTCCAGTGGGAAATCAGGCTGAGCAACATCAGGCTGGCCTTTATTTTCAGAACCTGGATCCTCAGCTCTGTCTTCAGCGTCTGAGACCTCTTTCGCCTCCATGCCTCAGCAAAGCAGATCTGAATTCAGAACAAAGAAGAAAAATGAACAGTCCTGTCACAACACTTTCTGATGAAACTGATTGTGGGACAAGGTACCATCCTCATTCAGTCCAGTTCCTGTTGCAGATGGTTCCTCTAAGAATCTGAAACTGACTAAAATAAGGAACACTTCTGAAAAAAGAGATTCCAATTTAGATGTGACTCATATTGACAATCTAACATTTGCCAAGCACCATCCTGGGCTCTTTACACAGACTCTGTCACGAAAGAGGTGGGTATTCTTATTTTTTCTATGTAAGTAAGGAAACTGACTGAACCAAAAGGCACCAGGGTAGTGAGACATCCAGTTGAAATGCAAACCTTTAACACCAAAGCCTGTTTTTTGATTATCTGACACTGCTCCTCTTTAAAAAGGCTGAGTAAATAGAATAGACGTGTAAATGTCCCACCAATATTTGTAGAGGCATGTAATTCTGTATCTTCTATTTTAACTTCCTTCTACCACATGAGATGAAAAGGATGTAAATTCTTCATTCTCAGCAACATTTGCTTCACACTCAATATTTTTAGAGGAATTTGTCCTCAAAATGACTCTTTAAACCCCCAAGTTAACTTAAAAGAACTTCTCTGTTAGTGCACACAAAAGTAATGTGTACAAGCCGGGGACCCAGGGTCAGTAGGCGTGAGGATAGGGACGTACACCATGAAACTAGCCAAAGGCTGATTTACCAGATAGGTAACCTTGAGAAGGTACCTTTATTTGTGTCCTTGACTTTTCAATTGTCATACTCTGTAGCCATGTCAGGACTGACTCACAGAACAGCAAAGGTTTGCCGGTTGTTTTTTTGTCAGGAGTGCAAGAAACTCCCAGCAGGGACCAGAGTGTCCAGGTTCCCTGAAAGAAGCCTTCCCAGGCCACGATGTCACCACATAGGAGTCCATCCCGGCATCCTGCCAGCAACCGACAGCCACCAGTCAAGGGACAGCAAACAGACAGATGGACACGGAGGTGGGTCTCCCGGTGTTTTGCTCTGGGCTAAGCAGCTGCGGAGGTGTGTCATGCTTTATTTTTAGCCCAAACACACACCCCTTGCAGGCTAGAATGGGCGTTAACTAAGGGTCACATGGCCAGATGAGTCATCCCTCTTTGGAACATTCTCACCCTTTAGGTACAAAACTCCATGAGTCCCTGGCCCTTTTTCTATCACACATGCTTATTGCTCTCAGGCTTCATTTGCAGAAGTCATTTTCTTATACAAAAGCCATGTATGTTCAGCATTGAAAATTGGGAAGAAAAAAAAATATCAGGAAGAATATCAAGGCCTATATCCAGAAAAATGACTGTTGATATTCAGGCTTTTATCTACGAATATACTGTTTAATGATATTGTTGAAGCAAACTTTTTATCTGTACTTTTGCTTTTTTTGGTTGGCTGTCTGGGACTTGGTGCGGGTTTATTTGTTTCCGTTTTGGGGTTGACCCTCAGGGACAGGTGGCGGGGTACCTCACATTTCTCAGTCTCAGCATGGTCTCTTTCCTGACCAGGACCAGGTTCTTCTCTGGCACTGGTGGTTTATTCATTCTTCCCTTGGCTCTTCATCCCCCAGTCCCGTCTTCCCCACCTCACCCAGCCCACCTGCTTGATAGCAGGAGTCCTTATAAAACATGGCACAAGAACATGATTTCTGAATGCATCATTTTAAGTTCCCCAAACGACCTTCTGCATCTTTTCTCAGCTTACTGTCTCACTCAACATTATGACCTCAGACCCAAGCACGTGGTTCTGTATTTGTAAACCTCATTTCTTCTAACCGCTGCTCCGTGTTACACAGTGGGCATCACGTGCCTATTTGATTTGTTTGCTCCGCAGTAGATGGTTAGATTGCCTGAGACTTCTCAGACTGCCCTCCATCCTGTCCTGGACATTCCCACGAGACTCCCCTCATGGGGCTGCACGTGACTGGCTCTGGGTATAAACACCAAAGTGGGAGTGCTGAGTCAAGGGTGTATGTCTCTCAGTTCAACCAAGTACCGTCAACTAAGATGCCTCCAGAAAGCTGGCAACAGGCCACACTCCCCCCACAGGCTCCTCTACCATCTTCTCTATACCCCTGCTTAACATCACCCTGCTTTCTAATGTTTGCTGATCTGATTGAAGTAAAGTGATCCCTCATTTTTTTTTTTTTTTTTTTTTTTTTTTTGGCTGCGTTGGGTCTTCGTTGCTGTGTGCAGGCTTTCTCTAGTTGCAGTGAGCAGGGGCTACTCTTCGTTGTGGTGCGTGGGCTTCTCATTGCAGTGGCTTCTCTTGTTGTGGAGCGTGGGCTCTAGGCACGCGGGCTTCAGTAGTTGTGGCACGTGAGCTCAGTAGGTGTGGCTCGCGGGCTCTAGAGTGCAGCCTCAGTAGTTGTGGCGCACGAGCTTAGTTGCTCCACGGCATGTGGGATCTTCCCAGACCAGGGCTCAAACCCGTGTCCCCTGCATTGGCAGGCGGATTCTTAACCACTGCGCCACCAGGGAAGTCCCAATCCCTCATTTTAATTTGCTTCTCTCTCACTTACTAATGAGTCTGAGCATCTCTTTATATGATTCATAGCCTTTTGGATTTCCTCTTCTGAAAAATGATTACTCATAACCTTTGCTTATTTGTCCTTGCCTATCTTTTTCCTGTTGCTTTGAGAGAGTATATTTTAGAAACTGATCCCTTGTTGCCTTTAAAAATCGCTAATATCTTCTCTCAATCCATTTTTTCCTCATAAATTAGTTCATAACTTTTTTTATGTCACAGAAAAGTATTGTGAATATTTCCCATGTTGTTAAAGATCCTCTACATCTTCATTTTTAATGGTGTGTGGTGGCTGTAGAACCATGTTGATCCTTTATTTAACTAATCCCCTACATTTAGGCATTTAAGTCATTTCCAATGCTTCACTACTATAAACAACACTGTGATGATAGGCCTCGTGTCCAAGCCTTTCCATATATTCATGATTAAATACCAGATTGCAATACATTCCTAAAAGGAAATAGCTTGGTCTAAAGAGTGGTAAAAATGTTAGGCTCTGGACACGTATTTCCAAACAGCTTCTCCCAAAACACCTCATCAATGTACAGTCTTCTTATCAAGCATGTACCTGAGTCCACACTTCCTTAGTTACCATTTTTTAATTCTTGCTGATTTAATGGGTAAAAAGCAATGGCATCTAACAGGCACATGAGAAGATGCTCACCATCGCTAATCATCATGGAAATGCAAATCAAATCCACAAATGAGATATCACCTCACACCTGTCAGAATGGCTATCATCAAAAAGAACACAAATAACAAATGTTGGCCTGGATGTGGAGAAAAGTGAACCCTCGTAGACTGTTGGTGGAAATGTAAATTGGTGCAGCCACTGTGGAAAACAGTATGGAGGTTTCTCAAAAAACTAAAAATAGAACTACCTTATGACCCAGCAATTCCACTCCTGGGTATATATCCAAAAACAAAAACAAAAAACCCACTAATTCAAAAAGACACATGCACCCCAATGTTCATAGCAGCATCATTTACAGTTGCCAAGATATGGAAGCAACCTAAGTGTCCATCCACAGATGAATGGGTAAAGAAGATACATATATACACAATGGAATACTACTCAGCCATAAATAAAGAACGAAATTTTGGCATTTGCAGCAACATGGATGGACTTGGAGGGCATTGTGCTAAGTGAAATAAGTCAGACAGAAAAAGACAAATCCTGTATGGTATCACTTATATGTAGAATCTAAAAAATAAAACAAATTAGTGAATATAACAAAAAAAGCATAGATTCTCATATGCTGCAGGCCAGAATGGGAGTCACAGGACTGGAGTCCAGTCCCAGCTTGGCTGCTGTACTGCCTTAACCAAGTTACTTCCCCTCTCTGAGTCTAAGTTTCTTCTCATTGAAATGGCCCTGGTGATCTCAGTTCCACCCTCTGGGCTTTACGCACTGACCACAGAGGAGATGCAGGCCAGTGAGTCAGTGCAGAGTGGCTGGAGAGGTGCCTGAGTGGACTGAGAGCCTGTGGGTTGTGTGTGGTGAGGGGCGCGGGCCAGGTGCTCCCCTGTCTGTGCACTGTGCGCAGGGAGCCAGGTGACAAGTCTGCAGTGACCTGAGAGGGGGGATTCCCTATGAGCATATGTTCTCATAGATACAGAGAACAAACTAGTGGTTACCAGTGGGGACAGGAAGGAGGGAAGGGCAATACAGGGGTAGGGGAGTAAGAGGTACAAACTATTAGGTATAAAATAAGCTACAAGGATATATTGTACAACACGGGAAATATAGCCAATATTTTGTAAGAACTATAAATGGAGTATGACCTTTAAAAATTGTGAATCACTCTATTGTACACCTGTAACTTATATAATTAAAAAAAAATTTTAATTAGAAAAAAACAATGGCATCTTTGTTGCATCTCACTACGTATTTTGTTGGATGCGTTTCTGTCTGTCTGCTGCTCAGTGTCCTTCCGGACTCCCCACAACAGTTTTCTGTTTTCAGATAGATGCCATATGTTCTCATTTCAAAAGTTTACTGTAGAAGATCTCAGCTCTTCCCTGGCATTAATTACCCCTGAGAGCCACATATCCACTAAATGTTAGCTCTGTGAAAGAAGACCACTGCACCTTTATCAGGGGTTGGCACAGAGTAGATGCTCAATAAAATGTTACCATATACATGAATAAATGAATGAATGAACCTATATGCTGATGGCACCCAAATCTCTCGCTATATGTAGCCCAGACTCCTCTTCTAAATAAGTTCTTTTTCTACTTGGATTCCCCCCAGACTCTGAAAGTCATTATGTCTCAATCAGACCGACATTACCATCATCAACAGAGCCAGCCCAAGTCCAGCACGGACATCCCAACACACAGGATGGTGGCTGGAGCCAAGCTAAGCTTGTTTCTATCACATAAAAGTCATTTTGGGGCTATACCAGCAGGTGCTACTAACTGATTCATTCAATAAAATGAATCAGAGGGCCTGCTAACACACCACGTTTCTAGGATAAGCAGGTGAGAAGACAAAGTGAGTGTTGGGTCACAAGACACGAAAATGTGTTCCTAGGGAACACAGCTGGACACCCAGGGGAAATATCAGAGCCCCTCAGATCTCCTCTGAAGTTAAGAAGCCATGTTTACTGAAGTGAGACGTTTGAATCATGTTCCCTTGAAAAGATAGATTTTTGAAAAACAAGAATTTCTAACAAAATGGGATCCATGAATCCCGTGGAGAAGTTGTATGACTCAGATGTCAAGCTGTGGCCATCCCCTCTCCTGTCCTTCTGTAGGCCTGCTTTGGTTTTGTTTGTAAAAGGAAGGACATGGGGAGTAGCCTCTCAGGGCTGCACAAAGAATGGCAAGAAGAAACCATTCTAATTCACTTGTTATCAAAAGTGTGTTCTTACCTCTGTAAACAGGTGCAGGCACCAGCACAGACTCTGGAGCCAAGCTGTTCCGGTTTGAATCCAATGGGCTTAGACCAAGTGACAAAACCTGTCCCAGCCTCAGTGTCCTCATTTGTGAAATGGGCTAATAATGGGACCCCTCAGGGAATAAAGTGAGTGCTCTGGGACGGCATTTATTGGAGCCTCCTTTGTACGGGCATTTACCTGCATCCCTTCACTTAATCTTCCTTCCATCCAGCAATGTCAAATCTATCAGCCTTTGTCTGCAGATGGTACTAAGGCTCGGAGCAGAGAAGTGACCTGCCCAGGGTCCCATTGTGAGTCGGTAGCTAAAGCAGAGTCTACCCTCGGTCTGTAGACAGCACTGCACACCGGAGACTGAACTCAAAAAAGGGCTTGCTTGGGGCCCAGGGAGGAGGGAGGGGCTTAGCCAGGTACCACACTAAAAAGTGTTTTGGATAAGTAGAAGTTTGGGGAGGGGTGAAGGGAAAGATGGCCTTGGCAGGATGAGAGGTCTGGCGGCTGCTAGGGGTCCCAGGGGTCTCCAGGGAAAGACAAGGCCCTGCTCTGTGCCGGCAAGCTGTTTCCCAGTTTGGGTCAGGCTCAGGGCATGTGGCACGTAGCCCAGTTTAGTCATGGCTCCTCCGCATGCCCAACCAGGCCGACTAGAGGCCCTGCCTTTCTGCAGCCTGGCACAGCAGCGAGAGACAGGCAGCTGTGCAGGTACCTGCCCACTCACCCAGCCCCCAGGCGGAGGGGAGCTGCAGGCCAGAATGGGAGTCACAGGACTGGAGTCCAGTCCCAGCTTGGCTGCTGTACTGCCTTAACCAAGTTACTTCCCCTCTCTGAGTCTAAGTTTCTTCTCATTGAAATGGCCCTGGTGATCTCAGTTCCACCCTCTGGGCTTTACGCACTGACCACAGAGGAGATGCAGGCCAGTGAGTCAGTGCAGAGTGGCTGGAGAGGTGCCTGAGTGGACTGAGAGCCTGTGGGTTGTGTGTGGTGAGGGGCGCGGGCCAGGTGCTCCCCTGTCTGTGCACTGTGCGCAGGGAGCCAGGTGACAAGTCTGCAGTGACCTGAGAGGGGGGATTCCCTATGACCTCTGGGGCACCGGGGCTGGAAGTGGCCATGCGAGCCCCCGGGGTCGGGGGTCACTGCCCATCCTCTCTCCCAGCCCACCTATCCTGCACAGATCCGTAGCATCGTCCCAGCTCTGCTTTGTGATATTTCAGAAGCAAAACATCCAGGCCATCCTGCCCACAGCTGCTGCACTGGAGGGCAACATCTGGAGCCTGAAGAATCAGCTGGGTTACTGATGTTTGGGAGCTAAACCCACATTTGATTGACTGTCTCATCCCTGACTTCCTGCGGGGTGATTTGCCGATGGGTGAAAGTCTCAGGATATGAGATGCGATTCAGCAGCCCTTGGGGCTAAGATGCAAGGAAGCTATTCTGGAGGAAACGGAGCAAGAAGTTGTGTGGAGCCACCCTCCGGCGGGGCAGGTCAGAGGAAACCTGGGACTCAGTGCCTTCTGTGGGGAAGCTCAGACCTAGTGCCAAAGAGGTGCTATGATAAAATTCAAGATTGAAGTCCCCCCCTTTTTCTTGTCTGCGTATATGACTGTCACCCTTTCTGGATTGTACACACCCAGTGCAGAGGCATACCTATTTGCCATCCGTATCACAGGCATGGTCCCCAGGCCCAGGAGCTGGGGGAGCCTCTAAACCAGATGATAACAGAACAGAAGAGCAACTTCCCATGTATGGCTGTAAATGACCTGTTTTCCTTTCCATTCAAAAGTCAGTTCCTCGCTGTATGTTAGCAGATCCAAACGCTCTTGCTCCTGTGTCAGTTCTCTCAGAAAAAAAGTAACAAAGCCAGTCTTCTTCCAAAAACACGTGCAAGGTGGGGCTCGGCCTTGCATCCTTCTTCCCCACCATTACACATTAACAAGAGAGCTTACAAGTTAAAAGTTAAAAAAAAAGCAAGTGAAAAGGGGGAGGGGTGGGCAGAAGTTGCAATAATGTGGATGCTCTGTTCACTCCACAGCCTACTGCAGTTAATCAGAAGCACTGAGGCGGACAAGAACATTAGCATTAGAGAAATGTAGATTAAAGCCACACTGAGATACCAGGACACACCCATTAGAATGTCTTTTAAAAACAAACAAAATCCATAAGTGCTAAGAAGGATGCATAGCAACCACAACTGTCACTCTCGCTGCTGTGAATGCAAGTGGTACGGCCACTTGGGAGGACAGTTTGGCAATTTCTGAGGAAGTTAAACATATACCCAACTATTACCTTCCTGGGTATTTACCCTAGGGAAGTAAAAACTTAATGTTCATATAAAAACCTATACCTGAATGTTTATAGTAGGTCTATCCATAGCTGCCAAAACCTGGAAACAACCCAAATATTTGTCAAGGGGTGAATGAATAAACAAACAGGTATCTCCATACACTGGGATGCTTCTCTGCAGTAAAAAGGAACACACTACTGACCCACGGCAACCCGGATGGGTCTCGAAACCCTTATGCCGAGTGACAGGAGCCAATCTCAAAAGGCTACATACTGCCTTACCCCATTTACATGACATTCTGGAAAAGGCAAAATTATAGGGACAGAAAATAGATTGGTGGTTGCCAGGGATTTCAGGTAGGAGGGTGGCTCCAAAGGGCAAAGGGGTGGTAGAAATGTTCTATCTCTTGACCTTGGTGGTGGTCACACAACTGTGTACGTGTGTCCAGAGGGCACACTAAGAAGGGTAAAATATTCTGTCTGTAAGTCACATGTCAATCAACCTGACATAAAAAAAACAAACATACTGAGGTGGAAAGAGCACCAATAGAGAAGCTAGAGCCTAAGGGTTTAGTCCCTTCACCTGTTTCTACCCAGCACAAAAGGGTTACACCCACATGTTTAATTGTATAATAACTCCACTTGCTGAAAGCTTACTTTACTATGGCTCTGCATCCTGATCTCTGTATCATCTCACCTTATCTTCACACAACACCCCATGAGGGCGCAAACAAACAGGGGCAGTATTTTACAGGTGCTGAAAGCTAGGCTCAGAGAGGGTCAGTCACTTCCCCAGATGGCCACGATGCAAGTTCTGTGTCTCTGACTGCAAAGCCAACGTGCTCCTCCTTAACCTCACCCCCTCCTTCCTCGGAAGGTCACTGATTGGGGACAGGATCAAATCTCCTGTGAACAGAAGCCACACTCAGATAGGGGCTCACTTGGAGGCCCTCCCAGGCCTCAGTCTCCATGTTGGTCAAGGGTGGAGGCTGCACCCCGAGTTCCCATCCACTTTTCCATCCAATTAAAAATACTATACAGTTGACCCTTGAATAACGTGGGGAAAATCCCCGTGTAACTTACAGTCGGCCCTCCATATCCATGGTTCAGCATCGTGGATCCAACTAACCGTGGATGGTGTAGTATTTACACCGAAAAAATCCACATATAAGTGGACCCACACAGTTCAAACCCATGTTTTTCAAGCATCGACTGTATTTATTAAATGATCATTTTGTCACATTGGCTGAAATAATAGACAAGATGGCTCAATTATAAAAAGTAAAAGGATACCCCTCACAAAAGAGTCAAAAAATACTTGTATACCCATGTTTATCAGCATGATTATTTACAATAGCAAAAAGGTGGAAACGACCCTTGCTGTCTGTGGAGGGGCAAGAGGAGAAACAACGGAGCTCGTGTCAGAACCGCAGGAGGAGCTCTCTGCAGCCTGGGCGTGCCCGCTGGGTCTGCATCTCGCTCCTGAACAGCCGATGCACAGGAGAGACCTCTGCCCCACTTCTGAGCTTAGCAGCATGGCAGTGTTAGATAAAGCCCGGCAGAGCCCTCCACCAGCCAGCCTTTCCCGCGTACTTTGAATTCCACCCTCATTGCTTGAGCGGCTCCGTGCGGCAGGCACACGTTAGCCTGCACCTTCTTAGGAGCACATGGCACAGGAGTAGCCGTACTTGGGGTTGTGGATGAAAGGTGCACCCTCCTATCTGTCTCTGCAGCTGAGAATAAATTGAAGAAAAAGTGGGCGTGAAACTGTGGACAATGGGTCCCGAGACAAAGAAGTCGTCAGTAACATGCCGGTGTGAAGCGTCCGCCTGCCTCCCCTGCTCCTTCTACTGGGGCTGCTGCTCAAAGGGGGTTTCACTAACATCCCAACCTGATCTGCACAAACCAGACTAAAGAGCTAGATGAGGACCCTGAACAGCACCAAGCTCAGTGAGAGCAGACAGACTCTCCAGACAGGAGAGGGCTGAGTGCAGGCATGATGAGAAATCACACTATAGCCGAGTCATGTAGGCTGACACAGTTAGACGTGGGGCTCTAGATAATGGGGAGATCTGGAAAGTCTGGAAAAGGAGAACAGTGTGATAAGCACAGATCTAGTAAGGTTATTCCTGGCTGGCATAAGCCAGGCCTAGAACAGGGAAAGACAAAAAGAAAGACAAGCCGGGGGCCTGACGCACACCCCACATGTAGGTGATGAGCGCTCCAGTTAGAAGGTTCACCTTGGAAACGAGGCAAAGGGACCTCTGAGATAATCCAAAGAGATGAAGAATCCACTTGATGAGTTTAGAAATAGAGCCATCATCACCAGCCCTGGCTGCACACCTTGGTCCCCAGAGATTACCACTTAATTGGTCTGGGTGGGCCCCAAGCAGGCGTGTTTTCTGCAAGGTCCCAGGTGATGCCTGTGTGTCCCCAGGAGAGGTGGGGGCCTGGGAAGATGTTGGAAGTCCCCGGAAGGGTGCCTCGCTAAAGAATCCCAGAGTGTGCAAGGCCTAGAGAACTGAGGCCCAGAGAGGTGGGTGGCTCATCCAGCATCACAGTGCTGGTTAGGGAGAGAGTGAGGGACTAACTTTAGGTCTCTCCTGCTTCCCAGGAAACCCTGTTGTCTGAAGGCCAGACAGCAGCCCCTGGGTTAACTGTGAGCTGGGCAGGTCCCAAGAGTGCCAAGCTCACCAGCAGGCCAGCTCAGCGCATCTGGAAATGGGCCCTATGAGTCTAGGATGTGTGGCAGCCTCTGGCCTTGATTCCATAGTAAGATAACACCACAACCCTCAGCCTAGACTACTTGGCTAGACCTGTCTCAACCCCTCCCCACCCAGGGCAGGTTGACCCAGAGCAGCATCAGACAGATCTGATTCAAATCCTAGCTCTCTTTCTAACCTGCAGTCTTACTGACTTAGGCTCTCAGAGCCTCAGTGTCTGCAGCTGTAAAATGGGAACAAAATCTTCCTCGCAAGGTGGTAGGAAAAATTAAGCACGTCAATGTATGTGAGGCCATGTCCAGGGCCTCACAGTGGCACCTTCAGCCACCACACATGCCCCACCCCACCCTACCCCATTGTGCATATTGCTGCCTCGAGGCTCTTGAAATCTGCCTGCACTTCCTGAGGGAATGTAAGCCCACAAGGCCCTCTGTGGATGTGTTCTGGAGTCCTTGGCTTCTCTTTTGCATCACCTCCCTGCTGGCCTGTCCACTGAGTCTGTCCAATCTCAGGTTTTTTCACAAGGAGCTGGTTTGAAAGGACAATAGGACACTGAGTGGACCAAACTGAGGCCTTAAGAGGTGTGGGCCCAGGAGTGCATGGAGACAGGACTGGAATTGAGGATTTGGTCATCTCAAATATAAAGAGTAGAAACCAGGAGCAGAAATGCTGTCCCCAGGAGCGAGGCTCCAGGGCGAAAACAAGAGCATGTGCAGCGGGACACTGCAGGAGGGGCAAGTGGGAAAATAGCAGCTCTGCAGACAATGGCTGGGAGGGCGGAGGGGTGAGCAGAGCCAGAGGTACCCTGAGAGCCTTGACACCCAGCTCTAGGGCCAGGACCAGCGATCACCTTGGTGCAGCCCCAGGCCCCTCTAGTTAGCAAGTGACACCACCTCTTACATCAGCCAAGGGCTAAGAGTGCCCACAGGCAGAGAACAGCAGAGGCCAGAGCCCTACATCCTGCCTCAAATGACTCAAGAGGAAAAGGAGGCAGCTCAGGTTGTTTCCAGAAGTTCAGGAATTCCCCTGAAGACTAAGATGGGGACTTGACTGGCAGGAACCAGGCAGGTGAGGCAACACCTCCCACGGCCCTCCTCACTTCCTTTTTCGGATTTCAGTCCATGCACTCCTGGCTGGCACACACCTCTGTGGTTTTTGCAACAGCAACAAAATATAGGAACTCACAGTGTCCTGGGGAAGGGACCCAGTTTTATATCTCGGTATATGTACCAACTTCCACATTGCCAAAAATGGCCAGGGAGCAGTTCCCCCGACCAGACCCTCAAAGCTTAGCTGCAACTGAGCTACCACTGTCACACAAAGACATGGGCTGGTGACAGCAACAAGCAGCCCAGCTCCCATAATCAGGAGCCTCCCAGCGAGGGAGTTAATCCGTGGCTTGGCCTCCACTGGAACGTAAAGAAATGATTCCTAAGTAAGAATGGCCATAATGGAATAAGCATCACTAACAGGCCATCGGTGTTCTCTAATCTTAGAAAACTTGTAACGTAGGTATTATTATGCCCATTATACAGACGGGGAAACCAAGACTCAGAGAAATTGAGATTCAGAGAAAATAGGTAACTTATCTGAAATCAAACTGCTGATAAGTGTCAGAATCAAGGTCAGATGCAGACTTTTCTGACTCCAAAGCCCCCCACCCCCTTTTACCGCTCCAGGCTGGCTTGACACAGTGGTCAACAGTGGTAAAAACAGACCTCAGGGGCACCTCAGGTACTAGCTGGAAACTCTTACTGCTAGCAGCTCTATAGGGGTTCCCTGGCTGGCCTTGCAGAGTTGTTGCTGACCCCTGGCTGTGAGAGGTTTAGCACAAGGCCTGCCACCTGGCCCCCTCACATTGCAAGCAAGCAGGCCCAGAGCAGGACCCTGTGGTTTCGCCATCCCCCCAGGAAAGAGCTGCTCTCTGGGAGCCACGGGGTCCAGGGTTCATTAGCCCCGGCACAAGGTGGGCACTAGCTGGCCAGTCACTCCTGGGCTGGCACCAGCAGCACGCCAGCGTTAATCACTCACCCTCCAGGCTAGCCACCAGAGCTGCGGCGCTACTCAGCTTTCTCTGTGTTGTGGCCATTTGATTATTAAACATGTAAGGAGCAGAATTGCCCCTGGTCCACACCCTGGACTTGAGGAAACAGACACAGTGGGGTAGGTGCTGGGCATGGAGGTGCCTGGCTGTGGGGCACAGAGAAGGCTCATGGCCCAGCCCAGAGAGGGGAGTGGTGGTCTGGAAGGGCTTCTCAGAAAAAACTGCACCCAGGATGGGCACTGGGGGATGAGGAGGAGGTGTCCCCAAAGCAAAGCAGACAAACACTCCAGGTAGCATGTGTGTTCAGAGACAAAGGTGGGGTTCAAGGCTGGAGCACAGGGAGCAGGGATGGGGTGAGGATGTGTGTTGGGAAAGGACCATGAATGCCAGTAATGGACATGGCCCTCGTGCCATGCAGTGTCCTGGGAGTCCCTGTGGGTCTCTCAGCAGGGAGTGTCACAGATGGCATACAGAGACCCTCTGGTAGATGCTGAGCCTGCCCAGAGGGCCCAGCCCCTGCTCTCAGGTACTCACAGCCTGCAGGGGACAGGAGGCAGGAAAAAGGATGCTGTAATACAGTGCCTGAAATACAACCTTTGGAGCAGGAATCCAGCACTAAGGGGGCAGAGGGAAGGAGCTGGTTATTGGGGATGAGGTGGGGTGGAGTGAGGGTGGGAGATAGTAAGAGAGGGTTCACAGAAGCAGGGATTTTGGAGAGGAAGCCTGAGGGGAGGTGAAGCAAGATTGTGGACGGGCTAGAGAGAATTGCTCCAGGGGGAAGGGCATGCAAAGGGACCAGAGAGGTGAGGGTGCACCACAGATGGTTTTGTGCCACTGTGAGGGATGCAGGGTGGAAGTAGGGTGGAGAGTGTGGGCAGAGGCTAGGTCTCTGTATGAAGGTCTCCAGATGCTGAGATTCCCCCATCCTATTCCTCACCCTCCAAATTCCTGGGAGGAGTGAAATCTCTGGGGGCTCACTGTAGGTTTCAACATCATTAACTCCTGATATGCTCTGACCACTCTATAACACAATTTCTTCATGTGTGCATATCTTTTTTCATCTTTGACTGTATAACTCTTTATATTTTGTGTATATCTTTTAAAAATCTGATATTGGAGTGCTGCTTGGCAATTTTCTTATTATTGAAAATACAAAAATCAACAAGTGTTTCCTGCCCTCTTTTTTTTTTTTTTTGCATACTACTTTTCACATCCAAGTATATTTTACTTGTAATTGATGTACAAAGTTTTAATGCATTAATCATCCATCATCATACCATAAACGCATTCTATGTTGCTCTTTTCCTTAAATTATCAGATTTAATGACCAAGAAGCATCCTCTTGGTCGAATCCCCATAATTGACTCTCTTACTCCCTATTAATGGGATGCTCTGGGCATCTCCACTGCTGTTATGGGCAATGCTGGGAGAAAGGATCCCCATGCAATCTTTTTGTTTGCTGTGAATTATCTATGAAGATGAATTCTCAAAAAAAGGATTAACCATTGGCCAAAAGGGAAGAGCAGTTTTCACACTCTTGCCAAATGTTGACTACATCTCTCCAGAAGTGTTCCGTCAGCTTTTTAGTGGTAGTGTTCCTAATGCAAAGCATGCAGACTTATCAGGTGGAACTAGGCTCGAATCCCAGACAAAGCACTTACTGTCTGAGGGCAAAGGACCTTACCTCTCTGAGCCTCCATTTTCTCATCTGTAAAGTGGAAGTAATGAAACTGATCTCACTGTGGGGATCAAATGAGATTGCAAATACCAGTGCCCTATCTAGTGTCCAGCTTATTGTAAGCACTATATCCGTTCTTCTTTTTTTTTTAAAATTAATTAATTAATTTATTTATTTATTTTATTTATGGCTGTGTTGGGTCTTCGTTTCTGTGCGAGGGCTTTCTCTAGTTGCGGCAAGTGGGGGTCACTCTTCATCGCGGTGCACGGGTCTCTCATTATCGCAGCCTCTCTTGTTGCGGAGCACAGGCTCCAGACACGCAGGCTCAGTAATTGTGGCTCACGGGCCTAGTTGCTCCGCGGCATGTGGGATCTTCCCAGACCAGGGCTCGAACCCATGTCCCCGGCATTGGCAGGCAGATTCTCAACCACTGCACCACCAGGGAAGCCCATATCCGTTCTTCTTATCCTCCATCCTTTCTTTCTTGGAATTATTTAGGACGAGTGACTTTTCACTCCTCTAACTTCCCATCCTTCTTGAACCATGTTCCTCACAAAAGCCTTAGCCATGGAACAAGAAGCAGCATTTCTCTGAAGGGTGCTTCCCAGCAGAGATATAAAACCAGCCACAAATTCGAGCCACATGTGTAATTTTAAATTTGGGGGCAGCCACATTTAGAAAGTAAGAATAAATAGGTTAAATTAGGTAAATCTATCTGTTTAAATATATTTTAAAATATATTTTATTTAAGCCAATATATCCAAAATATTATTTTAATATGTAATCAATAGTTTCAAGTATTAATGAGATAAGATAGTTTATATTTCTTTTGTTGTTTGCTTGTAATATCTTTGAAATCCAAGGTGCATTTTACAACTTACAGCACATCTCAGTTCAGACTGGCCACTTTTCAGGGATGGCTATAAGCTATTGTATTGGGTAATGCAGATCTGGACTTTGAGACTTAAGTGTTTAAAGGTGTGCGGAGGGCTTAGAAATGTTGCCTGGAGACATCATTCCCCATGCAAAATGCAGGTGCATTTTGATGGCTTGAAGCCCTTGGAGGGAGACAACCAAAGCAAGGCCCTAGCTGTAAATAAAATGGGTGTGAGCTCTACAGTGTGGCTCAAGGACCTCTGAGAAGCTCATCTTCCTGCTTCCCCTTCTGCACAAAATATCTCCACTCCTGAAACCGAGTCCCAGTAAAATCGAGTTCCTCTGCCGAATTTTAACCCCCCTATTCAAAACTTCATTCGAAAGAGAATAAGAAAGATCTTGTCCAGCACCTGTTCCCCTCAGGATTGAAGAGTAACAAATGAAAGGGGGAATTGAAACCGAGCAGGACCCTACGGGGCCCTCCTGGGTGAAAAAGACCCTCCATGCCCCCCATTTCTTATTTATAGGGGGAAAAAAAAGCTTTAGTCTCCTAAGCCTTCTCCGTGTTCCAAAGAGCAGACTCAAGCAGTTAATGATTAGGACAGGAGAGTCACAGGACTCCTAGTTCCTCCTGAAGGGAAATAGATAACCATCTGATGCATATCTTTGAGTTGTTCTGTAGGAACTAAGACCCCCACCCAGGTAGAGGATGGTGACTACATTCTGGGCACAAGCACGTAGACCCCAGACTGGTTGGAACCAGAAGGTTGATGATTGAAATTCCCGAAACATCACCATTACCGCACCACCAACTGATCAGAAGAAGGTCCATGAGCTGATCAAATATGCTACGACCCTATTCCTTTTACCGTTTTCGCCTTTAAAAACCTTGTACCCCAGCCAGCTAGCAAGATAGATTTGAGACGAGCTTAGGCCTCCTATCTTCTGAGTCGGCGCCTCCTCGATTAACAAACCTTTCTCTGCACCAAACTCCAATGTTTCGGTTTGTTTTGTGCAACAACACCCCCTCCCCCAAGTGGCCACACTGCCTTGCTTTTCTACCATGAAGGCCACCTGGGGAGGGGGGTGCCAAGAATTCATTCCTCCACTTGATGTCTAATAGGCATCTCCACCTTTACATATGTCCGCATCGATATTCTGGAATAATCACCACCTTGCAAATAAGTTCCTTCCACCCTTGACCCAGCTGAGTAAATGACAGTTCCATGCTCTGTGTTGCTCTGGAATCATCTTTAACTTCTCTCTCCCACACCCAACGCTTGCAACACTGTCAAATCCCTCTCAAAAATATCTAGAATCTCACCAGTCTGACCACCTCTCATTATTTCTGTTACTATCAATTTGGGGCAAGCCACCATTACCTCCAGCCTGGATTATTACAACAGCCTCTTAACTGCTAGTCTTTCTTCTCCCTTTGACACCCATAGAAGTGATTTTTCTTTAAAATGGGAGCATATATCAGCAAGAGTCAAAAAAACATATTTTTAAAGACAGTGGCAATGATATAAAAATAAACCGTTTAAGAATAAATCTAGGCAAAGTGTGCACTAATTTTATAAAGAAAATTATAAAATTTTATTTAGATATTTTAATGAAGACCTAAATAAATAAGGAAACAAACCATGTTCATGAATTGGCAGAGTCATGTTCATAAAGATATCACTTCTCTTCAAATTATATTTCTAATAAAATCTGAACATAACTTTTTTGTTGGACCTGATAAGCTGATTCTAAATCCATATTAAGTAAGAAGGAACCAAGAATGTCAAGAAGAAGAAACAAATGAGGAGACTCTTTCCAGATACCAAAATTTATTATAAGCCTCTAGTTCATAATATTATTTAGTGTTGGCAAAGGGAGAAACACATTGACAGAAGAGAGCCAAGGAACAGACCCACTACACAGATTTACAACAGAGGTGTAGATTAGTGGCTAAAGAATGGCCTTTTTGATTTGTGGAGCTAAGACTCTTGGTTATCCATATGGAAAGAACAAAATAAAATAAAACATTACCCGCTACCTCACACCGTATAGGAAAATCATTACTAAGTAGGATTAAAGACTAAATATGAAGGGCAAAATTATTTTTAAAAATTTAATAATGTAAGAGAATAATTTTATGACTTTATAGTGGAGGAGAATCTCTTAAACAGTACACAAGTGTATATCATAAAAGAACATATGGGTAAATTAAGCTTGTTTGAAACTAAGAAATTCAATCATTAATAGAAATCACAAATAACATAAGGAGACAAGGCACAAATAAGAGAAAAGTATTTATAACATACATAAATAACAAAGAATTAACATCTGAATATGTACTGAATTACAGAAAACCAATAGGATAAAAGACAGATGCCCCATAGAGAAAAAGATTTGAAGAGGAAAAAGAATTTAGAGTGAGCAATAAGCATATAAACAGATGCCCAACCTTAGAAATTCAAAAACTGCAAATTCAAAACATAGACGGCTTTTCATTTGCACTGAATTGGTATAAAACTCTAACAAGATCAAATGTTGGTGAAGATGTAGAGCAACGGAAACTTTTACATATTGCTGATGAGTGGATAACATGTACGATTGGCTTGGAAAAAGTTTTGATATCATCCAATAAGGCTGAAGATTTATATACCCTACTACCTACCAATTCTACTTCTAGGATATATATACCCTAGGGAATTCTTGCACACACGCCCCAGGATATATGTACAAGGAGAGTCCCACCAGCACTTACAAGTGCTAACAGCACCTAGCAGCTTATAATAGAAAAAAATTTTTAAAAACACCTAGAAATATCCCAAGTGCCCACTGGCAGTATATTGAGAGAGTATACTGAGGTATATTCATGTATAACAGAATACTATCCAGCAATAAACATGAATGAATTAGAGGCACATGCAACAATATGAAGGAATATCAGAAACATAATTTTGAGGCAATTCAGCAAGTCTTAAAAGAATATTTAATTGCTATTTACAAAGGTCAAAACCATGCAAAACCAAATAACATATTTAGCAATTTAAATATACAAGGTTGAACTATAAGGAAAGGCAAAAGAACAATAAACCCAAAATTCATATCAACAGCTCTGAAGAGACAGAAAAGGACAAGCACACAGATGACTTCAAAGATGCTAATGATCTTTAAAACAACACTAAGGTGACAGCACACAGGGCTTATGCAATTTTTATTCCTTATACCGTATACACTTTTTCTAAATTTTCTTCTCTATCTACTCAATATTTCAAAACTTCCCAAGTCTGGGGGACTACAGCCCAGGTCCTCACACTGGAGAGGAAGGCCCTCCCTGACCTGACTCAACCCCAGCCCTCCCTGGCCAGGTCACCTGGCACACTCCTCAGCCTTCTCTGCTACCCTGGTCTCCACCAGGCCTCCTCCTCTGCACCTTGACCCTCTCAGTTCCCCCTGCCAAGAAAGCTTCTCAGAAACGCACATGGCTCAGGCCCTCCCTTCCTTCAGGCCTCCACTCAGAAGACATGTGCTTTCCCGGGCTTCCTGACCCCTGCTCCCTACCCTCTGCTCTCCAGCCCACTGGAGCCTGCGGCACTGGGCACCACCCTCCCCTGACCACTGACCCGGCCGTCTTTAGCAGTGCCTGGCAGGAAGTGGCTCTCAATAAATGTTTGTTGAACAATTAAATGGATGACTATGCAGAAAATCATATTAAAATTGAAACTTTCCATGGAAAAGGTAACACACGAACTCCTTAGTTACCAGATTAGCTCCTCATGCTTCAGAGAGGTTGGGACGAAAGATTGGTTCTGTGTTCTATAAGGTGCAATTTTAGGCGGGGAGAAAAGAGCTAATTCTTGAAACCAGTGGGCCTGCTGATCCAAAAATATTGATGTTGCTAAGGTTTGACATGGTAATTCGGACGAGGAAAGGATGGCCCCAAGGGGTACCTACTTACCAGACGCCCAGCAGTGACCACAGGGCCAGGAAAGAGCCAGATCTCTTGGTGACCAGTTTGAAGTGGCCCCCTCTGTTTGGGACCCTTCAGAGGCCCACGTGGGGGGTGGGCAGGGGAGTCTCACAGCCAGCCCCTCTCTCCACCCCTGGACAGTTGGCAGACACGGGCCCGTGTCCAGCCTCTCCTAGGTGTGGCAGGTCACCTTCCTTAACAGAACCATGAGAAAGGGCTTGACCTGAAGTGGGAGGATGAGGAACAGTGCCAGAGCCTGGCCTGGCTCAGCAAAGCCCAGCAGTGACAAACACCCCAACACTGAGACACCCCGACAGTGGGATACCCCAGCAGACCCAGACATCGGAGTGGCCCTGAGCACATGTGCCACCTGCCCTGCACATACTTCCTGCGCCTCAGCTTACCTCCTCTCCCACATCCACAAACCCAGATCAGGCACTGGTGGTCACATGTGCTCCCATGCTCAGCTTTCCAGGAGGCGGCCAGTCAGCCTGCCCTGGAAGACAGGACCCCCATGCCCTCCTCTGGGCTGACCTAGCGTGGCCAAGAGCAAGGTGACCTACCTGGAGTATGTCCGTCAGGGCCTAGAGACGTCAGATGGCATGGGCGCCCCCATAACCAGCCACAGCCCCTCAGGCTTAGGGGAAGAGGACTGAGCCCAGAATCTTCAGTCTTTAACGATGTTTCACTATGAATCACTTGAGCTGGGTTTCTGCTCATTTCCTGGAGAAAGCAGAAGTGGAGAGTCAACAGATGCCTGATTCTGCCCACTTCCCAGCCATCAGCAGAGCTGCCTGAGTTCTGGTGGGTGACCTGGGCCCTGTAGAAAAGCCGCTTAGCGCAGTATGGTCAAGCAGTGCTGGGTGGGGCTGAGGGCAAAGAGGGAAAACTAGTAAGAGTGGACACAGAGTTCACTCAGCCCTGGACTATGTGGCTGGACTTTTCCTCCTTTCCTTGGCCTCACCTCTCCTCTCTGAGCCTCTGGTAAAGCACAGGGAACTATACACGATATTTTGTAATAACCTATAAGGGAAAATAATCTGAAAAAGAAGATATATATCTCTATATATGTGTATACATATATGTATATGTGTGTGTGTGTGTATATATATATATATATATATATATATATATATATATATATATAAAAATGAATTGCTGTGCTGTACACCTGAAACTAACACGATATTTTAAATCAACTATACTTCAATTTAAAAAAGGAAAAAAAAACAATAACAAAAAAAAAAGAGAGAAGGGAGTCCCTTAAGATCAGTGGGTAACATTAAAGTGATGATGAAAGAAAAGTTTAAGTAATAGAATGAAGTTCTCTGGAATTCAACATCAAGATTCTTGTTCCTTTGGGCTTATTAGGTTGAATCATTTCATATCATCTCTCCATAGCATCATCCATGTAGGACCAGCCAGCATGTCCATTCAAACACAATATCTCCCTGTGCCACATGAGCAAGAGCAGTGGTTAGCACAAATGCCTGATCCATAAAGCTAGCTCATCACCTGTTTCTAGCTCACAATCAACTGACCGTTTATGAGTAACTATAAGTGAGAAGCAACATCATCTTTTATGGAAGGCAAAAAGGCTCTGAGACTGATTCAAAGGATGAAAACATTTGTAGTAATGTCTCAACTCTTGCCAGTGCAAACTTGCCAGTAGATAGCAGTCAACCTAGGAGACCTGTCCAGCTTAAGACCTCATCACATGCCCATGTTGACCCCACGCCCACTCCCCAACAGTAGTCAGAGGTACCAGCATCCCTGATCAAATTCTCATTTCTCATTCCACCGTTCATGGGTAGAAAAGAAGCTAGAATGGAAACTGGAAGGGTTCTGCACAGGAGGGCACCACAGATCACCTTGAGACATGCAAGAGGTGTATGCAAGTATCACCTTGTCAAGCCAGAATGGGCTCCAATTTTTTTAGAGCAACAAATTAAGATCTGGTTATACTATATTCCAGAACAATTGTACTATAGTGTGTACCATTATGGAGAAATATGTTAATTTTCTCAGCATCTGGTGCAAGACTCTTCCTAGGGAGGTACCTGATTTGTTGACTAAAATGATGGGTTAGTGGAGTCTGCACTCCTGGATGGAAAATCTGGGTTGAAATTCTCATTACTGTCCAAAAGGAATTAACATCTTTAAGTCTGGTTCTTATTTGTGGAATGAGACTAATGCAATGTTGTAAGGAACAAATTAATATTTGCAAGAGGATTTTTAAATGCTACGAATGTCTGTACAAATGTGAGTTATTATTATTGAGAGAGTTGACCATGCTAAGACACTGAAGATGCCAGGACAACTATGAACTGCTCATGTAAATATATATTTTTGCTGAGGGGAAATGTGAGATTCTGTAATTTTTTTTAAATATCTAAAAATAGCAATGATACTTCTGCTTCCAGTTATGACAGGAGATAACCTCCCACTGAAGGCAACTCTAAAAAAGACCAATATATGAGACAATTGTTTTCAGGCATTGAGTAGCAGGCAGCATAAGACTGATCCTTGAGATAAGAAAAACACACAAGGTGAGCCCCACAGCTGCCCTGGCTTTCTTCTTATAGGTGTTTTCCTGCCATGGTACAGGGAGGTGGAGCCCCAGGGGCAGTAATATCCTTGAACTAAAAAGGTGTAAGTCAGAGAGTTCCAAGTTTCTTAAGAGGCCAGAATTTTCAGGGCAGGGGCCTGAGAAGGGTGTGTTTGGTGGGAATTCATTGTGTGTGTCCTTGGCCGAGGGTTGCCTACACATGCATGGGGTAAGACCCCACGAAACCCAGCAGAGATCACCTGCTCCAAGGCTGAGAGCTGAGGTAATAGAGATTGGGCACTGTTCACAGTGTTAGAGTTCCATACCATCCAGAGTGGAGAGACCTCCCTGAACATCTTGGGATTTCATCTTACATCCCAGAAAAGCCAAACCTGAGAAATAAGAACTACAGCCTAGAGTAGGAGCCATGAACTAGAACAAGTTCGAACTTGAAACAAAACAGCCCTAACAAAGAATAAAAGCCTGGCAGAACCAAAAGGATATTCCAGTAATTTAACTGTCAACCAGGAAAAAACACATCATCCTTTAAAGGAAGAAAACATAATGCAACATCCCTTCAATGTGGCATCCACACTGTCCAGAATACAACTAAAATTAGTAGAAATCTGAAAGAACAGAAAAATGTGACTCATAAGAAGAAAAATAACTATCCACAGGAATATATCCCAAGATGAACCAGATGTTGGAATTATCACACAAGGACTGTAAAGCAGCTATTGGAAATATATTCAAGGACCTAAAAGAAGAGATAGCCATTATAATTGAAAGGTGGGAAATTTCAGGAAGTAAATGGAAAGCATAAGAAGATTTGGATGTAAATTCTGTAAGTGAAAAGCATATCTGCAATGAAAATTTTACTAATAGCCAAACAGCAGATCAGTGAGTGCAAATTAAAAAAAAAAAAAGTTAATGAACTTGAAGATTGATGAACAGAAATTATTCAATCTGAAGGACAGAGAGAAAAAAGATTGAAGAAAAACAAACACACACTCAGTTGCCTTTGGGACAATATCAAATGGTATAATATATGTGTATCTGGAGTCCCAGAGAGAAAGAAGAGAGAGAAGAGAACAGAAAAAAAATATTTGAAGAAAAATATTTGAAAATTTCAGTTTGTTGTAAAACAGCAAATTGCAGAAGATAAAATAAGCTTAGTAAACCCCAGGAAGAACAAAATGGATAGAAAACAACACTTAGGCAGATCATGGTCAAGCTCCTGAAAATGAGAAATAAAAAATTATCTTAACAGTAAGAGAAAAGAAATTACATATTGGGGAACAAAAACAAAATTAGGCAGATGTTTTATCAGAAACAATGGAAATCATAAGACAATGGAAAGATATCTCTAGCATACTAGAAGAAAAAAATTGTTAACCCAATTATCCTTGAAAAACTGAGGATGAAACAAAGTTATTTGCAGATCAGTGACAGCTGACATCATTCATCTCCAGAAGACTTGCACTACAAGAAATTCTAAAGGAAGTTTTTGAGGCTAAAGACTCCAGATGGTAACATGAATCTACAGAAAGGAAAGAACACTATTAATGGCTAATATGTGAGCAAATATAAACAAACTATGTACTTTTTCTTATCTTAATTTCTTCAAAAGACTATAACTACTTAAAGCAAAAAGTGTAACACTGTACTTTGGAGTTGATACCATCTCCAGTTCATATACGTTGTAGATGAAACATATATGACAACAATTGCACAAAAGATGAAGGAGTGAATGGAAACATGCTATTGCAAGCTTTTCACATTTTATATGAAATAATACTTTATTAACTCTAAGTATAACAAAATTGTGGTATTTTATTTATAGCTTTGTGATGAAGATGTCAGGAAAGTCAGAGTTCAGTTCTAATTAACAAACTCACATTGAGCATCTATTCTGGGCCAGATCCCAGCTAGATCCTAGAGAAACAGAGATGAATATGGCAAACTTCTGTTAGGATGATTTCCAACAACAATTGTTCAAGTAGGCAGGTGATTCGCCCAATATAATGATTCAGGAACACAAACTCCTTTGTCCCTTAGAGTGCTGTTGTCATCTGCATCCAATCAGCAAAAGGAAAAAGGGAGAGGACAAAGCACATCTCCACACATAAAAGCCCACTCTATAGGTGGCACGTATCTCTTTGGCTCACATTCCATTTTAAGCGCATGGCCATATCTAATGTCAAGAAAGGCTGGGACATGCAGTCCAGTCATGTGTCAGTCTTAACCTATTATTAGGGAAAATGCATTTTGGTAGGTTACCAGTCTCTGCCATACTCTCTTCAGAGACATAATCTATATTCCAAACAATGCACAAAAAAACTGAATGATATTTTTCTGACTTTTAAAATAATTCATGTTAATTTTATGCATGATAAAAAAAGTATAAGAAATAGAGAATAAAATAAAAATTATTAATACTCTAAATACCCTAAACAGCTAAGCAATAGCCATGCTAAGAACAGCATTACATTCTTTTTTTCCATGTTTACCGAAGTATATTTCTTTGATCTCAATTTTTTCTTAATAAATTTAAAATCATGCCACAAATTCTACTTCATAAACTGTTCTTTTTTTTTTTCACTTAATTCATCCTAAACACTCTCCTATTTCATCATTACAATGTATTTTTTACACCAAGTTTGGGATCAAGAAGAAGGAAGACTATTTACATAGCAGGGGGATTTTTTTTTTTTTTAACCTGGAGAGAAAGCAACTTCCTTGGAACTAGCTGTATTTCCACATTCCCTGTGAGGATTATGATGAACTCCAGAAAAACAGAGGGAATCCAACCAGCAAATTGTATTTCCTCAGAGATGAAGGGTATGAGTCCTGGAGCAACTGGAAAATCCTTCCACAGGACACCTGGAGCCCACAGGAACAATGCTAGCTATGGCTGGTGACAAGAGGAGACTTGGAGAAGGGAGAGAAGATTGGAAAACTACAAATGGGCAAATACTTCCCTAATTTTCAAAAATAGCTGGAGGTTGGAATCTACAACTCCAGTTGGTAGTACTGACATAAAACTCAAAAGGAGCCCATCAAAAGATAAAGAAGAATCATAAGCTACCATTCAGTTAAATGCAAGCTATTCAACCCACTTCAATCAGCATAATGATTTGCCAGGACCAAGTCCTAAGCTGGATTCTGCAGGCACAAATAATAGGTAAGAATGCCTTCCCCAAGGAGCTTTCAAACCTTTCAACAACTTTTAGGCTAAGCTTACTTATCTTTCTTTTTTAAAAAATTTTTTTCATTGAAGAACAGTTGATTAATACAACAATATAATGTTGTATTAATTTCTGCTGTACAGCAAAGTGATTCAGTTGTACATATATATATACATTTTTTTAATATTCTTTTCCATTATGGTTTATCACAGGATACTGAATATAGTTCCCTGTGCTATACAGTAGGACCTTGTTTATCCATTCTATATATAATAGTTTGCATTTGCCAATTCCAAACTCCCAATCCATCCCACCCCCACTCCCCTCCCCCTTGGCAATCACAAGTCTGTTCTGTGTGTCTGTAAGTCTGTTTCTGTTTCATAGGTAGGTTCATTTGTGTCATATTTTAGATTCCACATATAAGTGATATCATATGGTATTTATCTTTCTCCTTCTGACTTACTTCACTTAGTATGATCATCTCTAGTTCCATCCATGTCGCGGCAAATGTAAGCTTACTTATCTTTGGTGGATGAGAAGATATTGCATCACTGTGGATGTGAGCTTCTGTAAGACATTGGTTAAGGCCTCTCACGATTGACACTTCCATTATTCCACTTCCATCTCCTCAGCACTATCATATGACTAACACTGTGCAAGATGCCTTGGGTGGTGAGATCCAGTCTGTCTTTGGGGAGGTCACAGACATCACACACCCCATGCAGATCTCAGCTACCGTGCACAGCCACACATCTGTCATGCCAAAACGGTTTTGTTTTGGGGAAGTAGGAATAGACAGCTGAAACTTCAGTTTAATTCCGAGGGCCTTTATGCCTTCACACCATTGACATGGCACTGATAGAAATTAGATCCTCTCTAAAGATTTTTGACGTGGGGGGAGATCTCATGGGACCAGAGTGAGAATATCAGGGAGAAGCAGGCTTGGAAGTGGAGTGGATTGCAGCTTCTGGCGATAAGGAAAGGTGAAGAAATGATTTTTTGAAAAGATTCATGAGACACAAAGCCTTTTCAAGGAATGGTGCTGAAACAACATGGATCTCCATGATGAAAATAAATCAGTCTCAATTCCTACCTCACACCACACACACAAAATCAAGGTGTTTCTTAGATTGAAATGAAAAAACTAAAACTATAATGCTCCTAGGAGAAAACATGGGAGAGTATCTAGGCAACCTGAGAGTAAAGCACTAAGCACCTTGAAGTAGTCAGCAACACCTCCCCCATCACCGAGAGGACAGAGAGTGCCGGGACATGGCGCTGGAGGGGTGCTAAGAAGCAGATGGGCAGGAAGGGGGAGACACCCTGAGGGAAGGGTGCTGGAGGCCCACCGGGAATGTGCAGGAGGCCAGCGTTCCCAGCGCAGGTTTCATGGGCAGCGCTGGATGCAGCTGTGTTCAGCTCTCCCGGGTGGTGACCAGGAGAATGAAGTAGGGACAGTAGCACCCAAGGCTCTGATATGCACCCTCAGGCTGAGAACTAGGACTGACTCCCTGAGCAAATGCTACATGAGGACAGCGCACACTGGCACTGATGTCTGGGCACCGTGGCTTCGACGTCCTGGAGGGAGGCTGGGGCAGAGGGTGAAGACAGTTTCTGGACACAGGCCTGTTCTTTGCTGTCCTTAGTGAAGACTCAGGAAGGGTCTGGACAGGAGGTGTGTCCTCAACACCCCCATCTCCCCTCCCCCAGCTAGCTGGACTCTTGGTGCTTCTCCTACATGCCTTACTGGGTAGGTTTTTGGTGGGAGGCACAGAAAACAAGTGACTGGCTTGGGCTACGTGAGCAGGAGGTGCTGTCCTCTTGCTCCCTGCTCTCTGCATCTTTCCACATGTCGGACTCTGGCCAGCTCCCTCCCAGGCTCACAGCACTCACGGTAGAACACGGTCCCGCACGGCTCCAGAGTGTCCTCCCTCGCGTGAGGTCCAGCCTCACAGACAGAGATGCTCTCTACTCGCCATCTCCATTTGGATCAGTGAACACTTGGACCAACCACATGGGGGCTGGGTAGGGAAGGCTGTCTCATCAGTGATCCTTACCGCCCCCAGCCCGGCCAGACGCTCATGCCCCAAAGAGGTCGCCCTGCAGCCAGTCACTGCCAGACAGCTAGGCATGTCCTCTTCTTGAGCTGGAGGAGATGCTGAGTGAGATGCTGCCATGTTTGACTCTGGAGGAGGGGAGAGGGACCCCAAGGCCTGGGAGGCTGAGGTTGGTGGGTTCAGAAGGGCTGGGTGAGGTTAGCAGTGCTCCCCTGAGAACAGCACTGGGAGGCAAGGTGGTGGAGCAGAGAGAGCAGGGTGGCCGAGCTTCCGTTCTTGGAGGTGAGAACTTGGTCAAGGTCAGATGACTCCCTGCGGAGGAGCCTCCCTCCTGCCGAGCTCCTGCCAAGACGGATGAGATGATGCATAGGAAGGGAAGCACCCTCTTCCACGTCCCAGGGCCGTTCCTCGGGTCCCGGGTCCTCTGCAACAGGGTGCAGAGCCCAACGCTTCCACAGCCGTCCTGGGGGCCCTTTTGCTCTGGCACAGCCCCCTCCAGACAGCAGCTTTCAGTTACAGTGGAAGCAGGTGGGCGGGGGGGACTGCAGGTGGGGCTGTCTCCACACTTCAGCAGCCACCTTGCCAGCTGGCCTGTGGCCCCTGTGGGCCTCCGCTCAGGCGCAGCTCCCGGACGTGCCCTGCAGAAAAAGATGGTGCGGAAGAGGTCAACGTGAGCTCCGAACGTCAGCAGGAGCAGGGAGGCCACATTTCCCACCAGAGGCTCTGAGCTCACGTGGACCCTGTCCTCTCCCTCCCGGGCGCATCATTCCCAGCAGCCAGGAGGCCTGACAGAGGAAGGAACAGCTCAAGGACCGGCCACACCTTGCTGGGGGCCGGGTGGGGGAGAGCAGGAGGGAAAAGGTGATCTCGGGCACATTCCTTAACTGCACCGAGGCTGTTTCCTCATCTGAAAATAAAGACAATTACAGCTGTTTCATACTGATTGTGCGTTAATGAGAATTAAATAGAATACGTGTGTAAAGCTGGCAGGTCAGGCCACCCTCCCCTTCCCGCCAGGGCCCTACTTGGGGGCACATCCTTGACTCTGCAGAGTACAGTTCGAAGGACCTCAAGGGACAGGTAAGAGAGGGGGTTTCCTTCCGCGCACCGCCCTGCCCCTGAGTTGCTGGGAAGAAAACCCCCCTCTCCAGGCTGCAGGCTGCCCCCTGCTGAGGGGACCGTGAGCCCTGAGGTTCTCTAAGGTGGGAGCCTGAGGCATCGACTTCTTACTTGGGGGAGCACTGCATTTCCTGGAAGGGGAGGAGGGATGATGCCCTGGATGACATTATCTTACCTTAACTGTCTTAATCCTTCGCTGTGGAGAACAGGAACCTGCCAAATTAAGCCACTAAACTGTAGGACTCTGATTAAGGCATCTAACTGCCTTGGGCCTTCCTTTCCAGTCACACAAATTTAGGGTAATGAGGAATAGATAGTAAGAATGCACCATACACTGTCATACAGAGTGAAGTAAGTCAGAAAGAGAAAAACAAACATCGTATATTAACGCATGTATGTGGAACCTAGAAAAATGGTACAGATGAACCGGGTTGCAGGGCAGAAGTTGAGACACAGATGTAGAGAACAAACGTATGGACACCAAGGGGGGAAAACTGCGATGGGGTGGGGATGGTGGTGTGCTGAATTGGGCAATTGGGATTGACATGTATAAAGTGATGTGTATAAAATTGATGAGTGATTAAAAAAAAAAAAAAAAGAATGCACCATATGGCCAAGTGCAATGTTTAGCACATTATGAATAGCTGTGGTGTAGACAAGCACAAAACGTGGGCACTCCCCTGTGCAACTAGCAAATCCCCCTGGCTGGAGGGCAAAGGTGGAGGCCATGGGAACTGGAAAGAGGGATTAAATGTGACTGCAGGACTTTCAGGATGTTTGCACATGTAGTTGAAAGCAAACTATACTGTAAAAGGGATTACTGCAAAGTATATGTGGTCTACACCAGAGGAAGCATAAGTTGCTTTTTTAACAGTACTTATGTTTTCTTTTTTTACTTATAAAATTATACCTACACATGGAAATAAAATTCAGTTTATAAGAACATAAAAAGTAGTTTCCCTTTGCCCATGATCATTCTCCCCTCTGCCCAAATAATCACTAAAAGCGATTGCTTTTAGATCTTCTGATGGTTACCATTACAACTTTAAGACTTCTACTTTAGGATTAATTTTAGATGGTACCTTTAGACCTGCAGACATGAAAAATAAGAAAATTAGCATGCTTACTCTGTTTTCTTCTTCCTCTCCCACACTCCTTCCTGATTTGTAATTATATTTTTATTTTATTCCTCCAAATGTTGCCTTCTCAGCTTTGTTCATTGTATTTTTATAATTCTTTCTAGTAATTGCCTTTCTGACTTTAAACAGTGTATTTACTTTTCTATGTACTAAATTAAGACAGTATTTGCTACTCTGCAAGACAAGGATACTGGCTTAGTTTATTCTTCCTTATTCTCTCCTCCACCTATCTTTGTTTCTTATATTATTGTTTTCCTGTCATTGTGGTTTAAAATGTTTGTGTTAGTTAACTAAAAGTCTCTTCCTTGCTTTGTCAATATGTTGACTCTAAAAACTAGAAAACAAATAAACAACATTGATGATATGGTGGTTTCAATCATAATATTCACTGTAGAACCAAGAAACATGATTGACTCAGAAGAAAAATACTCCTGTGTCATTAAACTTTCAAGTTAAATTATATGTTATATAAACTTATCAATAAACAAATCATATTTAAAACAAAGGTAGTAAGTACTTAACATCAACTCACTTTGTTACATTTTGCTCTTGTGCTGTTGAGGTCACCAGTACTTAATGCATCTGTGTGGTAGACAAGCCCTATAATGGTGCCCTGATGCACAGCTCCCAACTCTGCATTTAGTGACATCATGCCAGTACTTTGAAATTGACCATGGTGGGAGAATTTACACCATGGAAACTGGAAAATGCTACAAACAAGTGCTTAAATTATTGTTTTGTTGACTAGACTTAAGTAGTGGAGAAAGTGTTATTAATGCAGATTAAATTTAAATTGTGCTGGGTCTATACCCATCACGTTGTGAATAGCACCAAAAAAATTGAGCAAATATTTTTCCAGTGTCTGAAAATGATTATCCAATTCAGCAAAGTCACTCAGAACACTGACTGTGGAGTAAAGTTCTCACATACATAGTGCTAAAGCTGAAAATTGTTTCAGTTTAAGGAATATAATCTGTATGAGGGTGAGAAATAGTTTAACAGTAGATTACATATTAGATTTAATGACTATAAATTATTGGGTAAAGCCTTGTGGATTAGGATGCAACTCCATTTGTCAAATCATGGCTAAATTGAGACTATATAGGTTGGCTACAGAGTCAAGAGTTTGGCAAAAATTAATAAAAGTATTATATAAGAATCAATTGGCTATATGGAATTTGCAACAGAAAATTGTATGTTTTTCTTATTATTTGTGAATTATGTGCTACACATATTTTACATCAGTAGAATTTATAATAAACTTAGGCGATGGATAGATGGATGCATTTTTTGAGAACCGACTGTTAAGCATTTACCAGCACACCACTGTCTCAGAGGCTTGCTGATCCTACCATTACATCACATAAGAAACTAGGAGGAAATGGAGAGAAACGCCTCCTCCTCCCATGCTCCAGGGCCAGTGTGGTCCCAGGGGCTATAGGACTCATTAGAAGGACAGCCAGGGCTCTTCATGGAGGACAGGGGGAAAAGCTGGGAAACAGCAGTGCTGACAGGGCGGGTCACGCCTCTCTGAGCCTTCACCTACACATCTCTAAAAAGGGGCATCCCTGCCCCTCAGCCTCTTGGGGCATCTGTGAGGATGTGCAGGCACAGTGGCAGTGCTTGCTCCTGAAGACAGGTGTCCCCATCCCCACCATCAATTACCAATAGAACCTGTGGCCCAAACAACCCGTGGTCACCCACTGCCAGGCTCCCCCAGAGACCCTGGGAAGCTGCCAGCACCAGAGCCATTGCAGAGACTGGCCTGATTCTGAAGTATGGGGAAGAGGCGGAGAGGCAGGCCACTTCTGCTTTCTGCTCACACCCACTGAGGTACCAGCCCAGAGAGCACATTTGAATTCTCAAACCTCAGCCACAGGTTCACTTCAAGTTCTGAGGAAACACTGACAGGCAGTTTCATTACAGCTCATTATGGCTGGGTCCTCTGCAGAAGCACCTCTCTGTGCTTCTAGAGAGCCATGAAATGTGGGAATGATTGCTCCAAACATGGGTGGATGTGACTATGACCCACAGAGATTGCCCTTTCCTTCCAGACATTCCTTTCAGAAAACCCCAAACTTAATGTATATTATTTACCCTTCTGTGAATCTATCCTAAGGAAATGACCCACTATTCAGAAAAGGCTTGTTTCATATTGGCCTCAAATCTTTTTTTAAAATAATGGAATGATGGGGGGACATAAATGCAAAAGCAAATCTTTGTGTGAAAATGCACACTCTGCATGTTGGAAATAATGTGAAATGTTCAATTTCAGAAGACTTTAAAATAACCTATTATACAGTCATTAATATGCCATTTCAGATGTTATTTTTAACACCATGAAGAAATGCTTGATTTATAATGTTCAGTTAAAACACAGATTAGCAGCATCATGGCTGTGAGCACCTGCTCTGGGATCAGAGCACCTGGGTTTGAGTCCTGCCTCTGTCCCTCGTTAGCTGCCTTGGGCAACTAACTTCACATCAGTTCTTTAAGCCTCAACTTTCTCACCGGTACAAGGGACCCTAGCAATACCCTTCTTCGTGGGTGGTTGTGAGGACAACAATGGGGATTCACAGCACCTGGCACATGGTAAGTCTTTGACATTATCTACAATCAGCATCGTTATTGCATCGATGGCAAAATCCACCCACATAAGATACTAGAGGGAAACATCACAAAGTGCCCCTAGTAGTTATTGCTGGATGAAGCAACAGGAAGAGACATCTTTTCCCGGTTCCTGCCTTTCTGGGATAGAATTCTTTCTCCTCCCCTGCCCCCTGCAACGCCCTACACTTGCCCCCCTGCTCATCCATTCTGCAAATCACTGTTAGAGTTGCCTCCTTGCTTTTCCAGTCTGTGAGCTCTTGAGTCAGGGACTCTTTCTTATTCATTCTGTAGCCCCTGCCGCAAGCACAGAACCTGGCAAACAGTAGGTGCTCAATCAAACATTTAATTGTCAAATTTCTCCAAGTTTTATAGAAGAGTGTCTCAGATATCTACTGGTGTATAACAAAATATAATGGCTTAAAATAACAGCTGTGTATTGTGTCTCACGGTTCTGTGGGACAGGAAGCAGGCAGGGCTCAGCTGGGCAGTTCTTCTGTCCCACTTAGTGTGGGCTGGGAGCCGCCACCTGCATTCACTTGGGGGCTGGGAGGGGCTGGAACATCCAAGAAGCTTTAGTCACACGACTGGTGTCTCAGTGCTCCTGGCAGCCTCTCTTTTCCCACATGGCCTCTCATCACTCGTTGGACTTTAACACATGCCTTTAACAACAGAGCAGCTGACTTCCTGGGAGAGGAAGTGAAGCTGACAGGCTTCTTAGGGGCTACGTGCAGAAACGTCTCAGCATCACGTCCCACCTCTTGATGGGAGAAGGGGAATTATATTCACTAATTATCATATATGTTTTGCCTTTTGATCTTTAGAGAAATCTTTAAAAGTATGATAAATAATATATATTAGCAAAGTTTTAACATCCTAAGAAGACCTTTCTATGTGCATACATAATAGATTAGGAATGTATATAGTTGCTCTTAGTGAGTATTCACTATTTTGTATTCTATGTTTTAAACTTTTTATTTTGAAATGATAATAGGTTCGCAGGAAGTTGCAAAAATGATCCAGAGAGGTCCCACATGCCCTTTCCCCAGTTTCCCCCAATGACTACATCTCAAGTAAATATAGTGCAGTATCAAAACCAGGAAACTGATGTTTGTACAATGGATATCATTCTATGATGTTTTATCACATGTGTTGATTTCTGTAACCACCAAGATACAGAATTATTTCATCACACCCACCTCCTGCCCTCTTGATTTCCCTAACCCCTGGCAACCACTAAACTGCTTTCCATGTACACAATCTTGTCATTTTGAGAACGTTATATAAATAGAATCATATAGTATATGACCTTTTGAGATTGGCTTTTTTCTCTCAGCATAATACCCTTGAGATCCTTCTATGTTGTTGTGTGTATCAGTTGTTCTTCCTTTTTTTGCTGAGTAGGATTCCATGGCATGCATGGACCACAGTTTAACTATTTGCCTGTTTACCTTGAATGTTTTCTGTTTGGGGCTATTACAAATATAGCTGTTTAGGGAGCCTCTCTTCATGCATTCTCACTCCATGGGTTTGGTTGGAGCTGATCTTACCTTTTGGCAGTGGATGGACACGTGACCAAGGCCCATTAGATAAAATTATTCTCTGCCCTGGACACAGTGATGCATGCAGGACCGTGTGTGTAGCCCACAATGGTCAGCTAGAGCTCATCTCTGGTGATTTGCTGGAACCACTAGGTTTATATCCCTATAGCCAAATATGCTGTATTGATAAATACACTCAGTCCTTCTGGGCCTCAGCTATTAAATAAGGACTTTTAAAATCCCTGTGTTAACAGGTTAGTATGTATTTGTTCATTCAACAAACAAAGTGTTTATTGAGAGACTATGTGTGGAGAATTTCAAAAAGGGGGAGAAGCAGATGCAAAGGGCTTGGGGCAGAAAAGGAGTTTAGTGGCCAGTACACCCAGAGCATAATGCTGGCAAGGTGTGTGGGGAGTGGAGGGTGTGGGGACAAGTGGAAGAAACAGGCAAGGACCCCTCTGGGGGGCCCTTCTAAGATCTGGAGGGGAGTTTGGACTTGAGACTTGCATGATGGGAAGCATGTTAATGGTAAAATATTTTTCCAATTTACTTTTTACTGCTGTGTGAAGAACAGCCTGGGGATAACAGGGCATGTGTGGAAGCCAGTGAGGAAGTTCCTATATAAGGACAGACAAGAAATGGTGGTGGCCTGGGACTTCCCTGGCTGTCCAGTGGTTAAGACTCTGCACTGCCACTGCATGGGGCGTGGGTTCGATCCCTGGTCTGGAAACTAAGATCCCACGTGCCACACGGCGCAACCAAAAAAAAAGAAAAAAGAAAAAAAGAAATGGTGGTGGCCTGCCTAGGGGGATAATGGTGGGGTTGGAGAGAAAAGGATGGATTTGCATGTACCTTGGAAGTAGAAGTAATTGTAAGGCTTACTCATGGAGTGGGTCAGAATGACCTCTAGGTTTTCCACTAAGGTTGTGAATTTGTCAAATTCTCCTCATTATGTCATAGGTTTGTGTTTGCTTGTTTTCTAACTTTCAAGCTTTATTGTTAGGTGTTTATAGATTCAAGACCTTCGCATCTCTGTGACTTGTTCCTTTTATCATCTTATATTGACAATCTTTATCCTCAATAAACCCTTTTCCTTAATCTATCAATGTCTTATATTAATATTACTACAAAGTTTTCTTTTAGCTATTCTTTGGCTGGTGTATCATTTTCAATTCATTTATTTTCAATATTTCTCTGTTCTTGTGTTTTAGGTATATCTTGGCATACAGCTATAATCTTTTTAAAATCAAACAAGTGTCTCTACCTTTTAATATGTAAGCTTAATCTGTTTACATTTACTATGATTACTGATAGATTTATACATATTTTTTACCTTCTTCTTTGGGGTTTCCATTTGCCATGATTTTCCTTTTAAGTTTTTTTCTCCCTTTCTTCCTCCTGCTGAATTTATTAAATTGTTTTGTTTTTGTTTTTGTTTTTGTCTTTATCTCCCTCTACTGGTTTGGAAGTTATACATTCTACCTCTGTTCTTTACTTGTTACTCTTAAAATTTTAGCATGCATACTTGACTTTAAAATGTCTAGTGCTGCATCGTGCAATACAGTAGGGCTACTAGCCTCCTGTGGCTATTGAGTGCTTGAAATGGGATCAACCAATCAATTAAATTTTTATTTTAATTAATTTAAATGTTAATTTAAAAATTGATACACAGTACAGTTATTGAAAAGCTTTTACAGATGTTTGGAGCAATTTGGATAGGTGAATCATCTCTTTCAACTCTAAATTTTATGAAATCTAAATATAGATGAACTATTTCCAATGGAAATTTAGCATCCAAATTGAGATGCACTATAAATGTAAACTACACACCAGATTTTGGAAGACTTAGTATAAAAAGAATATAAAATCTTTCAATAATAATATTTATATTGATTACATGTTGAAATTATAAAACTTTGCATATATTGCATTAAATAAAATATATTATGAAACTAATTTTTTAGTTTCTTTCTGCTTCTTTCTTGAAGGTGGCTGCTAGAAAAGTTTTAATTACATGTGTGGCCGATGGTATATCTGTATTGGACAGTGCTCATCCAGAGCTAAAGCCCCAAGTACCCAGGAGTCGGAATGCTCTGATTCTCCCCACTCTTGTTGCACATGTTACTGTGTTCAGTATTGGCTATTGTGTCATATGTGATTTTAGTTCCACCCTGTTCTTCACACCCCACCTTAATTCATTACGCTCGTTTCTTTTATACGTAATGATGATTTAGACTTCCCAACATGTTTGCTGATTTCTTCATCCACCTGTATACCTGGCATCCCATGCTTTCTTCACAAATCAGCTCTCCTCACCCAGCTTCCAGGGGCCACACTGCCCACTGCATTGTTTTTCTCAGTGTCACCAGTGATACCGAGGACCTAGACCCTGGGCAGAGACCCACCTGCCACAGGTGCCAGGGTCTCGTGCCTCTGTTGGAGCACAGCTGTTCCTCCTCTATCCGGTGGGAGCCATGAAAGGCTGGGACAAGCCTGAGCTGCAGGCGGGATAGGGACCTCCAAGCCAGCGCTCTGCTCTGCTGCCACACCCTGCTGGCCTCTCTGCTCGCCACACACACTTGCCTCTGACTCGAGTGGGGTCCGGGATGGGGAGCACCTTGTCCATTCCTCTTAATTCCCTCCCAGAAAGTACATCTGATTTTCCCAGCCATACCCTCTTGGGGAGACAAGGGACCTTAATGCCCCAGCTAGGAGGGCCCCACCTGACCAGAGCTATGGCAAAAGCATCTTCCTCTCTCCTAAGGTCTTGGGGACCATTCTCCAGTGCCCATGTCACTACTCACATACACATCCCAGCTCAGTAGACCCAGGGCCTGGACGAGGGTGAGGCACTCACTGCCTCCTTAAAGTTTGCACCTTAGATGCCTCACTTGCCTTACCCTAGTCCCAGCCCTGAACCCCCCAGAAGTATGTGCTTCCCTTGTGTGCTATGCAGGTGACTCCCCTGAGCCCCCTGAGGCCGATACCTCCTGTCCTCCGGGGAAGGGCCTCCTCAGACTGGCGGCCATGCGCAGCTGGAAAACCCAGTAATGCCGGAAGCAGTGTGCTGAGAGCGCCATCTTGTGGCCATAGTTGCCAATTACAGCCAGGATTGCTCAGTACCCATTTATAATTAGTTCTGTGCTTCTTCTACTCAATAATGGGAAGCCTCTTCAAAAGAAGGGTGAAACAACCCCTGGGCTCCAGCATCAACTTCAATACACTCATAAAACAATATGTAGCCTTCCTATGCTTATAACTTATAACAACTAGAAAAACAAAACAACTTTGCTAGGTAAAAACAAAATATCCCCTAGGAACTCTTAATTAAATGTGATTTACAGTGTGGTTCTGGCTGAATTTGTGACTGCTGGGGTTCAATGGCTCACTGAACAGAGGCCTCCAGAGGCTTTTGTGTGGCCACCCTGATTTCTGGGGGCTTCCAAGCCCTCAGAGCCCCTATACAGAACCCTAATTTCATGGAAGCCATTTAGCTCAATGATGGTGACTGATTCCTGGTGAGGGTTGTGGGTCCCCACCCAGACACCTGGGAGGCCCCAGAAAACTCTCCCAAGAGGCAGCCACAATCTGGCTGCTGGCTCCCCCAGGGACCCACTTCACCAGAGCCCAACGTGCTAAACATTAAAGAGACAGACACGTTCTCTGTCACTTGCTGCCAATTTGATTTTAATACAAATGCAAACTCAGGCATTAAAATCACCTGGGAGTGTTTGATTATCAGGTTGTAATCCCACCTTCTAAAAAGGGCTTACTTTTTAATTTATTGTGTTAAATTAAAATGCAGAATTTATTAAACTGTGCGGGAAACCCATTTTAAGAACTGAACCCTGCCCTAATTAATGCTGCCGCTGCTGATGGAGGAATATGCAGGAAATGAGCCCTTCCTGGATCCCTGTTAAGTGCTGGTGCATCGTGGCTGTGAGGACCAGCGGGAAGCACTTAGCAGAGTTCTTTGCATGACTTACTTCCCTTAATCCTCACAACAGACGCTGGAGTCAGCTGTATTATTATCCTTATTTTACAGATTGGGAATGGGGTGCAGAGAGAAACAGTGTAACTTACTCAGTGACCCAGCTAAGAAGTGTCCATGGCAGGACTCAAATTCAACTTTGCTTGACTCCAGCGCGCTCGTTCTTTCCACACCAGCTCCACTGCCTCCCCCAGCAGGGCTGAACAGAGAGTTAGCCCTCCGCGGTGCAAGCACAGAGAAGGCCTAGCCTGCTGCTTTCCAACTGAGTCCCTGATAGGAAGGTCCAAGAGCAGGACATTACACTTTGCTCCTCAGGACCCCTGAGCTCTGGCCTTGCAGCAGGATGTATACCTCCTTACCTGTGCCAGCAACTCCTCTCCACCATGGCCCACCCTGCCCCACTCTCAGCAGTCTCCAAGGACTGGCGAGAGGTTATCACAGTGCTTAGGATGGGTGATCACCCGCCTCTGCCATCGTCACCTTCCCGAGGCTGAACCTCCACCCCAGGCCCCACTCTGCCCAGATGCCGAATCAGGCTTCCAAGGCTACCCGTCCATGGCCAGCTCCCCACCTGCCTTGGTCAGGGAGGACCACAGTGAGGAGCCACTCTGAGTCCAGGTGAGGGGGAGGCTGGTGCACTCTCGGAGAAGGGGGCTCTTTGCCCGCCAGAGCCCAACTGGGAGGCAGGTTACTGAGGACCATCTGCCTGCTTCCCTCCTTGGCCTTGTCTTTCAAAACCTTTTGAATCAGCTGGCCTTGGTTTCAAATCTCAGCGATGTAATCTGTCACCTTGGGAAGTGGACTGAACCTTTCTGACCTGCTTCCCAGTCCCCAGAGTGGGGAGATTTGGGTGATGCTGTAACTTTGGGAAGTGGCTCAGCTCCTCCCTCTGCAACCTGAGGGCTCCTCCCCTGCTAATGACTTCTCCAGCCCCAACTTCCTCCTTGTACTCCAGACAGGACTGCATCAGCTGCGCAGAATTCAGCTGCTCGGAGGAAGACCGGAAGACCGTATAGGAAGCCCCAGGAATCCCGTACAACCCGCGAGAGCCCCGCATGGCCCCAAGAAAGGTGAGGCTACAGATGAGGGTGGGGCGAGTTGGCCTTTGCGGGTCCAGAGGCAGGGAAGGATGCAGAGATGGGGTTGCGAGGGAGGGGTCTAGGGGCGTGGGAGGCAGTGCCGCTGGTGCCCACCAGGGGGCGCTGTGTACCAAGTCAAACCCCAGGCCAGAGACCGAGAGCCGCCCTGTCACAGCCCTTCCTGGCGGAGGTCAGCCTCACCCGTGGAACATTTCCTGAGGCGAGATTGCTGCAGCCTCTTAGCAGGCCAGGGACGGCCATCAACGCACCATCCCCAGAGGCCCCGAGGAGCCAGGGAGCCTGGATCTGACTGATGATGTTCGGCCTGGGCAGCTTCCTCCTTGTCCTGCCCTCCTCCCTTTCCCGCTGGTCACATGGGGGCCGGGGGCAGGGCCAAGGCCATGGCAGGGCCTCCAGGGTGAGAAGAGGGGGCAGGGAGCCCGGGCGCTTCCTCCAGGCAGTGTCTTGAAGAGGGAGCCCCGGGCAGGCTCTGGGCAGCGGAAACGGAGGTGTCCGGCTCCCCCGTACCAGGTGAGCAGACCCCTGGCCGGGCAACACGCAGGCAGCTTTCCTGGAAGCCTGGGCCTCCCCCTGCCTGCCGGGCCCAGATGCCCACTCGGTGATGGGGTGCTCTTTACCCCGTGCTCACACACGCTGGCAGCGGGGCGCCCTGTGGGAGATGAATGAGGAAGCATAGGGTGAACACCTAGGCCGGTCCAGGACAACAGGGTCCGTCTGTCTAAGTTTGAAGAATGCAGTGGCAGTGACTGCCAGAGCAATCTGGGTTTGAATCACACCCCCCATCTTCACCATGTTAAACTGTGTGACTTGGGATGACTCACAATTCCATTGAAATATTCACCTCTGGGTGCTGTCAGGTTAATGTGCTTGGTCTACAGTCAGTGCCTACTAAGTGCTAGCTGTCATTAGTAATAATGCCTGTGGGTGGGGTGATGCCCAGGTACAGGGCACACTGGCCTGAGTTCAGGAAGACCTGGTGTTCCCCGCACCCACCCCCATGGTGAGCCCGTTTGCTGTGTGGCCGGTACCAACCAGAGCTGCTCCTGGCTGAGTCATCCCCCAGCTTGCTCTCCAAGACTGCCCTTCACGGTACTGCCTGGCAGGGCTGGGAGCTGTGCCCCTACTGTGCTGAGCTAAGCTGGGCTGTGGCCTGCACTGGAGCACAGCTGCTGAGAAAGGTAGGTGAGGGGCAGGCAAGGGCTGGGGTAGGTGATTGGAGAGCGGTTCTCCTCCCCGTCTGCCCTGAGGTCGCTCTCCCCCAGCTGGAGAGCAGAACCCACCGTACCTGCCCTTCCACCCATGTTTTCCCCAAAGCAGATGCCCACGCCCCAGGGCCTTGTCATCCTGCTGCAGGCTGAGGTCAGTGAAGGTCAGTCCTCCAACCAGAGCCCTGCCGGTATAATCATGCCTCCCACACTCACACTCATACACATATATACTCCCCCCATGATACAGGTGGGCAGTGAGGGGCAGGGACTTGCCCAGGGCATGTGGCACAGACAGGACAGAGGCCCCGCTCACTGTCTCCCAGGGAGGCCTCTATTGTGTAATGGCAGAGCTGAGATTGGGTAGCCAGGAGAAGGGTAGGGATTGGGGAGGAAAGGAAGGGCAATCAACACATCCAAGGGGAAGAACTAACATTGTTACTCACACACACACACACACACCTGGGAATCAGTGTCATTTATCTTACCCTTAGAGCAACCTGCAGTGGGCATTGTATTTTTCGAGCCCTTCCCCCCTCCCCTTGATCACAGTACCCTGACATCTATTTTTAGCATCTACATCTATCCTGTACCAGCACAGGTGCTTTGTGGAAGCCAACTCCACCCAGCTCCTGGGATGAGACCAGGTTGCTTTAGGCAATCAACGCATCTTATTCCCCAACCATCAGGATTGTTTCAGGGGTGGATTGTTTGCCCAATCAAGGCCATGAGGGAAGAGCTGTTTGGAGAAATAGAGAGGGAAAGCTTCCCAGCGCTTCTGAGAGAGACTCTGGGAGATATGTTTTTTCTTACCTCTAGACATGCAGGAGGAAGTATTAGCTCCTGAAGTTGGTGTTCAGCATTTTTTTCCCTCATCAATAATCTTTTTATTGCTTACATGCTGAAATTATAGTATTTTGAATGTTTTAGCTTAAATAAAATATCCAAATTATTTTCACCCATTACTTTTTATGTTTTTTAATGTGGCTACTAAAAAATTTAAAATTATATCTATGGCTCAGATTTGTGGTTCAGATTATACTTCTATTGACTAGCACTGTTTTAGAAGCTTAATAATTTTAGCTCTTATGTTTAGGTCTATGCTTCATTTCATGTTAGTCTTTGTGCATGGTGTTCATTCTTTTCCTTGTGTCTCTTTGTTACAACGTCATTTATGGAAAAGACTATCCTTTCCCCACTGAATTACCTTGACACCTTTTTTTTTTTAATTGAAGTATAGCTGATTTACAATGTTGTGTTAATATATATATATATATATCTTCAGATTCTTTTCCATTATAGGTTAATACAAGATATTGAATATAGTTCCCTGTGTTATACAGTAGGACCTTGTTGTTTATCTATTTTATATATAGTAGTGTGAATCTGTTAATCCCAAATTCCTAATCTATCCCTCCCCTCACCCTTTCCCCTTTGGTAACCATAAGTTTGTTTTCTATGTCTGTGAGTCTGTTTCTGTTTTGTATGTAAGTTCATTTGTATCATTTTTTTTAGATTCCACATATAAGTGAGATCATATATTTATCTTTCTCTGTCAGACTTCACTTAGTATGATAATCTCTAGGTCCATCCATGTTGCTACAAATGGCATTATTTCATTCTTTTTATGACTGAGTAATAGTCCATCGTATATATATATATATATATATATACACAGATGCACATATAATGTATATACACACACACACATATATATGCCACGTCTTCTTTATCCATTGATCTGTCGATGGACATTTACATTGCTTTCATGTCTAGGCTATTGTAAACCATGCTACAGTGACCATTGGGGTGCATATACCCTTTCGAACCATGGCTTTCTCCAGAAAACATGCCCAGGAGTGGGATTGCTGGATCATATGCTACTCTATTTTTAGTTTTTTAAGGAACCTCCATACTGTTCTCCATAGTGACTGTTTACATTCCCAACAACAGTGTAGGAGGGTTCCCTTTTCTCCATACCCTCTCCAGCATTTATTATTTATAGACTTCTTGATAATTCTGACCAGTGTAAGGTGATACCTCACTGTAGTTCTGATTTGCATTTCTCTAATAATCAGCGATGTTGAGCACCTTTTCACGTGCCTCTTGGCCATCTGTATGTCTTCTTTGGAGAAATGTCTATTTAGGTCCTCTGCCCATATTTTGATTGGGTTGTTTGTTTTTTTGATATTGAGCCATATGAGCTGTTTGTATATTTTGGAAATTAATCCTTTGTCAGTCACATCATTTGCAAATATTTTCCCCCAGTCTGTAGGTTGTCTTTTTGTTTTGTTTATTGTTTCCTTTGTTGTGCAAAAGCTTTTAAGTTTCATTAGGTCCCAACTGTTTATTTTTACTTTTATTTCCATTACTCTAGGAGATGGATCCAAAAAAATATTGCTCAATTTATGTCAAAGATTGTTCTATGTTTTCCTCTAAGAGTTTTATAGTATCTGCACTTACATTTAGGTCTTTAATCCATTTTGAGTTTATTTTTGTTTATGGTGTTAAAGAATGTTCTAATTTCGTTCTTTTACATGTAGCGATCTAGTTTTCCCAGCATCACTTATTGAAGAGACTCTCTTATCTCCACTGTATATTCTTGCCTCCTTTGTCAAAGATTAATTGACCGTAGGTGTGTGGGATTATTTCTGGGCTCTCTATTCTGTTCCATTGATCCATATGTCTGTTTTTGTGCCAATACCATGCTGTTTTGATTACTGTAGCTTTGTAATATTGTCTGAAGTCTGGGAGGGTTACGCTTCCAACTCTGTTCTTTTTCCTCAGAATTGCTTTGGCAATTCTGGGTATTTTGTGGTTCCATATAAATTTTGGGATTATTTGTTCTAGTTCTGTGAAAAGTGTCACGGATAATTTGATAGGGATTGCATTAAATCTGTAGATTGCTATGAGTAGTATGGCCATTTTAACAATATTAATTCTTCCAATCCAAGAGAATGGAATATCTTTCCATTTCTTTGAATCATCTTCAGTTTCTTTTATCTATGTTTTATAGTTCTCGGCATATAAGTGTTTCATCTCCTTGGTCAGGTTTATTCCTAAGTATTTTTTTATGCAATTTTAAAAGAGATTTTTTTTTAACTTTCTCTTTCTGTATTTCATTGTTAGTGTAAAGAAATGCAAAAGATTTCTGTATGTTAATCTTGATCCTGCTACTTTGCTAAATTTATTTATCAATTCTAGTTGTTTTTGTGGGGAGTCTTTAGGGTTTTCTATATATCATATCATGTCATCTGCGTATAATGACAATTTTACCTCTTCTCTTCCAATTTGGATACCTTTTGTTTCTTTTTCTTGTTTGATTTCTGTGGATAGGACCTCCAATACTATGTTGAATAGAAGTGGTGAGAGTGGGCATCCTTGTCTTGTTCCAGATTTTAGCAGGAAGGCTTTCAGCTTTTCACTGTTGAGTATTATGTTGGCTGTGGGTTTGTCATAAATAGCTTTTATTATGTTGAGATATGTTCCCTCTATACCCTCTTTGGTGAGAGTATTTTTATCATTAATGGATGTTGAATTTTATCAAATGCTTTTTCTGCATCTATTGAGATGATCATGTGGTTTTTTTTTTTTTTTTTAATTTATTTATTTATTTATTTATTTTTGGCTGTGTTGGGTCTTCGGTTCGTGCGAGGGCTTTCTCCAGTTGCGGCAAGCGGGGGCCACTCTTCATCGCGGTGCGGGGACCGCTCTTCATCGCGGTGCGCGGGCCTTTCTCTATCGCGGCCCCTCCCGTCACGGGGCACAGGCTCCAGACGCGCAGGCTCAGCAATTGTGGCTCACGGGCCCAGCTGCTCCGTGGCATGTGGGATCTTCCCAGACCAGGGCTCGAACCCGTGTCCCCTGCATTAGCAGGCAGATTCTCAACCACTGCGCCACCAGGGAAGCCCAGATCATGTGGTTTTTGTCTTTTCTTTTGTTGATGTGGTGTATCACATTGATTGATTTGCATATGTTGAATCATCCTTGTGACCCTAGGTTGAATCCAACTTGATCATGATGTATGATCCTTTTTATGAGTTTTTAGATGTGGTTTACTAATATTTTGTTGAGGATTTCTTGCATCTAGATTCATCAGAGATATTGGCCTGCAGTTTTCTGTTTTTGTAGCATATTTGTCTGGTTTTGGTATCAGGGTGATGGTGGCTTCATGGAATGACTTTGGGAGTGTTCCCTCCTCTTCCATCTTTTGGAATAGTTTGAGAAGGATCAGTATAAGTTCCTCTTTGTATCTTTGGTGGAATTCCCCAGTGAAGCCATCCAGTTCTGGACTTTTATTTGCAGGGAGTTTTTTTGTTACAGATTCTATTTCACTTCTAGTGATCAGTCTGTTCAAATCATCTATTTCTTCTTGATTCAGTTTTGGTGGGCTGTATGTTTCTAGAAACTTGTACATTTCTTCTAGGTTGTCCAATTTGTTGGCATATTATTGTTCATAATATTCTCTTTTTTTTCCTGCAGTATTGGTTGCTCTTTCTCCTCTTTAATTTCTTATTTTATTTGTTTGGGTCCTCTCTCTTCTCTTCTTGGTGAGCTTGCCTAGAGGTTTGTCTATTTTGTTTATCCTTTCAAAAAAATGGTTCTTGGTTTTATTGATTTTTTTTCTATTGTTTTTTTTTTAATCTCTGTTTTATTTATTTCCTCTCTGACCTTTATTATTTCCTTCTTCTGCTGACTTTAGGTTTTGTTTGTTCTTTTTCTCTAATTCTTTTAGGTGATAGGTTAGGTTGTTTATTTGAGATTTTTCTTATTTTTTGAGGAAGGCCTGTATCACTATAAACTTTCCTCTTAGTACTGTTTTTGCTGCATCCCATAGATTTTGTATGGTTGTGTTTTCATTGTCATTTTTCTCAAGGTATTTTTTAATTTCCTCTTTGATTTCATCAGTTACCATTGGTTTTTTAGTAGCATGTTGTTTTGTCTCCAGGTAATTGTTTTTTTTCTCCTTTCTCTTTATGTGGTTGATTTCTAGTTTCATGCCATTATGGTCAGAAAAGATGCTTGAAATAATTTCTATCCTCTTAAATTTGTTAAGGCTTGTTTTGTGTCCTAGATGCTTGAAATAATTTCTATCCTCTTAAATTTGTTAAGGCTTGTTTTGTGTCCTAGTATGTGGTCCATCCTAGAGAATGTTCCATGTGCACTTGAAAGTATATTCTGCTTTTTTGGGATGTAATGTCCCAAAAATATCAATTAAGTCTAACTATTCTATTGTGTCATTTAGGATCTCTGTTGCCTTATTGATTTTCTTTCTGGAAGATCTGTCCATTGATGTCAGTGGGGTGTTAAAGTCTCCTACTATTATTGTATTCCTATCAGTTTCTCCATTTATTTCTGTTAGTATTTGTTTTATGTATTTGGGTACTCCTATTGGGTACATATATGTTAATGAGTATAATATCCTCTTCTTGTATTGATCCTTTTATCATTATATAGTGTTCTTCTTTGTGTTTCTTTATGGCCTTTGTTTTAAAGTCTGTTTTGTCTGGTATGAGTATTACTACCCCTGCTTTCTTGTCATTTCCATTTGCATGAAATATCTTTTTCCATCCCCTCACTTTCAATGTATGTGTGTCCTTTGCCCTAAGGTAGGTCTCTTGTAGGCAGCATATTGTAGGCACTTGTGTTATTATCCAATCTGCTACTCTGTGTCTTTTGATTGGAGCATTTAGTCCATCAACACTTAAGGTAATTATTGATAGGTATGTATTTATTGCCATTTTGAACCTTGTTTTCCAGTTGATTCCTTTGTTTCTTTGTTTCTTTATCTTTTTGTTTTTCCTTTTGTGGTTTGATGGTTTTCTTTTGTATCGTGCTTTTCTCTTCTTTTTGGTTTTTGTGAATCAATTGTATGTTTCTGAGTTGTGGTGACCCTGGTTTTCAAGTATGTTAAGCCATTACTATAGCTACTTGGTTTACACTGGTGTTTATATAAGCTCAAACACTTTCTACAAAAATCCTACATTTTCTTACTCCCCTCCCCCACATTTTATGATTTTGAAGTCCTGTTTTACATCTTCATGTTATCCTTTTGCTGTTCATTATAGTTATAATTGTTTTCACAAAATTTTTTGATTTTTTAAAATCTGTGTACTTGTTTACTTAAGTGATCTACAATCCTTTTATATATTTGCTTTTCCTATTGTGATTTTCTCTTTCCTATAGATTCTTGTTTCTTTTCTATTTAAAGAAGACCTTTCAATATTTCTTTTAGAACAGGTTTAGTATTGCTGTATTCTTTTAGTTTTTACTTGTCTGAGAAATAATTTCTTCTTCTATTCTAAATGATAATCTTGCTGGGTAGAGTATCCTGCATTGCAGGTTTTTCCCTTTCAGGACTTTGAATATATCTTGTCACTCCCTTCTGGCTTGCAATGTTTCTGTAGAGCAATCAGCTTATAGCCTTATCAGGGTTCCCTTGTAACTAACTCTTTGTTTTTCTCTTGCTGCTTTTAGAATCCTCTCTTTATCTTTAACTTTTGCCATTTTAATTATAATATGTCTTGGTATAGGTCTGTTTGGGGTCATCTTGTTTGGGACCCTCTGTGCTTCCTGTACCTGGATATCTGTTTCCTTATTTAGGTTTGGGAATTTTTCAGCTATAATTTCTTCAAATACATTTTTGATCCCCTTTTCTCTTTCTTCTCCTTCTGGGATCCCTATTATGCATAGATTGGCATGCTTTATATTATCCCATAGGTTTCATATATTGCTTTCATTTTTTAAAATTTGTCTTTCTGTCTGCTGTTCTGATTGGGTGATTCCATTATTCTGTCTTCCAGATCACTCATTCATTCTTCTGCATTATTTAGTTTACTATTTATTGCCTTTAGCTTGGTTTTCATCTTGGCAATTGAGTTTTCTAATTTTGACTGGCTCCTCTTTATAGCTCCTAGTTCCTTGTTACAGTGATCTGCATTTCTATTGATAGCCTTTCTTAATCCCTTCAATATTTTTATTACCTCCTTTTTGAACTCAGGGTCTAGCAGACTGGAGAGGTCTGTTTCATTGTTTGTCTTTTTCAGGAGAATTCTCTTATTCTTTTAATTGGGAGCGGTTCCTCTGCTTCTTCATTTTACTTCTATTTCTCTGACTCTGAATTTAGGAGAAACAGTTATCTACTGTGGTCTTGAAGGGCTGTTTTTATGTGGGAGTGTCCCTGCATAGCCTGCGTGAGTCTAATGTTTTTGGTGTGAGGACTTTTTGGTATGGATGCCTGCCATGTCTTTCCTTAGGGTGTGCTGGCCATTATCCCCTTGATAGGGGATGTGATTGGTGTTGTGGTGACCAGAGCCTGAACTGGATGTTGAGCAGGGCCTCCTCTTTGCTCTGTGGTTGTCACAGCCCTGTTGGGGCAGGGTCTGCTCCCCAGTTGTTGGAGTAGAAGCCCCCAGATCTGGTTCTAAGCTTCAGTGTGAGGTAGGTGGGACTGGAGCGCTCCTGCTGGGGGCGGAGCCACTGAGTATTCCTCCACAGGAGATGTCCACTGTGACATATGCTCTGTGATGTCACCTGTCACCCATTGTGTGTGCTCACAAAGTACACTGCTGTTGACACTGCCCTCAGCCTCACTTCAGCCGTGAGAACACAGGCAATCAGCCCGGATGTCCCTCAGGCACTGTGCTGACAAAGCCGTTGGCACAGATCCACCAGCACCCACCATAGTCATGCACCCAGACCCTCCATGGGAGTGCTGGGAATCAGCCTCTGAGTGTGTGTACCCACAAAACCCACCACTGCTGATGTCAGACCCAGCCCAGCCAGGGGAGCACCAGTAATCCTCTTGGATGTCCTGCAGGTGCTGCACTCACATGTCTCCACCTAAATCTTGCAGCTGGAGGGAATCAGCTCAGATTTCAGCCCCGCTTTCCAAGTTGTGCACCCATGGGGAATTGGCTCCGATTTCAGCCCCACCTCCACATGTGGGCAAACTGCCAGAGCTTGCGTGCTTTCAGAGCTCCTGGTGGTGGAGCCTCGCCTGCTCTGAGCATGCTGAGGCTGCTGTGGTGGGACCAACCACTCCCCCTTCACATGCATTGACAATGGGGCTCCTATGGCAGACCTGGGCTCTGTCCTGCACACATCCCCAGTTGCAGCCTGGCCACACTCCAGGCCCTTTGGGCTGTCTCCATGCAGCCAAATCAAGTCCTCTCCCCTGGTCTGTCCACTGAAGCTCGAGTTTCCACATCCAGCCACTGTGCACACCAGCAGGTGCATGACTCGGGCTGGGGGGGCGTGCAGCAAGGTGGCCAGGACTATCTGTGCTGGTCTCTCTCTGCATTGCCTGCCACAAGCTGGCTGCTGCATTCTTCTCTGAGCCTCTAAAGCTCCCTATCTGTCCTGGCTGATCTCCCAGCCAGTGAAGGGCATTCTCAGGGTGAGGGAACATTTCCTCTTCCACAGCTCCCTTCCAGGGGCACAGGTCCTGTCCCAATTCCTTTTTTTTCTTTCTTCCTACCCGATTATGTGGTGATCTTTCTTGCAGCTTTGGTTATATGAGATCTTCTGCCAGTGTTCAGTGGGTATTCTGTGAAAATTGTCCCACATGTAGATGTATTTTTGATGTATCTGTGGGAGGAGGTGAGTTCCAGGTCCTTCTATTCCACCACCTTGATCTCCACCCCCAGCATTTTTTTTAATAATAAGGCAACCTTGATGAAGATGAAGCAGACACCTCAGGAAGCAAACAAGAGAACTGGAGGGAAAAAAAAAACCCAAAAAACCTGACTTGGTTGACATTGTCAAGCTGCTGGATCTAACCATACCTGAAGTCCATATCAAGAGAACTTTCACACTAAAGAAGCCAAAATATACCCCCTTATCTTTTAAGCCAATTTTAATTGTCTTTTTGTTTCCAGCAACTGAAAGATTCTTACCTGACCATCCTCTTTTGACCAAAGCTAAAATGGATACTCAGAAGGCTGAGTATCCAGCTAAAATATAGGTTGCCAGCTAAAATATAGGACACCCAGTTAAATCAGAATTTCAGATCAGTTATCAACAATGAATATCAACCAGGAATACCTTTATAGTAGATGTTATGTCCCATGAAATATTTGTAACACACTCATACTAAAAATATAACTGGGCATTCTGTATTTTTAATTGCTAAATCTGGTAACCCTATTTCAGCTACACATCCAGATTCACACTACTAGGGAAAAAGAAAAAAAAAAACCAACCTGGACCTGGACACGGACCCAGATTTTTTAATTCTAAAGGCCTTACTACACTAGGTCTTGGGGTCATGGGATGGGCTTCTTCCTCTCACTCCACCCCCCCTCCATCACCCTCCCACCCCTGCATGCTTAGAGGTTACAGAGAGATGTCACTGTGTCCCCAAGGGCCTCTAAGGTCTGTCCCAGTTCCAAGGTTCTCAGGCTTGATGCTCCTCTAGTTCCTTGGCTCTGCTCTGTGGCTGCCTCTGTACTTTGGGCTCCATCACTCTTCTCACTCTGCTCTTTACCCCGGCTTCCCTTTGCAAGCCAAACCGCCGTTCACTTGGGCCCAAGGGCACACCAGCATCTCTGGTTGGGGCTTTGTTGTTCTCTTCAAGCAGTTTTGCTCTCACCCACCAGCTTCTGCTCCAAGCTGCCCCAGGTCACTCCCCAGAGCACAGCTTGGCCCCTCTGCTGGATTGTCCCAATGCTCCCCTCAGAACACCAGCAGCAGGAGCTGTGCCTGGTCACCAAGGCATGGAGCAAGGTGACACTGCCCCAGCGCAGCCTGCTGAGTGCTCTCCAGCAGCCCACAGCCCCAGGGTGGAGGGGACACGCCAACAATGAGTACTGGCTATGCTTGCTTTATCTGCATAACAGTGATTGGTTCTGTAATCACGAACACGAACACGAAACAAGCTCAACACAGCAGAGGCAGGGAAGCAAAGGAGATAAGAAGGGTAGTTGGGAGAACATTCTGTTGGGTGTCCCCCCCAAGAGTTGCTTCTCAGACTATATAAACTCCATGTGTATTTAAACACGATAACACTGACCCCCGCCCCTTGGAGCTGCCTGTCCCTTAGATTGCCAAGACCACGATGTCAATGATGTTGAGGGCTTCATAAATGTCACTTGGCTGTTTCCTAATCGGGATTTTTCTTTTCCACTTTCCACAACTGTAAATTATGCAATAATGATGCTAAATTTCCAGAAATAGAATGAGAAGCCATGCTGTTAGCAGCGGTGCACCACGGTGAGGGTCTGCCATGGGTGCTGCTGGGGCTTTCTTTCTCCATCTAGGGGTGGGGTCCGTGTCCTCCGTCTCTCCACTAACAGGACTGCCGTGCACATCAGGTGAGGGTCCTGGAAGTCACATTGCACGTTTGCAGGTTATTGTTTGTAGCTGTTTTTGAAGCTCTCTGGAAAACACAGCTCCTTTTAAATCCAGGCGATCTGATTGAAAAGATCAAACGTAGCATCTGACGTGTGGAGGGTTTTGCCGTTTTATACCCACCATCTCGTTGACCCGTCGTTCACTCTGAGGGGTGGTTCATTATTGTTCCCATTTTACAGATTTGAGGAACTGATACCCAGAGGTCTGTGACTTGCCCAAGGCCATCCCACGATCCCTGGTACACTTGCATTAAAGGGACTAATTCCTCACAGTGAGGCTTCTTGTTGGAAACCCAAGAAAACACCAGATAAAGGGCATTCTAAATATATTTCTCTTCTATAGATGTTCATCTCCTATTACTGGAAAACAGGAATTAGCGTGTCTGCTTGAGGATGTGGTTGGCTCTTTATAAAAAGGATATACAAGAAATTTGCACATAGACTGCCAGCTTCGTTATGTTGCCGACAGCTTCCAGCAAAAGAAGAACGTTTGCAACCAGATATTTCGGTAAGAAGTTTATTTTATTCTATGTGGTGTATGATTACCTTGGTTCTTGGCTTCTTGCTTGAGGGATAGGGTCATTTGTGGCCACCCAAAGAAGCTGTCTTGGTCTTGTAATCTGAGAGCACCTAGGGGCATCTGTGGTCAGGGCCCAGGCACTGATTGATGGCTCAGCCCTCACCCCTGAACTCGGGAGCTGGTTCATGTCTGCCTGAAAAACAGAGCCTTCATAATGACCACGATTGTCAGGGACCCTGGCTCCAGTGGCTCAGGGCTCTGATGACATTCAGAGTCTGTAAGAATCACTGTGCCCACAGACCATGGGTGCAAAAGGCCATCACAGGGAAGGCTGTGCATTCTGAGGCTGCCCTATATCTTGCTTGGAAACAATCCAGCTAAGCAGTTAATTCAGAAACAATGAGGATGGTTCAGTAGTCCTCAGTAAAGTGTCCAGGAGGTAACTTAGACAAAGTGGGACAAACCGCTGTGTGGTCATACAAGTGCTGACTAGCTGGGTGAGTCAAATAGGTGCTGGCTGAGTGTTTGTGCAGTGACATCTCAAGTTCTCTGGACCTGGGTGCCTTCAGGTGATGATTGAAATCCCAGATACTAGTGGGAGAAACACAGTCAGTGGTACTCAACCTGGCTTTATGTTAGAATCATGCAGGAGCTTTTAAAAATCCCCAGACATTTTTTTTATTTTTGGCCGTGCCACGTGGCATGAGGGATCTTAGTTCCCCGACCGGGGATCATACCCGTGCCCCCTGCAGTGGAAGCGTGGAGTCCTAACCACTGGATCGCCAGAGAATTCCCTCCCCAGGCATTTTTGAATACTGGAGATCAGGCGTAATTGGTGTGGGGTGGACATCAGCGGTTCCCAGGTGAACCTAGTGTGCAGCCAGGCCCAAGAGCCACCAGACAGAGCCCAGAGCCCCCAGACCACACAGCAGCCTTTGCTATGGTCTGCACAGGTATCCGCAGGGATGCTGAGTCAAGCTCTGTGTCCACAAAGCCAGGTCGCCAGAATCCCACTCTGGGCTGCACACGTGTTGTGGGACCCTTCTTGCATGTTTAACCTCTCTGGAGCCTCCTTTCTACAATAGGGGGTGGAGAGAAGCTGAGATTAGCCTTTACCTCTGTTCAGTCCTAATGCATTGGCGGGGGGGGGGTCTGTAAAATATCCAGTATTTTTCTCTCATCTGGGTTTATGGCATCATCTGAGTTGAAAGGAAAAGTCACAGTCACTTACTTTTGTGGAAGGTTCCAGCCACCAGATTTCCATGGTGTAGCAGATGTCCCCGGCTTCAGAGTACAGATGCTAATCGTTTGAGAAAACGACAAATGAGCTATTGCATGAGATACCTGAATTTAAAGAATTTGATTGAATTAAATTTTTGTTGTGGTGAAATTCACGTAAAATTAACTATTTTAAAGTGAATAATTAATTCAGTGGCAATTTCAAGGTGTCCCACAACCACCAACTCTCTTTAGTTCCAAAACATTTTTATCACCCCCCAAAAAACCGCATCCCCATGAAGCAGTTGCTTCCCACCTCCCCCACCCCTGGCAGCCACTAATCTGCTTTCTCTCTCTATGGGCTTACCTATTCTGGATATTTCTTATAAATCGAATCATACAGTGTGTGTCCTTTTGTGTCTGGCTTCTTTGACTTGGAGTAATGTTTTTGAGGTTCATCCACATTATAGCATGTATTGGAACTTTATTCCTTTAGACTGAATTAATTTTTAAATTATTATCTGACCACAAACAGCTTGGCAGCTTTGTAAAAAAGGAGCAGCAATGCCATTCTACGGAAGGCTTCAGAAAGGACAGGCGAGTCAGCCAACACAGGGGAAGTGTTCTCTGCCCCATCTCTGGTCTCTCTAATTCAGCCCTGTCTCTTCTCCCTCTCTCTGTCTCTGTCTATCTGTCTGTCTGTCTCTCTTTCTCTGACCCACCCTTCTCTCTCTCTCCCCCCAAATATTCTAGAGGAGAGTATTGGGGAACTTGAGCTTGCTTTTAACAGAAATTCTCAGGGAATTGGGGCAAACAGAAGATTCTTTGGAGTTAAATTGAGCTTCTGTACTTCACTTAATCACTTTGCCTATAATTTTGCCAAGTTGAGGACCTGCCATGTAGCAGGAAGTCAGAGACCAACCTCTACAGGTCTTGGCCTCTCACTGGGGGGCGCTGTGCTAAAACTCTTACCCAGCCATGGGCACCACCCTTGGCTCCACCTCTTGTGAGCTTTTCCTGTGCCACTATCTTGCCTGGTCAGACCAGGTGCAGTCTCTTTGCTCCCAGCTTCCCAAACTTCTGGTCACTGAGCCGCCTGGTTCTCTGCCAAGGACTGGTGGCTTCTCCCTGTTAGCTGACCCTCCATGAATAGCCACTGGACGTCAGATTCATAGTGGGAAGCAAAATGGTGGCTCCTGCCCATACCAGGCCAGAGTCCACAGAGAAGAAGGTAGCTCTGAAGCCATTCCTACAGGTCCCCAGTTCCCTGGCCCACAAGCTGACCTTCAGGACCAAGGCCAGGGGGCAGCTTGGAATGGGCAACCTCCATCACACCCCTTCTCCAGGCCTTCCCAATTCTGTGGCTTTGCTTACTTTTCCTTCTTCCAGAGCATACCCTCACCCCTCCCTGCTGTGATGCCAGGTAGGGAGGCAAGAGTATGTCCTGGGAGAACAGGAGATTCAGAGAGAGGAGAACTGAAGATATAGGAAGGGGAGTGGTGGGTGATGCAAGAGGAAAGGTAGGTTGATGTCACTTTGAGAAACTTGGACTCTTTCTTATGGGCAATAGGGAGCTATTGAAAGTTGTAAGAATCGGACTGATCAGAACTGTTTATAGGAAGAATGCCATGGCAGCTGGGTATGAAGTCAGATCTCACCTGGATTCTTACAAAGGCCTCCTCACTGGTCTTCCTGATTCTACTCATGGCCTTTTCATCTCTTCTCAATATTGCAACTGGAACAGGCTCTTAAACCTAAATCAGATTAGATCTGTCATTCACTCAACACACCCCAGTGGATCCCCATGTCACGCTTCCACCCACCCCAACATTACCCATCACATCATCTCCTACGTACCCTGCTTGCTTGGCACCAGCAACACCAGCCTCCTTGCTGTTCCTCAGACATGCCAGGTCTTTGCATGTGCTCTCCCCTGTCTCCAGAGCACCCTAACCCTCAGATATCCATATGGCTCACAAACTCACCTCTTTCAGATTTTTGCCCAAATGTCACCTTCTCTTGAGGCTTTCACTGACTGCCTGTCTGTGTCACAATGGGATAAGTTACACAGTAACTGGGTCATGGGTCACCTGCCCATCATAGTGACTCAAAGACCCAGGCTAGGGGCTTCCCTGGTGGCGCAGTGGTTGGGAGTCTGCCTGCCAATGCAGGGAACACGGGTTCGAGCCCTGGTCTGGGAAGATCCCACATGCCGCGGAGCAACTGGGCCCGTGAGCCACAACTACTGAGCCTGCGCGTCTGGAGCCTGTGCTCCACAACAAGAGAGGCCGCGATGGTGAGAGGCCCGTGCACCGTGATGAAGAGTGGCCCCCGCTTGCCGCAGCTAGAGAAAGCCCTCGCACAGAAACGAAGACCCAACACAGCCAAAAATAAATAAATAAATAAAATTATATATATATATATATATTATAAAGACCCAGGCTAATGGAACAACCATTATCAAGTGCTCAAGTGCTGCTGGTGGCCAGGCCAGATGGCAAAGGGAGAGATTGAGCTCCAGAAGGGTCTCATGGCAGCAGTGAAATCCTCAGCCTGGAAGTCACATGTCACACTCCACTCACAGCTCATTGCCCCAACTACCCACGAGGGGTCCAGGAAGTACAGTCCGACCACATGCCTGGAAGGGAGAGTTAGGGTTAGGGTTGGCAAACCACACCAATGACTGCACAAGTTGAATCCCACCCTGACATTCCTATCCTCTGCTTTATTTTTCTTCATAGCATTTGTTATTATCTCATATATTTCTATATTTTAACAGTTTATGGAGATGTAGTTACACAGAATAAAATTCACCCATTCTAAGTGTACAATTAAATAATTTTTGGTAAATTTATAGAGTTATCCAACCATCACCATAATCCAGTTTTTAGACATTTCTATCACCCGGAAAAATTCCCTCCTGACTATCTGCAATTAATCCCCACTCCTGACCCCCAGCCTGAGAAACCATTGATTTGCCTTCTGTCTCTATAAATTTGCCCTTTCTGGACATTTTATGTAAGCAGAATCATATACTATGTGGTCTTTTGCATCAAGCTTCTTTCATTTAGCATAAAGTTTCTGAGGTTCATTCATGTTCTTGTGTGTATCAGTAGTTGTTCCTTCTTAGCTGAATAATATATGGATGTGCATTTTGTTTATACACTCACCAGTTGATTTATTATTTTAGGGCATATCCTGAAGAATGTTCCATATGTACGTGAAAATAATGTATATTCTGCTGTCATTGTAAGGAGTGTCCTATATATATCACTTAGGTCAAATTGATTAATAGTGTTGTCTAAGCCTTCTATATTGTTACTGATATTCTGTCTAGTTGTTCTGTCATTTATTGAGATTGGTGTAGGGAAATCTCCAACTCTTATTATTCAACTGTCTACTGTCACTTTTTACTTCATGTATTTTGAGGCTCTTCTGTTAAGTCTGTGTATGTTTATAATTGTTATAGCGTCCTGATGTATTCACCCTTTTATCATTGTAAAATGTTCCTCTTTGTTGTAATGTTTCTTTTCTTAAAGTCTATTTTATCTTATATTAACATAGCCAGTTCCAGCTGTCTTATGGTTCCTGTTGCATGGCATACCTTTTTCCATCCTTTTCCTTTCAACCAGTTTGTATCACTGAATCTACAGTGTGTCTCTTATAGATAGCATATAATTAGATCTTGCTATTTCATGAAGACAGTCTTTGCCCTTTGAATGGGGATATTTAGACCACTCACATTTAATGAAATTATTGATATGATTGGGTTTACATTTTCCATTTTGTAACTTGTTTTCTATATGTCTCCTCTATTTTTATTCCTCTGTTCCTCCTTTACCATCATCTTTGTATTAGATGTTTTCTAGTATACCACTTTAATTTTTTATTGATTTTTTTTTTACTATATTTTTGTGTCATTTTCTTAGTGCTTGCTCTAGGGATTACAATATGCATTTTATCTTAATCTACTTCAGATTAATATTTAATTCCAGTGAAACATAAAAACTTTGCTCCAAGGTAGTTCCATTTCCTCTCTTCTCCTTTGTTTTATTATTGTCATATATGTATTACATCTATGTCTTATAAGCCCCAAAGGACACTATTATAATTATTGCTTTATACACAGTTAAGTCTTTAAAAGATGTTAAGAGAAGAAAAGAGAAAAAATATATTTATAGAGTCTTTCATATTAACCCATGTACTTATGATTTCCTGTGTGCTTCATCTCTTCCTGTGGATGCTGGTCGCCGCCTGGTGTCATTTCCTTTCAGCCTGAAGAACTTCCTTTAGTGTTTCTTATGAGGCAGGTCTGCCAGCAAGGAATTCTGTTAGTTGTTGTTTATCTGGGAATGTGTTAATTTTGCCTTCATTTTTGTAGGACAGCTATTTGGATACAAAATTCCTGGTTAATGGTTTTTATTTTTCTTTCAACCCTTTGAATATGGCCTTCCACTTCTAGCCTCCATTGTTTCAGATGAGAAGTCAGCTGTTAATCATGTTGACGTCCCCCTCCATGTGATGAGGGGGACAAGTTTTTCTCTTGCCACTGTCAGGATTTCCTCCTTATCTTTCAAAAGTTGGACTCTAAAGTGTTGAACTATAAATCTCTTTGTATTTTAAAACTGCTTGGGATTTTTTAAGTTGGTTACATGTGAAACATATTTTTCATCAAATTTGGGAAGTTTTCAGCCACTATTTTTTTTGAAATAATTTTTCTGTTACTCTCTTTTGTCTCCTTCTAGGACTTGCATTACACATATGTTGGCATACTTATTGTTGCTTCAAAGATCTCTGAAAGTCTGTTCTTTTTCCTTCAATTGTTTTGTTCTGTGTTTCTCTATATTCTTCAGATTGGGTTATTTCTATAGCTCTGTCCTAAAGTTCACGTATTCTTTCTTCTGCCATCTCAAATCTTCTGTTGAGCCCCTTTAGTGAATTTTTCATTTCAATTATTGGACTTTCAACTCAAGAATTTCCGTTTGTTTTTTTATATTTTCTATCTCATTGAGATTCCCTATGTGTTGATTCATTATTATCATGCATCCCTTTAATCCTTTAAACATGTTCCCTTTAGTTCTTTAAATGTATTTACATAGGGTTTTTTAAAAGTATTTGTCTGCTAAATACAAAAATCTGGGAATATTCAGAGTTTCTATTGGCCTTTTTCCTAAGTATGGGTCACACTTTCCTCTTCCTTTGCACACTTATAATTTTTTAATTAAAAACTGGGTATTTTAGATAATGTATTGTAGGAACTCTGAATTCTAATTTACTCACCTAAACAATGTTGTTGTTGAATTGTTTGGTAACTTGCCTGGGATAAATCTGTTAAATCTGTCTCCTCTACAATATGCAGTCACTAATATCTCTGGTTATATTTGTTGTTTATTCTTCCTTTTATTTTTAAACCTGGCTTCCTAGGGGTCACCTCTGTTTCTGTGTAATTCAGTGATCAGCCAATGATTGGACAGATGTTGCATTCAAACCTTGAGCTAGTAGAACTTCCATTCTCTGCCAGTAGATCTGCGTGAGGTAGGGCAATGCAGTCAAAGTTCAGATTGTTTTCAAGTTCTTCAAGTTTGCCCTGGCTTTTACTTTCTGCTGGACTCTTCACATTACCTCTGCACTTGCCCACAGTCTTAGGGTTGGCAGGAGTGTATGGGTACCCTGAGCCCTCTCTGGTCTCCACAGCATGTGCACGCACCCTAAGCCAGGAACATGTTTGCCCCAACAATGACTACAAACTCAGACACAGCATTAGTTCTCCCCATTCACTTGCTGCCAAGATTGTCTATTCCACTGACAATGCCTCTGGGTGTAGGCATCACCCACTGCTCAAAATTGAATAAGCCACTTTTGACTTCGTCAGCAAAGTTGCTGGTCCCCATGATGTGCCCCACCCTGGCAGAACCTCTGTGAGGACTGAGATGGGGAAAGTGGGATAGAAGCACCCCTTGGCAAGAACACAACAGACTCTCCCTGTTCTTAACTAAAGTATAGCAGTTTTTCAAGCATAAGTGATTGTTGCATGCCTTTGGTCAATTTCAGAGTATGGAAATGGTTGTTTTTGTCAGTTTTGTCCAGATTTATAGTTGCATTTGGCGAAGAGGTTTTGCTGACCTCATCACTCAGACATAGCTAGAAGTCCTGCCTCCTACTTACCTATTTCATCTACTATCTGTCTCCCCTCTCCTACTAAGATACAGGCTCTATTCTGCAGGTTTTATTGCCACTACCCCTTTGGTCACTATTCAAGCACCACTTAGAATAAGGAGGGAAGGGTGAAAGTTAAGGTTAGAGCTGTTTTCACAGTGCCTAGAATGATGTCTGACCTGAAGTATATGCTTAATGACTGTTGAATAACTGAACAAATAGCATGGAGAGAAGACTAATGGAGGTCAGGTAGCCTTCTTGAGGATCCGAGTCAGTAAGAATATAAAGGGGACAGTGGGTTCAAGAGATGGTGGAGAAAAAAGATGGACAATGCTTGGCAGTGCCGGACAGGGAAGGCACTGAGGATGTCTACGCAGCTGGTTTTGGTGTTGCAAAGTATTTCTGCAGAATTCCAGACCTTTGTCACAGAGCTAAAGACACACGTACATGGCCCAGGAGTCAGAGAAGCTGAAGAGGCTCCATGGGAAGGAAGGACAACGGCAGGTCTAGCTGCTGCTTCATGCCAATGAGATGAATCAGCTTATCAGCAATAATGCCCATGTGCTGCAAAATGGCTGCTGCTTCCCTTCAGCCTCTCAAATCTCCCAAGAATCTCCCTGTAGCCTGTGGGAAACATACAAGAAAAGGAAGCCTGGGACGTGTCCTTCAGCCTTGCCAAGTTGTATTAGAAAGCCATCACGGGTTCTTATGCTCTGGTTTTGGATATGGGAAGCCAATGGAAGATGTGAGGCCATTCTAAGATTCCAGCAGGATGGCTCTGGGAGGGGAAGCCGGTGGGCAGGGAGGAAGAGGCCAGGGCAGGGAGACATTTCAACAGTTCAGGGAAGGGCTGATGAGAAGTTGGACCTATATAGTGGTGGTAGAGACAGAACAGTCTAAGAATATGTAATGCACAGAGCTGGGTGTCTGGCTCATGTGGAAAGGAGGGAGGGAGGAGGTGCCATTGTTGGCAGGTGGCACAGAAGGAGGGACAGGTGTGGGGAGGACTGCTTGGTACCATTCCTGACTGACCCTTCCAGCATTCTCTCTTCTCTTACTATCACATCTCATCAACTCCAACACCATTCGTCCATCCATCCATCCATCCATCCATCCAACCATCCAACCATCCATCATGCATTCCCTGTGGGGTGCTCTGGGCAACAGCTCTGTGAGTGAAGAGAGACACCCACTGCCCAGCTTCACACAAGCAATGATCCATGGCATCTGCCCCTGCCCAGCACCCGACACCATAGACACTGCACTGGGGCCTGTCTGTATCTGCAGGGGACTCAGCAGCATTCAACCAGGGATCTGGTTGGCTTCTGGGGGGATCAGCTTCTTGGGGACTGATCTGGTAGGGATGGTGGCAAAGTGTATATGGAGGGCACCTTCTCTGACTGTCCCACCTACCCACTCTGGCCCTTCACACTGGAAGAACTCTCAGAATTAAGCTAAAGCTCCAGCCAACCTAAGGAAGCCCCTCAGACCCCAGCCCACCCACACTGCATCGTGCACATTGCCTTTTGCCTTCACGTCTCTGCTCTGTGAGCAGCTCTGTCCCCGCACCCCTTATCCTACCCCTCCTGACTTGCCTCCCAGCATTCTGGACTTTGTGTGCCAGCCAAAGTTTGGCTGTGCCTGCCTACTCCTCTGGCTTCTTGGAAGTTACCTTGAGTGAAGACTCCCTGCTTGCCTCCCACTGTCCCCCCAGGCATAACTTAGCCGTAGGTCTACAAATGTTTGTCGAGCCTGTACTGTTAGCCAACAGTCATTGTTCTAGATGCTTGAACACATATGCAGAGATGCAGCCCTCCTCTCAAGGAGCTCTTGGTCTGCAGAAGCACAGGGGTCTGGTGGACGGTGTGCAAGAAGAGCAGGAACCAGGAGGAGGGTCTCAGTGCTGCTCCTGGGTCGGTGCAGGGTCCCAGAGCAGGGAACAGCCACGTCGGCCTTTGGAGCATGGGCAAGAAGCAGCCAGGTAGGTAGCCCGCAGCAGGCATTCCTGGAAGAGGGCCAGGGCTGTGTCAGGCAATCTGAGGCCTCCATCCTGCTCCTTCCCAGGCTCCTGCACAAGCCCCAAGCCCAGCCTGTGACACCCAGACACACAGACAGCACTGACTCCGGCTGGGCTGGAAAGACCTGCCACCCCGGTGTCTCCTCCACTCAGTGTCCTCTCTGCCAGCTGTCTTTATAGAAGCCCACTGATAAACACTGACGCTGTTTGGGGAAGGAGGGGGAGGGGAGGGGCAGTGTCAACCCCTTAGCACCCATTCCTCCTCAAGGATGTTCACCTGTACCTGGCAGCACAGGGACCCTAGGGAATGAGATGGAGGTGGGATTTTCTTCTTCTTTTTTAATGAAAGAACAGTGAAGGAAGGACCTATGCTACCACCAAACTAAAAATAATAACAAATATTAGCTTTGAGATCACCTTGCACAGTTTACAACTCACTTCAGCATGGTGATCTCATTTAACTCCTGTAACCAGCTTGTGAGATAGTCATGTCCCCATTTTACAAATAAGGAAAGTGAAATCTTTCCATACTGCTCCCTAGCTGGAAAGTGGTAAAGCTATGCCCATATCTGCCTTCCCCAAAAGCAGAACCCAAGGGCTTGGGTGCAGGTGGTTTATTTGGGAGATGATGCCAGGAAGCGGGAATGAGGGGGTGGGGAGAGTGAGACATGGAAGGCAGGCCTGTGTAAAGGGCATTATCAAGGTCGCGCTGTCAGCAACAGACTGACTTCCGCAGAACCCTGAGAAGAGTATGGAGTGCCTCTCAGATGGTCCAGGAAGGACAGAGGCAGGAGAATTACCCTGCTCCCTTTCTCCCTCACCTGAAGGCTGCCCCTAGAGATGTGGATGCCCAGCACTTCTGGGCTTCGTTCATTTGCACAGGGTCTGTAGGTTCCCTTTGGCTTCAGAGAAGTCCCCAGCAGCTGAGAGCCTGGAGTGGGAACCACCAGTGGACAAGGACTCTTTATCACACCTGTGACTGAAATCAGAACTGGTCACAGAGATGGGACTTGTGGCGCCCAGAGCTGTATTACAAGCTGCAGCCTGTGCCCCTAATGCATCCCTCTCTCCAAGCTGGGGGCAATATGTGAGCTGGACAGGCTTGGGGAGACATGGAGTTGGGGTCCTGGGAACCCCAGTGCAGAGATGGGGCCAGGGAGTAGGGAGAGACAGAGCGACCGGAAACAAGATGAAGAGTCCCACTTCATGGTGGTTCCAGAAGGGTCTCTGTCTCCAAGGGTCCCCATGGGAGCTGGAATTCTCTTACTTACAGTGAGGAGGAAGGGCAGGCATGTTAGTCTGCTCAGGCTACCATAACAAAGTGTCACAGGCTGGGTGACTTAAACAACAATTGATTTTCTCATAATTCTGGAAAGTTAAGTTCTAAGATCAAGGTGTCAGCAGGTTTGGTTTCTTCTGAGGCCTCTCTCCTTGGCTTGTAGATGGCCATCTTCTCCCTGTGTTTTCACATGGTCTTTTCTCTGTGCATGTCTGTGTCCTAATCTCTTCTCCTAAAGACACCAGTGATATTGGATTAGAACCCATGTTAATGACTTATTATAACTTAATCACCCCTTTAAAGACCTCATGTCCAAATACAGTCACATCCTGAGGTACTGGGGGTTAGGACTTCAACATATGAATGCGGAGTGGGCACAGTTCAGCCCATGACAGCAGGGAAGAGCCCTCTTGCTTTCCTGGATCCTGAGCTGTTGGCCCTGAGGAATAGTAAGGCATCTGTGCCCCAGGAACAAGGAGGCTGGGGGGAGGCTGGGCAGAGCACTCAGCCAGTGTCTAGACAGAAACTCTGCCAGACACACTGCCCTCTGGAAGCCAGCGGAAGCCCACACTTACCCACCCTCAGCAACTGAACCAAATAGGGGCTGAGTCAGGGGCTTTCCTTAGGGAACCAGTTTCTTACGCTGATTTCTGTTCCTGCACATCTGGGAGAAATGACTCGACCCTGAGAGTGGTTGCGAAATGGCAAACCACAGTGAGGGCTCACAATTCTTCTGCACCCCCCTGCGGTCTCATTTACTGCTGCCCCAGCTCTGTGGGGGCAGAACAGTTCTCCCTGTTGGCCAGATAAGGAAGATGAGATTCAGGAAATGCATTGACTCCCAAGGGCACACTGCTACTGAGCAGCAGAAGCAGGACTCAACCCAGATCTGAGCTGACCCATCTCTACTGCTCATTTGCAGCCACACCTCTGCCTTCAGGGACATTGGCTGCACCCCTTGGCCATAGCCATCAAGTCCCCCACCACAACTGGAATGTGTATCCATCCGGCTTTCCACAGTATGACTGGGTTAGTGGTACGAACGGGCTTCTCTCAGCATGTTTGACGGCTGGTATGTAAGACTGCCAGCCAGTTACCATAGCAACAGTGGTGGGAAGAAGCAACATCCTGGTGGCCTGGGTGGAAAGTGAGGATTAACATGGGGACAAAGATGCTCATAGCATGGACTTTCAGAAACCTGCCCTAAATGCCATCTAAGACTCAGTGCATCCTGAAGACCAGCTCAGCCCAGTGCTCAGTTGAGAAACTGTTTTCACTCTTTTTTATGGCTGAGTAATATTCCATTGTGTGTGTGTGTGTGTGTGTGTGTGTGTGTGCGCGTGCGCGCGTGTGCACGCATGTGTATATATGTATATACCATGTCTTTTTTATCCATTCATCTGTCGATGGACATTTAGGTTGCTTCCATGCCTGGCTATTGTAAATAGTACACCAGAAACTAACACAACATTGTAAATCAACTATACTTAAATTTAAAAAAATAAAATAGCATTCTAGGGGAAGTTAATTTTAAATCTGTCCAAGATGCGGAGGGGGACGAGGCAGCACGGAGGCGGCAGCCACATGAGGGGCTGCAGTGCCGGAGGCGAACCAGCGACCCAAACACCGGGGTTAACCACGTCTTGTCCAGGACCCTCCTAGGTGGGAATTATGAAGATGATGACCTAGTAAACTCTGATGAGGTTATGAAGAAACCATGTCCAGTATAGATTGTTCTTGCACATGAAGATGACCATAACTTTGAGCTTGATGAAGAAGCTTTGGAGCAGATATTGCTACAGGAGCACATGCAAGATCTTAACATAGTAGTGGTATCCGTGGCAGGAGCTTTTCCTAAAGGGAAATCATTTCTACTGGACTTCATGCTTAGATATATGTATAGCAAGGGTTCTTAAAGTTGGATTGGTGGAAGCAATGAACCATTGACTGGCTTTACTTGGCGAGTTGGTTGCAAAAGAGAAACAACAGGCATACAAGTCTGGAATGAAGTGTTTGTGATCGAGAGACCTAATGGAACAAAAGTGGCTGTGCTGCTGAGGGATACCCAGGGTGCCTTTGATAGCCAGTCAACTATCAAAGATTGTGCAACAGTGTTTGCTCTGAGCACTATGACTAGCTCTGTCCAGGTATATAATTTGTCTCAAAATATTCAAGAAGATGATCTTCAACACTTGCAGTTATTTACAGAATACAGCAGACTTGCAATGGAAGAAAACTGCCAGAAACCATTTCAGACATTAATGTTTTTGATTCAAGACTGGAGTTATCCTTATGAACATTCATATGGTTTGGAAGGTGGAAAACAATTCCTTGAAAAGAGATTGCAGGTAAAACAAAGTCAACATGAAGAGCTACAGAATGTAAGGAAGCACATTCACAACTGTTTCTCAAATCTTGGTTGCTTCCTTTTGCCACATCCTGGTCTTAAAGTTGCAACTAATCCTAGTTTTGATGGGAGATTGAAAGATATTGATGAAGAGTTTAAACGAGAGCTTCGAAATCTGGTTCCATTGCTACTTGCCCCAGAAAATTTGGTAGAAAAAGAGATAAGTGGATCTAAAGTCACTTGTAGAGATCTTGTAGAATAGTTTAAGGCTTACCTTAAAATTTATCAAGGAGAGGAGCTTCCACATCCAAAATCCATGCTTCAGGCAACAGCTGAAGCTAATAATCTTGCTGCAGTAGCAGGAGCAAGAGAGATCTATTGCAAAAGTATGGAGCAGGTAGGCAGTGGGGACAACCCTTACATTGCACCTTCAGATCTGGAGCGAAAACACCTGGATCTCAAGGAAGTGGCAATTAAACAGTTTTGTTCAGTAAAAAAAAAAAATGGGTGGAGATGAATTCTGCCCTCGTTATCAGGACCAGTTTGAGGCTGAAATAGAAGAAACCTATGCAAATTTTATAAAGCACAATTATGGCAAAAACATCTTCTATGTTGCTTGTACCCCTGCCACACTGTTTGCAGTCATGTTTGCTATGTATATAATCTCAGGACTGACTGGCTTCATTGCCCTAAACTCTATAGCCGTCTTGTGTAACCTTGTCATGGGGTTAGCACTGGCGTCTCTTTTTTTCTTTTTTTTTTTTTAATTTTTATTTATTTATTAATTTTTTTGGGCTGTGTTGGGTCTTCGTTTCTGTGTGAGGGCTTTCTCTAGTTGCGGCAAGCGGGGCCACTCTTCATCACAGTGCGCGGGCCTCTCACTATCGCGGCCTCTCTTGTTGCAGAGCACAGGCTCCAGACGCGCAGGCTCAGTAATTGTGGCTCACGGGCCTAGCTGCTCTGCGGCATATGGGATCTTCCCAGACCAAGGCTCGAACCCGTGTTCCCTGCATTGGCAGGCAGACTCTCAACCACTGCGCCACCAGGGAAGCCCTGACATCTCTTTGTACTTGGGCATATGTTAAATACTCTGGGGAGTTCAGAGAAATTGGAACAATGATTGATCAGATTGCTTAAACACTATGGGGACAGGTATTGAAGCCACTGGGTGATAATTTCATGGAGGAAAACATAAGGCAGTCTGTAACAAACTCTGTCAAAGCAGACCTGACTGACCAGGTGTCTCATCATGCCAGATTAAGGACAGACTGACAGTTCATCTCCTCATGGACTCCACTCTTTTTTTCATTCTTGCTGTACAGTGAGAACTCAAAAATAAACCAAAGTTTACAATCAACTGTAGAAGTAGTTTAGTATAACTGGCTTCACAGATGGCTGCCACAGAGTGTGAAATTGTTTGTTGGTTTTAAGCATTCTGTTCATGGCTCCTAAGACATGAAGATTGGCTGAGGAGCATTAGTTTTCATGCACACTTGTGCCATGTTTAATGCTTTTTTTCCCCTTTTTACTTAATCTAATGTTAGTGAAATTTGTCTTATGTAAAGGATATTTCAGGGAAATATTTTAAGAAATCTATTTAGAGTCTCTTTAACACAGTGTCCCATTGAAATTTTAATTTTTAGAGAAGTTATGAATCACTATCAAGAATCAGATTGGAATGACAATGAAGCCTTTATTGAGCCACGACATTAAAAGTATATATTGCTTTACTGCCTTCAATACCAGTATTACATAAATGCATGTATCAGAAACATCACAGAAATTATATGACAACTCTTGTAGCTAAGAAAGTGATTCTGAGGTGTACATTTGTCTTGCCTTTTTAAATTTATAAACCTGCCCTAAAAGGAGATGCATATCTGGGAAACTGAACTGTCTTGATGCAGTTTAGCCTTCATGTACATAAAATATGCCATTAATTTTATTGGGGGAGAAATTCCATCCAAAAATGTTGCCTACAGCTATGAGTTAAGAGTATCTATACAGTGTGTAGCTTTTATTTTCTAAAATCACAGATAGGGCAAGTATATGAATTATAAATATATAAATATGATTTTGTATTAAAAGTTTTGTAGTTTATGACGAAACCTGGTTCTGTGGTAGGCTAATGAGTACAGTCCCTGTGAAGGAATGTTTGTGGCTCATGTCAGTGTGTGAGTGCATAGACAATTTGAAGTTTTTGTTATATTTGTGATATTTATCTTCTTGAGCACTGCAGTCTCACCACGCCCCCAGCCAAGGAAATTCAGTGGAAATGTTTATCGTGACTTTGTCCTCTGTTGCATTTTAAAGTTCTTTCCTGTAATTTATTTTCAGTACATAATTAAATATTTGTATATATAAAATGGAACTTGTGATTTTTTTTTAAGGAATTCTTCAAATATGTATTCCACTACATAAACCTATTTGTTTATACTGAAAAGAGCATGAGTGGGAAACACCCAAGTGAGAGCTGTAAGGTATCGTACCTCATACCTCGAAGCTAAGCTTGTAAAAAGTTATTTTTCTGTGTCTGTCTCTGTTAGGGAAAACTTGTTGTGATTAGCCTAGGGGGTGTATTAATTTTGTTTCTCTCTCTCTTTTTTGTGGTATATGTAAGGCTAACATTTTGCAATACTTTCGTAGCCTTCTCTACGAACACCTATTAAAGCATCTAGTTTGGTTTATAAGTGAAGAGAACTCAGATGTTGAGTTGCATGGCTGAAAGCTCTAAATTTGCTTTGGTTGATCTATCCCCCTCCTGCTTGAAATCCTGTTTTTATATGGATTGTATTTGTTTCCATCTGTATTAAACTGCTACCAACTCATCTGTTCTTAAACAGAAAAAAAAAAGCATTCTATTCCTCCCCAACCCCAAAAAGAAACTGTTTTCTCTCCTCTCCCCAGACCTCTGCTCCCTCCTCTTAGCCCTATGTCATGATCCAGTCCTTGTTAACTTCCCAGTGAACAGGGAAAGTCAACCCTCCCACCCTGACACTGGCATCGTTTTGCCAGTTCTGAAAAGAATCGTCTTTAAAGAAAGCCAGGCCTAGGTGTAAATCTTAGTTCCACCAATTACTTACTCTCTGGTCTTATTCCAGTGATATAATCTCTCCACTTGGGTTCCTCACTATAAAAGGGAGATCATGATAGGCCGTATCTCACAGAACTGTTATAAGGATTGCATAGCTAATAAAAACAGAGAGTTCAAGGAAGGGCACATGGTAATTCCTGAATGAATAGAAATTCCCTTTCAGTTAAACCATTGGATCCCACTGTTAATCTCAGGTTGTGAACTGTTGCCTTTGGGAATTTTTTTAGAAGAAAGTAGAATAATGGGATTTTACTTGATTGAGACTCTGTGTGCAGACACAGGGACCCTATATTTGGAGCCAGGCCCCCAGCCTTACTTCTCCAGTGTTCAAGGAATGCAAATCCAAGGCCAGTCAACTGAGTGTCCCAGAGGAAGGCAGATCGTCATAGAGCTGAGAGCTAGCTGGGGCTATTAAAGGTGGACTCAGTGGTTCCCTAATGAAAAGTTGATAATTAGTCACTCAGTACACATTGTTGTGCCAGGAACTGTAATAGGTACTGGGAATACAGTAGGTAACAAAACAGATAAAAATCCCTGCTTCCTGGAGCTTACATTCATTACTTGTATTAATCTAATGGTGGGATCTAAAGGAAGTTGTTCTCTGAAGTCTTCCATGTGGGTCACAGGCCTCTGGAATCTTCTAGGAATGGGGAGGTGGGAGGTGCAGTAGGAGTTGTTTGAAAAAGAATAGTCATTATGCAACAGCTATTAAAATTTAAAGACCCAGGCTTCTGGTTTTATCTTTGGTGTGTAAAAAGATTAGAAATTATCACTCCAACCCTTACTATAAGGAAAAAACTAAACGAACTTAAAATCAATGACTTCTTCGACCCATCAGAGAATTGAGGTCACAGAGCAAACCACTACCCCAAATCTAGAGACATAGGGAAATTCAGAAAATAGCAGCCAAGATATGGCAGAGATTTTGGAATTATCAGATAGATAATTTAAAATAACTATGACTAGTATGTTAAGGACACTAATAGAAAAAGTAGACAACATGCAAGAACAGATGGCTGACAAAGGATTAATTTCCAAAATATACAAGCAGCTCTTACAGCTCAATATCAAAAAAACAAACAACCCAATCAAAAAATGGGCAGAAGACCTAAATAGACATTTCTCCAAAGAAGACATACAGATGACCAGCAAACACATGAAAAGATACTTGGCATCACTAATTATTAGAGACATGCAAATCAAAACTATAATGAGGTATCACCCCACACTGGTCAGAATGGCCACCATCAAAAAATCTACAACGATAAATGCTGGAGAGAGTGTGGAGAAAAGGGAACCCTCATACACTGTTGGTGGGAATGTAAATTGATACAGCCACTATGGAGAACAGTATGGAGGTTCCTTAAAAAACTAAAAATAGAAATACCATACGACCCAGCAATCCCACTACTGGGCATATACCCAGAGAAAACCATAATTCAAAAAAACACATGCACCCCAACGTTCAGAGCAGCACTATTTACAATAGCCAGGACATGGAAGCAACCTAAATGTCCATCAACAGAGGAATGGATAAAGGAGATGTGGCACATATATACAATGGAATATTACTCAGCCATAAAAAGGAATGAAATTGGGTCACTTGTAAAGATGTGGATGGACCCAGAGACTGTCATACAGAGTGAAGTAAGTCAGAAAGAGAAAAGCAAATATCATATAATAACGCATATATGTGGAGTCTAGAAAAATGGTATAGATGATCTTGTTTGCAAAGCAGAAATATAGACATGGGTGTAGAGAACAAATGTATGAATACCAAGGGGGAAAGGGGTGGGGAGAGAGAAATTGGGAAGGAACTCTACCTAATGCACTGTGGTAACCTAAACAGGAGGGAAGTCCAAAAGGGAGGGGATATCTGTATGCGTATAGCTGATTCATTTTGTGCAGTGGAGGCTAACACAACATTGTAAAGCAACCATACTCCAATAAAAATTAATTAAAAAAAGAAAAGAAAAGAAAAAAAAAAGAACAGATGGTTAATGTAAGCAGAGAGATGGAAACCCTAAGAAAGAATAAAAAAGAAATGCTAGAAATAAAAAACAGTGCAACAGAAATGAAGAATGCCTCTGATGGGCTCATCAGTAGACTGGACACAGCTAAGGAAATAATCAGTGAGCTTGAAAATATGTCAATAAAAAATTCAAACTGAATACAAAAAAAAAGAGAACAAAAAATCAGACAGAATATCCAAGAATGGTGAGATAATTTCAAAATGTGTAATAAGCACATAGTTGGAATGCCAGTAGGAGAAGAGAAAAAGGAACAGAAGAAATATTTAAAGTAATAATGGCCAAGAATTTTCCAAAATTAATGACTGTGTAGTAGAGAATTCTTACCCAAAAAGAGGGCTAGCCTTTGTCCTTGGCTTCTAGGAGGTAACCTTGGTTGTACCTGATAGGAATGTCTTCATTTAGGGCAAGGGTTGGCTACACCAGATCTTAGAGTATTGCTAACCACACCTGATAGTAGAAGCTGCTCATGCTAGAAAGACCAATCATGTGATTTAAGGTGGGAGCTTTGGGTCAAGTGGTATCGGTCAACCCTGAGGCTGAGATCAACCAGGTGGACAATCAATCATGCCTATGCAATAGAGCCCAAATAAAAACTCTGAAAACTGAGGCTCTGGCAAGCTTCTCAGTTGACATTAGTCTGTATTGTCACACATTGATGCTGGCTGGGCAATATGTCCTGACTCCATGAGAGAGAACAATGGAAGCTGTGCATTTGGAACCTTCTCAGACTCTGCCCTATTCATCATTTCCTTGGTTGATTTTAATTTGTATTCCTTCCTTGTAATAAACCACAGCTATGAGTATAATAGCTTTCAGTGAGTTCTATGAGTTCTTCTAGCAAATTACTGGACGGAGGGTGGTTTGGGAGAACACCCCCAAACTTGGCAGTTGATGTCAGGAGTGAGGTTGGCCTTATGGAGAACTGTGTGCCCTCAAACTTGATAGCTGACTCTAAACTTTGTGCCTTGGCCAACTCCAGGCAGTGACAGTCAACAAACCACAGATCCAGGAAGCTCAGAGAACACCAAGTAGGATAAAATTATGTGCATATTAGGCATATCATATGCAAATTGCAGAAAACAGAAGACAAAGAAAATCTTGAAAGAAGCTGGGAGTAGGGGGAACCACCTTACCTTTGAGTAACAAGGATAAAAATTACATCAGACTTCTCATCAGAAACATACAAGCAAGAAGAGAGTGGAGTGAAATATTTAAAGTGTTGAAAAAAACATCCCAACCAATATAGGATTCTATATCTATTGAAATTATTCTTCAAAAGTGAAGGCTAAATAAAGATGTTCTCAGACAAACAAAAATTGAGTGTATTCATCACTAGTAGACTTGTTCTGCACAAAATGTTAAAAGAAGTTCTTCAGAGAGAAGGAAAATGATATAGGTCAGAAACTGAGATATACATAAAGAAAGAGTATCCAGAGAAGGAATAAATGAAGGTAAAACGAAATCTTTTCTTTTTCTTATTCTTAATTGATCTAATAGATAACTGCACAAAGTAACAATAGTAACAGTGTTTTGCGTTATTATGGTATACAGATGGCTAGACTAGTAACAGCAATGTCATAAGGAACAGAAGGGATGAATTAGGAATACTCTGTGTAAGGAACCTGCACTATTTGTGAAGCAGTAGTATAGTGTTATTTGAGAGTGGACTTAGATTAGCTGTAAATATATATTGCAGACTCTAGGGCAACCACAAAAAATTTTTAAGTAAGTATAATCAATATGCCAAAAAGAAATAATTGGAATATGCCTACCACTACTAAAGAAATTGAATCAGTAAGTAATAAATTTCCAAAAAAAGAAAACACCAGGCTGAAATGGTTTCACTGGTGTGTTTTACCAAACATTTAAGGAAGAAATGATACAAATTCTCTACAATCTCTTCCAGAAAATAGAAGTAGAAGGAACACTTCCTAATTCATTCTATGAAGCCAGTATTACCCTAATACCGAAACCAGATAAAGACAAGAAAGGAAAGCTACAGACAAATATCTCCTGTGAATATCGGTGCAAAATTCCTCAACAAAATATTAACAAAATGAACCCAACAGGGACTTCCCTGGTGGTCCAGTGGTTAAGACTTTGCCTTCCAATGCAGGGGGTGCAGGTTCAATCCCTGGTCCAGAAGCTAAGATCCCACATGCCTTGCGGCCAAAAAACCAAAACATAAAGCAGAAGCAAATTCAATAAAGACTTTAAAAATGGTCCACGTCTTCAAAAAAATTTTTTAAATAAATAAAAATATTTATTAAAAAATGAAAAAGAAAAAAAAAAATGAAAAAGAAAAAGAACCCAACAATGTATAAAAAAAATTATATAACACAACCAAGTGGGGTTTATTGCAGATGTGCAAAACTGGTTGAACATTCAAAAAAAATATCAATTTAATCCACCACATCAGTAGGCTAAAGAAGAAAAATCATGTGATCAAATGAATTGATACAGAAAAATATTTGACAAATCCAACACCTATTCATGATAAAAACTCTCAGCAAACTGTGAAATGAGGAGGATCTCCTCAACTTGATAAAGAACATCTCAAAAAAACTACAGCTAACATGATAATGATGAGAAACTGGATGTTTTCTCCCTATTTTGGTAACAAGACAAGGATGTTCCCTTTAAGCACTCCTATTCAAAATTGTACTGGAAGCTCTAGCTAGTGCAATAAGACAAGAAAAGGAAATAAAAATTATACAGATTGGGGAGGAAGTTTTAACTGGCTTCCTTCATAGATGATAAAGTTATCTATGCAGAAAATCACAAAGGATCTACAAAAAAAAATCCCCAAACAAAAAAACTCCTAGAACTAAAAAGCAATTATAGAAAGGTTAGGATGCAAAGTTAAAATACAAAATTCAGTTTCTTTCCTTTATACTTGTTTAAAATGAACCAGTGGAATTTGAAAATAAAAGCACAATGCCATTTGCATTAGCATGAAAAATTAAATACATACATAAAGATCTAACAAAATATGTAGAGAATCTACATGCAGAAAACTACAAGATTCTGATGAAAGAAATCAGAGGATCTAAATAAATAAAGAGTTCAGGTGTCAGTTCTTCTCAACTTGATCTATAGATGTAGCACAATCTCAATAAAAATCCTGGCAAGCTATTTTATAGGTATCAGCACACTGATTCTAAAGTTTACATAGAATGGCAAATGATCCAAAGCCACCAACACAGAACTGAAGAAGAATAACATAGTTGGAGGAATCACACTACCCAAATTCAATTTAATTATATTAAAGTTACAGTAACCAAGATAGTGTGTGGTATTGGCAAAAGGATAGACATATAGACGAATGGAATCACATAGAAAGCCGAAAAATAGACCCATGCAAATATAGTCAACTGATCTTTGGCAAAGAAGCAAAAGCAATTTAATGGAGAAAGGATAGTACTTTTAACAGCTGTTGCTGGAACAGCTGTATGTCCACAGACCAAAAAAAACAAAACAAAACATGAGCCTTGATACAGACATTATACCTTTAGCAAAAATTAACTCAAAATGACAATAGACCTAAATGTGAAACACAAGATACAAAATTTATAGAAGAAAACATAGGAGAAAATCTGGTAACCTTAGGTTAGCACTGAGTTTTTAGATACAACACCAAAACGGTGCTCCATTAAAATAAAACTATTAAAATTCAAAACTTCTGTTCTGAGAAAGTCACTCTGAAGAGAAGGAAGCCATGGACTGGGGGAAAATATTTGCAAAATACTTTTTTTTTGAGTTGTATGAGTTTTTAAAAATATATTCTAGATACAAGTGACTTAATAGATGTAAGATATGCACAAATTTTCTCCTATTCAGCAGATTATCTTTTCACTTTCTTCATGGTGTCCTTTGAAGCACAAAATTTTTCATTTTGATTACATCCAGTTTATCTATTTTATTTTCTTATTTAGTTTTCTTCTATGAGTTTATAGTTTTAGCTCTTATATTTAGGTCTTTGATACATTTTTGAATTAATTTTGGTGTATGGTATGAGGGAGGGGTCCAACTTGACTCTTTTGCATGTGGATATCAAGTTGTCCCAGCACCATTTGTTGAAAGGACTATTCTTTTCCCCATTGAATTGTCTTCACACCCTTGTTAAAAATCAGTTGACCATAAATATGAGTGTTTATTTCTGAACTCTTGATTCTATTCTAGTACTGAAGTGTCCCTCAGGATGCAGGACTTTCAATGCTAAAACCAGGATAATCTGGAGCAAACTAGGATTTTGATCACCCTACAGCTGAGTAGGGCTTGACCAACCGCTGCCCAGATTCCTCTCTCTGCGTTTATATACATTTCACTGCACCCCAACCCTTCAACTACTGGATCCATCCTTCCTTTGAATTATCACTATAGAAATCATTGCATGCTCAGGGAAGGAATTCAAACAGCATAGAAAAGTGTAAAGCAGAAAACAAATGACTCCAAACTTCCATCCCTACTCTGCAGAAATAACTACTGTTATCTCCAAAAAGTTTTGACACATATATGCATCTTTCCTTTTGATAAGGACACGAGTGGAATTGGAACATGCATACAGTTTAACAATCAGCTCTTGAAGCTGTACAATGTCCACTTTATGACTGTACACTAGTCATTTCACAATACCCCAGAGATCGGCCTTTAGCCCCATTGAAGACTAGGTCCCCTGGGAAGCTGACTCTGAGATGGAGGTCAGCATGGAGTAAGTTTATTGAAGAGTGATAGGTGTGGGGAGTCAGGAAGCAGGGCTGAGCATAGGGAGAAGTTGGACTGCAATGCAGGCCTGACAGTGACCTCTGGGATCTTCATAAATCCCTTGGGATATCAGTGGAGACTTAAATTCAAAATAAAAAATGTGGAAAGAGAGCAAGATGCCATGGGTACAGGTCAGAGCTGCCACCCATTGCCTTACCCAGGGACAGAACAGGACACTGAATAGTCCCTTGTTCTCTGCTCTCTCTCAAACCCAGTCCTGGGCATGGGCTCCGAAATGTGACAGGTCCTGCCTTTATTATTTTTTCTTGCCTAATTGCCTTGGCTACAACTTCCAGTACAATGTTGACTAGTAAGAGAAGATATCCTTTTATATCTGCTGAGACCTGTTTTGTGGCCTAACATTTGGTCTATCCAAGGATGTGTTCCCTGTGCAGTTTAGATGAATGTGTATTCTGTTGTTTTTGGGTGGAGTGTTCTATAGATGTCTGTTAGGTCTAGGTGGTTTCTTTGTTGCTTTTCTATACATTATTGAAAGTGGGATATTGAGGTTTCCAATTACGATTGTTGCATTCTCCATTTCTCCCTCAAGTCTATCTATTTTTGCTTCATGGACTTTGGTGCTCTATTGTTAGGCAAATATATGTTTATAATTGTTATATCTTGATGTATTGACCCTTTTATTAATATATATTATCCTTCTTTCTCTCTTGCAGTAATTTTTGTCTTGAAGTCCATTTTGTATGATTTTAGTACAGCCACTCCAGCTCTCTTTTGGTTACTGTTCGTATGGAATCTCTTTCTAAATTCTTTCACTTTCAACATATTTGTGTCTTTGAATCTAAAATAACACTTTTTAAAGAGTACATTGCTGGATTTTTTAAAAGTCAATTCTACCTACACCTTCCTTTTATTTGGAGAGTTCAATTCATTTACATGTAAGGTAATTACTGATAAGAGAGGACTTCCTCCTACTATTTTGCTATTTTTTTCCTATGTGTCATATCTTTTTTGTTCCTCACATCCTCAATTACTGAATTCTTTTGTATTAAATGGATATTGTCTGTCATAACCTTTTAATCACCTTGTTGTTTCTTTGACTGTATAGTTTGGGGGTTATTTTCCTAGTGGTTGCCTTGGAGATTACACCTTAATCTGTGTCAATCTAGTTTGGATTAATAAATACAGTATACAGAAACTTTTTATTTTATTTTTTAATTGAAGTATAGTTGATGTACAATAGTATATAAGTTACAGGTGTACAATATATAGTGATTCACAATTTTAAAGGTTATATTTATTTATTTATTTGTGGCTGCATTAGGTCTTTATTGCTGCATGCAGGCTTTCTCTAGTTGCAGCGAGCGGGGGCTACTCTTTGTTGTGGTGAGCGGGCTTCTCATTGCGGTGGTTTCTCTTGTTGCAGAGGCACGGGCTCTAGGTGTGCAGGCTTCAGTAGTTGTGGCACTCAGGCTCAGCAGTTGTGGCTCGTGGACTCTAGAGCGCAAGCTTGGTAGTTGTGGCGCACAGGCTTAGTTGCTCCACAGCATGTGGGATCTTCCTGGACCAGGGCTCGAACCTGTGTCCCCTGCATTGTCAGGCGGATTCCTAACCACTGCACTACCAGGGAAGTCCCACAATACATCCTTGAGCCTATCTTACACCTAATAATTTGTATCTCCCACTGCCCCACCCCCCTCTCCTCATTGGTAACCACAAGTTTGTTCTCTACATCTGTGAGTCTGCTTCTTTTTTGTCATATTCACTAGTCTGTTGTATTTTTTAGATTCCACATATAAGTGATATCATACAGTATTTGTTTTTCTCTGACTTATTTCACTTAGCATAATGCCTTCCAAGTCCATCCATGTTGCAAATGGCAAAATTTTATTCTTTTTATGGCTGAGTATTCCATTGTATATATACATCACATCTTCTTTATCCATTTATCTGCTGAACAAAAACTTTTATATATTTTCATCATCACTCATTATATCTTTAAATATTGTGTGCTCATCAACATAGATTTATCAGTTTTTTACACAGTTACCTTTTAAATCAGATAAGGAAAAAGAGAAGTTACAAGAAAAATGCATCAATAGCATCTTAAATACTTACCTATACCATGACTTTTACTGGTGTTCTTTATTTCTTCATGTGGGTTTGAGTTAACTGTCTAGTGTCCTTTCATTTCAGCCTGAAAGACTCCCTTTAACATTTCTTGTAGGGCACATCTGCTAGCAATTAACTGTCTCAGTTTTTGTTTATCTGAGAATCTGTTAATTGCTCCTTCATCCTGAAGAATAATTTTGCCAGATGTTGATTTGGGGTTGACAGTTTTTCATGGAACCCTTTGAGCATGTTGTCTCACTGCAGGCGAAAGCAAGGCAGCATGTGTGCACCAGACCCTCACCAGGGTCAGACGTGTACACCCAGACAGGAGCTGGATTTGAAACAGATGAGAATGAAGTAAAGGTTGGGAGGAAAGAAGTGTTTGTCAGGGTGGGAGGGCCTCCTCCAGCAGCACCTTCTGGATGAGCTGTGAGTACCGTCGGTCATGGAAATATGACAATAGGCTGTAGAAAACTAGAGCCATGGTCTGGAAGGATGGCCTGTGGTTTCCAGTCTGAGACATGCAATGATTAGCTTGGTGGCATAATTGGGGAAATAAGGAAGGAAATGTCATCTGTGGGAGAACAGACAACTGGGAGACAGTGCCATCTGTGCTGAGTTAGGAAAATTAGGAAGTGAGAGAGGAGAGGAATGTGAAAACAGGGGCTGAGAGGCATGATATGGGCATCAGTTAGAATTCTGTGGGTTGCAAGTCACAGAAAGGCAACCCAAGCCAGCTAAAGGCCAGAAAAGGGAATTTATTCGAAATATATGAGAGATTTACAAAATCCTTTGGGAGCTGGAGAACCAGGCTTGGAAAACAGCCAAGAATGATGGTGGCTTCAGGGGGCCTAAAAGCAAGAATCACAGGATCATCTTCTTGCAGGAATGGCATGGTCAGGACATCTCTGCAGGACACCTCCACTGTGTTAGAAGGCACCAAGGTCACAACAGGACATCATCACTGCTGCCGGTGCTGGGAAGTCCATCTCACCATCTCTCAGTCTTTTCATGACATGCTCAAGATTAGATCAAACCCAGGCAGGGGCATCTGATGGCCTGAGTGTACATCACATGGCTACAACCAACTGCCTGCAGGGACAGAGCAGACCAAAAAGGGAGGTGGCGGGGGGGTCGCTCCAGAACAGGAAGGGGCCAGATGTTGTACAGCCCCCAAACGAGTCCCGTTCCATTATAATAAATGATGTAAAGGGAGGTGTGATTTTGAGAGAAGAGAGACCTGAGTGTGTTTGTCAGCTTGGAGAAGAGAACCAGTGAGGGAGGGCAGGATTAAAGATGCAAAAGGAGGGGAAATGATTGGAAGAGCCGATGAAGGTTGTGTGCCCGGGGGGAGGGGCTGGTCAAGCGGAGGAGGAGGAATCTTGACTTTGGGGAGAGGTGTGAGTTGGGAGAGAAGGCGACTGGGAAATTTCCATTCTTTCCATCTGTTCCAATCCCTGCCTTTCCACAACAAGCAGGTGTTTTCACGAGGGAGAAGACTTGTTTTTCAATAATGAAAACTGACCAAAGTGGTGATTCATCATTTTCTAAAATCCGACTCTTTGTGGGAGGGGACATCATTTCAAACCTGCTTCCTCGTTGGACCTGAGTGAGGACAGGGGCTGCCACTGGAGCCTGGGCAGGCTGATGCTGGTGGTAACCCCACCTCTGAGTCCCCCACCCCCTGCTACAGGGGAAGGGTGACAGCTCCTTGAAACCTCAGAAGCTCATGTTCCCAGGACCCAAAACCCACTAGTGAAGTATCATTTCCCTCTTTCCTCTCAGCCTCTGACTGCCAGAAGCAGGAACCTAGCAGGGGACCCTTGCCTGGCCCAGGGTGTCAGGCCTGGTGGGCTGGGGTCCCACCTGCCACTTCCCACAGTGCCCTGAGGTTGACAGTTTTTCATGGAGCCCTTTGAACATGTTGTCCCACTGCAGGCGAAAGGGGGGCAGGGTCTGTCCCATTGTTGGCTCTACACAACCCTCTAATGGAAGCTTTCCCTTCTGAGGAAACCACAGTGAGACTTTGCAGCTGAATAAAATTTTATCTGAAAGCTGCCCAATTAAATGGGGAGCCCAGACAGTTGCCCAGGTGGAGCAAAGAGTCTTAGGTGAGTAGAGTTAGTCTGAACCCAGGATTTACAGAGGCCTGAAAATGAGGCCTGTGAGGTTCACAGGACCTGTCAGGTACACACAGCTGAGCTGCTCAGTGTCCCTTTCAGGAAAGGACTTGCCGCCCAGCTGCAAGGAGTGGGGGGGGTCAGCTGACACCACCAGCTGTTAGCTCTTTTAGGGTCAGCCTCAGCTTTTGCGCCAACTTTATGCTCTTCTTAGGTGGCTCCCAGCCAATGACTACACAAGGCAGTGGTAGCCAAGGTCATGCTCCTCTCCGAGAAGGCCCCCAGCCAATGACGGTAGTACATGGACCTAACCACCTCCACCCAAAGCCAGACCCTCTTCTGGGCCATCTGCCTCGGAGCTCCCAGGTGGGCTGGCAGAGACACTGTCAGGTTTGCTTATGGCTCAGACACTCCCCTCCCTCCCCACTCCTGCATCCTCCCCTTTCCTAAACAAGTGTTCATCTCTCCTAAAACTCTCATCTCCGCATCAGCCACTGGAGAACCCAGCTGGTACACCACTCATCCATCAACTCAACACTAAGCCCCCCTGGACATCAGCTGTCTGGACATTAGCTGTTGCAAAGTGAAAGGTGATGGGTGACAAGTGGTATAGTGGAGGTTCAAACCAAAGGTTATGGTTTCTGAAGCAGCTCACCTAGTTACCCCTAAGCCACCTCTCCCCCTAGGCCAGGGCTGCAGGACTCAAGGATACATGCCTGAGGCTACAGGTCACGAGTATGGGGCTTTCCAAGCAAAGCCTCTGAATTCTGGTCTGAACGCTCTTGCTGGCCCAGTGTGTCTGGTGGTTTTCCAGTGCCCAACCCTGGGTTCTGCATCTTTGTCCTTCTGACTCTCTGCCCAGGATCCCAGGACACCAAAGACCCAGAAAAGTAAGAGTCCAGGGCTCTAGACCCCTTCTGGGGGCCTGGGCTATGTGTAAGAGGGTGTACCATAGACTGCAGTGTGTGGACAAGACTGAAATTAAAAGCCAAGCTACACATCTGGAGGGGGCATTGAGCCAAAGGACAGAGACAGACTTCAGGCCAAAGGCAACAGGACTGAGGCCCTGCCCTCTTCCCTCAGGGACACAGCAGCTTGCAGGACCCAAGTGCCCAGAGGTGAAACCAAGGCTATGCTCAGAGTACCAGCAAGGCAAGGCCACCAAAGTGGGAGAAAAGTTCACCTTTGATAATCTGACACAATTTTGCAATTAAAGAATAGATACATGTATATGTATAACTGAATAACTTTGTTGTACACCTGAAACTAACACAACATTGTTAATCAACTATACTCCAATATAAAATAAAAAGTTTAAAAAAAAAGAAAAAAATCTAGAAAGAATATTTTAAAGTCAGCATACTATAAGTTTTGTTTATAGTTTATATTTCAATTATAGGCTATAATATTTAAAATATGGGTTAATTTTTAAATTATAGGTAATAAATATGGGTAATTTAAATTTTATATATCTAAGTTATGGGTAAGGTCTTAGGGTCTAGCAGGAGGGCTTTTAGAAGGTTCATGTGTCCTCAGGCATGGGTGATGAGGGAGACATTAAAGGTGCTAAACTGTAACTCTAGGGCTCCGAGCAGGGAGGTGACACTGAAACAGGGTCCAAAAGGATGCATCAAAGGAGGCGAAGAAAGGCAGGCAGTGAGTATATCTGATGGGAAGGTCGGCTGTAGTAACAAAGAGGACCAACTAGGTAACAGCTCTTCTTCTCACAACCGTCTGAGATATTTCTGGTTGACAGTAGGGGCTGGGCTCACTCAGTCATTCAGGGACCCAGACTGTGGGGCCTCTGCCCTCTTTTACACGGGGCTTCCAAGGTGGCCCCAGGAAAGGGAGGCAAACATGGAGGATTGTTGGGGGGAGGAGTTTTGTGGGCTATGCCTAGAAGTGGCCACAATATGTCTGCTGATGAACAATGCCGGGGCCCAGCCACACCAAACTGCAAGGCGGCTAGGAAATGTGGAGCACCTAGGTGTGCCCAGGAGGACGGGGAGAACAGATTTGGGTGGAGAGCAAACATCCTCTGCCCACAGCAGGGAGTCGACAGTGACTGGAGCACACAGAGCAAACCTCACAGGGGATGACCGGAGGCGTGCTGGCAAATGCCTAACAACTGGCTTTCTGGAAGGAAACAAAATTGAAGTCCTGGTTATGTCAAACTGTAATCAATATCGAGGCTGCAAAGAACAAAGAGCTTTATTTGGGGGTCTTATGAATTGCAATTTGGGAGACAGATTCCAAAGAGTGTTCTGGGGAAGAGAAAGAGTCAGGGGCTTATAAAGACAAAAGCCACAAGGCTATACTCTGACACAGGGAAAGAAATATTTGTCCTTAAGGAATAGGCTGTCATGAATTATTCTAGGGTAAGGGTCTAATAAGTATCTCGAGTTTCTAGCAGGTGTTCTGGATGTCTTCGTTAGGACAATATGTAGTTAAAAGATCAGATTCCATCTGGGCTGAGACATGCGTAAGCCGCACTTCCTCAACGGCCTCCAGGCTTCATTTTAGAGACCTCTCATAGCAATACCAACTCCACTTTTTATTTTCTTTTTCACAATTGATAGCATTTGCTGATTTTCTTGGTATATTATAAATATTCCCACCACCATCAGCTTCAAACTACCAGCATAGCAGCATGATCAGTGAACAAGGAGCTGGGAAGAGATGTATAGTAGCAGCCCAGTATATAGTTGAATTAGGGTTCTTCAGAGAAACAGAACCAATCAAGGATATATATATATGTACCTCAAGGATATATAAACGCTTGATTATATGTATATACAGTGATCTTCCTCAACTTACAATGGAGTTATGTCCCAATAAACCCATCGTTAAGTCAAAAATGCATTTAATATACCTAATCTACTGAACATCTTGGCTTAGCCTAGCCTACTTTAAACATGCTCAGAACATGTACATTATTTGGGCAAAAATCGTCTGACACAAATTCTCTTTTATAACAAAGTGTTGAACATCTCATGTAATTTATTGAACACTGTACTGAAAGTGAAAAAACAGAATGGTTATATGGGTCTAGAATGGTTGTAAGTGTATCTGTTGTAAGTTCCTGGCCACGATCGCCTGGCTGACTGGGAGCTGTGGCTCACTGCCACTGCCCAACATCATGAGAGAGTATCATCTGGCATGTGGCTAGCCCAGGAAAAGATAAAAGTTCAAAAATTTGAAGTACAGTTTCTACTGAAAGTGTATTACTTTCACACTATCATAAAGTCAAAAAATCCTAAGTTGAACCATCATAAGTCAGGAACTGTCTGTATATATCAAGAGATTTATAACAAGGAATTGGCTCACGTAATTATACATGAGCCAATTGGGAGGCTGAGAAGTCCCAAGATCTGTAGTTAGCAAGCTGGAGACCCAGGAGAGCCGATGTAGTTCTAGTTCGAAGGCAGGAAAAAAACCAGTGTCCCAGCTCAAGGCATTCAGGAGGAGGAGTTCCCTTCTACTCATGCGAGGGTCAGCCTTTCTGTTCTAATCAGGCCCCCAGCTGACTGGATGAGCCACCTCAGGAAGGGCAATGTGCTTTATTCCATCTACTGATTCAAATGTTAGTTTTGTCCAGGAACACCCTCACAGACACACCCAGAATAATACTTGACCAAATGTCTGGGCACCCTGTGGCCCAGTCAAGATGACATAAAAATCAACAATCATAATAGTATTTGCACCATACAGATAGGATAGAGAGAAATAATCCTAAAAATGTAGACAATAGGAAAATGTAGTAAGTAATTAGAAAGCCATGTCTGTTGAGTATGTATTGCCTTTGTTTCTAATATAGTTTATTTAATTGTAAGTTTACATAATTTAATTTCTAATGATGTCTGTGTTAAAATTACAACATTCCTAAAAATTTAACAGCTCTCAGGGCTATTGGGACCAGCTGGCTGGTCCAGCACACCAGTGGGATGGACAAAAGTGGTGTGCTAGGGAGCTAGAGCTTCAGCTGCCTGGCAACAGAGACTGAGAGTGCCGTAAGCAGGGAGTCAGGGGACATTGGTGCTGGTGACCACTGAGCAGGCGTCTCAGACTCAGGGCTCTGCTATCTGTATGACATCTTTGTATAAATTAGAGAAAGGCTTGCCCTTCTGGTGGCAGATCCCTCTCACCATGCTAGAACACATGGCTTTGCCAGCAGAGCCCAAACCCAGCCCTATTCCCCCTCCTACTGGATACTTTTGTGCAGTGCACAACCTCTACAACAGTACCTGTAGCTCTCATGGAGCTGTTTCATGTTGAGCCTTGAGATATAGGCCCCTTTCCACTTTCTATTCGGGAGACTGATTGGCAAACGTGTACCTCCCTCAGAAGAAGCCTCCCTCAAGGCAAGAGCAGGCAAAGACTGCTTCTGGTGGCTCCAGGCTCAAGGATATGCAATTATCTAATAAAGTAGTGGTTCTCAACCCTGGCCGCACATTGGATCACTGGAGGAGCTTTTACACCTCCCAGGGACCAATGTCCAGACGAGTTAAATTGGAGCTGACAGGGGTGAAACAGAAGTTAGCTTTCAGAGCTCCCTAGTTTGCAGCCAAGGTTGAGAACCACTGATCTGAAGCCATCCTGGCTCTGAGCCAATGATGTTGGTGGGTGACCATCCCACCAAGAGGTGTGCATTTCTGCAAATGCCTTCTGGACAGTTCTGCCCTCCCAATCCTCTCCACTTGTCTTTCAGTGCCCAGAGGTGCCTGGCCCAGAGGAGCCCTTAGAAAATGCAGAAATGATGCAGGGCAGGGAACCAGCAAAGGGAGACCCAGGACCACGGCCGGGAGGTAGAGTGCTGTAAGGGCAGTGGGAAAGGGGGCCATCTCTCTGTCTCTACTCCTAATTGAGGCCCGTATTTCCCCTCCTTGGCTTCGGATTCCTGCCTGTGTAAGAGGAGTGGGGCAATTCCTTCAAATAAAAGCTTACTCAGGAGGCCACCATATTCAGCAGATTCCCTTGCTCTGCTCTTGTCCTCACCCCACCCTCCCTCCTGGTGGCCTCAGAGGAAGCTGGAAGGAACAGAGTGCTGTGGTGCACGGTTTGTAAACTTCAGGAAGGAGGGGGTGCTAATGTCCCTTCCAGCTGGAACCCATGGATCCCTTCATCCAAAGAAGTACTGGGAACGTGATCTGAGGGCATAGAGAAGGAAAGAGCTAACTTGCCCCCGTCCCATGCCCCCCACCATTCTCTGGTGCAGAGTTCAGATTAGCTCCTGCCCTTTTCCCAGCTTCACTCTGGGCTTGAGCTTAGAGCCTCTGTGGTTTTGCCCATTTCCAATGCTGATCCCCGGAAAAGCAGATGGGTAAGCTCAGCAGCTAAATATCATCCAGGGAAACAGCTGCACAGAAAAAGCTCCCGGGAGTGGTTTCTTAACCAAAACAAGTGTGAATGGACCCAAACTAAGTCTTCAGGGTATTTTTCCTGCCTCTGGCTTGGAAGTGGTCCAGGCTGCATTACTCACAGGCCTTCGTGATTGCTCAAGATGTTGTCAGTGGCCGTGGGACCTCCCTCTGTGACCCTGATGTGACTTGAGGTTTTCCAGCTCTGTATCTCTCCTCTCCTGCTAGATGGCCTCTGTCCCAGCCTGATCTGACCTTTACCTGGGCCCCAAAAAACAGGAGGGCGATTCTGTCATTTCAGTGGTGTTTCTCGAATCTGCCCATCAAGCCAATATTCCTCATGGGGTTCCTGGCCTGAGTCCAACCTGAGGCTCAGGGCTGGGCCTGCAGAAGGGGCATTGGACAGTCTGAGGGACACAGATAAGAGCCCTGAGGAAGTGCTTACTGGCTCTCCTTCTGGAGGTAGAATCAGGACAGTTTCATGGGAGACTTGCTTAGAATGATCAGACTTCTGTGGCTGAAACACACACTCCAGAGAGAAGGAACTGGGAGCACACAGGAGCAGGGGCTGTGCATGCATATGGTTGTGTGTAGCATTAGCAAGAGAGGTCACAGAGGAAACCATGGCCAGTACCATAAAAGGCCTTGAATGTTATGGCAAACTTACTTATGCTTATTCATCCCTTCTGAGGAGTAGCTGAGGGCCAGAGTAAGTGACTGGATGCTAAGTAAGACAGCTTTGTCTCCAGGGATTCTGCTCTCTCCCTTTACCCTGGCGATTTGACCTACCACATCCTGGTGAGTCCTTAACCTCTCCCATCCTCCCCTCCTCTCCATAGTCCAGATCCTGTCCTTCCCAGCACGGACAGCCACAGTGGACCCCTCAGCCTCTGGACCCTCTTCCTTTCCAGCTACTAGAGTTGATTACACATCAGTCCGCCATTTGGGGACCAGCGGACATAGCGGCACTATGAAGATTAGGGTGGGAGCACGGCCGTTCAAAGCAGAGAGGTCCCTGTTCAAATCCCTCATCTTCCACCTATTAAGAGGATCACACAGTACCCAGGCCCAAAGAACCCAGCGCCAGGCGCAAATGCCTGACAGGGCACATGGGGTGATTTCAGGGGCACAAAGTCTGGTCCTCACCATCTAGCAAGTTCACTGAGGGCTCTCAAGCCGGGAACGTTCACAGGAAGTGGTTGGAATCAGGGTACTTAGACTGGCATCACAGAGAAGCATAGGATGTAGAGACAGCCTGGGTTCAGGTCCCAGCCCTGACAGGATTGTGTGACTCTGGGCAAGATATTTCACATTTCTGTGCCTTATTTTCTTCATCTGAAAAGCCATGATAAAGGCTTCCCTGCCTCAGGGAATTTGAGAATTAAATGAGATACTGAATATAAAGCACCAACCTCAAGGACACATAGTAGGCACCTAATAAATGAGAACGGTTACTGTGATTGCATTTCTTGGGCAATTTTTAGGATCTTGAGTCTGAACCTCCCAAAATTCCCCACCGTACACTCTTTAGAACTGTACTAGTATTAAACAGAAACATGGCAGTTAGCAGAGATTTCACTACCCAGTGAACAGTTTTTGAGATCCTACTTACTATGTGCAGGCCCTGAACTAAGTGCTTCACCGCATTCTTATTCCTTTCACCTTATTAAGGTGGCAAAAAATTAACATCCCTAACCGGCTTTGCTGGACCAGTCCCCTGAGGCTCTGAATATGCCAAAGTTGCACGCTCTTTCTAAGACACACCTGTCTTTCCACAGTTGGAACGGTCATAGACGGCCTCCTGGGCCCTCCTGGCAGGAAACATCAGGCAGAGCAGGTCCCCAGTGGACGGACCCTGGAAGGATCCTTGGCCCGCCCGGGCCTCGGCCACCCGCTGCCCAACCGCCGGGCCTTGGCAGGGCGTGCGGGACCCCGGGCGGCCAGAGGCCGTGCATTTCCTGCGGCCTCTTGGTGGCTCCAGCCAGTGGCGCGCACCCCCGACAGGCCCTCCCCGTGCAGAGGGCGGATCCGAGCTCGGAGCCCGCCCGCCCTCTGGGACCATCGGACCAGCTGGGACCGCGCGCTCCGCCCGGCTCCTCCCTCCCCGCCCTCCTCTCGCCTCCGCCCGACCGGCCGCCAGCTCCGCTCTGGGATGGGCTGTGCCGCGTGCGCCCCGGCCAGGCGGAGGGACAGTCAGGCCTTCCCGCCCTGGCCCGGTGATTGATCAGCAGCGGTTACTGAGCCTCTTAATGGTTCGCTTGGGTGGGAATTAATTCTGAGATGGATAAATAATGCGCTGAGGTTTACATAGTCCAAGGCAAGCCGTCGGTCCGGAGCCAGGAAAGGCAGCCGAGGGAGCCTCGCTGGTGACGCCAGCGGCCATGGGGGCCCGAGCGGGGCATGAGGGGCAACTGGGCCAGAGGAAGAGAAAAGGGAAGTGAATGACAGCATGATCGGCCCAGCGATTCCGTCCAGGAGGCGGCAGGAACATGCTGAGCCCAAAGATGAGGCAAGCCAGGAGGGGTAAGTCCAACTTCCTGAGGCGGATCTGGACACAGTGTGCGTGCGTCTGTTGGCCGATGGGCGTGGATACTCAGCTGGCTGCCACGCTGGGGTCAGATGGGGCAGGCGTTCTGGAGGCATCGTGATGACTGACAGCCCTCTCTAGTGACGCTCCTGGGGTCTGTGGGGGTCACACCTGAGACTGCCAAAGGGCGATAGCCAGCTTATTGCCCCAGTGGGTGTGCAGGCTTCACCCCACATTCCATGTTTTACAGAGTCCCTGGCTTGCCCAAAGTGACCGGGTGACAACTCTGGTAAAACTTTAGTTTTCTACTAAAAGGGAAATGCTGAATGCTCAAGATTTGCCCTCGCTGCCAAGACAAAAGTAGCCCTCACTAGGAAGGGCAATGCCCTGGCTTCTCCAGACAGCCAGGTCCCAGTGAAGGTCTTCATTCTGGCTCCCGGGAGGCCGCTCTGCAGAGCCTGCAGGAGCTGCCACAGCTGGGCTGCAGGAAGCAACCCCTCAGGCAGGCAGGGGCTCTCCCCGGGAGAACTCCCAGGAAGCAGAAGGGCCTGGAGTTGTGGGTGTTGGGGGTGTCTAGAGATAAGTAAGAGATGCGAGTCGGGAGAGCCTTGCAGGGGTGATCCTGGAGCTCTGGGCTGGCGCCCCAACCAGGCTGCGGCCCTGCAGAATGGCCTGGGGCCTCAGGACAAGTCTTGGGGCTAGGGACAGCATCTCCCTGGACAGCAACTTCTTGGCCAGTGCAAGTATCATTTTAGATGAGAGCATCTCTGTTTTAAGAAAATAGAATGTGTCCTTCCATGTGGCCAGTGTTTGTGGAGGGCTGAGCCTCCCTTGTGAGCAAGGAGCACGAGGAGGGTGGTTTGGAGGTAGGTGGAGCTTCTGCCTGGGGAGCTTGGAAACAGTGCTTGCCTCACCCAAGTGTTTGTGTATTTGAGGCAGGAACCCTCCAGGCTCTTGTGAGCTCACGGGCCACACACCCATCTCATTAGCACGCTGCAGGCATTTGGATGACTTTCCTGGGCAGGCTGGCCCTCTAGAGTGTAGTCAGAGCCCCTCCATGGGGTGCTCGGAATGGGCTGTCACCTGTGGGCCCCAGTGGGCAAAGGAGGACTGTGCGTGGCTCTGCTCAGGGGTAGCAGTACAGCCTGGTGACGATGCAAGGGGTGGGCTGGGCCAGGCTCTCTAAGAGAGCTTGGGTCTCCTCTCCCACTCCTGTCTAAAATGCTGGCCACACTTGGCTATTGAGCACGCGACGTGTGATTAATCCAAACTGAGAAAAATACACACTAGACTTTGATGACTTGGAAAAAAAGAATGTAAAATATCTCAGTGATTATTTTACATTGGTCACCTGCTGAAGTGACAATACTTTGGATATATTGGGTTAAATAAAATATGGATTAGAATTCATTTCACCTGTTTTTTCTTTTACTTGCTTCTAATGCAGCTACTAGAACATTTACTATTACATACGTGGCTCACATTATCTTTCTGTTGGATGGGGCTTGTCTAGAAAGAAACCAGTGCTTTGCAACGGGGTCTCAGGAAGCCTGCCTTTGAAATCTCAAACTTCTTAAAAACATTTGTTCTGGGTCAGTGGTTTTCAACCGGGAGCTGTTTTGCCCCTTGGGGGACATTTTTGGATGTCTGGAGACATTTTGGTTGTTCCAGCGAAGGAGTGCTACTGGCATCTAGCGGATATAGGCTGGGCTGCTGCTAAACATCCTGCAATGCAGAGGACAGTTCCCACAGCAAAGAATTCTCCCGCTCCAAATGTCAATAGCGCTAAGGTTGAGAACCCTTCTAGTAGATGATATTATCTTGTAGGATATGTTAAAAGATAAAGTTTATGGTGCTATATATCAGATATTTATAAGATAATCATTTACCCATAAAAATACATGATCATAAACCATGACAAGGAGTATTCTAAGAGCATAAGAACATATACTACAAATGAAGCTTCCAGAGGAAGCAAGTGGTGCTTGAGCTGTGAGTTGAAGAATGGTGGGGCTACCGAGGCAAAGGGTGGTGGAGGGAGGAGGCCACGTTTCAGGCAGCGATCGGCATGTGCAGATGCTGTGGGAGGGGAGGGGCACACAGGGCCAGGAGGCTGGGGCTGGAGACCAGGTCAGGAGTTAGATCACGCAGGGACATTTCTGGAGGAATACAGGCCAAAATTATATGTGAATGCCTCTAAGAAATTGGGCTCTGGTAGAAGGAAGACCTTTCCTCAAAATTCATCCCCCTCTGCACCTTTTAGGAGTTGGGCAAGCTACATGTCATAAACTCAGCCTGTCTATAGGATACAGATCACAGGCCCTGGTATCCACACACTGACTGCCTTGTCCAGACTGCTCCAGACGATACGTATTGCAGACATACTTCCAGACTACACCATCACCTGGGTACAATGGGTTGAGTGAAAAAGACCTGGGGTCACTTTCTGGAATAGTTAATAAAACCAGCCCCTGTCAGCTGGCTCAGAAGCCTTTGCTGCTCTGCAGATAGGGGTTTCCCAAGGACTCTTCCCCAGGGTCATGTTGGCTGTCAACTTCCTGGAAGGTCCCCATCCAGGCCAGCCCTGAGAGAGCTGGCAAAGGCTGCCATCATCCTAAAGCTGTCCCATGGAGGGGGAGATGTCAAGATTGAGAACCTCCCAGGAGAAACCCTACTGTCGCTTACCTGCATATAAAACTAAGTTTGGTCAGTCTGAGCTCAACTTCCAAGAAGTAGTTAGAGGCAGATGAGGCAGGTGTTGTACACACACACACACCACACACACACACACACACACGCACACACACACACACACACACAGCAGAGGACAATAATAATTCAAAAAAGTAGGGAGGCACCCAAACCAGCTGGAAATGTCTCAAAACAGGCCAGTAAATTCAAACAGTGTGCTTGCTTTTACGTGCATCACACAATTTAGACTGTTTTGGGAAAGTGGTCCAGATTGGTTCATACCAGCTCACACTGGCCATTGATACTGTGATTCTAGCTTGCTATTGCCTGCTTAGGACCAGTTCAGACTCACCCTAGCTCATCATGGCCTGTGGAAGCCAGACCAGGCCATTTGGACCTGGTTTGGTTGGCTCTGCCCCACTCAGCTCCTGCCTGACTCCCAGGGTCCCGTCCAGGGAGCCTTTCCTGATGCCACGCCTGGCAAGCTCTAACTCCACTGAGAATTGTTGCCATATTTCCAGAGTGGGAATGGAAGAGACAGGTCACCCCACCCCTGCCAGTTTTCCTAGAAGAAAAATAAGATAAATTTACTAAAACTCCATGAATTTATCACACAGTGGAGCAAGTCACAAGTGCACATGTTCTGTGACACTGTAAAAATTGCAATTTATTTTTTAAGATAGAAAATAAAAACATAAGATTGTCACCCTCTGTCCTGGGAGCAACGTGGGTAGTTATCCAGGGTGAGGAAGGGCAGCAAAGCCCCAAGCCGTAAGCTCATGCCCATCACCAGATTCTGTGAGGGGAACCGGGTTCATCCCCATCTGTCCAGGCCATAGTCAGAACAAAGCCCCAAAATACTTGACCCTGATGCTACCCCAGCCTGCTGGGATTGCTCCCTTTCCTGAAATCCACTGACCCAGGGTCTGCTTCTTCAAAGATTTGTGTATTCCCACAATCTTGATTGAGGCCTCCTCTGTGCCCGTTAGCACTGCCCAAAATAAAGGTTTATTGATTTGGTCTTGCCCTGTTCCACAAGGATAAGGTATGGAAGGCAGCCGTGTTGTTTTACCTCCCAAAGAGCTCTTGACTCTGCCTGTCTCACTCAATCTCATGTTATCATCCCAGCCATCATCATTTCTAGCCTGTGGCAATAACACTCTGCCTCACCCCACCCGCTCCCATCCATTCCCCATTCCAAAGCCAGAGCCATCTTTTCAAATGTAAATCCAGCCTGTACCCACCTCCGGCCTCCTCCTCCAGCCCCAGCTTGGAATCCTTTGGTTGGCTTCCCCATCGCTCTTTGGGTTAAAATCCTAAGTCCTTACCATGGCCCGTAAGGCCCCTCTTACAGTCTAGCCACTGGCCAAACCTCCAGCCTCCTCTCACTCTCCAAGCTCCAGCCACACTGGCCTTCTTCCCATTCCTCAACTGTTCCATGGGCCTCCTACCACAGGGCTTTGGCACCCTGTTTCCCCAGCTGGAATGCCTCCTTCTGTCTGTCTGTTTGTCTGTCTGTCTCTCTCTCTCTCTCTCTCTCTCTCTCTCACACACACACACACACACACACACACACACACACACACTTCTTAACTCCTATTCACCCTCCAGTTCTCAGCTCAAGTGTCGCTAGCCAAGGAAGTGCTCCCACACACCCCAGTCTAAACTGGGTCCTCTGCTCCGTGCTCTCCTTTCCTTTGTAGCACTTACCTTGGGTTGTAGTTGTACACTGCTGAGTGTGACTATTTGGTGAATAACTGTCACCCCACTAGACTGTGCGCTCCAGGAGAGCACGGGCCATTTCTGTTTTTGACTATCATTATACCCCAAAGCCAGGCATCTGGTAGGTACTCAATACATTTATGTTGAATGAATGAATGTATGAATGAATGAATGAGTGAGTGAGTGACTTAATAGCAGAGAAAGCATTAGCCTGGGAGGCTGAAGCACTGTCTCTGGACCTAACTGGTCCAGGTCCTTAGGAAAGTCAGCCCTCCCTTGATTGATTTATATGTTGCAAATATTTTCCCAATTTGTTGCTTGCCCTTTACTTTTATATCAAGGGCTTTTTTCCCCCAGATATATATAAGTTTTTAATTTTTATGCCATCAACCTATCAATATTTTCTTTTAGAGTTTCTGCCTTTGTTTAGAATATTTCAAAATAAAATTGATGTTGTGATTAAGGAGGCTCCTTCTTTTAAAGGAGATCATTAGCCTGATGAGCAAAGCTCCAGTAGCTTGAGCTATTTTCCTTCAAATGAGTATCAATGTCTTAGAAGCCCTGATGAATGTGCAGAGCCTGGTCAATACTTTGGGGATACAGAGAGAAAGCTCTATGAGTGAGATGAAGTACTTTCACTGGCCTTATTTTTCTTGATTTTCCCACAAGTAAGCAAACCAACATTTATTGTGTGCCCTCCGTGCTCCAGACATTTCCATTGTACTTATTTAATTCTCATGACTACACTATGATGAGGCATCATTATTCCCATTTCAACAGATGTGGAAGGAGAATTGTGGGTACCCTGCCACCAAGTGGTGGAATTCATATTCATGTCTATCCAGTGCTGAGGTCTATGCCCTCTCCCTAACCCAACACAGGGATTCACACTATCCAAACACCACTGCAGGTGGCCCTGCATGTCTCCAGGAGAGCTATAAATTCTTTGAGTAATAAAATGCAGTGTGATTTTTAAGAAGATGCCCACTGCCTGTGAATACATGAAAATTAGATTTGAACAACTGTTGGAATATTTAAGGTTGAATTATTGATACATAGTAGAACACTAAGCAAATTAAAAGGCAAGCCAGTTATGAACTCCAGGGAAAACAAAAAGTGGTGCACAAAATATTACAGTATCCTACATAGCTCAGCTGGGACTAGCAATTACGTAGTACTAATAATGCAAATTCTGCATATTGATCCAACTAAAAATACACTGGGAGGATGGAGTGGGTGCTTATGTGTGATGGGGACAGGAGAGTGCAATAAATAAAATCCTCATCTTCCATAGTTAGAGGTCAATAGATAACATTTAAAATGGAAAAAATCAAGAAGTGATTCAGCATAAAAACAGACCATAAATTAATGGAGCAAAATAGAGAGCCCAGAAATAAACCCATGTATATGTAGTCAATTAATTTACAGCAAAGGAGCCAGCAATATACAACGGACAGTATATGGAAAGGACAGTCTCTTCAATAAATGGTGTTGGGAAAGCTGGACAGTCACAAGCAAAAGAATGAAACTGGACCCCTATCTTTCACCATACACAAAAATTAACTCAAAATGGACGAAAGACTTGAACATAAGACCTGAAACCACAAAACTCCTAGGAGAAAACATATGGGGTAGTCTCTGACATCAGTGGTGGCAATCATTTTTTGGATTAGACACAAAAAGCGAAGGAAAGGAAAACAAAAATAAACAAGTGGGACTACCTCAAACTAAAAAGCTTCTGCATAGCAAAGGGAACCACCAACAAAATGAAAAGAAACAGAATGGGAGAAAATATCTCCAAATCATATATCCGATAAGGGGTTAATATCCAAAATATACAAAGAACTCATACAACTCAATAGCAAAAAAGAAACAGATTAAAAAATAGGCAGAAGAACTGAATAGACATTTTTGCAAAAGAAGATACACAAATATCCAAGAGGTACATGAAAATGTGTCACTAATCATCAGGGAAATGCAAATCAAAAACCAGATGGAGATATCACATCATAACTGTTGGAATGGCTACTATCGAAAAGACAAGAGATAACAAATATTGGCAAGGATGTGGAGAAAAGGGAGCTCTTGTACACTGTAAATTCGTGCAGTCACTATGAAAAACAGTATGGCGGTTCCTCAAAAAATTAAAAATAGAATTGCCATATGACCCAGCAATTCCACTTCTGGGTATATATCTAAAAGAGATGAAAACAGGATCTCAAGAGATATCTGTACTCTCTTGTTTATTGCAGCATTATCCACAATAGCCAAGACATGGAAACAACCTAAGTGTCAATCAACTGATGAATGGATAAAGAAAATGTTATATATAAAAACATATATATATATGAATAGTTTCCAGCCATGAGGAAGAAGGAAATCCTGCCACTTGTGACAACATGGATGGACCTTGAGGACATTATGCTAAGTGAAATAAGCCACACAAAGAAAGACAAATACTGCATAGTATTACTTATATGTAGAATCTAATAACAAAAACAGAAAAAGCAAACATAGAAACAAAAAGTAGAAAGTGGTTGCCGGGGCTGGGAGGTGGCAGAAATAGGGAGAAATTGGTAAAAGCGTACAAACTTTCAGTTATAAGATGAATAAGACCTGAGGATCTAATGTATAACATGGTAACTATAGTTGATAACCCTGTATTGTATCATTGAAATGTGCTAAGAGAGTAGAACTTAAATGTTCTCGCACACACAAAAAAGATAAATATGTGAGTTGATGCATGTGTTAATTAACTAGATGAGGGTAATGAAGAAAAAGTGAAAGAAAGAAATAGCGATAAATAAACACTATTTGGAAATGTGGAGGTAGGGACTTCCCTGGTGGTGCAGTGGTTAAGAATCCACCTGCCAATGCAGGGGACACGGGTTTGAGCCCTGGTCCGGGAAGATCCCACATGCCGCGGGACAACTATGCCCGTGTGCCACAACTACTAAAGCCCGAGCACTCTAGAGCCCACGCGTCGCAACTACTAAGCCCCCGTGCTGCAACTACTGAAGCCCGTGCACCTAGAGCCCATGCTCTGCAACAAGAGAAGCCACCACAATAAAAAAAAAAAAAAGAAATGTGGAGGTAAATACCAAAGGAGCCAACTGAAGTGGCTGCCTCTGGGGGCTGGGGAAGGGAGGGGGTGGGAGAGCAGGAGCCTGCCAGGTCTCACCCTAAAGCTTGCAGGGCTATGTGAGGTGTGGTCAAGAAGTGATAGACTGGAGGTCACCTGACCTCATACCAGTTCACACTGGAAGATTGTTCAGAGGGAAGTTTCTGCTCTTAAGGGGTGACCATGGGATTCATAGGCCTCCTCTGATTGCTTGGTTCTGAATAGTGTGGCCTTCCCGAATATGCCCATGGTCATCCCATGCTGCCCCCGCCCAGGCTTGTCAGGTGCTCTGAGGGCTCCCTAAAACAGACCACCTCTAGGGCCCTGAGCGTGGGACAGCAAAGGGCCAGTAACCTAATTAGGTGATATGGCATCTGCTTTGCCTGAGATACAGAGAGAATCTAAATTCTGTGAAGAATGTAGACCCAGAGGCACATGCACTTGGCCAACCGTGAGACTGCTACGCAGGAAGGCAGTGAAGGGACCAGGTGATGCGGCAGGGAGAACAGACCCATCCCACATCCAGGTAGGGCTCTCAACAGGGGAGTGATGTGTCTGGACAGAGCGTTAGACGATGGTGCTGGCTGCACTGTGGGCAGTGGGTCTACAGAGAGTGACCCTGAGGGCAGGGAGAAAAGAGATAGATGTTCAGTAAATGCTGTGGGATTGATGGTGTTTCCTATCTGCCATCTGCAGAGGGCATGAGGGGACAGCAGGACCGTTGTCAGAGCACATCTACTGAGAGCATTCAGCCACTGCCAGGCAGGTTCCCCTGCTTCTGGACACACCCCAGCCCCAGACCACCAGTCCTTCTGCTGCCACCGAGGCTCTTGTACTAGGAGATGAAGGTGGCAGTTTGTGTCCTGTGAACCCAGGCCTCCTCCCTCCTCCTGCCTCTCCTCCCAGATACCAGCTGATGGGAAAACTGAGTTCTTCCGTGGGAGATACCCAGAGTCCATAACCCAGCACTCTTAGACACTCAGGATATAAGGCACTTCCAGATGCTGGGCTCCAGGAACTCCAGGCTGGACTTTTGGCCCCAGAGAATTGAAGACTTGTCCATGACCTTCACGTTTGCAGACAGGAATAAATGATTTATTTGCAAGACAGACCTGAGCTGGGTTAGACCTAGACTGGGAGAGCTGCCTTGGGCTCCCCCAACCAAGGCAGCCAGGGACCTGCCTGACTGCTGAAATCATCAACAGCCTCCATGATTACTTAACCAAGGGTGGAGAATGTATTGATCTAAGCTAATGGCCCGTAGGCAGGCAGAAATGAAATTTATAATCAATATTGAATTACATCGACTCCACTGATCCCTGGCTCCTGGTGAATGGCTTGCTAATCTGAACAGGAGCAGAGGCAGCAAACCTAGGGCCAGCTGCTCCCAGACGAGGTCCAATAGAGGGAACAGAGGCCTCCCAAGGCCTCAGCCTGCAGCAAAGAGAAACAGTACTCACCACCGTTCATCCTTTCAGCGCTTCTCTGTTTACAAAGCACCTTCAAAGTGTCATTCATTTCTTCCTCACCATGGTCTAGGAAGTGGGTAAGATTTGTATTTTGCTCTCATTTTATGTGGAAACCTGGGGCTCCAAGAGGCTAAAGAGCCTACAAATCCTGTGCCCTTTCCATGACCTCAGTTGGCCTCTCCACTCCCACCACCAAACTAGGAAAAGTAGGAAAACTACATTCCCTGTTTCCTGCTCCTACTTGCGTTCCTCTGATTACAGGAGTAGAATCAGTGATCTTGTGCCCTTAAACCTTTCATCATGTGGAAACAGGCCATGGGTAGGAGAAATCCTGCTGGCAGATTTCTTCCAGCCCAGGAGGATCATCTGTAGAGGCACAAGGTCTCTTGGATTTGATCTTTCCCATCTTCTTTGAACTTGAGGATTCCTGTCTTATGTCCACTCATTCATTCAGCAAGCATTTGAGAGGCTCTCTGCTACATTCCAGGAATCAAGCATGAGGAGGGCACCCTCTCTGGCCATGAGAAGCTCACAAATCAACACAGAGATTTGAGAGGCATGTGTCCAGCCAGAAGTGTGTGCTGTCTATGGGGTGGCATGATGGATGGCAGTCAAGGCCCTGCTTTGGGAACCTGCTAGAGGAGTCTTCACATAGTAGGAAACGGCTGCACCAACACTTCAAGAGTGTCAGGGCTCATCAGGCGGGCAAGCACAGAGGTGCAGCTGTCTGGCACAAAATGGCCTTGTGGGGACCAGTCGTTGATCTGGAAAGAGTGGGGTGTGTGGTATGAGTGGGAAGTGAAGCTGGAGACCTGACTGCACACAAGCTCACAGAGGCCTTCTCATCTTCCCGACTTCATACCCATGTCGATAATGGCTAAAGCATAACCTCTTTAAAGGAGATGCAGCAAGAGGGATCCCACCATGGCAGGATAGTTGGAGGTCCAGCCTGTGGATAGAGGTGAGGTGACATCCATCAGGCTTGTCTTTCTCAAAGAAAAGGGTTTTTCATTAGTCTTGGTAGGAAGGGGTTAAGGTTTGGTCTGTTCTAGCGCAGTGACACGAGTCCTGTGAGAGTCAGGGTTAAGAGCCTGGGAGCCAGACTTTCTGGGTTTAACCCCATGCTCTCTCATCCTGCATGTCTTCCTGTTCCATCTGCTGGGCACACCCTTTCCCCCTCCCAGCCTTCCATAGTGTAGGGGAGGAAAAACTTTTCCTCTACCCTCTTAAGTTCTGTACCTGAGGCCTGCTAATTAAATTGCTAAAAGATTAACAGGAGAAAAGACATATAAATTTTATTGATAGTTTTAAGTGTACGGGCAGGTGCTTTATAGAAAAGAGGCAGTTAAACCCAGGGTCAGTAAAATGTGGGAAGGTGACGAGGAAAAGTATGGTAGATAAGGGTTGTTTAGTAAGGTTCATTATGCAGACTCAAGTCGTCTCCTGATGATAAGAATCTCATTCTCCTTTTCCTGGTACAGGACTTGCAAGGCACCTTTACAAAGGGAAATTTATGCCCTGCTTTTGAGCAGAAAGGGGGCGGGAAAAGAGCTCTTCCTGTGTGCTGTTTCTCAGTTGCCTTCAGCTCAAAATAATCAATATGCCAAAGTGGCATATTTAGGGGTGGCATAACCTGATCCCTTTTAACAGCTTACTCCATTCTTTCATCCAGCTTCAGCCTCACTTCTGGCCTCCCAACCTCCCAGCCTGACTTCCTTGCTGCTGCCTTCACACTCTCATTTCCCCTTATATGTGCCGAGATGACAGACTCTTGTATTTGGATGTCTCTGTTCTCCCTTTACTTGTACCACGGCAGGCACGTGCCTTTCATTTCCATACCCCAGTGGCTTGCACAGGGTGGACACCCAGGAGGCCCCATAAGCCCCATGAATGGATAAAAGAACACTGGATCCAGTTGAACCTGGGGGTTCACACTGCATGGAAGTTCAGGTCATGCAGTTTGGGGGTTGCCCTGCCTCCTGCACCCCCTCGCTGAAGACCAGCACCAGCTGAGTCAGGAAACAGACCCAGGAAGAGCCAATAAAAATAATGGTAAAGAAAGTGATCTTTTATGTTGATGTTTTGAAAGCATTAAAATAATCATTATGGAAAAAATCCAAACTTCCTAGACCTCCTCAGAGTTATATTAAAATTAATACTTTTTACTTAAGGGGGGTGGTAGGTTTCCCCTTTGTCCTTCACCTTTCAGGCCCCTAAGTGAGACCCATTAGGAGGGCCTGGCTGATTCTCTAGACCCCTCAGATGGGGGACTTAGCAAAGAACAGATGACCAAGTGGAGCCCAGAAAGAAGCTAAGTAACAAAACAAAATTTTTAAAGGTAAGGGGCACTCAGGAACCATCCTGTAATAAATCATCTGAGGCTCATGCAGTGCTCCCAGGACAGCACAGGAACCTGGCGAGGCCCCCTTGCCCTTAGCTGCAAATTGCATTAACTTCATGAAACCGTCTCGTCCGGCCCCCTCCAGAGTGCCCCTTCCATTACCTCACCTCTCTCTTCTCCATTAATCTTTCTGCCTCAATACTTACGCTTTAAATCAATTCAGCTCTGAGAGCCATCTTGCTCTTTCCCCAGCCCGGCTTTAAAATCCCATTGACTTTTATAAATCAATTGTGTTTTAGTTCAAGTGCAGCCACTCCTCCACGCTCTCGGGGCTGCACTAACAGAGCTACAGATGGAAAAACAGGGTGCTGATGCCACAGCCTGGTCATAAGGCCCTGAAAACGATCAGGTGTGCTAGGTGTGGATCTCCTAAATAGACCCTGAGATGAGTAGTGTATGTGGTAATTTCGTAAGCAGGTGCTCCCAAGGGACACCAGTGAGGGGCGGCAGGGGGGTAGCAGCACCAGGAAGGGGAGAGCCAAGCTGGGGTGCAAAGCGAATAAAGGAGGGGTGTCAGCCTGAGCCCCACGGGAACTTTGAATGTGAATTGCACCTCTTTATCCCTCCAAGTGGTGTCCAACTAGAAACAAGGCTGCAGGGGCTTTCAGGCTCTCATATGCAGGAGTCTTTGGCCAAGGGCTGTGGGGCGAGGGAGGGATGTAAATTCCTGGGCACTTCCAGTTCTCCCAGTGCCTGCTCAGAATGGCTCCAATAACCCAAGGACAGACTTCAAAACGGGCCAGCAGCCCTGAAAAACCACCCGGGGCAAGCTGTTGGAAGTAAGGGGGCATAAAGACAGGAAAAAGGAATCAAGGGAGTTTGGGCAGAGCTCCGGCATGTTCCACTGTGTAAGGTATCTTTAATGTGTTCTCAGCCATTTCCAAGATGCAGCAGCTGCCAGGTATCCTCATTGAAACACTGGGGGAGTGAATGAACTGCACACCCTTGCTGAGCCCCTCCTTATGCGAGATGGGGTGGAGCAGACAGGCTGGAGTAGACCCAGGCCCAGTGGAGGGGCTCACCTACAGAGAGGGGGCCCCCGACCTGATCCCATAGAAGGTCCACAGGTGGGCCTGGGCCATGCTCCCATGAAGCGTCATCTGTTCAGCCTGGAAGCTCCGAGGAGGCAGAGGCTAGGCATCTCTTTGTGTTGTGGTCCACAGCCCAGCGCAGTGCTTGTTGCAGATAAATATGCATAAACATTTATCAAACTTGTGATATTTTAATTGCTATTTTAGATCTCCTGAGGGGATTTAGCTCCATTCCAAAAGAGCTCTCTCTTTTAAAGTTTTTATTTTAATTTATGTAAGCAATGCATGCATTCCTTCCTGTATAAAACCACAATACTACAGCCCCGTCCTCCCCTTCATGACCAAAATCACCGTTACAGGTGTGACATGTCCCTTCTATGCAAATGCATGTACCCACTGAATATACCTTGCGAATATACCTTTTGTTTAAGGGGTTGTGTTTTTCTTCCCTTTTTATATAGTTTTATAATTTGTGTATTTTTCTGCTATTTGCTCTCTTCCACCGCTATAATAGAACTTAAGTAAATATTAAAGCAGAAAAGGGGAGATGGAAAGGTTGGGGATACATCTTCTTAAGGGTGGTCAGGAAGTCCTCACTGAGAAAATGGCATTTGAATAAAGAACAAAGGGGCTGAGAGGAAGCCCTATGGGGCCAGGGATGGCAGGTGCAGAGCCGGGAGGCCGGTGCATGGCTGGCCTGTTTGAGGAACAGCAGAGGCCAGTGTGGCCAAGAGCAGGGAAGTGCAAGGAGGTCCGAGAGGCCACATGGCCAGGTCCCAAGGACCCTTGTAGGCTGTAGTGATGGCTCCTACTTTTACTCTGAGTGAGAGGGGGAGTCCTGCAGGGTTTTCATAGGGAAGTAACATGATCTAACTCCCATCTTTAAAAACTGTCTCTGGCTGCCCTGTTAAGAAACTGCAGTGGGGTATGGCAGATGGCAGACTGGAGAAGAGGCTGTAGCAGTAACTCAAGTGAGAAATGATGGTGGCTGGGAATAGGCATGTCTGATAGTGTTTCCATTGACTGAGATGGGGGAGACCATGAGAGGAGTAGGTTTGGGGGTGGGGAAAGACCAGGAGTTGAGCTTTGCCATGAGATGCTGGAGGTGGATGGTGTGATGGACGCCTGGGTCTGGGGTTCAGGGCTGAGCTCTGCACAGGTGCCTTCCACACACTGATGGTGTTTTAACCCATGAGATGGAAGGAGATCACCGAGACAGTGAGTGTGGACAGAAATGGAGTCTAAGGACTAGCCCCCGGTGCTGAACTTTAAGAGGTGGGGATGATGAGGAGACTGAGAGTGGTAGCCAGTGAAGAAGGGGAGAGGCAGGAGAGAGTGGTCTTGGAAACCAAGGGTAGAAATGGTCACAGAGGCAGGAAGGACCAACTGAGGTCAAGTGGTGTAAGGGGAAGGAATGGATGGGCTGACTTGACCTTGGATTAAGCAACGTGAGGGTCATTGGTGGCCTTGATAAGAGCAGTTTTGGTGGTACAGAGGTAGGGGAAGGCTAACTGGGTGGGATCAAAAGAGAACAGGAAGCAGTTAGGGATGATGAAAAAATTCTGGAGATGAATGGTGGTGATGGTTACATACCAATGTGAATGTACTTAAAGCCACAGTGAACTGTACACTTAAAAATGGTTGAAATGGTCAACTTTATGTTAAGTGTATTTTACTACAATAAAAAAAGAGAATAGGAGAGGAATTGGAAAGAGTGAAGACACCTCTTCTGAGGTGTTTGTTGAAGAGGGGAGCTAACCGTGTTCGCTCATATACATTCATCTCATTCCTTTTAACTTCTGCCGTGCATCCTATAATGTGAATATAGCACAGTTTATTTGGCTATTTTCCTATTGTTGGGCATTTGGGTTTTTCCATTTTTAGGGATCACTCAGAGTGCTCCAAGGGCATCCTTGTGTGTGACTACCTAGGCACTTGTGGTTCTTTCTGCAGGAAAGAGGTAAGAAACGGAATTTGCTGGGTTATAGAGTGGGCATGTTTTCAATTTTAATAAACACAGCCCAATTGCCTTCTATAAAGTAGCTTACAATAACTCACAACACATGATATTACTGAATTTTAAAAATTTACCTGCCTAAAGGGTACACAGTGCTTCATCATATAATAGCTATAATTTGTACTTCCCCCTGATTACTACTGAAATCCAGCATCACTACACATCTTTATTGGCTGTTTGTATTTCCTCTTCTGTACATTCACTTCTTTAATTTCTTCAACTCTGACAAACAAAAGATTTACACTTCCCAATCAGAGAAGAAAAAGAAATAAAAGGAATCTAAATTGGAAAAGAAGAAGTAAAACTGTCACTGTTTGCAGATGACATGATACTACACATAGAGAATCCTGAAGATTCTATCAGAAAACTACTAGAGCTAATCAATGAATTTGGTAAGTAGCAGGATACAAAATTAATGCACAGAAATCTCTTGCATTCCTATACACTAATGATGAAAAATCTGAAAGAGAAATTAAGGAAACACTCCCATATACCGTTGCAACAAAAAGAATAAAATAGCTAGGAATAAACCGACCTAAGGAGACAAAAGACCTGTATGCAGAAAACTATGACACTGATGAAAGAAATTAAAGATGATAAAAACAGATGGAGAGATATACTATGTTCTTGGATTGGAAGAATCAACATTGTGAAAATGTCTATACTACCCAAAGCAATCTACAGATTCAATACAATCCCTATCAAACTACCAATGGCGTTTTTCACAGAACTAGAACAAAAAATTTCACAATTTGTATAGAGACACAAAGGACCCCAAATAGCCAAAGCAATCTTGAGAAAGAAAAACGGAGCTGGAGGAATCAGGCTCCCAGACTTCAGACTATACTACAAAGCTACAGTAATCAAGACAATATGGTACTGGCACAAAAACAGAAATATAGATCAATGGAACAGGATAGAAAGCCCAGAGATAAACCTACACACATATGGTCACCTTAATTTTGATAAAGGAAGCAAGAGTATACAATGGAGAAAAGACAGCCTTTTCAATAAGTGGTGCTGGGAAAACTGGACAGCTACATGTAAAAGAATGAAATTAGAACACTTCCTAACACGATACACAAAAATAAACTCAAAATGGATTAAAGACCTAAATGTAAGGCCAGACACTATAAAACTCTTAGAGGAAAACATAGGCAGAACACTCTATGACATAACTCACAGCAAGATCCTTTTTGACCCACCTCCTAGAGAAATGTAAATAAAAACAAAAATAAACAAATGGGACCTAATGAAACTTAAAAGCTTGTGCACAGCAAACGAAACCATAAACAAGACAAAAAGACAACCCTCAGAATGGGAGAAAATATTTGCAAATGAAGCAACTGACAAAGGATTAATCTCCAAAATATACAAGCAGCTCATTTAGCTCAATATGAAAAAAAACCAAACAAACAACCCAATCAAAAAATGGGCAGAAGACCTAAACAGACATTTCTCCAAAGAAGATATACAGATTGCCAACAAACACATGAAAAGATGCTCAACATCACTAATCATCAGAGAAATGCAAATCAAAACTACAATGAGGTATCACCTCACACCAGTCAGAATGGCCATCATCAAAAAAATCTACAAACAATAAATGCTAGAGAGGGTGTGGAGACAAGGGAACCCTCTTGCACTGTTGGTGGGAATGTAAATTGATACAGCCACTATGGAGAACAGTATGGAGGTTCCTTAAAAAACTAAAAATAGAACTACCATACGACCCAGCAATCCCACCACTGGGCATATACCCTGAGAAAACCATAATTCAAAAAGAGTCATGTACCACAATGTTCATTGCAGTACTATTTACAATAGTCAGGACATGGAAACAACCTAAGTGTCCATCGACAGATGAATGGATAAAGAAGATGTGGCACATATATACAATGGAATATTACTCAGCCATAAAAGAAACGCAATTATAATTAAAAAAGCAAAAAAAAAAAAAAAAGAAATGCAATTGAGTCATTTGTAGTGAGGTGGATGGACCTAGAGTCTGTCATACAGAGTGAAGTAAGTCAGAAAGAGAAAAACAAATACTGTATGCTAACACATATATATGGAATCTAAAAAAAAAAAAAAGGTTCTGATGAACTTAGGGGCGGGACAGGAATAAAGACACAGACATAGAGAATGGACTTGAGGACACGGCGAGGGGGAAGGGTAAGCTGGGATGAAGTGAGAGAGTAGCATTGACATATATACACTACCGAATGTAAAATAGATAGCTAGTGGGAAGCAGCTACATAGCACAGGGAGATCAGTTCCGTGCTTTGTGACCACCTAGAGGGGTGGGATAAGGCGGGTGGGAGGGAGACGCAAGAGGGAGGGGATATGGGGATATACGTATGCATATAGCTGATTCACTTTGTTATACAGCAGAAACTAACACAACATTGTAAAACAATTATACTCCAACAAAGATGTTAAAAAAATTTTTTTTACACTTCCTTGATAGGAAAAGGGCATGGGAGTTCCCTGGCAGTCCAGTGGTTAGGACTGGGCGCTCTCACTGTTGTGGCCTGGGTTCAATCCCTGGTTGGGGAACTAAGATCCCACAAGCCACACAATAAGGCCAAAAAAAAAAAAAAATCATGGCTGGCCCTGCACCTTGATGCTGCCTGCATAGCCCTTTGTCCTTCTATGATAATGAATGAACCTTTGGGTCCTTGCATTCCATTTCCTCCACCCAGGGTTCTGACCTCCTGAGTTGGAGTGACTGGTGCTGTCATCCCTGGCAGCCTCTGTCACCTTGCGGACACTTGGGCGCACTCCTGTGCAGGCTGCTTTTCTCCTCCCTTCCTGGCATCTCTGAGCTGAAGCACTTAGGGCCCCGCTCAGTCTCGATTTTGCTGGGGAAGGATTGTAGCATCCTCGGTGACCAGCACTGACTGGGCTTTGAATCCTGGCTTCGCCACATAACAACATTGCTGTGTAACCTTGAGTGTAACCTTCAGCTTTCTTCCTCTGAGTCTCAGAACATCTGAGAACTCAGGATTATTCTGAGGAATAAGTGAAATTACTCATGTCAGCTGCTGGGCTTCCACCCCTAACTCTGGCCCTTGCAGGCACTTAGGCATGTCCATCCCTTCCATTGCCACCCACCCTACCCTCACCCTGTCCACCCATCGAGTTCCTTCTTTCTCCCATTTTCACCCCTCCTGGGCCAGCATTTCTAGGAAGGCCAGCCCAGTGCTAATGCAATGAGGGCCGAGTCTGCCAACACCCAGCGGCTGTTCCAAGCTAACCCCCCATCACCACCCGAGCAGGCCCTGAAGGAGGGAGAATTTGGATTCACAAACAGGCTGTGCCACTTATGCACGGTGCGACCCCGGTGGCTGAAGAACACTTGTTGGAAGGGTTAAATGAGCAATTCATGAAGGTTTTTAGTGCAGTGTCATTCAGCAGATCCTGACTGAGTGCTTCCTATGTGCTGGGCACTGATCTGCAGCACCTCTCTCCTGAGCTGGCTCCCTCCCCCGCGTCCCATTTTCCCCGGACACATCCTCTTGGATGTCAGAGAGACTGCAAAATCTAACATGTGCACCATCTTGCTGCCCCTCCTTGACTGCTGGCCTGTCCCCCTCTCCATGCCGTCAGTCATCAGCCCCACTTCCTAAATGTCTCTCAGGGTGGCCCCTCCTCTCCACCCTCCCAGAGATTCACCCCACCCTGTACCCTCTGTCTCTCCTCCCCGGGCTTGTCCTGTCAGCTTTCCCAGTTTCCCAACAGCCTGGCTTCTGAGTAAGGATCTCAGGCCTCCAGGGCTCCTGGATGAGTCTGCAGGCCCTGGGCTCAGGGTCTGCTCGCTCAGAACTGACTGCTGGACCGAGACCCCAGATTCTGAATTTAGGATTGCTCCAAACAGGTATGCGCTCACACACCTCACAAGCTTGCAAACACTCACACATATGCATGCACCCACACTCTCAGACATACTTACAAACATACCCTCATTGTACACTCACAATGGCACACACATGTGTGCACACACTCTTGCACATTGCAGCATGCACACACACACATTCACAAGCACATATGCTTGCAAACACACGCATGCACATGCACACTCACACATGCACATTCTCTTACACACTCATGCACGTACATACTTACATACTAGAAAAAAAACACACACTCATGCACACAGACTTTCCCAGGAGGGAGTTGGGCCCCCTAGCTCTCCATGGCCCTCAGTTTTGGGGAGAGGTAGATACATGCACTGCACAAACAACACTACTATACATCAGACTGTTATTCATACTATTCTAAAGGTGAAATTGAAGTGAAAAGAAAGAGACTAATTTTAGTGGAGTGACTCTTGGAGAGCTACATGGAGGAGGTGCAACGGGACCCAAACGTTGAGTGGAAAGTACGACTTTGACAGTGAAGATGAGCAAAAGGGCATTACACTGGGGAGTTGTCCAGTGTGACTAGACCCCAGGGCAGCGTTTATTGGAATCACCTGGGCTGCTTCAAAATCCAGATTCCAGGTCCTTCCCCCGGAAGTTGTGTTTCAACAAACCTGGAGACCGGATCTCCTAAGGTCCCAGGTAGGCGTAATATGCAGGCACCTTCGGCAGCCGTTAGCCCTGGGCGGATGGGGAGGTGCATCGTTAAGCTGGGGTGGCGCTGTCCCATGAACTGATCGTGACTGCCAGGCTGGGGTTGGATTTTACTCCACACGTAATTGATAAATACTCTAACTACTGTGGAGAAAAGGAGTAAAAGCTGATTATATCTGTGTTTAGAAAGATTTCCTCGGAAGCTGCGTATCTCTTCTGGAGACTCCTACAGAGGGCAGGGAGTAAGAGGAAGGCGTCCAGGCGAGGGATGATAAGAATTCGAATTGATTCAGTAAAACAGAAATGAAAAGAAAGAAGAGTGCAAAGAGAGAATCTTCAGAATTTGGACACTAATTGGCCAATGCTACTTGGCCAGAATTTGACACTAATTGGGACTTGATGGGGAGGGGTTTGTCAAAACAACTCCAAGCTGTCAAGATTGGCCGGTCCCAGTCACGAGCCCTTGGTGAGGAGGGGGATGGGGAGCAGGTTTGGGAGATGTGAGTAGGCAGCAGGCATTGAATTTGAACATGAGCACAGGCGATCATGAACCATCCCTATGGAGATGTCCCCCATGGAGATGGTTTAACGTGAGCCTGAAGTTTCAGAGAAAGATCTGGGCAGAAATAAAGACTTGGACTCATGATGGAATGGAGGGCAGGTGGGGCAGCCTTGGGCAACAGCAGGACTTTCGGGGAGAACAGGAGGAACTGAGGCCAGAATGGGCTGGGCAGGTGGTAAGAGATGTGGGTGTACCAGGCAGTTGGGCTCTGCAGCGGGGGAGGAAGGAAGAGCTTCAGGAAGAGGGTAATCAATGTGCCTGAGCACCAAAGGGTCTCAGAGGCTGAGAATCAGAACCAGACTGTCGGATTTCATCAGAGCAGTTTCCAGGAGAGGACAAAATCTCCAAATGCAAGGGGTTGGCAGCGACTGGGGCTGACAGTCACTCGGGGGTGAGGAAGGAGAGACTTGGGGTTGGAAGGGGTTGGAAGGGGTTGGCAGCGACTGGGGGGTGAGAAAGGAGAGACTGGGCGTGTGGTCCATCCTCTCAAGAGATGCTTGTCAGTGCGAATAGGTGACCGCATCAACCCGGCACACTCGTTGATCTGAGCCAAGAGGTAGCAAATGCGACTCCTGTTCCTTCCTTGCAAATCGGAGTGCCCCCTCCCCTGTGGTGGGCCCAAATTCTGGTCATCCTTCAAGGCTCAGCCTAGGCGCTCCTCCTCTGGGTGGCTCTGCAAATGTCTATAGCGGAAAGGTGCACCTTCATTTAAGTGTCTGCAGCCTTTGCCTGTCCACGTGGCCTGTGACTCTTCCATCTCTGTGTGGCTCTTCTTTATGTTATTTCTCCTGCCAGCCCTGGGGCTCTGGGGGAACACCAACCACTCGGGGTTCTGCCCCATACCTGGAGGAGCTCCGCAGACTTGGAAGGCATGGATGAATGAATGAGTGAATGAATGATTGTGCTTGTGAGCCGAAGAACTTGACTTTGAGGAGGGCAAAAAGCACCCTCCTCCTCCCCAGGTCACAGGCCTGCTCCTGGGCCAGAAACTCCAGAAACTCCCCTTAGTTCTGGAGCCTTAGAAGGTCAGAGCTGTTTGAGTTGAAATCTTGGCTTAAATGTTTACAGAACTGGAATATTTACATGGCTTAATTCAAGGAAATGCTGAAGACAGGAACAGTGGTTATTAATAAATCATAACAACAATGATTTTCCTTTCAAGATGCTCTATGGGCCTTATAAGTAATATCTGTGTGATTGATCGGCTGGGGGACAACCCGGGTTGGCTGGGCAGCCTAAGTGGCATCTGCAGGAAGCGCCTCCCTGGTGAACTGAGGGGAGCAGGGGCTGGCCTCTCCTCTCCTCCACTGGAGCCCTGCTTCTGCCAAGGACAGGTGATTCTGTAAATCAACTATACTTCAATTTAAAATAAAAGAGTATGCCAAAGTAGCCCGTGATGTTTGACAACCATGTCTTACATCCATTACCTGCCTGGTGTGGTGATGAGAGCCACAAGTGCAGAACTAGATAAGACATCATGTCCTCCCATCCCTACCCCTCAGTCTAGAGGGGCAGAAAGGCAACCACACAGATTAATAAATACCAGCCATGGACCACATGTCCTGGTGGAGGAGGGAATGACTATCTAGAAGAGATCAGAAGGAAGGTTCTGTGGAGTTGGATCTTGAAGGATAAATAGGAGCTCACCATGCAGCCAAGCCAGGGATCGAGTAGGAAAGGGATGGAAGAAACAACTGTGGGTTGCAGGGACCATGCGTTCCAATCATAAGTTAGGATCCGTGGTCTAAGTATTGTAAGTGTGATTACATTTGGACTCAGAGTTGTTCCTCCAAAGTCCAGGATGGCCCCTCCTAGTGACCACTGCAGCAGTATCCTTGATACTGGCCAGAGAGAGGAGAGAAGCTTTCCCCAGGACAGAGGGGAGAGCGAGGGGAAGGGGTAGGGGAGGCATGGGAGGGGCAAGAACTCAATCACTGTGAAGGGCAGTACCAACCCTGGCAGAGCGCTGCTCAGTGGTCTCTGCGGGGCAGGAGTGCTCAAGGCACTCGGTGGCTGTAGGTCGGAGGGGCGGCCCCTTCACCCTGCCGGGGAGCCATCAGCAAGTCACAGCAAGCACCTGCAGCAGAGGCCCTGCGGTGCAGGCCCAGCTGCCAGGATGATCCCAGGGAAGCAGCAAGGTGGTCTGCCAGGTGGGATGGGGCTTCTGGGCAATGGTGCTGAGATCTGATGCCGCCAGGGGAGAGGTGCCACGCAGGTACCAGGGAGGGAGTCTGCTGGGGCCAGCTCCCTTGGGGCCTGAGTGACAGGAACGCTGCTAGAATGTGAGCTCTAGCAGGATCCAGATGTTTATGTTTCTTATTTTACTGCTTTTTCCCCAGCACCTATAACAGTGATTGGCACATAGTAGGTACTAATAAATAGTTGCTGAATGAATGAATGAGTCATTGAACAAATGGAAAGCTGGATGGATGCATGGAGGCATGGATGGATGAACAAACCTGGGGAAAGGCAGAATCTTGGATCCCAGAGACATAGCAGAAACTAATCAGGCAGGCTGTGCACTCCCCCAGGTGGATGACCTTGGGCTGTGGTGTTGAGGGGTTCCAACCCATGCCCCTTTGAACCCAACGGGGAGATAGGCCAAGCATGATCATGCCCTGCTGGCTGAAGCTCCCATACTCTGGTCACCGGGCAGCTGGGATGCCAGGGTGGGGCAAGGACTGACCACTGGCCTGCCATCCTTCGTGCTCACTGTGTGTGTGCTTGGCTTCCAGCCCGCTCCAAAAGCCTGGTGATGGGGGAGCAGAGCCGGAGCCCTGGGCAGACACCCTGCCCCCGCAGGCTGGGCCCCGTCCTGAAGGCTGGCTGGCTGAAGAAGCAGAGGAGCATCATGAAGAACTGGCAGCAACGCTGGTTCGTGCTGCGTGGGGATCAGCTCTTCTACTACAAGGACAAAGATGAGAGCAAGCCCCAGGTGAGGAGCGTGCGTCCTGTGTCCAGCGGGCATCACAGCGGGGCTCCAGGCGGGGGTGGGGGGGGCGGGCGTGTTTAACTACGTCCAGGAGAGGGGAGAAGGCAGAGAGTGACCCTCCCGTCAGCACCTCCACCTCTCAAGCGCCAAGCCCCTGACTCCACTCAGCATGACATTTCACTGGGATCTCCAAAGTGAGCTTTATCCCCTGCCACCACGTTCCTGGTATCACACCTTGTTTTACTGTGACACATCCACAGCTTCAGTAATGGAAATGTTTCCTTATAATGTTGATAGAGAACATCCCTCCATGGCTTAAAAAAACAACTCTTCCTCATGTCCTTTTCAGCCTCTTAGTGCTTCCAAGGAGGACACAGGTGCACACATTCCATTGCTTCCATTATGCAGGGAAACGGGCACCCAGACACATCTAATGTCGTACTGAATTCTGGCTCGTGGTGAAACCCCTGTGTCAGAGGCCTCTGCCTGTCAGGGGAGGCTTCTGTTTTCCACCAGCCCTGTAAGCTCCACCTCAGGCGCTTAACACGTCTGCCTTTCTACCCAGTTCCACTAAGTTCACTCACTCAGAGCAGTCGGTGGCCTCATGCGCCATGGTGCGGCCTGGTCACAGCTGCCCTGTGCAGACATCGTAACCGAGTGCTCTGCATGCTGCCGGCCAGGGTGGCTGGGCTTGCGGAGCTTGGGCAAGCTAACCCTTGTTATGGGATTCAGACAGAGAGAGGATGTCTGGGAGCTACCGTCGCTTCTCTTGGGGAAAATGGGGAAGGGAACTTGCAGGACTTCTTCCGAAGGTGGCTCCTAGTCATTCATCCAAGTTGGAAAGAAAAGGGAGATCCCCTTGTTCGGGGTCAAGGGTCACAGAGCTTTGCAGGGCCGTAGCCTGTGCACATCCAGCAGTTCCACGGTGTGCTCAGGGGCCTGGGGGGCGGGGAGGGGGCTCTGTGATGGGCAAGGTGGAAGGAGGTACCTGGGCACAGCACGGTATCACGTCGTCAACACAGCAAGAAAATGACCCTGTCACTCCTCTTCCAAATTTTCTGAGTATGAAGAAGGAATTGTCCTATCTTTAACACTTCCCCAATACTTGGGACCCTCCCTTAAAGACATGGGACTCTGGGGGTGGGAAGGAGCAGGCCTCATCTCAGAGACCTCAGTGGCACTAGTCACCAGCTGCAAGTTAATAACTTTCTGTCTTCACTGTATTTATTCTAGTGGTTAACTTTTGTTTATGGAAAGCCATACTGGTTTCCATTCGCGAGAGTCATAGCATGTTTTCCTTTCTAAAATATATCTAAGTTAAAAACAAAAAGTGTTGCACAGCAGTGTGAGTTTACTTAATGCTACTGAACTGTACACTTTAAAATCATTAAAATGGAAAATTACATGTTACGTACATTTTAACACACACACAAACAAGTGAGACTGCTTAAGGAAAAGTTTTACACCAATAACAGTAGAGACGAGAGGTGAGGATGACAAAAATCATGAAGGTGGATCTAAGCTAAAGCTTAGGGAACTCTGATCTTGTCCAGCCTCCCAGGCTTTATAAGGAAGGAAAAGAACTCCCAGAGAGGTGGAGTGGAACAAACAAGAACTTTGAATTTGATCTGAATTAGGTCAGTCATGCTAGCTGAATAACTTGGTATAAGTCACTTAATTTTTTTTTTACTTTCAGTTTCATCATTGCTAAAATGGAGACATTATTACCTACCTCACAGAGATGCACTAAGAATTAGATTGTAGAACATATATGCAACGGAGTACAAATCCTAGCACCTGGGATACTTAAGTCTGGGTACCCTCATGCTCCCTCAGCCCCACCTTTGCCTTGCTCCCTGTCTCCCCAGCCCTGCCCCTCAGCTTGCTCCCCAGATCAGGAACCACACCTCTGGCTTGCCCACCGCCATTTTCCTTCTGGCTTCTGCGTTTTGTGTTGAAGACCAGCCTTGGCCCTTCAGTGGCATCTTGGCTTTCCTGGCTGTCCTGTTGGTGACATGTCACTCTGATGATGGTGACCAAAGTTGCCAGAGTCCCTAGCACCTCAGAGCCCTGCCTATGGCCCCTACTGTCATCCCCCTCCTGGCCCAGGCCACAGCACCATCTCCTGGGAGAAATGCATTATGATGTTGGGTGAACCCAGTGGTCTAAAGTAACACACTGAGGTCACCAGGCTATGTGTGGACCCCTGCCCCAGGCTTCCCCACATCTTCTTCACGGTGAGCCTCAGGTGGCCCTCACCTGTCACTGTAGCTCCAGAAGGAACCTCCATCCCCCAGATTTCCCAGACTGGACATTCTTCTCCCTCACCTGCCACCTTCTCCAGACCTTCAATGGCTTCTGGTGGAAATAGCTAATTGAATGGAAGTAATGACATCCCCAGTCACCAGCCTGGACAAAGGAGAAGCCCTGGGGCCCGACCCAAGCTAAACCAGCGCAGTTGTCACCAGGGAGCCATTGGATCCCTGAAAGGAGCCAGCATCTCCAACAGATGCCAGCATCATGCCCAGGGCTCCTCTTTTGGCTTCTCCGGGTCTCACTGACCCTGACAGATCCTCATGGGGGATTATTCTTTTCCATAATCCCCCCTCCCCAACAAAGCCTGACTGCTCTTGCAGCCCTGTTGCTCAGGTTCCCAATCTCAAGGAGACTCTTGGTCAAATTTGACTCATTTATCTTTATAGTATGATCTCAAACCTACATGCCTGCTGGCAGAATAACCCTCAGATTTCCATTTAATTGCATGAACTACATGTAATGGACTAATTCTCAATGTCTGGTTCCTGGAAAAATGGGCCCTGCTCACTGTTTACAGTGATAGAAGTGCCCAGGCAGTGAGCTCCCTCCTAACAGATGGCCTGTCATCTGTCCAGCAGATGTAATTGTGGAGAGGAGGGATGTCCAGCTACCCTTGATGCTGCCCAGAGCACATACATGTGATAAGGATCACTCCCAGGCCACATTCTTGTTCTCTCTCCAAAGCCCTAGCTCTTCCCCTCTCCCCTTCTCACTGGCAGGAAGGTCAGCAGAGGACATAGAGCACAGAGATGGGGAAAATTCAAGATGGCGGAAGAATTGGCTCAGATGGAAACTCAGATAGAAAGACTAGGCAAAGGTGCTTTAAAACAGAACCTGAAAGTGTGGCCCTGTCCCTCCAGCTTTTCCCAACACATGTCCCTAATAGTTTCCAGCAGACAGATCCTACAGTTTTACTAATAAAAGATTCCAGGTTTTTTCCTCTTAAATGGTTTTAGCTTCTGCGAAATGTTTCTTGCACCATGAAAACTCCTGCCACATTCTTTCTTGATCAGCCTGGTCTGTTTCCACTGTTTGAGGATTCACTTTAAGTCTAGTTATCCCACTCCTTCACTGTGGGTTTCTTGGCTTTGAATAGAAATGGAATAGAATAGAAATGGAAAGTACAACTTCCAAAACATGAGATGGAAAGAATGTAACAAATTAAATGTGATCATTTCAACAAATGGGCAGAAAATGGAGGGGAGGAAAAAACAAAAGTAAAAGGTAAATAGAAAACAAAAAAGTAAATAAATAAGATAGCAAGGAATAGGAAGAAACCTTTCAGTTGTCATAATAAATGTGAATAGGTCAGATTCATCTGTCTCTTAAAAGACAGAAAGTGGAAGTCTGGCTTAAAAAAGAGAAAGTAATAAAGAAAAAGGTTGAAAAACAAAATAATGGGAAAAACGGAAGCCAGCAAATGCAAGCAAAAAGAAAACAGATTTAGGAATATCAAAATCAAATAGAATAGAATTCAAGGTGATAGGAACAAAAGGGAACAAAGAGAAACATTTCATTATAATATAAATAACAACCTACTGAGAAAATAGAGCAGCTGTGAACTTTTATGTTCTTAATGACATAGCTTTGAAGGATACTTAAACAAAGAAAAAGAATTCTCATTGTTCTCCATTTTTTAAAAAATGAAATTATAGAGACACATTCACTGACAATAGTGCAAAAGAAAAAAAAGACTTAGAGATTAAGAACAAAATGACAGTGAGTGAGGGCGTATATGCAAGAGAGAGAGAAATCTATACACGTGGAAATAAAACACACACGTACTTCATAACACCTCCTAAGTTAATAAGAAAATCAAAACTTAAATTCAAACTTCTAGTCAAGGATGACAGAGTTAAAAACCCCAAAATTCCAATAAAGAGCACTAAAGGTGTGCTTGTGAAGGTCTGGACACACCTAGATGGAGAGGGCAGGAGCGAGACAGCCGCATTCTGGATTCTGGACAGCAGGTGGGTGGGAGGTAGCTGATCAGCCGACCCCAGAGAGCTAAATTCCAAGCCAGCACCACAGAGAGCACAAAAATCTGTCGGGTTTGCAAATCCCCTCACCGCCCAGCAAAGACTCAGACATTAGCAGGACCAGTTATCTCTGGAAATGAGGGCAAAAGAAGAGCTTCAGACAGGAGTTCTGATTGAAAGTCAGTGTAAAAAGCAGTTAAGAGGGTTCCCTTTTCACCACACCCTTTCCAGCATTTATTGTTTGTAGATTTTTTGACAATGGCCATTCTGACTGACGTGAGATGATACCTCATTGTAGTTTTGATTTGCATTTCTCTAATAATTGGTGATGTTGAGCATCTTTTCATGTGCCTCTTGGCCATCTGTATGTCTTCCTTGGTGAAATGTCTATTTAAGTGGTCCACCCATTTTTTAACTGGATTGTTTGTTTTTTGATATTGAGCTCCATGAGTTGTTTGTATATTTTGGAGATTAATCCTTTGTCTGTTGTGTCATTTGCAGATATTTTCTCCCATTCTAAGGGTTGTCTTTTTCTCTTGTTTATGGTTTCCTTTGCTGTGCAAAAGCTTTTAAGTTTAATTAAGTCCCTTATGCTAACGCATATATATGGAATCTAAAAAAAAAAAAAGTGGTACTGATGAACATAGTTGCAGGGCAGGAATAAAGAGGTAGACATAGAAAATGGACTTGAGGACATGGGGTAGGAGGGCGAAGCTGCGGCAAAGTGAGAGTAACATCGACATATATATACTACCGAATGTAAAATAGTTGGCTGGTGGGAAGCAGCAGCATAGCACAGGGAGATCAGCTTCGTGCTTTGTGGTGACCTAGAGGAGTGGGATGGGGAGGATGGGAGGGAGGCTCAAGAGGGAGGGTGTATGGGGACATGTGTATGCATTTGGCTGATTCACTTTGTTGTGCAACAGAAACTAACACAGTACTATGAAGCAATTATACTCCAATAAAGATCTATTAAAAAAAAAAGCAATTAGGTCCCAGATCTCCCAAACCACCTTGTGCAAAGCTGTGACTGCCCTCCCTCATTAGGGCATAACACTTGGAAGGAAGCTGAGGATGCTGGCCCCCTCATTGGTGGGGGGGTGGGGGGTACCACACTAGAACAGGAGGCTTAGAGGGAGGTGGGCATGCATATCAGTTACTTAGCCCTCCCAGTCTTTATCCCACACTTGGCCGCCAGATCCCAGCGGTCAGGAATAGCCCTCAGGAAGGAAATGAAGAATTTTCACTGGAGAATCTGACAGGCCAAGAAGAAAAACACAAAATATACTGACAGGAGGGGTCCCCAATGAAACAGGCCAGGCAGATCTCTCTCTCTGTAAACATTCACCGCCCGCCCCCATACAATTTCCAATCAGCTGCTTAGAGAACTGTAACTAGTGGGAGTAAAGAACTGTGGGTCACTAGAAGGTGACTAGAAGGTGACTAGAAGGTCACTAGAAGGTGACTAGAAGGTGACTAGAAGGTCACTAGAAGGTGACTAGAAGGTGACTGGATGGTGACTGGAAGGTGACTAGAAGGTGACTGGAAGGTGACTAGAAGGTCACTAGAAGGTGACTAGAAGGTGACTGGAAGGTGACTAGAAGGTGACTAGAAGGTCACTAGAAGGTGACTGGAAGGTCACTAGAAGGTCACTAGAAGGTGACTGGAAGGTCACTAGAAGGTCACTAGAAGGTGACTGGAAGGTGACTAGAAGGTGACTGGAAGGTGACTAGAAGGTGACTAGAAGGTCGCTAGAAGGTGGCTAGAAGGTGACTAGAAGGTGACTAGAAGGTGACTGGAAGGTGACTAGAAGGTCACTAGAAGGTCACTAGAAGGTGACTGGAAGGTGACTAGAAGGTGACTGGAAGGTCACTAGAAGGTGACTAGAAGGTGACTAGAAGGTCACTAGAAGGTGACTAGAAGGTGACTAGAAGGTGACTAGAAGAATTCACCCAAAGTGAATTCTTTCACTTAAGGAAAGAATTGTATATGAAGGCCAGACAAACACAGGAAAGGGGGGAAAAAACAACTTGGAGGCAATAAAAACTGCAGGGGGGAGAAAGCTTTAATATAAAACTGTCTTTAACATCCTCAGAGAGAGACTATAAAATGGACAGTCAGAGCACAAACCGGCTCCCAGAATTCAGAAATAAAATACCAGAAACAAAAACTCAAATGGGGCTTCCCTGGTGGTGCAGTGGTTAAGAATCCGCCTGCCAATGCAGGGACGCAGGTTCAAGCCCTGGTCCAGGAAGATCCCACATGCTGCGGAGCAACTAAGCCCATGCACCACAACTACTGAGCCTGCGCTCTAGAGCCCGTGAGCCACAACTACTGAGCCTGCGTGCTACAACTACTGAAGCCTGGGCGCCTAGAGCCTGTGCTCCGCAACAAAGACAAGTCACTGCAATGAGAAGCCCGCTCACTGCAACAAAGAGTAGCCCCTGCTCGCTGCAACTAGAGAAAGCCCGCGCGCAGCAGTGAATACCCAACACAGCCAAAAATAAATAAACAAATACATAAATAAATTTATAAAAAAAAAAAAAACTCAAATGAAGGGTTGGATGAAGAACTTAATCTCCCGGAAAGAGGAACAACAGAGAGGAAAAGAGGAGAGACAACTCAGCGTCTGAGAAGAAGTTCTAGAAAGAGAGATGAAAGTCATCCTTAGAAAAAATATTCAGTTAAATTAAATTTGCTAGGATGGGAGTATAAACAGTGAATGCTGACTGATATAACCAAAGTTACTGTGGAGGTTCAGGAAGTCACATAGGGAGGAGCGGCGGGGAGGGCAGTTAAATAAAGCAAAATCTCAAACTGCCATGCTGGGAATTCCATAGATAATGCCTAAAATTTTAAATCAAGACATGGTAACGTAAGCATCTTATTTAGAAATAAACATAAGAAAAGAAAAAAAAAACCTCACCTAAAAGAGCTGAAAGTGGTGACTAAGATTTGGGCAATGGTAAAGAGGAAGAAATTGCTGCCTTATAACAAGCCTTGTAGAGCTATTTGATTCTCTAAACTGTGTTTAGATATAACTTTCACTAAAAAAAAAGTGAAATAAAGCTAAAATAGTTTAATTTTGGGATTTTCAGAATATAGCTACTACAAATCAAAGCTATAGGGTAAGGCTTTGGGGAGAAAATGGAGAATGAGGTGATGATCAAAAAACTTGAGATTTATCTGTATTACAGTTGGCCCTTCATATCCGTGGGCTCCACAGCCATGAATTCAACTGGGCTTAAAACTATTCAGAAAAAAAAAAAAATTTCCAGAAAGTTCCAAAAAGCAATACTTGAATTTGCTGTACACCGGCAACTATTTTACATAGCATTGACATTGTATTAGGTATTATAAGTAATCTAGAGATGCTTTAAAGTATATGGGAAGATATGCTTAGGTTATATGCAATTACAAGCATTTTATATAAGGGACTTGGGAATCCGAGGTTTTGGGTAACTTCATGGGGGAGCAATATAGGAACCCTTCCCCGCCAGTACCGAGGGGTGATTGTCTTTTCATTTCTCACAATGAGACTATATTTATTTATGTCCATATTTTAAAATATCTTAAGTTAAACAAGGAAAGAAAAACTAAAAGCAGAAAAGGAAGGCAACAGGGACACAGCCCTAGAGAGTTCTCTTCAGGTAACCAGAAAGGGGAGCAGACAAAGGGCTCCCTCTTCCAGACAGAGCCGCCAAGCCCAGCTGGTCTCTGCAGAGCTGGCCTTGGCACACTGGAGGTGCTCAGAAATTGTGTAACTTCGTGTGTGGAGGTGGGCGATTTCAGGCAGCTCATGCCCAGGGCGGAGCTCAGGGCCTCTGAAGCAGAAGTGTGAGGGTCATCGTGTTGTCAGGAACCCAGACTGCACACGTGGTACCAGAAGCTGGACGTGGACGGCTCGGGTGCCACACTCAGAAGCTGGGTCCTGGCAGCACTGGGGGGCTGTGAGGTTTGGGAGCTCAGACTTAGCCTTCCGCACTCCGAGAGGAAAGTCATCCATGGCAGCACAGGCAGGGAATGTCAGGGTGCCAGCCTGGAGGCAGAAAGACCATCCAAATGGGGCTGTTGTCCTGACAGCCGGTGTGGCCTAGAAGACCGCCAGGTGCTGGAACAAGGGGCTGGGGAGCCTTGACAGCAGCAGGGGACAAAGTGTGGGAGCTGACGCCTGCATCCCTGAGTGGCAGAGTCTCAAATCTACGCCCATATGGCCGATGCAGCTGTAGGTTCTAGCAGAGGCAATTTAAAAATCACTTTGAGAGCAGGCTGGGTTTTGTTTTGTTTTGTTTTCCAGGAGCGTAAGTAATGGGAGTGGGAGAGAAGATTGATTTAAAGTTGATTTAATTTAGAGTAAAAGGTTGGAATTGGGAGGAGGAGAGACAAGATGGATGGGAAAGCAGATGCACTTCTAGGAGAGAACATTAATATGGGGCAGTCAGAAACCAGCAGTCTTTAAGAAAGAGGAAACCTCAGGGTAGGAAAGAGAGGACATCTGACTCCAGAACTTGAAGGTCACAGGGAATGTTCCAGCAGGCCGCCAATCACCCGTTTCCTCCTTCCTTTGTTTACCAAGCTTGAATGTCAAAGACAAAAACTTGGTGCTGTCATGAGCTGGCTCCTTGGGTCCTGGTTCCTGAGGAAGGTGCCTGGGTTGTCTCCATGTTCCGGATGAGGGAATTTGGGGGCTGGCATCAGGCCTAGGTTAGTGGGTGTGTTACCATAGCGCCTGAAGTCTTTGCTTAACGTCTGCCCATGGAACCTCACAGCTTTGGCTAGTAAGACTCTACCCACCAGGGCCCTTATCTCAGCTCTATCTGGGGGCATAATTAAGATGCTGTCAGGCTGGTCTGAGCCAGTCCATGCTCACAGCAAGTCACAGAGCAGCCCATGTGTCAGATGCTCTTTCGCATCTAGACCTTGTAAATTTGACTCAGCTGGAGTTGATTCAGCAAACACTAACCGAGCATCCTTCCTCAGTTGTAAACTGTTACTCAAACCAGCCTAGAGGTCATTATTGTTACCGTTGTTGTTACCATTGTTGCTGTTGTTGACATTGCTACTGTTAATTTATAACACTTCCTTAGTTATATGTCTTCTCCCTTCTAGTCTGTACACTTCATTCAGACCGGGCCTCAGTCTATCTTATTACTTATCTTTTCCCACCACCCAGCACAGTGCCTGACACATAACTGATATGCAGTAATATTTGATACTTACATGAATAATTGAATGAATGAATGAGTGAATGAATGAAGAAATGAGTAAATTGACTGAATGAGTGAACACTGATCCAGCCTGTGTTAGATCCTTGGTGGGAAAATATTTCATTGTTTTTGTAAAGTGCTTGAAAAGTGACAAGGAGCTCATTGGACTGCCTTCCCCTATTAGTATGTAAGCTCATCAAGGTCGGGATTTTGTTTGTTTTGTTTACCCTGTATCCTGATTGTCCAGAACAGTGCCTGACACCTAGTAGAAGCTCAATAAATCCTTTTTAAATAAACATTCATAATTTCCATTGAGCCTCACAGCAACCTTAATAGGGCAGATACAATTCATTTCCATTGTATAGGTGGGGAAAATGAAGCTCAGAAGGGTGGAATGGAAGCTTGCATACTATGGAAAGAAAATAATATTTGGAATCACAGAACCTGGGTTCAAATCCCATTTATACCACCTACAGGTTGTAGGTTTAGGCAGATCATTGAAGCCCCTCTTGCTCCCACGTTTGGTGTGTTGTTCTGAGGCTGCCCTGAGAGTTGGACAAATGGCAGCTGGCGGCAGTGGTGGTGTCAATGCTGCCTAAACACTCAGGGACAAGATTCCTGTAATTCTTAGAATGGGATCTAAGATAGAAGTCCTCCAAGAAGGCTTCTAAAATGACATGTGCAAAGCAGGTGACAGAGCCTGGAAGCAGGGATCACCTGAACCCGTGAGGCTCCCTGAGAGCAACCCTATGATGCCTTTTCCAATTAAGAGTCCAGGCTGTACCTTAGCAAGTCGTTTTACTGAATCCTGCATGACAGAGAATGACAGATTTCCGAATTTTGGCTTCACTGCTTACTTGCTAGTTACCAGAGAAGGTATTTCCCTCTCTGAGCCTCGGTTTTCTCTTTGTGAGATGGGAATAACCACACCTACTGTATAGGGCTGCTGTGAGAGTAAGATTAAACACATTGGAAACAGCCTAGTGTTGGCCTTCTCTCCTCGGTGGAACTGTACGCAGTAAAGGGTTAGCAGTCATCCAGCTCAGTCATGCAAGACAAGTCCCGTGGCATGCAGCATGGCCCTGATCTTGGCTCTGCCTTACTTCATGGGTTGAAATCTAAATAAAAGCTAACACTTACATGCATACGAACCAAGCACGATCCTAAGTGCTTGGCATGTATTGACTTAATTCTCACAGCAACTCTACAAGGCACATGGTAGATAGTCTCCAAGGATAGCTGTCCCTGTCCCTCCCCTGCCTATGCACACACCCCTCCTCCGAACAAGAAGTGGAGTCTCCTTCCTCTCTTCTGCACCTGAGCTGCCCTAGTGATTACTTGACCAATAGAATGAGGCAGAAGTGATGCCATGCAAGTTCTAAGTTCGGTCCTTGAGACACCAAGCCATTTCTGCTTTTGCTCTGGGAAGCCACTGCCACTCTGTAAGGATGCTTGAGTGGACCACAGAATTATGAGGAGATGGACCACATGGCCCAGACAGACAAGTAGGGCATCCTTGGACCTTCTGGCCCATTCCAACTGCCAGCAGCCAGGATGAGGGCTCTGAACTCCTGCCCATATGAGGGGCAAACTGAATAAGAAATTTGGAGAAGAGAAATCTTGGAAAGGGCACTAGATCAGGCACTGCATCCTTATGCGAACAAGACTATATTTATTCTGTGAACCTCCAGAAGCTATAGCCCGGACAAACAGAATTGCATGGAGGCCTCTGTGCCCTCCATATAGGAAAGATACTTTGTTCCCGTGGAGTGGTCTACTGGGCAGGGGTGAGCTCCAGTCCCTGGTGCTGGGCAAGCCGAGGCCAGACCATCACTTGACTAAGCAGCTTGGAGGAGAGTCTGTCGCTGGGTAGGAAGGTGGCCACAGATGATCTCCAAGTGCCCTTTCAACTCTCAAAGCCAGGAGGTCAGTGGAGACCTTATAAGGCAAGGAGGAATGGAGGGACAATGCCTAGAGTCAGCCAAACCATAGAGGTTTTCAGAAGTTCCATCCTGGATGAGTAAGGAAGAGAAGCAGGCAAGCTGTGGGGGGTCTGGCCAGAGCAGGGGGATTTCCCAGAATTCCTGCAGCTGATGCCACTCCTGGTCATTAGTGGCCATTTAGTGCCAAGCTTAATGGTGGCTCCTGGCAAAGATCTTGCAGAGACACAATTGGCGGCAAGAGAGCTGATGGCTACAGACCTTGGTGCAGTGGGGCCTTTGCAGCTGGCGTCTCCACCAGTCACATCTGGCCTCGTGAACTTGCCCCTGACTCCCTGAGAGGTCCAGAAGAGCCTGATTTCACTTCCCCCTTCATACTTTCCACCTGCACATCTCTGTGCACAGAAGAACAAGGGCTTGGTTACCTCCCTAGCTGCTCCCATAGATCTTGGCACAGCAAATTCCAGTTGATCAAGCTGTGCTCAGAGGAGCATGCGTGGGTGAGAGGGAAGGACACTGAAGCATCACACCAGCCCTGCTCGCCGCCTCAGGATAGCTCAGTAGCTATTGAGCAAACGTCCTCCACAGGGCGGTAGAAATAACCATGAGCTGACTGGGAACTGATATTAACGTTGCCATTAGCGCCACAGAAGAAAAATTAAACAGTAAATGTTTTCTTGTTTTAAATGTCCTTGGGGATGACTTCAAATGCTGCTTTTGTAAAGAAATACTCACTGGAGTCTTGTTAAAAGAAAAAGAGTCATCGTTTATTTAGGTTCAAATGTCAGAATGCGTGGCTTTTTCTTAAGGGATACTTCATATTTTTGTAGCTATTTGAGAAATGTAACTCCCCTCTACTAACAGATCAAAATGAAAATTCTCGTCAAATAGTTATTTAAAATGAAACAGAAATGTATTTAGTAAATTCAAAATTGGCGGCAGCAGCCAACTCGTTTTTAAACAATTTTTAAACTGTTTAGTTAAAGCAATTTTTTTCTGCATCTGACCTGTCAAGGAAAAACATAAGATGGAAGTAATCATCCAAAAATATGAGTTTTCAAGCTTATCTTGCTCCATATACCAGTGGTTCTGAAAGCGACCGCTGGAATAACAGCATCACAATACCTTATGAGTACCTACAACTCATCATTATATGACAAGATTTTGCCACTGTCGTGTGGAAAGCAAACCCAGTTACTAAGAAGCCTGATGACACGCTTGGGAGTATGTAAATCACAAGTGCCAAGTGTCTTGGTTGCCCCCGAATTATTGCGTACTCAGAGTGTCTCTGCCTACAGAATGGATCTTCATCTTCTAAAAATGGCTTCTATGTTTCCTTCAATGTGGCTGCCTGTTCATGGAAATGTAATAACCTTCTCTCAGGCTCTGCTAATTTAAGTCAGCCACGGATATTCATTTACAGTATTTAAATGTCCTCCACTTAAAATAGATCAATCCTTTGGCTTTCAATTGAACCCAGTTAATTTACAGTAATAGCTGGAAGCCTGGTTAGTAGATGACTCATTTTGTCAATTACTAGGCAAAAAACGGAATCGAATGACATTGAGGCAGCATGGAAAACATATCTTATTCATTGTTTGATGAGCATAACTTACTTTTAATTACATTTGGGACATTCTAGCTCATTCATACTGCCTAAACACTCAGGGACAAGATTTGAGTACTGAGTTACTGTTTATCAGCAAAATGGAGGTGATCTGAGGGTGCTGCTGTGGGATTGCTGCCTCGCCTGGTCTGCTGAGGGTGATGGGTAGGCTTCCTGAATGATCCTTTGCAGAGGATCGGGATGGGGTATGCCTTCCTCAGCAGAAAGCCGCATGTGCCCCTCGGCGGCAGTCTGCTCAGCAGGTCAGCCTGGCACAGATCAAAGCAAAAGAATCTATACCGCGTTTCTCAGACTAACTTGCTCTCAACTAAACAGCATAGCAGTCCTCTCCCAAATCACCACATACCCCAGAGCATAGCACTAGTTGCAGGGCCTGGAGAGCAGTAAGACAGACCAAACCACTTCCAGTCAAGACCATCCAAGGCAAGCCCCCAGGCCCGGCATCAACATGTCCCCACAGTGCATATTCTGAGCAGAAACACACTTCCCAGGGAGTGTGCTCCAAGGCCCAGGCCAGCTGAGTGGCAGGGGCAGCCTCTGGGACAGACTGTTCATCATGGGGGGGAGAAGGCTGGAAGCTGTGCAGCCCCAGAAACATGGCAGAGACAGCCGCGTGGAAGAATAGCCCTGTGGCTCAGTGCTGCAGACCCTGGGCTGTGGAGAGGCAGTGTCCCCCGGACTCCTCACAGCATGGGGTGGAGGCCAGGCAGCGCTGCCTACCAAGGGCTCCCAGTTCTGAAGCAGAGGCTTTTCCACACCCGCCACGTGGGCTCCAAAGAGCCAAGGGCAGAGTCAGCACCTAGGTGGGGCAGAAATTGACACCAACATCTGCCTGAGTCTTGGGTCAGAGAACGTACTGGAAAGACGTGGCTGACCAGTGAAGACTCACTCCCCTATAGGAAGCTCAGAGCACGTGGCCTCTGATGGCTGGTTCCCTTGTGAATGCATCAGCCCTCGACTGCAGTTAACCGATGCAGCCACCAAATGGGCACCAGAGGGAGTAGGCTTAGTTCTCCCTGAACTCCTCCAGCTAGAACACCAGGTATTTTAAGGAGGCAAAGAGACCTACCATTAGGTCCATTGAGCCAAGGAGGAAGGGGGGCATTTTTACACTCCCAGGACCTCCCACTGCCCAGCGGAAATCCTTTACAGACTGGCATTTGGCCAGGGACAGTGGGAGCCATGACCCCTCTCGGACAGTGACCTGTATCCTTGCTGGGTTTCTTGTGCTCCAGTCCAAAGGGTCAGGCAGGAAGGGGGTTCTCCACAACCATCGTAGCTGGAGGCCAGAACCCAGACCTTCTGCCATGCCCTGCTCAGAGCTCTGACCATGAGAGCTAGGCAGATCCCATCAGCCTGTGCCCCCCAAGGCTGTATCACAAGTAGATGGGCCTGCCCTCTCATTGCTTTTCCTTCCCAACATCCAGTCAGGGGAGCAAGAGAATAATCATTAGTTAAATGGCTTTGCATAGAAATACAGTGTTTCAATAGTACTATGATTTTATTTATTTTTAAAAATAAATTCATTTATTTATTTATTTTTGGTGCGTTAGGTCTTCGTTACTGCGTGCGGGCTTTCTCTAGTTGCAGCGAGCGGGGTCTACTCTTCATTGCGGTGCAGGGGCTTCTCATTGCAGTGGCTTCTCTTGTTGCGGAGCATGGGCTCTAGGCGCTCAGACTTCAGTAGTTGTGGCTTGAGGGCTCTAGAGCGCAGGCTCAGTAGTTGTGGCTCATGGGCTTAGTTGCTCCGCAGCATGTGGGATCTTCCTGGACCAGGGCTTGAACCTGTGTCCCCTGCATTGGCAGGCGGATTCTTAACCACTGTGCCACCAGGGAAGTCCCAGTACTACTGATTTAAAAACTTTTTTATTGGGCCAGGTGAGCAGTCTGGGACAAAATTATCTGAAATGTGTTTACTCAAAATAACATCTAGGGCTTCCCTGGTGGCGCAGTGGTTAAGAATCTGCCTGCCGATGCAGGGGACACGGGTTCAAGCCCTGGTCCGGGAAGATCCCACATGCCGCGGAGCAACTGGGCCCGTGCGCCACAACTGCTGAGCCCACACACCACAACTACTGAAGCCCGCGTGCCTAGAGCCTGTGCTTCGCAACAAGAGAAGCCACCACAATGAGAAGCCCGTGCACCGCAATGAAGAGTAGCCCCTGCTCGCCGCAACTAGAGAAAGCCCATGCACAGCAGCAAAGACCCAACACAGCCAAAAATAAATAAACAAAAATAAATAAATTTATTAAAAAAATAAAATAACATCTAATTAGTTAAAATAAACAATGCTAAATATTCCTGAAATCCCAGCACCTAAACAAAATAACAGTTTACCTCTTGCTATGGCAAGTCTGCTGTGGATAAGGTGGCAGCTTCATCTGTTTCTGTGCCCTCTAAGGTAGACACAGTGAGGGAGGGAAGAGAGAAGGATGGAGGTTACATTTCTAAAGGACCAGGCCCAGAAGTAGATGAAGTCATACCGCCTAGTCCCAGTGGCCAGAGCCCTGTCACCACTAGAGGGTTCAGGAAGCCCCCCTTGTAAGCATTCTGGTCCACTGGCCACAAGCTTTCGTTCCACCGTGTCCCTAGAAAGCTACTTGGCACCCCAGCACTGGGCCCATCACAGTGACACAGAGAGGCTAGGACACTAAATCTAGTGAGCGCTGGCTTCACACAGACACTTTGCAACATGGCATGCATCTTTTTCTCATGAACATGATCACAGGCATTAATGACAAGGGCCTGGGGGGTGATTGTATTGGGACCCCTTGCCTGGGTGGAGCCCGAGGTTTCACAGTGCTGGGACCATGGGCACAGCCTCAATCCTATAGCCTCTGGGAGGCTCAGGAATCACTCAGGGAGAGTCAGGCGTTCATGATTTGGGCCAGAGCCTAGATCAGAGTCCTGGAGTGGCACAGAACTAACTGCAGGGAAAACCAGGACCACTGGAGGGAGACCCACCCACCCTGGAGAGGACATTCCCTCTAAGGTTGGGAGAGACTGTTAACGCTGGGGCTGGAGGGTTGCTGAGGGCTCTCCCCAGACCCCAGGCTTAGTGCCGCAAGTCTGCCCCAGGCCCTGGGTCCCAGGCTCACCCTTGATCCCAGCTAGACTTTGTGTGGGCTCAGGCCCCAGGCTGGGTGGCCTTCCCGGTGAGGGCTTCAGTGCCTGTGGCCATCTGGGGTGGTTCAGGAAGGTGCAGGGAGCTGGTGCTCAGACCCCAATGCCCCTGCTTTCTGCCAAGCACAGTGCTGTCCCTCCAACACTCTGCCCCGAGTGGCACCCCTCACGGGTGGACAGATTCTATCGGGAGACCAGGTGTAGCCCCGACATGGTGGTGAAGTGGGGCGCGGAGACGCGTGGAGCACACCAGGTGCATTTGGAATGCACAGGAGGCAGCCCCAGGCTGGAATCGGTTGGGAGAATCTTCAGGATGAAGTCCTGAGCAAAGAGTGAGGCCAGAGAAGTGACTCATCTCAACTCCTTAGGGAGGGAAGTTGCCCCAGCCAAGAAGCAATTTGTCTCCAACTTTTAGGTTGCCTTTTAAAATATCTACATTTTGGACAGTAATGGACCATGGCTAAAGGCTTGTATGATAAGGAAGGAGGAGGATGGTTCCCAGCTTGGCACTGAACTTCATTCTGATCTGCGTTATTTAAAATTTGGAGTGATTCAGTTCTTGGTTGGGTGTCAGAGGCTAAAGCTTTTTAAGATTGATCTGAGGCCACAATCAGAATAATAGGAGATAAAGAACCCTAAGTGATTGCTTTTTAAAATGTGTGCAATTTTCCAAGATGCTGCCAGTGGAAAATCTTATCATGCCACTTGTTAAGAAGCGTTTCAGAAGTTGGTTCTTCAGACAGTCTCCCTCTAGACAAGATGAAAAATGAAGACTTCCCAGAGAGCCAGATTTGATCAGGTAGGAGAGAGAGCTGGATTAGAGTGTGAAGTTCACAGGACGATCAGCAAGCCCAAAACCCAGACCAGTGGGAGAAGTGCAGACACCCCGGCCCCCGCAGGAGGTCCCACCAGGATTGTCACCGCAAACTATGAAGGAGGAAGCCAGTCCTTCACCATCCTGGGACTCCTGAATCTACACCATACCTTATTTTGTGGCACAAGTGATGGTGTTATTGGGGGAGGGATTGTTCCCAGAGACAAACCAAATGAACAGGTATAGCGGCCAAAATGGTTTTAAAATAATAATTATGACAAGTACTCATATTCATTCAGCCTTTAGCGCTTTACAAAGCACCAGCTCAGGCAGCCCAGTGAGGAAAAAAGGACAGAGGTTAATGTTCTCATTGTACAGGTAATAAAACCAGGCATCAGCCCTGGACCTGCTTGAGTCCCACATTAAGTGTCAATGTCACAATAATTACAAACCCCTATAATTATTTTTAAATGTTTATATGTATTCCAACTCCTGTAAAATGGTTATAAGCAGACTCTGTTCCTTGGCTATGTAATAACTCACAAATCACAACAATAGCACTACTCTCGCCAGGCACCCAACCCAGTGCTGTGGAGGCACTGGATCACGAAAGCCTCAAAGCACATCACATTATAGAGGAGGAAATTGAAGCTCGCCTTGTTGCACAGGCATTGGAGGCCCATTCTGAGCCGTAGTTGTAAGCTTTCACTAGTGACGCCTCCACCATGCTGCCTTCTTCGGTGCCTGCTACAGCCCAGCTCCATTCCAGGCCCTCTGCTCACTCTATCCCGTTTGGTTCCCAGAGAACCCCATTGAACAGAGAGGGAAACTGACGCTAGGAGAAGTGAACCCATCCAAGCACTTACTGTCAATAAGCAGTAGTGTCAGGATGAAACCAGATCTGTCTGAAGCTAACACCTGTGAGGTGTCCAAAACTGTCCCACATCATCTCAGATTTAAAGTGTAATTGATGTTTATCTTTTCATGACTAGGGTAAGCTCTGGGCATGAGACAACTGAATAGAGACAGGTGAAGAGAAATCTTTGTCATTGTTGCTGTTGTTACTGTCATTCATTCCCCTGGGCCGAGCTGAGGTCCCCAGACGATCCGGTGCCCTGGGAACTGTTCCCAAGAGAGATCATTCTTTGCCAAACAAGCTATGGCAGCCTCCTGGGGTGGGCAGGGGCTTGTGTGCTCTGGTTAGAGCACTTGGAGAGGAATTGTCACTAGATTTTAGTCCAAGGGAAGTTGAGAGGCCTGCCACTCCAGATGTTTGCAGAAAGGAGAGAGAGGGGAAATCACTGTCCTTTGCCTGGGAATAATAGATGGACGTTCCAGGCTGCAGAGAAGCTGGGCAGGCTGGCCTGGCCCTTGACACATTACATGGGGGAGCATTCACCCAGGGAGTGACAGTGGAAAGATGACAACAGCCCATTACTCAGGCATGGACTGCACCCCATGAATTATCTGACTACTCTTTTATTTTTTCTTCTGTACTTTTACATTAAATTTTCTTATTTTGATGCAAACATTACAGGGCAAAACATAAAAGCTGCCTCACCATTCCCAGCACTCCCTCCCAAAGTGTGAGTTTTCTGTGCCACTTCTGTATATTTACATGTTACTCGTGGGTTCTTGAGAGAGGGCAGAAACAGAAATTGAGATGGGAAAATACTAAATTATTTTTCTAGCACTTCTTTTTTTTAAATTTAACAATTTCGCTTAGAAGCCTTTTTTATTTACCTCATTCTGATATGGCTGTACCAGAAATTATTTAACCACTCCCCCATTGATGGACAAGTAAGTTGTTTCCACTTTTTGTGGTAGGGAAAATGCTACAGTGAGCATCATTATACATACAGCCTTGTGTGTTTGTCTTTCCTTGGAACAAATTCTCAAAATTCAATACTAGGTTAAAGGATATTTCATTTTCAAATTATCTCAGACATTACAAAGTTGCTTTCAAAAAGACTTTATCAAATTACTATCCCATCAAAAATGTCTGAGAATGCCCATTTCTCTTGCTTTCCCCAATATTAGATATTAGCAGTCATTTTATTTTATTACTTTTTATTGACATATAGTTGATTTATAATATATTGAATTAGTTTCAGGTGTACAGCAAGTGATTCAGTTTTTTTTTATAGATTATATTCCATTATAGATTATTACCAGATACTGAATATAATTCCCTGTGCTAAACAATAAATCCTTGTTGCTTATCTGTTTTATGTATAGTAGTGTGTATCTGTTAATCCCATACTCTTAATTTGTCCCTCCTCCCCAGTAGTCATTTTAAATTAAGAATCTTATGATGTTTATTGACCATTTGTATTTCTTCTATTAATTTCTTGTTAATACCCTTTACCCATTTTTGTACTGGGTTCTTTGTCTTTTATTTTCCTAATACATTTTACTTAACCAACATATCCAAAAATTATCATTTCAATATGTAAGCAACATAAAATTATTAATGGGATATTTTACATTCTTCTTTTACATGATGTCTTTGGAATCCACTTAGAGCATATCTCAATTTGGACACTAAGCTTTCATCAGACATACTTGGTCTATATTGAGATTTCATGAAATTTACATTTGAAGAAGTAGAGTCACATACCCACATTGTTCCAAATATCCTGTGGTAGGCAGAATAATGTCTCCCCAAAGATGTGAATGTTATGTGGCAAGGAGGAATTAAGGTTGAAGATGGGATCAAGCTGCTAATCAGCTGACCTTAACAAAAATTTATCCTGGATTACCCATGTGGGTCCAGGGTAATCACAAGGGTCTTTTATAGTGGAAAAGGAGACAGGAGAGGAGGTCAGAGTCTGAGAGCAATTTCAAGATGCATTGCTGCTGGGAAGATGGAGGAAGGGGCCAAGAGCCAAAGAATGCAGGCACCCCCTAGAAGCTGCAAAAAGCAGGGAAACAGATCCTCCCCTGGAGCCTCCAGAAGGTTGTAGCCTGGTAAGGCCCATTTCAGACTTCTGACCTCCAGAACTGTAAAAAAAATAAGTTTTTGTTGTTTTAAGCCACTAAATTTGTGGTGCTCTGTTAGGAAACTAATACATGTACTAAAAACTTTTCCAATAACTGAATCAAGTGTCAGTGTTTCATAACAGCTTTATTGAGGTATAATTATCATCAATAAACTCCACATATTTAACACGTACAATTTGATAAATACATGTGTACACCTGTGCAACCATAACCACAGTCAAGATGTATCTATTACCCCCAGAAGTTCCCTTGTATCCTTTTGTAATCCCTCTTCCATCTTCTGCCCCTCCTAACCCCTGACCCCAGGCAATCACCAATGTGTTTAGTATGCATTTTCTGGAATTCTGTGTAAACAGAGTAATACAGAACATACTCTGGTTTCTTTCACTTAGTATAATGATTTAGAGATTCACCCATGTTGTAGCATGCATTTGTATTCATTCTTATTGCTGAGTAGTATCCCACTGTATGGCTGTGCCACAGTTTGTTTATCCATTCACTTGTTGATGGCCATTTGGGTTGTGTCCAGTTTGGGGATATTAAAAATGAAGTCCAAATCTCTGTATGCGCATATGCTTTCATTTCTCTTAGGTAAATACATAGAAGAGGAATGGCTGGGTCAAATCCTAGGTATATTTTAACAGTTTTAGAGACTGCTAAACTGTTTTCTAAATTGTTTGTACCATTTTACATTCCTACCAGCAGTGTATGGGAGTTCTAGGTCCTCCATACTCACACCAACACTGGCTATGGTCAGTCTTAAATCTTATCTATTCTAGTAGATATGTAGTGATGCCACACTATGGTTTGTTTTTTTTTTTTAATTTATTTATTAATTATTTATTTTTGGCTGTGTTGGGTCTTCGTTTCTGTGCGAGGGCTTTCTCTAGTTGCGGCAAGCGGGGGCCACTCCTCATCGTGACGCGCGGGCCTCTCACTATCGCGGCCTCTCTTGTTGCGGGGCACAGGCTCCAGACGCACAGGCTCAGTAGTTGTGGCTCACGGGTCTAGTTGCTCCGCGGCATGTGAGATCTTCCCAGACCAGGGCTCGAACCCGTGTCCCCTGCATTGGCAGGCAGATTCTCAACCACTGCACCACCTGGGAAGCCCCACACTGTGGTTTTAATTTGCATTCCCCTAATGACTGATGATGCGGAGGATCTTTCCATGAGCTTATTTGCCATTCCTACATCTGTCTATATTACAGATATAATAAAGTATCTGTTCAAATCTTTTGCCTATTTTTTAAATTGGGTTGTTTGTTTCCTTATTATTATATTTTGAGAGTGCTTTGTATATTTGGGGTACAAGTCCTTTACCAGATATATGATTTTCAGATATTTTCTTCTAGTGTATAACTCATATTTTCTCTTAATCATATCTTTCAAAGAGCAGGGTTTTTTAATTTAAATAGATCAAATTATTAATTAATTGTGCTTCTGATGTTGTATTTAAGAAATCTTTGCCTAACCAAAGTCATAAAGGTTTTCTACCAGAAGTTTTATCGACTTATGATTTTACTTTTAGGTATATGATTTATTTTGAGTATATTTTTATATGTGATGTTGGGCATGGATCAAAGTTCATTTTTTTACACAAGAATATAAAATTGTTCCACCACCATTTACTGAAAATACCATCCTGCTATCCATACTCCACTGAATTGCCTTTGAACCTTTGTCAAAAATCCATTTGTTTGTTTGTTTGTTTGTTACTGAACCTTCTATTCTGTTTTATTAAATTCTTTGTCTATCTTAATGCCAGTATTACAATGTTTTGATTACTATAGCTTTATAATAAGTCCTGAAATCCAGAAGTATCAGATCTCCAACTTTGTTATTCTGTTTCAAAGTTGTCTGACTGTTGTAGGTCCTTTATATTTCTATATGAATTTTAGAATCAGCTGGTCACGTTCTATAAAACACTACTGGGATTCTGATTGGGATTGCTTTGCATCTTTAGGCCAATTTGGGGAGAATTGACATCTTAACAATAGTAAGTCCTCTGGCCAGTGAACACAGTATATCTCTCCAGTTAGTTATATCTTCTTTCAATTCTCCCAGCAATGATTTATAGTTCTCAGTGCACAGATCTTGAAGATCTTTCATCATATTTGTCCCCAAGTATTTCATATTTTGGGGTGCAAGTAAAATGGTTTTGATTTTCAATTTCCAATTGTTCATTGCTAATAGAGAGAGATACTATTTAATTTTGTGCATTTGTCTTGTATCCTGAAACCTTGCCAAACTCATTTATTAATTCTAGTAGCTTTTTTTTTTTGTAAAGTTTCATCAGATTTTCTACATAGACAATTATGTTGTTTGTGGAAACACTTTCACTTCTTCCTTTCCAATTTGGACAAATTTTATTTCTTTTTCTCACCTTATAACCACAGCTAGGACTCTTGTACAATATTTAATAGAAATAATAAGAATAAACATCATTGTCTTGATCTTGGTCTTAGGGGAAAAGCTTTTAGTATGATATTAGCTTTTCGTTTTTCAGAGATACCCTTTATCAGGTTGAGGAAGTTCTCTTTTATTCTAGTTTGTTGAGAACTTTTATCAGGAATGGATGTTGAATTTTGTCAAATGCTTTTTTTTTGCATCTATCGAGATGATCTTTTCTCTTTTCTAGTTTATAAATATGGTGAATTACATTGATTGATTTTGGTTTGTTAAACCAACTTTGCATACTTGGGATAAACCCTAGTTGGTCATTATTTTCCTTTCTATATATTGTTGAATTTGATTTGCTAAAATTTTGCTGAGAATTTTTGTTCCTGAGCAATATTGGTTTACAGTGTCCTTTTCTTATAATGTCTTTGGCTGTTCTATATCACAGTAATGTTGGCCTCATAAAATGCACTGGAAACCATGCCTTTTTTTCAGTTTTCAAAAAGAGTTTGTGTAGTATTGGTGTTATTTCTTCCTTAAATATTTGGTAAAATTCACCAGTGAAATCATCTGAGTTTGGAGTTTTCCTTGTAGGAAGGTTTTTAGCTACAAATTCCATTTCTTTACTAGATATAGGGCTATTTAACTATTTCTTCTTGACTGAGCTTCAGTAGTTTGTCTTCTTTTATCCATTTCATCTAAATTTCCAAATTTATTAACATAATGTTTTTCTTAACATTACCTTATTATCTTTTTAATATTTGAAGAATCTGTAGTGAGGTCACCTCTCTCATTCCAGATATTGACAATTTATCTTCTCTCTTTTTCCTGATTAATCTTGCTAGAGACTTATCAATTTTATTGATCTTCTCAAAGAACTAGCTTTTAGTTTCATTGGCTTTATTATTTTTTTTATTTTTCATTTTATTTATAGCCACTCTGATCTTTATTTTTTCATTCTTTTACATTGGGTTTAATTTGCTCTTCTTTGTGTCATTTCTTAAGGTAGAAGCTGAGGTCATTGATTGAAACCTTTCTTCTTTTCTGATATCAACATTTAGTGCTATAATTTACCCCCTAACTACTCCTCTGTATTTTATATGTTGTGTTTTCATTTTTATCCAGTTCAAAGCACTTTCTAATTTTCCTTTTTGATTTTTTTCTTTGATGTATGGGTTATTTAGAAATGCATTAATTGGTTTCCAAATATTTGGGGATTTTCCAGAAATTTTTCCAGAAATTTTTCTGTTATTGATTTCTAACTTAATTCCATTGTGGTCAGAGAACATATGTTGTATTTGAATTTTTTTCCATTTTTTAAGACTTGTTTATGGCCATCTTAGTAAAAGTTTCATGGACATTTGAAAAGATGTGTATTCTGCTGTTGAGGAAGGCAGCAATTAGGTCAAATTGGTTGATAGTGTTTTTTCAGGTCATTTATATCCTTACTGATTTTTATGTCTACTTGTTTTCTCAATTATTGATAAATAGATAATGAACTTTTTTTTACTATAATCGTCTACTTTCTATTGCTCCATTAATCTTCATTCCTTTCCTTTTTTCTGTCTAATATCATTTTCTTTCTGCCTAATTGTCTTTAACAATTCTTGTAGTATGAGTCTGCTAATGATGCATTATTTCCTATTTGTTTTGTGTATCTTAAAAGGTCTTTACTTAGCCTTTATTTTTGAGGAATACTTTCACTGGATTCAGAATAAGAGGTTGACAGATTTTCCTTTCAATACCTTTAAAGATGTTGTTCTACTGATTTCTTAACTTACATTGTTTCTGATAAGAATTTGCTGTCGTCCTCACGTTTGCTCCTCTGTACATATTGTATCATTTACCTCTGGCTGCTTTTAAGAGTTTCTTTTCATGACTGGGTTTGAGCCATTTGATTATGCCTTCATATACTTACTTTTCTTTATATTTCTTATGCTTGGGGCTCATTGCACTTCTTAGATCTGTGAGTTTATACTGTTCATAAGTTTGGAAAAGTTTCAGCTATAATTTCTTCACAAATATTTTTCAGTTCCCCCTTCCTTTTCCAGAGACTCGAATTACATGTAAATTATACTGCTTGAAGTTATCCCACATCTCACTGATGCTCTGTTCATTCTTTTTACTTCTCTTTTCTTTTTGTTTCATTTTGAGTAGTTTCTATGACTATATTTTCAAGTTCTCTAGTTTTTTCATCTGCAACATTGAATCTGCTGTTAATCCCATTCATTGTATTTTTTATTTGCACATTGTACTTTTCATCTCTAGAATGTAGATTTGAGACTTTTTTTTTACATCCGCCATTGAGGGAGTCACCATATCCTGTGGCCTCAGTCAGATTTTCAGATGTCTGTAGTTCCACCCAACATCTTGACTGTCATTTCATAAAAGACCCCAAGCTAGAAAGACCCAGCTAAGTCACTCCAAATTTCCTGGTCTACAGAAACACTGTAAGAGAATAAAGGTTTATTGTTGTTTTTAGCTACCAAGTTTTAGGGTAATTTGTTATGTCGCAATAGATAACTGAGACATTCAGAATCTGACATGGGAAGCTTTCTGAATTCTGAGCATCTTCACCAGTCCCTGAAGGTTGTACCACATCCTAGGTGCCCCATTGCTGGGTTTAGACAAATGAGAGGGAGCAAGGCTAATCACCGGGCAGCTTCCCCTCCACCTGCAGTGTTCCTGGAGTTTGTATTTATTATGCTGTAGAAATGATGGATTTTGAATAAACCATCTAAGCTGACACTAATATAAGAAATATACTCTCTCCCAAAGGCCCTTCTGTTGCATGTGCCTTATCCTTTTCCCAGAGGTTGCTCTCTGAGAGAAGGAGTTTCTGGAGCTTTTGTCTGGGGCCTCCACTGGCTACCTACAGACTCTCTCAAGCTGGTACATTCACAAGGGTTGGGGAGGGAGCTATGGTGAGCCAGCAGCAGGCCTGGAGTGGAGCCCGGTTACACACAGACAGAATAGCACATCCTTTGACCGTTACTCCCTTACACCAGTGGACTTGCACTGGTGTGAAGCGAGAGATGAATGAAGTCATTGGCAGCCTCTCAGGACAAACCTGGATATGCAGCCTGAGTAAATAGCAAAACAGAGCACATAAGCTCAGACACAGTGGGAGGGGGAGAGGGGACTAACCTTTGTGGGAAGCTGTCGTGTGACTGGAGTTTGCACGATCTCTTTCTGCACCCAGCTGCCCATCTGTGCAGTTGTAGGTGCAAATGGTGTGTCTGGTCCCTTCCCAGGTCCTGCAGGGTCCAGCCGCCCCCTCCAAAGCGCTAACACTCACTTTGGGCTCCTCAGGGAAATCCCGGACCCCTCTAATCCAGGGCACTATCTGAGTGGCTGGAGGTACTCCTTGTCCTTCGGAACTGCATGTGTCCAAGGCACAGCAGCTCAACCAAAACCTGGCTCTCCAAGGCCAGCAGGAAAATATCGGATCATTTTAACCCTCACAACAGCCTCATGAGGTAGATACTGTTATTATCCTTATTTTACACTTGAGGAAACATGTGCTGAGTAAGCTTATGCAAAAGGCACATTCCTTTGGCTACTTACTCTAAGTGCCCCTAGAGAGTGGTTGTCAAAGTGTATCCCCAGGGGCCAGCAGCATCAGAAAGCTGGTTAGAAATGCAGATTCTCCTTTTTTGTTTCTCTCTTTTTTTTTTCCGGCCACATTGCAGGGCTTGTGGGATCTTAGTTCCCCAGCCAGGGATTGAACCCGGGCCACGGCAGTGAAAGTGCCGAGTCCTAACCACTGGACCGGCAGAGAAATCCCCAGATTCTTCTTCTTTCTCCAGACTTACTGAGTCAGAAACCCCAGGGGTAGTTCTATTAGTGCTATGCTTACCAGCCAGTTGCTAAACATTTCCATTATTAGAAATTATATCATACAGACCTACAATTAAATACATTATATTAAAAACAAAGGTAATTGATGGATAAGCAAGGTCCTACTGTATAGCACAGGGAACTATATTCAATATCTTGTCATAAACCATAATGGAAAATAATATGAAGAAGAATATGTATATAAACACACACACATATATATAACTGAATCACTTTGCTGAACACCTGAAACTAACACAATATTGTAAATCAACTATACTTCAATAAAATACATTAAAAAAAAATAAAGATAATCAGTCCTCAAAATGTATCACCCCCTAATTGTTTGATTTCATTTACTACTATCTATGCTCTAGAGCCTGTTGACCCCTATGGTATCCATGTGGCAGGAACACTGCAGTGCATTTCTTCCCAGTGCCACATTCAATGACGACATGAAATCAGCCATGGAGGGTATTTATATCACAGAAGTTGGCAAACACTACAAATCAGCTTGCCTTATTTTTTTTGGAGAGCCTGTTGTTAAACATTTACTGCAAGACCACCAAACTTGGTACTCTGTGTTTTTTTTTTTTTTTTAAACATCTTCATTGGAGTATAATTGCTTTACAATGGTGTGTTAGTTTCTGCTTTATAACAAAGTGAATCAGTTATACATATACATATGTTCCCATATCTCTTCCCTCTTGCATCTCCCTCCCTCCCACCCTCCCCATCCCACCCCTCTAGGTGGTCACAAAGCACCGAGCTGATCTCCCTGTGCTATGCGGCTGCTTCCCACTAGCTATCTATTTTACGTTTGGTAGTGTATATATGTCCATGCCACTCTCTCACCCTGTCACATCTCACCCCTCCCCCTCCCCATATCCTCAAGTCCATTCTCTAGTAGGTCTGTGTCTTTATTCCCATCTTGCCACTAGGTTCTTCATGACCTTTTTTTTTCCCTTAGATTCCATATATATGTGTTAGCATATGGTATTTGTTTTTCTCTTTCTGACTTACTTCACTCTGTATGACAGACTCTAACTCCATCCACGGTACTCTGTGTTTTAACAAGCCCTGGGGTGACTCTCATGCCCTCTCAAGGTTGAGACCTAGCCCGAGGGTTTCAGCTGGAGGCTTCATACTGACTCCTACGTGTCTTTCATCACAGCCTTAACAAATGACATACCGGAAACGGGAAAGCAGACTCTCTCTGCTCTCCTGCCCCTTCCTCTCCCCTCCCCTTTTCCTCCCCGCTCCCAGCCCTCCACCCCCAAGTGCCTGAGCAAAATGCTGGGATCAAAGCCGTGCTCTTAACCCTTGGGAAGCAGGAGGGATCTGGGCGACCAAAAGCCAGTTCTGAGGGCCCCTTGCAGTAATGGGGGCCACACTGGGATTCTTCTGAGTGAGTGATGAGCAGTGGGTCCCAAAGGCACAGCCTGGCTCTCCAGGGCAGCTTCTTGCACACAAAGTCAGCCGGCAGCTGCTGTCACAAATATAGGAGGGAAAGTGCTCCATCATCAGACACCCCCGGAGTGCACATCCCAGCTTGCCCTTGCCAGCAGTGGGGCAAGGAGGCTGGTTGCTTCACCTCTCCGACCTCCATCTGCTTGTCCAAGACGATAGGAATAGTAGTACTCGCCCCTGTGGGGCCTCTAGAAAGATTAGATCCAATAGTTTAGACAAAGAGCCAGGAATATAGTACAAGCTCTGTAAACAAGGGTTATTACTGCTTTTCCATTTAGCTGGAGTAGAAAGTAATGTCAGTGTCAATATTGTTACTCCCATTTTATGGATGACAGATATTGAGGCATAGAGGGAAAAGAAACCCAAAGTGCTCAGAAGTACTCAGAGACAGTTACTGAAACAGCAAACACCAGAGACCCTTCCCGTTAGCCGGTGATGGATCTCATCCACATCCCGTAATGAACACGTTTCCCCATCCTGGGGTTGCAGCCCTGATTGATTCCCACTAGCCCTAGTTTCCCTAGAAAGAAACCGTTAGTTCAGTTACACCGATTACCATCTGGTTCTCTGGTTTATTACTATAATTTCTCTAAAGCAAGCATCCATAGGTAAAGACGCCGTTCTGCCTTTACGGTGCTTAAATGAGAAAAGGCATCTCCATGTGTCCGTGCAGCACAAGGCTCCAGCAGCCACGTGGAACCTCCAGTCACCTTGAAAGCCAGGAATTGCCTGGAAAAGATGGGAGTGGAAAGAAGAGCGCTCCATGAGTACACATGGGGGTGGGGACTGGAGGCGACCATGTGGATACAGCAGGTGACCGCGCCAGTCACCTGGGCAAGTGCAGACGCAGGGATGCTGTTCCCCCACCCAGTGTGGAGCCCTGACACACAGTAATAGCTGGGGTTTATTTAGCAAATAAACAGCTTTCACTATGCCAGGTACTGCTCTGAGGGCTTCCCAAGTACTAATTCACTTAATGCTCACAACAGCCCCACAAAGGACTATTATTATTCCTATTTCACAGATAAGGAAATTGGGAAGTTGCACAGAGAGGTTAAATACTTTGCCTGAGGTCACACAGCCAGTAAGTAGGTGAGCCAGGATTTGAACCCAGGCAGTTAGACTGTAGGTATGGTACCTTCTTCGTGGTAGCTGACTCCCATGTAACAGGTAAAGAAATGAAATCCCACCCAGCCAGGAGGGGGCAAAACTGGGCTCACACAGATCTGTGCATCCTTTCCCCCATGTCACCGCCTGGACAGTTGCGTTCAAGAAACCTTCCTCCCCCTGACTCTCCTGCCCCAGAAAGCCTGCAAATGGGCACATTTCCACCCCCACCCCCATCCCGCCCCCGGTAATGGAGGCTTCCTCCCTGCTCCTGACTTGGGCTTACCGTGCCTTAACCAGGAGAGTGACAACCCTGGGCAGTCCTCTGTGGGCAGAGCTCCTCCAAAGGTGTCAGAAGGTAGTGTCGCCCCGCTGGAGCGGGGACCCCATGCAAGGCCTCATCTGTGCTCGGTCCCTGCCATGGAGGGGAGGCCTGCGCTCCTCTCGGCACCCAGCCTGCACATCCAGGTCCTGGAGGGCTGGGACTCTGACCCGCGGCTCCACCCTTTGCTCCCCAGAGCCCTGACCACAGAAGCCCTTTCCCAGCCATCTCATGCTCTCGTGTTTGTGTTTGTCTCTCTATTTAGGGCTTTATTTCTCTACAAGGGACCCAGGTGACTGAACTTCTTCCTGGCCCTGAGGACCCGGGAAAGCACCTCTTTGAGATCAGCCCAGGTAGGCCTGAGCACCCTTCAGCTCTGTGCTGGCGCTGGCCCTGGTGGCCCCGCTGGCGGTGTCACTGCACCTCTGGCCTGGGAAGGGCCACCTTCACAACACTCCTCTCTGTAGGAATGCCAGCGCTGTCTCCAAGCACAATTCGGAAATTTGGGCCAAATCTAGAGGATATTGCACATTTGGGGGGAATTTAGAAAATCCAGTCAATTATCTAGGTAATTAACTTCTGGTGAGAGGAAAAGTGTGGATTTTTAAATTCAAAATAAAACAAGGGAGGTAACCAATCCATGGGGACACCTTAGAGTGAAGGTCCAAACACAATATCTGGGTCACATGCAAATAAGCCCAGGGAAAACCACTAGCACAGGTTCAGAGCATTAAAATAAGCTCTATCATGAATCCCAGAACAAAGCATTGCAATGTGGTGGGAGGAAGGGAAATAATTTAACTCAAAGAACCGCCGTCATGTTAGCAGTTACAAAACAGGTTTTTAAAGTTCCCAGTTTTAAAATGTGATTCTTATTGAACTAAGTAAATGTGTCTTGCAAATGAGTCAGTCTGTTTACAGAAGGGCTGGCTGGTGAGGTGGTATTTTACTAAGCTTGACCTCCCCTTGATGCAGAGCCTCAGGCAAGGATCTGAGCAGTTTATCCTGAGGTGATCCCCAAAAAGCACGAGGAAGGGAGCAGGAAGGGAGGAGAGCCAGCAGGGTGAGCTGGTGCCACTGTGGGTACCCGGGGCTCAGTTCCAATGAACCGACTCAGGGGTGTCTCACCCAAGGAGTGAGGGGGCTGGGGGTTTACCCACCAACTCCCACCGGCCATTAACTGAGAGCTGCTCCCTGCGAGGCTGACTGTGGCATTTCTGGCCTGCCCTGCACTTGGCCAAGCTCCCTGCCTTCAGAGAAGGCCTTCAGGCAGAGTCGCAGGTGCTTGAGGAAAGAGGCTGCCAGTGTGGATGGGAACGGTGAGTGCCCAGGGGTCTGGGAAGGGCACCAAGAGCAGAGGCTACAGGCAGCTAGTCGTCACACCCTATCATGTGCCGTCCGAATTTAGACTTCCTTCTGGGAAGTGGTGGCTGTGGACCACCCTAGCTGTGGCTAGGGCCTCAGTGGGGTCTGTGAGCCAGTAAGTTTACAGTCTCAGAGCGGCAGAGCCACCCAACCCCTCTGACGAAGTGACCTGGCTATGGGCTGTACACCATGGGACGCATCAGCCCAGGTTCAGGCCAGCAAGCTATGGCCCACTGGGAGCAGGAGTGAGCGAATCCAAGCCTGGGGCAGGGTGTGTTCACCTTTGCTCTGTCCATACTGGGAACTCCAGGAGGTACAGGCTGCAGGTGAAGTGCAGGGAGACCCTCCCAACTGCCTGCCGCATATGCAGAATTCAAGTACCGTGGTTTCATTTGGGTATTTCATCTACTGCAAGAATCTTGATGCTGAAAGGACACATTAGAAGATGGCAACAGAGGGATCCCAGGGTATGGAGTGGAAAATAGAGGCTTGGTTGATTATGGAACAGGAGTAAAGGTTTCTGCCAAGAAGGTAGAGAAGAAATGAAGGAGGGGAATGAGGTAGGCAGGGCCCTGCCATGTAGGGGAGGGGGAGCTGGACACATGGAAGGACGGCTGCGGGGAGGGGCCGGGGACCTGGGCCTGGGAGTTGGGGAGGAGTGAGGTGAGGCCAGAGCCAAAAGGTGGAGGTCAGCACGCACCACCGTGAAGTCAGAAAGGCACTGGACGTGTGCCCCCAGGGACCGGATGGGAATGATCACCAGTGCGCGTGCTCTTTATCTGGGTCAGAGCTATTTACAGGAATTTCTTTGACTGTGGGGAAGACCGATTTGCCACATAAGGTAACATATTCACAGGTTCCAGGGCTTAGGACGTGGACATCTTTGTGGGACCATTATTCTGCTACCACAGTACTCAAACCATCCCTCTAAGGTAAGGGGTACTTCCATGCCTATTTTATAAAAAAGGACACCGGGGGTTAGAAAGGATTGGTGACTTGCCCAAGGACACACAGCTGGATGGCAGTAGGGTCAGGGCTTGTACCTGGGCAGTCTGACTTCCAAAGCCACACACTTATGCTGCCCTTCAACACAGGCACCTGGTACAGGTCTGGCATTTTTCCTACCTGGGCCCGAGAGGTCTCAGGACGCAGTTATAGAAGGAAAGGCTCCTCACACCCCTTTTTCCCAAGCACAGCAGTGGTCGAAGCACCAAATGTATGCAGGTTCCAAGCGCTGCCCTCTTGCCTTTGAATGTGCAGCTGCTCCTGAAAGCCAGGGGCGGGAGTGGAGGGGAGCTGTGAGACCACTCAGGGAAAGCAGGTCAGGTGGTAGGCAGTGCGGAGCCCCAGGCAGCCTTTGGGAAGCGCTGAAAGGAAGGACTCAATCGCCTCCATCGGATGCATCTTTCTGGCCCCGGAAAGCCAAGCTGCAGTGCATGTCTGCCACACCCAGTACCTCAGAGGGAGGGAAACTTGACAACTCTTGGACATGTGATAGAAACCCAAGAATGATAATGCATGAGATCAGTTACATGAATTTTAAGTCATAGTTCTATTCGTGCTCTTCAACAGTATAAAAAAAAAATCACAATTTTTCATCAAGATAGAATTTAAAATATGAGGAAAATTATACTGTGAGTGCCATCTAGTGGAGAGATATGCCAATTCCATGACAGGCCACGCGTGTCCTCCAGCCAGCCCGCAACCATCTCAGCCCAGCCATACCTCTGATTCTTTATTTTTTTTAAGACTTTTTTTTTTTGATGTGGACCATTTTTTAATTAATTAATTAATTTATTTATGGCTGTGTTGCGTCTTCGTTTCTGTGCGAGGGCTTTCTCTAGTTGTGGCAAACGGGGGCCACTCTTCATCGCGGTGCGTGGGCCTCTCACTATCGCGGCCTCTCTTGTTGAGGAGCACAGGCTCCAGACGCGCAGGCTCAGTAATTGTGGCTCACAGGCCCAGTTACTCCGCAGCATGTGGGATCCTCCCAGACCAGGGCTTGAACCCGTGTCCCCTGCATTGGCAGGCAGATTCTCAACCACTGCGCCACCAGGGAAGCCCCATACCTCTGATTCTTGATGGGCTCCGACGGTCACTAAATAGTGGGGCTGCGGCTTGAGCCAGTTCTAGCCTCAGAGCCCCGCATCCACCAATAGTCTGAGGCTGGTTCCTGGGTCAGGCCGGAAGGAGCCAGGCCCCAGAAGGGGCTGGGATTCGAGGACCCTCGGTCTCCTTTCCACTTGGGCCTCTTCTCTAGCCTGGCAGTTGCCTGACAAACCCCACCCCTCCCGGCCGTTTGAAAGCTGTCTGTCCCTTGCAGACTTGATCCTCTTGGCCTCCCAGACCATCACTGCTTGGCACTGCAGGCATCTGGGCACAGGCAAGCTTAGGCCTTCCTCCGAATCTACAAGGATGGGGTAAGGGGTGGAGAGGCCTGCTTTGGCGCTCTGGATAAAAAGTTGCTAAACCCACAACTTGTGCTTATATTTAGTGGGTCGAGTTAGGTGATCCATATAAGTCATTTCGCTAACATCCTTATTCTAGTATTACCATGATGCTACCACAGGGAGGCAAGTCCACTGACTACAGGCATTCAGACGGGAGCCCTAAGTCGTGCTGGCGAGTGACGGCTGGTCCATCGCGGCTTCTCCATTGCTGGGCATGTCTTTCCAGAGTCCCCGATTGCAGATGGCAGAAGCCAGCTCTGGCAAATGCAGACAAAGGGGGAAATGGCCAGAGGTTACTGGGCCACACAGAATCAGCCCATGGGAAGCTGGAGAGATGCGTGTGGAAGGGGCAGGCGGCGGGGCTGCTCAGGGCCCCCCGAGCCAGGAACAGAGAGTGGTAGGTGCTGTGTGCGGGGAAGGCCGAATCCCACAGGCTCTTCAGTCCCGGCTGCGTCGATGGCTCAGGGTCTGAGGTGACTGTGTTTAAGCCATGTGCCCGCCACTGGTGACACTGGGGTGGTGAGGAAAGACCTGTCCACTCCAGTGCCTGGACAGACCTGCCCACAAAGGCTCACACAGTAGGCACAAGGACCCCCCAGAGGAACTCAGGTGCTTCCAGGGAAGGGAGAGAAGGTGCCCTGCATCAGACACAGTCCTTGGCTGTTTCTTTAGGGACCAAGTGTCCACACTGACCGTGGCTCTTTCTGCAAATCCACACCGGGGTCGCAGGTCCGAGTGCCTTTCCCGGCAGCATTTCCTCATGGATTGCGAGGACCCCAGCGTGCGGGGCTGAGGATAACCTGGGTGAAACACGAATGGCCGCCCGGAATCTCAGAGCGGGAAAGTGCTGTCTTCTGGAGCAGGAGGAGGACACGGAGGGTATCACGGAGGCTCTGACATCTGGACCCAGTTCCCATCGCAGAGCGCCTGTCTGCTTTGGGCCCCGCAGACCACGTTTCTCAAGATAAAGTGCTGGAGGCTCTGGTGGGGAAACTGCCCAGTTCAGAAGGTCTGGCAGGTGCCCTGCTCTCCCACAGAGCCCCCTGCTGCCTCCTTCTACCGCGTTGCTTGGGATCCCCACCCACTCCCCAGACACCAGGTGGGCATCTTGCGGGCAATAGGCCTGGGCAGGGATGGCTTTGAGGCCTTGGGTTTTCAGCTCCAGCCAGGCATTGGTACGAGCAAAGCGAGCAATGGCACTCCATGGAAGTTGGGGAGACAGTGGAGTGTACCCAGGCTTGCCAGCGATGCCGCTGTTCCCTAGGGGCAGACATCTGCACGCAGAAAGGAAGGTTCCAGGGGAGAGAGTGGGGAGGCCGAGTGCACGTGCCATGTCCCTGTTTGCGCCTGTTTTCTGCCCTCTTCCAGCAGGGCACGTGTGACCGTGCAGCAGCTAGCTCTTGCCAGTGTTCCAGACTGTCCTCTCCAAAGTCAGGGAGGACTGGACAGAAGCGCGACCCTGCCACCCAGGGCCTGCTTGGCTTTGGACAAGTCACTCAGTGTCCCCGTGCCTCTGTCTCATCACTTCTAATTTGGAGATAATAAAGCCAGGTGCCTTGGGTTTGGTGAGGTTGCAGGGGGAGCTCAGTGTAGATGCCAATATTTTTCTATTCTTCCCTCCTCTCTGCAGTCTGTCTGTTTATCATTATTATTAATAACAGCGACACAGTTCCCACTTAGCTATCACCTGTAAGTTATCAGTCCTAATACTGTGTGATGAGTGCCCCAATAGGGGTGTCCCCAGGGCTGAGAGCCCAGAGCAGAGGGTGAGGATGGCTCGCCTGGGTGGTTAGGGAAGAGTTCACCCAAGCTAAACCTTGACGGGGAAGTGAAAATGACCCAGCTGAGCAAACAAGAGAAGGTCATCCCCAAATGATGGGGGGATAGAGTACACAAAGGCACAGAGGCCTGGAGAAGGATTCTGTGGGGGAGACTCGTGGTGTAGAGGACCAAGGAGGAAAGGTGGGCAGGGGCCAGGTCACGAAGGGCCTTGGATGCTGGACAAAGAGGCTTGGACTTTAGCCACTGCACTTCTTCAGCAGGCAGGAGGGATGGTTAAAACCAGAACTGTGTGTTAGAAAAACCACTAATGTAATGATGGGGGGATTGCAAGGACCCGGCAGGAGATGAGGAGGTAAGCTGCTACTCCTCGTTACCACAGGCCATGCTCTGCCCTGACCCTCGCCCCAGCCAATGTCCACAGAGGAGACCACCCTGCCCTGCCAAAGCGCTCACCGTCGGGGAGGCAACTCAGAAGCCAGGCCACTTAAAGCGGAGCTCTGTTTCCTCCTGTGCAGTTCCAAGCTCATGAGCCAAGTTCTTAGCAAGGGGGCCCTGATCATGCATATGCTTTTGGAGTCTAAGTGGGTCCCAGACCCAGCTCAGTCTCTAACTTGCTGGGGAAACCAGATCAGATTTCCTTGGTTTCTCCAACTGTAGGATAAGAGGGCCTCCGAGGTGTCCACCTGCCCTAGTAGAATGGCGCCAGAAGAATGGCCTTCCATAACCAAGCTTCCCCTGCGAGAACGGGTTCCAGCAGTTTCTTACGGCTACACTGGATCTTTGAAGCCTCTCTCGGGCATTGAGCTTACAGCTGCCTGTCCTTATCTGCCTGCAGCTTGAAGCAGATAGGAGAACTGCTGCCTGCTATCTGTGAGGCCTGACCTTGAAGCGAAGCCAGCACACACAGATTACTCTGTGGAAGTAGACTGATACGGTGCTCCTGACATCCCCAGCGCATCGCTCATCTCATTAGCTGCCTCCTGAGCAGGATGCCGATCTCAGCCTATCTTGGCACCTGGTACCAGCCAGCCAGCCTATCAGCCTGACCCCGGGTGGCCCTGCTGAGTTTGCCTGCAGAGCGCCAGACGATGGGTAATGACTAGAAATGAAATTAGATGAGCAGTTCACAAGCGCTCCCCACCCCTGAGGGTGGGAGAATCAGCAAATACAGGAGTGGTTTCTGGAACTTCCCTGCTTTGTGGTCTGGCCCTACTGTCTTAACCTCACTTTTCTTAACAAAACACAGGACCAGGTACGGGAAACTCCCACTGATGTCTTTGGAAGTAGATGCCCTTGAAGAGGAGGTTGCAGTTCATTCCTTCGGCCAAAATCATGTTCTAGAGCCGCCCTGTTCAATAGAAATATAAAGCGAGCCGCACTTGTAATGAAATTGACAATCCCCTTGCCCAGTTACACCAGCTGCATTTCAAGTTCTCAGCAGCCACATGCGTGTGGTGGAGCCGTACTGCACAGCGCAGGCCGATGAGGAGGCGACTGGGTGCAATGCCTGACACAGAATAGGTGCTCAACAGGTCCCCCTAAAATGAAGGGGAGGGAGGAAGGAGGAGGGGCAACTGGGGGAAAAGCCTAGGTTTTGAAGTCAGACACCAAGATTCACATTTTAGTTCCACCACTCACTAATGGCAAGAACTTGGGCCAATAACTTACATTCTCTGAGTCTCATTTTCATCACCTGATAATAGAAATAAAACTACCTACTTGGCAAGAAGGCTGTGAACATCAAGTGAACTAAGATACTTGGACGTGCAGAGAGCACTCCTCCGCTCTCCACCAACCTGTTCTCTCTCTCCCCTTCCTCCCTCCCTCTCTCCTTCCTCTCTCCTCTCTCTCTCCCTCCCTCCTTCTCTCCTCTTCCTCTCTCTCCCTCCCTCTCTCCCATTCTTTCAACTCCTCTTTAATCTACCATATACAAGCAAACTTCAAATAAGATTTCAAATTTCTTTAGTTTATGGCTTTCAAAACAAACAAATCCCAGCTCTCCAGCAGTTGTTCTCAAGTTTTCCTGTGTATCAGAATCCCCTGGAGCACTTGTCAAAACCTAGAATGCTGGGCTCATCCCCAAAGTTACTGATTCCAGGGTCTGGGATGGGGCCAGAGGACCTGCATTTCTCATGTGCTCCCAGGTGATGCTGTGCTGCTGGCCTGGGACCACACTTGGACAGATTGAAAGGGAGCTCACGGAAGAAAGGGGAAATTTTATATCTGATGCCTTTAATGGTGCTTTTCCCCTGCTTTTTGAAGACGGAGTGCTGCGTTTTTATTTTGCACTGGGCCCCACAAATTAGGTACTTGGTCCTGAGTACAGTGGAGGGGCAGCTACGGGAGCAAGGAGCCCAGAGGCTGTGTTCATGGAGACATGAGTCTGGAATAAAGGAGGTGATGATCCCGGCACTGTGCTACGAGGGCCTTATACAAACGAGGCTGAGCTGCTCCACTGTGGTGGGAAGAGGGCACCAAGGGGCTTGACGGCCTCACGAAGCACTGTGACACGGGAGCAGGTGTAGCTATTCTTTGTGGGAGACTAGGGACAGGCCAGGCACGGGGTTTTCTATTTGCTGTTTAAATGGCGCACTCCCTTGGGTGGAGGAGATACTCGTGGGATGAGAGGAGACCACTCACAGGCACCCAGGGTCCCCCGAGGTGCAGTGCACAGGCCGACCACCGTGCTCCACCCTGAGACTGTGCTGGGTTGGTGGCCCTGATCCCAGCCCTCTGCCAGACTAGGGGAAGGGGGTGGCAGCAGTCACTGGGGGGAGGGGGGAGGGGGGCCGTTGGCCTGGGGCACCAGGAGACAGCGGGTGGCTCAGCATCCCTGGAAGCAGGAGGCTGCCAGGGGCAGGACCACCGGAGAATTGAGGTTCCAAGGCCTTGCACACGCTCCCCTGGCTCATCAGAGTTCACGTACAAAACACAAATTTAAAGGCAGAGTTGTTGACAACCTCGAGACAGCCACCAGAGAGCAGTGAATTCCTAATGCAGGGTCCTTCTGAGCAGGGACCCTGTGCACCTGCCCTGGTCGCAGGCCCTTCAGCCCTGACTGTGGGCTTCTGGACGTAAACGCAGGACCTGACTTTCTGTTCTCTTGCGCTAGACTCCAGCCTGTGAACTCAGCCTAACACCCCTGTTGATCTCTTCTTGGAAATTCACTAGCCCTCAGAGCCTCCAGTCATAAATGAATTCAGTCCACATCTTATCAGTGTCTTTATCCCATTCATAAACTTGGCACCCAGAAGGGATGTGGCTTCTCCAGGGGCTGAGCGTCCCCCACCCATCGTAGCCCAGCCCTGTGTTCTTCCCGTCCATCCCTTGCCCTGGGCCCGAAGCCACTGCTGCCCTGTCCTCTCCCTTTGGGCCTGTTAATAGAGATGCTCCTGCATTTGCTGAGGTCTCCGCTTCTCCCACATCCTAATCCGCTAAGACAGAGGGGCCTTTAAATGGAACTGCCGGCACCCCAGAGGGCATCAGGGAATGTTGCCCTGAGAGGCAGCGCCTGCATCCTTGCCAGTCAAGGCTGTGGTCCATTAGGTGATTAGACTGAAGCCACCTCTCTTGAATGAGAAATTGCCTTTAGCGGCCAATCAGAAATTGCCTTTAGCGGCCCACCCAGGGCTGCCCACCACCAGGGCAGCCTGGCTTCCTGAGTGCGTTAACACGGCCCTTACCCCAGTGCGCTGGCTCAGCCTCATCTTGGCAAGTGTGACACTCTGCCTGACCCCCTGACCCACGGCTTTCTGATCAGCACAGTGAGGGCCACCTGCATGGCCTGCGGGGACTCCAGGAAGTGTCCTGCCCTGGCCTGGGGAGGCGCGTGGATCCAGACTCCAGGCTTGCCACTGTCATCCTCGTCCCAGCCAGGTGACCCACCTTCTTCCACCTCAGGGCTCCTCATTCAGAGCCGCACCTGCTTCTGTGCACCTTTCGTGCACGACTGAAAGTACCTCTTGGTTTTTGACCTTCTTCTCTTTTGGGGGCAGTTACATTTCTCTTATCAGACTTAGATCTCCTCAGGGGCAGGGTCCATGTCTGATTCACACCTGCAGCTTCAGCCCGGTGCTCAGTGTCTGGCCCAGATGAGGAGCACGGGAGGAGACACGCACAGTTGTGCCAATATCCTGGGGCATGAGAGAGCTTGGCTAACTCTGAGCCACTCGCCATGGGTTAGATCCCAAAGAGCCTTGGCATTTGGGCAGTCTTATAGGCGATGAGGAGCCACTGAAGGTTCTTAAACAGGGGAAAGTTATGATCGTATTTAGCAACAATGAGAAGACTGGACTGGGGTGGGCGGTAACAAGGGAGACCCGAAACCAGTTGGGCGGGCTGCTTTAATAGAGCAACAGGCACTGGGTACTGACAAGTTGGAACCAAGCAGTGGCTGGGAGGATGGGGGAGGGCTGGGAGGCAGAAAGGCCAGACCCGGTGAGGGACAGGATGCTGGAGGTGGAGTCCAAAATGACTGCCAGGCTGCTGGGCAACTAAACATGGACAGACAGGGAGAAGAAGTTTGGGGATGAAGATGACTGGGTCATTGCAGGGTCACGGAAGCCCAGGCTAGCAGCTGTGACAACCTGGATTCAGTTTTGCAGGGAGCAGGGCTTGTCAAGCCCTCAGTTCCACTCCCACGGGGTCCGATGTTCCAGCCCTCCCCCACTGTAAGTGATGCTCTTTCTCCATTCAAGACAAAGATCAGTGATCTAGGAAGCCCTTCCAGACTCCACTCCCACATGCTCCCCACAAACCCCTCCCTACGATGAGTCTTTTTAATGATAGAGTTCAAAAACCAGACCCAGAACTTACTAGCTACGTGACCTTGGTCAATTGCTAACTTCACTGTGCCTAAGTTTCCTCATATATAAAATGAGAATAATTAAAGTATACCTATACCTTGGGTATATCTATATCTTGGGTTAGGGATGGGGGTGAAGGGGTTGGATGTGACTCTAAAGGGGGAGCAGAGGGAGCCTTATTCTGATGATATAGTTAAGTAACTTAATGGTGGTGATAGCTTCATGTAGCTACACATGTGATAAAACTGCATAGACCCCTCCCCTGCCTCATTACACACACACACACACACACACACACACACCCCAGTCCATGTATAACTGGCAGAATCTGAATCAGCTTTGTGGATTGATCGTACAAGGTCAGTTTCCTGGTTTTGATGCTGTGCTGTAGTTATATAAAATGCTAAAAAAAAAAAAAAAAATGCTAATATTGGGGGAGGCTGGGTGAAGAGTTCATGGGGCCTCTCTGTACAATTCTTTGCAACTTCCTGTGAATCTAGAATTATTTCAAAAGAAAACTTTTTTTTTAAGTACATACCCCATAGTGTTTTTGTGATATGATACACCTATATCTTAGGACAATACTGGTCTGTGTTAAGTATTCTATACAGTTTAGCAAGTATTACAATAAGGTGTCTGCAAAACCTAGAAACAAAGGATCAATGTATCTTTAAAGAGTAGTTAGTAACCTTTTCAAATAATATACTCAATATGTTTTTCTTCAACCTCCAAATACCTTTTCAGATAAAATGCCTCTAAACTTAAGGCAATGGGTCAAGTTATTTATATTAAAAAGTATAACAGGGCTTCCCTGGTGGCGCAGTGGTTGAGAATCTGCCTGCTAATGCAGAGGACACGGGTTCGAGCCCTGGTCTGGGAAGATCCCACATGCCGCGGAGCAACTACGCCCGTAGAGCCAGAACTACTGAGCCTGCGCGTCTGGAGCCTGTGCTCCGCAACAAGAGAGACCGCGATAGTGAGAGGCCCGCGCACCGCGATGAAGAGTGGCCCCCACTTGCCACAACTGGAGAAAGCCCTCGCACAGAAACGAAGACCCAACACAGCCAAAAATAAATAAATAATTAATTTTAAAATGAACATCTGCTTATAAATAAATAAATAAATATGGGGAGGAATAATATTAAAAAAAAAAAAAAAAAAAGTATAACAAATACAGTACTTTCTCAGAATTTTGTGACTTTCTGGCCATTCTGTGGTCCACTGATTGATTGACCACTGGGCCCCTTGTTTCTTAGGGGTGTTTCACAGGAAAAAACATTGAGAATATTATTTGAAAATTGGCAAATGCCCTGTTTAACAGCTTGACATTTCCTGACTTTGCAGACACCTGTGTGTGGCACTCCTGCAGCTATGGCGACTGTGCACGTGTCTGCCCACCTTCTGTATGGCTGCCCCTCACACGCCCCGACCCAGATCAGGTACAGGAACATGTTTGCTGACTGACGGAATGAAAGACCACTCACAGGGGAAACCTGCTAGATTCCTTCAAGAGCAACTGGTCATGTTCCTGGGACAGCAATAGGAATAAATTCCCTATGTTAACATTTTCCGCAGGACACAAGCAACACGAGATTCTTAAAGTCATCTGTTGAGTTTCTTTTGAGAAAGAGAAGTGGGAAGGGCACCCTACAGTGTATTGGTTCAGTGTTCCCAGGTGATTGGACCTTACACTCCTGTTGTAGAGATTTGGAAACTGAGGCGCAGAGGGGTAACTTGTCCAAAGTCACATGACTAGTACAAGATGGAGATCGGGGTCCATCCAGGTGAGTCCCCGTCCAGGGTGCCATCTTAGGCTGCCAACAGGAGCCAAGGCGGGTGCTGGGCATCACAGCTCTGAGACACAGAGGGGCGCAGACAGAAATTCCTCAGCTAGAGATATGCATACCGGATGGGAAAGGGTGATGTGCAGGAGGAGGTATGCTCAGTGCCAGCTCAGAACAAAGATGTAGATAAAATTCTTTACGAGTGATCTCAGCTAGACTAAATCTCTAGATAAATTAGGATGTGGGGAGGAATGTGGCAGGGGATTAGTGGGTGGGGGGTTGAATGACCCAGGTCACCTCTGGGAAGCCAAGCCCAGGTACAGCGGGGAGCCTTCAGCTTAGGAACTTAGACACAAGGCTGTTCTTTAGTCTAGGTCTTTCGTACACAGGTGTGGTCCATGGACCAGCTGCATCAGCATCACCTGGGACCTTATTGGAAATGCAGATTCTCAGGCCCCACCCAGAACTACTGAAACAGAATCTGGGTTATAGCAATAAGTCCTGAGCGATTTGTGTGCATGTTGAATGCAAAGCAATGCTCCCAAGCGAAACAACGTCAGTGCTACCCAACCCTGGACTGTAAGCTTCTGAGGAGGGTCTTGCATCTGTGCGCGCAGAAACTAGTGCCATGCTCTTCAAGATGCTTGATAAATTAAACTGATGAAAGAGCAGCAACTCAAAAGCAGGAAGGGAGCTGAAAGTGGTGGTAGAGAGAGGCAAACAGTGACAAGAAATTGAGTCTAGTTCTCAGGCTGCAAGCCAAGCTGCAAACCAGGGCTGATTGCCCATGGGCTGATTCTGGCCCGCAAGACATATTTTGTTTGGCTCATGAAATATTTTTAAAAGCAAAAGTTTTTACCCATTGATAATGTAGATTTCTATAAGGGTGAATTTGGGCCTGCTTTCCCCATATAAACAATTAACAGGATCTCAGTAACAGCTGCCCCTTTTGGACAGAGCTTGACTGTCCTCCAGTTGGCCAGAATCCCCACCTCTCCCTATTGCCCCCATCCCAGGCCCCCTCCTGCCCCTGACACCTGCTTTCTCAGTTCAACTTACCTGTCTCATCTCTCTATAAGGGTTTGAGTCTGGGAGCTCTAGTGTAGGCAATTAAAAACTCAAAATCAAAGATGGCTAGAAAAATGATAGTTATTGTGTATTGGCCGAGTCATTTGACACCCCCATTTATTTGTCTTGTGCGGCTGTGGTTAAGGGTGAGGTGTTGAGTCACACTGTCTGAGATTCAGTTGTGGCTCAGCCTCTGCCCAGGTCTGGGGTCCTGAGCGAGTCACATTACCCTTTAAACTTCAGTCTCTTCATCTGTAAAATGGACTCAATAAGAGCATCTCCATGTGGAGCATTAATCCCCAGGCCTGGAACATAGTTAGCAGAAGCTGATAAGTAAGATGTTAGTAATTGCAGTTGCCAGAGCAAAATAACACACATGAATGCAGGTATTTATTCCCTGCATTTCTAAAATATCAGCATTAATTATCAATATTTTCCACCAAAAGGCTACAGAATACATAAAATTGTTAAATTCAGTGAAGCTAAATATTTTACACATTTCAAATAGAAATTGCATACATATGAAAAGCATTAAGTGAAAACATAAACCTATGAAATATAAACATTGAAAATATTACCCTCCTAATAAAAATTATTAGCAGATGAAATTAATAAAATATTATTCAACAATAACAAACCAAGCCCCATAAAACAAAGAAAATTTTAATAATAATGAACACTTGAAATCACACTATTTGATGTTATTTTTGAATCACGAGCATATTTTGGTGCCCCTTTTTTCTAGCTGCTATAAAATTTTTGAGGATATTGTTCCAAACTAAATTTCAATCTAATATTATCCTTTGAGTGCTTTACCTTCAAATAATCTTCTTTCTTATTCAATATGCTAGAGGTCTTTTTTAACTCCTTTTTTGTGGTTAGCAGGGGCTACATCTTTTAATGAATCATGAGCTCTAGTTTTATCTCAAAAAAAGCATTTCCAGTTTGTCTCATCTTCTGCAGCATCCTCCTGGGTAGGTGATCCCACGGGTCTGGTGATGGGTTGCTAGGAGCAGTTGTGTTTGAAGGCCACTGGTTCGGAAAGTCTTGGAAACAGAATAAGGATTTATGTTGCAATAGAGGCACCTTGGTTCTCTTCCCCACTGTGGATTATGGAGGAATAGAAAACCACTTTCTAAACAACCTTTTCCTTACCGGATCCAAACGTCTATTGAAGCATATCCCCAGGTGTAAATGATTCCAATTTTTAAAAAATATATCACAAAAATACCTGTAGTTTGATGTGTTTTAAAAGCACATTATTCTGGAATACCAGAATGTTAAAAACTGGGGCTACAATCACTTAAAAAAAAAAAAAAAAACACCAGATTTGGAAGATTTCCTCAAGGTCAGTGATACTTTCCTGGGTTCTGAGGGCACAGCTGCCCCTGATGCTTTTCTGCAGACTTGCATTGGAGGAAACAGAGCCGGGGAGGCTGTGGCTGGGAAAGGACAGAGGTTGTTATTGTCCCCCCGAAATTCACGTCCACCGGCAGTCTCAGAATGTAACCTTATTTGGAAATAGGGTCTTTGCCGATAAAATTAGTTAAGATGACATCTGGAATAGGGTGGGCCCTAAATTAATGACTGGTGTCCTTATGAGAAGAAATTTGGACACACAGACACTTAAGGGAGAGGTCATGTGAGGATGGAGGCAGAGATTGGAGTGATGCAGCTACAAGCCAAGGAAGGCTGAGGATTCCCCGCAACGCCAGAACTAGTAAAGAGGCATGGACAGCCTTCCCTAGAGCCTTCAGAAGGAGCACGGCCCTGCCAACACCTCCATTTCAGACTTCTAGCCTCCAGAACTCTGAGAGAACACATTTCTGTTGCTGTAAGCCAGCCAGTTTGTGGTGATTGGTTACAGCAGCCCTAGCAAACTGGTACAGCCATGAAGTTAGTAGTGAAGCGGCCAGAGCAAAGGGCCTCTGGCAACAGGACCGACTTTCACTGGCCTGGAGAATCCAGCTCACACTCTTAAGGCCCCAAACCTCAAAGACCTGGCTCACCTTCCTCCCCTCCTCCCTGGAAGGTCCCCCATCCTCTTACACAGCCCCTTCCTCTGAGCAGCCTGCTACCCCAGCTATGGCCCGTCATTTGCGCCACCTGCACCACCACCTGGTCACTTCCAAATGCTGCCTGTGGTCGAGTGGGAAGAACAGAGCCGCAGGAGTCCGAGATCCCGGGAAGAACTGGCTTCTTCCTGGCTGTGTGCACGCCTTAGAAAGTCACCTCATCTCCTGAGCCTCATTGGATGGTGACAGTAATGACCCTGATGGGCCTTGGCAGGGATGTGGGATGCAGCGGTGCCTGGTACATCATAGCCACTCAGACACTTGAGGGGCCTCTCCCACCCACAGGCAGGAATGACGAGAATCCCAGCATCCTAGAGAGCCAGGCCTTTCCTGACCGGCTCTGGGGCAGAGCTGGAGCAGGTGGGGCCCAGAACACACCTGCCATGGGCGGAGCCTTCCTCTGAGAGGAAAGGCCTGGAGCTGGCAGAGGAGCAGCCGTCCTCATCACACACACACACAGACACACAGACACACACACACACACACACACACACACACACACGCCGGGCTGAGAAGGGCCGTCGGGCAGGGGGCTCTGGTCTGTGGTTTCCCGTGTCTGGCACTGAGTGGCACTCCACAAATAACTGTCTCAGGAATGATGCTGGAGAGGGAACAACAACTCACCAGATGTGTCAGAACAAAGTGCTGCCAGACCAGCCCACCTCGCTGGAGCCTCCACTGAAAAGATGTGCAGCGCGGAAGCTTTTCTTTTCTTTTCTTTTAAATTGAGAGAAGCTGATCTTCTTTGTTCTGTGAAGGGTCACTTAAGTGGCCGTCTTAGAGATGCAAATCCCAGACGAGTAAGCACCCAGCATCCTGGGATCTGTGCTTAAGGAGACCTTTTGTGGCCGGTAGTGGTGGGTTCTATTTTGTATTTTTGAGTGGCTTGGCAAAGATCGTGCCCTCCTTTGGCATGCAGCAGAGGGGGATCTGTGGGGAGAATTGGGGAAGAAGAGAAATGTGCGGACTAATTTGCACAAAGAGTCCAAGTTTTCTGGAAGGAATGAGATGGCTATATCACCACCGTGTTTTCACACTTTTTTTTAAAATTATTATTATTTTTAATTGGAGTACAGTTGCTTTACAATATTGTGTTACTTTCTGCTATACAGCAAGGTGAATTAGCTATACACATACATATATCCCCTCTTTTTTTTTTTTTTAAAGCTTGATGGTATTCACATTGCTTAATTTGTGTCATGCTTTATTTATTTATTTATTTAATTTATTTATGGCTGTGTTGGGTCTTCGTTTCTGTGCGAGGGCTTTCTCTAGTTGTGGCAAGCGGGGGCCACTCTTCATCGCGGTGCGCGTACCTCTCACTATCACGGCTTCTCTTGTTGCGGAGCACAGGCTCCAGACGCGCAGGCTCAGTAACTGTGGCTCACGGGGCCAGCTGCTCCGCGGCATGTGGGATCTTCCCAGACCAGGGCTCGAACCCGTGTCCCCTGCATTGGCAGGCAGATTCTCAACCACTGTGCCACCAAGGAAGCCCCATTCACACTTTTTTGACAAGAAATAAACATTACATCCCACCTGAGGGCTCAGGCACAGACTGAAGCAAGGGTTTCACAGAACAGTACTGTTCCTATATGCAGTGCCCACTGGCATTTTTCACTCTCTGTGATTCTATCTCATTTTTTAAAAGACTGGCCAAGACATACTGAGTTGATTTCATGACCCCCCTATTGGGTTGGAGTCCATAGTCTGAAAAACTCTTCTTGGGATTTGGTGTTCAGGACACCTGTTGGGTGGACCAAGGCCTGGCTGTGGGAAGGGTGCTGTGGCCATGGGGTTAGTGAGCTCCACCTAGGACTGAGTAGGGAGAAGAGAAACGGTGGTCCTTGGGAGTTATCAAATGCTAGAACTGGATCTGACCTGGTCATCTGAGGCCAACTCGCCCCTGGAAATTGTGTGTGTCTGGGTGTGATTTGACAGAGTGGAGCACTAGAAGCTTGTGGACCCTCTCCCCAAGCAAGATGTCATGTGCCAGAGGTGCTGTGTGTCCCTCGAGAGACCTGGTGGCCCTCCCCCTCCCCACGGGGGTATTTCTGTGGTGCCCAGCAGCCCGTTCCCACACACCTGTAATTTCATTGACACACCAAGGCCAGCTTGGGAGGGGCCCACCCCATGCCCACCCCATGCCCACCATCCTGGGGCAGCCCTGTGGGAGTGGTCAGCAAGGGCATCCACAGTCATACCCCAGAGGTCCTGCCTTATCAGGCTAGGAGTCCTCCAGACTGAGGGAAATGCTGAGGCCTGAGCAGAACATCCTGGAAGAGTTGCTGCTTCCACAGCAAAACCTTGGGGAACAGGGACTTCACCCATCCCAGCATCTATGCTTTAGACACATGGCCAAGGCCAGCTTCTGCTAAGAAACCGAATGGACATCAGGATGGGATGGAAGTGGCCTGGACACTTGCCCACCAGAACCAGAATCGCGAAGCCGGCTTGTCCTGTGCTTTCTCCTTCTACAGCTAGGTGGCAGCAGCAAGCACAGGTACTTGAACCCCTCTCTCTGGACTCTGCCATCCCCACCTCTCTCCTCTGGGCTGAGATTCTCCCAGTGCCGCCCCTCCACCTGCCCAGCACCTCTGGCTGCAGCTCTACTATGAAAAGGAAGGCTGTTGGGCACTTACTTCTCTTAGTGTCCCAGTTAATCCTCACAGCCCTTCAGCACCTTCGGCCCCATCCATTGCCCCACTGAAAGACAGAAGATCTTTCAAGATGGTGGAAGTTGGAATTCATCTCAGTTTCAGTCAAGGCAGTACAGAGGCCAAAGACAGGCTTGGGCATCTAATGGCCCACCTGCCGCTCACAGCACCTGACCTCTCTGAACCCCAGGGTGGCAGCCAAACCCGTTTCCCTTTCCTATGTCCATGCAGTTTTCCAGCCTTGCCCGCAGCAAGATGGGTCACATGACTGAACGCTGGACAATGGAATGTGGGTGGCAGTGTGACTGCAGGCTGCTCTCAGCCCCTAAAATTCCCTGAGATCTCCCTGCTCCCTCTTCCCTCCTCTGATGGAAAGGATCCAGGGGAGGACGCTGAGGTCCTAGAAGGAGCCTGAGTCCCTGAGTGACCGCCTGGAGCAGAGCTTCCTCCCTCCCCCCCTTTCGTGCTGACCTACTTGAGATGGTGACCTGAGCACAAAAGAATGTTTATAGGGTTAAGGCTCTAAGATTTGCAGTTATTTTGTTACGGCAGCCGGCATTAATTACCTGATTAACGTGCTGGTTTCCTTATCTGTGACATGGGGTTTTCTACATTCGGTCTCAGGGTGGTTGTGCTTAAGACATATAATGTATGCAAATTGCCAATCCTGGAGGCTGGTGCATTGCAAAGACTCAGAGACTCACCCGGTAACTGAGGTCACTCCCTTCCACTGTCAGCAGCTGCAGCAGCAATGGTGACAACCGCAAGGAGAACTAATTAACCCCCAGGTCACAGAGCTGTGCCCTCAACCAAGCGGACCAGACAACAGATGGGCCTAGCTCATGGTAGAGGGTCTTATCTTCTGTGGCACGTGGGAATGCTGGGAACCTTCAAAGGTGCACAGGTCTTATCTATGCAAACGCTTTGTCACCTGGATTTTTCTAATACTGTGGAGACTCGCCATTAGGGCAGTATCTGTAATGGAATGCTGAGCTGACGGGATCGCAGGTACTGAAAGGGAGAGGTAAGAGCTACACTGGAGCCAGGCTCCTCAGTTCAAATCCTGTCTCTTACTAGCTGTGGGACCCCAGGTAAATCACTTAGCAGCCCTGTGCCTCAGTTTCCCCATCAGTAAAATGGGGGTTGTAATAGTGTTCTTGTGGAGTTTGAGTAAATATATGTAGAATGCTCAGTGCTTGGCACACAGCAGATGCTCAATATGTGTTGCTCTTATTACTGAAGCAAGTGCACCACTTGGTGACTCCTGCTCAAGCAGATGAGACCATCCCCCTGTAGTGCATGGAAAGTTCTGGTGCCATCACAGCCACCAGGAAGTGCCCTGCCTGCCTTCGAGGAGCTGCTGCTGCAGCCGGTCAGTCCTGGACAGGGAGCAAAAGCCCTCAGGGCCATGGCCCTGGCCCCCCCCCCCGCTCTTTCCCATGCTGCATTTCTGCTGGGGCTGGGGGAGGAAAGAAAGAAAGGCAGAAAGAGCAGGTGGGAGCAGGGCTGTGGGTGAGGCTTCAGGAAGGACAATGGGCTTTGTAAAATCCCTCTCTGGGCAGTCTGGCCAAGTTCAATGGCTTCAGGCCACATGAACAGCAAGAAAAATGTGGCCCAGGAATTTCTCCCCAACGATTCCCCTTGTCTTTCTCTGTGGGAATTTGGAGCTGCAGACACATTCCTTCCACAAACAACATCCGCAGCAGCTGAAGGCCCATTGGCCAGAGCTGGGGAAGCCGCTGGCCATGCACCTTAGGGCCCTGCCCCCATTACCCCCCTCCCTGAGGACTGGGCACAGCAAATGTGCAGGAGAATAGGCTCTGGCTGGCAGACTTCAGAGCCCACTGTATCAGAGACTGACCCCTCCCGGGCACTGTGGATCTCTCCCGAGAGCCAACTGTCCAGACAGTTTGTGCAGTTGCTTTTTCCTAATCTGTCACCCAGAAATGGAAACTAGACATCTTGGACAGAATCCCCACCTCTTAGAGATGGGAATTCACTTTTTTTCTAAGCCAAGTACTTCCCAACTTAAGAGGAAACAGTTTCCTAATGGTCTAAAAGTCTTCTAGACAGGGGATTGCAAACTACATAAAGCCCACAGGACAAATCTGGCTTACCACCTGCTTTTGTAAATAAAGTTTTATTGAAACACAGCCACACCCATTCATTTCTGTATTGTCTATGGTTGATTTCATGCTACCAGGGCAGAGTTGAGTAGTTGCTATGGAGACCATATGGCAAAGCTTAAATATGTTTATGATCTGCCCCTCAGAAAAAGTTTACCAACTCCTCGTTTAAAACAGGAGGTATTACATCCACTTATCGACTTATACTCCTATGTTATTCCACAGAGGGTTTGAAATGGCTTCTAATGAGAACACTTAAAATGAAGGTAACACAATGGTAATAATTATAAAAATGAAGGACCCAAGAAAATGCAAATAAAAGTAGAAACGCAAAATCAGGAAACAAAACGTAAATGTGAAAGCCTACTTTGGTGCCTTCATACTTGCCAAAGCCAAACTTTAAAATTTCCCTGAGCTTCCTGGCAGCCAAAGGAAAAAGAGAAAATGAGACTTATGTCTCATTAAAAGAAAGGAAAAAGCATACCACTCCTTATGGGATCCACAGCCTCCTCTAGCACAAAGCAGTGTGTGCTTGCTTCAAATAGACTCCACCTTCCCCAGAGTGACATACTTCATTTTAGAAAAAAGAACCCAGAGCAATGAGTCTGTAAAGTGAATAATAGCAATGCTGTTGATGAGGGATAATGGGGGCATGGGAGGGAGCTAGTTAATATGTTTAGCCAGATAGTTAAATCCAAATCAGTTGGCTTCCATGCACTGTGGTAAAAGTGCACAAAACTTATTTTGAGAGATGGTGGGTGAGGCCTCTTTTCTGCTTATCATTTCTCTACATCTATTTGTTTCAAAGCAAAAACTGCAGTTGACTGAAGATAGCCCCAACTTGTCACCAACTCAACTTTAGTGCCTGGCACATAGTAGGCCCTCAAGAAATACCTGATGTGGAGTGGATCTAGCCTCTCTGGACTTCGCATTTCCCATGAAAAATGAGAAGGCCGTATTAAAATGTAAAGTCCTTTCCAATTCCAGAATATCTGTGAGTGTTGTACGTGCGGCATAATATGCACACTGAATTTTGGCCAAACTCCTAACACAGATCAGAACTGTGATGGGAGGAGAAGATGAGAGAGGGTGACTCAGGCCTAAGAAGCAGGAGGCAGGGAGCTGATCATTAAGAAGGTGTCTCGTGGTGGTCAGACTGCCCACATTCAAGGACAGGCTCTCCCACCTACCAGCTCTGTGACTTTGAGAGCTCACATAACCTGGGCAGATGTCCATATTCTCACCTGTAAAATGAGCATTATGACATGTCACCATCATGAGGCTGCTGTGAAAATTAAATGTGAGATACCAGTGCCAGTATGGGGTAGGTTTGTAGTAAGCGGTCTACAAAGTGCTTTTACCTTCAAGAAGCCCCCTCTAACCAGGTGTCAGGGCTGCCAGGGAACAGGCATTACTCTGAAAAGCTAAGTGAGCAGTGAGCCTCACATGGCCTTCCTGCCAGACCCCGTCCAGCACTTCCCAGGGGCTGTCTTTTTTTTACCACGAGCCTCACCTACGGACATGCCTTAGACCCATGCGGCATGAATCCATTGCCAAGTTTGTTCCCTCTCCCTCCAAATATCTATCACAGAGTTAAGAGCGGAGGCTCCTTCACAAGACAGGCTGGGTTCTAATCCAAGCTCGGCCACTAATTGGCTGTGTGAATTACCTGTGCAAATTACTTCACCTCTCTGTGCCTCAGTGTCCTCCTCTTTAAAGAGGAAGTGATGAGGATACCGGACACATAGGATTGCTCTGAATTCGAATGGAATGTCACACTCTTAGCCTGGCAGTGCTGGCTATTAGGAGGATGTATTACCCCCGCCCCCCATGTTTCAGTTGTGTTAGTGCATAACAAACTACCCCAAAGCTAAGTGACTGAAACGTTTATTTGCTCTCGTTCTGCAATGAGGGCAGGGCTCAGCAGGGATAGCTCGTCACTGCTCTACACGTATCAGCTGGACCGCCTCCAGGGCGGCCTCACTCGCGTGGCTGGCCTTGACCTCAGTTCTCCGCATGGCTGGCTCGGGCTTCCCGGAGCATGGCGGTCTCAGGACTGAGTCCCACTGCTGACAAGGGGGTGGCTCTCCCTGGAAGACAACAGCGGAAGCTACCGAGCCATCTTAGGATTTAGGCCCAGGGCTGGCCCAGAGTCACTTCACTTCTGTCACCTTCTGTTGGTTAAAGCAAGTCACAGGGTGGCCCAGATTCAAGGGGATAGGAGCACACAGGGCGTGGGGCCTGGGCGGTGTGGGTCGCTGGGGGCCACCTCACTAGTACACAGTCCCGCCCGATCTCCGTCTCCTCTGCCCTGCATCTCTCACCTGCCTTATGCCTTTTCCTTCTAGGCTTCCTCCCTTCTCCCGGTTGCGCCCTTCCAGTCCCTCCTTCGCTCCAGCACCAGGCTGATCAGTCAGAATCACAGGCTGCATCATACTCTAAATGCCCTGCTATGTTGCCCCCTACCCTGGAACCATGCTCCTTCACATGATACCAACAATGCTCCTCGGAGGACCATTCCCACGCCATCCCTAAGGTGCTGGACTCCTCCTCATGTCTCAGTTCTCTCACCTCAGAGACCTCTCCTCTGGAGAGCCTCTCCTGACCACCCTCAGCAGACTGGGGCATTGTCCCCCCAGAGCTCCCAGGTGCCCTCCTGGCCTCCCCAGAGCTCAGCCCTGGGCTGTTCTTCTCAGGTATTCAGTTGTGTTCAGTCATCGTTTGGTACATGGATGAACAAATGAATGAAAGAATGAATGAATGATCATCACAGCCCCCCAAAGCTACACCTGTGACTAAGATGCCATGTCCCCATTTCTACTCTTCCCTGAGCTGCCTCGGGCTGAGCTCACACCTTGAGATGGCACCCTAGGGGTACCTTGGGTATGAGCCGGGAGGAGCAACCAGACTCCTGCAGAGGGGTATAAAGGCCGGGTCCTGAGACTCCTAAGCAAATCCCTGAATGGCCTGGAGCATGTCTGGAACCAGGGGCTCAGGCTGCAGAGGGCTAGGATCCCAGCAGCAGCAGCCTCCTTAGAAACAACCCCATATCCTCACCACCAAACTTTGAGTCTCCCAGAGAAATGGACTAAAGCAGCAGGAGGTGGAGCTCTGGATGGGTGGGTGTAGCCCCAGCCCCGCAGAGCCTTTGTTCTCCAAAGCTGGCATCCGATCCTCCTCCCAGAGCTCATTGTACTCACTGGATACCCGCCCCCTGGTTCTGGCTCTGCTTTCCCATGATGTGTAGGATGTTGGCCTTCTAGCTCAGGAAGATGTCTCAGGGGCCCCCACCTCCCTGGTCAGTTTTCTGGAGTAGAGTGGCTTGAGCTCAGCTGAGGCCTTGGAGCGGTGAGTGATCCTGACGTTTTGGCTCAGTTCAAGATGGTTTGGGGTCATGATCAATTCAGGGGTCTATGTTCAGGGATTTTAATTTTTCAGGTGAATTCCTTGCTCAGTCTATGCTTTTGCAATTGCAGCCCATGATTCTACACGTGATGGGGTAAATGCCATCCATCCACCTATCTATCTGTCCACCCACCCACCCACCCATCCATCTACCCACCCACCCATCCACCCACTCATTCACCTACTCAACCCACTCACCTGTCCATCCACCCATCCATCCATCCATCCTGATTCTGATACTTACCATTTCATTGATCTTGGGCAAGCCTCTTCACCTCCCTGAACTTTAGTTTCTTCCTCTGTAAATTTAATCTAATGGTGCCTCATGGGGTTGTCCTGTGGTTAATTGAGATAATCGCACTTGTGAGTTGCCTGGCACATGGTGGGAAACATAGTGAACGTTATTTTCCTCCCCGCTTGAGAAATAGATGCACAACTAGAAAACTATAAAAAGACAATATATCAATATAATCAGGACTTAAAGTGTGTGAAACCCAAGGAAATAATATTATAAGCTCTTGCCTTGCGTTCTGTCCCATAAACTGCCCTGGGAGTTGATATTTAAAGTCACTTTGAAAAGTTGAGTATCCCCAAATATATTTGAACGGTTCAATGGGGATGCTGACCCTCTATAATAGGTTCATTTGAAATGATCCTGCTTTGCTACTTCCTCTTAGAAAGATAAACAAGCAGCCCACAATGGCCGCTGTGATGTTTTCTTTTAAATCTTGCTTTCCAAATGTAGGACTTGGCCGTTGGACAATCACCCGGGGGCTCACTCCCCGCACATGCTCTCCCTGAATGCAGGGAGCTCTAGCTTGGAATTCCTGGGGCCTCATTAAGCCCGCTGTGACTAAGTGATCTTGCCTGGTGCTAAAACTGTTTAAAATGACTTGGCAGCAACCAGAAGTCAGGTCTCTCTGTTTTTTCTCAGTTACTCCCTCTCTGTAACCCCCGCCTTCATGTCATGAAATGAAAACATCTTTCTTTACGGATCTAGTGCGGGGCAACCCTCCTCTCTCCCTGAAGAAGCCTCACCCTGGTCTTTCTGGAGAGTTAGAGAGGGAAGCAGAAATCTGTCCCACTGTTGTTAATCTCTCCTTTGAATGAGACTTAACTCCTGGAAAAACCTCTTCCCTGTTCCAAGTCATTCTTTCCTCCCTTCCCCAGCCTCCCCCTCAACAATTAACTCTTCTGCTCCATGCCACAGGCAGCCTCTGCCTCTGGCCTGGCCTTGCCACTGCTTTCCTCCAGACCATGTCTGTTTTCTCAAGGCAGGATGGAGGTGGGGAGGGAAGGAGAAAATCCCAGTCAAGCCAAGGCCATCAGAGGTTGACCACAGCCCGTTTCAGGGGCACGAACAGATCCTAGGAACTGGATGGGTGAGAGAGAACCTAATATTAAGAACCCTACTCTGTGCCGGACAGTTGGAATAATTTCTCTTACTTGTTTAATTACACAATAATATGTAAATATGCCTTCCTTTTAAGAAATTAGACCACTATAAGAATGCTAAATTCCCTTGACACCCACTTTCAATTCATTCTTATCACTTGCCCTCTCCCTAGAGGGAACCACTCTTGATTTTTTGTTTTCTTCCCAAGTATTTTTCCAGGCCCAAGTGCCTAGAGCAGTGCCCAGCATAGACTGGGCACTATACAGGGGAGTCATATTCTGAGGGTGTGTGTTTTACATAAGTGTTATGAATCCATAGATCTTGAACATTCAGCTGCATCTCCCTCCTTTGATAGTATTTCATTTTATGAAAATACCAGTGTATTTGATAATTCCTTTACTGATGAACATCTTTTTGGTTGCAATTTTTTGCAGTTACAAACAGGGCTGCAATGAGGAGCCTGGTACGGGTTTTCCTGGGGGTGTGGGCTGAATGCATGCTGAGAAATGCAATTGCTTGGTCCCAGGGTATTAGCATTTTTAGTTTTAATAAGCAGCTTGAGTGTTACCTTCCAGAGAGATTGCACCAAAGCAAACCCTCCTGGCAAAAGTACCCATTTGCCCAAATCCTCACCAATACTTGATGATGATGATAGTTCACACTTACAAAGCACTTAGCAACATGCCGGCTGTGTCCTAAAACATTTTAATGATTAAATGAATAATATTCATTTAATCTTCACAAAGATCCAGTGAAGCAGTTCTATTATTCTTTCCATCTGATAGATGAGAAAACTGAGTACAAAGTGTTTGCGTAACTTGATACCATCAAACCTTTCATTTGTGCTAAATGACATCTGAAACGGTGTCGTTTCCTTCACTTTTCAGAACAGTCTCAGAGGGGAAGTGACTTACCCAACGTCACTAGTCCACAGGTAACCCAGACAGGTCTGGGGGGTAATCTGGGCAACTGCACAGTTGTGGAGTGCAGGTGAGCTGGAAAACTGAGAGCAGGGTGGCCCTGGTAGACGCCCCCCAAGTCACCATGAGATGACTACTTAGAGGATGCTGGGGGAAGGGCGGCGCCGCCCTTGCACAGCGAGGGGACCTTTCCTTCCGGTCTGCGGTCGGCCAGCATCGACCCCCACCCTTAGCCGGCTGCCAACTGATAGAGGAGGGAGCTACAGACCGCGGCGGCTCGCACAGCGCTCCCTGGTGGCCCCTCGCGAGCGCGCAGCTCGGCGCCCCGGGAGAGTAACGGGCTGCGGGGAGGGCGCCTGCGAGGGCAGGGAGCCGGCGCGCGGAGATAAAAGCGGGCGGCCGACGCGGCCGGCGCGATCTGCGCGTTCTCCTATTGATTAGCAGGGTCTGCCCGGAGGTCGGGAGACCCGCGGAGCGGGACCGGTACGGAGCGTGAGGACGAGGCAGCTGCCCGGCCGGTGGCCCCGCGCCGGGCTGGACACTGCCCGCCGGCCGGACGTCGGTCGAGCCGCCCCGGGGGTGCGGGCAGCAGGCGGCGCGCCAGGCAGCGGAGCCGAGCGGCGGGCGCGGGCGGCTGCCATGGGGCTGTGCTGCTGCAAAGACTGGAGGGGACACCTGCGAGCGCCCAAAGGTAACTCTCGGGCGCGCACGTGCGCCGCGCGCCGCCGGTTCCCTCCAGCCGCCGCTGGGCGCCGCCAGTCCCGCCTCGGGGATTTGTCCGCGGGATCCCCCTGGGCCACCCGACACCTGCCTCCTCCGCCTTGGAAAGGGCTCAGAGGTGGCTGTAACTCCCCCAGAGTCTCCGAACTTTGGAGGGCGCGTACAGGGGCTTCTCCTGGAACCCGGCTGGGGGTTAGGGTCCGTCCCCGGGGTAGGAGGGGAGCCGAGCGGAAAGGAGCGCCCGCTCTGTGGGGTCCGGAGCGGACGGTGAGCGCCGGCTGCGGGTCCAGCAAGTCCAGGGCTGGGGCGGCGGAACCCCTGGCTCCCGGCCCCGCCCGCAGGTCCTCTGCAGAGGGAGCCTGGCTTGCGCCCTGTGCCGCCTCTGCGGCTTAACCGCCCCGGAGCAGGGCCATTCATTCTCCTCGCCTGCCTCTGTCACAGACTTGTACCCAGGGGCCCTGACTCAGAGTTTTCCAAAAGTCGCGGCGGAACCTCGAGGGGAGCTGCTTGTGGAATGCAGCGGGCTTGGGGAGGGCTCCAAGCCGAGAAACTTGCCAAGGACGTTGTCTGCTAATGAGGTCCGGCCTCCTTTGGGCAGTGGCCCTTCTAACTTAACCCTTGACTGACTGAAACGATCCCTGTTGATTGTCAGAAACGTAGTGATGCAACCCTTTACTGCAGCGCTTCCCAAGCTCGCCGGAACCTAAAACCCACCTGTCCCTCGCTTATTAAACATGCAGATTTCCGGGCCCCATCCTGACCTTCTTTCTGCATAGGCTCTGGGGAAGAGCCTGAGAAGCTGTGTGTTTAAGGACTTCCCTAAGTGACTGTTAAGACAAGGTGAGTCTGGGAAGCCTCCTTTAAACTGTAAGGTCAGCGGAGGCTTTACCAGGATGGGCGCCAGGTCCCAGTTCCTTGAAAAGTATATTCTGGATCCTGATAAAGAAAGGTTTGAATGTGTCAAGCAGCTTGAAGGACTCTTGTCCAGGTGATGAGAAGGATGGCACAAATGTATTGGTTTGTTTCACAAAGGGTTTGAGGTAGCTTATAACATGAGTATTAAATATAGCAAAACTAAATTGGACCCTACATTTGAACAGGTCATACAGAGCAAAGAGAGAAGAGCCCAGTTAATCTGGCCATAAGATAGTATCTGTGGTTGAGCTTTTTTGCAGCCCAAGTGAAATATGAATACTTTCATGGTTCTCATTGCTCCAGAGCAACAGTTTTCCTAACTTTGATTTTAAAAAGAAAAAAGAATTTTGCACGTGCGTCTTCATGTTTGGAGGGAAGAGACTGAGGGTGAGCAAGTCTTGGCTGTTGCAGTAGCCAGGGCCTCCATAGGATTCAGAGGGCAGGGTCTGGCTGCATGCTGGCTGAGGTCAGGCCAGAGCCCAGAGCAGAGCAGGAAGGATTTCACTGGGGCCTGGCACGGCTGGAGCAGCTTTAGTCTTTCCTGACAGTTTCTCAGTAAACCCTGCAGGGAGGTGGAGCCTGAGTCCCACAAGCAAGGGTGGATTTGCAAGGCCTTGGTTAGGGAAGGTACTTACTCAACTAGCAGCCCCAGAAGGGAGCCAGGGACATCTCTTGCTAGGGTTGTCTTCTGGGGACTATGGACCCCAGGCTACACTGTCCATGTGAGGAACAGACCTGGTGTAGGAGTGTTTCCCAGTTTGCCCCCATCCTCCCAACCCACCCTAAGGCACAGCTGGCCACAGCAGCCCGGGAGCAGGAACCCAGTCTGAAGGGCCCACAAAGTCCCAAAGCCCATTTAAAGTGACAGAGCTGGCCAAGCCTGGAGCGAGAAGGGCTAGGCAGCACTGGGGTGCCAGAGTGTACCCGCCCTGTCCAGAGCAGGCAGCCAGCCACTGGCAGGCAGGAAGGATGGTCAAAGAGGGCAGACATTTGGTCTTTTAATGTAAAATCTCCAAATATTTAAATGTTGTTGCCTTATTTAACAAATTTGAACCCATGTGGCCAGTCCGGCTAGGCAGGAGACAGTTTGGACCATTGTTCCAAATGAGTTCTGCTATAAACAGGGGGGCAGGTTTCCCTTGGCCATAACCTTAGAAGTCATGAGTTATTAAAGGTTGGAAGGTTTTTCACTGCAAGACTTCTCAGAACTTTCAACACATCGGTGCAATTGTGCATCTCCAATTCAGGTGGATGGTAGATACAGTCTCCGAACTTCTGCCCAGGGAACCTGCCTTTCATAGAGCATTTCATGGCATCCATATCTTTGGACACACTTTAAGAAATGCTGCTTTGGACTGTGATTGAGTTGTCATAGCAGTGACACAGTACATCTGTTTCCAAGGGGTGTGTGTGTGTGTCCACGTGCATGTTGTGTGTGTTTAGCTGTTACAAGCTACCTGTGAAGAAGCTTTCTGACTTTCCAGATTAGAAAAGTGTGTGTGTTTTTTATTTAAGATCAAAAGAGAATCCATTGGTCATTGGTATAAATTTCCCCAAGACAACAGCTGTTGTTATCGATTTCATTCTTGGGTATTTCTCAATCAAAACTTTTACAACAGGATATTTGACCATGTCCCTGAGTAAAAGTGTACTTGAAAAAGCAGGCAAGCTCAAATAATAAATCCCATAAAGAGAGCAGCAAAAATACATCACATGCCAGAGTCACCATAGTGGATCTAGGCTTGATGTCTTTAAAATCCAAAGCCTGGCACTCTCTCCAGGGGACACCTGCTCTCCTGCTGGTGGTGGAGCTGCAGGTGGGCAGCCTGGACCTGAGGAGGGATTGCTGCAGGTGCTTTTCGGGGTATGATATGCTGCGATATAAATCACATTTACTATCATACACGGGACAGATGGTTACAATGGAGCAGTCCTGGGTCCTGGGTTCTTCTGCAGAAGCCAAAATGTCAGTGAGCAGGATCTGATGTGCAGAGAAGAATTACACCCTCCTAAAAGCAGAGGCGAGCAGGCTTGCTCTGAACTCTGAGGACACTGTCTGATTTCATTGTTTCCAGACAATGTTTCCAGATGCTTCTGCTATGTAGAGCTCTGTGGTGGGGCTGTTCAGTGGCAGATTTCATTCTCTTCAAGTTTGCATGGTGACCCAAGGCCAAGACTTGGAGGAAGAAGTGGTACAGGAGTGCAGCACTGAGGCAGCTTTTGTTCAAGGCCAGGGAGGGTCAAGGGCAGACCGGGGGCCCCTGAGACCTTTGAGGTCCGCTGGCCCCCTGTTGCCCCACTTTGCCCCTCATGTTTCCTGCTGGTCTCAGCATTGGGAGCCCTCCTGTCTTCCGGGATCTTGCCCCCTGTCATGTCCTCTGTCCCCAGCACCTTCCACTGGCTCCTTCTATCAGCCCACGAACCTGCTTCAGTCTCTCATTAGAACATTGAAAAAAAAAAAAAAAAAAAGCAGTCTCTTGCCCTTATGTGCCCCACAAGCCCAGCCCATCTCTCCTTCCCTCCATCACGAGCCCCCAGTAACCGTCTGCTGGTCCCAGCCTCCCCCGATGCTCCTCCTGCACTTAGCCCTGACCCCGTGCTGGTGCTGGACCTGGTGAGCAGTCCCGCTGTTCTGAGCACCTGGGAACCCGCCCCACGCCCCCCCTCCCGGACTGCACCTGCCCGGCCCTTCCTGCCTCCCCTGGCCAGCTGTTCTTCCCTGACCCATGCACCGAGTTTGGCTGTGAATTCTCTTTGTTTCACCCTCTGAGCTCTGTCTATAAGTCTCTCCCAGGCATCTCACCCCGGGCCCCAATGATTGTGAGCACCTCTAAGGAAAAAGCCCCCAAATCCTCTGCCCCCGCCTCCGCAGTGCCCACCTCCAGCCTGCAGATCCAGAACTCCAGCTGGAGCCCCTTCTCCCAGTTTCCTGGCTCTCATTTCCTGAGAGCCTGCCCCCTGCTTCATTTCCCATGACCAAAGGCTGACAGCTCCCAAGATCCTGCCCAGGGCCGTGTCCCCATCCCTGCCCCCAAGGCCACTGCAGTTTCTGTGCAGACCCTCATCATCTCCACTGCGCTGGCTTTCCCGACTGGTCATCCCAAGTTCATCCTTGCCTCTGCTAGTCGGCTGCCCAAGCCAGCATCTCATGCACGGCTCCTGTCACCTTATGTCCCTCCTCAAGCTGCATCTTGGCCCCATAGTGCCTACAAAAGACAGCCCAGCTTCTTAGCCTTGCTGGTGTTACCTGTCACCCCTCTCCAGCCCCCTCCCAACCTCCCCCCACCACACCGCCTGGACCTCTTTGGCCCCTGCACACACCACGCCCTCTCACGGTGCCTTCAGTCGGGACTGAGAGGGGTCAAGACCCGGGAAGGTGGCCTGCACCTGGAGCCATCTCTGAAACCCTGGCCCCGGGGGCCCAGTTCATTTCATTCTCTCCAGTGCCTGGTTGGTGTGGGTCTGTCCCCCCCAGGTGGCAGTCGTCTTGTCACCTCTGTGATCTGGCACTGTACTCAACAGAGAAGCTGGCAGGAGAGCAGTGGGCGGAGCAGAGACGGGGAGACAGTTGTGCTCACCTGCACCTGTTCTGTCTCCTGATGCCTGGGGGTCCCAGCGGCAGTCCGCTTGGGAGAGTCCAGCTTCACTTGTTGTAGCGCTCCAAGTGATAGAGTGAGGTGTCGACATGGGCTCCTTGTCCCTTTCCTGAGGTCAGCAGGCTTGTCAGGGTGCCTGGTGGCCAGGGTGCAGAGGCCAGTGGGCCAGGCAGGAGCGCTGTTGCTGGGCACAGTGCAAGCTGGGCAGACAGAGGTGCCCCTCGCTGCCGTGGAGGGAGGCGTGGCCGTCCCGGGGTAGGGGTGATAGACATGGTTCTCCTGTGTAAACGCTTGTATAGCCTCTGAGCCCGCTTTCTTGAGAAGGTTCCATTTTTCACAAAATCTTCCAAGATAGCTAATAAGCAATCTTGGGTGGTTCATTTAACAGTCATTTGTGGGACACCCGCTCTACTCCAGGTCTCGTGCCCCGCATGAGGATAAAGAGTTGGGGAGGGTACAGCGTCCGCCCCCAGTGTGCTCATAGCCTGGCCGAGCAGAGACCCAGGAAGCAGATGGTGACGCTGCAGGCCGAGAAGAAATGCAGGGAGAACAGCAAGCCTGGGTGCTCTGCAAGGGCTGGTTCAGAGGATGCCCAGACCAGCTGATGCCCGAGCTGGCTCTCATAGGATGAGCAGCCAGCCCAACAGAGACAGTAGGGAAGGGCTTTCCAGGCCTGCGGAGGTGGGTTGGGGTCGAGGCTTCCCCTGAGCTGCAGCTCCCCAGCCGCCCCTTCTCTGCCGCTGCTCCCGGGGTCCTGCACGAGCAGATCCTCCGTGGGCTCACTTCTGCCCGCACCCACTCGGCCCTCTTGCTGGCAGCCTCTTCGGAGCCACAGTGATCTTCCCACCCCGGGCCTCGCTCTGAGCACCAGAGCCACTTGACGCCTCCATTGGGTGTCTCCTGGTCTAGAGAATGGCCGAAGCTAATCAGGCTAAACCTGAACTCTCAATTCCATCCTCCTCCTCCAATTTGCCATTGCCAGGTCCTGCCAGTTCCATTTCCCAAGTGCGCCTGAATCCCTCTGCTTGTCTCCATCCGCGCCAGCTCCCTGGGTCCAGCCGCCGGCCTGCCACCCATCCACTGCAGTGGCCTCCCGGCGGGTCTTCCTGCTTGGACCCTCCCCCACTCCAGTCCGTCCTCCAGCTGTAGCCAGTGACTGTTCCAGTGGCCCCCGGGGCCCACTGCTCCTTGCTCAGAAATGCTCAGGGACTCCAGTGGTGCCCACAGTGAACTCTCAACGTCAGTCTTTCCTGAGAGGCCTTCCCTGACCCCTGTTATTTGCTCACGTGCCATCCCATACTTTTCCTTTAAAACAGCGGTCCCCAACCTTTTTGGCATCAGGGACCGGTTTCGTGGAAGACCATTTTTCCACGGACGGGGTTGGGGGTGGGGAGATATGGTTCGGGCAGTAACGCGAACGATGGGGAGCGGCAGACGAAGCTCCGCTTGCTTGCCCGCTGCTCACTCTCCTGCTGTGTGGCCCAGTTCCTAACAGGCCGCCGACAGGTACCGGTCCACGGCCCAGGGGTTGAGGACCCCTGCTTTAAAACACCTATCACAATGAATACATATATGTGTGTCAGTTTGCAAAACCTGTCCCCTCGCCATGTGAACCAGAAGCTCCCTGAAGGCAGGGCAGGCTCTGTCTTTTCTCTCCACTGGGAAGGCTGGCAGAAGCCAGGCATGAGAGCACTTATGTCTGACTCGGCCTTAAGGACATGTGAGGTGGGAAGGATATGTCAGAATGTTCAAGCCTCCTGCTCCAGAGACTGTGTTCATGGCCCAGAGCCCAGAGGCCTCTTGTCTGTAGCTCAGGCCTTGCAGGGGTCACAGTTGTTTTCCAAGAAGTGTCCCTCTTTGTTACCTCTTCCCCATTCAAATGTCCTGGGGCAGCAGTCCTGTGGGTTTTTCAATAAGGGAAGCAGCCTCAGGCAGAGGATTTGGTTCCATTTCCTAGCCGGGGCACCCCAGGCCACCTCTCACCTCTCTGAGCCTCTGCAGCCGCGTCTATGAATGGGGACAGGCATGCCAACCGCCACGTTGTCAGAAGGCCAGATAACAGTCCTAGTACCGCCCCTCTCTAGCTGAGTTACCACTCAGAGCCTCAGTTTCCTCATCTGTAAAGAGGGAAACAGGCAAGACTGGATGATCTCCAATGTCCCTGTCAGCTTGAACCTTAGATGATTATTTGAGGAAACTCAGAATTGCTCTATGCTCCTAGCAGGAGGGCATCAGAAGGTCAAATGCCTCTTCCCACCCTCTCAGAGAGGGCTCAGCCAGCACTTATCTGGGGGGCGGTGTGAGACAGCAAGGATAGGTCAGTGGACAGAGTTTATGAGCAGATCTGTTTAACCAGCACACAGCCACGGTCAACACTGCTGGCCCTGGGGTTGGGGGGTGGACTTATGGCCCCAAAGAGGAGCCAGTCCTGGAGGAGCCTGAAGTCCCTGACCTTGGCCATTGAGGCAGCAAGCCTCCCAGAGAGCTCAAGAGTCCTGAACTCCTGGAGGGAGAGGGTAAGGAAACACCTGATGTGTGTTTTCTCATCTTCGTGGTCTGTGGGTCCTTTCACCATAAGGGACTCTCCTTCAGGAATCCGGGGCCCCAAATGGGGAGCATCCAAGTGAAGTGAACCCCTAAATAGTTCTCCTTATCCTACATGCCCCAACTCAGCTATGTAGCTGATGCATATCCTGCCTGAATTACATCTTTTGCTGGGCTCGTCCCCTAAACACCCATCACCAGACTCTTTTAAACAGCTTTTTTGAGATATATTTCAAATATCACAGAATCCATTCATTTAGATTGTAAAGCTTGGTAATTTTTAGTATATTTAGAGTTATGCAACCATCACCATAATCTAATTTTAGAACATTTTTATTACCCCCAAAAGAAATCCCATGCCCATTAATAGTCCTGAGACAACCCCCCCTCCTTGTCCTGCAGCCCCAGGCAACCACTAAACTGCATACTTTTGTACAATATATGGCCTTTTGTAATTGGCTTCTTTAACTTAGCAAAATGTTTTCAAGGTTCATCCATGATGTAGCATGTTATCACTACTTCATTCCTTTTTATGGCTGTGTATAGTGCATAGTATGATTATGCCACATTTTGTTTATCCACTCCTCAAATGATGACCATTTGAATCATATTTGGCTAGTATTTTGTTGCGGATTTTTGTGTCTGTATTCATAAGGGATGTTGGTCTGTAGTTTCTTTGCAGTGTCTTTGTTTTTGTTATCAGAGGAATACTGGCTGCACAGGAGTTGGGAACCATTCCCTCCTCTTCTACTTTTTTGGAAGGGTTTGTGAATAATTGGTATTAATATTTTAAATGTTTGGTAGAATTCACCAGTGAAACTATCTGATATTAATTCTTTAAATGATTAGTAGAAGTCATTAGTGAAACATTTGGGGGAATGTTTAAATTATTAACTTAGTCTCATGTTAAAGGTTTATTTAGGTTTTCTTTCTTCTTGATTTGGTTTTGGTACTTTATGTCTTTCTAGGAATTTTTCTTTTACATCTAAGTCATCTAATTTGTTGGCATAATGTTGTTCATATTATTCCCTTATAATCCTTTTTATCTCTGTAAGGTTGGCAGTGATGTCCCCTCTTTCATCCCTGATTTTAGTAATTTAAGTCTTATCCTCTTTTTTCTTGGTCAGTCTAGTTAAATTTTGTCATATATGGTAATCTTTTCAAAGAACCACACTTTTGTTTTTATTGATTTTCTCTGTTGTTTTTCTAGTCTTTGTTTTACTTATTTCCACTCTAATCTTCATCATTTCCTTCTACCTGTTTGATTTGGGTTTAGTTTGTTCTTTTTCTAGTTTATTAAAGTGTAAGGTTAGGTTTTTGATTTGACAACTTTCTTATTTTATAATGTGGGCATTTATAGCTGTAAATTTCTCTCTAAGCACACTGCATCCCATAAGTTTTGATATGTTGTGTTTTCATTTCCATTCATCTCAAAATGTTTTTTAAATTTCCGTGGTGATTTCTTCTTTAGTTATTTAGGAGTGAGTTGTTTAATTTCCACATATTTATGAATTCTCTAAATTTCCTTTTTTTATTGATTTATAATATTCCTCTATAGTCAGTGAGTATACTTTCATATTTTGTCTCATTCAACCCTTTTAAGTGTTTAAGGCTTGCGTTAGGATCTAGCATATGGTCTATCCTAGAAAACGTTACATGTGCACTTGAGAAGAATGTGTATTCTGTGCTTGTGGGGTGGAGTGTCCTATAAGATAGGCCTACTTGGCTCCTTGTGTTGTTCAAGTATTCGGTGTCCTTATTGATCTTCTGCCTAGTTGTTCTATCCATTATTGAAAATGGAGTACTGAAGTCTGCAAATATTATTGTTGAATCTCATTTCAATTCTGTCTATTTTTACTTCATGAATTATGGAGCTCTGTTGTTAGGGCATTTTTTAAAAAATAATTATGATATCTTCATGCTGGATCAACCCTTTTTTCATCATAAAATCTTCTTGTTTTTCTCCAGTAACATTTTTGTCTTAAAGTCTATTTTGTTCAATATTTGTGTAGCCATTTTAGCTCTCTTTGGATATTGTTTGTATGGTATATCTTTTCCCATCATTTCACTTTCTATTTACTTGTGTTTTAAAATCTAAATGTGTTTCCTATAGACAGTATATAGTTTGTTTTTAAAATCCATTCTGTCAGTTTTTACCTTTTTGTTGGAGTATTTAATACATTTACACTTAATGTAATTACTGATAACGTAGATTAATGCCAGCCATTTTGCTATTTATTTTTATGTGACATGTCTTTTTTTGTTCTTCTATTCCTTCATTACTGCCTCCTTTTTGCATAAAATAGATATTTTCTATGTACTGCTTTAATTTCTTTATTGTTTCTTTATAGTATTTTAAAGGTTATTTTCTTAGTGTTTGTTCTAGGGATTACAATTAGCCTTTTAATTTAAGACAATTTAGTACAGAGTAATACTACCTTAACTTCAATAGTGTATGGAAATTTTGCTCCAATATTGCTCTGTTCCTTCTCCCTCCATTGTGTCATTATTGTCATACTTACTACATCTTTATGCATTATAAGTCCATCAACACAGTTTTGTAAGTCCATCAACACAGTTTTGTAAGTATTGCTTTATGCAGTTATCTCTTGAATCAGATAGAAGAAAAGTGCTACAAAAAATACATTTATACTGTCTTTTACATTTAACAATAGTTACCTTTTATTGGTGTTCTTTATTTCTTCATGTAGATCCAAGTGATTATCTAATGTCCTTTCATTTCACCTTTAGAATTACTTGTAGTATTGATCTGCTAGGACAGAGAACTGAATCCTCTCAGTTTTTGTTTATCTTGGAATGTCTTAATTTCTCCTTCATTTTGAAGATGGTTTTGCTGGGTATAGAATTCTTGGTTGACAGTCTTTTTTCTTTCAGCATTTGGAAATTGTCATCCCACTGCCTTCTGGTTTCTGTGGTTTTTGATAAGACATTAACTGTTACTGAGAATCCTTTGTATGTGATGAATCATTTTGCTTCTTTCAAGATTCTCTCTCTTTAGACAGGTTGACTATGATATGTCTGAGTATGAATCTCTTTGAGTTTATCATACTTGGAATTCATTGAGATTCTTGGATTTATAATGTTTTTCAACAGATTTGGGAAGCTTTCAACCATTACTCCTTCAAATATTCAGTCTAACCCTTTCTTTCCTTTCCTTCTAAGACTCCCATTGTGTGTATCTTGTACATTGATGATGTCTCACTGGTCTCTGAGGCTCTGTTCATTTTTCTTCATCCTTTTTTTTTCTTTTTGCTCCTCATATTGCATAATCTCAGTTGACCTATCTTTGAGTTTACTGATTGTTTCTTCTGCCAGCTCAAATCTGCTATTGAATCCCTATAGTAAATTTTTCATGTTAGTCATTATTCTTTTAAACTCCAGAATTTCTATGTGGTTCTTTTTGTAATTTCCATCCCTTTATTTATATTCTCTATTTGGTGACACATCATTGTCATACCTACCTTTAATTCTTTAGACATGGTTTCTTTGAACATATTTATAATAGCCAATTTGAAATATTTGTCTAGTGAGTCTAATATCTGGGTCAAGGATAGTTTCTATTGACTGCTTTTTTTCCCTTGTGTATGGACCATACTTCTTTCTTTATGTGTCTTATAATCTTTTGTTGAAAAGTGGACACTGTAAATAATATAATGTGGAAACTCTGCAAATTAGATTCCCTTCCCTCCCTGCTTTTGTTGTTGTTATTGTTTTAGCTGTTTAGTGACTTTCCTGGACAAAATTTATAAAATCTGTAGTATATAGCCATTGAAGTCTCTCATTGATTCGTTTAGTGGTCAGCTAATGATTTGTCAGAGTTATACTAAATGCCTTTAACCAATAAGTCTTCTACTTTGTGCTGAATGTGTGTTTGTGTGTGTGTGTGTGTGTGTGTGTTGGGGCACACCTTCAATGCTTAGGTAGTTTATGACTGTGACTTAATCTTCACTTCCTGCTTGTGCAAGGACCCAAAGTCAGCCAGAGGTCAGAGACTGGAGACCTCTCAAGTCTTTCCTGCTCATTGACAAGGCTCTATACATGTACATGGCCGTGTAGATATCCAGAAATAGGTCAGACCTCTTCAAAGTCCCCAGTAGATTTCTCCTTCCCCATAACTTCCTTTTGGCCAGAGCTTATTTGCCCCAATTAGTATCACAGTTTTAGGCAGCTGTAATATTAAAGAATTACCACTGATTTTTTTTGACAAATGCCCTGGAGATAGGGCTTTTCCACAGAGTGAGTCAGATCAAATAATGATAATGCTCTGTAAATAGGGCTTTTTCAGGGAGCTGCATAACAGGTCAAATCGTGACAGTGTCCCAGGATGGGACTTTCTAAGATGCTAATTAATGCCAAGGTATGTGAGTAGGTACTTAGCTCTTCTCTGGCCCAGGCCTTGTCCTTCTTACCTCACCTTTACCTAGATGCTAAGTGGTGACTTGGAGGTGAGTAAGGTGCCTGAGGGCTTGGTCTCAAGTGGGTAGTGTGAAATGTTGTAAGCTCCTGCAGCTGGGAGTTGGGCAGAGGAGTTGGGCAGACTTGGTGCTGAATTCTGGCTCTTCCTTTGCAACCTTGGGGACAAGTTGCTTCTCTGAGCCAAAGAGGGATACCTTTGTTTGTAAAGTGGGTTACCACAACCTCACCAGTTTATGTCAAGAGAAAATTTAAATTAGTCTCTGTATATGAGGCTGCTGGCGCACGGAAAAATGCTCTATCATGGAAATGATTATTATTTGTCTTGAGGCTTAGGATAAGACTCTAAAAAATGATGAGGCTGGTGTTTTGTTGAAATAAAAGCAATTATAGCCCATGTAACACTCACTATGTGCCAAGCCTTGTCCTAAGCACTTTGTACATGGGAATTCATTTAGTCCTCACCATGAACCTCAAGTGGATTCTATTATGAGTCTCATTTAGAGATGAGGAAATTGAGGCATAGAAGTTCCTGCCCCAGGCCCCTTAGAACTGGGATTCTGACCCAGGCTGTCTGGCACCAGAGTCTGCAGTCCTCAACTGCACTGTTTGATTTTAATACCACACACCTCCAAGCCAGGTGTTCACTTGGACGACTGGCAGTGGAGAACACTCAAGTGAGAGTAAAATGAAAAGCAGCATTTGCCCCTTACTAATGAAACTTGGAACAAAAGGACTGAATACTCCCGAGTCACATTCACTTTGGAAAAAGTCAAAGGGCAGGCTCAACCGAGCAACTTCCGCTTTGTGGCTTCAGCTGGGCCACAGAGCCTGGCCAGGTTCCCCTCTGAGATCAGGCACACACAGGACCTTCCCCGCCATTGGAGTTCCTCTTGGGCCGGGGATTGCAGCCCGTCCCTGGAGCTGGCCACTGCCCCGAGCACAGCCATTCCCTGAGCCTGCTCGGACTCTCACATGGACTGAGGGCTCGTTGGCGGGGGAGACGCTGCTGGCTTCAGTCCCTCACTCCCACCCCCGTCAGCTCTCCACACGGATGCCCAGGAGCTGGCAGCACCATCAGCAGGAGGGATGGTTAATAACTTGGCACTCACCTTGACACACTAGGGCCATGAAGATGCGGGCAGCCCAGGGCTTCAGTGCGTCTTTTATAACAGCCACCATCACAATCAGTGAGGTCACAGTGGCCCCACCTGCCATGTGACTGTCTGTGCAAGTGTATCAGGAGCTGGCACCGAGCCCTCTGCACCCGCTCCCCACAGGAGGGCCCTCACCCACAGGCTCCCAGATACCTTCCTGTCCAGGAGGTCTGCAGCCATGACAGGCATTCAGAGGGAGCTCACCAGAACAGCTAGGAGGTTTATAAACTGCTGAAATGTTCCCAAACCAGTTAGTGAATCGTCACTGCCCCCAGCCTCCCCGCTCTCTAGGACCCAGCTACCTAGGACCAGGCCTGGCTTATGGCCCACTTTTGTTGTGGTTGATCCTGGTCCCTGCAGAGCCATTTTTGAGGATTCTGAATATCACCCAGTCTGCGTCAACCACTTCTGGAGGCAGAGAGCCCTGAACTTGGGAGCAAGGAGAGATCTTTGAGCTTAGGTAGTTTCTACTTCCTCAGTTTACTGTTGAGGACAGTTGACTGAGAGAGCCTGTGTCACCTCCAAGGGGGTGCAGAGCGGGGGGACAGCATGGACGGCCTTGGAGTCAGGCTGCTCGAGGCCCAAGTCCCGACTCACCCACCTTGACCTGTGGTGCCTCTGGCTGTGCGCCCTGGGCTCGGGGCCTCGATGTCACCTGGCTGGGAGAGCACCGCCTCACCGGGCTGTCACCGGAGGGCGTGGAGGGAAAGGGCTGGTGCCCCCCAGCACCAAATGCTGTCTTCCCCAGGACAGCAGGCTCTGGGCTCCTCTGGGAGACACCTGCACCTCTGACTCAGCACGGCCCCAGAGGCCATGTCCAGGGCCACCTGCCTACAAATGGACCACTAGCTCCCTCGCCCCAATCCCGTGTGGGGAACAAGCAAGCTCTTTGCCAGTGAAGGCCTCCTGGGGAGGGTTAGGGAGAGAGTCTACACTGAGTTTCATCTTGCTAATGATCAAAACATGGGGACTTAGAGATGTAATGTAGGGGCTCAGAGGGGGCAGGCTTGAGAGGTCCTCAGAGATCCACCTAGCCTGACCTTGTTTTCTAGGTGAGTTGTTTTAAAAGCCCCCAAAAGAAAAAATGACTTGCTTAAGGCCACCCACCATGTCAGTGGCCCAGTAGGGACCTCATCCTTGAGTCTGGGGGCCCCAGACTGCTCTTGGTTCTGAATAAGGCTGCCTAAGTTCGTTCTAGTTTAGTCCCTATGAATTGAGGGCAAGTTCTGTGCTAGGCCACTTACAGGGCGGGGGTCACACCTTCATTACTGCAAATGGAGTAATAGAGGGAAAGGGCCAAACATGCAAAAGTCATTCAAGGCAAGGGTGAGGGCTGGGGAAAGGGAGCTGATGGGTGTGGGGAGCCCCCCTGCAGACCACCTCTGACAGCTGGATGGCCACAGCCAGCCCCTTGGCCATAGCCCCTGCTCAGAATGTGCTGAGGCGGGGTGGGGGGGGGCGGTCAGGGCAGCTCCGTCAGAAGTGACCCTTCCTCCATTGTCTCAACGTTTTCCAAGTACCAGACGGGCTTAGGCTTAAGCCTCTACTTTGCTGCAGGCCGCGGGCCTCTCTACTGTCCTTCTTTGCTCGTTTGCATCAACACCACAGCTCGGATGTATTTGTGGATTCACAGGGTCAAGAGGGGTTCCCTTAATGCCTGCCAGGTTTCTCCGCTACAGTTCAGAAACACTTTATGCATGGAATGTGCACATGCGTTAGATAAACGGTCTTTCATCTGAGAGGGAAGAGAGGCCAACATTTGCTGACCGCTGACGGTCCCAAGCACAGCGCATGCTCTGCCTCTGATTTCTCAACCTTCCCCGCGAGGGGCATCCGATACTGTGGGTTTTAGAGATGAAGACATCCTGACTCTGAGAAGTAAATAATTTGCCCCAGGCCACCCATGTGTCGCTGGTCAAGTTAAGTCTAAACTCAGCTCTGAATGACCCCAAATCCAGGCTGTTTCTCTTTTCCCTAAGCTGTCTTTCAAGTCTCAAGAATGGACTCTTCTGGAAAGATTCCAATTAATAGTCTTTGGCTGCTAGGACTGTGGGTCTTTGAGGTTTCTCTGGCTACCTAATAAAGTTATTTCTGATGAAAACCTAAGGACATCCTTCCTTCCTGTGCCCCCCTCCTCCATGACCCGCAAGACATCAGCAGAGCTTGGAAATCCCTGGAAATCCGGGAGATGCAGGCGCCAAAAGGATGTCGGGGGCCCCCTTCCTTTATTCAGAGAGGCTGGGGAGTCACTCCTTCCCAATAAACTCCCAGGAGGCCACCAACCAGGACTGGGCGACAGAGGAGGGGTGGTGCCGCCGGGTGAGTCTGGGGGAAATGAGGCCACGGAGCCCCGGAAAAGGCCCGGGTCACCCAACATCCTGCTCTGCCTTCCCTGTGAGGCCCCATTGTCCTGGCTCGAGCTCCCAGGCTGGCCCGCCCTCGCTGAGGCAGAATTCATCAGCTGGCTCTGAGGCCGATTCTGAGTTAGTGCTATTTGTAGAATCTTCTTAAAATACCACAACAGTGCCATTCACGGAGCGTCTGCACGGCGATCGATGGCGGAGGCTGGAACAAAGCTCTGCTGTGCTCGGCATCCCGTTCAGGCTTCAGCCGGAGGGCACCCCGCCGCCCCAGTGATGGGCGGGGATGCTGGGGCTCTCCCTGTCCTGAGTGCTCCTGAGCGAGGCCCCGTGGGGCCCGGCATGGACTCTGGTCCCCCACGCTGGCCTGGTGTGCGTCCTGGACCAGGATGGCCGGCAGAGGGAGTACAGGACGGCATCCGGCCCTCCGTAAATGAGATCCTGCCCTGGCCTTTCCCCGGGGAGGTCAGGTCTAATCCGCCCCGTCATTAGGCCGCACCCGGGCTTGCTCAAGGACAGTTGTGTGGATGGACAGGAACAAAGATCAGTAAAGGGTCATCAGGGAGAGACCCATAAAGATGTAGCCTTTTGCGTCCAGAGTCAAAGGCTCTGGCATCTCTGCTCCCTATGTATACGTACTCAGTTTCACCATGAGATGGTCACAGCAGTGTCTCATCAACTGTGTTTCTCTTCCCCCACCTCAGCAGTACCCTCAGCGCCTTCTCAGGAACACTTGCTCTCGGGATGTCTCCGTATGTTAACAGGTGTCTCCATTAGCGATGCGTTTTGTGGTACCTGGGAAGAGCTGAGCAGAGTTGAGCATTTTCTTTGCACTTGGACCTCTTGGAGCCGTCACCATGCCAAAGGACCGTGCACCGGGTCCCCTCTACTTAACTTGCAGGCCCTTCCTCACACAGCTGCCGGCTGGGCAGTGATGTTCTAGCCATACCTTCCTGTGGCCCTTCCAGGATGTGGGTATGGCTGGAGTCACAGGTGGGGTGCCCATCTGTTCAAAAGTTTTGATGACTTTCCAGTTTTTGTTTTTCCCCCCCATTGGTACCTAACCATGTATCGCATAGAAAATCAGACAGTCCTCCAAAAGGAGGCAGCTTAGCTCTCTTAGCCTGTGCCTGAGGCTAAGAGCCTGCAGTGGGCCTTGCTGTGTGTCTGGAGGGAACCCTCGCTGCACGTTAAGGCTTGGCAGCCAGACTGGCAGCTACCTCTCTGAGCAGCTATGCCAGCCATTACTGATGTCCAGCTCAGACTGATGTCAAGCCCTCATGGTGGTTTTTTGGTTTTTTTGTTTTTTTAAATTAATTAATTAATTAATTAATTAATTTATTTATTTATTTATTTTTGGCTGTGTTGGGTCTTCGTTTCCGTGCGAGGGCTTTCTCTAGTTGTGGCGAGCAGGGGCCACCCTTCATCGCGGTGCGCGGGCCTCTCACTATCGCAGCCTCTCTTGTTGCGGAGCACAGGCTCCAGACGCGCAGGCTCAGTAATTGTGGCTCACGGGCCTAGTTGCTCCGCGGCATGTGGGATCTTCCCAGACCAGGGCTTGAACCTGTACCCCTGCATTGGCAGGCAGACTCTCAACCACTGTACCACCAGGGAAGCCCCTCATGGTGGGTTTTTAAATGTCCTCTGCAGGCCTCTGATGAGTCCCTGTTAATAGCTGTTCACAAAGGACACTGGGCCACCCACTGACCAGTGGTGGGGTCATTACATACAACCTAGCATAGCGTGTGACCCTTGACAAGGGCCCTGCCTGGCAGGGTAAATCTGTTTGGGATGAGGGTCAGGTGAGAGACTGACACCTCAGGGATGGTTTGGAGGTCCTCAAAGCACCACCATGTAAAGAACAACATCTGCCTCAGTGCTGCCACCCCAGCATTTGAGCCCTGGCAGTTGAACTGGATTCTACCATCCTGGTGGAAGGCATGGCAGCCCTGGGAAGCGGGCCCTCTCTGAGACGAGCAGACCCGTGACACTCACTGGCTGCAAGACTCCAGGCAAGAGACACACATCTCCATGCCTCAGTTTCCCCATCAGGGAAGTGGGATTCATAAGGCCTAGTTTGGGGGTTGCTGTGGGACTGTGGTAGGCAGGAGGCCTTGAGAGGATGGGGGAGCGGAGGTTTTGCTCCCCAGCCCTGCCAGCTCTGCTGAAGGGAAAAGCACTGGACAACAGATAGGTGAGGCATAAAATCTCTGCTCTGGCTCTCTGGCTGGGAGTTTGGGGCAGTTTTCTTCGGTAGAATGTGGAAAGGTAAGACCTTTCTCAAGGTTGTCTTGAGGCTTAAGCGTGAGAACATAGAGGCCACCATGTTGCATAACTCCAGCAGAGGGGGGATTCACAAAAGCTGCAGTGTGAACGGGCCCTCCAGAGGGCGCCATTTATTTAGACTACAACAGGGGTCCCCAGTCCCCAGGCCACAGACTGGTACTGGTCCATGGCCTGTTAGGAACCGGGCCACGCAGCAGGAGGGGAGCGGCAGTCAGTCGAGCAAAGCTTCATCTGTATTTACAGCCGCTCCCCATCACTCGCATGACCACCTGAGCTCCGCCTCCGGTCAGATCAGCAGCGGCATAAGATTCTCATAGGAGCGCAAACCCTACTGTGAACTGTGCATGTGAGGGATCTAGGTTGCGTGCTCCTTATGAGAATCTAATGCCTGATGATCTGAGGTGGAGCTGAGGCGGTGCTGCTAGTGCTGGGGAGCAGCTGTAAGTACAGATTATCATTAGCAGAGAGGTTTGACTGCACAGAGACCAAAATAAATCAATTGCTTGCAGACTCATATCAAAACCCTATCAGTGAGTGGCAAGTGAAAACAAGCTCCGGGCTCCCACTGATTCTGCATTATGGTGAGTTGTGTAATTATTTCATTATATATTACAATGTAATAATAATAGAAATAAAGTGCACAATAAATGTAATGAGCTTGAATCATCCCCAAACCATCCCCCATCCCCAGTCTGTGGAAAAATTGTCTTCCACGAAACCAGCCCCTGGTGCCAAAAAGGTTGGGGACAGCTGGACTACAGTGAGAATGGCAGTTTGGGGGAAGGGAGTAGGCAAGCACTTAGACTACAGTGTGAGTGTTGGCCTCCAGGGGTGCCATTCATTCAAACTCTAAGGTGAATGGCTGCCTCCAGAGGGTTCCAGGCACTTAGACTACCATGTGAATGGCTACCTCCTGGAGTTGTGCTGGGGAGTGGTGCTACAGTTAACAGGGAACTTATTAAACCTCCATCCTGGCACGAGCATGACTTCTTGCTTGTCTGGTTGTTTATAACTGGCCTCCAGGAAGGAGGCAGTTTACAAAATAGTATGTTGTTTTTTAAGGAATCTGAAGAATTTGGTTGAAGAAGAGCATGGGGAGAACATTAGCTAAAGCCCTGAGGTCTCACACACCTGCTGGAGGTGGGCCTACATTCTGGGGAACCCATGCAAAGAGGAAAAGAGCACCAGACAGAGATCCGTGGTGTCCATATCAAAGTACGGTACGGGATTTCTCGTGTGCCCAGCATAGGTATTGTGGCTCAACAAACGTCCACATTACCGGCTAGCAGAGGCAGAAAGGAACTGGGAAGGTTGTACTGAGTGTAACATCCTGGGTGGGTAATGGGCCTGGAGTCCCATAGGCCCCAGGCACTTCACTGCCATTTGGCATGTCACTTTCCCCAGCCCCAGTCTCCTCATTCAGCCCGAGGCACTCCTTCAAGCCTCCACCCTGGCCTCAGGGAGGGAGTTGAACCCCTCTCTGGGGGAGGCAGAAATGGTAGGAATGCCCCCTCCCCCACTCCTCCAAGCTGCAGGAGGTAACCCAGGCTGCTAGCCAGGTTTCTACCCCACCAGGAAGAGTTCCTGTGACCGGGAGGTTTTGTGATGCAGAACTGGGGAAGGGGCTTACGAGCATCTTCATGATAAAGAGCAGAGAGGCGGTACATCCTCCCAGACTCTGAAGGAAAGAGCAGATGTCCCTGTTGCTAATTTGGCTTCTTGGGTTGCTTCCCAGTCTGTGGCTGACCCGCCTGCCCTTGACTCCCTGAGGACCAGGGCTTCATCTTTGTGTCCCCAGTTCCTAGCATGGCATCTGGAAGGTTGTGCAGGATAGGATCCGAGAATGTCCTTCAGGGCAGCGGTTCTCAAGCAGCTGTCCAGAGGGGCACCTGGGGACAAACAAGAACTTCCTCCTGGTGGTGGGAGAAGTGGAGATGTAGGCACGGGCTGGCTGCCACCTCCTGGTGTCAATGATAAGAATCTAGTCCGGGTCCTTGGATGAAGGTCAGCCCCTGCCTGATGCCCCAGGCCTTCCCCCGTGATGCCAGGCTGGGGAGCCTGGGCACAGGGAGCTAACAACCAGGAAAAGGGATTCTTGGCAGATATCCTGGGTCTGTGCTTTTCAAGCAGCTGGGCTTGAGCCCGAGGTGGGGATCAATTGGGAGGGGAGTGAGAGGGGTTGCCACCGGCATTTAAAAAAAGTGATGCTTACAATTACAAAGTGATTTTTATTTAGTCTAAATGTGCAGTTTCTGGAGACAGTGAGCAGGGTGTGATGGGACTTGGGACACCCCCTCCTGCCACCAGCAAGGGGTCCAGTACCTGCCTAGGCTCTACTTATGCCCCCGGGGGTAGGGCGGCTTGGAGCCCCAGAAGCTAAGCCTTGTTCTTGAACTTCCTCTGGATCACCACCAAGACCAAAACAGATCCTGAACCCAGGTGCTTGTCATCCCCCCTTCACCCACATCACCACTTCTCCCCCCTGGACACCTGCCAGAACTGGGGAACAGGTCCTTTCCACCTCTGGACCCACTCATGCCCTCCTGGGTGCACTGAGATACACAAAGGACCTCAGGACTTTTCCCACCTCGGGGCCTTTGCACTTGCTGCCCACCCCCCTACCCTCTACGCCTGGCCCAGCCCTTCTAGTACACTTAATTCTCAGCTCAGGGACCCCCTGCGATGGGCCTTTCCTGACCCCCTGTTTAAGTAGCAAGCCCACCTTATCTTTGCGGCAGTCGCCCCGTCTGTGCTCCCTCCCTCCTTGGTTTGCTCCCTCATCCTTTGTCTGGCTCCCCCCTGAGAGTAAGCTCCAGGAGGGCAGTGCCTTGCCCTCCCCTTCACCTGTGTGCCCCCTCCACCCCACCCCTGTGCCAGGCACACAGTAGGGCCTTGAGGAGTATCTGTTGCCTCATTGAAAGAAAGGGCCTCTTTACACATGCTGGCTAAGCCAGGCCCAGCCTGCCTGAGGTCTCCTGCACCAGTCAAGCCCCACAGAGAAGATGGGGTATGGGGAGGGGGGCATGGAAGAGGGATGTTAAAGCCCCTGGTACCACATGTGACCAATGGTGACTGGAGCATGGGTCCCTACTCCCCTTTCGTCCCTGGGCTGGCAACTCTGGTCCACACTTCAGGAGGCTGCACTAACGGTGCCAGCAGGATGGAGGCCCCAGGTCCCCAGACGGTGGCCAGCACCATCTCACATCCCTGTGGGCTGTCCCTCCTTCCTCATTTTATTTCCTGCCCTGCTTCCCAAGCCCACTGCCCGCACACAACCCTTAGTCTCTGGCTTTGGTTTCGGGGAACCCAGGCTAAGACATGCAGTGTGAGGGGAAAACATTCTCAGAAGCAACGTGAAGTAACAAAAGACAGAAGTTTCCTGTGGTTAATGACAGCTCCTGTTAGCCCACAGTGCTGCAGTCATTCATTTAACAAATGTCCACATGCCTACCTGGACAGAGTTCTCTGTTAGGTGTTAGGAGAGGTGCAGGGGTGCCTCGCAGACCTCAAGAAAGCTTGAAGGGGAGACCCAGGCGGGTGGGAACCTGGCGCTGGGAGGATACTGAGGAGAGTCTTGGATGCAAATCAAGGGTCCATCATTTACTAGATCCTAGGGCTTGGCCTCAGCTTCTCCTGCACGTAGTAGGGGTGGTAATGTGATCAGAACATTGACTTCCTAGAGTCCCTCGGAGGGGTGCCCCTCTTTACGAGTAGTAGCAGTGTGGGGATGGCGGTACTAGTAAAGCTGCAGGGGCGCGTCCTTGTTACGTCTCTGCAGCTGATGTTGTTTGTGACATTGTAGAAATTAACCCCCCAACACACACTCATGGAAGAGGTTGAATCTGACTGTGTATAAGGAAGCGAGTGCTGAGCAGGTGCTTCATAAATGTTAGTTCCCTTTTCCTGCCTTAGAATAATGAGTTAAGCTAATGGTCACTGAGCATAAATCACATTTTTTTCCCCCAGCTCAAAGTGCCAGGCCTACCCCTCCTCCCCCATAACCCCCCACCCTGGAACAGTTCAGGACCTGCTCTTCATCTGACAGTTGGCATATTCCATTTTCATATGTTGCTATTTTTAGCTTATTTTTTTTTATACACAGCAGTTTATTTTTAAATGGGCGCGGGTGGGGGGATGGATTGCCCTTACAATCAGTGGTGTTTTCCAGTCCTGTTCCAGCTTCCCTGGAAGGTCCAGAGACAAGAGGGGGCCAAGTCAGGCCAGGCCCAGAGCCAGGCGAGCTGAGCTTTGGTGGCCCTGGGAGGTGGCCCTGGGGATACAGTTCTCAAAGTGCGGTCTAGCCACCCCACACCCCACCCCCGACCTCCCCTCTGGAATCCCTCCTGTGCTGAAGTGGCAGGTTTGCATTTGTGATAATGGTTGAAGCCCGTCTCCCCAGCCAGTCTGGGACTCTTGGTTTTGTCACTGCTGTGTCTCTAGCACACGGCACGGTGCCTGGCACGTGGTAGACCTTTAATACACATTTTGTGGAAGGGGGAATGGGATAAGGAAGACTGGGAGTGGGTGAGGGGGGAAGAGTTAGGGAAGGTGAAGAAGTGGGGTTATTTGAGCTGGGTCTTGATGAATGAGTAGGAGTTTACCAGGTGGACAAAATGAAAAGGCATCCCAAGAAGTGGGAACAGCATGTGCAAAGACAGAGAGGCGTGAAGTACATGGTGTATCCCGGGAACAATAAGTAGGATGGAGTGCCTGGTGGGTCCAGTGAGGTGGGGAGTAGCTGGCTGGGCTGGAGAGGTCCCCTCAGCTGATCATGGAGGAGCCCCAATGGGAAGCAGTGAGCGGGGACATTTCCTGGAGGCAGAAGAGAGAGGCTGTGGTGTGGAATTTTTACCAGGCAAGGGAGAGACCTGCCTCGTATTTCAGAGCAGACCCTCTGGCCAGGCCCAAGCATTCCCCAGCTGGCCCCAGCTCTTCCTTCACTTCTGCAATTGTCCCTGTGAGAAAAATCACAGCCCCAGTTTTCCCACAGGGTGCTGCCCCAGGCAAGGTCAACACAGATTCCCTAAAAACCCAAACATCCCCGGAACCACAAAAGAAGATTTCCCAGGGAGATGCCGGTTTTGAGAAATGAAACTCCGCTGTGGGGATGGGCTGGCAAAAGCGGAACTTGGAGTGCCAACCGATTGGAGGACATTTGGGACATTTTCCTAAATTAAAAGTACTCAAAGTACAGGGCAGGTCTGACTGCTCCAGGGCCAAACCAGGAGCTATCACTTCTCTTAACAATGAAAAGCAGCAGTCTTTATTCAAGAAAGTAATCTGTGCCTGTGAGAACACACAGGCAAGAACACACAGGCAAGCACTTCAGAGAGCCTATAGCGGGAGGTAAGCCTCATATTCCTGAGCCCCTTGCCTCCTCTCCTGAAGGCCCCTTGCCTGGGTCCCTGGGTCCTGCTTGTCCTTCCAGAAATGGGCCCGACCACCCGCCCCCGTGTGTCCACATCACTCTCACACAAATGGCAGCATGTGCTTCCCGCTGTATTTTGCTTTTTCCACATAATAATGTATCATCTCATATCACATAGTTCCACCACCTTCTTTTTTTTGGATGTACGTCGTTTATTTAACCAACACATTATTTATTTAACTTGATGGACAGTTAGGCTGTTCCCTGTTATTCTCACTGTCTCCTTATGCACATGTGCAAATTTATCTGAAGGATAAATCCCCTAGGAATGGATTGCTGAGTCATTTAAAATTTTGATAGATATGTCGTGGTCCGCGCGTGGGTTGGAAGAAGAATTTCCAGACACAGTATTTTAGACAAGAGTGAGTTTATTGAGAACAAGGAGCAGAGTTAGTGAGGGCCGCTGCAATTACAGCGGGCTGACTTCCTGATAGACCAGGGAGAGCCGACCCCCTTTGTGGGCTAGTAGCCAGCATTTTATAGCCTCAAGACAAAGAAAATTCCTGCTGGCAGGATGGCATTAGGTGATTGGTCAGGGTGCTACAAGGTTGCTACATGGTGATTATTTTGTCTACTGTGGAGTCGGGGGCTGTCCCGTTTAGATTAGGAGAGCCCATGGCAGCAGTTGCTATGGGGGCTCCGTTAATTCCGGAGTTTTTGTCCTGTGTCCTTGATGTAGGGTGTCCTTGATATGGGGCTCCACAAGATATGGTAGTGGCCCCCGGTCCGTGGTTTTGCTTTCCGTGGTTTCCTTCTCTGTGGTTTTAGTTACCCGCGGTCAACTGCAGTATGAAAATACATTAAATGGAAAATTCCAGAAATAAACAATACAAAAGTTTTAGATCGCACACCGCTCTGAGCAGCAGGCTGAAATCTTGTGCCGTCCTGCTCTGTCCCACCGGGGGGCTAATCTTTTTGTCCAGCGGATCCATGTATACATATACCCAGCTACCCGCGTCTACGTATACTTAGCAGCTCACTCGGTTATCAGACTGTCGAGGTATCGCATTCACGTAACTTTTGTTACAGTATATTGTTATAATTGTTCTATTTTATTATTAATTGTTGTTAATCTCTTACTGGGCCTCACTTATAAATTACGCTTTATCGCAGGTATGTATGTATAGAGAAACATTGTCCTTATAGGGTTGGGCACTGCCCGCGGTTTCAGGCATCTGCTGGGGGCTTGGCACAAATCTCTCGTGGATATGGGGGGAGGGGCGCTACTCTGTTGTCAGATTATGCAGCGTGAAGGGGTTGTGGGAAAATCTATATTACCAACGTGCTAGGGCTGTCCACTTGCTTCACTGTCCGCCCTGGGCTGGTGCCTCCGGCTGTGAGCCCCACGCCCCTCGGTGAGCTGGTCGCCCGGCTCTGAGCGACTCTCAGGTGCCAGCGTGCCCTCCACCCCCGTTTTCCACTGTGCGCAGCCTGCAGCCCACCGCCCACACGTGATGTGAGGTTTCTTTCACTTGCCACTTTATATTAAATTCTACTTTCATCTAGTTTTTAAAATAGGTAACATGGTTCAAATATCTAAAGGCCAGTGCCCGTCTCCCTACACCCTTTTCCTCTAGCCATCCCCTTTCCTCCCAGAACTGATGCTCCAATGTCTTTGTCTCCTTCCAGAGATATTTTGCACAAACAAGTATATTTCTGTTCTTCCTTCCTCCCTCCTTCCCTTCCTTTGCAAAAATGATAGCGTGTTATTCTTCCCTTTACTTTTTTCACTTAACGGTATCTAGCAGAGAACATTCTGGGTGTAAAGTGCGTCCTCATTTTTTTTAGTATCTGCAAATCATCACATTTGATGAATGTCTATCCCTCTCCTCTCCTTGTCATTTGTCTTTTCCCTTTTCTTTGCCGTGAAAAGTGTTTTTTTTGCATTTTATTTTATTTTTTATACAGCAGGTTCTTTTTAGTTATCTATTTTATACATATTGGTGTATATATGTCAATCCCAATCTCCCAATTAATCCCGCCTTGAAAGTATTTTTAACTTTCCTGAAGTGAAATTTTCTTTCATGGGCTCTGGTTTTGGGGTCATATTAAAAAGGCCTTTCCCACTTTGAGATTACACAAAATTTCTCCCACAATTGATCCTGGTACTTTTGTGGTTTCATTTTTTAATCTTTAAAATCACTGATACATCATGATTTTTTATTTTGTTGTAAGATGTGCTATAAGGATCCAACTTGATAATTTTTCTCCAGGTGGCTATCCAATTGTCCCTATTCCATTTATTAAATAATTCATCTTGTACTCGCCCATTTGAAATAACTCCTTAATTCTGTTCCAGACTCTCAAATGTGTTTTGAGTCTTATCTGTTCACGTTATGCAGTACCATGCTGTTTTAATTATTATAGCTGTATAATTTACTCTGTTTTAATAATTAGTAGGGCTGGTCTGACTTCCTTATTTTTTTTTTTACAAAAATGCATTGCTATTTTTGCTTATGACTTTTGAATCAACTTTTCTAATTTAAAAAGAAATGCTATTCATACTTTATTGTGTTAAATTTACGGACTAAGTTAGGGGGAATTTGCATCTCTGTTTGAGTTTTCCTACTTCTATGGATGGTACGCATTTCTATTACTTCTAATTTATAAATAGATTGTGATTTCTGTATATTAATTTTGCGTCTGGTACCTTACTGAATTGTGTTATTGCCTGTAATGGTTTTTCAGTTGGTCTACTTAGGTTTTCCACACATATAAATAATAACAGCGATAATAATACCACCACACCCTCCCCTCCCACTTTTATAGTTTTATGTTCTCTCTCTAATCTAATCGCACTGGCAGATAATTCCAGGAAAATGTTAAATAACACTGGCGATGGCGGACATGCTTGTTTTGTCATTGGTTTTGATGAGAATGCCGCTAGCATCTCTCCACTAAACACAGTGTTGGGACTTCCCTTGTGGCACAGTGGTTGGGAGTCTGCCTGCCAATGCAGGGGACATGGGTTCGAGCCCTGGTCTGGGAAGATCCCACATACCATGGAGCAACTAGGCCTGTGCGCCACAACTACTCATCCTGCGCTCCAGAGCCCGCGAGCCACAACTGCTGAGCCCGCATGCTGCAGCTACTGAGGCCCGCACACCTAGAGCCTGTGCTCCGCAACAAGAGAAGCCACCTCAATGAGAAGCCCACGCACCACAGCCAAGAGTGGCCCCCACTCGCCGTAGTTAGAGAAAGCCTGCGTGCCGCAACCAAGACCCAATGCAGCCCCCAAAATAATAATAATAAAAAATAAATTTAAAAAAAATTAAAAAAAAAATTTAAACACAATGTTGGCTTCGGCTACATCTGTGTTGAGGAAGGATCCATCTATCCCGACTTAACGTAGAATTTCAAAATGGATGTTGAATGTTGTCACATGCCTTCCAAGGTTTCTCTTGGACCCGGGCTGCAGGTCCACCAGTGTACCTCAGCTAGCCCCAGACCTGCCCTTCCCTGGCAGCTCCTGGGGGAGCCGGTGCAGCTCTCAGCTGCCTGGGGGCTCTCGTCTCTGGACTGGGATGCTTTCCGCAGCAGGAAGCAGAAAAGCCCACCTAACAGGCTTAAATCAAAGGAGACGTGTTATTCTCACAGACCGAGAAGCCCTGAGATAGGCAGCTCCTGGGTCAGCGATTCAGGGTCTCAGTCAAGTTAGCAAGGGCGTGGGCCCCCCTCCTCCCCTGCCCTCCTTGGCCTGTTAGCTTTGCTGGCTGGTCAGCATGGTCACAAGATGACTACCAAACATCCCAGAGACAGGCACGATATGCCGCCTTGATGAAGCGGGGTCTGTTTGTGGGGTCCTTCTTAGAAGTCATGAAGCCTTTCTCAGAAGACCCTCCAGGGACCTCGCCTGTGTCTCAGAGGCTGCATCTTCCGGTCTTAGCCTGTAAAGTATAACTGTTTTTCATTTCTTTAAAAATCTCCTTAATGTCTCATAAGTGCTCATTTCCTAGTGGCTGCATATGATTCCATCTGGTTTATGTGCGCACTCTCCTAAGCCATTCCCCTGTTTTGGCCATTATGTGGCTTCTGACGTTGTACTGGGTTCAGCTGTTGCCTGCCCATTGGGGCGTTTTGAGCTCCCAAACACTCCGGGTGCAGCTGTGGCCAGTGCCTTTCTCGGCCCAATTAGAATTTCACTTCTGGTTCCAGCTCATCAAGAGGTGTGGTTGAAAGCTCAGAGTCGGTTCCCAGAACCCTGCAAATGAGAGGGCGGGGGCCATGGGGAGACTACAGAGAGTCCACTGCGTGCTGACTGCTTGGGGGTGAGGGCTCTAACTCTCTGTCCGAGACTGGGGGAGTTGGGTGTACTTTTTCAAGGTGTCAGCAATTTCCTTGCTGGCTCTGGCCCTGGGGGAGGGGGCCAGTGAGACTCTTAATGTGGAATATCTAGGGGCCCTGCAGACAGCCGGGCACCCAGGACACTGTTCAGGAGTTTCACTATTTGAGACAAAAGAAGTCTTTTCAGCCAGCTCAGCCCCAGGGAGAGAAAGGCCAACATAAGGTTTTCACGTGCCCCAGTGTAGTGACGTGGGGTGCAGTCTGTGCCGGGACAGGGGTCTCTGCTTGTCCGGTCCTGCTTGAGTGAGCTTTCTCCCTTCTTCACCAGATCCTGTCTTCCTTCTCAGAAAACAGAGCGCCGGGGGCCCAGGTAGATATGTGCATGAAGCTTTGCGCAGGTTGAGGACCTGCCCTGGGGTTTACATCCTTTTTCCTCCAGGCACAGTACAGCAACCCTAAGGGACAGACTCCAGAGAGCCCTAAAGGAACCATAGGGACCTGAAGTCTCTGTTTCTCTCAGCCCATCGCTTCCCCTCCTGACATTCTGCCCTCCAGGTCTCCCAGCTCCCGGGCCATCTCTCCTCCTCAGTGACTGACAGTGACAGAGCTGGGGCACCCACTGCAGTGCTGTGCTGGGGATGGAGCAGGGTGGGGAGGGTGAGCATTTATGAGACTCTGGACCCTGCAGTCGCCATGACAACAGAAATGCACCGTGATTTAGTTCCCTTGGCAGGAGCATCTGACAGGCAGGGCAGGTGGACTGCAGATGCCGGACGACCTGGGCTTCGTGCCTGTGTTTCCAGCAGTCCTCTTCCATATCCATTTTTCCCTGGGGTGCCTTCTTTCCCTACATGCTCAGAGGTATTTTGTGGCAGACATTTAGGCCACAAGACAAGCCTTCCCATACTTTCTTAGAGTCCCCGTGTCAGGTGACTGCCCAGCGCCCTCTTTACTCTCTCCCCTCCGCCTTCCCTTCTCTCCTTTTTCTCTCTGCATTTATGACAATAAAAAAAGCCATCCAGAAATGCAGAGGTGGGTTGTCAGCCTCCTCACATCCCCGGCTGAGGGCTGTGGCAGTGGAGGGCACACAGATGACATCCTGTCCCTTTTTGCCTTGTTCTATTCTAATAAGATACTAGGTCCAGACCACGTGCAAGGGGGTGATTGTCCAAGAGTGTGAATACAGTACCAGGAAGCAGGGTTCACTGGGGGCCACCTTGGAGGCTGCCCAGCAGAGGGATGGAGCCAGGAGGACAGACTACAGCCAGACTGCCTGGGTTCAGGTCCAAGACAGGTTGTGAGTGGCCAGCACTTTTGGAGACCAGTTGGCAAGTAATTTCCCCTTGCTGACCAGTTGGGAAGCGCCACTGTAATTAGTCGTGTGACCTCAGCCAAATTACTCAGCCTCCCCCAGCCTCTGTTTTCGCATCTGTAAAATGGGTGTCATAATCGTATCAACTTATAGGGTTGTCCTGAGGATATGGAGCTGAGATATGCAAAGCTCTTAAAACGGTACCAAGCATGTGGTAAACACCCAATAAAACTTGAGTGTTTTATTAAGAGAGATTGCCTGTCACTTGCACAGAGCCCTCCATGTGTCCCCACAGTGACCACTGCCAATCACTGAACTCCTGTCCCTTTCCAGGCACTGGACTAGTCCTTGGGGATTCCACGAGGCCAAGGGAGGCAAGGTCTGCTTTCATGAAACTTACATGCCTTTAGCAGAGACACAATAAACAAATATACAAATAAATAAGCTAATTTTCCGCTGTGCTATATTCTATAGAGAACAGAGTGGGAGAGTCATTGGGCAGGAGGGGCAGTTACTTGACAAATGTTCTCACCCAGGGAAGTTTTCTCTAAGTGATGTTTGAGGTAAGGTCTGAAGGTGAGAGGGGGCCAACTCTGCAAGGAGCTGGAGGAACAACATTCCAAGAACCTGAAAGTGCAGAGATTCTAGTTGGAAGAGGGTGAGCTTGAGGAAGAGAAAAGGACCCAGGATGGCTGATGGCATTAAGGGTGGGTAAGTAGGAGGAGATGTGATCAGGGGACCTGGATGCCCAGGGTCACATCAGAGTTGGATTTTTATTCCAGGAACATTAGGCCCTCTAAGGAGTTTTAAGCAGATGTGCTTTGCTCTGAGTTGACTGCTTTTCTTTGTTGAAGGGATGGGTGGACCGATGGACCGATGGATAGATGTATGGGAGGGATGGGCAGATAAACAGGCGGCATCAACACAAGCGCAGCCTCCCTCCCTGTGCTCTCTCACCAGAGTTTGGTGCCTGCTGCCTGCCCCAGCCCTTTAGGATGGTATCTTCAGGGCTGCCTGTAGTCCAGGCTCCTGACACTGTGCCCTGGGAGGACTGAGTGATGTAGGAGAAGCAACCAGGCTGGGCAAGGGGGCTGTCTCAGGCTCCTTGTCTCTGGGATCAGGGATACACCATAAGGGTGGAGCTGATTTAATGAAAAGAATCCCAAACTGCTAAATCCAAACCCTGCTGTGCCATTTCCCGGCCGGGTGGCCCTGGGCCACTGGGAGCTCCAGCTGCCCTGTCGTAACACAGGCATGGTGATGGTTACAGAGGGTATGACAGCACTTAGGAAGCATGTGCAGGCGTCGTGCCCAGCTCCTGGCTTCCTTGTCTCATTCGGTCCTCACCAGAATCTCACAAGTTAGGTCCAGTTATTTTGCTGATGAAGAAATGGAAATGTAGAAACATTATGTGGCCAGTAAGCCCTTACATTTTATCAGCCTTCTCCCATGTATTCATTTAATCTCCACCAGCCAGGTGAGGTAGGCTCCACTTGGAGAGGAGGACCCAGAGGCACAAAGCTGGTGGCGCTGGGAGTCCAGCCCCTGTGCTCTCAGTCCTAGAATATAGGGGAGGGAGTGTGCAAGGTGGCAGGCACTTGGGACCTGCCTTGGGATTTCCACTGTAGGAAACCCAGGCAGGCCATGCACCAGCCCCGGCACCAGCCGGAGGGCCCCGCAGGAACCTGCTGTTCCTCCTCGCCCCGCCCCGCCCGGGTCAGTCCCGGCTTTGGGGCACTGAGAAGTACAGAAGTTCCCCCGGAGAGACAAAGTTCCCCCAGAGAGACAAAAAGTGTCTGGTCCCCAGCCCGCGGGCAGAGCGCACAGGCAGCCAGGAGGCGGCTGCAACCTGGAGCTGCCAGCACCTCATTTGCCTGGCATCTGTCCCTGGCCTGGGTGAGCTTGGCTGCCGCTGCTGCCACCACAGCCCTGCCAGTTCTTGCACCATGCCCTTCTGCCCTGCCAGGCATCTGAAGAGGAGCAGGCAGCTGCCCAGGGGTAAGTGAACAGCCAGGGTCAAGAGCAGGCTGGGGGATGATTAACCCTCAAAGGGCAAGTGGCATTTGGTGGCTCCAAGCAAAAGAAGTTGAGTGAAGATGAGTCAACAGGGATACGTGGGAAGCTTGGACCTCTGCTCAGGTTCAGCCCGGTGCAGCCTGGCAGGCATGGGTGGGGAAGGCCAACCTTGGAGACACTGCAGAAAAGCCCAGCCGCCAACTAGGCATTGCCCAGAGCTGGCCACACACACACACACACACACAAACACACACAGAGTCTCAGGAAGTCTAGGGATAGTGGGCTCTCCCCTTCCCCTCCAGCCCTAGTCTAGGCTGTCTGAAAGCTGTCCAGTCCTGCAGCCACCAGCTACATATGGCAACTGAGCACTTGAAATGTGGCTAGTCCAGACATATTCTTAGTACAAACTACGCCCTAGATTTTGAAGACTTAGTACAAAAAGTATATAAATATAATATCTCAGTAGTTTCTATGTGTTGAAATGAATGATACTATTTTGGATGTATTGGGATAAACAAAATATATCATTTAAAATAAGTTCACCTGCTTCTTTTTACTTTTTTAATGTAGCTACTAAAACATTTGAAATTATCCATGTGGCTTGCATTATATTTTCATTGGATTACACTGCTCTGGACAGCTGCATCCCCATGCTTGGCCTTCAGCCCTGGAAAGCCAGGTGTTGGAGGCCTCCCTGGAGCTCCCTGCTCCCCTGGGCAGCCTGTAGAATGATGGTGGGCCCTGTGACACATCATACATTGCAGCTGCTGTCACCTTTAAATAGTGATTTCTTTTGATTTGATGATTTTTAAACATTTTCCGTAAATCCTGGGCTTATTAGGTATCATTTGATTAATTACATCAGAATGACAACTTTTTGACCTGAATGTCATAGAAGAAGTTCCATGGGCTATAGTGGTTTACAAAATGGTTTCACAGATATCATTTATTCTTTTTTCTTTTTATTTTGAAAATTCTTATACAGAAAAGTTGAAAGATAGGAGTTTTTGTCCTGGAACCCCTGCCAGGATCTGCTGCATTTTGGAGTCACCTCCTCTCCCCCAAATCCCTTGTGTTGGTGGAAAGAGAAACTCAAAAGAAAGTTCTTAAATCCAGGAGCCCAGAGGGGAATAAAGCCCAGCTGGGGACAAGAAAAGCTGGGCTGGGTCCTGGGTGGGTCATGTAGGGGCTGGTCCCCTTAAACAAGCCACAGGCTGAAGTAGTGAGCACAGAGTGGGGTCAAGGTTAGGAATCAGGCTGCCTGGAATCCTAGTTCACTGCTTTTACTGCTTGGACATGTTTCTAAACATCTCTGGACTTCAGTTTCCTTTCCTTTAAATGGGAATAATGACAGCACTTCCCATCAGCTTGTTAACATCATGCCTGCCTCAGAGTGGGTGCTCTGTGTGTGCCAATCACCTTGGTTCTGCTATTGCTATTCTTCCATTCATCACAGATTCCGTGCACACCCTCCCCATGCCAGGCACTGCTCAGTGTGCTGGAGTTGCTTATAAAACAGACAGAATGGGGGCAGGCTGAAAATAAACAGTGTAAATAATCATGTCATATAAACACATAAAATATGTGTACTGGATTGTGATAAGCACTATGGAAAGATTAAGGCCGGGAAGGGGCCCAGGTTGCAGTGGGTGATGTGGATTGAGGTTTCAATAAGGGTGGTCAGGAAGGATTCCCCAAGAAGGTGACACTTGAGGGAAGACCTGAAGGAGGTGAGGGAGCAAGTCATGGCAGTGTCTGGAAGAATGGCTTTCCATGCAAGAACAAGGGCAAAGGGAAAGCAAGTGCAAAGACCCTGGGGCAGAGGCGTGCCCAGCTGTCTGCGGAATGACAAAGAGCAAGGCAGAGAGCAGCAGTGAGGCTAGAGGAGTAGCCAGCAAGAGTTCAAGAGGCCTGGAAGATCACCGCACGGACTTTGCTGAGAGGGGGGCCACTGTGGGATTTTGAGCAGAGGTACGTGAGCTAGTTTGGGGCTTAACTGGGTCACTGTGCTGCCATATTGAGAACAGGCAGCCAGGGGCAAGGTAGGGAGCCTAGAGACCATGCCAATAAGCCAGAGGAGAAATGAAGGTGGCTCGGACCAGGTGGGCCAGTGGAACATGGTCAGATTTTGAATATGTTTTGAAGGAAGAGCCAGTAGAATTTGCTGCTAGGAATGGATATGAGACAGAGTGGAGCTGAGGATGTGTCTGGTTTCCACTTGAGTAACTAGAAGGTGGAGTCGCCCTCACTCGAGAGGGGAAGGGGTGGCAGATCTGGAGATGGATTTTGTAGTTGGTACGTGGGAGATGGCTGGAGACATCTCAGTGGAGCTGTTGGGTGAGGGCACAGAGGCGTCTGGAGGGCAGGGAGCAGCGAACCTGGAAGTCATCTGCACAGGGACGGCAGTTAAAGTTCTCAGACTGGATGAGCTCACCAGGGCACAGTATGGGTCAGTATGGGGACAAGGGGAGGGAAAAGGCCTAGTGACTCCCAACTTTCTGCTTTGGGCACCTGGTTGCCCAGCACTAAGATAGGAGCACAAGAGGAAGCTGGTGTGATGGGTGAGGTAGTGATGATTTGCAGACAAGCCATGTTGTGCCTGTGGGATGTCCCACACCGGTAGAATCATAAAGTCATTTAGACTCATAGGAAGTCTAGATCTCATTGCTGTTTATCAGTGCTTCTCAACTGGGGGCAGCTTTGCCCCCCCAAGGAACATTTGGCAACATGTGGAGACATTTTTGATTGTCAAACCTGGGAGGGAGGGAGAGGCTGCTACCGGCATCCAGTGGGTAGAGGCCAGGGATGCCGCTAAACACCCTGCTATGCACAAGGCAGCCGCTGCCGCCCTCGTGTAGAATTATCTGGCCCCAAATGTCATTAGTGCTGAGGTGGAGAAACTCTGCTCCACACTGGATTTAACTGAGTGTGATAATAAATGTGAACATTTAGAGAGTGCTTGTTAGCTGCCAGGTGCTAAGCTAAGGGAATAGCTCATTTCATTCTCCCAAAAAGGTAGGCACCCCCATTTTCTTCACCTTACAGGCGTGTGCCTGACATTTGGGGGAAGTTAAGTCCCTGCGCCCCACCTGGTGGATCTGAGCATTCACCCAGGTCTGGCTCTCAGCACTGTTCAGGAGGGCCTCAAACAAAGGGGTATATGGCAGGATAGGTAGAAATGCAAGAAAAGGGAAGAACCAGAAACAGTATCAAGAGACCCTCATCCTTCATGATGCATTTCTTCCTGAAATGTTTGCTGTTAGAATTTTTTTTTTCCTTAACTAAAGCTAATACTAATCTTTCCTAAGTAACAGAGGACAAGGTAAGCGTACACAATTGAATGCTATAGAAAATTCCAATGTTGGCTTTGATGACCTATTTATTTTATCTTCCTTGCATTCCCCTCCACTAACATAGAGGAGGTTTTCTATTGCAAAAAGAACGAGTTTATAGTTGAAAAAACCTGGGTTTAAATCCTGGCCCCTCCATTTGTTTGTTTGTGAGCTAAATGTTTAACTTCTCTGAGCCTCAGTTTCTTCATCTGTAAAATGGAGTCAGTAGCACTCCTTCCCACAGTGTTTATGAGGATTAAATGTGACTGTGCGTGTTAACTGTCTTGCACAGTGGTTTACATATAGTGGGCCCTTAGAAGTGGTTGCAGGACTTTCACTTCTGGATAAGATCGGTGGACCGATTTACTATCCCACCTAAAACAACCCCCCCAAAAAAGGACAAATAATATGAAACAATGTTTTTCAAGGTACTAGACATTAGGCAGTGAAGGACTGTGACACCCGCCCCCCCCAGCCCCCCAGCAAGAGATGGGAAACGAACGAGGCAAGCCCTACACGTGCCCTAGCTTACTGGCTTGAGAAAGTTTTCAGGCTGTGATGTAGGAAGGGGAAACCCAGGTGGAGCCCAGTGGACTCCACGAGTTAAAGAGACAGCTGGGGAGACCAAAGCATCTCGAGTTTTCAGGATAGAATACCAAGGAGGAAAGTGCTGCTCAAAGAGAAAACCCCCTTGGGAGCTCATCACCACACGCACGCGAGGACATTACCTGAGGCTGAGGAAAGAACCACTGGAAAGGGTTAGAGGCAACACTGACCACTCTGACACAGGGCAGGAAATAGTGCCTATTTCCACTGGACTCCTGGGGCATTGCACAGCATACACAGAAGGGTTTTCTCTCAGAAGTGAGGAGTTATTAGCTCGATACTGAGAACTCTGGACCCACCAAATAAATCTTAGAAACAAAATCTGTAAGAACAAGTAGACAGGAAGTCAGTAAGAATATGGAAAATTAAAAAAAAAAAACTGTCAACAACTAGACCTAATTTATAGAACACTCCACCCAACCACAGCAGAGTAATTTTTCTCAGTGCAAACAGAATGCTTAGCAAGATAGACCGTATTCTAATCCCAAAACAAGTCTTAATAAATTTAAAAGGATTCAAATCATACAACATATCTTCTCTGAAAACAATGGAATTAAATTAGAAATCAATAATAGAAAGATTTCTGGAAAATCCCCCAAACTTGGAAATAACACATTTCTAAATAACCCATAGGTCAAAGAAGAAATCCAAAGGGTAAGACATTTTGAGCTGAATAAAAACGAAAAAACAATATACAAATGTTGTACATGCCTCTAAAGCAGTACGTAGGGGGGCAACTATAGCACTAAACACTGTAGGAAACTAGAAAAGTAAGACCAAATTAAACTCAGAGTAAACAGATGAAGAGAAATAATAAAGATCAGAGTGTAAATTAATGAGATACAAGTTGGCAAACTACAACCTGTGGGCTGGCTCGCTCTGTTTGTAAACAAATTTTTGCACAGACACAGCCCTGCTCTTTCACTTACATATTATCTATGGCTGCTTTCTAGCTGCAACAGCAGAGTAGGTAGTTTGGGCAGAGACCATATGGCCCGAAAACCTAACATATTTACTATCTAGCCCTTTAAAAGTTTGCTAAGCAGAAAAACAAAGAAAAAGACATAAAGTCAGTAAAACAAAAAGCTCTTTTTTGAGATTAATAAAATCAGTAAGCCTCTAGCAGGACTGATCAGGGGAAAAAAGAAAAGACACAAATCGCCAATAATATAAATGAGAGAGGTGACATCACTACCAAATACTAAAAGGATAATAAGGGAAATATTATGAACAACTTTATGTCAATAGATACAACAACTTAGATGAAACAGACAAATTCCTTGCAAGACACAAACTACAAAGCTCACTCAAGAAGAAATAGGTGTATATGTTATAGAAATTTAATTTATTAAAAAACCATCCCACAAGGAAAAGTGCAGGTCTAGGTGGCTTCATTGGTGAATTCTATCAAATATTTTTTTTAAAGAAAAGTAACTCTACACAAACTCTTCCAAAAATATTGAAAAAGAGGGAATACTTACTTACCAGCTTATTCTGTGAGGCCAGCATTACCCTGATACCAAAATCAGACAAAGACATAAGAAAAGAAAATGGCATACCAATATCCTTCATGGATATAGATGAAAAATTCTAAACAAAATTTTAGTAAATTGAACCCAACAATAATAAAAAGGACAATACATCATGACCAATTGGAATTTCAGGAATGAAAAGCTAGTTTAACATTTGAAAATCTGTCAGTGTAATTCATCATAATAGCAAACTAAAAAAAAAAAAGTGATCTTTCAATAGATAAAGAAAAAAGCATTTGACAAAACCCCAATATCCATTTCTGATTAAAAAAAAAAAAACTAAAACTCTCAGCAAACTGGAAATAGAAGAGAACTTCCTCAACCTGAGAAAGGACATCAACAAAAAACCTACAATAGATATACTTAATGGTGAAAAGTTGAATGCTTTTGCTATAAGATCAAGAACAAGATAAGGATGTCCACTCTCACCACTTCTATTCAACATCGTATTTGAGGCTCTAGTTGCGCGATTTGACAAGAATCAGAAATAAAAGGCACCCAGATTGGAAGGGAAGAAGTAAAACTGTCTTTATTCGCAGATAGCACGATCACCTGTGTAGGTGCGCTGGCAAGTCAGTGGGGAAAGGATCGTCTGTTCAACAAATGGTGCTGGAACAACTGGACGTCCATGTATAAAAGGATGAACTCCAGTCCATACCTTGCACCATATACAAAAACTAACTCATAGACCTAAATGTAAACCCTAAAACCATGAAACTTCCAGAAGAAAATCTAGGAGAAAACTTATGACCTGGGTTAAGCAAAGATTGTTTAGATACAAAACCAGAAAAAAATTGATAAGTTGAGCTTCATCCAAATTAAAAACTTCTGCTCTTGGAAACACACTGTTCACAGAATGAAAAGAAAAGACACAGACTGGGAGAGATATTTGCACAGCATATATCTGATAAAGAACTTGTATCCAGAAGATGTAAAGAACTCTCAAAACTCAATAATGAAAAATGAGCAACCTCTTTTAAAAATGGACAAAAGATTTCAACAGATATTTCACCAAAGAAGGCACATGGATGGCAATTAAATACATAAAAAGCTGCGCAACATCGTTAGTCATTTGGAAAATGCAAATTCAAACACAGGGCTCTACCGCTACACACCCATTAGAATGGCTAAAAGTAAAGAGACCGGCCACACCAAGTGTTGGTGAGGAGCTGGAAGAACTGGAGCCCTCATACACTCTGCTGGTGGCAACGTTAAATGGTGCAGTCACTTCGGAGAACAGTTTGTGGCAGTTTCTTAAAAAGTTAAGTATACATATATACAAATATACATAAATAAACATACATACCTGAAAAGTACTTGAAAAGTTAAACACACACAGGCTTAGAGCAGGACCCTGGGCGGGGGCACAGCTGGACATGAGAGCATCTGTCAACCTCTGGGCAAGGTGGATCCGGGTTTTGTAAATGAAGCTTATATGACGTGGGTGGCCCTCTTTAGGAAAAAGAATTGAAAAAAACGAGAAATTCCAGTTAGATACAAACCTGAGTATTCATTTAGGACAAACAAGTAACCACAACAAATTCTTAGAGCCATCCATCTCCAGGTCCCTTTCTTCTGAGTCATCTGGAGATGTTTTTCCAGAAAAGCATACATGGAAAAGCTTCCTGGCAACACCTGGCTTCCCTTCCCCACGTGGAACACTCGGCCACCTGAGCCCTCATAGTCCACGTTGAGTGGGACCCTAAAGATGCAGAGCCGCTGTCCCCTTCTCAGTGGCGGTGCCCTTGCCCCGTGAATGGCCACGCAGCTGCCCCAGCTGTGGGTACAATCTTTGTTTTCCATCGGCCTGCACTGTCTCTTGGGCTTCAGGCTCTGCTGTCTCAAGCTCCCTTCCTCTCCACCTCTCCACCGCTGCAGGGCTGCTGCCCAGTTGCTGCCTGGGCCCAAAGGAGCCGGGCTAGTGTGTGTATATTGCGGGGCTCAGAAGGCATCCTAGGGCCCTGGCGCACCACTCTCCTGAGCTTTGGGCCCCGTGGGCCCCTCCAGCCTGCTTTCCCACCACCCAGCTTCCAGGCCTCACTTGTGGCACTCCCCCAGCAAGGATGCATCTCATCCCGTGCTCCAGCCCTCACAGCCGTCCCCTCAGTTTCCCCAGTCCTCAGCGGCCTTGCTGTGACCACTGTCAGCCTGACCCCAGCAGGTCGCCTCGTTCATGGGGAATGGCAGGAGCAGGGGGGGTTCCCAGTCCCAGCCCAGAGCTGGGGACCTTGAATCCCTGGCTCTGCCACGTATTAGCTCTGTGAATTCAGACAAGTTCCTTAGTCACTCTGTACTTCAGTTTCCTTGTCTGTCAAATGCAGATAGTAATAGTACCTCGCTCAGAGGCATTGTGAAGATGAAAGAATCCTAGGAGGGCAGGTGAGTCTGTCAGCTTTGTTAACTAGAAGAATCAGGCACCGCTCTAGTTCACTGGAAGGCAGGTACCAAGCGCTCAGTAAGCACTTAACTCCTGTCTGGTCTCTGTCACTGGGCTGCGGGCCCCAGCAAGGATCAGCCTGGGTCTCAGTTCTACTAACTGTCATCCCACCCCCTTGGGAACACGGATCTCTGCGACTCACCCCACCAGCAGATAAGCCCGGTTAGCTTATAGTGACATAAGTGACATATAGCGCATAGTGACATTTAGCTGTGCATTTAAGATGTGTGAAGTTGATTTAAATAAAATACGTAGCGAAGCTCCTCTGGCATCCGAACTTCTCTGAGCTGGTGTCAAATCTGCATGCTTTTTCCTACTAGTACCCCAGGATGATTTTACTGCTGTGGAGAAAAACAAAGAAGACTAAGGGAGAAAAAGAAACCCAAGAGGGCCCCAAAGCCAGATGTGGGATGTGGGAAGGGGATGGCCTGCCAATATAGAACCAAAAAGCACAGCTGTTGCCGAGTGGTTTTTGGAGAGACGACCTTCTCACACCCCAGGGAATGAAAGCCAGCTGTGGTCAGGACTGGAGAGAGCCCTGTGGGGGAGGCAGCCCGTGTCCACCGGGGTCCCTGCAGTAAGCCTGTTCTCCCTGTCTTGCAGGTGGTGCCGGGGAGCGGGAGAAGGTGCCGGCCAACCCCGAGGCGCTCCTGCTCATGGCCAGCTCCCAGCGGGACATGGAGGACTGGGTGCAGGCCATCCGCCGGGTCATCTGGGCCCCGTTTGGCGGAGGTACGGCCCGTAGCGCGCATGCTCACCCTCTAGAACCCTTGCCTCCAGGTAATCACGCCCCTCCGCCCTGCTCTGAGCCTGCAAGATCCCTCTCGCTCAGGTCTTGCTGGCTGAGCCCCACGCTTCCTACTGCAGACAGGCAGGGTCGTCCTCTTCTGCTGCTGGCCCTCAGGGGTCACCCCTCGGTGGACTAAGCAGGTCCTCGCAGGGGAGATTTGGGCCACTTTTCAAAAACACGCCCTCCTCCGACTGGATAGTCCTGTGGCTTGTGTGTACTTGCCTCCCTGTGTCCAGATCCCTGCTGAATGCTGGGTGTGTATGGGGTGGTCTACACTTAGGCCAGAAGTGGACACTCAGGGTCATATTGGATGGCGAGGTACCGTGTCCTTCCCTCTTTTGCGGCTTGTGGCCCCTGCATGGCCCGCAAACCTGCTCTCTGTTCCCGACCTGAAAACAAAGGTTGCCATTTACTCACCTGCTCCTTTATTCTACACTTTTACTGGGTGCCTAAAATGTATGGAGTGGTATTCCAGGTGCTAAGAATTCAGTGGGAAACCAAATAGAGGATGCTTCTGCCCTACCCTCCCCCTCCATTGTCCTGGGGGAGACAAACGATAGGCAAGTGAAGGTGACTCGTGATGTCTAGTAGGGGGAAACGCAGGGAGCAAAGTAGAGCCAAGCGGAGGATGGAGGGGGCACTGTGTCAGGTGTTGTTCATGAAGCCAACTTAATGAAGTCACCAGGAGATCCAGGGGATGCGGGGGAAGAGCATGCAGGCAGAGGGACCAGCGAGTGCAAACGCCCTGGGTTGGGAAAGGGCCATGGAAACACGAGGACCTTCCGGAAGGCCAGAGGGTCTGCAGGAGTGAGGACAGGAGGATGGAGGACCTGAGGCCTTGGGGACATAGTGGGGCTTCCAGATCTTGTTCTAAATTGATGGGGCACCAGGGAGGGCTCTGAGCAGGAGACAGACACAACTTGATTTATATTTATAAGCAGAGTCGTCTGGCTGCCGTGTGAGGGGTGGGTCATAGAGACAAGAGCGGCCGAAGCAGGCTGGGACAGTTGTTGGACCCGGGTGCGGGGCCTGGGCGCGTGTGGGAGTGGAGGAAACCGTGGAGAGCGGTCAGCTGAGACGTGTTCTGAAGGTGGGGCTGCAGGGTTTGCTGATGGTCTGGACACGGGGCGCAGGAGAAGGGAACACCGCCGCCCAGCTGTGCAGGTGCTGTCTCTGTAGGTCGGTGTCTCTGCGCAGTCATCATGAAAAGGGCTTTTAGAAAGGATCACCATGTCAGCTGGGCTGGGGCCACCAACCCCCAGCTAAGTGTGGAGACAGGGGCCTTTGGGCCAGCTGTGTTCTGACCACATGAACCATGGACATCCTCTCTCTCCATGTTTCACAGTGTTTGATTGATGCACCATCCAGGCAGGGGCAGAAGCTCACCTTTGGGGGCTTCCTAAATGGCTCCACACTGTTAGCCATGGCCTCCCTGCCCCCTGGTGATCACGGCACCTTTGACCCACAGCCCCAATTTAATGGCCTGGGAAAACCCAAGCCCACCCAGGAACTTCTGCAGCCTCCACGGGCTTCCTTTGGTGCAAGGTGGTTGAAAGTGACCCAATGGCACAGAATAGAGCCCAGACGCCCATGCCTCTGGACTTGGATTTATGACAGGTAGCACCCCTGAGCATCAGGGAAAGGAGAACATTGCCATGATCTTGGCTAGCAAGAGACTCTTTAAATGAGTTACAAAAAGCACCAAGTATTTAGCAACAATACAATGGGGAAATAAACACAATTCATTCTTACAACAGAAAACTCTACAGCAGTGAGAATGAATGAACTACAGCTCTACCCAACAGCATGCATGAATCCTAAAAACATACTGTGAGACTAGGGCAGCCCAAGAACATGCTGTGATTCTATTTACATAAAGTCGAAAATAGGGCAGAAGGAAACCATGTTATTTATGGGTAAATAATTAGGCAGCAAAAATAAAAAGAAAAGCAAAGAAATGAAAGCTGTAAAAGTCAGGATAGCAGGCCTAGTTACACAGGTGCTCATTTTATAATACTCTGCATCTCTGTGCATATGTGCTTTAAATACTTTTTGAATGTCTGCATATTTCACTCATAAAAAATCAAAAACTAAATAAAACAAAGAAAGGAGAGAAACTAAAGGTCAAAGAGGCTAAGTAATTTGCCCAAGATGACACAGCTAGTCAGGAGCAGAGCTGAGAAACAGAGGCAGATGTTCTGACCCCAAAGGCTGTGCTTTGTTCCAGCCCATCCAGGGCACTGTCACGTCACAAGTGGTCTACCTGTACTCAGTGTGCTGGCTCCCTGACCCACACACGTGCCTGTCTGCCTGTTTTTCTCTGTCTCTCTGTCTGTCTCTCTCTCTCTGTACTTGCTAAATGGGGACCATTTGCAGAATCCCACAAAGAAACCAGATTTGCCCCTCCCCCGGCCCTCTTTCCCCAGCTTTTATCAGACTTCTCAGGCTGTGTGCTGTGTGCCGAAGAAGACAAAAATTAAAACAGGAACCACGGGCTTCCCTGGTGGCGCAGTGGTTGAGAATCTGCCTGCTAATGCAGGGGACACGGGTTCGAGCCCTGGTCTGGGAAGATCCCACATGCCACGGAGCAGCTGGGCCCGTGAGCCACAATTGCTGAGCCTGCGCGTCTGGAGCCTGTGCCCCGCGACGGGAGGGGCCGCGATAGAGAAAGGCCCGCGCACCGCGATGAAGAGCGGTCCCCGCACCGCGATGAAGAGTGGCCCCCGCTTGCCGCAACTGGAGAAAGCCCTCGCACGAACCGAAGACCCAACACAGCCAAAAATAAATAAATAAATAAATAAATAAATAAATAAATAAATAAATAAATGAGATTAAAAAAAAAAAAAAAAAAAAAACAGGAACCACCATCAAAGGCGCTTATCTCCTTTCTACCAGAAATATAGAGGAAAGGCAGAAATCCCAGGGGTTAGCGGTGGCAGACATGTCCGGGCAAGTTTGGCACTTGAAGGGGGTCTCCATCTGCCTCTGCAGGTTTCCTGGCAAAGCTGTTATTAGCCTGGGTTCCCCTGGAAAGGAGGCTTAGAGGATCAGCCCTTCTTTCACTGTTTAATAACAGAGCCCGTGAGCCCTTTCAAGCATATTTGTTCTGGCAGAGAGCGGCCACCTCTGACAGGCACCAATGGGCAGCGTGCCTGCTGCAGTCAGGGGAGAGCCCGGGCACCCCACAGAGAAAACGCCGGCCAGCAGGGCAGGGGAGCCGGTCACTGCCGATGGCCTGCCCAGGGGTGGCCCTGATGGAGTGCCTCTTGTCTGGGCATTCATTCAGCCAGTTAGTCATTCACTCGAGGATGTGTTCTGGGGGCTGGTGACACAGCAGTGAGTAGGACAGACAAGGTCCCTGCCCTCGTGGGGTGTACATTCTAAGAAAGGAGACAGACAGCAAGCAAGTAAGCCTGGTGTAGGTTAGATGGTAGAGAGCGCAGTGGAGGCAGATGAGGTGGGGAGGGCAAGCGGGAGTGATGGGGGTTTGGAGTTTAGTGACATTTGAGTAAAGGAGATGAAGGGGTGAGTTACACATATATCTGGGCAGAGCGTTTTGGAGGCAGACGTGAGGGTTGGAAGAGCAGCAAGGAGGCCAGTGTGGCTGGAGCAGAGTCTGTGAAGGGGGAGAGAGGAGGTAAGGGCTGGTAAATCAGTAGGGCCTTGTCACGGTGATGACTCTGGCTTTTCCTCTGAGCGAGGTGGTGTCATTGGCAGGTCTTGAACAGAGCAGTGGCCAAGCCTGACTCAGGTTCCAGCAGGATCCCTCTGGCTGCTGTGTTGAGAATGGATGAAAGAAGCAAGGACAGAAACAGGGAGACCAGTTAGGAGCTCGTTACACAGTCGTGCAGGTGAGAGGTGATGGCGGCTTGGCTCAGGATGGCATGGGTGATGAGGAATAATTGAGTTCTTGATATATTTTGAAGGTAGAACCAATAGTATTTCCCCTCCTGGAATGGGTGAAAGGTGTAAGAGAATGAGAGAAGTCAAGGGTAATTCCAAGGTGTTTTGATCTAAGCCAACTGGAAGGATGGATTAGCTGTTAACTGAGATGAGAAAGAACACAGGAAGTGCAGTTGTTTGGAAGGAAGATGGAGAGTTCACTTTGGGGCTTAGTCTGGGATACATGTTAGAGGCTCAAGTTTAAGGTATCAAGTAGGCAATTTGACATTTATGTCTAGAGACCAGGAGAGAAGACTGGGTTGGAGAGAGAATGTGGGGGCCATTGACACATAGATGGGGTTTGAAGCCATGAGGCTGGATGAGACACCATGGAGCTAGCGGAGGAACAGCAGAGGACCAGGGCTGAGCCCTGAGCTGCTTCCAGGTAGGAAGTCAGGGAGCAGAGGAGAAGCCAGCACAGTGGATGAGGAGAGCCAGGAGCAAGTGGGGTCCCTGAGCTGAGTGAAGAGAGCATCTAAGAAAGAAGTATCCGTGCACTGCCAGTAGATCAACCAGGGGAGAACAGATGGTGAGCACAGTCCATGGTTGACTTGTCAAGGGTGGTTTTGGTGGAGTCCTGGGAGTAAAGCCTGATAATAGTGGGTATGAAAAAGGATAAGAGGAGGGGAATTGGAGTGTGATCATAGCCGACTCTTTCAAAAAGTTTGCTGTAAAGGGAAAAAGGGAAATGGGACAGTAGCTCAGTCCTCCAGTAGCTGGAGGAGGGAGTTTGTTTATTTTTTTAAGTTGGGAGACAAAACAGCAACGATGGTACAGATGAGGGAGAGAAGAATTGCTGGAGCACCAGTATCTCTTGTGGATATAGACGGGAAATTCCTCAACAGAATACAAAGAAATTGAATCCAGCGATATATAAAAGGATTATAACCATGACCAAATGAGATTTATCCCAGGAATGCAAGGGTGGTTTAACATCTGAAAATTAATTAATGTGATACATCAATAGAATAAAGGACAAAAACCACATGATCATCTCAATCAACTCAGAAAAGACATTTGACGAAATCCAGCACCATTTCATGATAAAAACATTCAACAGTCTAGAGATAGAAAGGAATTTTCTAAACCTGCTAAAGGGCATCTACAAAAAACCCCACAGATAACATCATGCTTAATGGAAAAAGACTGAATGCTTTTCAGGAACAAGACGAGGATTCTCGCTTTCACCACTCCTATTCAACATTGCACTAGACCAGAACAATTCTAACCAGAACGATTAGGCAAGAAAATGAAATAAAATGCATCCAGATTGGAATGGAAGAAACAAGTAATCTATTTGCAGATGACATGATTTCGTATCTAGAAAGTGTTAAGAAATCTACTAGAAATCTATTAGATCTAATAAAAAAATTCAGCACGATTGCAAGATACAAGGTCAATATACACAAATCAATTGTATTTCTATACAGTAGCACTGGGAAAACTGAAAATGAAATTAAGAAAAATTAAGAAAACTTCATTTATAATAGCATCCAAAAGAACAAAATACTTAACCAATATATTTAACAGAAGAAGTACAAAACTTAATACTCTAAAAATGACAATACATTCTTGAAAGAAATTAAAGACCTAAATAAATGGAAAGATCCCATGTTCATGGATCAGCAGATTTGATATTGTGAAGAGAGCTCCACTGCCCAGTGGATCTCTGGACTTCCATGTCCCACTCTAGGAACACGGCCCCTGGGGAGGCCCTGTTGGGCAGCACCTCCTAGCCAGCTCTCTGTGAAAGGGGAGAGAAAGGAGTCACACGATACCAGGGCTGCCTGGCATCTGATGGGTGCTCACAGGTGAGTCCTTGCCTTGCCTGGTTATCTGGACAGAGCCAGCAAGCCCTTGAAGGTGCGTCTTATGTGCATAGGAAGGTGCTTATTAGCAAAGCCGGTTGCGTTGAAGTATTAGAGGAGTCAGAGTGAGCACAGGTCTTGGCATCAGGCTGCAGTCTGTGTGTGATCTGGCTCTGCCCCTTGCTTGCTGTGCGACCCTGGGCATGCCACTTACCCTCTCTGTGTCCTTGTTTTACAATTGGAATAAGAATATCTTCTTTGCAGAATTGTCATGAGAATTAATAGAGAAAATGGATGCAAAGTGCTCAGCACTCTCAGAACTAAATAGTTCTATTCATTCAACACAGAACGTCTGCCACGTGCAGGCAGGGCACACGGCAGGGATCAGACGGAGCTTCCATTCTACTCCCCTAGACAGAGAGTAACAGGAAAGTACATCGCATGGCACAGAGCAATTGTTCTCATCAGAACCACCCAGAAGAAAAGGGAGACTGTTTTATCCTCCCCCAGAGTTTCCAACTCACTAGGATTTGTGTTTCTAACAAGTTCCCAGGTGATACTGCTGGTCTGGGACCCACATTTCGAGAACTGCTGTGTTAGAAGGTGGTGAGTGCTACTGAAAGAAAGAAAAAAAAAATAGAGCCGTTTAAAATACAGTGGTGAGGGTGGGCCTAATGATAGAGTGACACCCAAAGTCTTGAAGAAGTGAGAAAGTGAGCCAGGAGGATGTCGGGTGGAAGTGTGCCAGACCCAGGCAACAGCCTGGACAAAAACAGAGAGCATCTGATGTGGTCTTGAACCAGCTCGGAGGCAGGTGGGATGAGGGAGTGAGGGACAGGGCCAGATGCAAAGGAGCCTGATGGCAGAGGAAGGACGTGATCTGATAGATAGTTAAAAGGGCCGCTCTGACTGCTGACCAGAGCAGGAAAAGGGGAAGCGGGGGACCTGTTTGCAGTAATTCAGGTGAGAGACAAGGGTGCTTACGCTATGGTGGGTGGTGGTGAAAGTGAGCAGATTCCAAATCTGTTTTGAAAGTAGGACCTACAAGATCTCTTGGATGTGGGTTTGAGAGAAAGGGAGCAGTGAAGGTGGACGCCCAGGGGTCTGAGAGAGCAGACAGAAAGAACCATCATTAAGTGAGTAAAGAAGACACAGCCTAGAGCAGGTTTGGGACAATGCAGCAAGACCACAGCTCCATTTGGGCATGTATGAGTTTGAGATGGCTGTTAGTCATTAAACCACTGGGCATCCTGAGTGGGCAGTTGGATGCAGGAGTCTGGGGGTCGGGGTTAGCGCTCAGTAACTAGTAGCATGGTAACTATCCCCCCTACCCCGTGGCACTGATGAGCAAAGCCCAGCAACTGTCCCAACCTTACAGGCAGCAACACAGAGTGACAGTCCTGGGGCCAGGAGCCTGGTATGGGAACGGTGTCCTTGCCCAGAGTGACAGCTCCTCGCCGGGGAGGGGCACGAGGGGCCAGGCGACAGCCTTGCAGTGGCCATCAGAGCTTCGCTGCCCATGCCGGGCCCCACCCTGATGTGTGTGTGGCTCTCACAGGCCTCTGGAGACTTTCCCCTGACCCCCCCAGAGCTGACAGTCCTGTCCTAGGTTCCTCAGAAATCATGGGGGAAAGAGGGGGACGAATGCGGCTCCCAGAAGCCACAGGGCAGGACACTTGACCTGGAGAAAATCCAGCCTCAGGACAACTTGGAAGTACACAAAGCAACCTTGTTAGTCCAGCTGGTTGTGGTCATTATTTGCTGGAATGACATCTCCAAATGGAAGCCCTCAAGGCACAGTCACATTCAGGATGAAAGGTCACTGACCCCAGCCCAGGCTGGCAGTGGTGGAGCCTGAGATCTTAAGTGGACCACTTCTCCCCAGCACTACTTACTCCAGATCCCAGCGCTTCTGGGAGATTCAAGAAGAGAAAGTCTTATTTCTATTTCCCCTGGATGTTAACCCACCAGACCAGTGGGCCTGGGTCTTTCCTGGCTGCCTTTCCAAAAGGGGAAAGATAGGACTGTTGCTGACCTGGGCTGGGCTTCAGTCACTGAGCCAGCAGAAGGGGCACTTGAGTCTGATTCTGGTACCCTGGGCCCATTCTGGTGGGCCCTGAGGGACCATATGCCACGTGGAGGAGAAATTGCCGCCACAGGCCTTGGACCCCATCCAGCCCCAAGCTCACAGAGGCCAGATCTGTCCTCTTCTGAGTATATGGGTCAGTACACAGCACCCTTGGGCCTCCTTCCCCTGCAGCCCTCAAGGCTTCTCCCCTGAAGTGCTCCAGGAGCCTTCGAGCTTAGATCCCCAGGACAGGGGAAATAGCCCCCAGCCACAGACCCCACTGACAGGCGGCCAGGGAGCCCGGGGCCGTTTACCAGGAGAGCAGGGTGGAGGAGCAGCTGCCTTATCTTGGGAGAGCCTGGCAGGCCAGCAAGGGTGATTTATAGGGGGCTGCTCACCACTGCTTCCTGTGAAACTCAGGATGCTAACTGCTCAACTAACTGCCTCTTACCCACCTTGCTGGCTCGCTAAGTCTGCCTTCCCTCCCAGCAGCTGTGGTGGAAATGCCCCTGCAGCTGGGCCTGCCTGGCTTTCCGTGTGTGCTAAGAAGAGCTCAGATCCCAGGGCTGGAAAAGAGTTTGTCATGGTCATTGCCAAGATGAGGCCAGTGGAGGGTGTGTGCCAGCAACACTGCGTGATGTCCTGGTGACTCCCAGCCACAAGGGGAGAAGTTGGGTTGAGGTAGCCACTCTCCAGAGCAGCTAATGTTTATTCAGCGTGTCCCGGTGCCGGGCTCTGCACCCCAGTTGACCCTCACAATAGCCCTTTGAAATCAGTCCTGCTGTAGCCCCTTTTACAGGTGAGGAGACTGAGCAGCAGAGAGGCTCAGGTAATCTGTCCAGGTCCCAAAGAAGTAAGCAGGAAGCCAGCCTTCTAACCCAGGTCTGCGGGAGCTCAGAGCCCTGGGGCTGGATGCCGGGTCCGGAGAGCAGGATGCCGGGAGCCCTCGGAGTGTCCTGTGGTCGGGTTCGCTGGCTCTCAGTTTCTTCCCAGACAGCCTTGGTCCTCCACATCAGTCTGAGGAAAGAGGAAGGGGTCTCATGCTTGCCATTTGCTACTCTTGACAGTGGTTCATTGTATCAAAATTATATTGTAGAGAGGGACAGAGAGGCCCAGAGAGGTTCAGCAACTTGCCTAACAGCACACAGCAGGGTTGGAAGCAGGGGCAGCCTGCCTCCAGGGTGAGCCCATCCAAGGATGCTGTGTTGCCAGGCACCATAGTCTCTGGATCTGCGTTGTCTTAAGAGTGGTGTGGGGACAGGGGAAGGGAGGCAAGACTGAGGACAGAGGTAGTCCCTGAGGTCCTGGACCCAGCCCAGAAACGAGAGCCACCCCAGCTCAAGAGGTCACCTGTCACCAGGCGCTAGTGTGAGAGGACAGATCCCCAGCCTCTCAGCTCCCTGGCCCACCCCAAGAGGAAAGTTTCATGACTATCTTTGCATACCCATCCCCCATCTCAGGCCCCATGGATTAAAAAGACCTTCACAAGGTGACGTGGGTGGTGACCTGGCCAGGGTTGAACCTAGAGTTCATTGTGGCAGTGTGCATCAGAGTCCAGAGCCTTCTAAATGGGGGGCAGCTGCAGACCTCCATCCATGCGGGGAATCTGGGCGGGAGGTTGGGTGGAGGGATTCCCTAGAGATTGGCCAGTCTAACTCTCTGACCATACAGATGGGGAAACCGTGGCTCAGAAAAGAGAAAGCAAGTCAGTTGCCAGAGCCCTCTGCCTACCTGGGAGGACCCCTCCTCCCCCGGAGTAGGTGCCTCCCCTGAGCCCTTGGACCCTTCTCTTTAACATGGGCAGAGCTGATCAGACCTTGGGGACTGTGGGCCATGGGGGCTCCAGGCTTTTCCGGCAGGTTTAGGGCAGGATACTCCTTGACTTACGGCCCCCTGGCCCCATGAACCACCCCTCCCACCTTCACGTGTACCTGAACTCTGGGAGGGGAGAGCCCCGAGCCCTTCCCCACGTTCCCAGCACTCGGGAGGACTTCAGCCCCCACCCCGCACACTAGCATCAGGACCAGGACTAGGGGGCCTCCCTGGCCTGGGGCACAAAATTTAAGGGAGCACCAAAAAACTCAGTGATCAGGATGAATATTTTATTTAATTTTTTAGAATGAAAATTAATGCAAAAAAATCCATTGTGTTAGTTTCCGATTGCTGCTTTAACAAATTGTCACAAATTCAGCAGTTTAAAATAACACAGATTTATTTGCTCACCCTTCTAAAAGTCGGCAGTCGGAAGAACTGAATTTTTATGATATTGAAGATACTGAAATCATGGTGTTCGCAGGGCTGTTTCCTTCTGAGAGCTCCAGGGGAGAATGGATCTTTGCCTCTTCCACTTCCTAGAAGCTGCTCACATTCTTGGGTTTCTGCTTCCCTCCTAATGTTGCCTCCTCTTCTGTAGTCAAATTTCCCTCTACCTCCATTTTTTAAGGCCCACTGAGATAATCTAGTATAACCTCTTGTCCTCAATCCTATCTACAACATCCCTTTTGCTAGGTAAAGTAGCAATGTCACAGGTTCTAGGGATTAGGACATGGACGTCTTGAGGGGGGACATTGTTTAGCCTACCACATCCATGATAAACAGACTATCAAAATTTTAAATAAAGACAGGATCTGTGGGTGGGATGAGGGTGAGGCAAATGAGGCACTCACTCTCAAAGTCTGTGCAAGTACAGGGTCGGATCCTGTCTTTATTTAAAATTTTGATATTTTGTTCATCATGGATTTTTTTTTGGCATTAATTTGTATTTTTTTAAATATCGCAAAAATATTTCTCTTGATTACTGAAATTTTTGGCACCCCCTTTAACCTTGCACCTGAAGTGCAAAATTCACTTGCCTCATTCTAGTCTAGACCCTGTTTAGTAAGAGCAAGAAAAGTGACCCTACCCTACACACTGGATTTCAGATGAGCTCCCAACCCTTCCAGCCCCAGGGCTCCCCTAAGCCCTTCCCTTACAGAATTCTGCCCACAGACCCCTGGGGACCTCCACCCCTTCTTCTGGTGTTGCAGGGCCCCAGCTTTGCTTCTCTGTCCACCTGCCCTCCTGGTGAATGCCTGAAGCTGTGCACCCACCTCGGTCCCCACCCTTTGCACCCTCTGGAAGTGTGGGATTGTGGGTTTTTTTCTCTGGGATAGAATCCTACTCTGGAAAGAACTCAGGCTTTGCAGAAAGATAATATAGGTTTGAACTGAAGATCTGTCACTTACTAGTTGGGTGACCTTGGGAAAATTACAAAACCTCTCTGAGCTTCAGCTGCCTCATCTGTAAAATGGGACATTAATACTCATACTGCTCAGAGCTGCACAAGACGCTTGTGTTAAGTCCTAAGCACCCTCCGTGGCACTGGGGCGCTGGCCCCTCGGCAAGGCAGAGGGTTGGAGCCCTGAATGCCAGTTCCACAGACAGCAGCCCAGCTGTAGACTGGGCTCGGCACTCACCCCGCTGCTTGACCCAAACCGAAATCACCTGGGCTCCACCTGGAACACCTGCCTCCCATTCTGCGGGGAGAGGAATTTCCTAAAGCGAGCCCTTGACCAGGAAGAAGGGGCGGGTCATTGGGAGTTGCTAGTATTCCTACGGTGCCTGTAACACCGAGCGTTAGGAACAAGCGGGTCAGAGGTCTGAGCGGGGAGCGCCACGGGGGCCGACTCCAGGAGCAGCGTTTCAGGAACTCGCCGGGCCCAGGCCCTCCCTCCCTCGCTCCAGGGTCCGGGCCTGGGGCGGGCGGCGGGCAAGACGCTACCTGCGCGCGTGCCGGGCATTCCTGCCGCCGCCGCGCCGCCGCGCCCGGGCGCGCCATGGGCCTGATGCCGGCCGCGCGGGCCTCCTCCGGGTGCCGCGCTTGCCCGCGGTCGCCCTGCCGCCTGCCAGCCTGCTGCGCTCCCGCCGCCGCCCCAGGTACCGCGGGAGTGGGGTGCGGGCGCCCCGCGAAGCCGAGCGGAAGCGGCGTCCCTGGCCGACAGCGCGTTCGGCCCCGGCCCCACGCGCGGGTGAGGACAGCGCTGCGCCGGCGGGTCGCGGGGTGCCCAGGGGGAGAGGGGGAGGGAGGGGGGAGGGAGGGGGGAGGGGTTGGGGGCAGCAGCGGGACCGGTCGCCGGGCTGGGGGAGCGGGCACGCGCGTGTAGGGGGAAGAGGCAGAGCTGGGACGCCTCCTCCTACCTCCCGCCCTGGTGGTGGGCATCCCGCGTGCAGGGATGAGCCTAGTCTTCCGGGGCGCGGGAACTTGCAAAGGATCACCCCACCACCACCACCACTACTGAGGGGACCAGGCAGGATGCCAGCTCTGGGCTACCGACTCCAAGTTCAGTGCTCAGCCCACGTTTGCCTCTCCAGGCCTCAGGAAGGCACCCGTGTCTGGGCGTGGGGCTGGCGAACACCAGAGGGTAGGGGTCACTTCTGCCCTGGGGACCAGCTTGCCTCGGGCAGGACACCCCCCAAAATGTTGGCGTCTCGCTGTATTTCTCTCCCCTGGACTGATTTCAGCCTCTTGGTTGTTGAAACTTGGCTACAGCCCAGCCAATTGGTTACAGCTGTTGCGAGTAGAGCTGAGGCTCTGTAGTACCTAGCGGGAGGGCAGTGCCCTTAGGCACAAGTGCGGGAGTGATGGAAAGTGGATTTACAAACCGTGGGGTGCGTGCATGGAGGATGGCAAATGTCCTGGGGAGGGGAGTAGAGAACAGGAAGGGTTTACCCAAAGTTTGTGAATCTCTGGAGAGAATTTAAGAATTATTGTCTTCATTGTGTCTCTTCTCTCTGTGCCTCTCCCCCCAACTGGAGAGAGCCCTAGTATGGCCAGAGCCATACTAGGAGACTGAGGTCTCCCCTCGGGGATCAGCTCCAGAGGGAATCTCAGCTGCCTCCCTTCCCTGCTGGGTCCCGGGGGCAGGCAGAGCCCACCCTATCCTGGGCTGGCCCTCCTGGGTCAGGAGAAGGCCACATTTATCAAGCGCCTGGTACCACAGGCTCTCCCGTGGCTGCCGACGGCCCCATGAAGTGGTGGAGACCGAGGCTCAGAGAGGTTGAGGACGGTGCCCAAGGTCACCCAGGACAGGGATCTGAGTCAGCTGAGTGCTGGGCCTGTCCCTTCCTGCCCCTGCTTGGGATTCTGGGGAGAGGGGAGTGAGGGCCGGGCTTTGCCAGGGAGCAGCTGGCAGGGGAGGAGGCCTGGCCCAGCTCTGAGCCCGTCCGCAGGTTCATCCAGAGGAAAGGCAGCCTCTGCCAGCTTCCTCACAAAGCGCCGGCTGTGCCACTGGAGAAGAGTGTGGGCTGGGCCCTCGAGGAACCTGCACACTGGCTGGGTTTCCAGGGATCCGACAGACCTACTGAATCTGGTTCTTGGCAAGGCTCCCCCTCTGAGACGTGCCAGGAGGGCTGAGGAAGTTCAGCACAGCCGTTCCAGGCCCTGCCAGGCTCTGGCTGAGAGACCCTGACGAGGGGAGTGGTGGGCAAGGCCCCTGGCTGAAGGAGGCCAGACCTGTAGCCTGAGCACAGGGCGCCTCCAGCAGGAGGAAGCTGGGAGCAGAGCCCTGGGAGGCTGAGCTGGAATAAGTCTTTCCCATGGGGCTCCGGGAGCATCTCCCCACCAAGGGTGGTGAGAGGGCAGCTCACACCTGAAGGCTGTACAAGGTCGGATGCAAGGCAGCTCCACGCTGCCTTGCTGGGAATGTGGGGTCAGTCCTGGGCCTGGTGGTGGCTGGGAGCAGGGCCTCGGGGCAGCCTCTAAAGACAAGTGTGAACATCCCCATTTTATAGATGGAGAAACTGAGACCTAGGAAAGGAGGCCACTCTGCTCCTCAGTGGCTTAGTCAGGATGTGCACCCAGACCAGTGCAGGTGCAGGCTCAGAATCTTTGTCTCTGTGGCCTTCAGCCTTGACCATCACCTGCCACCTGTGTTCCCATTCCCCACCCCTAGCTCAGCGCTCTCGCCAGGCTCAGCGCTTGGAGGGCCTCTGGGGGAGTCTCATCATTTCCCAGAGCCCCTGAGCCATGTACGGGGTCAGTGCTCACCAGGGCTCATGGTCCATGTCAGGACAGGGGGCTGCCATGCTCCCAGCCTCTTCAGTCAGGCTCTCTCACACCCACCCTCCAACCCCTGGGGCCCTTGTCAGACCTCCTCCCCCAGCCCCCCGCTCAGGTCTGCCTTGGGGTCTCTGCTCATGCATGCCCACAGCACCCCGCACCCGCCTGTCTGCCTGGCTATCTCCTGCTCATTCTTAGACCCCAGTTCTGATGTTCCCTCCTCCTCTAAATCGCCTCTGTTTAGAAGCACCCGGGATCCTGTGGACTTCCATTTCCTGGCTCTCATAGCCCTGTTCAGGGGGCTGGAAGAGTGGTCTGGAAGGCTTCACAGGGGGAAGCAGTGGTTGAGCTGAGGTTGGGAGAGGGCTTCAGAGACGTGGGAGCCGCCTGACCGCAGGCACCGCATGAACAGCAGGGCTGGCCGTGCAGCAGCTGCCCTCTGCCTGGCCCAGACTGTGCCCCAGAAGCTGGTGGAGGGAGGGCGGCAGGCCCTTGCCTCTCTGCCTGCCAAGTTTGGATTTCATCCTGGGTGGGGAGGAGGGAGGCAGCAAGGGGTTTTCAGCACAGGAGCCCGTGGTAGGATTTACATGTTTCTAGCCCTCTGGGCAGCTCTGAGACCCTCTAGGACCTAGAACAGGGTGGGGCACAAACGCAAGAGTGATGGAAGGGTGGATGGATGGATGGATGGACGAATGGACAGGTAGACAGCAGATGCCCTGGGGACAGGAAATGGGAGAGTAGGAAGGGCTGGGGCCAAGAGGAGGCTGGATGGAATTACCCAAGCTTTGTGAATCTCTAGAGAGAATTTTAGAATTCCTTTCCTCAGTGTCTCTCTTCCCTGACTATGGCCTTCAGTCACTGTGAGCCGAGGGTGGGGAGCTGAGTGCATGAATTTGGGACCACAGACTGTCCTGGACTGTGTGTCCACCCTCCTTCGCTCAGTGCTCCTTGACCTCTGTTCCAAGCCCAGCATTGGCTCAGGACTGGGGAGAGGGGGTGGTTCCCAGTGAGGATCCGGGCAGAGGCGAGTGTCTTCACATGGTCTGTGGTAAGGGCCAGGGAGAGAGCCCAAGAGCACTGTGGTTGTGCTGAAGGGAGGATCTGGGACAGCTCACATAGGAGGGGACACCTGAGCTGTTCCCAAGGGCTAATAAGAATTTTACACAGACTGAACAGGGAAGAGTCCTCCTGTGCACAGGCCAGGCAGCAGGAAAGCAGATGTATTCGGGATGCTCGCATAGTGGGTAAAGCGGAAGTGAAAGGGACAGGGCAGGGGCCTGAGTGGGGAGGAAGGCAGGAGGCAGGCGCCAGGGATGCAGTGCCAGCCTGGCTCCTTCCCCTCTTGAGGACCCTCTGCTTATGGGCAGTTCCCCCTGTATGTTCTCTGCCTGCTCATTTGAGGTCCTAGCAGATGCCTCTGGTCACGATAGGCCTGGTTTCCCATTTCTACCTTCTGTGGGTCAGGGCCAGTCTCCTACTTCATCCTGGCCCTGGGGGGAAGTCTGTGCCATGGAGGTTGAAGCAAAAGAGGTGAGTACCTGGCAAAGCCACATGAGTGAAGTGTGGACTGGATGTGAGGCAATAGGGAATGGTGGGGTCTGTGGAGAATTAGCAAATACATGGGCTATCAAAAGGGCACAAGTGCCACTGAACTCCGTCAGTGTAACCATTTGGGAATTCTGGCCAGGTGCCATGAGATCTGTGGATTCTTTTAAGAGAAGCTGGGAATCCAGATTTTTATATGAAATCTCTGGATTTTAAATAACTAATTTAAAAATGTTTCAAACATCTTACTAGCTCAACAAGAGCATGTGGACCCATGTGGTTCATTGCTGGGCATAAGTGAAGTGAGAGGGAACAGTGGCTCTGTGTCCCCAGACCAACCCAGGCCACTCTCAGGCTGGGCAGAGAGGCCAGGATGCTGTGCTCAGGGCCGTTGACTGGCCCATCGGCCCCCACCTCTGTGGGCAGGGGCAGCTTGGCTCTCCCACCAAATCCCAGAAGGCAGACAGTTTTTCCTTTCTTGTCAGTATTCTAGCCTCTGCTTACCTCTGCCTGTTGCCCAAATGACCACATCCTTGGGAGCTACTGGTGAAGAAAGACAGAAGAAACACAGGAAGCAAGGCTGGTGCGTGGATAGCATCACACAGGTATCCATGCTCCAGCATGGGTGGAGAGCAGCAGTGTGGCCTAGAACATTCTCTGGACCTGGTGCCGGACTGCCTGGGTTTTGTTTGTTTGTTTGTTTTTGTTTTTTTAATTTTTATTTTATTGGAGTATAGTTGACTTACAATGCTGTGTTAGTTTCAGGTGTACAGCAAAGTGATTCAGTTATACATATACTCATTCTTTTTTAGATTCTTTTCTCATATAGATTATCACAGAAATTAGTAGAGGTCCCTGTGCTATACATTAGGTCCTCGTTGGTTATCTATCTTATATGTAGTAGTGTGTGTGTGTTCATCGACCCCCCATGTTTCCCCTTTGGTAACCATAAGTTTGTTCTCGATATCTGTAAGTCTGTTTCTGTTTTGTAAATAAGTTCATTTGTATCTTTTTTTATTAGATTCCACATATGAGTGATATCATTTGATATTTGTCTTTCTCTGTCTCACTTCACTTAGTATGATAATCTCTAGGTCCATCCATGTTGCTGCAAATGGCATTATTTTGTTCTTTTTTTCACTGAGTAATATTCCATTGTATGTATGTGTGTGTGTGTGTGTATATATATATATACATACATACATACATACATATATATATATATATATATATATATATATATATACATACGGTATCTTCTTTATCCATTCCTCTGATGATGGACATTTAGGTTGCTTCCGTGTCTTGGCTATTGTAAATAGTGCAGCAGTGAACATTGGGGTGTATGTATCCTTTTGGATTATGGTTTTCTGCAGATATATGCCAAGGAGTGGGATTGCTGGATCATATGGTAGCTCTGTTTTTTGCTTTTTAAGGAAGCTTCATACTGTTCTCCATAGTGGTTGTACCAATTTACATTCCCACCAACAGTGTAGGAGGGTTCCCTTTTCTCCACACCCTCTCCAGCATTTATTGTTTGTAGTTTTTTTTTTTTTTTAATTTTGATGCTAGTTTAGTCCACAAATTGTTATAATAGTTTAATTAATTAATTAATTAATTTGTTTGTTTGTTTATGGCTGCATTGGGTCTTTGTTGCTGTGCGTGGGCTTTCTCTAATTGCGCCGAGCAGGGGCTACTCTTCATTGTGGTGCACAGGCTTCTCATTACGGTGGCTTCTCTTGTTGTGGAGCACGGGCTCTAGGCATGCGGGCCTCAGTAGTTGTGGCGCATGGGCTTAGTTGCTCCGCGGCATGTGGGATCTTCCTGGACCAGGGACCGAACCTGTGTCCCCTGCATTGACAGGCAGATTCTTATCCACTGTGCCACCAGGGAAGCCCTGTTTGTAGACTTTTTGACGATGGCCATCCTGACCTGTGTGCGGCGATACCGCATTGTAGTTTTGATTTGCATTTCTCTGGTAATTAGTGACATTGAGCATCTTTCATGTGCTTTTTTGGCCATCTGTATGTCTTCTTTGAGAAATGTCTATTTAGATCTTCTGCCCATTTTTTGATTGGGTTGTTTTTTTTTTTTGACATAGAGCTGTGTGAGCTGTTTATATATTTTGGAGATTAATCCCTTGTCAGTCGCTTCATTTGCAAATATTTTCTCCCATTCTGTGGGTTGTCTTTTTGTTTCGTTTATGGTCTCCTTTGCTGTGCAGAAGCCTTTAAGTTTAATTACGTCCAATTTGTTTATTTCCGTTTTTATTTTCATTACTCTAGGAGGTGGATCATAAAAGATATTGCTGCGATTTATGTCAAAGAGTGTTCCATGTTTCCTCTAAGAGTTTTATAGTGTCCGGCCTTACATTTAGGTCTTTGATCCATTTTGAGTTTATTTTTGTGTATGGTGTTAGAGAATGTTCTAATTTCATTGTTTTACATGTAGCTTTCCTGTTTTGCCAGCACTTTTTTTTTTTTGAGCATGATATTTGCATTATTTTATTGATTTAAAAATAATGAAAGCAAATTTATTGGAAGAGCATTATTTTATTTACATTTAAAAGAAAAAAATTGGCTATATTGACAGGCAATATTAAAAAACCCATTTCAGAGATCAATATTTACAGCACTTTCTTTAAAATAAGACATTAACAAATCACCAACTAAATCATGAGGAATAAGCACAATTTTGTAAGCTTTTTTGGTAAGGCAAAATGCATATTATGGATAAAAGATTAGTTGTGACAATAAGCTATTATTTTCTACCCTAAATGCATGCTCAGCATCCAAGCACAGGATAGCATGAAGAGCATCCAATAATAGATATCAGCCAAAACTTCAAAATTACATTCAAGATTTTGTTTTTACTTATAATTAGACATGACAATGAATTCACTGCCTTCAAGATATTGAAGTTGGTCTTCTAAATATTTAAAAACAGTTAATTTTCTTAGAACATGGATTTTAAAAATGGTTATCAAAATTCATATATTAAGCTTATAATGATGCCAGGAGTATACTCTCTCTACCTTTTAATTTTTTTTTTTTACTAATTGTGAAAATGAAAATAGAAATATTGTAATACTAATTACATAGTATTATGTACTTACTAATTATATATGTATTGTGTATGTACTATGTATTATGTATGTACTAATTACATAGTATTGATACTTAGTATTTTCTAAGGTTGGAGGGAAAATCCATTGTTTTTGGGTCAAGGACTTACTCAGCTACAGTCCTGTGTTTCAGGCATGAAGTGCTCAGGCATTTTAGATTTTCTAGTAAACATTAGTGTAACTCTAAAATTACCTGGCATGACCAACACCACTTATTGAAGAGCCTGTCTTTTCTCCATTGTACAGTCTTGCCTCTGTTGTCATAGATCAATTGACCATAGGTGCGTGAGTTTATTTTTGGGCTTTCTCTCCTTTTCCATTGATCTATACTTCTGTTTTTGTGCCAGTACCATACTGTTTTGATTACTGTAGCTTTGTAGTATAGTCTGAAGTCAGGGAGTTTGATTCCTCGAGCTCTGTTTTTCTTTCTCAGGATTGCTTTGGCTATTCAGGGTCTTTTGTGTTTCCACATAAATTTTAAGATTTTTTTGTTCTAGTTCTGTGAGAAATGCCACTGGTAATTTGATCGGGACTGCATTGAATCTGTAGATTGCCTTGGGTAGTATAGTCATTTTGACAATATTGATTCTCTAATCCAAGAACATGGTATATCCTTCCATCTGTTTGTGTCATCTCCAATTTCTTTCATCAGAGTATTATAGTTTTCAGAGTAGAGGTTTTTGTCTCCTTAGGTAGGTTTATTCCTAGGTATTTTATTATTTTTGATGCAATGGTAAATGGGATTGTTTCCTTAATTTCTCTTTCTGATATTTCATTTTAGTGTATATGAATGCAAGAGATTTCTGTGTGTTAATTTTGTATCCTGCAACTTTACTGAATTTATTGATGAGCTCTAGTAGTTTTCTGGTAGCATCTTTAGGATTTTCTATGTATATCGTGTCATCTGCAAACAGTGATGGTTTTACTTCTTCTTTTCCAATTTGGATTCCTTCTATTTCTTGGACTTCCAAAACCATGTTGAACAAAAGTTGTGACAGTGGACATTCTTGCCTTGTTCCTGATCTTAGAGGGAATGCTTTCAGCTTTTCACCATTGAGAATGATGTTAGCTGTGGGTTTGTCATATATGGCCTTTTTTATGTTGGGGTAGGTTCCCTCTGTTCGCACTTTCTGGAGAGCTTTTATCATAAATGCGTGTTGAATCTTGTTAAAAGCCTTTTCTGCATCTATTGAGATGATCATATGGTTTTTATTCTTCACTTTGTTAACATGGTGTATCACACTGATTGATTTGCAGATATTGAAGAATCCTTGCATTTCCTGGGATAAATCCCACTTGATCATGGTGTAAGATCCTTTTAATATATTTTTGGATTTGGTTTGCTACTATTCTATTGAATATTTTTGTATCTATGTTCATCAGTGATACTGGCCTGTAATTTTCTTTTTGTGGTATCTTTGTCTGGTTTTGGTATCAGGGTGATGGTGGCCTCATATAAAGAACTTGGGGGAGTGTTCCTTCCTCTGCAGTTTTTTGGAAGAGTTTGAGAAGGATAGGTGTTAACTTTTCTCTAAATGTTTGGTAGAATTCGCCTGTGAAGCCATCTGGTCCTGGACTTTTGTTGGAAGTATTTTAATCACTGTTTCAATTTCATTACTTGTGATTGGTCCATTCATATTTTCTGTTTCTTTCTGGTTCAGTCTTGGGAGATTGTACCTTTCTAAGAATTTGTCCATTTCTTCTAGCTTGTCCATTTTATTGGCATATATTTGCTTGTAGTAGTCTCTTATGATCCTTTGTATTTCTGTGGTGTCAGTTGTAATTTCTCCCTTTTCATTTCTAATTTTATTGATTTGAGTCCTCTCCCATTTTTCTTGATGAGTCTGGCTAAAGGTTTATCAATTTTGTTTATCTTCTCAAAGAACCAGCTTTTAGTTTCATTGATCTTTGCTATTGTTTTCTTCGTCTCTACTTATTTCTGCTCTGATCTTTATGATTTCTTTCCTTCTACTAACTTTGGGTTTTGTTTGTTCTTCTTTCTCTAGTTGCTTTAGGTGTAAGTTTAGGTTATTTGAGGTTTTTCTTGTTTCTCAAGGTAAGATTGTATTGTTATAAACTTCCCTCTTAGAACTGCTTTTGCTGCATCCCATGAGTTTTGGACCATGATGTTTTCATTGTCATTTGTCTCTAGGCATTTTTAAATTTCTTCTTTGATTTCTTCAGTGATCCCTTGGTTGTTTAGTAACATATTGTTTAGCCTCTATGTCTTTGTGTTTCTTACAGTTTTTATCCTATAATTGATTTCTAATCTCATAGCATTGTGGTCGGAAAAGACTCTTGATATGATTTCAGTATTCTTAAATTCACTGATTTGTGGCCCAAGATGTGGTCTATCCAGGAGAATGTTCCATGTAGACTGCCTGGGTTTGAACCTTGACCCTGCCACATACCGAGTGAACTTGGGCACATTCTGAAGCCCGCTGCCTCTCAGTTTGTTCATCTGGAAATTGGGAATGATGATGATGGTGATGATGATTACAATAATGGTAATATTCCCTAAGTTATCCAGCTGTCTGAGGATCAAATATGTTGATACAGGTAAAGTGCTTAGAACATCACCTGGCACCATGAGTGCCATGTCTCGGCCAGTTCAGCACACTTTCCTTGTGCACATATGTATGCATGCACACACACACATATGCACACACAAGTCCACATGCATGTGTATGCATGAACACTCACACATTCACACACACATGCATCCACACACTTCTCCCCAAAGCATTGATGGCGTCACTGGGTGCCTTCCTTGTGGGCATGTTTTCTAGAAGGGAGAAATCTCATCCCCCAGGTTCTATATACTTTGTCTTTAGGTCGAGCAGCATGAGAAAGGAACATTGACTGAGTCCTGCTCTATGTCAGGCACTGTCTTAGGGACTGATGTATCTTATTTCAAAACAGCCATTGTGTGTGGGAAGCTACAGTAGGCAGCCATCCGTCCTGCCACCCTCTCACCTGGTTGGCTCAGCACTCAGGTCTCGGGAGGCCACCTGCCTGGGCTGCATCCCTCTGGGAGGACAGAACTGCCTGGACAGAATGGAGCTTTGATGTCATGCTCTGGCCCACCCCACAGCCGCCCTGCGGGGATGGTCTCTGAGTCAGAGATAGGGAGATGGCAGATGGCGGGCCTTCCAGAGGCCTTGTAGAGCTTAGGGCTGGGAGAAGTCTGTTTCTCCTTCACTATCACTGTGAGTTAGGGAGCTTCATGGATCTCCACTCCTTCCACTCTTTGCCTGGGCTGCCAGGAACCTCTTTGCCCAGTTGTATATTTAGTTGTCACAGGTTTTCTGGGTCAAAAGTTCCTTTACCTTCTTGCTCTCTGCCTCTGTCCCTCATTTGCTTTCTTGTCCTGTATTAAATGTTTTGGATATTTTGCTTCCTAATTTTTTTTTTTTTTTGCAAATGTTATTGAAATATAGCAAACAGAAAGGTGAACAGATCACAGGTGTCACAAGTGTGTAGTTTAATGATTTTTCTCAAAGTGAACAAAGCTGGGTCAGCAGTGCCCAGGTCCAGAATCCGAGTATTACCAGCACCCCCAGATCCCCTCAGGCCCCTTCCAGTCACTGACCCACCAAGGGAACCGTGTTCTGACCTGGTTTTGCACCTTACATAAATGGAGTCATGCAGTGTACACTCTGGGTCTGGCTTCTGCTAGCAATTATGGGTGTTTTTTTTTTTTCATTTTAAAAAATTTTGGTAAAAATAGGTCTGACATAAAATTTTAACCATTTTTAAGTGTACAATTCAGTGGCATTAAGTATATTCGTCATGTGCAATCATCACCATCATTCATCTCCAGAACTCTTTTCATCTTGTAAAACAGACTCTGTACCCATTAAACAATAACTGTCCATTCCATTGTCCTCCAATCCCTGGCAACCACCATTCTACCTTCCGTCTCTATGAATTTGATTATTCTAAGTACCTCCTATAAGTGGAATCATACAGTATTTTACTTGTTTTAGTGGACTGGCTTATTTCACTCGGCAAAATGTCCTCAGGGTTTGTCCATGTTATAGCATGTGTCAGAATTTCCTTCTTATGGCTGAATAATATTCTGTTGTATGTATGTATCACATTTTGTTTATCCATCTATCCATTGATGGACACTTGGGTTGCTTCCGCCATTTGGATGTTGTGAATAATACTACTGTGAACATGGGTGTACATATATCTGCCCAAGTCTCTGCTTTCACTTCTTTTGGGTATATAGAATTGCTGGATCATATGGTAACTCTGTTTTAAATTTTTTGAGGTGCCTCTATACTGTTTTCCACAGCGGCTGCACCGTTTTACATTCCCATGAACAGGGCACAAGGGTTCCAATTTCTTGACATCCTCACCAACACGTTTTCTGTTTTTTGGATAGTAACCATCCTCCTGGGTGTGAGGTGGTTTTGATTTGCATTTCGCTAATGATCAGTGATGCTGAGTTGTGATTCTGCTCTCACATCATCTATCGTCTGTCTTTTTGCCTGAGCTGTGCCCCATCTGTTGTCATTGCTGTCCCATGCTCCACGGTATGAGTAGACCATGACAATCCCGCTCATTCTGCCGCTCATGGGCATTAGGTAGTTTCCCATTTGGAGGGATTGCAAGGGAGTGCCACTAAGAACATTCTAGAGTGCGTCTTTCAGTGGACATAGTGTTGGGTTTTTAAATGCAAGCCACTTCCATTTGGAGGTTAGTGTTGCATAAATAAGCCAATCAATAAAATGCATAATGCATGCTCCCTGAGGGCCCTCCCTGAGGGTCCTCAGGCTTGTACAAGCTCCACAGGCCAGGCCAGGCCAGGCCCCTGCCCGCTATGCCCTCCTGCCCCGTCCCAGCCCCCTGGTGACTGCCCTCCCGGTTTCTAACCTGCTCCCTCACGGGGGAGCCACCCTTGGCCCTGACAGCACCCCCTGCCCTCTGTTGTCCCCAGCGCCCTCCCCCACCGCCGCGCCGGCTAGCTGAGGGTGTGACCAGCTCCTCTCTGTGCCCAGGGGTCTTTGGGCAGCGCCTGGAGGACACAGTACACCACGAGCGGAAGTATGGCCCGCGCCTGGCACCCCTGCTGGTGGAGCAGTGTGTGGACTTCATCCGGGAGCGCGGGCTCACCGAGGAGGGCCTCTTCCGCATGCCTGGCCAGGCCAACCTGGTGAGGGACCTGCAGGATTCCTTCGACTGTGGGGAGAAGCCACTGTTTGACAGGTGAGCTCCTGGGAGGGGTGCAGATAGGGCCACCTGTCCATTCGCCTGCATAGCCTCCTCTCAGGATGCCAGCTGAGAGGCATGGGTGCAGGATGGAGGATGGGATGGCGCCCCACACTGGCACATGTGCCCAGCCAGCCCTCCCAGTGGGCGGAGTGCGGGGCACAGAATCACTGCAGCAGCCCTGCGTCTCCCTTAGGGGTGGATCCTGCCACCTCCACGTGGGCTGTATCCACTGTGGATGCCCGCAAGCCCACCCCAGCAGGAGCAGGGAAAGGCCTCTGCTGGCACCATCCAGGACTCCAGGCCTTCTGCAGGGTCTGCTTCTTGGCTCTGCTTTCTTGGGATGACTTGCCCCGCAGCCTCCTTTGGTGCCAAGATGGAGGCGTGGCTCCAGCCCCACATCCTCACAGGTTTTGGGGGCGGAGGAGCAAGTCTCCTCCACCTGTCCTGGGCCAGTGCCCATCCTACCCCATCACTGGGGCTTACTGGGTCCTGGGCTCCACCCCGGGATAGTCAGCCTCACTTAGAGCCCAGGGGCTAAGAATGGGGGAGAGGTAGCTGTTTGGGGGCCTCTTCTCTCTGATGGTATCTCCATCATGGGGCAGTTTTTCATAGAAAATTCTTTCTGTATCAAGCCAGCCCTGGCCCCCATGGAGCTTCTGCCCATTCTTCTCAGATCTGCCTTCACAGACGAGGGCCCCTCTGTTGCAGGATAGGTCCACAGGTTTCTGCTGGCAGCCCTGGCGTTTTCAGATCTTTTCCTCTCGGGGCAGAACACTTCCAGCCCCTCCAGCATCTGCCCAGACCCATCACCACAGCCAGGAGAGTCTGTCAATTCCTTTTTCACATGTGGAGCCTGGGACTGATCACCACTCCCCAGAGGGGGTCTACCCAGGAGAGCACAGGGGTTCCTTCATCTGGAGCCTTGTGAATTTCCATCTGATAGTCTGAGCTTGTGATTCATTATTTATAATCTCAGTGAGCTTGTGGTCCACTCTGAACCTCTGCCAGCCAAGCCTCTTCCATCCTGTGCCTGTGTGGCTATGGGTTAGGGTTGGAGATTGCTTCAAATAATGCTTCTCTGTGGTTCCTGGAAACTTGCTCTTGACATTGAGGTTTTTTAGAGAAGGGACCACGGCCCCGGTTGCCACTGACCCCACACCCTGAGCACGCCCCTGGCTGTGGATGACCACGGCCTCTCCTTTCTCTGCTCCCCCCGTCACTGGAAGGTGCTGAGGAGCTGAGTGTGGTGTGCTGGTGGGAAATCTGAGGGAAGTGATGCAATCAGTAGCCAGAGGGACCCTCGGTTCCAGAACCAAGGAGAGGATTCTGGCGGCAGGTGTGGGGCTGGGTGTCCTCTGTTTCAACAGGGCAACAATAGGGTGTGAGAGCAGGTGAGTGCACCTGGGAGGGCATGAGGGAGAAGAGAGGAAAGGGGACAACCTGAGAAGCCCCATCTTGGAGGATGGGTTGGAGGTGATCCCAGGAAGAGGAGTAGAAGTGTCCAGAGAGACACAGGAGCCCAGGGAAGGCCTGCCCCACACTGCTGAGAGGTCGGGAGTCAGGGCTGCAAGGCGGGGGTGTCTGAGGGGCTCTGCCTCTCCAGTGGGTGTTCAACAGGTGGGCCAGAAGGGGAGAGGATCCAGGCTGAGGCCTTCAGGAACCGCAGCTTGCACAGAGCATGTGTGCAGCAGGGGCAAAGCCGAGGAAGGCACTCCAGGGAGCTGGGTTTGGTCCTGAGGCCCAGGAGGCCAGGCACAGTTTGAGTAGGGCGGCTGCCAGATCTCATTTCGTGTTTGCAGATATCTCCCGAGTTGGCATCAGGCGGTAAGACAGTATATCTGGATCCCCAGGAGCTACCAAAAGTCCAGGTTCCAGGCCCTGCCCTCCCCACTCCTGTGGAATCAGACACACGAATGAGGAGTGGGAATCTGCATGTATAAAAGCCCCCAGTGACTCTGCTCAGCAAACAGATTTAGGGGCCAGTGGCCAAGGGGGAACCCCATGCCAGGTGGGGGCAGAAGCAAGGGTGAGGGGCATGACGGGGCAGGGCAGGCCCCCCTTTGCACCTTCCAACCTCAACCTCTCCTCAGCCTCTCTTCCCCCACCCTCCCTCTCCCTACCTGACCCCCTGCTTCCATCTGGAGCATCCCACACTAGCCCTGCCCTCAGTGCGTTTACAGACTTTTCTTCAATGGTCATATGTCCATTTTATGGATTAGAACCCAAGGCTGGGAGACCCCATGTAACTCACCCAAGATGCCCAGAGGTGGGCTCTGCCCAGCTGGATCCTGGCCTCTTTCCCAGAGCCCCTTGCCCTCCACCTACATCCCCCCTCCAGGAAAGTTCCTCTCTCAGCCTGCTCACCCTTCCAGAACCATCCTGTTTCTCCCTCCTGTCATCCGACAGCCTCTCACCTAGGGTCTCCTCTCCCGTACCCACCTTTGCCCGTCCTCAGCCCCCTGAACACCAGGGCTCCTCCACCCACCTTTCCAGGACCCTTCTCCACAGTGTTCCCTGCACTGCCACAGCTGGCCCAGGCTCTGAGTGCCTCTCCCTTCTGGAAGCTTCTCCTGGGGTATCTGACCCCATTCTCTCCCACTTCCTGGTATCTCCTCTGGCCCTGCATTGTGCCCACCCCCAACGCAGGCATCCCAAGGCTCCTCTTCTCCACTTCCTGACAGGATTGTCCCAGGGCTGCTCCCCTCACCCACATGCTGGCAGAGGCCATCCGGGACCGAGCTGGCTCGCTCCATGCACATAGACACGCTCTGCACCGTGAACTCCGGCCTCCAGTCCTGGACTCGCTCCTCCATACGGAGCCCCACCTGGCCTGGAAGCCTCAGTCACCACACCTGTCCCTTCCTGCCACCCTGGTCTCTAGTCCCTGGCCCGTAGCAGCTCTCCCAGCCCTGTCCATGCTGTTGCCGAGCATCTCGAGGACGGTCTCCCCCGTGCCCCACCTTGGTGGCTCTGGTGACTCTTGCAACAACTCTTCTTACATCACTTCGCACCCATCCATTGATGGAGAGCACTTGGTAGGTGTGGGGGAGTGGCCATGAACACGACAGACAGCAGACAAGGCCCTGCCCTCACGTGGCCAGGACAGATGACAAATAAATGCACTCAGGGAACCAGCTCGGGTTCCCATCACCAAGCTCCCCTTGGCCTGGCCCACCGCACAGAGCAGGCAGCCCAGCCTCCAGGGAGGTAGTGCTTGGTGACTGGGCTGGGATGGGAAAGATGGGCCAGGCCGCCGCCTGGAGAGCGGACTGCAGGGGAGCAAGGTGTAGGGGGCAGGAGACCACAGCTGTGTTCTGGATGGACATTGGTGTCGGCAGGGGTGAGGGGGTCTTTGGGAATGAAGAGATGCAGGGGAATGGCGGCATTAACAGATCCATCCTGCAGATGGAGAAACTGAGGCTGGGGGTTATCTGCCTCACGGCGGGTTACCTGCTGTGCAACAGCGAGGGCAGTAGCTGATGTGGACCCCAGGGCGAGCCCTTGTCTCCAGCTGTTGCCCTCCTTGCCTGTGCGCCCAGCCCCCCTCCACTGCACGCTGTGCGCCTGCTCCTGGGAGAGGGAGCAGGACAGGTGACAACACCTGCCCCGGAAGGGCTCACAGGCTGGTGGGCACCCGTTGTGCTCTGGGCTGCGAACATTCTTGAGTGCTGGAGCTGGGGGCTGGATTCAGGCAGGTGTGTGTGGGAGGGGAGGGTCTGAGGGGAGTTTAGGGAGAAAGTGACCAGAAGAAGCCTTGGGTCAACTGTGGGGAGTGGGGAGAGAGGGAGGAAGTGAATTTCTAGGGAGGGAGAAAGAAGGTGAGGCAGTCAGGGCTGAGCCCAAGCTCCCAGACGCAGGAGCACTGTAACCCGCGGGCAGCCAGCAGCCGCCGGGATGGGGCTCTGGGCAGGGACGCGGAGGCAAGGTCTGCAGCATGGAGGGGCCGCTCTGCGTCTACTTGCCCAGATCAGAAATGCTTCCACCTCCTCCGTCGGGGGACACATAATGGCTGGCCCTTGTCCGAAGGCCAGCAGCTGATCCTCCTGGCTTCCCATCCCTCCCCGCGTCCTCCTGGGGCTCCTGCTCACACAGTGGCTGGCAGTGAACTCATGGGGTCCCCAGGTGGGAGAAGGGACATTGGGCTCAAGGCTGGGTACCCACTGGGGACCTAAGCGCCCAGGAAATGGATGTGTCAGCAGAGGAGGTGGCTGAGAGAAGGCACTGCAGGGTGTGGGTGGCAGCACGCCTGGCTGGAGAGGGGAGGTGGCGGCAGGGATGGGGGCCGCTCCACTGGCCAGACCGAGAGCCACCAAGAGCCACCAGTCCTGAGGCAGGGAGGGGCTCTGGGTGCGTGAATTTGAGGTGCATGTAGCCCTGTGGAACCCCAGAATTCCAAATGCCAGGGCGGAAGGGACCCCAGGGCTTACCTCAGTGCTACCAGCCTTGGACAGCCAGGGCCAGGTGGCACCTTAATGGCACAGCCACGTTCTTTTGGTCCTAGGCCCATCTTTCCTGAGCACCTCCCATGAGGGAGATGCGGGTCCAGCGTTTAAAGCCAGGGCCCTAGAAAAGCAGATGAAATACCTGGGGCCTAGCCCAGCCTGGAAGGCAAACTTGGAGGAGGCGCCAAGACTGCAGTCCAGGACCTGAACCCAGAGTCCAAACAGGCCCAGGGCTGCCGCCCTCCACAGGGCCCACTTCAGCCTGGGCAGCTCCCAGCTATGAGCAGGAGACTGATGCCTGGGAGTGCACAGACGGGGCTCTGGGGCGCTGGAAATGGGGCATCCATAGTGTGAATAGAAGCCCAGAAGCCGGGGAAAGGGCCTGACCTCTGACCTGCCCAGCCCCTGGTGGCAGGTGCCCAGGGACAGCTGCCCTTTTTCAAGGGGCTCAGCAGCCCTGCGTGGTGGGCGCCTTTGCCACAGCCCTCCTGCTTCCGTTGGAGGGTGAGCCTGGGCAGAGAAGCAAGCTCAGGCTTGTGGCGAAGGACAGCTGTGCCCCTGGCTGCCCGCCTCCCCGGTGTGGAGCAGCTGTACGTCACCCTCCACAGTACCCTGGGGCAGGCAGCAGGGCAGTGGAAGGGGGCCCTTCACGCTCACCTGTTCACCAGCCAGTTGTCACAGCGCGTGCGCACGCACACACACACACACACACACACGCGGACGTGAGAGCAGAGGCTGCCCCTGGTGGGGGTGGGGCGGGGTACTGGTCACTCCTGCGGTTCCCTGGCGCCCAGGCCTCACACTCGTCCCTCTGCCTGCAGCACAACAGACGTGCACACGGTGGCCTCCCTCCTGAAGCTCTACCTGCGGGAGCTCCCCGAGCCTGTGGTCCCCTTCGCCAGGTATGAGGACTTCCTTAGCTGCGCCCAGCTGCTCACCAAGGACGAGGGGGAGGTTAGTGGCTCATGGGGACCCATCCTGGGGGGTGGGCCTGCTAGTTGGTGGCGGGTATGTGGAGACAGGACTTTCTGTGACTCTTCACGGCACACAGATCCTGCCTCCTGCTCTGTGTGTGTCGGGGGGTGGTGCCCTGGAGCAGCCTGCTCTGTGGGGGGGACAGGCCTAGAAGCTCCTAATCTGGGGAGGGCTGGAACATCCCACTGTGTGTGCGAGGGCACCCTGGGGCGAGGTGCCTGGAGCATCCCCTCCCTGTGTGCGGCCCTCTGTCTCTCAGAGGGACAGGTACTCCCTAAAGCAGGCCGTGTTCCAGCCGTGCCCCTGCGCACAGGGAGCTCAGGCTGGGCCACTACCCAGTAGGCACTCCTGCTCCATCACCTGCTCCCACAACCAACTCAGGCTACCCAGGCCGGCTGTGGGGTTCAGAAACAACCAGGCCTTGCATCTGTTTCTATCCTGCCGCCTCCCAAAAGAATTCGAGACTGCTCCCAGGACAGGGCCTCCCACCCCACCCCTGCAGTGGCCGCCTGCAGCCCTGGTGGGCTCCGGCTGGGGAAGGACTGTTTGCCCTCCCTCTGACTGTGTGGGAGATGAGGGGTCTTTATCTGGCAAATATTTGTACCTCCATCAGTGAGCTGGCCCTGACATTCCTCTGTGGCCCTGCAGAGGCACATCCCTCACAACGGCTTCTCGAAAGTAAATCTGCTTCCCCCCGGAGGTCACAAGCCAGGGAGATGGAAGTGGTGGTGCCCTCTGGTCACCAGGGGCCAGGCCCACGGGCTGTGGATGGAGGTCTGGACTCGGATTCTCACCCCCTACTCCCTCTAGTAAGAGAAGGACTGGGGCCTCCTTGCTGGTCTTTGAAATGCTGTTTTTCTCTCTCAATCCCAAGGGAACTCTGGAGTTGGCTAAACAAGTGAGCAGCCTTCCCCTGGTCAATTACAACCTGCTCAGATATATCTGCAAGTAAGTGACTAGGGGTGGGGCTTCCCTCCCCTGTGCTCTGGCTCCTTGCCCTTCAAGGGGGTCGGGGGCCTGGGTCATGATTCCACTCACATGTCTGTCAAGCCAATGGGGAATATAGAACACAGTCACTGCGCTCATAGAGCTTACAGTCCTGAGCACATCATTCCTGAAGGAAAAGGATACAGCCTTTGTTCCTTCTGCCTCCTCTGGGTGCCTCTCACCATCCCCTCCCCATGGGTCTGCCTCCTGACCACAACCTAGGCTTAGGGTACCAGGAGAGGACATGCAGGGTGGCCTTCACCTAGCCCCGTGTCTGGGGGGATCTGGGCCTTCCTGGGCATCTACTCCCACTGCAGGTGGGAGAATTGTGTCCCCTTCCATGACAGGCCCTTGTCCCAGTGGCCTTTGCTTCTGACGGCCCTCTCAGATCTTAGGGGAAGCTCTGCCTTCTTCCAAGCCTGGCAGGGGCAGCTGGCTGTGCTTAGCAGCTGTGGAAATGTGGGTGCAGCTGAGCATGGGGGCCAGGCAATTCCCAGTAAATCTGGCATCAGGATTTGCTTCTCTGCCAACTGTCTCTTCCTTACTTTGCAGGTTTCTGGATGAAGTCCAGTCCCACTCAGATGTCAACAAGATGAGCGTCCAGAACCTGGCAACTGTTTTTGGACCTAATATACTTCGGCCACAGATAGAAGACCCAGTGACCATCATGGAAGGTAATGGTGGGGGTGTGCGTGGTGCTCTGGGCTCGCCTTGATCCTGGGCAAGTCCTCAGCATCCTCAACGCCAGGCCAGCAGGAAGGGCGCTGGGGACTTGGCAGCAGCCTCTCTGGACCCCGCCTCCTCCAGCTCCTCCTCCCCCATGGGGCAGCTACAAGAGGAAAAGGAGCTTTGCCCTGTGGATGGGGTCATAAGGTGCAGTTAGAATGGTGGGAGAGGCTGGGGGGCGGGTGTGGAAAAGGTCAGCGCCCTTGCCCTTGAATACACAGAGATGTTTTTGCTTTACTAAAGTAATTTTCAATTAAGTAATTGTCACAGGCTTCTTCTGGATGTCAGAGCTTTTGCAAACCCTAGGGATATTCCGTTCTATAATGAAGACTAATAATGATTTAAAAAAATAGCAGCAGCAACAGCAGCTGCTTTTAACATGTCCCGGCCTCTGCTAAGTACTTTACTTCTGCCACTGCATTTTAATCTTCACAAGCAGCCCGCGCTGTGGTTACTGCCCCCATTTTACTGATGAGACAGGCCAGGAGAGGCAAGGTGACTCTGTCAGCCCAACTTTTCAAAGGGCACAGGTGCAGGCTGGCATGGAAATGAGAGCCCTGCTTGGAGACCCCATGGAAGACTGTCCCGGCGGGGTTAGTGTGAGAGCCTAGCCGCTCACAGGCAGGAAACCCGCAGCCAGTCCCGGCTGAGCGCAGCCACCGGCGGGGACTCACACAGGACCCATTCGACGCCAGCTGGAGCCCGCTGCCCCTAGCGCCAGGCAGGCTGAGGGCAGAGTGGCCATTCCTGTTGCGCGTGACCTAGGGGAGGGGCGGGGTGGGCTGTGGAGCTGTCCCTTGCCGCCCCCAGCCGAGAGTGTGACCGTTGGGGGTGGTGCTCTCGCTTGGCACGCCCTTGGCCTGACTGGCAGGTCTCCCCAGCGCTCCCGCCTGCCAGGTTGCACAAATGTCTGAGGGCAGATGCTCACCCCACTGACTTGCTGAGTTCCTGCCTCACCTACTTTTCTGTACTAAAGATTGTTTACTTAGTTTTCCCCACGATTCTCAGTTACTTCTAGTGGGAGGGTCCACCCAAGTACTTCACCCTCCTCATCATGCAGAAGCCTCCCCAGTCTCTGGTACTTGGTTGAGGACAACAGGAGGGAACAAGGCAGGAGGATCGATACCATGGTCCCTCTGCGCCGCCTCCCTTTGTCACTGACCGCTCCCCCCACCCCACAGCCTCAGGAACCGAGTCCCCACAGATGCCACAGGCTGCATCTCAGGGTCTGTGGCCTGGAGAAGAGGGATTGTGTGCATGTGTGGGGGGCTGTTCACGTTGGGGGGCAGCCGTGTGCATCTGTCTGTGCACGGGGTTGTGTGTATATGACTCTGTGTGTATGGGTTGTGTATGTGTGCCTACATGTACCTGTAAGACATCTCTACTCTGTGTCCCAGAGCCCTGTGCCCCCCAGAGGATGGACGGTCAGGCACGGCCACTGTGGGCAGCATATGGGGCAGCCGAGGGCCCTGCCGTCCAGGTCCTGGTCTCCAGTCCCAGCCTGCCCTTGGCTCCGCCCACAGCCGTAACAGGCATTGTGCCTGCTCCTCCCCCCGCCAGCTGGGTGGAGTGGGTGCGAAGGCACAGTGCTGCTCTGTGCTCCAGGGCCCACACTGGAGGACGGAGATTCTTGGGTATGGTCCTTCTGTCCCTGCCTGGACTTGGAAGGGGTGGTGGCCATCCTTTCCTTTGGGGCGGCACATGGCCAGCTCTTGTTGAGTCCTCACTTGAGAAGTAGGCTGGTTTGGGGCTACTATCAGGGCTGGGCACCCTGGGTTCGAGCTGCAGCTTCCCCTGACTGGTCTGGAGAGCCTGGACTGGAGGCATTCACAGCCCGGCTTTTCTGGTTCCTTCTTCCTGGCAGGCACTTCTCTGGTGCAGCACCTGATGACCGTCCTGATCCGCAAACACAGCCAGCTCTTCACTTCGAGGACCACGGAAGGGCCAGCCTCCCCACGCGGGAGCCCACCATGCACCGTGGGATGGGGCTCCGAGGAGGTCACCAGGGACAGCCGGGCAGAGCCTGGCAGCCCCAGCGCCCCCGGCCTGCCCTCGCACAGGACCTCTTCTCTGGATGGGGCTGCCGTGGCGGCATTCTCTAGAACCTCTTCCACGGGCCTGGGTAGCCGAAGCAGCCCTGCTGCCACCAGCCCTGGGAAGAAGGTGCAGACTCTGCCCAACTGGAGGTCATCCTTCCGGCAGTCAGGGTCCCGGTCAGGGAGCCCGAAGGTGGGCACCTCATCCCTGGAGGTGCCCATCATCTCCTCCGGAGGGAACTGGCTCATGAACGGGCTATCCTCCCTGCGAGGCCACCGCCGGGCCTCATCGGGAGACCGGTTCAAGGACTCAGGCTCCGAGCAGAGACTCTCCACCTATGACAACGTGCCCCTGCCCAGCCCCTTTCCCAGCACACCCAGCGTGGCCAGCATGCCATGGTCTGGGGCCTCCTCCGGCGAGGCCTCAGCCAGGGGCTCGGTCAGCAGCTGCACAGCGTGCAGGGCCAGTGACTCCTCTGCCTGCAGCTCCCTCCACACTGAGGGGGCCCTCGAGCCCTCCCCTGTCCCCAGCAGCAGCGAGGAGTGCAGATCCCCAGACCTGGACCACGGCCTGGACAGGGTGGGCGCCTGCATCAGCAGCAGTGAGCCCAGTGACCCAGGCAGCCCCACCCAGGACCTCGCCCACCGTACTGAGGCTCTCCAGGGCCTGGTCACGGAGCTCAGGGCAGAGCTGTGTCGTCAGAGGACTGAGTACGAGATGAGTGTGAAAAGGTAAAGGGCTGCAGCTGCTGGGCGAGTGCGAGGCGGGCGCTCCCCGGGCCAGGCAGGGCCCTCGCAGCCAGCCAGCTCACTGGGCACCAGTCCGGGCAGTTGGCCTCTGGCTCTGAAAGAAAGCCTCCTGTTGGCAGGGCTCAGAGCAGCCGGCGCCCAGGAGCCGCCTTTCTGGGCCAATGCCCACAGGACAGGGCTGGGAGTGGAGAGCTGGGGATCCTATGTCTGGGAAAGCTCAGGAGCTGAGGGGCTGGCATTGCTGTCAGAGACCTTTGATGGAGAGGCTCAGAGTGGGGGTCCCTCTGGGGCCCTCAGTCAGGGAGGAGGCAGGCCCCCAATGTATGTCCTGTAGCCCAGGAACTGGGACTGGGGCAGGGTACGCGTGCACTGCAGGCCCCAGGCCAGCCTGTTTGACTGACCGTGGTTGGACCTGATGTAGAATGAGGACTTCTGGATCGAAATCCGATTTTCTCTGAGGAGGGAGCCAAGCCCTCCCTTCTGCTGGGTCACAGAGGACGCCTCGTGCCACCTTTTTTTTTAATGTATAAATTTATTTATTTATATATTTTTGGCTGCGTTGGGTCTTCGTTGCTGCCCACGGGCTTTCTCTAGTTGCTGTGAGCAGGGGCTATTCTTCGTTGCGGTGCGTGGGCTTCTCATTGCGGTGGCTTCTCTTGTTGCGGAGCACAGGCTCTAGGCGCACAGGCTCAGTAGTTGTGGCACATGGGCTTAGTTGTTCCGTGGCATGTGGGATCTTCCCGGACCAGGGCTCGAACCCGTGTCCCCTGCATTGGCAGGCGGATTCTTAATCACTGTGCCACCAGGGAAGTCCCTCGTGCCACCCTTTAAGGCTTGCAGGCTTGTTCACTGATGGGCCCTGGATCCATCCTCCCAGCCTCCCTGTGCAGAGGGCATTTTCCAGCTCTGAGAGGCCAAGTTCCCCAATTACAATCACCAGCACAGCCTACACTGGACAGTGAGCAGTGCTTCCATCAGCATCTCAGACCCCTTAGCTCCTTTTGCCCCAGGCCTTGCATCAGCCTATGTATTAGACCTATGAACCCATGTCCCACCCACTAGCAGGGGGCTTCAGCGCGTTCTGAGTGCTTCCTTTTTCCATCAGACAGTGGAGGTGGAAGGGATTCATGCTTCTATTTCTGAGCCTGGGATTCCCACAAGGAGCTGGAATGGTAGCATTTGACCCTTTTGTTCTGCTGGCAGCTGTCTCCTGGGCACCTGGGGAGTGTCAGGTGTGTGCAGTCTGTGTTCACGGCAGGAAGATGGCAGGAAAGGGGCTATGAGGGCAGCAGCCCCTGCCATGGGGGAAGTCAGGGGGCGGGGGTCACAGCAGGCAATGTCAGAGCCAGGACTTGAAGGACCGACAGGACTGAGCTGAGCAAGGAGGAGAAAGGACACAGTATGAGTAAAACCCCGGGGTTTAAAATTGTGGAGAAAACCCACAATGTAAGCACTGGGTTGGAATTTACCAGGCAGAGATAATAGCAGGAGCTCTCTGCAGATTGACTGGAAGGTGTTTACTGCTGAAGATGAGCTCAGAGTGTACAGGAAGTGTTACTCAGCGGACACTGTCTGAGGGCAGCCTTAGAGGGGGTCAGAATCAACATCTCACTTTCTTGGCTGTTTGTGGAGCTGACTTGAGCTTCTAGATCTTTCACCTTCTTGGAGGCTGGGGTTCTCAGGGGAAATGCAGTATTGTTGCCTGGCAGGCTATGGGTTCGAGTCCCTGCCCCACTGTGTACTGGCGGAGTGTCTGGGCAAGCTCTGAAAGCGTGGCAGAGTCGGGGTGGGGCAGGCGGCAAGGCGTTTAGCAGGAGTGATGCTTTGATTTTTATTGCCAGTGAGATGTGAAGCTGCTGGAAGACCTGGAGGACTTTGATCACTTTGATGAGGTGCACTGACTGCTGTGCTCAGGAGCGCTTGATGAGGCAGACAAAGACCAGTTAGGAGGCCATGGCCAACTAGGTCAGACCTGTGGCTGGCATGGACCTACAGGGCAGCAGTCGAGGTGGGAGAAGCAGCCAGATTCTGAATATGTTTGCGTTTTTCCAGTTGATCGGGTGTGGTGGTGAGAAAAAGAACTGACTTGAGAGATACCATTTTTGTTTTGGCCGAGCAACTGGAAGAAGGTGGTCACTGAGCTGGGGAGACTGGGGCTATAGGAGGGTGACTTGGGGAAGGAGGGCAGGAGCTCAGCTGTGGGTCTGTTAAGTTGGAGATACTTATTATTAAGTTTCTGAGTGGACTTGAGGGAGATAAAGATTGAGGGTTGTCAGCACATTGAGTGCTTTAAGTGCTTCAAGTCTGAGGCTGGACAAGGTCCCTCAAGGAGTGGCATGGAGGCTGTGCTCAGGAGCACCAGGGGGCAGGGAGGACCTGACAAAGGAGGGGCCTGGACAGGAGGAGAAGCAGTGAGAGGGCTCATGGGGGCCCTGCTGCCCCTGCCTTGGCAGGGGGTGGGTCTTCTGACATTATGCCCCGTGCTCCCCAGATGCGAGGCTGGGGTGAAGGGAGGCTTTCTCCCTTCTCCATGCTTTTTTTTTTAAATTGAAGTATAGTTGTTTTACAACATTGTGTTAATTTCTTCTGTACAGCAAAGTGATTCAGTTATACATATACATATATTCTTTTTCATATTCTTTTCCATTATGGTTTATCCCAGGATATTGAATATAGTTCCCTGTGCTATACAATAGGACCTTGTTGTTTACCCATCCTATATATATAATAGTTTGCATCTGCTAATCCTGAACTCCGAATCCATCCCTCTCCCCACCATCACCCCTCCCCCTTGGCAACCACAAATCCTTTCTCTATGTCTATGAGTCTGTTTGTTTCATAGATAAGTTCATTTGTGTCATATTTTAGATTCCACATATAAGTGATATGATATTTGTCTTTCTCTGATTCACTTCGCTTAGTATGATAATCTCTAGGTCCATCCATGTTGCTGCAAATAGCATGATTTCATTCTTTTTTATGGCTGAGTAATATTCCACTGTATATATATATACCACATCTTCTTTATCCATTCATCTGTCGATGGACATTTAGATTGTTTCCATGTCTTGGCTATTGTAAATAGTGCTGCTATGAACATAGGAATGCATGTATATTTTTGAATTAGAGTTTTGTCTGGGTATATGCCCAGGAGTGGGATTGCTGGATCATATGGCAACTCTATTTTTAGTTTTTTGAGGAACCTCCATACTGTTCTCCATAGTGGCTGCACCAACTTAACATTCCCACCAACAGTGTTAGAGGGTTCCCTTTTCTCCACACCCTCTTCAACATGTTATTTTTAGACCTTTTAGTGATGGCCATTCTGACCAGTGTGAGGTGGTACCTCATTGTAGTTCTGATTTGCATTTCTCTAAGAATTAGTGATGATGAGTATCTTTTCATGTGCCTTCCGGCCACCTGTATGTCTTCTTTGGAGAAATGTCTATTTAGGTCTTCTGCCCATTTTTCAATTGGGTTGTTTGCTTTTTTGTTACTGAATTGTATGAGCTGTTTGTATGTTTTAGAAATTAAGCCCTTGTCGGTCACATCATTTGCAAGTATTTTCTCCCATTCCATAGGTTGTCTTTCCATTTTGTTTGTGGTTCCCTTTGCTGTGCAAAAGCTTATAAGTTTGATTAGGTTGCATTTGTTTATTTTTGCTTTTATTTCTGTTGCCTTGGGAGACTGACCTAAGAAAATGTTGTCATGACTTACGTCAGAGAACATTTTGCCTATGTTCTTTTCTAGGAGTTTTATGGTGTCATGTCTTAGGTCTTTAAGCCATTTTGAGTTTATTTTTGTGTATAGTGTGAGGGTGTGTTCTAACTTCACTGATTTGCATGAGGCTGTCCAACTTTCCCAACACCACTTGCTAAAGAAACTGTCTTTTCCCCATCGTATATTCTTGCCTCCTCTGTCGTGGATTATTTGGCCATAGGTGTGTGGGTTTACTTCTGGGCTCTTTATTATGTTCCATTGATTCATATGTCTGTTTTTGTGCCAATACCATGCTATTTTGATTACTCTAGCTTTGTAATATTGCCTTAAGTCTGGGAGTGTTATGCCTCCTGCTTTGTTCTTTTTCCTCAGGACTGCTTTGGCAATTCTGGGCCTTTCACAGTTCCATATAAATTTTAGGATTATTTGTTCTAGTTCTGTGAAAAATGTCATGGGTAATTTGACAGGGATTGCATCAAATCTGTAGATTGCTTTGGGTAGTATGACCATTTTAACAATATTAATTCTTCCAATCCAAGAGCATGGGATATCTTTCCATTTCTTTGAATCACCTTCAATTTCCTTTATTAATGTTTCGTAGTTCTCAGCATATAAGTCTTTCACCACCTTGGTGAGATTTATTCGTAAGGTTTTTTTTTTGTTTTTTTGGATGCAATTTTAAAGGGGATTGTTTCATTGTTTGTTAGTATAAAGAAATGCAACCAATTTCTATATGTTAATCTTGTATCCTGCTACCTTGCTGAATTCATTTATCAGTTCTAATAGTTTTTGTGTGGAGTCTTTAGGGTTTTCTATATATAGTATCATGTCATCTGCAAATAATAACAACTTTACCTCCTCCCTACTGATTTGAATACCTTTTCTTTTCCTTGTCTGATTGCTGTATCTAGGACTTGCAGTACTATATCGAAGTAGTGAAAGTAGGCATCCTTCTCTTCCAGACTTTAGCCCTTCTCCGTGCTCTGTGTTCAGTGGTTGAGGGTGAAGGCCCAGGCCTCATCCTGGATGGGGCAGGGAATGGATATTTGCTTCATGTACACCATGTGCCAGGTGGCGTGCTGTGCACACGTGGTCTCCTCGGTCCATCGTAGCTATAGTGCGTAGGTGGAAGGCCGTCCCCTGCATTTTCAGGGTGACACCAGGGCTCAGTGCAGTTTGAGCCCTGCCCACAGTCATGTGTCTTGTAGTCAGGTCGGTTCCTAGGAGCCAGGCGCAGCAAGTCCCTCATGCCTCACAGGAGTGGGTCATCTGGTTGAAAAGATAGATGTGCTAACCTCTACAGAGGCCTGAAGTGTAGCTCTGTGGTAGCAAAAAGGAGCAGTAATGTGGGTGACATGCTGGGGAGGATCAAGAGAAGCTTCCCAGAGGCTGAGACATTTGGGCTCGGGTGTGAAGGCTTCCCAGAGGCTGAGACATTTGGGCTCGGGTGTGAAGGCTGAGAGGGAACGGAAGATGAAGTGGCAACCCGAATGGGGTTTCCTGTGAGTTGCTGTCTCTGCCTGAAGTTCAAGGGGTCTCGTAGAAGAGCAAACGTGAGGACAGTTTCCTGCTCCCCTCTCGGTGCAGGGCTCAGTCCTGTTCTCTGCCAGCCGGCAGTCCATCCCTCCTCAGCAGGACAGTTGGCTGGGCGGGGAGGGTTAGTGGTCTTCGTATTTGAGTGAGGACTCAGGGAGGCCCCTGGCCTCTAGTGCCAAAGGCTGAGGGGAGGGTCTCGGGGATGAGGCCCCGCTGGCTTGGGGGAAAGCCCCAGGGTCTTGTGAAGAGATGCAGTCCGTGCAGCCTCACCCAGCACCGGGTCTGAGCCCGCACACGTCCTTTCCCTGGTCCCAGGCCCGACCAGCTCCTTCGCCCCATCAAGTGTCTGATGACAATGGAGTTTTCTTGGCAAACCCAGCAGGCCCAAGTCTAAAATGATGTCTTTCTTCTTGAATTTTAAGACTCGAAGAAGGTAGTGCTGACCTGAGGAAACGAATGTCACGGCTAGAAGAAGAACTAGACCAGGAAAAGAAAAAGTACACAATGCTGGAAATAAAGCTGAGGAACTCGGAGCGGGCACGGGAGGATGCAGAGAAGAGGAACCAGCTGCTGCAGAAGGAGATGGAGGAGTTTTTTTCAACCCTGGGAAGCCTGACTGCTGGGGCAAAAGGTGCCAGAGCACCGAAGTAAAGGAGTGGGGGGAGTTCGCTGCTGCTGCTCAGCTTGCCCTCCCTAACCTCCTGCAGCCTCGGGAGGAACCAGAGCCTCTGCAGCTTGGACCTGGGCCTCAGTGGTGCCAGGAGATCTGGTGCCAGCTGGAGAGAGCAGTCCTCACACCCCTTGTCGGGAGCCCGAGCCCCGCTCTGGATCTGGATGCTGCTCTGAGTAGGGTGTGGCAGGCGTCAGAGGGGACAGTCCCGTGGCTGCCCAAACAGGTGGCACCTGGGATCTGAGTAGCTCACCGGGACCTTTTTGCATTCTTTATTAAATTTGCCCTGAAAGCATGATGCCTGGATGCCTGACTCCTTTATGGGCATGCAAAGTGAGGGTACCAAGTGACCTCTCCTGTTTCTCGCGGGGTTGGGAGTCCTCAAGGTGTCCCATGGGTGGAATGGCATGGGGCCTTCAGAAGTGGGGTGCAAAGGTCCCAGAGGAGCACCCAGTGTTGCCATGGTCATTGAAGCTGGACTTAGGCACATCTCTGTGCTCTCAGCTCCATCTTCTGTGCTCTGGGCAGGATGGCTTTCCTCACTGCTTGCTCCCTCTCTGAGCCACCTGGGCCTCTGCAGCTTGTGTCTGTCCTGGAATTCCTCTCAGGCCTTCCCCTGTAACCTGCTTTCCTTCCCTTGACTCTAGCTCTGCTCCAAAGCCAGAGCCTGTGAGTCAGAGCTCAGCAAGGGTGCTGCACTTCCCTGCTTCTGCACCCCGGGAGTGTGCAGGGTGACAAGGTGTGCCTCTAAAGGAAAGGTGAGCCAAGGTGGTGGGTAGTGCCTGTTCTCTGTCCTCCAGGTACAGACGCCTCAGACTGTGCCCATCTCCCTTGCAAATTCCCCTCGAGCTGGTGCTAATCCCTCTCCCTTCCCTGCCTGCTTACCTTCGTCCTCCAGTTCATCCTCAGACTTCAAGGCTCCACGGGGGTAAATCCTTCAAGAAAGCCTTTCCGTGGCTGCCATCACACACAGCCCAGGCCTGGGCCAGAGATCCACAGGATGGGCCTTCAGGGGCACCAAAGAAGCCACCTCTGAGCAGAGGGGACTGGCCTCCGGGGCACAGGCAGTGCTGGCGCCAGCATCACTTGCTCCTGCTCATGGTATCCTTACCTATCACCTCTCACTACCCCCAGCATAAACTGCAGTGGTTTTGAGGGGAGTGGGGTCAACAAAGTGCCCCAATTTCTGACTGTTGTCTCTGGAGAAGTCATTCAGGCCCAACCACCCATCTACCTGGAGTCAGGTATAAACTATCATGTGATAGCAGTGCTCTAAATGCCAGGGTCTCAGTGCTCCCAGAAGTGCTGGCTCTACACTATAAGGTGCAAGCCTACAGGCCCGGGCCAACTGGTAACTCTCACAGTGGTGAGGCAGGCCAATGACTGGTCTGCTGCTGGGTCACTTTTGGCCTCACCAGCCAAGAGGACAAGTGGCTGCCGAGGGCCCTCAGCATCATTAGCAGTCAGAGTTCTCTTGCAGAGCTCTGAGGGGTTGGATGAGTGGAGAGCACTACCTGCATCTGCTCCCAGGACCAGTGCCATCACAGCAGTCAGTCTGGGTGACTAGCTTTCTCAGAAGGTGAAATAATATTGCCTTCCTCTGTTCAAGGAGAAGGAAAATAATACGAAGTGACTGATTCCTCACAACAACTCAGTAACAAAGGAATTAGCTGCATGCTCCCCATTCAGAGGAGAAACTGAGGTCAGGAGATTGGTGGGAACACCAGTGTATTTTATGGTCCTGAGTTCCCTCACCAGAGCCCTGAAATTCTGCCGACTTTGACCTAGAGAGAAAATGCTGCCAGGCTATCAAAAGAGCAGAAAAGACCAAAGGGGTTTCACATGATGAAAGGGAGGCTGTCTTCTCTTAGCCATTAATAGTGGCAAAGGCTCAGCTTCTGGCCAAGTCCTTGCCCAAAACCAGCTCATGAGCCGCATCTGCCACCTGCTGGCAAAACTAAGACCTGCAAATGTGATTTTTCTCTGAAAATTAGCTGGCAATATTCAGTAGATGTTCTGCCCTCCAATTTCCATTTAACCAGCACCCTCCATTCTATCTGTAAAACGTACTGACTTCTGCCTGTAAAGCACGCTGAGCACTGAGACTGAGGGGCTCTAGCCCAGTACCCTGTCCTCATCCACTTCATTCTCTCCAGCTGAGTTGCATTTACAGAACCTGTTCCCAAACCTGTGGATTCAAGTTGTACCTATTGTAATGACATCATTTAATATTTAGTAAGCCGATGCAACTAGAGGTTATCATACTAAGTGAAGTAAGTCAGAAAGAGACAAATATATGATATCACATGTGGAATCTAAAATATGACACGAATGAACCTATCTATGAAACAGAAACAGAATCACGGACATAGAGAACAGACTGGTGGTTGCCAAGGGGGAGGGGGTTGGGGGAGGGATGGAGTGGGAGGTTGGGGTTAGCAGATGTAAGCTTTTATATATAGGATAGATAAACAACAAGGTCCTACTGTATAGCACAGGGAACTATATTCAATATCCTATGATAAACCGTAATGGGAAATATAAAAAAAGAATGTGTATGTGTATATATATATATATACACATACATACATACACACAACTGACTCACTTTGCTGTACAGCAGTAATTAAAATAACATTGTACTTCAATTAAAAAATACATTTGAGAATCTGACGAAGCCTATGGACCCTTTGAAGAAGAAAAATAACCACATATACTAAAAATTCAGCTTTCAAAGACCTCTTGAAGCCTGTCACTAAATTCTGTAATCAGAGTTTAGAGATTAAGGGGTTAATAACAATAAATCCTTAAATTTGAAAATAAGTAAACCAATGAATTATAAATGTGAAAAGACGGAATCAATTTTTTGAAAACCTACATGAATGCTCTCAGTAAAGGCAACTTACTAAAAAAAATTGTCAAATTATGGATGAATCAACCATGCAATAGTGGAAAATTGAAAATCTAGGATTCTGCTCCCAAATTACTTCAAAAGTGTTTTAAAATTTGTGTTTGACTCTAAAGAAAAACTGCAAATTTTAAGTCTCATACTGAAAAAAAGGGAGTTGGCTTATTTTAAAAGACTGGCAAATGTCCCTTTTTTAAGAAGTTAGAATACAGTTTTAGGGATGTGTGTGTATGAAAGAGACAGAGGCAGAGACAGAAAAACAGAGGGAGAGAGATTCTTTGTTTTACCTGGCTGGTGGAATAACAGACCAGGCATGAACCGTGTTCACTCCACACAGTAAATGGGCTTCAGAATGGAGTCCATGTAACCAGGCTCCGCGATCTGTGGGCAATAAATGGAGTCAGTGACAATATCCCCCCCTTTTGATGCAGGGCCCCAGCCCCCTGGAGAGTTCTCCCAGTATCCTACGTAGTTCCATCACAAAGGGACAGCAAGACGTGGCAGCAGCAGTGGTGGAGTAACTGTCATGTATCTACTTAGCTGGGAGCTGTCTCACATATGAGACACTGTCCCTTTGTGACAGAACTGAGACTGAAGGACAGGAAGGGGCAGTCATGCAACCAGACAGCCGCAGGCAGAAGGGGAAGGGCTATAAAAATTACCTGAGTGCCAACATCCTTGCTGGCATGGTGGGAGATGGACGGGGCTACAATCAGGCAGGGGCCAGACCGTGTAGGGCCCTGACTCCCATGGTAGAGTTATTTTTATTTGAAGGGATATAGGAAAGCATTCAAGTGCTTTAAATAAACAGACATGAATTGGCTTGCATTCAACAAGACTCCTTTGGCCCCTGGTGGACAGTGGATGAATTTGGGGGCGGGAGGGAGTAGCAGCAGGGAATTTAGTCAGGGAACTACTGGTGTGGTCCAGGCCAAGTGGAGTAGCGTGACAGGCCAGAAGCTAGACAGTAATGGACTGAAGACTGAATGAGAGGTGAAGGGAAGACACTGTGCCCAGACCAGTCTTCCCAGAAGTGCAGATGTGAATGGGAGCAGAAAAATAGGGTGGTAAAGTGGAGGGGGCAAGGGAGAGCTTTTAAAGAAGGGGATTACTAGAGCATGGTTGTATGCTGCCAAGAATGATCCAGCAGAGAGGGAGAGACTGGTGAGGAAGAAAAGAAGGCAATAACGAGGAGAGGCAAGTCTGAAAAAAGACAATGAAAGTGGAGGGGTTGGCTTCGGAGAGAGATAGGAAGATGGAGGACGGGGACACAGTTGAGGTAGGTTTATGGAAATGCATACCAAACTCTTTGAGAAGTCCTGAAAAATGATGAACATGCTTACCTTTAGGTAGCAGCCCCAAATTTATTTGAACACAAAACGCTTTATTCACATAAGATTTCTCAGGCAGTAGAGCACAGTGGTTAGAGTGAAAATGGAGGCAGACTACCCAGATTCAGATCCCAGCCCCACTGCATTGTTGGCTGTGTAGCCCTGAGCAAGTTACTCAGCATCTCTGTGCCTCAGTTTGATCATACAATAGGAGGGGAGAGTAACAGTTCTTACCTCATAAAGTTGCTGTAAAAACTCTGTGAGCTCATACAGTCAAAGCACTTAAGTGCCTGGCATAGAGTAAGCTCTCCAAGAATACTGCTACTAATTCAATACAGAACTAGTGTTCAGTGCAACAAACTTGGGGCATCACTGCTAGGTATTGAGTCCTTGAAGGGTTTTAGGGAGGGCGGGGGCATGATAACCACTTTGGCAGCATGGTCTGCCCCTCCTCCACTTCCTCATCCCTTTCTGGGCTCCATCAGCAGTCTCCTGGTACCTTCCCAGTTCCCTTCTTAATGACACCCTGGAGCATGACCTACCTCATTCTTTTTTTTTTTTTTTTTTTTTTTTTTTTTTTTTTTTTTTTTTTTAAAGATTTTTATTTATTTTTTTTTTTTATTGATTAATTGATTGATTGATTGCTATGTTGGGTCTTCGTTTCTGTGCTAGGGCTTTCTCTAGTTGTGGCAAGTGGGGGCCACTCTTCATCGCGGTGCGGGGACCGCTCTTCATCGCGGTGCGCGGGCCTTTCACTATCGCGGCCCCTCCCGTTGCGGGGCACAGGCTCCAGACGCGCAGGCTCAGTAATTGTGGCTCACGGGCCCAGCCGCTCCGCGGCATGTGGGATCTTCCCAGACCAGGGCTCGAACCCGTGTCCCCTGCATTATTGGCAGGCAGATTCTCAACCACTGCGCCACCAGGGAAGCCCCCTACCTCATTCTTTGCTGCACCGTCTCCCATTCGTCACTGCTCCTGGTGGAGGATTTGGTATTTAGTTCTCCAAGGCAGCTGGTAATGAATGGACAGGCCAGATCAGAATCATCTTGGGAAGCCTGTAGAACAACCATCCCCCTCATAGTTCTATTTCTATATCAGAATCACCTTCTCCCTCTAACCCCTTCTGAGAGAACAGAGCCATAAAGAGTTTAGGCAACTTGCTGTAGGTGAGGCAACTAGTGTGAAGCCAGGATTCTACTTCAGGTATCTGGTGTCAGAGCACATGCTCACATTACCACAGTAATTTCATAGTGCTGTATGCAGTTTCCTTATGCCAGATTTTGAAGGCAGAGAATACTGGATTTCAGAGGACAGAAACAGTATAGAAGTTAGTCCTAGTCATTAGCTTACCCAGACCAATATTGATTGAATGCCTACTTCCCAGTCATCGTGATCTAGGAGTAAGACAGGCTCTTCCATCCAAGGGATTCCAAGGCGAAGCATCAGTAGAAGATTAGCACACAGGATGCCCTCACAGAACAGGAAAAGACATACAGCACGTTGTTGTCTTGCATTCTCTGTGGAACAAAACGGGGAGTGCATGAATGAATAAATTAAAGGAAACATGCAATGGGGACATGAAAGAAAAAGTCCTTGCAGATAAAGTTTATCAGAGGAGAAATTATCAAACGTGGGCCTTCAGCAATGAGGATTTCAAATGGGCAAATGGCGGGAGTAATGTGCACAAAGATGTAAAGTATATGCCATGGAGGAGTTTCAGCTGGAATGAGCTGAATGGCGGGAATGATATATGAAATAGAATCAAAACAATGTTTAATTCTACTTCTCAGAAAAAACAACAGCAACAACCCTCAATACTGATTTTGAGGCATGTCTCTCAAGTGAGAATTATTCTTACCAACCACATGAAAACTGGGACTACTAGGGATGAACAGGATGACTTGAGGGTCAGCATGTATATAAGTTCTCAGATGGGGGACCACACAAAATTCCTCCCTTTCTCTGCAACATTTCTCCATTATCTTAAACCATTTCTATTCCTTTCCAAGGCTAAAGTCAACAATTATATTTGCTTTACACTAATTATGTTGATAAAAGTACACGAAGTCAATCATTTCAGCAGCCCTGTGACAGACTCTCTCCCATCCTGAGACAGATGAAGCAGCACCAGGCTCAGCAAAGCTGAAACTTGTCCCAGGTTACCCACCCTCTCCATCTGGAACTCAGGCTAGTCTGGATCCATAGGATTCCGTAGTTCCCACCCTCTCCAGGACCTTGTCTCATCAAGGCACACGTGCTTTTAAATTCTCCCTTTTAACGTGTTCTGACCCCTCAGTCTACCCCTAATCCTGTTCTCTCAAGACATTGTCATGATTCTTTATATTTCCTGCCAACTTTTTGAAAGTACATTTTTTACTACTGCTTCACTACTCACTCAATCCTCAGCAATCACAACTATGCCCCCACCTGTCCGGGTAACTCTAACAGTCTTACTTACGTTACATCCAACAGGAATCCCCTATGTTTTCCCTCTGTCCACAAAATTGACACTAGTGAAAATGGTGCACAGACCACACAAGGGGATGACGCAGACCTCACAAGGGAAGGGACTACAAGACTGGAGAGGTCTACAGGCAGTTAGGGAGCAATCTTTCCTTTCCTTCCACTCCTGAAATACTAAGTGGCAAGCTGATGCCATACCTGAAGTGTGTTCTGTCATGAACTGTGATGTACAAACTGTAAAATACACTGAATGTATTTTCCCTGCACAACCTCTTGTGTGCTGACCAACTGTCCCCAAATGCTAATCTTGGCAACTTCACTTATGTTGTGGCAATCTGAGTCCCCAATTTTCCATTCTCAATATGCACAAAGTATCTTTGGCTTCCCAGTCACCAATCTCCATGCCTCGTCTAACCAGACCTGCTCCCACTGTCAGTGACCCTCGTAAAACAAAGGTCTGATCATATGAACTCCTCTTTCTCACAAACTAGTAGTTCCTACTGCCTTTAAAATGACAATTCCTTCAAAACGTTTCAATTCTGATCTTCAACTTTTCAGTCTTATCTCCCATCACATTCTCTCTTTACATTCACACCCCGCCAGGCCATTCCTCACTCCTTGCCTTTCCCTTTACCTGGGAATACCCTTCCTCTCCAAAAATGCCTTTAAAAATATGCCTCCTCTGCGAAATCCTCATTTCCTCTAATCAGTCCTTCCCTGTGTCCCTTCAGCATGGTCTTCGCTCCTCACACGACACTTACTTCAATCAGGCTGACTAGACTCTGTCATCCATTTTAGATCACTCCTCACTTCCAGCTTCTAACATAGGGTCTTAGACATATATGCACACATTAATTGACGGAATTAAATGAAATATATTACTAACTACCAAAGCAGGGAAAGAGACAACAGGATGTTGTAAATGAAATATGTTAGAAGTCTAACTTTACAGAGCATATTTGAAGTATCTTTTAGTTTCAAATGAAGTCCCAAGACATATTGGTGTATTAGCTATAAAAGGTAAAAAAAAAAAATTTCAAACCACAAAATCAGTACAAATCAATTTTCATTCACATAAAGTCAATGGACCTTTTGAAAAGCAATAGTAAAATAAATGTAGTACCTCAATTAACAAGAATGCATTACTTACTCCATTTTATTTGGTGTCACTAGGGTATTATGGCTGGGTGGAAATTAAATTAACTCAACACTCAACATGGATGTCTGCTCTTGCCACCCAGTCTATCACTGGAGGCCTCTTCCTTGACTGTGATGAGGCAGAGAGCACCAGGTTGGCAATCACATCAGCTGGAGCAGCAGTGGTCAGGTAGAAACTTGGCCCAGGCCATCCTTTCCTCAGAGCAGGGAAGCGTGAATGCAGGCGAGGGGGGTGTGACCCTCATGGATATGAGCGTTATCTGCAGCAAGAGTTGAGCAAGATGGAGGAGTGTCACCATATAGAGACTGGGCATATGCAGCGAGAGACCCTGGCACCCACATAGCAGCCTGCCCAGTGTAGGCAAAGAGAACACCTGCATGGCAAAGCTGGAAATGCACTCAGAGCTGAAATCCCTGGTTTGTTTTGAAACAGATCCTTTTAAAATACTTATTCTTGCCAAGTGGCCATGATGGCTGCTCTCTCACATGGTTACCAAGAACTAGGTTAAGGGCATTGAAGCAAATTCCCTTTTTAAAGTAATGTTTCTCTAGCAAGTTCAAACACCAGAAAAGCAAGAGTAGGTAAACGAGAAAACCAGGGTGATAGTTTAGCCTCTTCACAGTTTGTATAAAATCCAAATCTAAGAGACCTGCCCTAGTACCCCTTTGATCCCAATCCATAGGAAATCTTCAAATTGCCCAGAAAAACTTATCAAAAATTTATATTTTGTTTTCAATGAAAAACTCTTAATTTCATAATTTTCATATCACTTTTTTCTTTTTTATTTAAAATATTATAACCAATTAACATACTAGATAACATTGTTTACATTCCAATGGTGCATGTTTAATGACTAGGGCATGAATGATTAAAAACCACAATAATTATCTCAGCATTCCCTACAAAGTGCCCCATTTGTTTTGTCTAGAGGAGGGGAGAGGAGAGGGAATGGAACACAGGGAAGGGAGAGGAAATGAAGAAGGAATGGCATCATACAGGGAGAAAAGCAAATGTCAATTATCATATTTGGGTTTCAGGTTCCAAAACCTGTTGAACAGGATAAACTATAATGAGAAAACAGATGTCACAGTCCAGGTAGACAGCTAGTTCAGTTTAACTTCATCATTCGGCTAAAAGATTAAGAGCTTCTCAAAAATATACCAAATATCGGGCCTACAAAAGTAATTTATTTCTTTGTAAAATTTACTAAGATTTATTCCTTTTGTAAAATGTAAAGAATGGACTGATATCACGAGCAGGTTTCTACTTACAAAAACAGACAGTAATTATGTCCAACGAGCACATCTAACACCATACTCCAAGATACACAGTGAAAGATTTTACAGGTGAGTCTCTCTTACTGATGCAAGGTATATATTTTACATACTTACTGGTATTGTGTCGACACTGGCTATAAAGTATTTAACACACATTTATAATTCATTCAGTGAAGATCTAACAGTAAGGGCAACCGCTTACTTGGGAAAGCATAGAAAATTAGTGTGAGGTAGTTCAATAAAAACCTAGTTTAATTTGTAAGTTATTGTGAGAAAAGAACATTGTGCAAAACTAATCCACAGGTAGTATTTCTCAGAAGTTTCAGTAACAAAGAGAATCTAAATTAGAAATGGCCAGAATATGTTACTCTTACTAGACTCTCCTTAAGAGCACTTAACTAAGAGCAGTTAGTTTGAAATTAATTAGGACTTTTGTTTTCCTTACCAGTTTTCTAATCGTACCCCAAACTACACACTTCTGCTTCAATGCCCTTATACATCTTCATCTTTCTTGCTATTAGGGAAAAATTAGTTTCCTCTGATTCGGGAAAAACCTAAGAGAGATCAGTAGAAACACAATGTATACTAAAATGTAAAGGATCCGGAGGCAACATTTAAGAGAGCTGCTAATGACATAACAGTAGTGTTTGGTTTTTCTACCGGTAAGAGTTTACTGGGGTCATGGGGCGTCATGCATTCACTCTACAGCTAATGTGTGACTAATGAACAACACTCACAAACAAACTACAACAGTATTTTTGAAAATAGACTATGTTTTTACCTCAAAATGTTGTACAGGCTTGTGCCTAGGCAACAATGAGTAGTTACATCTTCATAGTGTAGCACATACTGGCCGATAGTGTATACCAAGTCTTATCTGTAACCCCAAACGGCTTCACTTGCCTGCTGCTGATTTCACTATCAGATCATCCATGTCCTCTTCACCTTTACCTTTTTAGACAACACAGCAGGATTAGCATGGAACAAAATAATGAAAGGGCTTACGGGAAAGTCTGCTGCTTTACATATAATCAAGCTTCTTGATATTGTTAAGGGGTTTGTATGGTAGCCTTTTCACTTAAGAGGCTGGCATTTCTCTTAGGAAGTCTGGTGTGAATGCACTGTACCTTTACCAACCTGGAAGAGTGCATACCAGGAACAATCAGCAGCCGAGGGTGTGTAACAAAATGAGAACTGTTCAGCAAACAGTATGAAAGAGTTGAGATGCTTTGTTTATGTCTATTATAATTAAGCAATCCCAACAACACAATCATTTAACAAATGGTCAATTTATATTAGAGGGTAAACAGTAACCAGGAAGAAATATGTAGAAAGAATTACTGTCTCTTTCCTAACCTATAAAGTTAAATAATATATCTTGATCAAAGTAATTTTCTGACAGTAAGAGCATGGGTATATTAAGTATCTAAAGTTGAAAAAACAAAGTTATAAGATAAGCAAAGTGGCTTTACATAAGTACTGCTTGACAGAAATCTTATTTGTAATTTCTTAAAAAAAAAAAGTTTAAGATGTTTTAAAGGTTCAAAAGTAAAATAAAAAGAACTAGAACATTTTTAATTTAATACAGTCAAGAGAAGAGGGAAGGTTGTATTTAGCTATTGCATTTTAAAAAACCCAGGACATGCAACACTTAGACTGTGTTTTCAGGATATAACAAGTATTTTAGTCTACATGACTAGTAAGAGTTGATTTTCTCTGATCAACTGAAACATGCTGGTTGGCAAGTGGGAGCTGGCATTTACAACAAACAATACTGTAACAACACTTGGTTTTCCTTGCTTAACCAAAATCTGTATCAAGAGATGGCTTATCAGTGAGGAAACAGAAAATAAGGGAATCTTCTGAGAGCATGTCAGTTGTTAAAGTGCAATAGTGAAATAATCTATCCTATAGAAATAAAGCTAGTTAACTGTCAAACTAATAAAAACTAGGAACACACTCATGCTCAAATTTCTTCTGAAACTGTAAATCCAATCCTGTTTCTACAATTCAAGAGGTGTTATAGTCTTAAAACTTTAATTTGCCTAATTAATGCACCCTGTCATATCAGTAGAAAAGGGATTAATAAAAAGGCTGCCAACTTCAAAAGAGGCTAGAAATCATCACTTTAAACCATCAAAGACAAACTTACTATTTCAAAGCATATAAAATGGCTATTAATGTATTTTAATCCTAAATATTGCACATTAACAATGACCTAAAATACCTTACTCAAAACGAATTTTGCACTGAATATATGAATAACATGCCAAGTGGACTTTCAGACGCTGCACGCTGAGCCGCACCAGTTCTTGCTCCTGCTGGTCATTAATTCCATTGGGCTTTCTGCCTAGAACCTTTCACTTACTTAAGTATGCATTTCCAGTTCATTACATGAAATCCCTCTTGTTCCAAAAATAACAAAAAGTGCCTGGGGCATTATAGACAACATATTTCAGAGATAATGAGACTTCAATGACATTTTACTTAAGAAAAATTCAGTTATAGAGAAATAATTCTGCAGATATAAAATGTAAACAGTTAACATACAACTGTCAGGAGCAGCACCATTCTTACACTGTTCAACATCCACATTGTGTGTTTTATTGAAAATCAGGTATAAAAAAATGAAAGACTCAGACTAAATAACCACCAATTATGCCTGCTCTGCTCAATGTGAAGAAACAGTCCTTAGAAAATGATATCCTATATATGGCTGTGTGCTACTATTTTCAGATGAACGGTATATTGCTCATTTTATACATCACCTACAGAAATCTAAGTAGGCTTTGGAACCTCCCAACAGCTAGTATAAATATGATTATGCCACAGGTAGAATCAAATGGCCAGAAACACCCTGAGAACTGGTGCTCAACTGACTGACACTCTAACAAGAAACCAAATAGGTCCAAGGGCCCGAGGCTGCAGGAAAGAGAAAGACCAGACTCTAGATCATTGCTGGGACCTACAGCCTGAGTAGATTAACTCAGTGTATACAGAAACAGGCTCATAGCTAGTAAAGGTGAACCATCTGTTTATTTGCATTGAAATGTATTATTCATGAAGTATCCTCTTGACTTTACGTGATCATAAGCTTTGAGCATGCCACAAATTTGCAGAAAACACCATACTCTCTTACTTTACTTTTGGTGGGTGGGATGGGGGATAGGAGGGTGGTGGTAGATGCCCAACATCTTCAAAGACATGCTCTGAGTTATTCTACCATTTAGATGATGGGGATTTCGCCAAAATTCATGTAGGATTACTTACCAATTGTTGTAACTAAATTAGAATTGGCAAGTAGCAAATATTGGAGGTTTTTTTTAACACGTTCATCATTTACAGTAGTTATTCCTGAATATAACTGGCTACAGGTTATTTTCCCTCACTCCTCTGGGGTTATTTCATTGATAAGCACATAACCCTAAAGGATAGCATCATGAACAAAACATTTGAAATAAATTCTAATAAAAAAAACTATAAAAATCTTAAATAATTCATGATATAGGCAAGTCACCACATAATAGTTGCTTTGATAAACAAAATCTTACAAATTCAGTAAAAAAAAAAAATCAGCAGCATAAGATAAAGCAAATATGCAAAAATTTTAAACCATGATAAAATAATTAGGTTTACATTATACAGTTAATTACAGCAAAAATACAGTTTTGTTGCTGTTTTAAAACACAACTTAAGTTTTAAATTACATCACTTGAAATTTAAAAAAAAACTACTTTACTACAAAATGAATTCTACGTTTTTGAAAAATCACTCAAAAATAAGACCACTGAATTGTTTTCAAAGTAGTTCTATCAATGACTAAACAACTCCCCATCCCTCCCACCCCCACAAGGCCCAAGTAGTCATCTACAGCAGCCCAGAGGTCCAGCTGATGCTTCTAGACTGCTGTCTGTATCCGAGGCCAAAGTCGGATCTGTTGACATTGAAGACACATCATTGACAGACGATGATGACGATGGATGCTGAGAGCCATTGATCACTGCTGCACCTGTGCTATGAGAAACAAAACAGCAAATCAGTTGCAGACAGAGTTGCAGACCGAGCTACTTGTACTGTACTGACTACCTCCAGTGGTCAATAATTTTTCTTTTGGTTTTAAAAGGCTCACTAAAAATAATCACAAGTGATATTCAACACAACACTCACTTACAAACACTTTTCACTGCTAGCTACGAGGTAAGAATTCTGAAAATGCCTGGAAACCTGGAGTCCTGTCCTTTCTACTAATTTGTTTTTCATTTTCAGTTCAGGACAAGAATTGTTAAGTCCAAGCCATATTTAGAAATGGTCCTATGGCAAGACTCATGAATTGGCTTCAGACTGTGTGTGAATAACACTTAATAATACATGCAAAACTGTCTGCATTGCATTTTGTTGGAGAGACGATCTCAAAGGAATGTATGACTCAAACAGTTAAAAACTACTGCCCTAATAAATGTAAATTGGTGCAGCCACTGTGGAAAACAGTATGGAGGTTCCTCAAAAAACTAAAAAGAGAATTGCCATATGATCCAGCAATCCCACTCTTGGGCATATATCCAGACAAAAACTATACTTTGAAAAGATACATATACCCCAATGTTCACTGAAGCGCTATTTAAACAGCCAAGACATGGAAGCAACCTATATGTCCAACGACAGATGAATGGGTAAAGAAGATGTGGTATATATATACAGTGGAATACTCAGCCATAAAAAATAACAAAATAATGCCATTTGCAGCAACATGGATGGACCTAGAGATTACCATACTAAGTGAAGTAAGTCTGAAAGAGAAAGACAAATAACATATGATATCACTTATATGTGGAATCTAAAATATGACACAAATGAACTTATCTATGAAACAGAAACAGACTTACATAGAGAACAGACGTGTGGTTGCCAAGCAGGAGGGGGTGGTGGGGGAGGGATGGATTGGGAGTTTGGGATGAGCAGATGCAAACTATTGTATATATGTATAACTGAATCACTTTGCTGTACACCAGAAACTAATGTAATATTGTAAATCAACTATACTTCAATAAAATAAATTTAAAAAAAAACTACCCTAATAAATGCTCTATGATATCTTCTCACTGTAAAGTCCAAACAATCCTTCTGGTACATCTTGTTTTAAAGCAAAAGCCAAGACGAAGATTAAAATCATTTTAATTCAAAGGATCCTTAGTTCAACTGCCCCATTTGGTTACATGACTTGCCGAGCGACACAAGTGCCCCAGTTAGGTAAACTCAGGTCTTGTTATTTCAGTTCTAATAAGTACTTGGTAAATGCAAATATGGACTTATTAAACACGAAAGTAGGGGGAGACTGTTTCCTTTACCAAAAGTATAGCCTAACAAGCATTTCCTGGATTTTAAAAAGCAACAGGAATACTTAACCTATAGAAAAATCCTCTCAAGGGGGTTGGGTCAGGAAGGGAAGGGAATGACACTGTGGGGTGGGGAAAAGTTAAAGGTGATTCATGCACGAGGTAAGTGCTTTTGAACTACATGATCACTAAATAAGAGTCATTCCAAATTTGAGTATATTAAATAACGCAAGTTATACAAAAGTTCCTAAGAACACATTCATAGAATAAAAACCAATGGTTTTCAAACTGAGCAATAAGAATAGGGGTGAGTTTCAGGGACCCAATGATGTTAAAACTAAGCAGGTTGAAAACCACTGTTCCAGAACCCAGCACCTCATTGTTTGAAATTATCCCTCCTTTGTGTCCAATGACAAGCAATAAAAACACTTAAATATGAAAGGTCCTCTGAGAGCTTGTCTTCAAATCTAACAATGAAATAGCTAGGGAATGGGAATAGGCAAATCTTTAGGGCAGTGGGGCAGGGACTGGGAAACAGAAAGGAATGGAACCACAAGGGATAGAGCAGGTGATGGGAGGTGCACTGGGAAAGAAAAGCAGACTGGGTACTTCAGGCCTAATAGAAGAGAGGAAAAGGAGAAATATGATAACCTTCTAGACCCAAGAACCCATTAGGCTCCCAGCCAGAGTAAAATGAAGATACTAAACTTTTAAAAGTTCAATTGGTACACTATAGAATGCACCTTTTCTGACTAAAGAGTATACAATACTATGGCTAGCTTCAAAGACCTGTACTGAAACATTCAGATCATAAAAGCGTTCTATATACTTTTTCATGCCTCTACTTCTTTATCCAAATTTTATTTCATCCAAATTTTTTAATCTAATAATTTTTTTTTCACTTGAATTGATTTTACTTTTATTTAAACATCTTTATTGGAGTATAATTGCTTTACAATGTTGTATTAGTTTTAAATGCATCATAATTAAACAGTTAACTTTTTAATCTGAAAACCAAATACCTAAGGAAAAAAAAACTTGTTTACTTCTGACCTTTAAAGTAATATATTGGGTTGGCCAAAAAGTTCATTAGGGTTTTCCCGTAAGTTACAGAAAAACCCAAACAAACTTTTGGGCCAAGCCAATAGTAAATTCTCAATATCTGAACAGCAATAATATGGAAAAATCTTTAATTTCAGGTGTCTGGGTCATTTCCCTCTCAGTGACTCTACACACTCAAAGGCATGCAAACTCATTTTAGTATTAGCCAAACCAAAACAAAGATAAGAGGCAATCCAGAAGGAAAAATATTTACTTTTTAAAATCAAGTCGAAATGGTATTGTGATTATCTGATATTTTGAGTCATCAAATACTGTATCTTCCGTTTTTGCATATAATCAAGAACTGAATATTTTTATAACAGATTAATTTACTAACACTCTTCTTTGCCAGCTATAACTGAGAATCCAGAAAATGTCTAGAAACTTGCAGCCCTGTCCTTTCCACTGACTTGTTTTGTAACCATAGTCAAGTGTTGTCTAGGATTCAAATTTTTCACTTATAAATTAAGAACAAATACAACTGCTCTACGTATCTCATGAGATTATTAAGTTTACTCACACATCTGACCCTTAGGATGTGCCATTCACTAGGACAGTATGCTGAAGTATACAACTCTCCCTGATCACGGACTTCTCCAATTCCATTCAAGCCTCCATCATGAACAATTCACTCCTATGACTACTGTATATCAATACAAAGCTAATTAACTAACTTAGTTATTAAAGCATTTGTAAGATAGCTTTTGTTACAGCTAATTGTAGGTAAAAAGCTGTTGAAACCAAGTTATGTTTTCAAGAGGATCTATATTAAAATTTGGAAGACTGCATTCTTGATCAAGGTTTAAAAAACAAAGAATTAAAAGAACTCAAAATATAACCAAAAATGTCACAGGAAGCTACAAAAATTATTTAAACAAATATATGTTCATAGTACAACAAAATGGACACCTAAAACTATACCTATAAATCTTACTTCATTGATGCTAAATACGATATCCAATTTTTTTCTTAGAATGTATAGAATTTTAGAAGGATTAAAATGGCATAGTTTCACGCAAATTCAAGACCTACCTGTTGAAACATTACTCAGCCTTCAAGGTTCAGCTCAAATTTAATCTCTTCCCTAAAACTGCCCTATTCTCTGTTGCCAGCCATATGGGATGCTGGAAAAACCATGCCTCTGAAGTTACTGATAAACATGGCTTCAAGTATTGCTTTTCTACACAAAAGATTTATAGTCTTGTATCATTTAATTTTTCTAAACTTGTTTCCTCATCTGTAAAATGTGCACAACAACCTCTTCCTCAGGGTTCTGGGGGGGCTGAATGAAACAAAGTACAAAAACTATCAGTGTCTGTCATGTAGTATGTACTTAATATGTACATGTTACCTGTCATTTAACTTTTCCTTTAAATTGCTTTTACAAGTACTAAAATTTAATATAAGATGAGCTTATGATAAAAGAAAATGTTTAAATCCTGCAAACCAATGTTCTTAAGAGCTAGAATACCTTCTGACAGCAGTTTTAATGTTACTGCCTTAAACAAATCAAAAATTCAAAATGAGAAGGAGGTATCATGTACAAAATTGGTATCCCATACAGAATTTTGCCATGAAGTTTTAGTTTATTTATCCAAAGTAAGGATTGTTAAATCACAGAAAGGTAAATATATTGAATTGTGAGAAATTTCTTCTTTAAAGATAACAATGCCAACAACAACAACAAAATGTTTTAAATTTCTGTTCTTCAATGGGATGTCAGTATCAAAGAAAAAGATATGCATTTTATGAAGTCAGTTACTGATATACTAGTACAATGTACTGATAGAACACTGTACCAGTGCTTTCAAATTTACCACAGAAATTGTATTCCTTATACTTAATAAACTTTGAATACTAATGGTACTAAATATGGAAAAAACTGAAGGTTTCAGGCCACTGAAGATTACAACACAAGAAGTAAACTGTAATCTTAACTAAGCTTATATTGTAACCAACCTAAAGGAGAGGGTTGCCCCCGTATAACTCCATTCTTGGTTCTCTCCTCCAAGTCCATAACTTCTTTGTATATCAATTCTGAAAAAGAGGTGAACAAAAACTTTTCAAAGTCTGAGAGGCAATCTCCCAAGATATGTATGTTTTAAGTAAAAAATTTTTACACACATTAAGTACTTCGAATGGTGTTCCTGCAATGGCAGAGGGTCCAGAAGTGTCAGCCTAAGATTCAAAGGTGTTAATAACAATTTCTTGATCCTCAACCATGAATTATATTGAAAGAAGCAAAGTCTCTGCTGTAATATTCCGAAAGTTGGATTAATATAGAGCTGGGGTTAGAAGCTTTATCTTTTTTACTCCACCAGCACTTTGTACTATACCATATCATTCTGTACAGCAAATGCTAATTTAATTCTCTCAGTGAGGGCTTGAATCAAATTTGTCTTTAACTTCTATTTCCTGAGCCCTGGCATAGTACCTGGTACACTGTAGGTACTTACCCTGATATCTGTTAAAAGATTTCTATGCAAGAGTATGTGGAACCTTCTTTAATCAGAATAGAATATAAATATATTTTTATTAAAGGAAAAGAATCAGGTAACTATACTTTAACTCCTTCTGAGTTGAAGCATGACATGCTATGACTGTCAAGAAGATTTCTTCATTAGAATCTTGTTCCTTAACTAGGCTTCTGGACAGTGGGTGGACTGCTAGGAGGACTACTCCAACTGAAGAGTAACACCAGATACTGCCCTGCAGTGTGCCTCCTGCCCTATATGTCTTCTACATGATCCTGATGTCAAGGATGATGTGCCTTATGAGTCTGAATGCCGACTTAAGAAGAACCTTCTGGTGGATGCTAACATTGCCATTATTCATCATCTTCTCTGGGTCATAAAATCCTTTGAAAATTGCATAAAAGCAATGAACCCTCTTCTGAGAAAAATATATAAACAAAAAATGTTGCACAGAATTTCAAGGAGTCTGTAATTCTTTAAACTTTCAATAAATGATTTCTGATCACAGGGTATGGCAACATTTATGTTGATAATAAGGTAAAACAAGTGGATATGTTGGGATGAACAAGAGCTGGAGACACCTAAGTTTGCTTGCGATGGTAACCTACTTGGGCTGGGGAAGAAAAATAGGAAGTCTTGATAGAGGAAAGAATGGGAGATGCTTTTCTTTAAAGAAACAAAAAGGAATGATAAGCATTCCGGATAGGAGGATTAAAAAGAGAGAGAAAATACCCCTTTGTGAAATGGGACTGAGGCAGAAGAACCAAAGCTAATTAGGAGTACTACCTAGACAAAGCAATCTGTAGTTAATGGCTTCGGCAATGAATTTTTCTGTTATGATGCTAAAATTCTTAAGCAGATCTTGAAAAAGGGAGTTTGTAGGTAATTACTAAACTGCATTTGGGGCTAGGAGAAAAAGATACAGAATAAAGATAAACATGTTTACAGTAATCAAAAATCCCAGATATAACCATATACAAGTGAAAATACGATGTTTCACTGATTTTAAGATGTACTTTTTTCACAGTTTAATATCTTTGAAACTGGGTTGCATCTATAATCAATAGTGCAGTACAACTGGCATTGTTTTCTCTTTCTTAGTGATACATAATAGTGTGTTTTACAATTGGTGGCCTATTAAGATTCCATGAAATACCATAAATGTTTATTGTAAATGTAATGATAAAAAAATATCAGGTTAGATACTTTAATACATACTCTGATCTATAGTTTCTATACTCCTGTATATTACATATATAGATGCACTAGGTTCTACCCAATTCTATCATTCTGGTGGGCTCTACAGAGTCTAACTATATGTCTCCCAAAGTTGACTTAGCGAAAACTAATCTCTGGTTGTTCCTAAGAAGAAAGAATCAAATTCATTCCTCCCAAATAAATCTGTAGATGGATTACGTGCTCCGGTTTATATTTTTGCCTTCCAAGTATTTAGGTTCTTAGCTCTTAATAACATGTCTTCTGTCTACCTGATTTTAAGTGACTTGTCCAAAGTCATGTAGTTACAAAAGTGGTCAAAATATCAAATGACAACAATATAAATGGAGGCAAGCAGGATCTAAAAATTACCTGGCTGAAATGTCCCAGGCAATCTTTTAAAGAAAGAAATATTTTAACATTGCCATGACTTTCAAAGCATTATTAATGTTCAACCAAAGTAAAAAAATAAAATAAAACTATTAGATATGCAAAGATTAAAAATTAACTCACTCCACTGGTGAGGGTGGGGGTAAAAGAGACATTCCCATAAAATGCTGATGGAAGTGTAAACTGCTACAATTTCTTTGGAGAGTAATTGGAAATAACTGAAAAATATCCTTTGGCCCAGTGAATCTCCTTGTAGGATATTTCTTACAGGCATGTTCTCAGATGTGCACAAGAACACTGCAGAGTTGTTTGTAACAAGACTAGACACAACATAAATGCTCTTCAAATGGTTGTTAGATACAGAACCCTGTGACACAGCCGAACAGCAGATCACTAACCAGCTATTAAACCAAATGAGCCAGGTATATGGAGCAAGAGAGAAAAATCTCTAAAATATACGATTATATCAACAAAGCAAGTGTGCACTGTATACAACCATATGTGATTAAAACAGGGTGGGAGAGGAGAAGGGGGAGACATCAAACACACAAGTTTGTATTTTTGTAGACTATGGAAGAACATAAAAGTTCCAGAAAGCACAAATGTGTCTTTGTCTGGGGTGGGGAACAAAGACATTAGGATTAAGTCAGTGAGGGAAGGAGACACACTCTCTACTTTTGTAAAAATATTAAAATCATATTATCAAATATCAGTTACGAATAATAGAAAATATCTTTCACTTCCCTAAAACGATGAATAAATCAACATAGAAAGCCAGAGTTCTTTCAGCTTCATCTTAAAGAATCTGGTGAATGTTACCTTTCCACTCTTCTATTGTGTGTTCCCTTTCATCTAACTGCTTGTCAGGTATCTTTGGTGGTGGCTGAAAAACAAGGCAACAATAATTGAGTCAGTTTATTGGGAGTATATAAATTCTTTACAATTATTTGAAATACTAGCCAGACAGAAGGCTTGGAAAAATACATCATTAGGCCAAGATTGATCAATGATCAACACTGATCTCCTGTAGAGAGAACAGTGACAGGAGAAAAGATGTTTAACCATCTTTTTCTTTTCTTCCTGTTTTTGAAATTGTCACATTTTATTTATATCATAGAACTGTGCTATGCTTTGGATACAATAATTTGTTTACAACTAAGTTAAGATGTTTTCCCAAAGTGCTCAACATTCTAGCTCAGCATACAAGGTATCATGGCAAAAAGGCAAGAAACAGTGGGAGGGAACTTTATTTTGTGTAGGAGGTACTTGGATATGTTCATTCTCTTAAGAAACTTTTCATGCAAAAACAGAAAAACACCACCATCATTTATTATATTTTTATTTAAAATTAAAAAATATCCTCCAAACCTAACTTTAATTCTAACTCTAAGAGTATAATATGGTCTTCAAACATTAAAGAACTTACAGCTTCTGCTTCAGAAGGATCATACCAGACGTTGATATACGGGTGCTGGAGAGCTTCATCTACAGAAATCCTTTTAGATGCATCAATTACCAGCATTTTGGATAACAAATCCCTTGCCTGACTGGCTGCAAAAATAATGAGACGTTAATGTACACGTATCTCATAAAAGCTTTAAAATTATCAATAAATTTCAGAAACTTGAAATTATCATTTATTAAAAAATGTTTTAGACAGAATAGATTTACTATAAAATTAGGTCATACATATGATTAAAAAATATAAAATTACAAAAAAATAACTAAAAAGAACTAAAACCTCACATTGTTCCATTACCCAGAGACAATGATATGTCCCATGAGAATATGAATACACCCTCATAAACCCCCTCCACAACCACCCACCTACCCACAATGGAATTAAAGATATATGTTTATAAAAAGTACCTTTAAGTTTGTTGTGTTCTGAGTCAGCTGGGAAAAGTACATCAGGGAAGAGTTTCTCAAAGCTATATCCAGCATATTTAGGTCTGTTTTCAACATAAGTCCTTACTGTTGGTTGTAGTTTCTTCATGAATTCAGGACATGGTGTTCCAAGCTGTTCAATAACTTTATTCCACTGATCAATATCTAATATCAAGTAGCTAAGAAAAAATACTGTGTATCTAATGTTCAACATATTAGTCATATCCATATTAAAATAAGAAAATGGCAATTAAAAAATACTAAGAAAGAATGTGGCAGTTATAAATCTTACAGCCACCTTGCAAAAGGCAATGATTGTAGGTGGACAAAAAGGATCAGTAAACAAGCTTTGTTAACCTTATTTATTATGTGCATGTGTGTGTCTACTAATACTAATTTTATCATAAAAATGGAAGCTTAAATTCTAAATACAAAAATTCTAAATACACAAATTCTAAATACAAATGATAAGTGGCTCAAAGAAAAATGACAATTACTACCCATTAGGACTCTAAATGTAAACTGTACACAATTTTAGAATACAAAATTTGCCTTTCCTTCCAGCTTATCAGAAAATGTGAATGCATTTCCGAGAAGATAAGAAATATTTATTACATGTCCTGCATTTTTTGAGTTTTCTACACTAACAGAACACCAGTAGCAATAAAAATGATGGCATTTCCTTTTGCCATTCTTTGTTCAGCTTATGTTAATAAAATTCTTTTCAAGCTCTGAAATTTAAGAAAATGACTCAGTATTTTGGTTAAGGTGTAAGGTTAGAATTCTCTGGTCTCTTTCCTTCCAATCTTTAGCGTTTACACCTCAAACTCCTCCCCATGGACTAAGACCTAAAACTTTCCTATTGTAACCCAGTAAATATGGTTTTTCCCATTCCTCTTCCTAAAACAATTTTAAGTTTCACTAGCTCATAGACACATAACAGATCACTGTTACTATAAATATTAGTAGTCAGTCAGATGAACAAAAATCATGACCCAAATCTACTCATCACCATGTAAACTATTACTGCTGAAATTCTCAGATGAAAAGATCAGTATGTTATGTTGAGTAATGAGACAATAACCAAAAGACATAGAACACACAGCACATTAACAAAAAAGGAAGTGGGGAGGACAAAACAAAAGGATGACCAGAAGCAACAGACAATTCCAAAATTCATATTATGTCCTAAGTACTTCTAGACTTACTCAAGTGTATAATTATTAGAAAATTTAATGCAAGCCATGACTTTTGATTTAGGTTAAATAAATCAACTCAAAGCCAGCAAATAACTGTGGATAATTAACCCGAGCAGTTTTCAGAATTAACATATGAAACAACCAATAAATTAGGGAAAGGAAAGTCTATGTCAAATAGCAGGTGGTATTTTGAAAAAGTAATTTAACAATACTTTCTTATTAGGGAGAGACAAAATACATTATACCTGACCAAGCTGAAGTGCTGTCATACATTTTGACCTTTAGAAACTACATTTTAGGCCAAAGATAAGGATACGATCAGTACCTGGGAACAAAACACCACCTTTGATCATTTCTCCCATGATGCACCCAACTGACCAAATGTCAACTGAAAACAAAATGCAATGACATTAACATAAAGATTCTGGTTAAAATAAAAAAAAAAATATAAACATTAAAAAAAAAATCACACACACCATGTATACTTCAAAATTATAGAAAGCAGTATAAAATAAAAATGAGTGACAGTGAATGTGCTCTAACTACCAGCAGAGACTGTATTTCCTACTGCCAGATGCAGCCTACAAACATTTCAGCTTCATATCTCAACAATTTTTGAACTATAACAGCCACAAACTTTACGTCTGTTTAAAAAAACCCACATGTATGAATGTTCACTATATTCATTTTCATTAGAGAACATAAGGAAGTTCATCACCTAACTAATTAAACTGCTGCAGCAGCACAAGGATACAGTCCCTTCCTGGAAAGAGGATTTTGTGGCAAACCATTTCTCCCATAATGCACCCCACAGACCATAAATCCACTATATGTTTGCAGCACAAAAGGAAAAGCAAAGCAAAAGGTCGTTAAAATCAAAGAAGCATAATATGACTGCATTATATAAAAACTGCAAAACATCACCAAAAGAAAAAAGTGATTTTAATTTTAGCTAATGGAATAATTTAAAACACAAAATATTTGTCAAAAGGCTTTGATTCACAAAAGCAAATGTGAAGTGTGGCGTTTTAACTACGTATCTAATTTAAAGTGAGAGCTATGCACAGAAATCACATAATTTAAAAAACCTATACATTTTGCCCCTGAAAATTTATTTATAAAATATGAAAAAGAACCAAACACAAATCTTATAAGTAAGGCTGAAAATGTACATGAGGTAGCAAAATTAAAAAAAAAAACTCTTTATACTATTTTGAGGTTCAACTGTGCATTATACTCTCTCTTTAAGTCAAATAAAAGAAAAAAAGCATGAGCAGAAATAATCTAGTATATTAAAATACTTAACAAAAACAATGTTTCTATGAATAATTACAGTTAAAAAGTTAATCTAAAGCTCTTCAGAAATTTTCAAGTTGGAGTTCATAAATTCGTTTTGAGAGGTGCTATGTTTACTCTGAACTGAAAGTCATTTTTCTCCTTGGCAACACCATGCTGCATTTACTCTACTATCCCAAAAGGAACAAGTGCATAGAGAACGAACAAATAATCAATCAAAAAAACTTAGTAAAAGAAGTATATTTATGTTTTCCACCTAAAGTGTTTTAAACCCATAGAACCAAAACACTTGGTTTAAGAAGTTGGTTTTGGCTGAATACAGTATGAAAGTTCCCACAGATTTATTATCTACAGAGTCTCCTAGTGGACTTACTGACCCTTGCCAACTTTAATTTTTTTCTTTTTTTTTGTTGGCCACGCAGCACGCAGGATCTTAGTTCCCCGACCAGGATCAAACCTGTGCCCCCTGCGGTGGAAATGCGGAGTCTTAACCACTGGGCCACCAGGGAAGTCCCAGGACCCTTGCCAACTTTAAATGAGAGCTCTAGTCAATACTGAAAAGAATCTGCTAGACATAGAAATGGGTAATTTGAGGACCTCCACCTGTTTCATTAAAACTAACCACATACCCTGACATTTTATATCTTTGGGTTTGAAAATCAGACAAAAAGAGTAGGTGCTTGCAGTTTAATACAAGAGGGGAATGAGCAATTTGAAAGGAAAGCTTTAGAAACTTGCATTTGTTTTTGAAGTTTGAAGGCCCCGATTCTCTAATGGCAAAAGAAGAAAAGGGCAGGAATAGATGTTAGAAATATACCCTTTACCCATGCAGGAGGACTTGGGAACTTAAAGTCAGTACTTTCTCATACACTCATAAGGAGACTGTCAGTTCATTACAGAATTTTAGGAGCTAGATTAGGAACAAATTTTAGAAATCCTGTGGAACTAAAGTTTCTCTAAAATTTCACATTAAAATACATACAAATCTTTTTATATTTATGGCATAGTTCAACTTTCAAGGATAAAATTTTAGAGGAAAAGTTAACATTCATAAATCAGTTCAGAGAAAAATTTTTTCCAGGGTTTTCATTTTTTGGCAAAAATCTATTACAATAATTTTTCCCTGTGGACTTTATAGAGAATAGCAAGCTTTAGTTAAATATTCAGGACACAACTTATGTACATAATCTTAAGAAAAACATCTTAAAACAGATTTCAAAAGCTGCAAGCATGAGAGAAGATACTGTCTGAGTTAATGAAGACTTTCCTCAGAATATGATAAGCCTGATTCATGCATAAAACGAGTTTTACAGGGTCTAACTGCTTAGTCTATTTGGCAGTTTAAATATATTCCATTATCTCACACTTTCCAAAAAGCTATGAGCTGGCTTTCAATAAAAGACATATAAAATAAAGTTGTTAAAACACGTGGGGGTGGGTGAAAGGTGTTACTAAAAGGCAGAAGTTCTCATGTTTAACCTTGCTGGCTAATGTAGTTATCATAATTAAGCATTACATTTGACTCAGTTTCCTGGGGCCCCAAAAAAGAAAAAAAAAAGGCAATAAGGTAGATCTATATAATTCTTATCTAAGAAAGGAAAGCATGTCAATTCTTTACATGACAGTTTTTCTTGGTGGTAATTTCTGGTAGGGAGCTCCCAAGATCACAATTATAGGACAGAGTGCCACATTATACATTATCTGTGACAATCAATGGTTTTACAGCAAATACAAAAACAATCTTCATGATGGTCACTTAAAGCAGAAATTCTCAAAAAAAAAAAAAAAGAGTCTAATACTAAATCTAGCTCACTGGATTTTACGGGGTTTAAGGCAATTTTAGGTAAAGAGTAAGACAACAGAACAGTATGTTTATTTAAGAACAAGAGAATAGTAGTAAATATTTAAAGTGTTTTTAATGAGCTCAGAAAAGAAAATTAAGCTAAAATCCTCAGTTCAATGTTATCTTTTATAAAAAAGAATCCCAAAAATTGACTTGATACAGTTTCCTGATTAAAAGTGAACTGCTGTTTCAGATTCTTTGCTAGAAAAAATGTCTAGGTCCTATTCTAGTAAGTATTTTGGATTAAGTTACCACATTTAAAAAGTTATAGTTTAAGTCAATAAAATCCTGTGTAGACTTATTCATCTCTTAAATGACTGAGATTCAACAAAATTTCTTAAGTATAAATATATATATATATTTATGCATAAAATTTTTTTAAATTCATTAACTACATGCCTGATAATGTTCTTCAACCTTGATTCTAATGCTGATACATATAATTGACTATACTCGCACATAATAATGCCATTTCTTTAAGGCTGGACACAAGGGCTCTGATGAAACACTGTTTTCTCCGAAAGGCAACCTTAAATTAATTATCCATCAGCTATGCAGAATGGCCTTATTGCAGCCCTTAAAGTTTGCACTAAGTGCTACTGCTATTAACTTTAATGTCATGGGATTGGAAATGTGTGCAAATATCACTAATGCAAACTTAAGATTTCTTGAGCCCATGTTAAGAATGCTCATTTTAAAGTTACAGGCAAGAAAATGGCATATATTGTTACAGGGGCCATGGCAACAAATTCTTTATCTAACGGTAGTTTGATGATTATGTATTTGTATTTAAATAAACAGGGGCCCCAAGTTTTTCCAAACATTTATGACAGAATTTGTAGTTACTTTCAAACTCTTGATAAACATCATTTCATACAGTGATACATTTAACTCTATGCATTTCAATTTAAGTATTTACATAAGAAATCTGTAAACAAAAGCAAATAAATCAGAACAGTATTTCAAGTAAATAGTGTTTGCTGACCGTTTTCTTTGTAGCCCATCCCTAGGATGACCTCAGGTGCTCTGTAGTAGCGAGTCACTACGTAAGGTGTCATCATAAAACTAGTTCCTGCAGTCCTGGCCAGTCCAAAGTCAAGAATCTTCAAAGTGCAGTCTGATTTTACTACTATATTACTGGGCTTTAAGTCCTTCAAAAATAAAAATTAAAAAAATGGCTGCTATGATATAAACAAATATTTTGCAGTCCACAAGTTATGAGATCACTTATAAAACAATTCATGTTTACTGTTCATTTTTCTCACTGTAATTGTTATCACTGCACAGATTCATCATAATAGGCAAATCTGAGAAGTTAGCTTGATGGCATTTTAAATTTATGAATATATACAGTTATTAGAAGTTAGTAATGCTTTATTTGCTAGAAATTATGATTAGCTAGAAACTTTCAATCAAGTGGTGTGAAAGCAATTTGGAAAGGCATCTCAAAGCTCACGTAAGAACTATTACGGTAAAAGTAAGAGAGAATTCATAAGTTAGCATTTATATGCACTTGTATACTAAATTACCAGCTTTTAAAAGATCCCATTTTAAAGTCAAAACAAGCTTTATATAGATACTATATACCAACAATGGGCCATTCTATGTCAATCCAAGCACATGTCACTTGACCTTTGAAACCAGCAGATGTTCAACTCTAAAGGATTGAAGTAGTCATTATGAGTCCTTCCATCACTGATTTCCCACCCGAAATCATACAAATTTGTTCATAAAATTTTTGACTGCCAGTTGAGGTAGGACACCATTGTCTTGGTGCCACTAATCCATAAAATTACTTGCTGTTGATGCTACCAAATAATGTCTTTGTGAAGAATTTCCCACCTGAACCCAACCTCAAGGAATTCTGTGCTATGATCATTAAAAGGCAGCAGCATAAACACTCATGGCTTCAAGTTCAACCCATCTTGCCTGTTAGCTCCCATGAATTCTATTATGAACCAAGAGACCAAAGAAAGCAGTATAATTCACATACATTGAATACCAGTGATTGATGTAACACAAAATAAAGCTGGCCTGAAAGATAATAATTACTTTTGTAATGTCTATATCTAGAGAAGCATGTATGCTGTCTTTAGCATATTTTGATATGCAATCATGGATGGGTTAGGCGATATGTAATCTATAGGTTTTATCAAATTAAAAATAGATATCAACAGGCTTATTGAAACAGAAAATGAAATTTTTCATTATTGCTATCCTGTAAATACGTTGTCACTATTTCCAAAATACCATATCTCTGCAAAGTAACACTGCATGTTCAAAAATAAATATTATGAGCTTTGATACTATTTCAGTGTCTATAGTGTTGGTTAATGATTAATGGCTCTTCATACTACTGCATTCTAGTCTAGAAATAAGATTTCAACCTTAAACACTTTATTTTGGAAAGATTAAGAACAAAATACAATTTTTAAAAAATAGACATCTTTTGTTAAGGAAAAGAAACTGTCAAAAAAGAATATCATCTGAAATTCATCCTTGCATATCAAGATGTACCTTTCTACAGATGTTTAAGTTGCATTGCTATCTATACCTGTGAAGGATAACTGAACTTGTATGAATGTGTGACAGATGTAGTGGACTAACAATAGTCCACCTTCTCTCCCACATTTTTCCAGCCTGTGATTAATTCTAGTCAATGGGATGTGAGTGGGAATCAAGAATAGAAGGGCCAGTGCATAACATCCTTTTGTCTCTTGCCCTGCTTTGGTGATTAGTAACATTCTAGATATTGAGCTGCTGAGCATCTATGTATGGCAGAGTCCTCACCCCACTAGGACCTGTACTGGACACATACTGTGGGAGATAAACCTTGGTTGTGTTAAGTCACTGAAAACTCAAGTGTTTATTTGTTAATAACCTAGTTGTGATATTGTGATTTATAATAAGAAAACCATATTTGGTCATTGTCCCAATTACTGGCACAGAGCTCCTAGAACCCTTGGAATTTCCTAAGTGATAAGAGCAATAAAGGTGAAAGGAGTGCTTTTTGTTATTCATAAGAAGTACCTTTCAACTACACCAGAGTTGACTTAATGAGGTTACTTTTGGAAAGTCCCAAAGGATGAGGCTGGTTGCCAGGGAACCAACAAAATAATCAGAGGGTTGGAACTTTCAGTCCCACCAGCCCCCAGACCTCCTGGGAGGGGAGAGGGGCTAGAGACTGAGTTCAATCTCCAATGGCCAAAGATTTAATCAATCACGCCTATGTAATGAAGCCTCCATAAAAACCCAAAAGGACTGGTACAGAGAGCTTCCGGTAAACACATGGAGGTGCTGGGAGAGTGGTGCACCCTGAGAGGGCTCGGAAGCTCCGTGCACCTTCCCACATACTTTGCCTTATGCATCTCTCCATTTGACTCTGCCTGAGTTATGTCCTTTGTAATAAACCAGTAATCCAGAAAGTAAAATGTTTTCCTGAGTTCTGTTAGCCACTCTAGCAAATTAACTGAATCTGAGGAGGGGGTTGTGGGAACCTCCAAATTATAGCCTGGGATTATGATTGGCACTTGAAGTTGGGGCAATCTTGTGGGACTGAGCCCTTAACCTGGAGGATCTGATGCTATTTCCAGGTAGATAGTGTCTACCTGGAATTGAGTAAAATTGTAGGATACCCAGGCTGGTGTCCAGAGAATCTGATAATTGTTTGGTGTGGGAAAAACTACCTCACATCTGGTGTGAGAAGCATTATGGTAGTAGTGTGAGAGTAAAAGAGACACCTAAGAATGTTTTCCGTTACACTAGTCTATTCTGACTAACACTGAAATTGATGACAGGAGTATGGTGTTACTATTATAAACACAGGATCATACCTTAGTAGTTGAGCAGCAGGCAGCAGGGAAACTAATATCAAAGGTTGGAAAGGTGATCCAGGTTATAGAGCAGCAAGACATTTCATGACACTGTCACCTACAATAACTTGGAAGGCACAGCACTTGCATAATGAACTTGAGCTCTAGAACAGGGGTTGGCAAATTAATGCCTGCCTGTTTTTGTGAAGAAAGTTTTATCGGAACACAGTCACACTCATTCATTACCTACTGTCTATGGCTGCTTTTGTGTTACTATGATAAAGTTGAGAAGCTGTAACAGAGACTGTATCTTATCATCTGCAAAACCTAAGATATATACTATCTGGCCTTGCCTTTACAGAAAAAGTCTGCTGACCCCTGCTCTAGAAGGAGATTGAAAAGCAAAACCTTAGTAGTGGGTATAGGTGGCTATTTGCTACAAATCAAAGAACTAGCCACTTCACAAGAAGAAATAAAAGGGAACAGAGAATCTAGAATTTCAAGGCCTTGCCATTCTGGGAAAGCTAAATGCTACTAGACCTTTCAAAAAGAAAAAAAGAAAAAAAGAAGAAATGGCGGGTTGCTCAGCAAATATCTCCACCTCCTAACCCAATATACTTCTTCACCTTATTGATGGGCCTGCAACCAATTCTGGCCAATGGAATGTGAGGAAATGTGATGTTCATCAAATCTGAAGAGAAGTTTTAGATGTGCTTGATTGATTTAGCTTGGCTCTTGCCCTTCTTTCACCATGAGAAAAGGATGTGCCCCAGGGAGGCACTCCTTCAGCCTGGATGCTGAAACCTGGACATGAAACAAACCCTGAACCTGATCCCATGATCTGGAGCAGTGCCACAAAGCCAACCTGCAGATCCCTGAGCAAGCAATAAATGTTGTTTTAAGCCACTGATATCTTGAATTTGTTTCTAATGCACCATTTTCACATAACAATTCTGAAAGCCTTTGATGGAAGAAGACCTGAAAAATCTTTCAATTGATGAAAATACCTCAGACTTGCCAACAGAGGCCTGAAAACATAAAGGTAGACATTAAGTCCAAGAATATACAGCCAGTGAGCTACCAGATGTGCTTTGAAAAGAACTGTAATTAAAGAGATAAGAAGTCTCCTGAGTTTCTAAGAGAGATGTACCATTTTAAAAAAACAACTCCTTAAGCCTGTGACTGTTCTAGCCTTAAAACAACGGTTCTCAAATCAGGGCAATTTTGTTCCCAGGGGATATTTGGCAATGTCTAAAGACATTTTTGGTTGTCACAGCTGGGGAGTACTACTGGCATCTTGTGGGTAAAGGCCAGGAATGCTGCTAAACTTTCTACAATGTACAGGACAGCCCCTCAAAAGAAAGAACTATTCATCCAAAATGTCAATAGTGTCCAGGTTAAAGACTGTCTTAAAGTGACACTTGGGCCTCCAATCTTTAACAGATAGGAACCTGTGAAACATGGGCAGCCCCCAATGAGAACACACTTTCCAATACCCACTTCAGATATACTCAAGAAGGCTAGCAGAAAAGACTCTCCACAGGGTGGAGCCAGGTACCGCAGAGAAGAGTGGACAGAGTGCTCCTTGCAGAGATCAGATTCAGGGTCTAATCAAGGAGTAGTCTTCCCCACCACAAGGGCAAAAGGACGCTAACAAGGTCTACACAACAGAATTCCAAATTACAAATAAATAACGACTGCATTTTTCAATTTCCCAAATGGGATTGTTTATTGTAGTTACCCTGACCCTGTTTGACCACCATATCTAGAGAATGGGGAGAGGGGGAGGAGATGCAAGTGACCAGATAATTTGGTCATTTTAGTTCTAATATTTCTGGACCAAAAGGAGAAATATCTGGATTAATGTAGAGATTACTATGTATCACTTAGCACTAAATGCCTTGATAGGCTAGGACTCTGGGTTATCTTCCCTAAGGAGGGGGTGACTAGGTACTAGGTGTGGAATAAGGAAGCAAAGGAATGCTTGATAAGCAGAGCAGAATGGCACAGACCATTCTGAAGTCTGCCTCCCCCCATTTCCCAGTTCCCTTACAATGAGGCAGGTCCTTATGACTAGTTCTGCCCATGGCCTTAGACCCAGTACATTCCACCTGGCTTTTTCTTCCCCTGACACAGGGACCAGCAACTATCTAGATGCTGGAGCCTTATACAGCTTAGCTTGGATCTCTGAGCAAATATGTGGAACTCCATTCCCCACCCTGACTTGTACTGAACCCCTAAAGGATGAAAGCTCAGGTTATTTTATCAAGCAAGTAATCTCAGACAAGCAGAGAGGGTAGGTAAGGGTAAGGGGAATTTAGGAGTAGAGCACAGAGGTGAGTATCAATTGTGGCCTCAAGACCAGCTGCAGAAATGGGTGCTATGGTTTATCCCATTAAACTTCTTGTAACTTGCTCAAGGAACAGACATCAAATAAAATCCTGGAAAAACAGTTTCCAGAACTTACCGTATGAAAGAAGTAGGAACAAATGGCACCAGGGGTGGCCTACGGTGGGTGCTATGATACCTGCTCTGAGCCTGGGTTCAGGACTTAGGCACTCATTCTTCCAGCTTCTAGCAGTGTTGACTACTGACAGTTTTTAGCAAATCTCTCTCCAGGAACTGCCCTCAGCCACAGAGAGCCACTTTTTCCAAAGTCTGCTCTCCAAGACCAAGGTCTGCTTGAGTCACCAGTTGAGGCCTCTAGAGTGACTGCATCCCATTTCTCCCCTATGTCTATTTTTTACTTCTTTTACTCCCCACAGATGTTGACCCTGAGGGGACTCCCCATTAAACTTCTTACATGTCAATATATCTCCATCCTTGAGTTTGTTTCCCAAACAGCCTGATCTAAGATAAAGGCATATTTTTCATCATAGGTAACAGACCCCAATATGTCTCTAATTAGCTCAAATTTATTGTGTAAATTTTCTATAGTTGTACTATATTTTAAACACTTTATCTGTCTATACGAATGGAGTATGTTAGAACATCCCAATAACTATCATTGCGTTCGTGCAGTTCTTCTATTTTCTACAGTTTAAGCTTGGCAGACTGCAACACTACTCCACGTATAAAGTTCTTGACAGTTATTTATCCGAATAAGTGTATTATACCCTTTATCCTTATAAAATGATGGTTTATAACAGTATTCAACTTCACCTCATTAAATAGAGATATCCTTGTTTTCACATTTGTATTCTCCCAGTACATCTTTGCCAAAACCTTTGCTGTCAGCCTTTGGGAGTTAGCTACAACTGTCTGCGTTATAGAAACATATACATGTTGGTGGTGGGTTTGTGTGTAGGTCAAAATCTGACCTTTTAATGAAGAGGTAATCGCATCTACAAATTATGTTATATATTGGTCTTCTGTAATTTAATGTTTCCTTTTTATGCTTCTTACTGTTTCTTTTGTTTTCAACCTTCTGTCATTTGATCTATGTGTCTGTTTTACCCACCTGCTACCCTCATTAATTTGAAAATTTTCTATTTGGAAGATGTTACTTTACTATAATCAAATTAACTTCCATGGTTACAGATTACTTTCCTGATCCATAGGACAAAGTTAACAAACGAAAACAAAACCCAGAAGTCTAACTCACTTGCTTGTAACAATATATGAGCATGGGATGAGGAGGATAATGTACTCGCCCATCTAAAGAGATTTCTCTTATGTTGCTTAAAGATGGCATTTACATATAATATTATAGCAGTTTTATATGGAATATACAAAGCAATTCAATTAGAATGATAACTAAAGATAAGCCTGAATATCTCAGATACATAATTAGTTTAAAATAGTTAACTTGAGCACAAACTATGTATTTATTTCCTTTTATGAGTTAGGCTATTTGATACAAGGTAGCATAGAATGAAGACATAATTCCACTGAATTAAATAATTTTTCAAGAAATTCCTTTCAAATTAGATGCAACACTTTTAAAGAATAAGCTAGAATTAAAACTAAAATACAAAAACATAGGCCCACACAAAAACTTGCACACAAATGTTCATGTCAGCATTACTCATGATAGACAATGGTAATAATCCCCTTAAGTGACAGTCCCTTAAGTGATGAATGGATAAACAAAATGTGGTAGATCCATATAGTGAAATGTTATTTGGCCATAAAAGGAAATTAAATACTGATACGTGATACGTATGTGGATGAATCTTGAAAACATTATGATAGGTAAGAGAAGCCAGCCACAAAAGACCACATATTACATAATTCTATTTATATGAAATGTCCAGAATAGGCAAATATATGGAGACAGAAAGTAGATTAGTGGTTGTCAGGGCTGAGGTTGAAGGGGTCAGAGAAGAATGGAAATTGAAGGCTAACAGTACAGGATTTCTTCAAGGGGGACAAATATGTTCTAAAATTAGATTGTGGTCATGGTTATACAACCTTTGAATATAATAAATAATCCTGAATTGTACACTTTAAATGGGTAAATTTTATGGTATGTGAATTATATGGCAATAAAGTAGTTAAAAAACAGAGTACAAAAATATAAAATATTTCAGAATATGTAAGAAACACAACACTGGTGAATACTTAATTGTATGTAATTGGTAATGATAGCAGGATATTTTATATACTGCTTCATTTAAGAACAAAAATAACCTTATATTAATCTATATAAATCAGTGAAATACATCACCACAAGAATATGATGAAAGGCAGTGATGTCAGCAAAAATGGCAAAGAAGTAGATAGCTCCACAGAAGATCAGAATAAACTTTTTCAGAAATGTGAAAATAGTCAAAGGTTTACAACAACCAAGTGAACACAGAATCGAGAAAAAAACAACTTAAAAACAATAGAAAATATTTATGGGTGGTGTTTTTATTAGCCCTTGCCCTACCCATCTCCCTGGCTGGCTGGGTGGGTGGGGGTTCTTGAAGAAAGCAGCCTGCATTCTTAGTACTGGACCCCAGTCCAGGGCTGGACAGACAGCATTTCTTGAAACCACTGCAAGCCAAATAAATAACTTACTCTGTCTGGAACGAAACATCAAAGTTGAGGAAAACAAGACACAGCATACCATCAAGCATACCAACAAACACTTAATGGGAATCCCAAAAGGAGAGAAGAGAGAAAAAAGGGCAGAAAGAATACTTGAAAAAATAATGACTGAAAACGGCCAAATTTAATGAAAGACATGAATCTACAAGTTCAAACTGCTCAATGAACTCCAAAAGGATAAAAAGCAAAGAGATCTGCACTGACAATCATTATACTCAAACCACCAAAAGACAGACAATCTTGAGAGCATCAAAAGAAAAGCAACCTGTCAATTACAAGAGATTCTCAATGATATTAACAGATGGTTTCTCAAAAGAAATCATGGAGGCCAAAAGGCAGTGAAATGGCACATATAACGTGCTGAAAGAAAAAAAATGCCAAACAAAAATTCTATATCCAGCAAAAATATCTTTCAAGAGTGAAGGAAAAATTAAGACATTTTGGGATAAATAAAAGCTAAGGGAGTTGGTTCCTAGTATACCTGCCCTAGAAGAAATGCAAAAGGGAATCTTTCAGGTGAAAATAAAGGACACTAGACAGTAACTTGAAGTCATATAAAGAAATAAAGAATACTGGTAAAGGTAATTATGTAGGTAAATACAAAGGTCAGTATTATTGTATTTTGGGTTTTTAACGCCTATTTTTTTCCCAATATGACTTAAAAGACAAATGCATTAAGCAACTATAAATCTACCTTAACAGGAACCCAGTATATAAATATGTAATTTGTGATAACAGCAACATAAACGGATAAGGACAGGTTGTATAGAAGCAGAGTTTTTGTATACTATTGATGCTAATGTGGTAATAATTCAAAACAGATTGTTGGGCTTCCCTGGTGGCGCAGTGGTTGGGAGTCTGCCTGCCGATGCAGGGGACACGGGTTCGAGCCCTGGTCTGGGAGGATCTCACGTGCCGCGGAGCAACTGGGCCCGTGAGCCACAACTGCTGAGCCTGCGCGTCTGGAGCCTGTGCTCCACAGCAGGAGAGGCCGCGATGGTGAGAGGCCTGCGCACCGCGATGAAGAGTGGCCCCCGTTCGCCACAACTAGAGAAAGCCCTCTCACAGAAACGAAGACCCAACACAGCCATAAATAAATAAATAAATTTATAAAAAAAAAAACAAAACAGATTGTTATAAGTTGAAGACATTAACTGTAACCCCCAAGGTAACTTTTAAGAAAATAACTGAAAAATATACAGAAAAGGAAATGAGAAGAGAATTAAACAGTACACTGCAAAAAAAGCAATTGAACACAAAAAAGGCAGGAATGAAGGAATTAAGGAACAAAAAGATATGACATATAGAAAACAAATAGCACAATGGCAGAAGTAACTTCTTCCTTATCATTAATTACTTTATATGTAGATGGATTAAACTCTCCAACTAAAATCAGAGAATGCTAGAAAGGATAAAAGAAACATGATTCTACTGTAAGCTATGTAAACAAGAGACTAACTTTAGATTCAAAGGCATAAACAAGTTGAAAGAATGGAAAAAGATACTTCATGCAAATAGAAACCCAAAGAGAGATAGAACAGCTATACTAATATCAAACAAAACAGACTGTAAGTCAAAAGTTGTTACAAGAGGCAAAGGAGCAAAATACATATTGATAAAAGGGTCAATACATCAAGAAGATAAAGCAACAGTAAACATATACATACGTAACAACAAAGTCCCGAAACACCTGAATCACAAACTGACATAATTGAAGGGACAAGCAGACAATTCCACGATAATAGTTGAAAACTTCTATAACTTACTTTCATTAATTGACAAAATAACTAAACAAAAGATCAATAAAGAAATAGAGAACGTGAACAACCCTATAAACCAACTAGACATAACAGACATATATAGAATACTCCCTCCAAAAATTCAGAATACATTATCTTTCTAAAGTACACGTGGAACATGCTCCAGGATAGATCATATGTTAGGCCACAGAACAAGTCTCAATAAATTTCAAAAGACTGAAATCATACAAAGTATCTTCCCTGACCACAATGGAATGAAGCTAGAAATCAAGGAAAAGGAAAACAGGAAAATTCACAAATTTGTAGAAATTAATATTCTTAATCTTAATGGGTCAAAGAACAATTCACAGGGAAATCAGAAAATACTTTGAGATGAGTGAAAATGAAAACTGAATATACCAAAATTTAGGTAATGCAGAAAAAACAGAGCTTGGAGGGCAATTTTATAGCTGTTAACACCTATATTAATTAAAAAGAAGAAGAAACATCTCAAATCAATAACCTAACATTCCACCTTAAGAAACTAGAAAGAGCAAACTAATCCCAAAGCAAGATGATGGCAGGAAATAATAAAGCTTAAAGTAGAGATTAACAAAATAGAGAACAGAAAAATAAAGAAAATCAACAAAACCAAAAATTGGTTCTTTAAAAAGATCAACAAAATAGATAAACCTTTACCTAGACTAAGGAAGAAGAAAGAGAGAAGATACAAATAAATAAATTAAAAAATGAAAGTTGGGACATTATCACCAACTTTATAAAACAAAAAGGATTGATAAGAAATACTATGAACAGTTGTATACCAACAAATTAGATAACTCAGATGAAATGGACAACAGATTATTTCCTTCCTAGAGACACACAACATTACCAAAACTGACTCAAGAAACAGAAGAGCTAAACACATCTATAAAAAGTAAAGACAGTAAATCAATAATCAAAATCTTTCAAACAAGAAAAGCTCAGGACCAGATAGCTTTCTGGCAAATTCTACCAATCATTTAAAAAAGAATTAAGACCAATCCTTCTCAAACTCTTCCAAAAAACAGAAGAGGGAGAAACACTTCCTAACTCATTCCAAGGTCAGCATTACCTTGATACCAAATCCAGACAAAAACATCACAAGAAAAGAAAACCACAGGCTAAGATCACATATGAACACAGGTGCAAACAATTCACAACAAAATGCTAGCAAAACAATTCCAATAGCATATCAAAAGGATTGCAGCACCGCAATGAAGAGTGGCCCCCGCTTGCTGCAACTAGAGAAAGCCCTCGCACAGAAACGAAGACCCAACACAGCCATAAATAAATAAATAAACAAATACTTAAAAAAAAAATAATAATGACCTTCGATATATGTTAATGACATTAAAATTTCCTTTAAAAAAAAAAAAAAAAAGGATTGCACATGATGACCAAGTGTGACTTACCCCAGGAATGCAAGGGTAATTCAATACACGAAAATCAACTAGTATAATATACCACATTAATTGAATCAAGGAAAAAACAAATATATGATCATCTCAAATGATGGAGAAATACATTTGACAAAATCCAGTATCTTTTCATGACAAAAACACTTAAACCAGGAATAGAAGGTATGTGCCCTATGTAAAGACACGTGTGATATTTGCCCTCAGCTACACGTGATCTCTAGGCCAGTGGAATGTCTGACTGACAGCAGTGTCTTTGTTTGCCTGGGAGTTTCTGTCACAGGACAGTCTAACAATGTGATTTATAACTGGGGCTTTGGGACACATGTCAGTTCCAACCTCTGGAGAAACAGGAGAGTAAAGGTATTAGTGTGAACCTTAGGAAGCGTTGGAGACTAAAAGTCAGCCAGGCAGGCAGTATGTGCCTGAGCAGCAAAAAAAACTTTGGAGTGAACTTTCCTGGCTGGCAATACCCCACACACATTCTCATACTTTGTGGCTGGGAGGAAAAGGACGAATGACTGAAATCTCCATGACTCTCCCACATTCTGCCCTATGCATCTCCTCCTTTGGTTGGTTCTAATTTGTATCCTTTAGCTGTAATAAAACTTTTAAGTGTAGTACTTTTTGGAGTTATGTGAATCATTCTAGTGAATTACTGAACCTGGGAGTGGCTGTGGGGACCCCAAATTTGCAGCCAGCTAGTCTGAAGTGAGGGTAGTCTTTTGGAGTCTGTACCCTCTAACTGCAAAATGTGATTAGCTCCAATGCAGAAGGAAACTTACTCAGACACATAAAGAGTGAAATCCCACAGGTAATATCACACTTAATGGTGAAAACTGAAAGTCTTTCCCCTAAGATAAACAATAAAACAAGATGCCCACTTTTGTCACTTCTATTCAACATTTTACTGGACGTTCTAGCCAGAGCAACTAGACAAAAAAAGAAACATAAGGTACCCAAATTGGAAAGGAAGAAATAAAACTACTGAGCAGATGATGTGATCTTATATATAGCAAACTGTAGGAAAAAAACCCTATTAGAATAAACTGAGCAAAGATGCAGGATATAAGACTAACACACAAAAATCAGTTGTGTTTCTTATACACTAGCAATGAACCATCTGAAAGAGAAATTAAGAAAACAATTCCATTTATAATAGCTTCCAAAAGAATAAAATACCTAGGAAAAGGTTTTAACTAAGGACGTTAATTAAAACTACACTGAAAACTATAAAACATAAAAGAAGATCTGTCATAGACTGCACTGTGTTCTTCCCTACCCAAATGCAAACATTGAAGCCCTAACCCCTAATGTGACTGTATTTGGAGATCAGGCCCTTATGGAGGTAATTAAGGTTAAATGAAGTCATGAGGGTGGGACCCCAATACAAAAGAACTGATGTCCTTATAGAAAAGAAAGAGACACCAGAGTTTGCTCTCTCTTCCTGCATGCACAGAGGAAAGGGCATGTGAGGACACAGCAAGAAGGCAGCTATCTTCAAGCCAGGAAGAGAGATCTCACCAGAAACTGAATTTATTTGCACCTTGGTCCTGGACTTCTAACCTCCAAAACTGTGAGAAAATAAATTTCTGTTTTTTAAGCTACCCAGTCTGTGGTATTTTGTTATGGTACCCCAAACAGACTAATACAACCTAAGTAAATGGAAAGACATCCTGTGTTCATGAATCTGAATACTAAATATAGTTAAGATGGCAAAACTACCCAAGCAATGTACAGAGTCAATGAAATCCTTATTAAAATTCTAACAGCCTTTTCTGCAGAAATGGAAAAGCTGATACTCAAATTCATGTGGAATCACAAGGGGCCCTGAATAGTCAAAATGATATTGAGAAAGAATAAAGTTGGTAGACTCACACTTTCCCATTTCAAAATTTTCTACAAAGCTACAGTGATCAAAATAATGTGGTACTGATATAAGCACAGACACAAAGACCAATGGAATAGAGAACTACGAGTCCAAAAATAAAACCATAAGTCTATGGCCAACTGAATTTCAATAAGGGTGCCAAGACCATTCAATTAGAAAACAATAGTCTTTTTAATAAACGATGCTGGGATAACTGGATTTCCACAAGCGAAAGAATGAAGTTGGCACCTTATCTCATACCATATACAAAAATTAACTCAAAATGGGTCAAAAACCTAAATGTAAGAGCCAAAACTATAAAACTCTTGATGGAACACTAAGGGTGAATCTTAATGACCTCAGATTTCACAATGGAGTCTTACATATGACACTAAAAGGACAAGCAACCAAAGAAAAAATAAACTGATTTTCATGAAAAGTAAAAACATCTGCATATCAAAAGAGATCAAGGAAGTAAAAAAAAACAACATACAAATTAGGAGAAAATATTTACAAATTACTTATCTGATAAGGGTCTAGTATTCAGAATATATAAAGAACTCTAATAACTCAACAACAAAGATAAACAACTCAATTAAAAAATGGGCAGAGCTTGAATAGACATTTCTCCCAAGAAGATATATAAATGTCCAACAAACATGAAAAGATGCTCAATGTCATTAGAGAAATGCAAGTCAAAACCACAATGAGATGCCACTTCATACTCACTAGGATGGCTAGAATGAAAAAGTCATTAAGTATTAGCAAAGATTTGGGGAAGATGGAACTTTCGTGCACTGTTGCTGGGAATGTAAAATGGTGTAGCCACTGTGGAAAACAGTTTGTTCGTTCCTCAGAAAGTTAAATATGACCCAGCAATTCAACTCCAAGGTAGATACCCAAAAGAACTGAAAACAGGAACTCAAACAAATACCTGTACCTTAATGTTCATAACAGCACTATCCACAAAAGCTAAAAGGTGGAAATAACCCAAATGTCCATGAATGGATGAATGGATAAACAAAATGTGGTAAATACATACAACAGAATATTAATCGGTCATAAAAAGGAATGAACTACTGATATATGCTTCAATATGGGTGAACTTGAAAACACTATGCTAAGTTAAAGAAACCAGACACAAAAGGTCATATATTGTATGATTCCACCTGTATGAAACATCCAGAAGAGGTATATCCATGGACACAGAAAGCAGACTGGTATATGCCAGGTGCTGGGGTGAGAGGGGAATGGGGAGCTACTGCCTAATGGGTAGGCGGTTTTCTTTTGGGGCAATGAATATATTTTGAAATTTGGTATCGGTAGTGGTTGCACAATGTTGTGAATGCACTAAATATCACTGAATTGTACACTTTAAGATGGTTAATTTTATGTTACATGAATTATACCTCTATGATTAGAAAAAGAATATGATAGTTTTTTCTACTAACCCGATGAATAATTCCAGCAGAGTGAAGGTGCTTGATTCCACACAGCATCTGATAGAGAAGGTAGGACATTCTTTCATGATCTAGTTCCATCTGAATCACTTGACAAAGATTTGCATCCATGAGCTCCATGACTATGTAACTTCACGGGTGAAAAAATATGACAGCTAAAGTACACAGTAACAATCGAAGAACAATGTATTAACAAAATATTAATTATCACACTTACACATCTTGAAATTCTTCTAGGGATTTCTGTGGTGTAAAAACATTCAAAAGGCCAATTATCTGTGGCAAAAGCAGAGAAACAGGAAAATTAGAAATTCCTTAATATTTTCATTTGGGAACTGCAAATACGTGGATTAAAATAAAGCCACCTTCAGTGTAAAGTTTTTCAAGTCTTATGTTCTAAGTTTAAGTAATCCCTTTTATTTTATATATTAAAACTTTACGGCCAGGGGTTGGGGGCAGGGAGGGAAGCAGAGCACAGAGGATCTTAAGGGCAGTGACAATACTCTGAATGATACTATAATGGTAGATATATGTCATTGTACATTTATCCAAACCCATAGAATGTACAACACCAAGAGTGAACCCTAATGTAAACTATGGACTTTGGGTGATAAGGAGGTATCAATGTAGGTTCACTGATTATAACAAATGCACCACTCTGGTGGGGGATGTTAATAATAAGGAAAGCTGTGCATGTGCAGGGGCAGGGGGTATATGGGAAATCTCTGTACCTTTCTCTCAATCTTGCTGTGAACCTAAAACTGCTCTAAAAAAACAGCCTTCACACACACACAATATCAACAGAAGAGCTCCACAAAATCCATTCCATTTATGAACATTCAATTATCAAGAACCTACATTATACAATCCTCTACATAATTTGTAAGCAACTCTTAAATACCTCCTGCCAGCTCTTATCCAACTCAATATTTCTATATAATCTCAGCCCTTCTGCCCCCTGGTTTTTCATAATACTGCACTTTCCCAGTTTTCCTCATTTCCAGTCTATTCCACTAGTTTATCCATAGGCATGCTCTCTTTCCCACTATTTTGTTTTAATCCTCCTCCTTTATCTGTACCCTTTTCCTGGGTGATACTATGTATGTCTTTTTCTCCAAACATCTCTATGTGGATAATTTCCAAATACTCATTAAAAGTCCTTGCTTAGTTTACGAGTCTCAGATTTTCACAGCTACCTCACATGAGGTCTCACAAAATAATATAAAATTGAACTCATTATCCTTCCAACCCAAACCCCTTACTTTTCCAGAGTGTCTTTTGTTTTACAATAGAAAGCTAAAAGTGATTTTTGACTTCTTTCAATATTTGTACCATAATAAACATTTAAAAGAATGCCATCCATTCTTTTGTTAGTCTGAATTTCAACCTCTTCTTTTCACTCCCTGTGCCACTATTTATACTGAGGATTCTAACATCTCATTTAGACTGTTCATGCCATAGTAACTTCTAACACTTGGTTCCCTAACAACGGTTTTCTGCAAATCCAGCTACCATTTTACTGCTTATAATATATGGTAATGAAAAGACCTGATCATATTACTCACCTTCTCAAAAACCTAATGCCACCAAAAAAAGAAAAGCCAAAACTCCCTTGCAGTACATTCAAAGCCCTCCATAACAGGATATCAACCCACTTCTTCTCTTGCTAAGCTCTCTAGTAAACTTGACACTTGAGCAAGAATATTGTTTTCAAAAAACTGTCAAGGCCTTTAAACATACTATTCCCTATGTTGGTCATTTACCTACGAAACTACTAAAAAAACCTTCAAGATAGGCCTCTTTTGTAGGGTCTGACAACCCCTAGTCCTTGACAGACCTGAATATTCTACTTTGTCCCCACAATATCTTATATGTTATTATGGCATTTAACACACCGTAGTATAGTCTCCCTTTCACAACAGCCTCTTATTCCCCTTTACAATTCCAGCATTCAGGAAAACACCTCACACATATTTCTGAAATGTCTGTTGACAATTATACATAGGAATGGGAATGTTTTTCTAGACATAAACTTCATGAAAGCAGAATCCATGTTACTCATTTAAGCGTAAAGCTTTGCTTATATAGAAGGCATTCAAATATATGTTCAGTGAATAAATTCAGAAAAGTACTTTTCAGATCAGAGAGGGTAAAACAAATTTGTTTAAGACAGAGGAATAAGTATCTAGTTGTTCTAAACGAATTCATGTCTCCTAACCAGATAAACTGTACACTTGGAGACTTGGAGAATTAGTAAAACCATTCCCATTAATATCTGGGAAATCCCAGAGTAGAAGACAGGTGTTAAAGATGAAAGGCATACAGAGACAGAAAGGAGTTTAGCAGTTGCTTAGAACTAAGGAATATGGAAGATGGGGGAATGAGAGCTAAAGGAATGGCGTCTCTTTTTGAGGTGATGAAGATGTTCTAGAACTGACTGTGGTGATAGTCACATATATCAGTGAATATACTAAAAACCACTGAATTAAATGGATTAGTTGTACGATATGTGAATTGTATCGTAAGAAAGCGGTTATATAAAAAAAGATTAAAAGGGACAGTTGTCTTGCTTCTCAAAAAGAGAAATAAAGAAAATTACATCAATCATATACTGGACAAACAAAAGTCAAGGACTGATTAAGTGGGTGGAATATGACTACTTTAAAAGAAGTAAAAATTACTAGGAACACGTAAAAATTCACTGGGAAACTTTATACTTCTGTGAATAAAAACAACAACAGCAATAGTAACAACAAAGAACAGCAGCAGATCAGAGAAATGCAACCAGATATAATATATGAAGATTTCAAAAAGGCATTTTTGAAAATGTCACTAATAACAATATCCTTGTGAATAGGCTGAAGAATTGGGAGATATGGGCAATTTTTATAGTTAGAGATGTAATTTTTACAGGTTGCTAATGAACTAATCCAACTCTTATGAAGGCATCCTGAGCAAAACTGGTAAGTGAAGCCAACAAGTGAAAAATCAGAACAAAGAAGAAAGCAATCCCCAACAGTCTAGTAAGAGGAGCCAGATTTCACATATGAAACTGAATAGGGAGATACAGAAAGTACTATACTAAAGAATGGGAAAGACCTATTAGCTGGTCTATGACAAAGAATAACTTGCTTATTAGATAATGTGAGTCAAATGGTGACCAGATTTCCAAACAGGATTACAATGTCCACAGTTAAGAGATGACATGCCTCAGCTCCTCTCAGAGGATTCAATCAGACATGCAGTACTGTGTACCAGGTGACATATCCAAGTGCATTTGGAGATAAGTGACCAAGTTGAAAAGGAAACCCAAAACCATCTATGAAAAGAGTGGAAAATGCACAATATGAATGTACTTAGCACTACTGAATTGTACATTTAAAAATGGTTAAGATAGTAAGTTTTATTGTTCTTGTATTTTACCTCAATTTAAAAAAAAAGAAGAAGGGAATGGGAAAAACCAGAGATGTTTAGACCAATGAAGAGATGATTTGCACAAAAAGGCAAGACATTACAAAAGCATCCATCCATCAGGGAGTGGAAAAATTCCATTACCATTCCTCTTTTCCCTATCTTTATTCACATTCATTCACTGAACAAGTTAGGTTTTGAGCACCTATTCCGTGCAAGCACTCTTCTAGGTGCCAAGGGTATTACCTGGATGAATCTGTGCCACCTCCACTAAAGGGTTAATCATGTGAAACAAGCTTTCCATGCCCTCCATTTAGTTGACAGAACCATCTTTCTTTGCAGTCACCCAGGCTCAGGAGGTAGGTGTCACTGGCCGTCTCTCCCCAATGCAAAACCAAGGTAATGCCACCACGACATTGCCACGAAACAGGCTCCAAGGGGTACGAGCAGTTCTATTCCAGGGCAGGAGGCCACCAGCAAAATCTTGACAAGCAACACACTTGGCTCCCATCTAGAACAAGAATGGCTGACGCAACTTCTTCCCGATCACTGACTGACTGTAATCTTTATCTCTATGCCTTTTTTTTTTCTGGTTAATAAAATAAGTTTATTTATATATACATGGTAGCTGAATTCTGTGGATAAGGAAAAATAAGTCATACATCTCACATATGTATATATAACATATGTATCTCTGATTACATATATTATATATAAATTTTACTTTTCAAACAGATTTCTTTCTCTATATACACACACACATTGATATTTTAAATGTAATCGCCGACAGAAATATTATGATAACATTACTTAACATGAGTTTGGTGATTGTCTCAATGCCTCTTTTTAAATACTATTCTTCCTCTCTGGGAGGCTTCCTTCCTTCAATAACCCAATTTTTACTCCATCTTTAAGAAGTAGTCTAGGTCCACCCTTCCCCAAAGCTGTCCCATTTCATTAAAGCTCACAACAATCTTCTTTCTCCTTAAATCTCAACACTTACTTTCCATCTGCCATAATTTTTTTTTGAATTTTATTTAATTTTTTTATACAGCAGGTTCTTATTAGTTATCCATTTTATACATATTAGTGTATACATGTCAATTCCAATCTCCCAATTCAACACACCCACCCTGCCACTTTCCACCCTTGTTGTCCATACGTTTGTTCTCTACATCTGTGTCTCTATCTCTGCCGTGCAAACCGGTTCGTCTGTACCATTTTTCTAGGTTCCACATATATGCATTAATATACGATATTTGTTTTTCTCTTTCTGACTTACTTCACTCTGTATGACAATCTCTAGAGCGAACCACGTCTCTACAAATGACCAAATTTCATTCCCTTTTATGGCTGAGTAATATTCCATTGTATATATGTACCACAACTTCTTTATCCATTCGTCTGTTGATGGGCATTTAGGTTGCTTCCATGACCGGGCTATTGTAAATAGTGCTGCAATAAACTTTGGGGTGCATGTGTCTTTTTGAATTATGGTTTTCTCTGGATATATGCCCAGTAGTGGGATTACTGGGTCATATGGTAATTCTACTTTTAGTTTTTTAAGGAACCTCCATACTGTTCTCCATAGTGGCTGTATAAATTTACATTCCCGCCAACAGTGCAAGAGGGTTCCCTTTTCTCCACACCCTCTCCAGCATTTGTTGTTTGTAGATTTTCTGATGTGAGGTGATACCTCATTGTAGTTTTGATTTGCATTTCTCTAATAATTAGTGATGTTGAACAGCTTTTCATGTGTTTCTTGGCCATCTGTATGTCTTCTTTGGAGAAATCTCTATTTAGGTCTTCTGCCCATTTTTGGATTGGGTTGTTTGTTTTTTTAATATTGAGCTGCATGAGCTGTTTATACTTTGTCCGTTAATTTGTTTGCAAATATTTTCTCCCATTCTGAGGGTTGTCTTTTCGTCTTGTTTGTAGTCTCCTTTGCTTTGCAGAACTTTTTAAGTTTCATTAGGTCCCATTTGTTTATTTTTGGTTTTATTTCCATTATTCTAGGAGGTGGATCAAAAATGATCTTGCTGTGATTTATGTCAAAGAGTGTTCTTCCTATGTTTTCCTCTAAGAGTTTTATAGTGTCCAGTCTTACATTTAGGTCTCTAATCCATTTTAAGTTTATTTCTGTGTATGGTGTTAGGGAGTGTTCTAATTTCATTCTTTTACATGTAACTGTCCAGTTTTCCCAGCACCACTTATTGAAGAGACTATCTTTTCTCCACTGTATATCCTTGCCTCCTTTGTCATAGATTAGTTGACCATAGGTGTGTGGGTTTATCTCTGGGCTTTCTAACCTGTTCCATTGATCTATATTTCTGTTTTTGCGCCAGTACCACCTTGTCTTGATTACTGTAGCTTTGTAGTATAGTCTGAAGTCAGGGAGTCTGATTCCTCCAGTTTCATTTTTTTTCCCTCAAGACTGCTCTGGCTGTTCAGAGTCTTTTGTGTCTCCATACAAATTTTAAGATTTTTTGTTCTAGTTCTGTAAAAAATGCCATCGGTAATTTGACAGGGGTTGCACTGAATCTATAGATTGCTTTGGGTAGAACAGTCATTTTCACAATACTAATTCTTCCAATCCAAGAACATGGTATATCTCTCCATCTGTTGGTATCATCTTGAATTTCTTTCATCAGTGTCTTACACTTTTCTGCACACAGGTTTTTTGTCTCCTTAGGTAGGTTTATTCCTAGGTATTTTATTCTTTTTGTTGCAATGGTAAATGGGAGTGTTTCCTTAATTTCTCTTTCAGATTTTATATCATTAGTGTATAGGAATGCAAGAGATTTCTGTGCATTAATTTTGTATCCTGCTACTCTACTAGATTCATTGATTAGCTCCAGTAGTTTTCTGGTGGCATCTTTAGGATTATCTATGTATAGTATCATGTCATCTGCAAACAGTGACAGTTTTACTTCTTCTGTTCCAATTTGTATTCCTTTTATTTCTTTTTCTTCTCTGATTGCCATGGCTAGGACTTCCAAAACCATGGTGAATAATAGAGGTGAGAGTGGACATCCTTGTCTTGTTCCTGATCTTAGAGGAAATACTTTCAGTTTTTCACCATTGAGAATGATGTTTGCTGTGGGTTTGTAATATATGGCCTTTATTATGTTGAGGAAGGTTCCCTCTATGCCCACGTTTTGGAGAGTTTTTATCATAAATGGGTGTTGAATATTGTCAAAAGCTTTTTCTGCATCTACTGAGATGATCATATGGTTTTTATTCTTCAATTTGTTAATATGGTGTATCACACTGATTGATTTGCATATATTGAAGAATCCTTGCATCCCTGGGATAAATCCCACTTGATCATGGTGTATGATCCTTTTAATGTGTTGTTGTAGTCTGTTTGCTAGTATTTTGTTGAGGATTTTTGCATCTATATTCATCAGTGGTATTGGTCTGTAATTTTCTTTTTTTGTAGTATCTTTGTCTGGTTTTGGTATCAGGGTGATGGTGGCCTCATAGAATGAGTTTGGGAGTGCTCCTCCCTCTGAAATTGTTTGGAAGAGTTTGAGAAGGATGGGTGTTAGCTCTTCTCTAAGTGTTTGATAGAATTCACCTGTGAAGCCATGTGGTCCTGGACTTTTGTTTGTTGGAAGATTTTTAATCACAGTTTCAATTTCATTACTTGTGACTGGTCTGTTCATATTTTCTATTTCTTCCTGGTTCAGTCTTGGGAGATTGTACCTTTCTAAGAATTTGTCCATTTCTTCCAGGTTGTCCATTTTATTGGCATAGAGTTGCTTGTAGCAGTCTCTTAGGATGCTTTGTATTTCTGCGGTGTCTACTGTAACTTCTCCTTTTTCATTTCTAATTTTATTGATTTGAGTCCTCTCCCTCTTTTTCTTGATGAGTTTGGCTCACGGTTTATCAATTTTATCTTCTCAAGGAACTAGCTTTTAGTTTTATTGATCTTTGCTATTGTTTTCTTTGTTTCTATTTCATTTATTTCTGCTCTGATCTTTATGATTTCTTTCCTTCTACTAACTTTGGGTTTTGTTTGTTCTTGTTTCTCTAGTTCCTTTAGGTGTAAGGTTAGATTGTTTATTTGAGATTTTTCTTGTTTCTTGAGGTAGGCTTGTATCGCTATAAACTTCCCTCTTAGAACTGCTTTTGCTGCATCCCATAGGTTTTGGATCGTCGTGTTTTTGTTGTCATTAGTCTTTAGGTATTTTTTGATTTCCTCTTTGATTTCTTCAGTGATCTCTTGGTTATTTAGTAACATATTGTTTAGCCTCCATGTGTTTGTGTTCTTAACGTTTTTTTCCCTGTAATTGATTTCTAATCTCATAGCATTGTGGTCAGAAAAGATGCTTGATAGGATTTCAATTTTCTTAAATTTACTGAGGCTTGATTTGTGACCCAGTATGTGATCTATCCTGGAGAATGTTCCATGGGCACTTAAGAAGAAAGTGTAATCTACTGTTATTGGATGGAATGTCCTAAAAATATTAATTAAATCTATCTGGTCTATTGTGTCATTTAAAGCTTGTGTTTCCTTATTAATTTTCTGTCTGGATGATCTGTCCATTGGTGTAAGTGAGGTGTTAGGAAGTCCCCCACTATTATTGTGTTACTGTCGATTTCCTCTTTTATAGCGGTTAGCAATTGCCTAATGTACTGAGGTGCTCCTATGTTGGGCGCATACGTACTTATAATTGTTATATCTTCTTCTTGGATTGATCCCTTGATCATTACATAGTGTCCTTCCTTGTCTCTTATAACGTTCTTTATTTTAAAGTCTATTTTACCTGATATGAGTATTGCTACTCCAGCTTTCTTTTGATTTCCATTTGCATGGAATATCTTTTTCCATCCCTTCACTTTCAGTCTGTATGTGTCCCTAGGTCTGAAGTGGGTCTCTTGTAAACAGCATATATATGGGTCTTGTTTTTGTATCCATTCAGCAAGCCTGTGTCTTTTGGTTGGAGCATTTAATCCATTCATGTTTAAGGTAATTATCGATATGTATGTTCCTATTACCGTTTTCTTAATTGTTATGGGTTTGTTTTTGTAGGTCCTTTTCTTCTCTGTGTTTCCCACTTAGAGAAGTTCCTTTAGCATTTGTTGTAGAGCTGGTTTTGTGGTGGTGAATTCTTAGCTTTTGCTTGTCTGTAAAGCTTTTGATTTCTCCGTTGAATCTGAATGAGATCCTTGCAAGGTAATCTTGGTTGTAGGTTCTTTCCTTTCATCACTTTAAATATGTCATGCCACTCCCTTCTGGCTTGTAGAGTTTCTGCTGAGAAATCAGCTGTTAACCTTATGGGAGTTCCTTTGTATGTTATATGTCGTTTTTCCCTTGTTGCTTTCAGTAATTTTTCTTTGTCTTTAATTTTTGCCAATTTGATTACTATGTGTCTCGGCGTGTTTCTCCTTGGGTTTATCCTGCCTGGGACTCTCTGTGCCTCCTGAAGTTGGGTGGCTATTTCCTTTCCCGTGTTAGGGAAGTTTTCGACTATAATCTCTTCAAATATTTTCTTGGGTCCTTTTTCTCTCTCTTCTTGTTCTGGGGCCCCTATAATGTGAATGTTGTTGCGTTTAATGTTGTCCCAGAGGTCTCTTAGGCTGTCTTCCTTTCTTTTCATTCTTTTTTCTTTATTCTGTTCCGTGGCAGTCAACCCACCATTCTGTCTTCCAGGTCACTTATCCGTTCTTCTGCCTCAGTTATTCTGCTACTGATTCCTTCTAGTGTATTTTTCACTTCAGTTATTGTATTGTTCATCTCTGTTTCTTTGTTCTTTAATTCTTCTAGGTGTTTGTTAAACATTTCTTGCATCTTCTCAATCTTTGCTTCCATTCTTTTTCTGAGGTCCTGGATCACCTTCACTATCATTATTCTGAATTCTTTTTCTGGAAGGTTGCCTATCTCCACTTCATTTAGTTGGTTTTCTGGGGTTTTATCTTGTTCCTTCATCTGGGAAAAAGTCCTCTGCCTTTTCATTTTGTCTATCTTTCTGTGAATGTGGTTCTCCTTCCACAGGCTGCAGAATTGTAGTTCTTCTTGCTTCTGTTGTCTGTTCTCTGGTGGATGAGGCTATCTAAGAGGCTTGTGCAAGTTTCCTGATTGGAGGGACTGGTGGTGGGTAGAGCTGGGTGTTGCTCTGGTGGGCAGAGCTCAGTAAAACTTTAATCCGCTTGTCTGCTGATGGGTGGGGCTGCGTTCCATCTGCCATAATTTGACAATTAAACTTTTACTGCTTTATCACATCTGATATTTAACTCTTTATGTATTTATTTTGTCTTCAAAATAACACTGTAAGCTCCCTCAAAAAGGAGTCTAATCCTCAATTTCCATAAATTTTTTCCCTTGGTGCTAATCTACTAACTCCAATACACAGAGGCTTGCACATAGCTAGCTCTCAAAATGTGGTAAATTGTGTTTTCTGCAATCAGAAAGTATTGAGCTCTTTATAAACTCCTTTGGACAAACACCACAACACATCTCCAGTCAGATGCTTTGGGTTTAGTACTTCATAAAACTGTCCCTTGTACAATGTACTCCTAGTTTATTTCCTCTCATCTTGGAGAAATCATTCCATTAAAATAATCATAAAAGTATCAGTATGCTTAATATAAGTTTTAAAAAGTGTAAAGGGGCCAAAGTCATAGGTTTAAGTCTTTATAATCATTAGAAAATAGAATTAGGAATGTTTTACTAATTCCATTTAAATATTTTTTAAAGTTTCTGGTAAACTGCTTTATCCAATATTATTAAATAAAGTTCCAATGTCAAAGAATAATGGGAACAATTTCATCTCTGTGCTCAGGCTCCAGTTTTCCGAAATGTCAGCTTAATAGAAAACAAAAAAGCAGAAGATGAGATCAAGCCTAAATAAAGTTCTAAAACATCTATCTCTTTAAAACTCCTTTTGCAAATTAAATGTCAGAAAATTACACAATCTTAATTTCATAAGCTATTTTTCTTCTAATATAATTTAATAAAGTTCAGAAAAATTTATATATCCCTTTAAGCATTGCTTCAATCCAAAAGAACAATTTAAAGCACCCACTATTTTAAAAGATTTTTATATTCATGTATTCATGAACAAATCTTGATTTCATTTATACTTAAGAAATTTTCTAAAATGTTCACTTACATTTTTGTGATTTACACATTTCATAAGAACTAGCTCTCTGTAAGCACGCTTAGCATGAGTTTGATTCTGAAATGGCCGGCTTAGCTTCTTGATTGCAACATTTCTTTCAAGAATGGCATCATAAGCTGCACTGTAATAAGAAATTCAAAAACAACAAAAAACTTAAAAATCTGCAAAACTGAATTTATGAAACATTCATGTAGATTCCTCACTTTCTCCAAAGATAAATGCATTTGAACCAATTTCCAGCCCTTGATGCTCAACATGTCTCTTCTATACCTATTAGAGCATATTCCAACAGTGTACAGCATTGTTAACTGTTTCTTAAAATGCTAATGGATTAAAAGTGAAAATGGACTGTGAAGAAAGAGACTGCTTGTTCCCTGGGTGTCATCCAAGATCCACCTAGCATACAATGGGCACTCAATGCACAAATGTTTAATGAGTATTCAGGTCTAATAGATAGCTTAGAGCCCAAATGAATCCCTCACCCCAAATCTGCACCAAGGAAAGACAGGATAAAGAATACATGTGGTCATAAATTCTACTCAAAACACCTGTTGAAGAATTCTACATAAGTACATCACTTCCTCTTTAGACACAACAAAATGAATACAGAAGAGGAAAGTGCATATAGAGGCATCTATACGAAAGATTATTTTATAAAAAGTAAACACTTAAAATTTGTTTTGGAGGAGAAATTAAAAATCAAGGTATTTATAAATATAAATGCCAGATTTCAGGACATCAGAAGCTGTTTCATAACTATTAATGAAACATCTATAATTCTGGGAAATATAACACTATACTCATTAACTCTTCATATCTTCCTCTACCATATGACTCTGACCAAATGGCACATTTTGCAAATGACAGGTCAAAGAACGTATAGCACAAGTAAGGTAAAGTGTCTTAAAATTATAGAATATTATGATTAAAAGAGGCTTTTAAAAATCATTTGGATTAATGACTGCCTGATATAGGGCCAGAGAGGTTAAGTAATTTGTCCAAGGTCAGCCAGAAAGTTAAAAGCAAAGCTGAGACTAGAAGACTAAGACATGAGGTCGTGCTTTTCATACTGGACCACCTAACATACTATAAAAGATGAGTTCTGTTCATATAATATTTGGAAAGTCACCACACTGCTGATTAAAATTATTCTCTCACCTATCTGGAAACCTGAGTTTGTTCTGTGGCAATCTTACTATATCAAATACAGTGAAGAAATTATGTATTAAGAAATTGGTACTGCATAAAAGGACACATCTATACATTCTATATATACCATTAACTATTGCCTATATACATATATATACATACACACCAAAACATACATATTATAATCTTTACTTAGAAAATGCTGTTATTTACAGATATGTTCTTCCCAAATTAAAAAAAAAGCAAAACAAAAAACATTAGGGGTCACATAAAATGATAAGTTTTGACTGTTTCAGATAAAGTATTTTATTTTTAACCATTAAATTCATTCCTATTAATTTTTTATCTGCTATATCAAGCTCTAAAAATACAAAAATTCAAGTATTTGATTGAACTATTTTGTATCCAAGGAAATTAGATTTCTAATTATTGATTCTTTTTTTTAATTAATTAATTCTTGGCTGCATTGCATGTTCGTTCATTGTGGTGCGTGGGCTTCTCATTGTGGTGGCTTCTCTTGTTGCAGAGCACAGGCTCTAGGCGCACGGGCTTCAGTAGTTGTGGCTCACGGGCTTAGGTGCTCCGCGGCATGTGGGATCTTCCCAGACCAGGGCTCGAACCCATGTCTCCTGCATTGGCAGACAGATTCTTAACCACTGCGCAACCAGGGAAGCCCATAATTATTGATTCTTAAATGTGCACAAATTAGAAACACCTGGGGACTCAGAGGCCCCAATCCAGACCCAATGAATCTTACCATCTATAACTGGGGCCCAAAATAATGCCTTTAAAAAAAAAAATTAAGTTCTTCAATTGATTCTGACAGTAGTACAACAGTGAGTTTAAAAAAAAATTTTATTATTTGTCTATTTCATAGTGATGTTTTGTGAAGGAATAAGCAAAAATTGGAAGGCATTTATTCCTTAGGACAGGGGTTGGTTACCTTCCAAAGCAATTAAAAAAGAAAATTCTGGTACACAAATTTCAAAAAGCACTTGTCTGAGGATAAGTGAAGGTAAAGGAACATAATATATTTTTAAAATACTATTAAGTATTTTATAAATAATATATTCCTCACAACAACCCTGTATACTAGGTGGGAAAACAGGCTTTAGAAGAGTTAATTTGCCATGTGAGTCACAAAGTTAATAAATCAGAGAGCTAGAATCTGAACCAAGAGTTCGCTTTCAGAATTCTTACCATATTGATATTACCACATCATTTTCCTTAAATTTAATTTGTGGATGGTTAAATGTGATCAGTTAAAATGACAACCAATCAGCCAATAATGCTTTATAAAATGACCCAGCTTCTGTAGTTTGTGATAGTATAAATTACTTTAAGAATACAGAAAAGAGAATAAATGCTACAGTCCCCATTACACAAATGTTTGATTCTAATATTTTACCATTATTCCTCTGAACTTTTTTAAAAGAAATATATTATTATAGGTAAAGCCCCCTTCCTTCTCTCTATTCTCAGAGGTAAGTACTATCCTGAGTTTGGTGTTTATTAATGTTTTTATACTTTTGCATACGTAAATATATGGTACTGTTTTGCATACTTTAAACTACATATATATATATATATATATACAGTATAATAATGTATGTATATTCTACATCTTGCTTTTAAACTCAGCGTTACATTTCTGATTATCCTTGTTGATACATATAAGCTCCAGTTCATTTTAAATGTTGTAGAGTATTTCACTGTATGATTATTTTTTATTCTCCTACTGATAGATTTGATGCTATTACCAATTTTTGCTATTTTAAATGGTACTGCAAAGAACAGCCCTACATATGTCTCTTTCTGTACATATGCAAGAGCTGTATGCAAAAGTTTTTCTAGAACCTGGGAGAACTGCAGGGTTGTAAACACTTAGGATTTTTTAATAGATTCCAAAACAAATCTGCTTCAAGAAGAGGTAATAAAGATATAATTATGCTTGAGTGAGGCTTAGAATTCCCTACAACACTAGCTTATTATGCTAACTTAGTAACCTAAAATTATTAACAGAACTGTCCCAAAGAGTGTTTTGATTTTCAGTTTATAAGGAATTATGCTGATCTATAAAGCCTAGGCCTTTTGTAAAAATTAGCTTGTAGATCAATTTTAAAGATACATAGGAGTTTTGAAACACATACAGTGACATATTAGCTGACTTTATTCCCCAGTGTAAAATAAGATTTATGATATTCCAGAATTTCATTACAGTGTAAAAGTGATGATTAAGTGAAGCTTCTTATTAAACAATTAGCTATGGGAATAAATGTATACATGGAATTAACAAGCATGCCACTTATTCTTTCCTGATACACATATCTATCTTTACATGGCTTACGACCAAGTATTTAATCATAATTTATACTTAAAGATGACAGAGCTGATTTATAAAATTATGTTTTATGAATAATAAAAAAGCCATTAATCTCAGAACAAAACAACTTACCGTGTTATAGCTTTAATTTAAATTTTATAGTTTTAATTTTTTGAGGCAAGCTAAATATTTACCAAGGAATATTTACCAAGGAATTTATGAGAGAAGAAAACAGAGCAGTTAATGATTCTTAGCCTAATTTTTGGAAGTAAAAACTTACCATACTATTCCTTGGGCTCCTGAACCTATAGGTTTTAAATTCTGATACCGTTTCAGGACTGTGAATGTAGAATCTCCAATCTCTACACTATAAAAATTGCTGTCACGCTTGCTTCTGCTCATGGTGGCAAGCAATTAATTTAATGGCTTCATCCAAAAATTCACCGAGAAGCTGCAAAACGGAACAAAATGTGATGTTAACAGAATGAATTTGCTTAATCTTAAAATTCAAGTCATCATTCTATTCACAGATTGCTAGATGTTAAAAGAGCTGTGCTTCGTTAAAAAACACAGAAAGAAAAAATGACCACAGAGCCTGGTTAGCATCTGTTATACTTAAGAAACAACCAATAGTTTAAAAAAGAAAAACAAAAAGCAAATAATTATAACTGTTTTTAAGGTCACTTCCAGTTTAAAAGTTTAAACTAGTCCTTTCTATGTTTATTATAGTGTTGAAACCTTAATTTTTGTAACTGACAAACTTTCATTCAAAAATAATTCACAATCTCACTGAGTGTTCGTGGAAGGAACAACAAATTGACAGGCTAGTAAGCCGGTTATCACATATCACTCCTACAGAAAAAACTAACAAACGCAGAGCAGCACCTTGCTGTCGTTATAACAGAGCCCCTGATCCCCAATAGCAACATCTGGGTGTAATGCATAAGCTGAGGTTGTAATGGTTGAAAGAAGAGAATCAAGGTAGAAAATATAAGATTAAAAAAAAAAAGATATAAGGTAAAGTTATTTTAAAAATAAGAAACTATAAGAGAAGCATTTAGTATATTGGGATATGAAACAAAACAATGCTGTTCTGAACTGTTTGGGTCATCTAAAGCATAACCTAAGATCTGACCACAGTTTTTTACAATTTGTCTGATTAAAAGCCAAAGCAGTCTTTTCCTACCCGTTTGAGTACTGCTTACTGACAAACCTTATTAACCATCCTTACTAGACAAAACTGGCCTATTCTAAAATGCATACAAGGGACTTCCCTGGCGGTCCAATAGTTGAGACTCCACGCTTCCAATGCAGGGGGCGCAGGTTCAATCCCTGGTCGGGGAACTAGGATCCCACATGCCGCACAACGTGGCCAAAAAATAAAATAAAATAAAGTGAGCCTTAAAATGCATGCAAGACAGCTCCAACCTACTCTCCATATCCCGCAATAAACTGAGAAACCAGTTAGGTCTAAAGAATTACTATTTTTGTGTGTGTGGCTGCAAGACAATGCTAACAACAAAAACAAACACACAAAAAATTCTGATAAGACTTAGAATGCAAAGATTTAACTCAACATATATTAAATGCTTACCATGTGCCAGGCACTGTGCTGTGCCCTGGGGCCAGATCATGAAGAGGCTCAAGAACTGGATTCTAATAGCTGAATTCTTTTTTTTTTCTTTTTTTAAAGCAGGTGGATGAGTTTATTCTGTGCACACACACGCAGACCTAAGTAATCATATCCACATAATAGCTGAATTCTTAGAGTAGGATAGAAGCCACTGGAAAATGCAGAGTAAGAGAGTGCCTTGACTAGATCCCTAGCTGCTACTTGGAGATTACACGGCAAGAGAGGGAGCAAGAGCTGCAAGAGGAAAACCCGTGAGCTACTGAACTAAGCCAAATGAAAGAAATAAAATTAAAATTAAAAAGAAGTTTTAGGTAGGTGGAGTTAAAAATAAACAAAAACTAAACAAAAAGTTTAAACAGTGTAGGCTTTAGAAGAAATAAACTGGAAGCAATTGTGAAGGCAGAGAAATGATTTAGATAAATTAAAGAAAGGCCCAGAGAAACATTTCCAAAATCAATAACAAAACTAGTCATGTAATATTCCAGAGAAGACTGTCTGAAACCACAAGTCTCATTAACTCTGCCTAAGTTAACAGACCATAGGCTTGCAATTTCTACAAAAAAGCCTGTGGAGATAGTGACTGGAACTGTACTGAGTAATAAACATCAATTTGGGGAGAAATGACATTATAACAATTTTGAGTTTTCTGATCCATGAACATGATATTCATTTCCATTTATTTGGTTCTCCTTTAAGTTCCCTCAGCAATGTTTTATAGTTTCCAATACACAGGTCTTGCAAAATTGTGTTCAACTTCTCCATAGTATTATCGACATTTAGATGCTACTGTGAATGTTTTTACGTTAATTTATTTTTATTTAAATTTCAGTTGTTCATTGCTAGTACAAAGAAATACAATTAATTCTTTTGTATAATAACTTTGTACTAAGCTCACTTATTAGTCTTAGTAGCCTTTTTTGCGGATTCTTTGAGATTTTCTACACACACAAGCAGTTTCATTTCTTCATTTCCAATTTGGATGGCTTTGAATTCCTTTTCTTGCCTCACTGCACTGACTGTAATTCCCATACAATCCTGAATAGAAGTGGTAAGAGCAAGCATCATTCCCTCATTCCTGACCTTAGGGGAAAAGCAATCAGTCTTTCACCACTAAGTGTGATGTAAATTACAGGATTTTACTAGACACCCTTTAACAGGCAGAAAAAGTTCCCTTCAAGTCCTAGTTTACTGAGAGTTTTTTATCACTAAAGAGCATTAAATTTTGTCAAATGATTTTTCTGAATCTATTCAGATAATCATATGGTTTTTCTTTCTTAGTAGTTTCATATGGTGAATTATACTGATTGATTTTCAAACGTTAAACCAAACTTGTATTCCTGTAATGACTCTTAACTTGGTAAAAAGTATTATCTTTTTTTTTTTTTAATACTATTGATTCAGTTGGCTAAAATTTCATTAAAGGTTTTTCCATATATTTTTGTGGGGGCTATTGGTCTGTAGTTTTCTTTCATGCTAAGGGTAAATGCTGACCTCATAAGATGAGTTGGGAATTATTCCCTCCTTTTTATTTTCTGAGAGACTCTGTGTAGAACTGATATTATTTCATCTTGAATGTTTGATAGAATGCCTCAGTGAACATTCTAGGACAAGAGATTTTTTGAAGGAAGATTTTTAACTGCAAATTTATTTTTTAAAAAAATATATAGGGCTACTCAGGTTATCTATTTCTTCTTAAATGAGCTTTTGGTAGTTTGTGTTTTTAAAGGAATTTGCTCATTTCATCTCAATTGTTGGATTTAATGTCTATAGGATCTGTAGACATGTGTCCTCTTTCATTCCTGCTATTGTAATCTGCATCCTCTCTCTTTTTTTCCTGATTAATCTGGCTAGAATTTTATCACTATTATTGATCTTTTTAAAAAGCCAAATTTTAATTTCTGTTTTTCTTTATTGTTTTGTACTTTTCTGTTTCTTTGGTTTCTGCTCTTGTCTTTATTCCCTTTTTTGTTTTAGGATTCCTCTTATCCTTTAGTTTCTTAAAATGGAAGCTTAAGAGTACTGATTTGAGGACTGCTTTTTATAATATAAACACTTAATACCATAATTTACCTTTAAAGCAGCACTTCAGAGCTTCATCCCACAATTTTTTTTACCATCAAATCTATACTTAATAATAATAAAAGCAAAATTTTACATAGAGCTTACTTTATGCTGGGTCCTGTTTCAAGTGCTTATACTCTTTTAATCCTCACAACAGTCCTGTGAAGGTTTTCTAATTGTTTATGGATAGAGAGTAAATTCAGTCCCTGTTACTACATCTTGGCTGGAAGTATAAGTCCCATTTACTCATTTTGTCTGATGTTGCATTATGTTAAGAAAGGACCTATTGTTTTTCCATTTTACACATGACAGAATTGAGTCTTTAAAGGTTACCTATGGTTGCAAAGTTAGTAAAGAGTAAAGTGAGGTTTGTTTTTTTTTAGAGTGAGGATTTGAGTCCTTCATCCATACACTATATTGAGTCCAAAATAAAACAAGTCTTGGTGCTGAAGAAGACATGAAGGAAGAGGTCAAGTTACAAACGTGTTGTGTCTTAAGCATGTTGAGTCTGAGATACCTCACTGAGACATCCAAATGGAAATATCAATTTGGTAGCTAGATACAGAATTGGACCTCAGAGAAGTCTAGGTGAAAAATATAAATTTATGAGTTGGCACTGTTATTGAAGCAATGAGAAAGAATATTACTCAAGAGGATATAGTAGTAAGAAAAGAAAGGCCTAAGAGTCAGCTTTGTGGATACCCACATTTAATGAGCAATTAGAGAAAGATAAGCCAACAAAGAAGTCAGAGAAGATGTAGCCAGAGACATACACAGAAAACGAGGAGAACACACTGAAGAAGCCAAAGGAAGAGTGTTTTCAAGAACAGAATGGCCAATAGTATTGAATGCTACAGAAATATCAAATAAGTAGAGTGATGGGGGTAGAAGGGTATTAGAATAGAATGATGGGGGTAGAAGGTAGATTGGAATGAGCTTAGGTGTGAATAGGATATGATTTTAGAAATAAGTTAAGCGGGTATAACTACTTCTTTAGAGAAGTTGATGGACAAGACACGAGGAAATTGATGGAGAAAGGTATATGGTCAATGGAGGATGATTAGATTAGATATTATATATAATATACTACAGCATAGCATGCATAATATATATAACATAAAGACAACCTGATCATATTTATCTGCTAATAGAAAAGACCCATAAAGATAGGAAGGGTGACACTAGGAGAGTGAAAAAGAAACCTGAGGTTTCAGTTAGCATAATATCTCTGAAAAGGTGGAAAGAAATGGGATCCAAAGCACATTGTGTGGCCATACAGAGATACTAATGCAGCACTGCCATCAGAAAATACCTTCAGAAGACTGAGACAGAAGGAACAATTTCTAAGATAAGGGCATTAAGGATACTGGTGAGATTTACACAGGATTCATTTGGTGTACTGTTCTCTCCATAAGGAAGCTGGAACAGGAAGAGTGTGAGGAGGAAATGATATGGAGTCTGAAAATTCATTTCCCTACTCAAAAAGGCCTCTTTGTGGATTAAAACCAAAGAAACTATAGTTATAGAATTTAGATGTGACTGGTCATGAGGCTCATAGGAATAAAAGAAAAGATAGGCATTATTATGCCATTTAATAGAGGAGTAGCTGAGGCTCAAAGTGGTTAACATGCAACAGAATGTTGTGGACATACTGAGTTTCAGCTTTAGCTTTCAAAATAGTCCTCTGCAAGAACACTACACTCATGTCAATGCGGTTAAATTATCATCCCCAAACTCTTTCACCTGATTTACTCATTTCCCTTTCTTTTTTGGGAAATACTTTGACCTCTTTTTTGTAGCTATCCAAATTCTACCTACCAAAGACTAGCTTAAATATAATCTTCATGAAGCCTTTTCCAGCTTGAACCTAATTTCTCATCAAAACTACCCTGCTGTATATTTAGATATGCAGATTTTACTGCCAGACTGTGGTCTTTCTGAGGGCAAGGACTGTGTCTCCTACACTCTCAGATTTCCAAAACATGTCAGCTCTTCAAAAGAGGTATAATTTAATAAGTAACTGCTAAAAATGTTAACCAAGAATGTGAACCTTTTTTAAAGTAACAAATCACTTTTAAAAGTTCTGTTTATCTTTACCATTGTTTTCCTTCATAAGCAAGAAAAAAAAAAAGGCTGAATTAGGCTTTTATAACTCAAGGTTTATTTCTTTAATGTCTATACAAGAAACAAGACTCAACTGCTATCAGGCTGGCCCATCCATAAAATGGTTGGTCTGGTGAGCCTGAATGTAGAGACAAACGAGTTAAACTAAGTAGTTATATAAAAAGTACTCAGGGAAAAAAGAGTGAGTTCAATAGAGCCATAAAGCCAGGCCTCACAGACAACTGTAAAATAATTCAGGCAATGCCACAAAGTTCATAATTCAAGCTCTAATCATCAGATAATCTTGACAATACGTCACTGGGGTGAATTGGAGCCTATCTATCTTTACTCATCTTGCTTTTATGGCTACCAGCAGACTCCCTCTGTGATGGTTAATTTTGCGTGTCAAATTGACTAGGCCACAGGGTACACAGATATTTGGTCAAACATTACTCTAGGTGATTCTGTGAGGGTGTGTGGATGACTTTAACATTTAAAATTTAAGTCAATAGATTGAGTAAAGCATATTGCTCTCCTCAATGTAGGCGGGCCACATCCAAACAGCTGAAGGCTTGAATAAAAATGAAAAGGTTTATTCTCCTGCAAGTAGAAGGGAACTCCTCCTACCTGACTACCTTCAGGCTAGGATATCATTTTTTTCATGCTTTCAGACTAGAACTGAAATATTGAGTCTTGAGCCTGCTGGCCTTCAGGCTAGAACTTAACATCATCGGCTATTCTGGGTCTCAGGCCTTCAGACTTAGACTAGTGTTATATCAGCTTTCTGGGTCTCCAGAGTGCGAACTGTAGATCTTGGAATTTGTCAGCCTCTATTATCTCTCTCTCTCTCTCTCTCTCGCCCCTCCCTCCCCCATCCATCCATCCACCCATCCATCCATCCATACATCCATCCATCCATCCATCTACCCACCCACCCACCCACCCGCCCATCACATTGGTTCGCTGGAGAACCTTGACTAATATAACATCTCACTCTACTCTGAAATTTTCTTCTGTATAACTCTTGGCTTCTACTACCTCATGACGGCTGCATGCTGACTTTTCCCTCATCATCTTCTACTTAGGACTCTGCTCAAACATCAGCTTCTCAGAAATGCCTTACATGATTAACCTATCTAAAATAGTACCCTCTAATCACACACCCTCTTCCTCAGCCTGCTTCATTTTTCTTCAAAGCACTTACACTACTGACATCTATTACATGCTACTTATCTGTCCCCTCAACGTAAGTTGCATGAAAGCATGAAACTTGCTCTGTTCATGATTAAATCACCAGAGCCTAGAATAGTAACTGGCAAATATTAGGCATTCAAATAGGTGTTGAATGAACAACAAATGAACAAACTGTAACTATAAGTTCCCATTACGAACTGTCCATCATTCTCCTCCTCTCAAGGAGTAATTTACCGGAGAAAAAAGAGATATGTGCTTGATTAGTTTAATGCCCATTACTGCTGTTTGTGCAGTTTTCATACCAGGCCACTTCACAGACTACTACCCTTGGGTCAAAGGCCTGCCCTGGGCTTATCAATTATGGCCAAGGTGGCAGAACCACATTCTACAGTATCCATCTATGCTAAGGAATTGCTTAGGGCTGCTTTCTCAGCAAGTAGGTAATAGCCTTTAAAATGAGGTTAGGTCTAACTAATGAAGTCTGACTACTTTCAGATTATAGTCAGAGATTCCTGGCCTCACACCTAAGTCAATGTTTCAAAATTCCTATTAAATTTAACATCACTCTTAAAAGCCCTCAAGTGGCCTCTAGAGCAGATCTCAACTGCCACTATGTAAATGCATCTATTTCAGTTCCACATATTTTTCAAAGCTTATTCTTCAATTATATTTGAAGTAATTAATACAGAAATACCATTATGTCATATACTAACATGGCCCACTCCAACAACAGATTTGTCCACAATTAAATTGACATAAGTAGAAACAATATATCAAATATAAGGTGCATTCTAGGGTAATCTCCTCTCCCTCCTTTCCCCAAAATAAGTTGTGGTCGATTAGCTATTTCTGTCTCTCACAAACAATGCTTTCTTTCTTTCCCTAGGAAGGAGAGTCCCCACTGGGTGGTGTGCAAGCAGTACAAAATCTTGGGCTTTGTAATTTCTCTTCTATAACAAGGCAGTAGACCCAATATGAACAATGAGCCAGCCCAGGTCTAAGCACATGCTGGAGGGCTCAGGTTGAGACATGATGATCGGGCTTCAGACACAGCTGTTACTAGCACCAAACTAAGAAAACCAGACTTTAATCACTAGTACAATTAGCACATTCTTTAGCTACCCACGAGTGGAGAAAGAAATTATTCCAGCCAAGAGATAACCCTGGTGTCCGGACCACTATGAATTCTTTCTATTAGGAGAACCAGAGCCCCACCCACAAAGAAGGTAGGGGAAAGAAGGCCTGGTTTGTACTTCCGCAATTGGATTTTGTACAATCTACTCATAAAATAGATTTAATTCTTTTTTGTGTGTGTAAATTTTTTTAACTGAAATACAGTTGATTTACAATGTTGTGTCAGTTTCAGGTGTACAGCAAAGTGATTCAGTATATACATATTCTTTTTCAGATTTTCCCTTATAAGTTATTACAAAATATTGAGTATAGTTCTCTGTGCTATAGAATAGGTCCTTGTTAGTTATCTGTTTTATATATAGTAGTGTGTATATGTTAATCCCAAATTCCTAATTTATCCCTCCCCTATTCCTTCCCCTTTGGTAACCACAAATTTGTTTTCTATGTCTGCAGGTCTATTTCTGTTTTGCAAATAAGTTCAATTTGTATTTTTTTTTTTTTTTAGATTGCACATATAAGCAATATCATATAATATTTGTCTTTCTCTGTCTGGCTTACTTCACTTAGTATGATAATCTCTAGGTCCATCCACGTTGCTGCAAATGGCATTATTTCATTCTTCTCTATGGCTGAGTAATATTCTATTGTATATCCATACCTTAATTGAGGTTACTTGAGTAGGTTTTTTACATTCCAACCACAAAATAATGCTTAGACAGGTATCCCTTCACAATTTCTGTACTTTGAGGATGACTTTAGCTACATGAAAACCTCAGAACTAGTTTCTAAGATTTAGATATTCAAATTATTTATTAAAGATCTCAAGACTTTATAGCAGTGTCCTCAGCCATAAAGTAACAGGCTGCTGGCTACTTTTTAAACAAATGATGATAATACACTTTATGTAATGGAACCCAATATGGTTATGAAATTATCATCAACATTTCAGTTAGATGGTATCCAAAATTTTTAAATTACTTTGTTCTCAAAACGGCAAAAATCTCAAAATATTAGGAAACTGGCTCTGGGCTGCTCAACTGTATTTAGATTATTAATGTTAGTGGCTAAAATGCAATGCCAATATTCTCAATGACATTCAATTCAATAAAAACAGGTAATCTAATTTGTAAGAATATACTATTTCCCAAGATACTCAAAAGATATTTTCATTTTAAAGTTAAAAAAATTCATACTTGTAAATTCCTATAAAATTTTTATGAGTTCTTATACAAGAAAGAATACATAGTTTTAAGGGTACCTTTGTACAGTGCAGTACCTGGGTAAATTCTTCCACTATCCAAAAAATTGATCATGCAAAATAACTTATTCCTTGAGAAAGATTCAAATGCCTGCCATTTTCTAATAACTTTTGCCAAGTCTTTTAGTAATAAGATTCTAGGCTCACAAGAGAAGAAAATGTTGATCGCATTCAACCACCACCAGAGACACTTTCTAAAACCACAAACTGGGAATAGCAAATGAGAAGTGTCCCAGATGCATCTTACAGGGAATTTTATTAATGTTAGTTAATTCCACATATAATTACCACTAGTTTATCTTGCCAGCAATGGAATTATGATCAGAATTTTTAAAAAGTGCTAGCTGGTGTTAGAAGAAAATGATTCCATGACAAACAGCTTTCTGTAATTAAATGTGCCTGTTCCCAGCAGGAAAAAACAAAACAAAACAAAACACTGAATTTCAGAGTAAATTACACCATTTTTCAGAATCTGTAAGCTCAGCAAGACGGGGAGAAAAAAAGCATTTCCATTTGATTGTATTAACCAGGTATGACAAATCTAAGTTGAAGATTTGCAAGAATAGTAAAAAGGTTTAATTGTCCAGCTACAAAACTATAATCAATCACTCAGAAACAGCTTTAATTTTAAGCTCTATCTCATCTTCAAGTTGCCCTTCACTGGCTAAGACCTACAGCTTGGGTCATAAAAATCTCTTTTTTCACTACTAACACAGTAAGAGCAACAAAAGCCAGAGACTAAAAACAGATTTTTTTCCTGCATAAATCTATAGCAGATATTAAGTGTTTTCTCCTCTAATCTTCTCCCCCCTCAGACCCTCTAAAGAGATATATGACTTTCAGGAGTAGTTCAATAACCTACATATGGAAAAACCTCATGAAGTCACTTAGAAGACAATTTAAACATAACATGGGTGTCCAACATGCCAACTGGCAGAAGTGATAAAATGACTAGCTTTTTTTTGGTTTGGATCTTTCGATTCACAAATGTTAACAGTGCTAACTACTCTAAGTATATTTATTTGTTCCTAAAGAACTCTCTAATTCTCTAACAATTTTAAGCTATAACACAGTCAAATACTTTGAAGGAAAAAGATTCTTGAATAATAACGTCAACTGACTTAGAAGAAGCCATCAAAAAACAAGGCACACGGGAAGCACTCAGTATAAGAACAAGTCCTAACAGTGCTCAGAAGGTCCTAGCAGTATTACAGTGCTGAGTAATAATCACTAATTATGATATTCCTGAGGCTTTAAGAAATTAAATGACCAGTGTACTCCATTTCAGGAAGCCAGAAGCTGGCTAATAAAATTTTTTAAAGCAAAGTTATGTTTTTTAAATGTCAGTATACTGGGGAGATTTTAAAAATCACATATAATACCCATCATTCATTGGCAATAAACCTGTTGCCAAAAAGTCACAGTTAATCCTCACATCTTTACAATCTCCTTTCATGTTCCACTATTTCTTGACCCCTCTGGAGAGCCACTCAAGAATTCCCAAATCCAGTGGCCTGTTCAGTCAACTCCTCTTTAACTTCTCTTAAGTTTCTCTGTAAATTGCTCAAACCTTGCAAGCACGTTTTCTCTACTTCCCACTCCTTAAATGCACACCATGCCTAATACCACCTTATCACTCTATATATTACGCTTCCTTGGTAAAGTCATAGCTTCAATTATGACTCCCAATTTCGTTTCCAGCCCTGACCTCTCTCCTATATTTTCAACTGCCTCTTGATCATCTCAGTATGGATATTCCATGGGTATTCAAACTCTAAATAGTGAAGATCAAACTTTTCTTCCTTCCAAAACTCACTCTTCCTTACACATCTATTTCTATTAGCAGCAGTACTATTCTTCCAGCAACACAGGATGCAACTGTCCAAAGAAACTACTGTTTCATTTTCCTTTAGTGTCACCTTCATTTTAGGATCAGTCTCACACTGAGCTACTCTCACTTATGTTCTGCACGTAAGGATTCCCACCCAGGCCTTTAAGAACTCTACTTTCCTGTTAGTCCTCTCATGTTTTTACTTCTTTCATTCCTCAGCTTATGGCCCATTAGATAGACCACCACTATGACAATAACCCTGCCCTAATCTCTCCTAATGCACCAACCTGAAATCGCACAGCACAAACCAAACTAGCTGTCTCCTTTTGAGCGTATACATAGACTGCTGAACAAAAACCACAATGGTCCATAGTGCTTTTAAGTTCAAGGCCTTCAATCTAACCCAGGCAGAAAATTCTAGATTTCCCCTAGTCAGCTATCCCCTCTAATTTCTACAAGGTCTATTTCAAAGAGTCCCACTGCTCCTTACATCTTCAACCCTACCTTACTTGTAGATAATCCCAATCCCTTGCCAGAGAAAAGTCAGGAAATAACTTCTTCCCTTTACTAAACCAGGGTCCAAATACTTACTTTTGCTTCATTCTTCACTATTACAATGTAACAGTACTCTGAATAACTCTCCTGATCTTACTCAAGTAATCATCAGTCTTTCTCCTAGCACTCAAATATGATTAAGACCCTGCTATTTAAAAACAAAAATACATACATACTTTAAAACCCTATTTCACTGTCAAAAACAATCACTAGTTATTGATCCCTCTCCCTCCTTCCTCTCACAGCCAAATTTCTCAAGCACTGTTTATATCTGCTGTTTTGATCTCTTTACTGCCCCCACCAAGAGTCCTCAACCCTCTGCTTCTACTTTCACCACTTCCATTAACTCATTCACCAACGTCATCAACAAGCTCCTTGCTCTGAAACCCAACAAAACTTGACTCCTTATGCTGCTCAGCAGTAACTGGCACTGTTCACCATATTCTCCTGTCTGAAACACTCTCTTTTCTTGGATTCCCCAAAACACTGCATACTCCTGATTTTTCTTACCTTCTGTTCCTTCTCAGTCTTCCCTTATAGGTTCATTTCCCCTACCAGCCCTCAAAAATGACTCTCTTCAGGGTTGTCTTCGCTCTCTTCCCTTGTTAACACTCTCCCAGGGCAATCTCACCCACTCTTACAGCTTCAGCTAGCATGTAAAACTAGCTTTCAAACATTTACCTACCACTGAGATTTTTCCTCTGCTCTAAATGTATACATTCAGTGGTCCATTACACATTTCCACTTACATGTCTCAAAGCTACCTCAAACTCTGCATGTGCAAAAATGAATAATTCACTCCATCTCCTTCAATCCCCACCAAATTTGCCTCTCCTATGTCCTTCCAGCTCAGGGAATGCTATCATCATCCACTCAGTTATACAAGCCAGAAACACAGACATTATCCTTGTTTCTTTATCCTCCCATATCCACTTACCATGCAGTTCTGGAGAGTCAATCTTTAATCTACCACAAATTCATTCTCTTCTTACTCACCTCTCTAACTCAGGTCAACATTAACTATTGCTTGCATTGCTGTATTCTCCTAAAGGGGCCTCTAATCCCCTTGCCCCTAATTCTTCACTCTGATGCCAGAGTGATCTTAAGTTGGTTCATTCTGAGAAATCTGTCCAGCCTACAACTCACTGCACCCCCTTAATTGTGACAGGGGTGGGCTTTGAAGCAGTTATACTTATTCTATATGCTCTACTGGCCATAGATGATTAGACCAAGGGGAGATAACTGAGATAATGAGCCAATAAGACTCTCTCCAGGGGATCTGGAATTGGGAGAAAAGCTAAGAGGGGCTGTGGGTTAGCTTTGTAGTTAGAGAAGCCAGGTATACAAAGAAAAAACAATGTATCATGAGCTAGAGACAAGACATGCAGTGATGAGGGAGAGCAAGAGCAAAAGCACCTGATATTAATTGATAACCATTTCTGGTTCTAGACCTTTGTGAGGTCCAGCTGTACTTCCTACCCCTGTATATGCTGAACTTCCCTGGACCACTTTCTTTGCCTTTGGCTTAAGTTTCTTACTTAGACTAAAATATCCATAACTGAAATAATTGTTCTAACATGCACATTTGACCCTGAATCCCCCTTGCCTAAAACCATACCGTGTTTACCTTCTGCTCAAAGGATAAAGGCCAAACCTTTCATTAGGATTTTTCAGTACTCTGGATGATTTGGTCCTGGCCTCCTCTCCAATCCCAAAATATAGCCACAATGAACTTCTATCAGTTCCACAATGTATTACTGTCTCTCTCTCATTTCCAAGCTGATACACAGTTTCTTTTTGCCTGCAACATACTTCGCCCTGCTTATTTTCCCTGGTCAAGACCTACTCATCCATAAGACTTCAAGATTAGTAGTCAGGACACTCATTGCCAGGGCACACTGGCCTTCTATGGCAGCATATGCATCACCCTAAATTGTAAACATCTGGGTTTCCCACTGGACTAAAACCCATAAGGGCAAAGAGTATGTGTTTTGTTCACACTTGTGTTCCCAGAATTGTACAGAAGATACCCAAATATTTATGAATGAATTAATCTAATCGATGGACAAATAATGGTGATTTTACTCTGATAATCTTGATAAAATGTTCGACTTCCGAAGACACTATCTTACCGAACCTCGTTTCTTCTTCTCTAAACTACTTCAATGAATTCTTAACTAATCTCCCTGCCTAATTTCACCCCACTCAAATCCATCTGCTATCTCCTGTAGCAAGTGGGTACTACAAGAGACATTAGCTCTCTCCTCTGCTTAAAAACTGCCTCTAGAACAAAGTTCATCCAAATAGACTACTTTTAATTTCTTGAACATGTCAAACTTTTCTGCCTTTTTGCCTCTGTTTCTTTCTGAGAAATGACCATCACCATCCTTTCTAAGTGTTCAAATATAAGCCATCATATAAGGCCAGGAAATTATAATTTTTATCTTAATTTTATCTGTACTTCTCAAGACACTTAATATTTTTTATGTTATACTAAAAGTTGCCTATATATAACTGTAAACATTTTTATTGAAATACAATTGATGAATATGCTAGTTTCAGTTGAACAACAGTGATTCAACATTTAAATACATTACAAAATGATTACCATAATAAGTCTAGTAACCATCTGCCCCTATACAAAGTTATTACAATATTATTGACCATACTCCTTATGCTGTATATTACATCCCCGTGACTTATTTATAACTGGAAGTTTATATCCCTTCACCTTTTCCACCAAATACCATGCCTACCTCCCCTCTGACAACTACCCGATTGTTCTCTGATCTATGAGTCTGTCTTCATTTTGTTTTGTTTGTTCAGTCATTTTGTTGTATAGATCCCACATATAAGTGAAATCATACAGTATTTATCTTTCTCTTTCTGACTTATTTCACTTAGCATAATGTCCTCTAGATCCACCCATGCTGTCACAAATAGCAAGGTACCATTTTTTAAATCTTCTTTATCCATTCATCTATTGATGGACACTTGTGTTGCTTCCATATCTTAGCTATTGTAAATAATGCTGTCATAAACATGGGGGGGGGTGCATTATCTTCTCCAGTTAGTGTTTTTGTTTTCTTCAGGTAAATGCCCAGAGGTAAAACTGCTGAATCATATGGTAGTTCTATTTTTAATTTTTTGAGGAACCTCCATAATGTTTTCCATAGTGGCTGGACTAATTCATAATCCCAACAGTGCACAAGGGTTCCCTTTTCTCCACATCCTCACCAACTCTTGATATCTGTTGTCTTTTTAATTATAGCCATCCTTGACAGGTGTGCAGTGATATCTCATTGTGTTTTTGATCTGCGTTTCCCTGATGATTACTGATGTTGAGCATCTTTTCATGCACCTGTTGGCCATTTGTAAGTCTTCTTTGGGAAAATGTCTCTTCAGATTCTCTTCCCATTTTTTAATTGGATTGTTTGCTTTTTTGATATTGAGTTGTATGAATCCTTCATATATTTTGTATTTTAACTAGCTATCAGGATTATCACTGCAAATATTTTCTCCCATTCAGTAGGATGCCTTTCTGTTTTGTTAATGGTTTCCTTTGCTGTAGAAAAGCTTTTTAGTTTGACATGGTCCCATTTGCTTATTTTTGCTTTTGTTTCCCTTGCCTGAGAAGACATCCAAAAAAATAATGCTAAGACCTCTAATACTACTGTATATTGTCAATTTCTTCTTTGATACACGTTAGTATTTGCTTTATGATTTAGGTGCTCCTATTTTGGGTGTATATACATTTACAAGTGTTACCTTCTTGTTGGATTGATCCCTTTATCATTAGGTAATGCCCTTCTTTGTCTCTTGTAACAGTTTTTGTTTTAAAGTCTATTTTGTCTAAGTACTGTTTTCTTTTTGTTTCCATTTGCATGGAATATCTTTTTCCATCTTCTCACTTTTAGTCTGTGTGTGTCTTTATATCTGAAGTGAGTCTCTTGTAGCATATACATTGGTCTTGTTTTTTTAAACCATTCAGGCACTTTGTCTTTTGAATAAAGTATTTATTTACTATATTTACATTTAAAGTAATAATTATCAATAGGTATATACCTAACTGCCATTTGTTAATAGTTTTCTGGTTGTTTTTGTAGTTCCTTTTTCCTTTCTACTTCTCTTGCTCTCTTCCCTTGTGATTTGGTGACTATCTTTAGTGTTTAGATTCCTTTCTCTTTATTTTTTGTGTATCTATTACAGTTTTTGGTTTCCATGAGATTCATATATAACAACTTATGTATATAGCAATCTATTTTTGTTCATGGTCTCTTAAGTTCGAGCACATTCTAAAAGCACTACATTTTTACTCCCCTCCACCCTGCTTTATGTTTCTGACCTCATAGATCACATCTGGTTTTTTTTTTTTTTTGGCCATGCCATGCAGCATGCAGGATCCCAGTTCCCTGACCAGGGATCGAACCTGCACCGCCTGCAGGGGAAGCGTGGAGTCTTAACCACTGCACCACCAGGGAAGTCTTGCATCTTAAAATAAATTTATTTTGTGTATCCCTTAATCACCTACTACAGATATAGATAATTTTACTACTCTTGTCTTTTAACCTTCCTACTAGCTTTATAAGTGGCTAATCCACTATCTTTACTGTATGTTTGCCTCTACCAGTGAGATTTTTCCTTTTGTAATTTTCTTATTTCTAGTTGTGGCCTTTTCTTTTCCATTTAGAAAATTCCCTTTAACATTTCTAGTAAGGTCAGTTTGGTAGTAATGAACTCTTTTAGATTTTGCTTGTCTGCAAAACTCTTTCTCTCCTTCAATTCTGAATGATAAACTTGCCAGGTAGAGTATTCATGGTTGTAGGTTTTTCCTTTCATCACTTTGAATATAACGTGCCACTCCCTTCTGGCCTAGAGAATTTCTGCTGAAAAGTCAGCTGATAGTCTTGTGGGAGTTCCCTTGTTCATAACCAGTTGCTTTTCACTGGCTGTTTTTAAGATTCTACCTTTAATTTTTGTCATTTTAATTATGTATTCATGCAGACCTCTTTGGGTTCATCTTTTCGGGATTTTCTGTGTTCCCTGAACCTGGATATCTGTTTTCCTTCCTCAGGTTAGGGATGTTTTCATCTATTAGTTCTTCAAATAGGTTATCTGCCCCTTTCTCTCCCTCTTCTCCTTCTGAGACCCCTATAATGCAAATGTTAGTATGCCTGATGTTGTCTCGGAGGTCTCAAACTACCTATTTTTAAAATTCTTTTTTCTTTTTTTCTGTTCATCTTTGGCGATTTCCATTACTTTGTCTTCCAGATCACTGATCCATTCTTCTGTATCATCTATTCTACTGTTGATTCCTCCTAGCGTATTTTTCATTTCAGTTATTATATTCTTCAGCTGTGACTGGCTCTTTAATATTTCCTAACTCTTTGTTGAAATTCTCACTATGTTTGTTCATTCTCCCAAATTCATCTGTAAAACCATCTGTGAGCATCTGTAAAACCATTATCCTGAATTCTTTATTGGGTAGATTGCTTATCACCATTTCATTCGTTTAGTTCTTTTTCTGAAGTTTTGTCTTGTTCCTTCATTGGGGACATATTCCTTTGTCTCCTCATTTTGCCTAATTCTCGGTGTTTATTTCTAGGTACTGGGTAGGTCCTTTATGTCTCCCAAATCTTGGAAAAGTGGCCTTATGCAGGAGACGTCCTATGGGGCCCAGGTGCATGCTTCCTTCTGGCCACCAATATTCTGGGGTGTCCCCTATGTGGGCTGCATGCACCCTTCTGTTGTAGCAGGGCTGACTACTGTGAGCATGCTGATAGGTGGGACTGGCCCCTGGCCCTGCTGGCTGTGAGGCCCTGCCCAGGTTGCTCTGCTGGGTGGGGCAGGTTTCCCCAGTGACTGCTGTGGGCTGCTTGCGGGCAGGGCAAGCCCCCAGCATGAATGGGCTAGAGTGAGGATTCCAAAATGGTGCTTCCTAGTACTGGTGTCAATAGGGCAAAACGAAATCCCCAAAGTATCTGCCACTAGCATCTCTATCCCCAGGGGAGTCCCGACTGCCTCCTGATTCTCCTGGAAGCTCTCTAAGATTAGTAAATGGGTCTGACCCAGGTGCCTTTCAAATTACTGCCTCTGTGCTGGGACTCAGTGTGTGAGATTTTGTGTATGCCCTTTAAGAGTGAAGTGTCATTTCCTACAGCCCTCTGCCTCTCCGGATCGTAAGCCCTGGTGGTTTTCAAAGCCAGATGTTCTGGGGCTTATCTTCAGATTGCAGGACCCCCAGGGTGGGGAATGTGATGTGGGGTTTGGACCCCTTGCTCTGCAGGAAGGAACTCTGTGGTTGTGACAGCCTTCCCACTTGTGGGTCACCAACATGGTGTGGGCCCTGACTAGACTGTGTCTCTGTCCTCCTACCTGTCTCATTGTGGCTCCTTCTTTATATCTTTAGTTGTAGAAAATCTTTGCTGCTAGTCTTCAGGTCTTTCTCACAGATAGTTGTAATTTTGGTGTGCCATGCAAGGAGGTAAGTATAGGGTCTTCCTATTCTATCTTGATCCCCTTCCTAACTGTAAACCTTTATGTCAACCAAGAAATGTCAAGTTTCTTGTTTAAGCAAAGATAAAATATGTAAAGAAATTCAACATAAAGTGACTAGCATATTAATATTCCCAAACATGATAATCATGATTACTTATAATTAACAACATCACATTTATCTACAATGTAGACTTTTCACATTTAGAATGTTTTCATTACCAAGGATTGATCCTTTGTCCTGGTTAATGATGCCCCTTTAAACTTGAAACACATTTTCTATTAACTAAAATGGTCTTAATTGTAGGGGTGCACAAATAACCAAGGTATCTCAATCAATATTAAATTTTCGTTCATGGGCTTGGTACCTCAGATGATTTTTGGACTTATACCTTCTAGTCATTCAGTTAAAATGGCAGTGTTTCCAAACTATGAGTTCCAACCCACTGATGTGTCATGAAATTAATTTAGTGGATTAGAATTTTTTTTTTAAATGAAACAGGAGAGTAGAGAATATCAGAGTACAGCTCGTGTGTTAATAAGTATCTGTGAAACTTTTGTTTACTCACATGCACACACAAATACACAAATATGTACTGCACACAATAAAAGTTATTTTTTTTCCTATGGACCACAGTCAAAAAATGCAAAATAACAAATCAATGATATTTACAAGACACAGGAAAAATGTTTTAAAAACCTTGCTTCATTTCCAACTAATAGTAAGTTACAGGGGATTAAATATTTAAATATACCTAGGGCTCTCTTATTACATAAGGACATTCATTCACAGTCACATCAAATTATAGGAAACAGACTAGATAAGTTGTATTCTAAAGGAATTCTCATCTGTTTTGTATTTCTTGTGGACTTACTTTACTCACCAAGGACATTCTGTGAGCTATGAAGTAGAACATGCTAGCTATTAAATTGCTACATATTGTGACTTCTCATTGAATCAGGAAGTGACTAAACAATACAATACGCACTTAAGATTTAGATGGAGTTGATTCAGCAAGATATAATAGTTATCCAGTTGTCATACCACAATTGCAACTCACTGAACATGCTTATTTTTTGACAACTGAAAGTTCATTCCTTATATTCATACCTAAAATATCATACAGATACATAGCTATCAACAATAAAATGGCTAGGAATTCAACATACTTTTAAAAAAACACCCTTGCCAAAGATTCTTTATAGTTAGATGAATAATTTTACATTTCCCTCAAAAGATGGAATAAGACTCTCTTTAGTTTATCATTATTCTGGTTATCAAGAGTTGGCAAAGTTTTGGAATTTCCACACAAGGCAACATTTAGTAAATATGCTTAATAATACTGTCAACACCCAACAATACATTAAAAGGAATTAAAACCTCAGGCAGTGTGTGGATGATATATAAGATGACATGAAAGGTATAAATTTACTTCTGGTTATTGTTTAACTGAAATCTGATGATACAACATGAAATCAAAGAGTTCAAGTGAGCAGTACTGATTATTTTTGTTTTAATAGTTGTGAAAATATGATAACAACTTCGAAAACTTTGAAGGATGTGTACCTAACGACTGTTTACTGATACAGTGAAAAAGGACAAAAACTACAGAGCCAAGAAAAATGATACCACATCCACAGAGAAATTAAGTAACCCCCTTTAAATAGGTTTTTTTTTAAACTGCTTATTTTATTTTATTTCAGTCTTGATTCTTTAAGAACCTTGGATAACAACCTTATTTCCTCTTTTACACAATTTTAGCTACGAAACCCTTATGAGAGAATAAAAGGGACTTTTACAAAAAGAAACAAATTATTATCTGGTTACAATACTGTTAATACTTTGTGTATTGCTGGATCAATAACTTCCTATTTTCCCTTAAATCATGTAACTATATTTTCAAACTGATAGAATTAATTCACAGTTATTACCATGGGTACAAAATATGTACATATGCATATGCATATACAATGCTTGAAGAATAGGTTAGGTGCAAACAGTTTCTCGGGGTAAATCAATTTTTATACAAAGCTTACTATCATTCTAAGGTTATCTGTCAAAGAGACAGTATGACTAATTGTTCTAATTTGCCAAAAAGTCTAAGAACACTTTTTTATATCAAAGGTTAGTAAAAAATCAATTGTCAAAGGCAATCAATCAATACATTGCTTGGAATTTGCTGCCTTTAGGATACATAAGTATCCAACCAGTTAAAATAATTATTAAAAATGGTGACATTTCAGGAAATAATGGTGTTCTCTAGGTCAAAAGAACAAAAGCAACCCCTGATATCCCAAAGAGGCCCAGGTTCCCTTTTTGGAGGTACAAGCACCATCTTCCCAGGAGACTACACAGATGCCTGGAGAGGATGAGAGCACTGAAGAAGGTCTAATATGGATCCAAATTTTGCCTTTCCATCCTCTAGTTGTTTGACCCTAGGCAAACTTACTTAACCCATTTGATTCCTCAGTTTCTTCATTTGTAAAATGAAGATATTTGTATTTGTCTTTTAGGTTATTGGGAGAACCAAATTAAATAACATACATTAAAGTAAGAAACTGGCACATGATGAGCATTCAGCCAGTCTCACTTCCCTTTCCTCTCCACTTAACAACTCAAAACAGCTAACCATGAACACAAAATATTTCTAAAGAATACAGTTTAAAAAAATTCTTATTTCATACATATCAACAGGGATGATGTCAAAAAGAGATAAAATTCTCCTCATACTGCACACATGATTGATTACAAACATAACCTCCATCAGCCATTTCATTCTACCCATCAGTTGGCTTCAGAAATTCCAGGAAAAAAGTAATGTGGTAGGCTCCCTACTGATAAACATGTCCTGCTTATTCATCTGGTATTTCCCCCACTGCCTAGCACAGTGCCAAAACAAGAACACTCAGATATTGCTACTGAACCGAAGCAAACAGCCGTAACATTAGTGCCTCAAAAACTCCCAAAGTACCACCATATTCTGCAAAATGACTCAAAATGACTATGAGTCAGGAAGAAAAGAATGAGTTAATAACTGAATGCCCAGTTTGAGGGACTCTATATAGAGATTATTGGCAACTGAACTCAAGTCCAAAACAGCTCTTGAAAGCAAAAAACAAAACAAACAAACAAGAATCTTCTAAACATTGCAATCATCAGCTGCTTTTCAGATGTTTGTAAATAATCAGAAAATGTGGGGTAACTTGCCATCACATACATGTAAAGCTGGAATGACTGGTGCAGATAAGAACTCATCAAGACAACTTAAAAGCAAGCAGTAATCAGAAAGCAGAAATCACAAAACGCACAAATGTCTATATGAGCTGCCACAGTGATGCACTTGAGCCATCTAGTGGATAAAAGAAAAAAGTTTAATTGTGTAAGAAAAATGCCCTATTGTCTCAATCTCTATAAAAACAATAATAGGGTATATGTTTGAGGGAACAGTAAATTACAATCCATGAAAGATAGCAGAGAACTAAGAAGTATCAATAGGTATTGGGGAAAGATGAAGGATAAAGTGGTGACAAATCTGTCCAGACAGAATTCAGATTTTATGGATAATTAAAGATGAATACTAAAAGCAAACACTCCTCCTTATGACATTTTTCTTAAAATCATAAAACCATCAGACTACATGTAAGTCTGTAAAAGCCATCAGAGAAAATAAGAAAGATTTAGGAGGCAGCCTCTTGTTGGAAAGAAGAAAAAGGAATCAGAATACAGTGAACTTCTATAGGACTAAATGAAGAAAATGATGATGCCAACTTTCTGCCTGAGGATTTCCATCCAATTAGGGTTATGACAACCCCAGCTCACTTAGGATCTCCCCTCACCTCCCTTCTAGCAGAGAGGAAGACCCTCAGAGAATGCAGAAGACAAACTCCAGGCCTGAGAAAGGATGAGAGGATTAAACTCCTCAAAGTACTCATATCAACAGCATTGCTTCTGGAAATCAGAATGTCAAATTTAAAAATTTCAGAAGCCACAAATTACTTGAATGGTGTGATACTGAGCAATTCACTTAAATTCTGCAGGCAAATTTTTCTCATCCATAATATTATGGTCTTAGAATAAATTAGTGGCAAGATCACTTTAATTCTAAAATTTAATGGTTTTTTTAGGTTGTATGCCCCCTCCTCCAATAAAGAGGGTAATAAAAGGAAAATGGGGTTTGGAGTTTGTATTTTTTCCCATTAGTTCATATAAACAACAGAGACTGTGTTCCAAGCTCCAAAGAGGAAATAAAGATGACTCCCTGACCCCAAGCAGCAGAGACACTAGTTAGCAGAAATAGTACACTTACTCAAGTTCATTTTAATGCAAGGCAGAAACAAGGGTCATAAAAGATACAAATGCAATGCTACAGAAATCTTTAAGGCTAAGAATTTAGCCTGAAAAAAGACAACTTTTGCTTATGTATCAGTATGTATCATTCTTTCTGAGATTCACTGTGTAGGGAGGAAGAGATGGTGGAGGGGATAGGAATGTGAGTGAAGAGAATGAATGGTAAGAAGAAAGAAGCAAAAACACAGAAAAAAAAAAGAGGTAAAACTGGCAACTGTCAAGAAAGAGTAAAAAATGTCTATTTTTCTGGGCATACAGGCCTCACAAAGGCCCTACTGCTGCAAATAGGGCTAGAAAGGTAGGATAAATTTATTCTCATAGACCACAGAACCATCTGAGGGTTTTAAACAAGGCAAATGAACCTGGCCAGGTCTATGGAAATGTGGGAAGACTTAAGAAGTACACTGGAAAGAGAATTACATGAAGAAGAAGCTAGAACTGAAAACGTTCTAGTCTGTGTGCCAGGAAGGATAGCAATATTATTAACCCAAGTAGAAAACATAATTATTACACCATGTAAATTACTGTTTTATACAGGAACTGATAAGACGAAAGATGCAAGCTAAGAGAACACCTTAGGAAAGACCTATATTTAAGGTTTTGGTTTTTTGAGAAAGTTTAGGAAGAAAGAAGGAAGGGAGAGAAGAAAGGAGAAAGGAAGAAATGACAACAGCAATCAAGGTAAGAATGAAAACTTAGAGAAGTATATTATTTCAAGAGACAGCAATGTTAGTGTAGAGTGGCAAAAACAATACTGGCTTGAAAATTGAAAGGGAGACAGAGAGTGCGGAGATTTATAAATACCTTTCCTTTTTGAAAAGTATAAGCGTTACACTGTAAGCAATATGAAAGCATTTAATTAAGCCTAGGAAAGGTAGGTTGAAAGGATTCACGTTCAGTGGTTTCTGTTTTGGCACAGAAAAAACAACATGAGGTCCTGTGGAACAATATGAAATTAGGGGCAGAGGTAGAGAGCTTGGGAACATGAGAAAAATGAAAACGTTATAAAGTGCAGTAGTGATCAGAAGTCAACTAAGGGAGTCAACTAAAATAGACTGACAACATCAGAGAAGCAGAAAGATGAAAAGATTAGCTGACATGACAATTTTGAGATCTTAGTAATGCAATCAGGTGATGATGTCTAACGGTTATACAAATGCAGAAGTGGAGCTTTTTTTTAAAATTTTATTTATTTTTTGACCGCATTGGGTCTTTGTTGCTGCACACGGGCTTTTCTCTAGTTGTGGCGAGCAGGGGCTACTCTTCGTTGCAGTGCGTGGGCTTCTCATTGTGGTGGCTTCTCTCATTGCGGAGCACGGGCTCTAGGTGCGCAGGCTTCAGTAGTTGTGGCATGCAGGCTTCAGTAGTTGGGGCTCGCGGGTTTCAGTAGTTGGGGCTCGCGGGCTTAGTTGCTCCACGGCATGTCTTCCTGGACCAGGGCTTGAACCCGTGTCCCCTGCACTGGCAGACGGATTATTAACCACTGTGCCCACCAGGGAAGTCCAGAAGAGCTCTTTTTAAAAAGTGGGTCAGATTTCCACTTCACAGTGGAATCAGCTAGCCTGATACCACTTCCATAATATTTATCAATTCAGGTTTCTCACTTCTTTTGATCCTACTTGGGTTATTTATATTTTCCTTTGAAAAAAAATTAACCACTTCATCAAGATTATAGATGTATTGGTGCAGAAATGAACAAAGAACTCATCCTATGAAATTTATTATATATCAAAAAGTGTATTAAGTATACACACACACTTTAAAAAGGAATAAAGTGAATGTCAATGTAACTGCCACCCACTGCCAGTATCCTTGAAATTCCTCCCCAGCACCATCCTTCTCTCTCATCCACAAGAGGTAACCATTTATCTTAAAGTGTGTGAAAACCATTCCCTTGATTTTCTTTACAAAGCTTCATAATCTAGGTATTTGATACTCAAATTTTTTTCATATTTTTCAGTTTTGCCTGTTACTGAACTTCACACAAAAGAAACCACAGTGAATAAATTCCTCTGCGGTTTGCTTGTTTCACTTGACATTATAACTGCAATACGTGTGTGTGCCTGCAGCTGTGGAATGGCAATGCACTGTATGAATATACCAGTTTTTTAAAATAAATCTACTGTTGATGGATATTTAGGTTGTTTCCAATTTGGGGCTATGATGAAAAGTGTTACTATGAACATTCCCGTAGTTATCTCCCATACACATTTGCTTATGATTTTCTATGGTATCTGCCTAGGAGTTGAACTGCTGGGTTATAGGATAAGCACATGTTCAACTTTACTGGCTGATACCAAATTATTTTCCAAAGTGGTAACACCAATTCTTGAAATTGATAGAATTTTTAATGTAAACTAATACTATCTCAGTTCGTTTTGTTTCTACTTCTTTAAATACTAATGAGATTGGGAATCTTTTCATGTTTTCCTCTTTTTGAAGTCTTTTTCTAGTTGATTTGTGGGACTTCCCTGGTGGTCCAATGGTTAAGACTGCGTTTCCAATGCAGGGGGCGTGGGTTCAATCCCTGGTCAGGGAACTAAGATCCCACATGCCGCACGGCGGGGCAAAAAAACAAAAAACAAAACACCCCACAAACCACACCTTCTCTAGTTGATTTGTTAAAGCCTGTGTAACAACCTTGGGGAAAAAATGACAAAATTAAAAATATCTACATGGAACAGTAAATTATAAACAAAAAACTACTAAAAGTGACATCTGTAATTGAGTTAATGAAAAAAGATACTAAAACTGGTGGGATAAAGTTATACAGTATATTGATGGAAAGCTATACCCTTAAAATGCATTTTTTAAAAAGTAAAACTTAATAAGCCAAGTATCAATCCAAAAAACTTAGAAAAAGACTAATGAAATAATCCCAGCAAATATAGTAAAAGGAAGGAAACAATGAAGATGAGAGCACAAATTAATGAAACAAACCAAACAGTACAGGGATCAGCAAAATCAAGAGATGGATTTTTAAAAAGACAAATAAAAAAAACTGGAGGATTCACACTTTTTTATTTCAAAACATTAAAAATTACAGTAATCAAAACAATATGGTATTGGCATAAGGACAGGGAATAAGTCTTCTTGACTCTTGACTTGGCAATGGGTTTTTAGATATGACACCAAAAGCACAAGCAACAAAAGAAAAAAAAAAAAAAAGGATGAGTTGGACTTCACCAAAATTAAAAACTTTGTATATCAAAGGATGTTATCAAGAAAGCTAAAAAGACAACTCATAAAATAGGAGAAAATATTTGCAACTCATATCTGACAAAGGTCCAGGATTCAGAATATATAAAGAACTCTTACAATTCAACAACAAAAAAATAAACAACCTAATTAAAAAACAGGCAAAAACAGTCTCCAAATAAGATATACAAATGGTCCACAAGCACATGAAAAGATATTCAGCATCATTAACAAACGGGCAAATGCAAATCAAAACCATGAGATTCACTAGGATGGCTAGCTATATCAACAAGACAGACAATAACAAGTGTTTGTTGGCAAGGATGCAGAGAAATCAGAACCTTTGTATATTGCTGGTAGGAATGTAAAATGGTGCAATGTCTGTGGAAAACAGTTCGGCCAGTGCCTCAATAAATTAAACATAGAATTTTCATATGACCCGGCAATTCCAATCCTGGGCATATATCCAGAAGAACTGAAAATAGGTACTAAAACAAAACCTGTACACCCATGTTCACAGAAGCACTATTCACAATAGCCAAAAGGTGGGAACCATCCAAATGTCCATCAATTGATGAATGAATAAACAAAATGTGTATATGGTATATACATAAAATGGACTATTCTGACATAAAGAGGAACAAAGTACTGATACATACTACAACATGAATGACCTGAATTGAAAACATACTGGGTAAGTGAACTAAGCCAGTAAAAGTGCACTTAGTGAATGGTTGCATTTATGTGAAATATCCAGAATAGGCAAAACCATACAGAGAAAAAGTAGATTAGTGGTTGCCAGGAGGTAGAGTTGGGAGAATGAGGAGTGACTACTTAACAGGCACAGGGTTTCCTTTTGGAGTGATTAAATGTTCTGAACTATATAGTGGTGATGGTTACACAACACTGTAAATGTACTAAATGTGACTAACAATAAATTTTATGTTATGTGCACTTTAAAATTTTTGAAAATTGAAAAAAAAAAGATAAGTTTGATAAACCTCTGGTGAGAATAAGCAAAAGAAAGAAGGCACAAAACCCACAAAATTAGTGGTGAAAAAAATGGATGTGACAAGAGATGTTACAGACATGAAACAGATAAAAAGGATACTATAAACAAGTTTTATGTCAGTATTTTGTCTACTTGTTCTATCAGTTAATGAGAAAGCTGAAAACTCTCAAGCTATGCTTATGGATTTGTCTTTTTTCCTTCTTGCATTCGTTTTGCCTGACATATTTTGGGGTCACAGTATTAGGTACGTAAAATTTAGAACTGTTTTATTTCCCTATTAAATTGTATCTCTTATCAGTGTGAACTTTTTGCCTTAAAAATCTACATTAGTATTTGCATGATGTATCTTTTTCCATCCTTTTACTTTCAACTTTCTTATACTCTCTCCCTTTTTGGGAGGGTGGGGGGTAAATTGCATAGTTGAATTTTTAAATTTCAGCCTGACACTCAAAATTAATGGCTTAATACAGTAACATAGTTACTGACATACTTGGATTTATGTCCACCATTTTATATTTTCTACTTGTTCTGTGAACTATGTCTTTGCCTGTTTTTTTCTTCTTTTGGATTTCATACTTTTCCTTATTCCATTTCCTACACTATTTCAGAAGTTATTCCTTTGATTTCTTTTAGTTGTTAATCTTTATATAACATACATGTTGATTAATTTAGACTCTGAAAAGTTGCATATCTTTACTCTTCTTAGCAACAAGTACCTCAGAATACCTAAAGCTATTCACCCTTCTCTGACTTATATATTATTATTGGCATATATATTAATTTCATTTTTAAAAGCCCATGAGACACGAACTGTTTTATACAAATCATTATTTGCTTAGATTTGCTAAACTATTTACTAGTTCGTGTGCTTTTCATTCCTTCTTACATTTCAGGACTTTGACCTGAGAATCACTTTCCTCCTGCCTAGAGTACATTCTTCAAAATTTCCTTTAGTGAAGAATTCCCAATTGTCTGTTTGAAGTGTCAGAATTTCCCCTTTTTCCCTTGGTGTAGAATTCTAGATTGTTTTTTCTTTTTACTTATGTTCCAATGTCTTTTTAAAAAAAAATTATTTATTTATTTATTTATTTATTTATGACTGTGTGGGTCTTCCTTTCTGTGCGAGGGCTTTCTCCAGTTGCGGCAAGCGGGGGCCACTCTTCATCGCGGTGCGCGGGCCTCTCACTATCGGGGCCTCTCTTGTTGCGGAACACAGGCTCCAGATGCGCAGGCTCAGTAGTTGTGGCTCACGGGCCTAGTTGCTCCGCGGCATGTGGGATCTTCCCAGACCAGGGCTCGAACCCGTGTCCCCTGCCTCAGCAGGCAGATTCTCAACCACTGAGCCACCAGGGAAGCCCTCCAATGTCTTCGAAATGTGACACCATTGCAGATAAATCTCTCTTCCCTCTCTAGATAATTTTAAGACCCTTCCTTTGTCTTTGATCTTCTGCCGTTTCACTGTAACAAAGCTGAGAATTTCCTTTTATTTAACCAGCTTGAGTTCTTGTGATTCTTGAATGCATAGGTTAGCACTGTTCCTAAGTTGTACAAAATTCTTAGCCATTATCTTTTTAACTGTTGTTTGTTCCCAGTCTCTCTTATGGAAGGCCATCCAAGTAAATGTTTAGATACTCTTAGATGGCTCTCAACTTCTCTTTCATAGTTTTCATCTGTTTCTCCAAATACATGCAGGATAATTTCTTTAGATGTTTCCTTCAGTTCATTATTCTCTTCTTCAAATTTACATAATGTGTGGTCGTATCCATCTATTTGAGGATTTTTTAATAAGTTTCAATTAGTATAATTTTAAATTCTTAAGTTCTAGCTGCTTTTTAAAAATATCTTTGGGGATATTCTTTATAGTTTCTTAACCTTGGAATATATTTTAACATGTCTTTAAACTTATTAAGCAGTTATTTTATATTTTATGTCTGATTATTCTTACTTCCTAGCAGGTCTCCTGCTGACTCCTGCTCATGCTCATGGTACTTACGTTTCCTTGTGCTTTTAATTTGACTGTCAGCTGCTCTACTAACTTGGAATTTTATTTCTGGGAAAACTTTCAGCCCTGGGATAGAGATGAGTTTCTCCTATGAAAATCTGTATTTACTTCTACCAAGAGCCTAGAAAGACTCACTGCCAGCATATGATCACTACCGTTATAGGGGTAAATCCAAATTAAGTTATCTCAGGGAAATTGTATTAGACTACCTAGGGGGTGTTAAATTCAAAATGCAAACAACATGAGCATCCATTGTTTGTTCAAAATTCTCAGCAATGACCTTGCCCCCACAATACCTACATTAATGATTTTCGTAGTGTGGTCCCCAACCAGCAAAATCATCATGACCTAGGAACTTGTTAGAACTGTAAATTCTCAGGCCTTATCCCATACCTACTGAATTATAAACTCCGGGGATGTCAACTAGCAATCCGTGTTTGAACAACCCTCCAGGTGATTCTGATGCATATTAAAAACTGAGAAGCACAGAGAAAAATCAATTTCCTTTGCAGTCTTGAAGGATGGTGGGATTGGTGGGGGTTTCCACTTTAACCCTCTGAGGTTCAGCTTCTAGGGTAAGAGGATGACTTATTATATTTATCATCTCAGGAAGAACTTATCATTTCCTCAAAGTTTCTCAATGCTTCCTGAGGCTGAGGAAAGGAAACTCTAGTTTACCAGGTTTCAAAAATGCCCTCTGGATGAAAGCCAGTTCATGTCACACAATTAACTCCTCAGAGATACTGCGCCTTTAGGTTTTTTTTCCCTCTGAGAATTTTTTACCTGATGCTTTAGCTAAGATTCCTTCTTTTTATTTTGAAATAATTATAGATTCATAGGAAGTTGCAAAGGTAGTATTGCACAAAGAGGTCCCATATACCCTGCACCCAGTTTTCCCAAAGACTACATCTTACTGAACTATAAATATAAAATCAAAACTAGGAAACTGACTTTGGTACAATGCGTACATTTCTATATCATGTTATCACATGTGTAGATTTGTGTAACCACCACCACCACAATCAGCTACAGAATTATTCCATCATCACAAAGACTACCCCTTTATAGTCACATCCGCCTCCCTCTCCATCCCCTGGCCCTAATCTCTGGCAACAACTAACCGGTTATCTGTTCTCCATTTCTATAATTTTGTCATTTCAAGAATGTTCAAAATTTCTATAATTTTGTCATTTCAAGAACTTTTTGGGTCAGCCAAAAAAGTCTGTTCAGTTTTTCCATAAGATGGTATGGACTTTTTGGCTGACCCAATATTTAAATGGAATCATACAGGTACTTTTTGACACTGGCTGTTTTCACTCAGCAGAGTAGACTTTAAGATCTATACAAGTTGTTGCATATATCCCATTCCTTTTTTACTGTTAAGTAAGATTACACAGTACAGACACACCACAGATTAGTTTAATCATTTCTCTGTTGTAGGACATTTTAGTTAACAGTTTCTGGGTTTTTTTTTTTTTAATATCTTTACTGGAGTATAATTGCTTTACAATGGTATGTTAGTTTCTATTGTACAACAAAGTGAATCAGCTATAAGTATACATATATCCCCATATCCCCTCCCTCTTTTTTTTTTTTTTAAAGGTAGATTCCTATTTTTTTTTTTAATTTATTTATTTACTTATGGCTGTGTTGGGTCCTCGTTTCTGTGCAAGGGCTTTCTCCAGTTGCGGCAAGCGGGGGCCACTCTTCATCGCGGTGCGCGGGCCTCTCACTATCGCGGCCTCTCTTGTTGCGGAGCACAGGCTCCAGACGCGCAGGCTCAGTAATTGTGGCTCACGGGCCTAGTTGCTCCGTGGCATGTGGGATCTTCCCGGACCAGGGCTCGAACCCGTGTCCCCTGCATTGGCAGGCAGATTCTCAACCGCTGCGCCACCAGGGAAGCCCCTCCCCTCCCTCTTGATCCTCCCTCGCACCCTCCCTATCCCACCCCACTAGGTCATCACAAAGCACCGAGCTGATCTCCCTGTGCTATGCAGCAGCTTCCCACTAGCCATCCATTTTACATTTGGTAGTGTATATATGTCAATGCTACTCTCTTGCTTCGTCCCAGCTTCCCCTTCCCCTCAGTGTCCTCAAGTAACAGTTTCTGGTTGCTACAAATAAAGCTGCTATGAAAAATCATGTACAGGTTTTTCATGTAGACACGTTTCCTTTCTCTGGGATAGGTGCCCAGGAGTGTGACTGGTGGGTCATATGACAAGAGTATGTTTAGCTTTTTAAGAAACTGCCAAATTGTTTTCCAGAATGACTGTACCATTTTACATTCCCACTAGCAATGTATAAGAGATTCAGTTTTTCTGCATCCTTGCTAGCATTTGGTATTGTCATTCTTTAAATTTAATGGTCCTGAAAGGTGTGTAGAGATATCTCATTATAATCTTAATTTACATTTCCTAATGGCTAGTGATGTTGAACATCTTTTCACGTGCTTATTGCCATCCATATATACTCTTCAGTAAAATGTTTCTTTAGGTCTTTTGCCCATTTTCTTACTAGATTGCTTTTTTCATGATGAGTTTTAAGAGTTCTTTATATATTTTAATTATGAGTCCTTTGTCAGATAGGTGGTTTGGTAATATTTTCTCATAGTATGTAGCTTGTCTTTTCACCCTTTTAACAGGGTCTTTCACAGAGCAAATGTTTTTCATTTTGGTGAAGAACATTTTTTTTTCTTATATGAATTGTTCTTTGGGGATCATGTCCAAGAACTCTTTACACCAAGCCCCAGCTCCCAGAGATTTTCCTCTATATTTTCTTTTAAAAGTTTTACGGTTGTAGGATTTACATTTAAATATGTGAATCTATTTTGAGCTAATTTTTGTATAAGGTGTGAAATTTAGATTGACGTTCATTTGGTTGCCTATGGATATCCAGTTGTGGATATCCATCATTTGTTGTACAGACTATCCTTCCTCCATTATCTTTTGCATCTCTATCAAAAATCAATTGACCTGGACTTCCCTGGTGGCGCAGCGGTTAAGAATCTGCCTGCCAATGCAGGGGACACGGGTTCGAGCCCTCGTCCGGGAAGATTCCACACGCCGCGGAGCAACTCAGCCTGTGTGCCACAACTACTGAGCCTGCGCTCTAGAGCCCATGAGCCTCAACTACTGAAGCTCGCAGGCCTAGAGCCCATGCTCCACAACAAGAGAAGCCACCGCAATGAGAAGCCCGCGCACCACAACGAAGATTAGCCCCGGCTCACCGCAACTAGAGAAAGCCCACACGCAGCAACGAAGACCCAACTCCGCCAAAAATAAATAAATATTTATTAAAAAAAAAAATCAATTGGCCTTACTTGTATGGAGCTATTTCTGGCCTTCTAGTTTGTTCCATTAACCTACAGGTCTATCTGTGGGCCAATACCACACTGTCTTGATTATTCTAGCTATTTAATAAGTCTTGAAATCGAGTAGAGTGATTTGCCCTACTTTAGTTTTCATTTTTCAAAATTGTTGTAGCTACTCTAGTTCCTTTGCTTTTCCATATAAATTTTAGAATAATTTTGCTAAACCTAAAAAAATCTTCCTCCCCCTCCTACACCACTGATGGGAATGTAAGTTGGTACAGCCATTACGGAGAACAGAACAGAGATTCCTTAAAAAACTAAAACTAGAGTTACCATATGATCCAGCAATCCCACTCCTGGACATATATCTAGAGAATACTCTAACTCGAAAAGATACATGCACCCCAATGTTCACAGCAGCACTATTTAGAACAGTCAAGACATGGAAGCAACCTAAATGTTCATCAACAGATGAATGGATAAAGATGCAATACACACACACACACACACAAACACACACAATGGAATATTACTCAGCCATAAAAAAGAGTAAAATAATGCTGTCTGCAGCAACACGGATGGACCTAGAGATTATCACACTAAGTGAAGTCAGACACAGAAAGGCAAATATCATATGATATCACTTATATATGGAATCTAAAAAAATGATAGAAATGAACTTACAAAACAGAAACAGATTCACAGACATAGAAAACAAACTTATGGTTACCAAAGGGGAAAGGGGGAGATAGGATAAATTGGGAATTTGGGATTAACAGATACAGACTACTATATATAAAACAGATAAACAATAAGGACCTACTGTATAGCATAGGGAACTATATTCAATATCTTGTAATAACCTAAAATGGAGAAGAATCTAAAAAAGAATAAATATATATGTATATATGTATATGTATAACTGAATCACTTTGCTGTATACCTGAAACATTGTAAATCAAATATACTTAAAATAAAAAAATAAAAATTTAAAAAAAAATCAAACATTTATAAACTCTCCAAACGAAAAAAAAAATCTTCCTGAGATTTTGATAGGAATTTTGTTAAACTTGTATATCCATTTTGGGGAAATGATTTCTATACTATGTTGAGTCTTCCAACCTATAAACAAAGTATGTCTCTGCATTTATTTAGGTCTTAGATTTCTTTCATCAGCATTTTATAATTTTCAGTATACAAGCTCTATAAATGTTTTGTTAAATTCATATCTAAGTATTTCAATTTTTTGAGCAATTGCTAATGGTACTGTATTTTTAATTTCAGTTCCCACATGTTCATTGCTAGAGTATAGAAATCAATTTTTGTATGTCAGTCTTTTTTTTTTTTTTTTTTAAAGGATTTTCTTATTTATTTATTTATTTATTTATTTATTTATTTTTGGCTGTGTTGGGTCTTCGGTTCGTGCGAGGGCTTTCTCCAGTTGCGGCAAGCGGGGGCCACTCTTCATCGCGGTGCGGGGACCGCTCTTCATCGCGGTGCGCGGGCCTTTCTCTATCGCGGCCCCTCCCGTCGCGGGGCACAGGCTCCAGACGCGCAGGCTCAGCAATTGTGGCTCAAGGGCCCAGCTGCTCCGTGGCATGTGGGATCTTCCCAGACCAGGGCTCGAACCCGTGTCCCCTGCATTAGCAGGCAGATTCTCAACCACTGCGCCACCAGGGAAGCCCTGTATGTCAGTCTTATATCTTGTGATATTGCTTAACTCAGTTATTAGTTCTACAGGTCTTTTTCCAGCTTTCTTGGGATCTTCTACACATATGACAAAGGCAAACAGGAACAGTTTAATTTCTCTTTCCATTCTGTACACTCTTTTTCCCCCATCTTATCATGCTGGCTGGAACTCCGAATATTACGCTGAACAAGAGTTACGAGAATGGATATCTTTGCCACCTTATTCCCAATCATAGGGGGAAAATATTCGTTTTTTCATCAAGTATGACTTTAACTGTTTGTTTTCTGCACATGTTCTTTATCAAGTTGAGGAAATTCCCCTCTGTTCCTAGTTTTCTGAGAGTTTTAGTCATGAATGGTGTTCAACTTTGTCAAAAGGTTCTTTTCTGCAACAACTGATATGATCATGTGATTTTTTCTTCACTATCCTGTTAATACAGTTGATTATACTGACTAATTATCACATATTCAGCCAACCCTGCATTCCTGGAATAAAGTCCACTTGGTCACAGTGTATTTTTTTTCTATATTGCTGAATTATATTCTACTTATAATCTGTTACGGAATTTTTGCATCTACACTTATGAGGGATATTGGTTTGCAGTTTTTTGGGTTTTGTTTTTGTTTTTGGTATTGTCTTTGTCTGACTTTGGTAGCAAGGTTATTATCAGCTTCATAATATGAAATTAGATAGGGGTTTCTGAATTTTATATTTCCTGACAGAGACTGTGTACAAAGAGTTTGAATTCTTCAAGAATTTGGTAGAATGCGGCAATGAAAACATCCAGGTCTGGTTTTCATTTTGAAATTACAAATTTAATTTCCTTAATAGTTTAGGGCTATTTAAATTATCTGTATTATGCTGCGTGAGTTGTGGTAGCTTGTGCTTTCCAAGTAATTGGTTCATTTTATCAACGTTGCTAAGAATTTATATTTTTTCATTTGTTACAAGTGTGTTTATAATTGTTCTTGGTGGCTGCTTTAAAATCCTTGTCAGATAATTCTGACATCTGTGTTATCTTGGTGTTGGCAAGATTAACTCTCTTTTCTAATTTGAGTTGAGACATTTCTGGTTCTTGATATAAGATACTTTCAATTGAAACCTGCATACTTGGGGTACTGTTATGAGACTATGGATCTTATTTAAACATTCTGTTATAGTAGGCTTCTTCTACCACTGCTCTGGTGGGGGAAGAAGGACAAAGCCTCATTATTGCCTGGCAGGGGTGGAAGTGCAGCTTCCTCACTAGATTTCGTTGACCACTGGTGGGGGAGAAGGGAAAAAGGAACTTGTTATACCGGGTGAAGGTGGGAGTTCAGGAACCTCACTAATACTGCCCTGGCTGGGAGGAGCACACTGTCACTGTCCCCACCCAACCCCCTCGCCCATCACCTCTACTAACACCATGGGAGAGAGGGGTTGCCTTGTTATGACTGAGAAGAGTAAAAGTCTAGGTCCCCATTTGGCTTCCGCTAATCAGGGTGATTTTTTTCTGTGTATTTGGCTGGAGTGGAGGGGTTACTGTCTAAAAGTTTTCTCTCTCACTATCCCATTCCTAATCCTTGGCTAAAGAGGATAGACTCTTCTTAAGGCTTTTGTCTGCACCAAACACTTCTGGGTTGCCAGCTTCTCCATATCCATTCCAGAACATATGAGGCAATAAGAAAACTCAGTATTTTTACAGTCATGTTATTATTTGGGTTCTGAGGTCCTAAGACCATCTACCTTCTTCTCTTCACTTTTCAGAGTCTTATATTTGTTCTACTCATAACATCCAGTTTTCAGCTGTACTTAGCAGGAGGAATAGAGAAATGTTCATCTATTCCATCTTTCTGGAAGCAGAAGTCTACACTGAATCACTTTTATATTTTCTTCAGGGATAGGCTTGCACAGGGAGGGGGTGTGTATGTGTGTGTGTGTGCACGTGAGCACGTGCACGTTTGTGTGAAAAATCAGATCCTGGAAATAGGAAAAAATGTTCCTATTTCATTTTATTCTCTACAAATACTAGTTAATTTTACTTATTTAACAAAATATTTACAATTAGCTTTCTAACAGAAAATAACAAAGAACCCAAGGCTTGTATACTGGCTGACTCACAAGGCAAATTGAGAAGGCACCCAGCAATTAGGAGAGAGAGTCGACCACAGAGAATATAAAGTGGGCAATTCACAAAAATATTGGATCAAGCCATGAAACAGGGAGTTCCTGACAAGTCTGTCTAAACCTTTAACATTTCCTATGGTCTTATTTATTCTCTGCACACTTTACTCTCAGAGATAAGTATGTTAAAGTCTCCCACTAGGATCTATCAGTAAAAAAAGACCCTTTCTGTTCTGTTTAATGTTTCATGCCTTGAATTCTACCACATCAGATATTACTATTATTCTTGGTTTCCTTTACAATTTCATAGCCCTTTTTTTAAAGTTCACGTTTTTTAACTTTTAATCTTTCTGCATCACTTTGTTTTACATGATTTTCTTTTAGAAAGCATCTACCTATATTTTGTTTTCTGATTCTATCTGGATTTCAGCAGGCAGAGAGGAAGACAGAATAAGGGACAGGCATGATCATATCACTGTCTTACATAGAATTCCTGAACTACTATAGCATTTTAACTTTACTTGTCTTAGCAATTATAACTACATGACTTTGGCAAATTCATATATATGGTATCTCTCCATAGACTGCAGGCTCTTGGAGGGTGGAAGAAATTTTTATTACTTTTTGAAAAGCTTCCCAAAGTACTTACACATTGCCTTATTTATAGAAGATATTTAACAAATATATTTTGAATTTAATCAGGAAGATTAATCTTTGCACTAAGCATCGTGAGGCTAGAGAATATATCAACAATGAAATCCTAGTAAGCAAACAGTCTGCCAGTTTAGAAATGTATGCTTAGAATGGCCACCAACAAGATAGTCAGTCAGCTTCTGTACAGTGGCCTAATGTGAAACTCCCCAAAGCAGGAATGAACAGAATTGCTTTGGTTAAGTCATGATGAAAAACTAATGACTAGTGGGAAACAACAGCAGATGGCCAATCTGGCAACAATCTTAAACAGGGGCAGCTCTTTAGGAATAAAGACAACAGGGAGTTATAAATAGTACCAGAATCTGTAAACTCAAAAGTAGCTAAAAAAAAAAAAAAAAAAGTAGCTCACAAAATCTGTGCAGTTTTAAAAATGTATATAGAGAAGCAAATCTGTTACCCTAAACTTACTAAGCTTCACCTGGATCATATTTACTTACAATAATTCTCAGAGGTGACCAACTACAGTTGCTTCTAAATCATCTATGGTCACTGAGGGAACCCATTAATAGAGTCAAAATAGCATGCGATCTTTGTTTACTCTGATATTGCTCTATTTTACCAAATATTTAATTTGCATTCCTTAAATGTATCCTAAATGGGAGAAACTGGAACTACACCAGAAATGTGCTATGTTCAATGGGTAATCCATCTAGAATTCAAATACTACAAATCCACATATCAAATAACCCATGTTTTTAATTGATACTTTTATAGCACAAATTTTCCATATATTTTAATGTATGGTACCACCTTCTTTTCTCTGCCTCCTTCACTTCTGGCCCCCTATCCTCCAATGCCCTCTCTTGAAAACAGTAGAACAAAAATCTAGGCAAGATTCAGTGCTTGCCTTGTTAGGCAAATTAAGACTGCAGTCAACTGAAGCTTTCACTTCAGGTCAAGTTAGTTATTATTTTGGGAACTGGGCCTACTGCCCATAGTCTCAAAGAAAAGGATAAGACAAAATTCATCATGGTTCTCATTCCTCATTTCATTAAAAAAAAAAAAAAAAAAGTAATGCCCAACCAAATGTTCATCATCATCCCCATGGAGTTCTATACCTCTCTGACCTTGACCAAGACCTCCACTCCTCCTCAAGGCTCCCAAACCATTATACGGAGTCACTATAACTGCAGCTCCAAATTCCCCTATATCCTCAATCTTTTTTCCAAGCCTTTGCTTTGCTTCTTTGCTTTGAATGAAATCTTGTCTTCTCTCAAACCGCCACTTCTTATGCTGCTCTCTCAAATGGCGGTATAGGTAGGTACCTTGCTTACTCCCCACTGCTCCCTTCTATCCTTCCCAAACTCTTGTAAGACATACACAAAAACTTGCTCCTTTAAAGTTCATGTTACTCAGCTTTAATACCCAGTTCCCCTCTTTGCTGCTATGATCTACCAGCCTCTCAGTCACTTCCCACATTCACTGAGAACTTTCATACCTAAAGTCTTCCCCTTTATCCTAAGCCCTGCTATCATCCTAGGTGATGTCAACATCCCTGAGACCAAACTCTCCAAACTAATGGTCTTTCAGTTCTTTTGACATCCTCAATTACATAATCTACCTTTCTACCTAACCCTAACCACCTATTCCTGTGGTCACTACCTGGATCTAGTCATCATTTGAAACTGACCAACTTGTAAAGAACATAGTTCAGGTATCCTACTCTAACCACTACTTCTTTTTCTGGAAGTTTACTTATAAACCACCCTCACTGTGAACATTCTTTGACCTCAGATGACCTTCCAGTACTTAACTTTGTAACTTTTACCCATCTATCTTCTTTTTACTATATTCATTTCTTAGGCAACTTGAATTCCATGCTCTATTCTGTTAAAAATACTCTTATGAATACCCTAAACCCCTTAGATTCCTGTCTTGCAAAACCCCAAGCCCAGATGGAAACCCAGCTATCCACTTTCTTCATACTTAAGCCCAAGTGCAATTAGAAAAAGTAACACAATAGGACAGAGAGATACAACTATCACTTCATGATCAACCTCAGTGAGTACACAATAATGTTCTTTTCTCTGTAAAATTACTTTCTACTCTCTACATTTATTTAAAATTTTCTCCATTCTCTTCAAACTTCTAATCTCCATCATTTCCTTCTTTTCATCGAAGAGAAGCTATCAAACAAGAAGTCTTGCAACTTCTAGCTACCAAACACCCTTTACACTCTTAACACCTCCAATCTGGCTTCTGCTTCCATCAAACAGGTCTCTCTGAGGCTACCAATGGGACACTTTTTCAATCCACATTTAACTTGATCTCTCAGAAGTACGAGACATAGTGAATTAACCGAATGCTTGAGGCATTCTCTTCCCTTATGTGGTATGCTGAAAAATACACCCCCCAAAATTTCAGGTCCTACTCCTTGGAACCTGTGAATGTTATCTTACATGTTAAATGTGACACAATAAGAAATATATATTTGATTTAGTCCCTTGTTCCTGACACCTAGCTCCTAAAACCCTTGGAAACTCTGAAGCAGTAAGCATGTCTCTTGTATGCCAATGAGATGACTGGTGGCTGGAGGCCAGTAGGTAGCTTCAGGATGAATGCTGGTAGCCAGAAAGACCAAGGCATGATTATAAGGTCCCCCCCACCTCTAGGAGGGGAGAGTGACTGGAGATTGAGTCAATCACCTTTGTCCAATCACCTTTGAGACTGTGGGCACTAGGCCCAGTTCCTGTAATGAGACCTCCATAAAAAAACCCTAAACAGTGGGGTTCAGAGAGCTTCTGGGTTGGTGAGCACATCAAGGTGCTAGGAGCACCACGTGCCTGGAGAGGGCATGGAAGCTCTGCCCATTCCTTGCCCCCATACCTTGTCCTATGTATCCCTTCCATCTGGCTATTCCTGAGTTTCATCCTTTACAATAAACCAGTAACAGTAGGTAAAGTGCTTTTCTGAGTTCTGAGAGCCATTTCTAGCAAATTATCAAACCAGAGAGGAGGGGTTATAGGAAGCCACCCCACCCCCAACCTCGACTTCATAGCCGTTTGGTCAGAAGTACCTGTGGCCCAGACTTGCAACTAGCATCTGAAGTGGGGGCAATCTTGTGGGACTGAACCCTTAACCTGTAGGGTCTGCACTAACTCCAGTAGTTAGTGTCAGAATTGAATTGCAGGACAACCAGTGGGTGTCCAGAAAGTTGGTGAATTGGTTGGCATAAGGAAAAAACCCACACATTTGGGGGTCAGAATTGTTGTGTAGGTAAAATCAGCTCAGAGCAGGGACCTTGCTGGCGGTCCAGTGTTTAAGACTCGGCAATTCCACTGCAGGGGGCGCAGGTTCGATCCCTGGTTAGGGAACTAAGATCCCACATGCCGCTCGGAGCAGCCAGAAAGGTTAAAAAAAAAAAAAAAAAAAATCAGCTCAGAATAAAGGTTTGGCAGATGTAATTACATTGAGGATCTTGAGATGAGATTATCCCAGATTATGCAGCTGGACCCTAAACGCCATCGCAAATGTCCTTATAACAGAGTGAGATTAGACACAGAAAAAGAGGAGGCAATGCGACCACAGAGCCAGTAATTGGAGTGGGGTGGTCACAAATCAAGGAATGGTGGCAGCCACCAGAAGTAGGAAGAACCTCTGGAGGAAGCACAGTCTTGCTAACACCTTGATTTCAGCCCAGTAATACTAATTTCAGACTTCTGACCTCCAGAACTATGAGAAAATATAAATTTCTATTGGTTCAAGCCACTAAATTTGTGGTATTAAAGCAGCCGTAAAAAACTAATACAATGTAGCTTCTTTAATAATTCACTTAGTTTGCTGAAATCAGTTCTTCTTGAGCTTCTTTAATGAGTCATCATCCTCCCTACCTGGACATTAAAAATGGGAATTGCTCAAAGGCTAGGAATTCTCTTCTCTCTATATATTCCTTTGCTCTAGTTAGTTTCAACCACATCCACAGCAATTACCACCCAATACAAGAGATCTAAATGTGTATTTTCAACTCTGATCTCTCCTCTGATTTCATGATATTTCCATTTAAATTGCCTACATAATATTTCCATCTGAACGTTCCAAAGCCATCTCCAATTCAACATCTCCCAATAACAAACCTGATCCTCTTCTAGTATTCCTTGTCTCAGCAACTGATACAACTCTGCAACCACTACATTAACCTTCCCCCAGTTCCTTAGAATATGCAAGGCCCTCCCTCTCCTGATGGCTTCTGCATATGCTTTCTCTCAGCCACTGCTCTGAACAAGTTCTACTCAGCCTACTTCCTATCCTTACTGTTGAGTTTCTGCTCATCCTTCCAATCTCAAATTTCAGTTCAGCTGTCACCTTCGCAGAACCTTCCCTGACTCTCCAATTTAAATTGGGTAACCTTATACACTTTTATGACACCATGTTCTTCTCGTTGTATTTATCAAAGTTCTAATTATCCACTTATTTTTTGTGATTAATTCTCTTCTCCACTAGACTATAACTCCAAGAAGGCAGGGAATGGTTGTTTTATTCACTCTATATACTATATACATACACACATATATACTATGTGCCTGGCATATAAGAAATACCAAATAATATTTGCCAATTGAACAAATGAAAATGAAAACTATTACTTCAAGTGTGAGTGTCCTGGAAGCCACCTAACCCTTCTTCCCTTATAGTTGGCCCTCCATATCTGCAGATACAGAACTCATAGATACAGAGGGGTGACTGTTCTATGCCTTTTTATATAAGGGACTTGAGCGTCCACAGATTTTGGTATCCACAGGGGGTACTGGAACTAATCCCCCATTGATACTGAGGGACGACTAATTTTTACATTTAGTTACCAAGGCTATTAATACGTTTTAACTCACATCCATAGTTATTTAGATTTTCCTAAAGTAAAAAAATATATATATCGTTGTCCAATATTACCCATTATATATTAAATAGAATTCAGTTCCTTTAAAAAAACAGTTCTTGAAGAAACTCTAAAATTAAAATTAATAAAGCTGACTTCTGCTTCTGGCATGGTGGAGTACTAGGATCAGATTTACCCTCTTTCAGTAACTAGAAAGAGGAAAAAATATGATACTGTTATCAGACACTGGATAACAGAGAAATTAGGTCTTCAACCCCTGGGAAAAAAAAAAGAGGAAAACAAGTAAGTTAAGCCTTGTAATTTCTCTGCTGTTCTGCCTAGGGGCCCTTTCCACACAACTGTGCAGAAACAGCCACACCAAACAGAGCACAGCAGCCTCACTGAGTTGAGAAGCCAGATTAGGAAGTCGAAAAGTGACTGAAATCTTGAGGGCAGAGTAGAGAGAAGAGAGCCACTCAAAGAAAGAGCTCCAGAAATCAGCAGAGGAGTCCTCCTCAGTCTTCAGCCAAATACCAAACTACACATGCATATGGCAAAACTCCGTTAAGTTGGTAAAGGACAACTGCCAGGGAGCTAAAAGATAAACAGTTCCCAGAACTTATTCAGAAACAAGGATAAAAATTACCACAGACTTGTTCTCTGAAACTGTGCGAGCCAGAGACAAGGAAACTACAACTTTAAAGTGCTGAAAAACAAAAATGTAAATCCAAAAATGCCTATCATTGTCTTTTTCACTCTCATTCTCTCACAAATGTACAGGAATTTTCCAGAGTCTAAGAAACTTGTGATACCACAACAGATTATATTGTATTTTCTTTGGGAAAAGTTATTTTTCATAAAAAAGTTATTTATATTAACCTATAATTGGTTTATTTTGTAAATGAACTGATAAATACTTTTTAAAGTTCTTAATTTTAATTTCTAATAAGGTAAATTTTGATTGCTATAGCCCACATAAAGAAAACCTGCTTGAGAGCCTCACTAATTTTTACATAGATATTCCAAGACTAAAAAGCTTGAAAGTGACTGCTTTAGGCATAGTGGCCTCATCAAATCAGTGTTCTTTTGTGATGCCACAGAGCTTGTGCGAAAGTTTTTCATTACAAATTAAATTTCTCTAATAAATACGCAGCTTTCTTGTTTTGTCAGTCTGGGTAATGCATTATCTTTGAAAAGAATTTGTCCATTTCATCTAAATTATTTAATTATTAGTATAAAATTGTTTATAATATTCCCTTAGTCTAGGATATATTATGATGTCCCTCTTTCAGTCTAGATATTGATAATCTGTGGCTTCTCTCTTTTTATGCTGATCAGTCTGACTACAGATAACAATTTTACTGACTTTTCCCCCCTAAGTATTAACTGTATCAATTTCGACCCTCCAATACTTGACACAATTGGGGTTTTGGTGATGGCCTTTTAGTCTTTATAACACCCAATGGCAATGGTGGTATGATCAAATATATAAACATTTAGAAGATCTGCAGACCTCATTCAACCAGTATTTTCCAAATTACCAATGCATGGGCAAAAGATTTATTTAAATACAAGATAGACCAATGGGTTTAATACAATAGAGCAAGAAAATTTTATTCATATGGTTTCAGATTTCACACTGCAGTTAAACTGTTAAATTTTGGTGCAATATAAAACAGGAAGATCTAAATTATCTGTATCATGAAATGGGAAGTACACACAAGCACTTCTGTTGTGTACTGAAAAACTGTTGTCAAAAAAAGTACCATGCAACTATTTGAGTTGTGAGCCACTTTTTCATGGAACACGATTTTACTTGAAAGAAAACAGACAAACCATTACTTGGACTAGAGTATCCGGAAGATGTTTTCTTGAAAATGAACAAAGTGAGCTTATTACTTCAAGGAAAACAAATGACAGTATTTACAACCAATGATAAAATTCTAACTTTAAATTAAAATTTTGGAAATTTTATACCTGTCCATGGGAGACCTGGCAGCTTCCCAAGATTCTTCTGATAAGACAGGTAGTGATATTAACAAATGATTTTTTAATATTATATAATGTGGCAGCTCAAAACTTTTGGTTTCAGGATCCCATTAACCCTTTAAAATTACTGAGAATCCCAAAGAACTTTTATTTATGTGGATTATATCTATCAATATTTACTATATTAGACATTAAAGCTGAGCATTTAAATTTTTAAAACTTATTTAAAAATAACAATAACAAACCTACTACATGTTAATATAACTAGCATTTTGATGGGAAATAACTATTTCTTAAAAACTCTCGTGAGAAGAGTATCACTGCTTTACCTTTTTTCAAATCCCTTTCCTGTCCAGTTTAATTTCAGACAGCTGGATTCTCTCATGTGCTTCTGCACTCACTCTGTTACCACATCACAGGTCAGGCCACATGGCCTCTGAAAAACTCCTGAGAACAAGCATGGAAAAAGGCAAATAGCATCTTAGTATTACCGTGAAAACAGTTAAACTTCATGGAACCCTTGCAATTCCTTCCTATATTTTCCACTGTTAAAGTTAAGAAATGGTAGTAAACCTTAGCAGACCAAGGTACAGAAACCAATGTTGTAAATCTCTTCTTTTATAAAAATTCTTACTCTGTTAAGGACACATTTCTTTTAAGCAAAACATATTTCTTTAGGCTTTATCCCTAATCAAATCAAAGCAGTTATCATTACTCTAGTCCCCAATTAATATATACTAACACTACTTTTAGATCCCTTTAAACATATACATGTATGCGTGAACCCATGTGCATAAATATATATATCTCTCTCACACATGCACAGAATACATCAAAAGAAATACACCAAAACATTATTAGCAAGATTAAGGATAGTTCTGATCTTTTTATCTTTATTTTTTCCCCAATATTCTATATGTATTTGCATTTGGTTAAAAAAAATTGGAAAAATGCTTCCCACTACTCTCTTCCTCTCTTTAGCACTGGACAATATTCTTTTCAAAAGGAGTGTACCCTGACCTTATGGAACCAGCAGGCCTTAGTAACTACAAGGAGGGAGAGAATGACAAAATTACACCAGGAAGTAGTATGCAGTGGACTCCATGTTAACATATCAAAGAACTTGAACTTAGAATTCTGATCAAGGAACCTAGGATTTCCAATAAAATATGTTCTTCTCATAAAATAATACGTCTCCTTATACAGTGCCAGCACGAACTATGTACACCAATAAACTTATTACAAATATTTAGCTCTCTATACCTTACAAGTGTTCTCACTTACTCTCCTTTGATCTTATATCATCACAGAATACAGTACTTTAAAATTCGTACTCTTAAAGCACTTAATAAACTTTTTAAAAAAGAGACCTCAATCTTTGTGGAGATTACCACTATTCATGAAAATGTCTGTCTCTTGGCCAAAAATAATTGCAGCAAAGGGCCAATAACTCAGAGCAATGAAATACAAGGCTCTGAATTCTTCTAATTAGGAATCTCAAAACTCTATTACTTTATAACTGGTGCCTGCAATGTCACAGCCATTATGCCATAATTAACGTGAAGAGAAAGGAGAACATGATGCTGAATCACAAACAACTCTTCCACTTAACCAGCAGAGGAGAGGCAGTACAAAGCAGTGACTAAAACTCAGACTCTGGAGCAGAGTCTGAGTACCGATTCTGGCCCCATCATCCTGGGCAATTAACTTAATTTCATCTGCCTCAGTTTCCCCATCTGTAAAATGGAGGAGAGGATAGAATAATAAATAATCTCTACCTACAAGGTTGTTAGAAGGATTAAATAAGTGTTAATATTCATAAAGTGCTGGCACATAGTAAATATTTTTTAAAGAAAAAGTAACAAAACCCTGAAGTTAAAGTTCAAACACTTCAAAAATAAATGATGAAATAATTGTAGAAATGCAGAAAAGCCAAATCGAATCGTTTAGAATACTGTATACTCAACTTTCTAGCTTCTTAAAATGGTATAGCAATGTGGTGTTCAATTATATCTGAATACAGCAGGAGTCCAAACTGCTGAAGTACAAATCACTTTCAGGGACTTCATAGAAGAGTATGGCTCTATGTAACTTAAAGTGTCTTTATGCCCACCTAAATTGAACAGAAAAATGTTCTGGTTTTGAAATAAGGAAGGTTACACCAAATGCTAGCATGGACTAGAGGCCTTAGTTGTTCTGCAGACCACCAAAAAAACCAAAAAGGCTGATCCTGTGTGGCAAATCTGTTCAAAATGTAATGAAAGAAATGAACAATCATATAAAATTAAGACTGAAACTAATTTCCTAAAGAAATGGAGTGTTCCAGGTTGAGTCAGGGTCTGTACAAGTTGAAACGCAGACATCTTATACTGCCAGAAAGCCAGGAAGCACTCCATGACCAACCAGGTCAGATGAAAATGACAGAGTAGGGCTTCCCTGGTGGCACAGTGGTTAAGAATCCGCCTGTCAATGCAGGCAACACGGGTTCGAGCCCCAGTCCAGGAAGATCCCACATGCCGCAGAGCAACTAAGCCCGTGAGCCACAACTGCTGAGCCTGTGCTCTAGAGCCCACAAGCCACAGCTACTAAGCCCACGTGCCACAACTACTGAAGCCCGCGTGCCTAGAGCCCGTGCTCTGCAGAGTAGTCACCTTAAAAAATTCTCACTGACCAAACCTGGGACAATTTGAACATCAAAAATAAATAAATAAATAATGACACCTAAAGCAAGCAGAAGAAAAGAACAATAAGAATTAGAGTAGAAATCAATAAAATTGAAAACAGGAAAATAGAGAGAAACTCAAAAACCAAAGCTGTTTTTCAAAAATATGAATAAAATTGATAAATGTATAGCTAGACTAAGCAAGAAAAAAAAAGAGAAGACACAAATTACCAATAAAAAGACGGATCATCACTACTAATTCCAAGAACATCAAAAGGATAATAAAGGAATATTAGGAAAAACTCTGTATCCACAAATTTGATAATTGAGATGAAACGGACCAATTCTGTGAAAGACATAATCTACCAAAATTCACACAAAGAGAAACAGATAATCTAAATAGGCCTAAAGTTGAATCAATAGTTATTAACCTCCAACTGAAAGCACCAAGACCAAATAGTTTCACTGCTGAATTCCACCATTTAAGGATTAAAAAAAAAAAAAAAATCAATTCTCTACAATCTCTTCCAGAAAATAGAAGTAGACGAAACACTCCCTAACTTATTTTTATGAAAGCTGCATTATTCTAATACCAAAATCAAATACATTACAAGAAAACTACAGAACAGTATCTCTTTCGAACACAGATGCAAAAATCCTCAACAAAGTATCTACAATCAAATCTAACAATGTGTAAAAAGAATTCTATACCACAATGAAGGGGATTTTATTCCAGGAATTCAATGCTGGTTCTAAAATTTATAAATGTAACCCACCACATCAAGAGGCTAAAGAAGAAAAGTTATATGATCATACCAACAGAAGAAGAAAAAGCATGTGACAAAATCTAATACCCATTCACGATAAAAGAAAACTCTCAAAAAACTAGGAATAGAATTTGAGATTATGAATTCCTCAATTTGATAAAGAAGATCTACCAAAAGAAAAAAGAAAAAAAGGAAATACCTACAGTTAACATTATACTTAATGGTAGGAAACTGGATACTTTCCCTCTAAACTCAGGAACAAGGTAAACATGTCCTCTCACCACTACTATTCAGTATCATACTGGAAGTTCTAGCTATTGCAATAAGACAACAAAAGAAATTCAAGGGTATAGAGATTGTTAAAGAAGAAATAAAATTGCTTTTGTTCGCAGATGAGATGATTATATACAGAAAAATTCCCAACGAATGGAGCAAAAAAAAAGAGAAACCTCCTAGTTGATACAGTTGTTTCCACTTGGGTATAAATTAATTTTGATACTGCTATACACATATACATACTGGAACTGAACAATTAAGTAAATGGATGGTGTATGGTGGGAGGCAGGTTTCTCACCGTTGGAGGAAATTTATGACCAATAAGGGGAGAATGCCAGAATGATTAATGTGGTAATGGATTAGAATGGAAGACAGCAAGAACTCATGTTAACTTTAATAGTGACACAGATGGTTACACATAGAAGCATTTATAGACATGTATATAGACACATATTTATATACATGTGTGTCAATATATACATAGTCATTTCTTTACTCTGTTCAGAGTTCCTAAAAGAAACCACATCCCAGAAGCAACAAGCACATCTCACCCAGATCTTTGTTTCTAATACCATTCTCCAATAAAATGAAAGTGGACTCCTTGGAGAAATGGTTGATTCTAGGTCTGGGGCAGAAAATATACAAGATGAGCTGGGAGCATCTTGTAGTGCCAGAAAGTAAGGATGTCCTCAAAAACAAATAAAAACACCCACTTTGATGGAGGTAAATCAGAGGGGCACAGGAGCCAACTGAAAGATCTCTTAATGGCCAAAGCTAGAACAATCTGAACAAAATAAAGTAGTACTAGATTATAACTCCAAATTTAAAATAAACACCTATGAATCTATACTGATATTAATGACTGAATAAATTAATAAATGGGAGAAGAGACAAATCTCTCAAGCAGCAGGATTCTAAATGATTCACATACTCTACTCTCAAGGAGAGAGGGTATAACTCCTCATTCTTCAAGGCTGCACACAGTGACTTCTTCCAAACAGCACACACACCAGGAAAGGCGTGAGGGGAGAGATCTGACAAACATTACCTCAGCCAAGTGATCAAGGTCAACATCAACAGTCATAAATTATGTTAATGGTATGTCCCCTTGATATTATGTGATGAAAATGGCAATTTACCTCTGTGATCTTCCCCTCCAAAACCCATAATCTTAGTCTAAAAATAAGAAAAACATCAAATTCCAATAAAGGGGCATCCTACAAAATACCTGTACAGTGCTCCTCAAAACTGTCAACATCATCAAAAAATTCAAGGAATGTCTGAGAACTCAAAGCCAAGAAGATCCTAAGGAAACATGAAAGCTAAATGTAATGTGGTATCCTGGATGGGATACCTGGAACAGAAAAAGGACATTAGATAAAAGCCAAGGAAAACTGAATAAACTATCAACTTTAGCTATTGATAATGTATCAGTATTAGTTCACTAATTATAACCAATGTACCATCCTAATGTAGGATGTTAATAACAGGAGAAACTGGGTGCAGGGTATATGGGAACTCCCTATAATATGCTCTCATTTTTTCTGTAAATCTGAAGTTCCTAAAAAATAAAGTCTACTAAAAAAAGGAATAGTGACTAAATGACTACACATCCCCCCCCCCAAAAAAACCCAAAAATCTCTGTGATTCCAAGAGAGAGAAAGAGAAATAAAATTATTTGACACCTTTGGAAATGACCAGTCACCAATTTTCAGAGTTGAAATCGAGTTCAGAGTTGAAAGAATTCTCAGAGTTAAAGAGTTGATACATCAAAGGAAAATAAGCATATCCCTCATCTTTTCGGGTAGGACTGTAGTTCCATCTCAGTTGATATGGGAAAGGTTTTTTTAACGGAAGACAGCTGGCTAATAGATCCAGAAGGATGATAAGGTTACAAAAGCACCACTCTGCAACCCCAAATGAAATAACTGGTTTAGATAAGGCTTATCAATATATGCTAAAAACATCAGGTAAAAGGCTGCTGGAAAACCGAATATTTGGAGGGAACCAAAATATCACCTCACCAGTCAACTGCTAATTGCAAAGGCACCATGTTTATAACAGACAGATTTAGTGAATACCATCTTAACCAAATGATCACATTTCAGGTAGACAACCTAATATGATATGTCTTGTGTTATGAATCAATACAATGTACACAGGAGCAACTAAGCCAAAAAAATCTAAATACAATGCAGCCTTTAGACCCAACCTTCTGTTTTTAGGAAACACAATGGTTAGGGATAAAAGTTAAATACCATAAGGAAACAATCAGACAAATCCAGAATGCAAGAACATTCTATAAAACGATTGGTCTGATCTCTTCAAGATGCCAATATCATGGGGGAGAAAAGTGGAGGTGGGGACAACTGTAGTAAGTTAAAAGTGACTAAAGTAACAACAATCAAATGTAATGCATGAACTTTGATTGAATTCTGGCTCGAGAAAACCCACTACAAACGGACAACTAGAAAAACTTGAAATACAGACTAAATATTAAGGGTTTCCGCCCCCCAAATATGACATTTGTAAGAGAATGTGTTAATTTTACGAGATGCTTTAGGGGTCAAATACAGCAAAAAAAAAAAAAAAAAAAAAAGTCTCTATTAAGAGAGAAATAAACAAATATAACGAAATGTTAACAACTGTATCCAAGTGGCAGTATACAGGTGTTCACTGTCCTATTCTTTCAATTTCTCTTTATGTTTGAACATCCTTAATAAAAGCTGGGAGGTGTGGAAGAATACAGTCATTTAAGGAAAAAAAAGGTGATTAAATGATCAGTTGTAAACCACCAGAAGATAGTAAGAGCAGATTCTATGGGCAGGTGTAACAAACGTGGATTTTAAACCAGTCTCCTATGACACATACACTGCATGAACATTAGGAAAGTAGGGGCATGAAAGAGATGGAATCAGTTTAAGAAACAATTCCTATTCTAAAGTTTAAAACATCAAGCAAAACTCTACCGATAAACTCATCTAAGACTGAACACCTCCAGTATCTCTTATTTTTTCAGAAGAAAAAAGGGACTACAAAAGAGATACTTTTTTTTTCAATTACAGTGGTTGAAGAGTGACAGATAATTTTTGTAATTCTGAAATTTCAGTAATATACAAATGAGTTGGAGGAAAAAGAACATAAATGAACTCATGAAGACCGTAAGTTAATTTACACATAAATATATATGAAGATAGCACACTAAATCAAAATCAGCAACATTTCATATATCATATTAATAATGGGTTTCATAGAATTAAGTTCTCTCTGCAATGCTTTACTATACTAGTGGCTGTGCTAGTATATAATGCTATAAGGCACAACCATTAAGTCCAGCCCCAAAGTCAACCCCTCCACATTTAATGACTTAGAAGGCTATCCTGGGATTTCTCTGCGGAACAAATTTTAAAATTTTACTCAACATAACTGAGTAAATACTTCTCGTTGCCTCCTCCACACTATCTAGGATTCTACAGCCTTATAACTATGATAATATCGTGCCGATAAGTATGTCAGTTCTTTTTATGTGTGACTGCCCTTTCTCATTCCTGATAGACATGAAAATGTTGTCTTATCTTTCTCCCAAACTTTGCAATGATATTATTTTCTCTGCCAATTGTTTCCCCCCTTTTCTACTCTTAATCCTATTTCATTTCTCTAATAACTGCTATAATGTATACATAATGAATATATACTGTATATGTAAGAATACTGGTACCCAAACTCTCACCCTGAGAAAAAACTAAAACCACATACAATAGAATTTCAAATAGGGAATTTTATGAGATAAGACTTCATTATGCTAACAAATTGCTTTCCCTTTTAATGGTGAACTAGGTAATTTAGACCAACTCTCCTACTGAGAGCAAAGAGAAAAACTGAACATCCCCTTCCCCGAGGCAAAATTAGAAAAACAAACATAAATACCTCTTTGAAGGCATCACAGTGCTAAAAAGGCAGTAAAAAAAAGTATGGAGGCTAAGATCAGGGACAGCAAGAAAATCTTCAGAGGTAAGCCAGACACGTGGTGGCCATTTTCTCAGGGGGCATCTGCCCATCCCATAAAGGTGGCTAACAAGCCGAGCGGAACTTTTCATAGATTTACAAGGCTGGCACAGAACGGGTGTTAAATATCAGAGGTAAGGAACCAACAAAGTATGGGGGTACGGAAATACGGGGCTGGTAACACCCCTGGTTTTATGTTGGGACCCCGAAGGGTAACATCCTAGGATTAAAGAAAAAATAAAATAGACCAGCCTTGGCAGACTCTGGAGTGCCGAGCTTTGAAACATTTTTGTCTCTGGCTGGATTAAGATGATCCTTAAATTACTTCTGTAATTTTTCACATATAATGTCTTAATAAAAAGGAGGAGACTAAGACAACATGATAAAAACTTACAATAGCCTACAGAAAAACACACAGGATCTAGATAATAAAGTTATCCAATACAGACATGCTTAATATATTAAAATAATTTTTTTTAACTGTGGGCCATGAAAGACTGGCCCTGTACAAAACCCTGCTAACTTCAAAATTTCAAATCATACTTCATTTCCTAATCCTTAAATTCATCTGATTAATTCTTTAGGAATTCCCACAGTTGTTCTAAACCCTCCTTTGGTCCACATACATCAAAAAAGAACACAATGCCTACTAAAGTAAAAAAAAAATCAGTCTTCCAATCTAAAAGGAATTCATGTGCCCACAGACAGGCCCTCTAGCCTGCCCTATTGGAACATTCCCCAAGAGGGGGCACATCCCACTAAACTGCCACCAGAGAGTGAACTGCTGCAGGGAGCCACAAGCTCAAATCAGAGGTTTTCAAGCATTTTACATCACAACCCGTTACATATACACCTCTGTATATATCTATATGTAAGTACACTCAACTGAAACACAAATTTCATAAAACAATTCTTAGCTATAGTAAATAAGCAAGACAGAGTGACTAACGTAAGGACAGACATACAGATTAATGGAATAAAACTGAGAGTCCAGAAAAAAAAATTTTTTTAAACAAGAATAAGACATTAATAAGAAAGCACAGTATAGTTGACCCTTGAACCCCCACCATGCAGTTGAAAATCTAGGTATAACTTTACAGTTAGCTCTTTTTATCCACATCCGCATCCTTGGATTCATCCAACCCTGTATCTTGTAGGGTTACGTATTTATTGAAAAAATCTGCATATAAGTGGACCAGTGCAGTTCAAACCCATGTTGTTCAAGGGTCAACCGTATTTTCAACAAATAGTGCTGGGACAACTACATATCCATATGCCAAAGAATGAAGTCTGATCCTTTCCTCACATCGCACACAAATTAACTCAAAATGAATCACAGACATAAGAGCTAAAACTATAAAACTCTTTGAAGAAGACACAGGAGTGATCTTCATTACTTTGAGTTAGGCAGTGGTTTCTAAGATACAACACCAAAAGCACAAGCAACAAAGAAAAAATGTATAAATTGGATTTCAATAAAATTAAAATCTTTTGTGCTGTAAATGATAACATCAAGAAACTGAAAAGACAACCACCAAAACAGAAGATATTTGTGACTCACCTGTTTGATAAGGAACTTGTATCTAGACTATATAAAGAACACTTACAACTTAATAAAAAGATAAATAACCCAATTTTTTAAATGAGCAAAGGTCTGAATGAACATTTATTTCTCCCAAGACATACAAAGCACATGAAAATATGATCTACATCATTACCCATCAGAGAAATGGGAATCAAAACCACAATGAGATACCATTTCATACCCATTAAGGATGGCTGTATCAAAAGACAGACAAAAACAAGCATTAACAAGATGTAGAGAAACTGGAACCTTCATACCTTGCTGGTGGGAATGTAAAATGGTGCAGCCACCCTGAAAAACAGTTTGGCAGTTCCTCCAAGTGTTAAACATGGAATTAGCCGTACGACCAGCAACTCCAATCCTAGTGATATACCCAAGAGGACTGAAAACATACATCACACAGAAACTTGTGTATGAATGTTCATGATAATATTACTTATTTTATTTAAGTACTATTTTTTAAAATTTATTTATTTATTTATTTTACTCTTGGCCACGTCTGGTCTTAGTTGCGGCACGTGGGGTCTTCGCTGCGGCATGTGGGATCTTTTGTTGCAGCACGTGGGCTTCTCTCTAGTTGTGGCATGCGGGTTTTCTCTCTCTAGTTGTGACGCGTGGGCTCCAGGGTGCGTGGTCTCTGTAGTTGTGGCACGCGGGCTCCAGAGTGCATGGGCTCTGTAGTTTGAAGCATGTGGTCTCTCTAGTTGAGGCACGTGGGCTTAGCTGCCCCGCAGCATGTGGGATCTTAGTTCCCCGACCAGGGATCGAACCTGTGTCCCCTGCATTGGAAGGCAGATTCTTCACCACTGGACCACCAGGGAAGTCCCTATGATATTATTACTTATTACAGCCAAATGCGCATCAACTGAAGAGAGGATAAATAAAATGTGATATATCTGTACAAAGGAATACTATTAGACCATAGAAAGTAATGAAGTACTGATACATGCTACAAGATGAATGAACCCTGAAAACATTATGCTAAGTGAAATAAGCAGTCACAAAAGACTACATGCTACATAATGTCCAGAATAGGCAAAATTTTTATAGAGACAGAAAGTAGAAGATAAGTAGTTACTTGGGACTGGGGCAGGGAGTGTGGGTGTGTACATGTGCACACGCAGGAATGGAAAATGACTGCTAATAAGCATGGAGTTTCTTTCAGGAGTGACAAACATGTTCTAAAATTAGATTGTGGTGATTGCATTACTTCATGAATATATGAGAAAGACTGTGAACTGCATACTTCAAATAGATGAACTGTAATGACATGTGAATGAAATCTCAATAAAGCTGTTTAAAAATTCTTATCTTAGTCCCTTATTACTTGTGATACACTCTGACATTTTCTATTGCATTTCATTTAAAAATACAACACTAGTCGTGATCTCTTAAATTCCTTCTATGACCCACAAATGGGTCAAGACTGGCAATTTAAAAAACACTGCCACAGAGTCATCCAACGATCGAACTGATGGCCACCTTCTCCTACCTAGTAGCAGGATTCATACCATCACATCTCACATCCCAGAAAAAGTCCTATTCTTCCTGGTCATCTATTATTCCCCAAACTGTCATTGCCACACTGCTGTGTATATCCTCCATTTTACCCAATTCCTCATCCCCCACCCCCCAAATCCTTTACTGGACCTTCTGAAATTCCTAATTTGTGACCAGCAAACAGCCAATTTATACTATCCTTACTATTCCTTCTCATCATCTACCTTCCCTCCAATTCTCCCATTGATTTAGGACGTCAGCAACTGGTTCATAGTATGTACCCTTACTCCTCTCACCATTTGCTGACTTTACCATTCATGCAGACTGACTGACTCCTTTAATACTTCAGCCCCTTTAATTCTTTGGTCTCCTCTTTTCCCTCTATTCCACCTCAGCAGCCCATCCCAAGGCTACCCTGGACATTATCATTGCCAGAAACTATGATATCTGTCAAATCTCTATTTCAAGCATCCCACTCTGACCACCACATTCAATCCTTCTAGTTCTCTTACTTCATCTGAGCACTACCCACAATTCTAATTGAAATTTCCAATACATTGATGCTACCACTTCCTTACTATGCATCCTGACTTCACCTCCTTTCTTGTCCATGTTAGATTTCATGATTCATCATCACTCCTCTATAAGCACTCCTTCTAAAAGCCCTCATTTCCCTCTTCCTTTTCATTTAAAAAAAAATGTTCTTAATTAAAAAAATGTTATATTGAAGTATAGTTAATTTACAATATAATATTAGTTTCAGGTGTACAGCATAGTGACTCAGAATTTTTACAGATCATACTCCATTAAAGGTTATTACAAGACAATGGATATATTTCCCTGTGCTATACAATATATCCTTGTTGCTTACCTATTTTATACATAGTAGTTTTTATCTCTTAAATCCCATACCCCTATCATGCCCTTCCTCCCTTCCTTCCCCCTACTGGTAACCACTAATTTGTTTTCTATATCTGTGAGTCTGTTTCTGTTTTGCTATAGACATTCATTTGTTTTACTTTTTAGATTCCACATATAAGTGATACCATACAGTATTTGACTTCCTCTGTCTGACTTATTTCACTAAGCACAATATTCTCTAGGTCCATCCACGCTGCTGCAAATGGCAGAATTCCACTCTTTCATACTGACCTAGTTTTATGTGTCAACTTGGCTGGGCTACAGTCCTGTTATTCAATCAAACACGAATCTAAGTGTTGCTGTGAAGGTACTGCAGATGTGGTTAAAGTCCACAGTTGACTTTAAGTTGATTATCCTCAATAATGTTGGTGCACCTCATCCACTAGTTGAAAGGCCTTAAGAGCACAACTGAGGTTTTCCTAAGGAAGACAAAATTTTGCTTCAAGATTGCAGCATCAGCTCCTGTCCAAGAGATTCTTGCCAGCCTGCCCTACAGATTTCTGACTTGTCATCCCCCATAATTGTGTAAGCAAATGCCTTGAAATTTCTTCATATACACATACACACAATTATATCTCCTACTGATTCTGTTTCTCGGGAGAACTGTGACACTTGGCAAAACCTCACTCCAGAGGAACTGAACCATCTGCCTTACCTGTGCTTGTATCTAACCACATAAATAATGCTGGGGGGTGGGTAATCTCAAAACCAGGCTGACTGATATCACTTTAAATTCAAGACTTCTAACCATTAAATGAATAATCAATACTTCTTAGCAAACTAATTCAAAGACTCCCATCCCCCTCTGGCCATACCAATCTCAATGAGAAAACAGAAACCATGAGAGAAGATGAAAGCCAAGAGGATAAGCCTTCATCTTCCAGCCACCAAATTCCCTTGGAAGAACACACAGCTTTTTCGCATTCTCTCCTATCTGATGGAAGACCTCTCTCTAACAAAGGCCAACCTCTCTATCTGTGCTCTCCATCTCCTTTCCTGCATATTCTCCTTTTTACTAACTGGACCGTATATTTTTCTTACCTACCAACCCACTTCTCTGTTCCACTTCATAGACGTATGAGAGAAATAACATTTGCAAATTTTCATATAATCTGGAATTAGGGAAAGACTTGCTAACCATGGCATATAATTTAGAAGTCAGTAAAGACTGGTAAGCTTAACTACTGAGAAAAAAAAAAACAACAACAGCATGACAAAACCATCATAAGCAAATTTAAAAGGCAAATGATAAATTGGAAAAAATATTTCCAAAAAATAGCACAGAGCTATTTCCCTATAAAAATAAATCCGATAGGGCTTCCTTGGTGGCACAGTGGTTAAGAATCCGCCTGCCAATGCAGGGGACATGGGTTTGAGCCCTGGTCTGGGAAGATCCCACATGCAGCGGAGCAACTAAGCCTGTGTGCCACAACTACTGCGCCTGCACCCTAGAGCCCACGAGCCACAACTACTGACGCCCACATGCCTAGAGCCCATGCTCCACAACAAGGGAAGCCACTGCAATGAGAAGCCCGTGCACCGCAACGAAGAGTAGTAGCCCCCGCTCGCCGCAACTAGAGAAAGCCCGCGTGCAGCAATGAAGACCCAACGCAGCCAAAAATAAGTAAATAAAATTAAAAAAAAAAAAAAGAATCCTACAAATCTAAGAGAATGAGTAACAAAGCAATTAAAAAATAGGCAAGGATATAGATAGTTCATAATAAAAATACCATTAGTCCTTAAAAGACGAAAGATGTTTAATCTCACTTATACTGGCAATGAGGAAAGAAGCAGGCATCCTCACACAGGGCTGGTGGAATGTGTAGAAGTGAAACAACCTCTACAGATGGCCCTTCAGTAATATCTATCAAAATTATAAATGCACATACACTCTGACCTAGCAATTCCACTTCTGGAGGTGTATCCCACACGTCTATACAAGTGTGAAATTATGTATGCACAAGGTAATCCACGGCACCATGGCTTTTGATAGCAAAAGACTGAAAACAACCTAAATGTACCTCAAAAAGGGACTACTTAAATATATGCTACACCTGTAACCTGTATGATGTATGATGACCTGTATGATATATGATGACCTGTATGGCCTGTATGATGGTGTTACTGACCGAATTTTTGAATCTTCCCCAAATTCTTATGTTGAAGCCCTAACCCCTAGGTAATAACCTAGGTAATCAGGTTTACAAGGTCAATCAATCAGGTCATGAGGATGGGGCCCCCATAATGGGAATAGTGTTGTAAAACGAGGAAGAGAGAGTAGAGCACTCTTTCTTCATGTGAGGACACAGTGAGAAGGTGACATCTGAAAGCCAGGAAGAGTCCTCACCAGGAACCAAATCTCTTGGCACCTTGATCTTGAACTTCCCAGCCTCTAGAACTGTGAGAAATAAATGTCAGTTCTTTAAACCAGCCAGTCTATGGTATTTTGTTGTAGCAGCCCAAGCTAAGAAAAATGGTATACCATGAAGGTGTTAAAAAAAAAAAGGATAAGCATGATGTTTATGTACTAATAGGACTAATATGAAATCACCTCTAAGCTAGACAGTTAAGTTAAAAACAAAAGGTGAAGGGTATGTGCATGGTATGCATCTTACATAAAAAATGGGGGAGGCAGAGGACATATATATGTAAGATACATAATCCCTCACTGGCAATTCTGAAATCCATAAAGCTCTGAGAAATACAAGCTTCTTATAAGTTTAGTACAAACCTATTTGGTGTCAAGCCTGACCAAAAATTCCATAAGACTATTTATAATTTTTATTTATCCTTACTGTACTATTTATGCTTTCAATTCAGAAATATTAATGTGTTTGATTATGGGATGCTACACTACCTCCCACTAGGGATTTTGGATAATACAGCAGATGCACTATATTACCTTTTCACAGTCCTCCCTCACCGCCCCCCCACAAAAAAAACCCCCCAAACCTTAATTCTGAAATACATCTGGACCAAAGGTTTTGGAAAGGAATTATATACCTGTATATTTATCTGCACACACATAAACGATCTTTGGAAGGATTCACAGGAAACCTAACACTGTTTCCATGCAAGGGAATGGGGTGGCTGGGCTGCACAGAGTGGAAAGGAAACTTTTTACTGTATATCTACTTAAATCTTTGGAATTCTGAATCAAAGTGATTATACTACTTAGTCAAAAGATAAATAAAATGTAAATAAACTAAAATCACTAAGACTTCTAAATTCTCAACAGTAACAGACAAAGCCAGATGCTTTGGTTTTTGTTTTGACTGAAAAGAGACCCTTAAGTCACAGGGAGATCTATACAGTGGTGGCTTTCCTTTATCTCACTTTTGGTTGACCCAAATGGCATTTGAGAGGGAATCACCCTCTCAGGAGCAAGGCAGGGAATGGTGGGTTTCCACTCCCATTAATAGCTTTTAGGAAATAGCAATCTCCTGATGCTTTTGATGCCTCATGCCAAGCAAAGCAGGTGTGCTTGACTGTTTTTCTTTTCTAGTGTCCCCAGAAATATGACGGGGCTCAGGTCTCCCAGCAACAGGAAGCAGTGAAGCCCACACTTCTCAATATCAGAGAAAGGCTTAAGAAAGTACTACCATAAATCTAACCTTCAGTCTTCAGAGCTTCAATCAATACAGTAGAGCTGGAGGACTCCACTTAACATTTGACTAGCATCTTTTCTACTACCTATCTTCATACTTTTCATTTACTTATTTTGATGTCCTGTTGTGTTCCAAAATGGATGAGGTGACTATAAAGTTTGCCTTTTCTTCTGATTTAGATTTTGACTAATCTGTACCACACTCTCAACTTTAACCAGAAATCAAGAGAGAAGACATCTCGCTTTTTGTGGTTTATCTAGTCAGTATATTTAAAAGGCAGGCTAGAGATATATGGTTCAGAAGTCCCCAAATGCCCCAACATCCAGCTCTCAGGCCTGATGCCTAAAGAAATTCCCAATGAAATGCCTAACAATACTTTGTTTCTTGTATTAGGACATAAATGCACTTATGTTTGTTCTCGTCTCCCATCAAGTTATGCTCATTGAAAGTAGAGACTGACTTCGACTTCCTGTGGCCCCTACATCACTTAATACCTGGTTTGGTATAGAGTGGCTTCTCAATAAATACTGCCTGTGCAAACCCAGCATCATCTCATAGTTGCTGTCTGCAAGAAGGAGCAAGAAATTTGATGTACCAATATAACCATAGAAATACTACACAGAAAATTTAGAAAAACATAGAAAAGAAAGATAATATTTCCAGATGCTACTTAATAACCTCTAGAAAATGGTTAATGAACTGTTGTGGTTACCCAGTCTCTACAAATTTGCAATTTTCACACAGAGTCAAAGATTTCAGTAAGATTAAATTTAAAAGATGAACAGTATTCCATTTTCTTCAAATGTGGGTACATTTGATAAACTATTCACAGCTCCTGGATTCCCATTCCTTTAGAGATCTGTCAAAATAAACCTACGAAAGCTTAGGCAATTCTCTGCAGTGGGAAAGGTAAACGTGGAAAAACTTTGTGTTAGAGAATGTGGCAAATTTTCCCTTTAATATTGCTTTGGGAACATTTCCAAATTTTAAGGCAGAGAGGATTACTGATCCAAATGTTAAATCATTTCAATCAATTCAGATTAGATGACAGGATCAAATTTTAAATAAACCCCCAGAGATGCAGAGGGGAAAAAAAACTGGTATATTCTGGAGAATTTGAACGTATACTGTACATCAAATTAGTTTTAAATTTACTTGGCATTTTGCATTTGTTCCAAGTTAAAAATAATTAGTGATAACAATAGCTAAAATTTCCTTAGTACTTAAATCTAGTGTTCCAGGTACTGTAGTTGCAGTACCTAATTTAATCCTCATAGCCCTATGAGACTATATGCTATTATCATTTTCATTTGACAGATAATAAAACAGGCCGAAAGATGTTACAAAACCTGAACTAGCCTACGCCATATAGTTAATTAGATTTGGAGCATGGATTGTAACTCAGGGCTGACTCTATAACATCCATGCTAGCAACCACTATTAAGTTTGGGCACCTTAACTTTCTAAAGAATTGGCAGATTTTAACCAAACCGGATGCATTACAAAGGGTAACAGGAGACGTAGGCATATTATTTACACTATATTTGCTATATTTGTCATACAACCCACCACCCTGAAAAAGAATGGCAGTTAATAAAGTTCTCTAAAAGGCCTTATATACATACACACCCACATATAATTTTAAAAACTGGATTTCAATAAAATTTGGCCTGCCCAGAGACTTGGGGTAGGCTTTTGTTCGTTTGTGGGAAGCCCTCTCATAATCTTTTAAAAGAACATAAATTCACTGTTTAGATATGCCTTAAGTTTATCCCTGACCACAAGCTTCTTAAGGCTAATAAACTCTTCACTTTCACATTTTCCACTAAGTATCTGAAAGCACGAAGTCTCATTAGTAAGTATGGTGCTGTGGAATGAATAAAAGCTTTTTATTTGATTTTTAAGAACAGATATTACAGAAAATATTTGATTCAATAATTTTCTGTTTCTGTAGATTACAAAAGTCTAACTTTCTTTGCTATTCTTGACATGGCATTCTGGTATCACCCAAGAAGGACTCTTTTTGTCCCCATATATTTTCTGAAGAACCACCTATCTGGGGAACAACCTATTTAAAAAAAAAAAAAAAAAAAAAAAGAGTTCCAACAGCCTCAGTTTACAGTTCTAGCCACTTGTCCACAACTCTAGAGCTTGCTGATGACAAAGTCCAGATGACAGAACTGAGAAGTGAACCTAGGTCTGATTCCTGGACAGGTCTATTTCCACCTACTGCCCTGATTGATAGGATAGCTTATTTTAATACTCTTGTCACCTTTTGGGTAGTAAAGTTGATTGACTCAGAACTCATTTCTGAAATCAAAACGCAAGTTAATCTGCATTAGAGCAAGAAGACAGAGCTGTAAATGTTCATGTAAAGAACTCATGACTAAAACAATAAGCTTCATAGCTCACAGATATAGACAAATGACGTATATCTAAAGTTATGTAGCTATAATGACTTCCTTGAACTACATGAATCAGAAAGACTAGTATCCATACCACTGACTTGACCAGAGACCTCTAGAGAGCTGGCATCTTAATATCAGACATTATTTTATACACATGCAACAAAGCATCTCAATTATCTAGATGACTCAAATATGTCAAGACTCAACTCACTGACAAAGACATGAAGAATCGGGCTTCTATTAAACAAGCTCTTAACTGCCACTAGGACAGTTTGTGACTAGTCACATAATAAATTACTTCTGGTTGTTTCACTGAGCACTGAGTATCATCACAAGGTTATTTCCATAATATTAGGCATTGAGCAAACAGTTAAGATTATAACTTCATTACTTTTGGTAGAATTCATTCTTAAACTAATTTCTTTCCAACTGGCCTTTCTCCCTGGATATAAAGGAATACGAAGGATATAGTTTCCTACTCTGCGAGGACACTTAAAGGGAACCCTTTTCAAATTCATTACTGGAATATACTTACTAACAGAATCAGTGCTATCTCTTCCTTTAAAGATAATGTAGAGTGAGATGGGGAGTGACTGCTAGTAAGTATGGGGTTTCTTGAAAAAGCTGTTATTTTTTAAAACCAACAGAATTTATAAAACAAAGCAAAAAAAAAAAAAACTCTGGTTTGACACATGTATAGCCTGACAGTGAGGATTTGTATCAGTAACCCTTACTGGAATCTGACATAGATAAAGCAGTAAAGTTTAGTATCTCAAGACTTTCATCCCTTATCTTAACAAAGTACCATTTTACTTCTTTATTTGTACTCTAAATCAGAGAATAATAAGCTCATCTCAAATTCTTTCATATCCAAAGCAAATGCTAAAACGTATTAAGTGGAAAAGAAATGTAATGTAGATAAATTAATATTACTTTGAGTTTTAGGCCCATATGCCTCACCAATAGTATTAGTACAAGTAAGAATTTAAAATTAAACATTTCTAATAAAACTTAAAAAACTTTTAGGCAATGTGTTTCCTTTGTTCTAACTTATCCACTTAAAAAGGAGTATTCAGAAACTTTTCAAGTAATATTCACAAAAGGATAAATGCAATCATTTTAGACCCTGTTGAAATATCACTGTGTGTCTGTGTCTGTGTGTGCACACATATCACACACAGACACACACAAATATTAAAAAAATATTTTAGACAAGGTTTAATTTTAGGATAGCCAATGGTTTAGAAGTGATAGAAAAAAAAAAATTAATACTGAAGTGATTCAAAAGCCCCTACTGTCGGGACAGATAATATATATGAACTGTTCATTTAGCCATCTGGAAGTGACAGTTTGCATGAGGCTTCCAAAACTTCACAGAGAACATTAAACGTTTTTTGCTAAGGCTTGAGTTTAGATATTATCAATTATAAAGAGCTTTTCATCAATCTGATTTTTATTGAATACTTACTATATTCCAGGCTAGGTGCTAGAGACACAGAGGCAAGACAGGTCTGTCCTCAAGGAAGGCACATTTTGATTGCTTGCTTATGTCAGATACAGCACTAAACATGTTAAGTGACAGCATATGACCTCCTAGGCTTAACCCACAGCAGGGGATTCTGAAGTAAACGTTACAAGTGACTGTAAGGAAATACATAAAAGCTGTTGTACATTTAGACCAAATCTAACTCTACTTCCTAACATGTATAACATTACGCTAGAAGTTCCAGACGTACTACTAAAAAAATAGTAAAATGACCCAAAGTATAACTATACCTTCTTTAACACATACCACTTATACAATCGTCTCACTTAAAGGTACATCTATTATATTTCAGTCAAAGTATCTTCTTCCATTAAAGGATATTTCTCTTTACCCTCAAACTCTCATCTGGGTACAACACTGAACAGTTGCTGAACGAATGAATGAAATAAACAGATGTTCTAATTACCAAGGAAGTACTTTCTAGATGCTTATCTCAAAACACAATGGACTGACAGACCAGAATTCTACTGTAAAGATCACTGAATTTCAGAGGCAAAAATAGTAACCACTGGACATTGTCTGATACCATGCAGTCAACATGTTAAATTCACAGTAAACATATGACGGGAAACTTTCAGAAATTAAAATGAAAAGTGTTCATCACAGTACTTTAAAACAGATTTGGCTCCCATCGAAGGACTGGGACTCAAGTCCAAGACAAAGAGAAGGGAGGGTGGGGTGAAAAAGTCAAAAGGTCACCACCGAATGACCCTCAAGAGAAATGCGCGCTGACCACTGGAGCTCGCGCCGAGCTTGACGGACACCTCCTGCCCAAGCTACGGGCCCGGGCTCTTCCTCGCAGCCCGGAGCTGAAGGCCACCCCAGCCTCTTTCGGCGCCGCCGCCTGCGCTCGCCCAGAATATCAGCACAAAGAAACCACCAAGAAACAAAACACTGTCCCCGTGGGCGCCGGGCAGGCGTCGGGACCGGGCCACCGGAGCGCTCTCTGCGGCTGCCCGCCGCCGGAGGAGGTAGCCAGGGCGGAGCGGGCCGCCTAGGCGCCTCCGTCTGGACCTTCGCCGAAGTGTTTCAGAACTTGCCACCCACCTCCCGCTCCATTTTCCCCTCCCGACGTGGACGCGGGACCCGCGCTCCCCGCGAGGAGGGCGCGCGAGGACCCACGGGCGAAGCTGGGGTGGGGGGCGGCCGGGACGCGCCTGGGTCCAGCAGCCCCACGCCCACTAGCCGGCCCCCACCTCCCCGGCTGCTATTGTTCCCACACCGCCCCCGCCGGCCGCGCGCCCCCCGCCCGCCGCGCGCTCCCGCCCCCACTCCCGGGAGGGGGTCAAGGCTGAGGAGAGGCGGTGGCGGCAGCACAATAACATAAACACGGCGGGGCCGCCGGCCGCCCCGGCCCTGCGGCACTCGCCGCACTCACCCGGCAGCACAACGAATGGCGACAGGAAAGCCCGGCGGCGGGAACCGGCGCCGTCTTGGCGGTCGCCGTGGCCGTTACCCAGCGTTGCTCGCGGCTCCGCGCTCCGGGCCGCGTCGTCCGGCCTCGGCCCCTCCGCTGAGTAACAGGGACGCGGGCCGTCACCGCGCACGCCCGCTAACGTCATCGCGCAGGGCCCCGCCTCCGCGCTTCGCGAGAGCCCCCACGGGGCGGAGCAGCCCCGGGGCCCGGATTTCGGGGGCGGAGCCCGCAGTTCAGGGGCGGGGCTACTGCAGGGGGCAGGGAGGACTTGCGGAGGTCACCTGGAGGTGGAGCTGCAGGGAGAGCCTTCGAGAGCCTCTGAGAGCACACTGTGAGGGGCGTGGCGGGAAGATGGAGGGGGTGGAGACTTGCTCCTGGCACGTGGCGGCGTGTGGCCTGAGCGCCCGGCATCTGTACGGGGGTGGTACCCTAGTCCCAGCCAAAGCCTCAGGGGCTCCTCGCCCCAGGGTTTGAAGGTCAGGTGCGATTGAGGCAGACCCGCCCCGGGATCAGGCACTTCGGCCCGGGCTCACACCTGAGAGACGAAAAGCTCTTTACCATGGCTAACAATACGTTACATTCTGAGGACACCTGCTTCGAGCCCAGCAATCCTTAAGCAAATATTAGCCACTTGGAAATAGCTGCCTCCTGTTTTCTCCAAATCCACTTCCTACAAAAGTCCTTGCACTACCCTATTTGTCTCTGGGCCCTACAAAGCATGTATATTGTTAGTTATAGAAGTGACAAATTGGCAAGCCCTTAAATATCTGACGAGTGGAAAGATGTCTAAATCACATACATGCTTGCAATAGAATACATTTTAGCAATTTAAATGCCATGTGTTCAAGGGATTCTTAACCACACAGGAAAATGTTCATCATACATCACTAAGAGAAAGAAGCAAGTCTATATATATACAGAATGATCCTACTTATATAAATACTATATATACATAGAAAAAACCTGGAAAGAAACATGGCAAATTATTTTAACAGTAGTTCATCACTGGACTGTGAACTGTTCTCTTTTATATTTTGAGTATTTTTCCATGGTTTCCAAATTATGTTCATAATCAGAAAAAAATATTACCTTAATCATGAATAATACATATTTGTTGAATAAATGAGTGAATTCAGGTAGACTACTTCCATGTCATGTTGGGCTGACCTGTTTCTAGGGATTCTGAAATGAAACATAAATGTCAGTGTTCATTTCTTCATTCTCTCCCTAATTCCTCCCTCTCTCTCAGTCTTCTTTATTTGCTTCCTTCCTTTATTTCTCAAATAAATATTTATTATATGCCCATTCTGTGCCAGGTACTGAGCTAACACTGGCAACAGGATGGAGCTTACAGACTTAATCACTGTAATATAGAAATAATAACAGTAAACCAATGCAAAATGATCCCTGCATTATAATACAAATTGATATGGATACATAGTATTATGGAACCAATTGATAGAATTAATAATGCCTAGAAAGTCTTCCTTGAGGAACTGCCTCTTGAACTGAGAATAAATTCAACTAGGCAAAAAATATTTCAGACAGAGGTAACTTAGTGTGCAAGGGTTATGTGATGACAGGGAGCATGGTTAGTTGGAGAAATTGAGGAAAAGACCAGTGCTGCTTGAAAAGCAAGGAGGAAGGAGCTATGAGATGGAGTTTGGAATATTGGAAAAGGACCAAACCTAGTGCAGCCATACTACTCATGTTGAAAATCTTGTCTTTATCCTAAGTGCTATGGGAAACACCTGACATGCTTCAGCAAAGCGAGTAGCATGGTCAGAATGGCATCTTGAAAAGATTCCTTGTTGGAAGGAGGCCAGGTTGACATAGGAGTAGTCTAGATGGTAGATGGTGTAGGCTTGGTCTAGGGTGATGGTCATGGAAACAGTAAGAGGAAGGTTATGAGCGCCCTTTAGGAGACCCAGTGCACAGGACTTGGTGATGGATTAGGTGGGCAGTGAAGGAAAGGGAGTCATCAAGGAAAAGTCATGTTTCTTGCATGTGGCCAAAAATGGATGTGGGTGCTGGTTCACTGAGATGGGAATCTTGGAAGAGGACGGGATTGAGTGGAAAGATTGTGAGAGCAAATAACTTGAAGGCTTCTGATCTGCCCAAAAGAGAGGCCAAGTTGACAGTCAGGTATATAGAGCTGGGCTCAGGTGGATAAGAGAAGAATTATTGACAGATAGTGATTACTTGCACCCTTGGGTGTGGATGAGTTAGCCTAGGCCTGAGGGAAGGAGGGTACTGAGCAAGAAGAAAAGAGGGCCAAGAGCCAGGCTTGAGGAACTTCAGCATTAAATGGATACAAAACAAGAAGAGCCTGAGAAGGAGCTGCCAGGAGGTAGATGGAAAACCAGGAGAGAGTGATTCAAGAAGGAGTGATCAATAATATCAAAAAAAGAGGAGGCTTAAAATCCTGGAGCACTTAGATCCAGAAGTAGTTTAGAGTGGGCTAAGGAATGAATGGGACATTGAAAATTGAGATGGTGGATATTGATGAGTCAGGCAGTGGAGGAAGACACAAGCATATTTTATATCTGATAGGAAGACTGTTGAGAGGGAAGGGTAGAATAGAAGGAAAAGGGGCTTTCCTGGTGGCGCAGTGGTTAGGAATCCACCTGCCAATGCAGGGGACACAGGTTTGATCCCTGGTCCGGGAAGATCCACATGGCATGGAGCAACAAAGCCCTTGTGCCACAACTACTGAGCCTGTGCTCTAGAGCCTGCGAGCCACAACTACTGAGCCCGTGTGCCACAACTACTGAAGTCTGTGCTCTGCAACAAGAGAAGCCACAGCAATGAGAAGCCCACGCACCGCAACGAAGAGTAGCCCCAGCTCACCACAACTAGAGAGAGCTGCGTGCAGCAAAGAAGATCCAACGCAGCCAAAAATAAATAAATAAATAAATAAATTTATTAAAAAAAAAAGAGAGAAGGAAAAAAATGAGTGTAAATTTCCTGGGAGAGCGAGGTAGGGGCATGGAGGGGTGGAGGTTGTGTGATTGGACATGAAGGTGGAAGTATTGACAAGTACCTCCTACTCCCCACCAGATAATATTAAACACCTGGAGGTAACAAAAGACAATCAGAGCAGTTGTGAAGTGAGGGGTATTGCAGAACAGCTCCCAATTTTCATGCCTAGTTCTGTAATGCTATTAACCACCTCTCTTTCCACAGGAAGAGCTTCTGATTTAGTATCAGCCTTCCACTGTCAGCTTCCTATTATCTACATCTAGAAAGGACATCCTGCATGTTTATGTATGTATATGTGCATGTGTGTGATTTCAGAAGGCATTTCACTACTTGTGATTGAATGTAATCACCTCTGATGTTATTCAAATTCAAAATCGTTTTTGTAACCCAGACATGGCTCTGGGCCTCCTTCTTCCTTCTCATGGCATTGTTCCTTGTTAACTGATTGTGGTACCTTGTGAACCTACTGAGGGCTGACTCTGAAAAAGAGGAAGAGCTGAGGAATTCTTTCATTATTGGCTTTTTTTCTCAAGTTCTGCCCCTACCTCCCAAGCGTAGATACACCTATGCTAAATTGCCCTCTCTCCATCCACATCCAGATATTGAAGATATTCAATATTTATCCCCCAGAGGAAAAGACAAAGGGAATTGAGTGGGAGGGAAAGAATATGTCGTTGAAGTCCTGTAGCAATAAAATCCTTGCTGTTGTCTTAAATAAATATATATTTAGGAAGAAGGCTTTTCATCAGATCTCGCAACAAGGATTCTGTGCCTCATTTACAATCCTTTCACCTACAGTCTCTTCCAGCCCAGTGGAATTTTGCCATTTGTAACTTCGGTACTGCAGAAAATTTGTCTAGGTCCCATGGCAGAGAGAAGAGAGCCCCTCATTACTGGCCCCTCTTCCTTGGTAGTTTTAGGGAAGATAATCTCCATTGCACCTCCATCTCCATCTCTATCTCCATCTTCATCCCCACCTCCATCTCCATCTCTGTCTCTACCTCCATTTCTGCCTTCATCTCCATCTCCACCTCCATGGCTCCCTCCCTTACCTTTCAGATGTAAAACTGGAATTCATGTTAGATTGGCTGGCATTCAGAAAATGACCCTTTGGCAGGGAGACCCCTATGAACTCCCAACCGCTGCCAAAAGTCCCTACCATTCTCAGATAAATTTAGAAAGGCTTTTTGTGGTGTTATTGGGTAGCAAGAAGGAGATTCTGGCATCACTTTAGAGTTAAGAGTCATTGTCTTCAGGTGGCAGGATTTTGAGCCCCTCAGAAAGCAAAAGCGTTGCTAGAAGAGGTGTTTTCCTGCTACTGCCTTGCAGAGGCCTCTGGCAGGACAGGATTTGTCTCCTGTCCCTGACTCCAGAGGTGATCTGAAGTCCTTCAGTGGTCCTGAGAAGATGTTCTTTCTTCTAGAAAGCAGAGGTTACGAAACCACCTGGTAAAGGAATTTCAACAGCTCCTTTGGCCTGTTCCTGAAGCAGATTCCCACACAAAAACATCCTTGCTTCTGTGGGTAAGTTTCATTGCCCCTCACGCCCAAACTAGCAAGATTAATTCTCAGTTGAGGGTTGACATAGCTGCGCCAGCCTGGCCAGCTCGAGGCTTGTTGTGGGGCTAAGAAGAGGGCAGAGGAGAGTAAGGTTTCTGTCTTGGGGAGAGGAGAGTAAGGTTTCTGTCTATCTTGGGGAGAGGCAGGGGGAAATGCCATAACCCTTCAAGGTACGGCCCTTTTAAATGAAAGACAACTGCACAGGGAAGAAAGTGAGTATTCTTTCCTGAATCCAAGGCAGTTTATGCTCCAACTGAAGCTTGAGGGATAAACAGTGCAGCATAAATAGGGGAGAAATTTATTTCTGGAGGTGCTAAGTCATGAAGGCTGGGTAAGGTCTCAAACCCAGCCCACTTTCCCCATCCCCCTTGCAGTGTTCTATTTCCTTGTAAAGTGTGGTTGGTAAATGTCAGCCTATGCAGAGTAGAAAGCAGAATTTCCCTTCCCTTGGAATCAGCAGGAACAATAGGGATGTCACAGATATCTTCTTCTCAAAGGCAGGGCCATGGCATGAGGTTTTCTCTATCACCAAGCAATCAAGCAGGCTCTACCAATCAAGGCTGTGCCCATGAGGAGAGGAGGACTATCCTGTTTGGATCCCCTTTTGTGGGCACATACCCACATACTTAGAGAAGATAGGACCATACAGGCTGACAGATTCAAATACATGGCTCACTCTACCCTCACAGCAGGGTGTGGCATCAGGATCTAGGAGGTAGAATTCCCCCATTGTTTCAGAGGTCAGCAGCCCTGAGAGGGAGACTGGACAGGGCTCAAAGAAGCAAGCCAAAGAGAAAACCAAGTGTCAAGAGCTGGCCTATGGGGCAGAGATTTTAACCACAAAAGAAGAAAACTACACAGAAACAAAAATCCCCGTGAAGAGACTAGACAAGGTACTAGATTTCTCCTCACCCCAAACAGTTCTATTATACAAGCTTATGGATCTGAGTGAAGAAATGCTAGAGTACCAAGTAAATGGTGAGTTCAAGGATTCTTGAGTGGTACTAAGTTGCCATCAAAAGCCAGGATTCAAAACGGCATAAGTGTGGACATTTCTCTAGAATCTTTGTCAACTCAGAGAAATAGAGACAACACTTGGAGGGGGTATCCAGGAGCTGGGGTTTTCTTGGGCATGTTGAATGTAAAGGTGGAGGGCAAGGAAATTAAAAGTATTCCTGGGAGGATCAGGATAAGGACTGTGGGGTCCAGGCCGGGCAAGAAGGACAGTGAGGCCGGTTGAGGACAGATAGATTGGGGTAAAATCCATACAAGGAGCAAGGGTTTTCAGTACTTTAGGACTGAGAATGGCTGTCAATGCACATAAGGGCATGCCAGAGGGAGATGGCCAGAGAGGAATTTGAGGAGACCATGTAGTTTGTTTCCAACATAGAGCAGCCCCTAGCATGTTCACCACTGTGAATGGTTAGTCTAAAGCAGAACTAAAGATCACTCAAAGTGAGTAGTCAAGGAACTGTTAGCCTTTTGTCCCAGGTTGTCCAGGATGGGCCCAGTTTACACCTGTGGCCCCAGTGTAATTACTAATAGTGCTTCCCATACTTTCAAAAGTCTCCAGATTTGAATGACTAAATTCAGTGGCAGCAGCAGTAGTAGAAGCAGCAGCAGTGGTGGCAGCAATGGCCATGGCCCAGGAGTGAGGAGGGAATCTGCATGAGGGCAGGGCTGGGACCCCAGTGAGAGGCACCTTCCCATCAGTCTCCAGAGCCCATCCCTGGGGCATCTGCAGAAATATGAATTCTTTGGCCTGAACTCAAGGACAGACACTGCCCATACTCAGGCAGATAACTTTGTTAGCTACAAAATTGTACTTTTTTAGAAAATAAAAATGCAACATAGACATTGCAGTAAAGCATATCAGGGAATTATTAGAGTTCTTCAAAGAGTTTAGATTACCTGGTTTTGAAAACTGCTGCAACATGGCAAAGCAAATATCTACAGGCTTAGAAATAGAAATTAAGATTAAGGATTGTTTTATTCAATGAAAAAGAATACCATTTTCATATGAAGCTGGAGATGAACCAATTATTAATGAGGAAGACAACTTTAAGATTAATTTTTCCCTGTAATTGATGATACAGCAATACAGCAATAATGCACAAATAGCTGTTTTGAAATATACGTAAATCATGAAGCTACTTTGGTTTCTTGTTCAACTTGCACAAGTTACGGAAGATGTCAGAGGAAATATTAAAATGGCATTGCATAAATTTACATTTAAAATTATAAGACATAAAACTGAGTTAAATTTTTTTAGAAAAATTTTTCCTTAGTAATCATCATTTCCAGATATACTAAAATTTATATTTTTACATCATTTATGAGAAATTTATCCTGATGTTATCACAGCCTATAAAATACTCTTAATAGCACAAGCAGCCGTTGCATCCGTAGAAGGATCCTTCTCAAATTTTGGTTTCTTGTTTTTATTTATTTATTTTTTTTGCCACACCGCATGGCTTGCAGGATCTCAGTTCCCCGACCAGGGACTGAATCCTGGGCTGCCCGGAAATCCTAGCCACTAGACCACCAGGGAACTCCCCTCAAATTTTAAAAGTATCAAAAATTATTTGTGATCTTCACTTGCCAAGAGTAACTGATGTCATTTTCAATTATATCAATTGAAAGTTGATTTTTAAAAAGTTGTTAAAACTATAAATTTTGATGCCCTGACAAATAAATTTGCAGAAAAGTGAGCCAGAAAAATATTATGATCAATCAAGATACCATAATAACAAAGTATTATATTCATTATAAAAATTATGATACCAAATATAAATAATATGAAATAATATAAAATTATGGCAACAAAAATACAATCTTTTTTGTAATTTGTAGGTTTATGCTGTTACTCATGAATCATTGTTACCCTTATTACATTTTATAAGTAGTAAAATACTTTAAAGGAAAAAGATTTGTATTTTAGTAACTTTAATGATATTTTTTTTTTCCTGCTTTTTGCACAAGGGGCCTCCTGTTCTCATTTTGTCCTGGGTCTGCAATTATAATAGTTGGCCCTGCCTTGGTCATTGAATTTACCCAGAATGTTGATATGGGATAGAAACATTCCCAAATACCTTGTGAATGTCAGGAAATAAGGAAATGGCAGAAGGAAGCCTGGCAAAGGAATAGTAGACCCCTCAAAACAGCAGGGCTTGGGCTCTGGGGAATGAGAGCCTGCACTTGCTGTGAGGACTGAAAAGGCAGTCTTCAGGGAGGCCAAGGGCAGTTGAGGTAAGGAGGGGAGAAGTGTCTCTATGGAATCCCTGGAGGGAGAGGGTCATTGTTGATCGGTTTGTTTCCCCTCAGCAAGGTTCAAGTGAAGGTGGAGACAGGGGAGATGAATCCCACATGCTCAACTTCAAGCAAGGAATTACCTCAAGGATGAGGCCGGGGGTGGGGGCTGCCTTACTCATCAAGGAGGTTAAGTTTTTTTTTTTTTTAACATCTTTATTGGAGTATATTTGCTTTACAGTGGTGTGTTAGTTTCTGCTGTATAACAAAGTGAATCAGCTATACGTATACGTATATCCCCATATCTCCTCCCTCTTGTGTCTCCCTCCCACCCTCCCTATCCTACCCCTCTAGGTGGACACAAAGCACCCAGCTGATCTCCCTGTGCTATGTAGCTGCTTCCCACTAGCTATCTATTTTACATTTGGTAGTGTATGTATGTCCATGCCACTCTCTCACTTCGTCCCAGCTTCCCCTTCCCCCTCCCCGTGTCCTCAAGTCCATTCTCTACATCTGCATCTTTATAAGGAGGTTAACTTTTAATTTTATTAAGATTTGCGCAAAGTATTTGCATTATCTGTTTGTATCAGTCAATATCCCCACAGGAAATAAATAGCCTCACTCAGACAGGGTAATTAAGGAGAGTTTAGTAAAGGGCAATTTCCGGAAGTGTGGGAAGGGTTAAAGGAAACCACCAGGTGGTGATGCAGTATCCTAGGGCTAGCAACAACCTGGGAGCCTTAACCACGCCTGGGTCTGGAGGGGCAAGGGGAAGGAGTGGTTTTCAGTGCCAAGCCAGGGCAGCTGTAGGAAAGAGCCACTTGACAGGAGCTGTGGTCTGTGGTAGAAGGATACAGACAGCCCTCGACACATAGGCAGGGAGGGAATAAATACCCTGACCTCTCATCTTCTGTCTACTGCCATTGCCCATTGCCTCCCATTGGCCAAACAGAGCCACAAGCAGAAGGCCAGGGAGCCCACAGATACAGTCCATACAGATGGTTCCCTCCCACTCTGCCCCAAGCCCAGAGCAGGTGAGAGGGCAGAAAGTGAATCTACAGGAACAAACAAAGATATTCAGCACTGTGTATGTGTATATGGTATATTTATTATATATATTACATACATATTACATGGTGATATATGGTATCTATCATCTATATGACATCACATCATATTATATATATCATATATTATATATATATATATACACACACACACATATATTATAATTTGGCCAAGGATAGAGGGGCCTGGAGTTCACCATATACTCATACGTATTACATATTATAGAAGAAACATAGCCAGATTAGAGTTTGGGAAGTTAAGAAAAATTATAACAAAAAACTACCTGCTACTTAATTGCCCTCATATTCCTGATTCTTTCAAAACTCTCTGAATACAAAGCTAGCCAGAAAGAAGGGTGCTTTCTAGTTTGCTTGGCTACATTTCCCCTGGCGTAGGCAGGAACAATGATGGGAACTCTGGAGAGTTCCCATGGAGAAGAGGAGGCAGTTCCTGGTTGTGGGTGTGGGTGTGTGTGTGTGTGTTTAGGGTGGAAGTACAGGGCAGAGACCTGGGTCAGATACCAGGGTTTTAGGGTGGAGCTTGATAATGTGCTTTCTTTCTTGCTCTGTTTAAATGTCTCCATGTTTGAACATGATCCTCACTGGCCTAGAGCCAGGTATAAAAGGTGTGGACTAGTCTGCCTGTTCCACAAAGGTACTGAAGTAGGGTGGTGGTGCAGTGCAGAAAGCAGCAAAGAAAGCATCTGGAGAGTGCTTAACATGGGGTTGAAATGGGACATTTCCGTTGTCCCAGGGACTTGGTGTCTTTGGTTGGATTCCTCAGGAAACCCATTCACTCTCCAGCTTCTAGTCAGTCTCTCCAATCTGATTCTATCCCACCACATGTAAAGTGCCAGGAATCTCATCTTCCCTCCATGCTCTGTGCCCTTCAAATCTTCTTCCTACCTCTTCCGTCTTACCTCTGCTCCCCTAAGTCAACTGAAGACTCTTAAGAGGATCCTGATGTCAGTAACAAACAGATCTGGTCATTCCTGGGTCCTGCCCCAAGACACTCTGGTTTTAAGAGATGAATCTTTACAAGGAAATTTTCCAATATTTCTAAACAGGGTACCTCTATAAGAACTCACTTGATGTACCAGGAAGTTTACATGAAGAAAAGGTTGGAGATAATGAGGCCTGAGTAAGACCTCAGTATTTGGTCAAATTCCTCCAGTCTCCAGGGATCCCAGAATATCACTTTGGCCTACTTATGAGCTGCTGACCTCTGTAGTCCATCACTTCCCCAAACCTTGCCAAGGATGGAGGGCCTTGGAAATCACAGAGAACTTTCCCTTGCCGAACTTATTGGTTCTTCCACACCTGTGCTAGAAGGGTGAGAAAGTGGGACCATCCAATCCAAACTGGTGCTCAGTGGAATCCAAGAGGCACAGGATTGCTCTACAACAGCCTTCTGTCAGTGTCTGCCCCACACACGATATACATACAGGTATAGAGATGGGCCAGATCATGCTGGGAATGGCTTCCAGGAAGCCATGCTGCTTCTCCACCTTGATGGGGCATGGAGGACAACTACTTCCCAATTAAACATAAATGTTGAAGACCTCCAAAATGAGTGTTCCTGTGTGCAAGTATCCTTGTGCTCTAGGAATTTTCCATTGGTGGTGATAACTTCACAGTAATGAGCATTCGTTGCCTATCTTCTAGAGAATGTGGGCTACTTAGGATCACAAAAATGGGGCCTTATAGAACACTGAGCGGAATAGTGGGGAGAAAAATGAAGGGGTGATCGTCTAAAACCAGAACAAGTAAAACAATGGAATTCATGGCAGACTTAAGGAAGAATTTCCTGTTAATGGTTGCACTGTGTGACCAAAACAGGCTAAAAAAAGATAATACAAAGTCAAGTTATTTTCTAACTTTCATAGCTCCAAGAAGTGGAGACTTGTGTAGTGGGCTACCTACCACACTCTGTTTGACCCAGAAAGATTTATCAACAAGTTAAAATTCAAAGAATAAATAATTCTCTTATTATACTACTAACTCATTTTATGAGGCTAGCATAACCTTTATAATTTAAAAGGTCAGTAAAGAAAAGAAAATTATAAGCTAAACTCACACAAATGTAAATGCACAGTTTCTAGGTAAAATATTAGCAAATTGAATCCAGTAATATATAAAAAGGATAATTCATGATGACCAAGTTGAGCTTATTTTAGGAATACTGATTTAACCTTAGAAAATCAATTTAAAAATTGACTACAGTAGCAGAGGAAAGGGAAAAAATCATATGATCATCTTAATGGATTCTGAAAAAGCATTTGATTTTTCAAAACCCATTCATGGTAAAAATTTTGAGCAAACTCTGAATAGAAAATAATTTCCTTGATCATTATTATGTGTTTACTCAAAACAACAAACATCATCCTTAATGGCAAAATGCTGAAAACTTTCCCTCTGAATTCAGAAATCAAATGAGGAAGCCCATCTCCATTACTAATCAATATTGTATGTCCTAACCAATACAATAAAGCAAGATAAGAAATAAAAGGTAGAAGAATTGGTAATGAATAATCCAAACTGTCATTGTTCAGGAACTATAAAATATATGTAGATAATCCAAGAGACTCTACAGATTAATTATTATAATTAATAAACAAGTTTAGCAAAGTAATCAACATATAAAAATTAATTATATTTCTATATATACCACCAACAAACATAATAAAATAAGTACTAAATGAGTTAAAAGGCATTTTAAAATAGTATAAAAAATATGGAGTATCCAGGTATAAATCTAACAAATTATGCAAGACCTCTATGAAAAAAATGATAAAACTTGTTTGAAAGGCATTAAAGAAGACCTAAATGTGTGGAGAGACATACTATGTTTGTGAATTGGAAGACTCAGTATTGCAAAGATGCCAGTTCTCCCTAGATTTATCTAAAGATTTAATGCAATCATTATCAAACTCTTAAATAGGACTAGAGCCCCATATTTTACCTTGTCTTTGGAAAGAATCCTTCCATTCTTCTTTTACCCTCTTTCCAACACTCTTTTCAAACAAGACATCTTAAATGTCTTTAAAATACCACCTCCTTCTCACCAATGGGATTCCTCTCCTCTCCATCACCTCCTACCTCTGCTACCTCTTTGCCATCTTTCTGACCACCATGGCCCTGGCCCTGTCAAATTGATTATCAGGCCCTGGACACATGGAGGAAGGTTCTTTAATTTCTAAAGTATAGTTGCCTTAATTAGGCGGCGTTGCTCAACAAGCAGCCCTCAAGGTCAGCTGACAAAGAACGGTGGCATTTCATGATTGAGGTGGTTGGGCGTAGTTCCAGTGGTGACCAGCAGGTGTCATGGTCACCGATGGGATGCTGCATGCTGGGTCTGCCTTGTTGGACATGGGACTGCCCTGTCACTGCTCTTGGAAAAACTTTCTTTTTAACAACTTGATAAGGGCAAAGAAAAACATCCCAGACAATGTATCCCACTCTTTCTTTCATCATGGCCTCCTCCCCACATTTGGGGAGGCCATTTATGTATTAAAGCTGTCTCATCCATCAAGGAAAATACTTGAGCAAGAAGTGGTGGGAAGTTAGTGTGCCCGGACCCTTTCTTAATGAACAAATCCAGAAGATCTACTGCTCCTCACCTACTGAGTACAGAGAAACCACCAAAGAATGGGCCCCTGTCCTGAATTTAGTGTTTCCTTTTTCACTTGGGCTCTCAAGGGGTTGTTTGTCTCTTCCTAACACTTTGTCAACAACTGGAATATATTGCCATGAGAAGAAAGGACACGGGAGCTCCGTGTCTTCAAGCTTCACCTTCGGTGGACTTGACTTGTGTTCATCTCCATCTGCTGAGGGCCCTTGTCTGCTCCTCTGTGCAGTGCTGATTTCAGTGGATTCTGACCCCAATGCACTGCTGCTTTGTCTCTGAGCTCTGCATTTGTCTTCTTTTCTTCCTGGGCCAAAGCATTCCATTCAGCTCATCGCTCCCGAAAAGGAGCCACCCAAACTGTCATGGGCAGGGGAAAGATGTCTGCATCCACAGCATCTGACCCTGAGGTGGGTGGTCCTTTGTGGGTCATGAGGACCCTTCCTTAGCCTCCTCCTCATGACTTCTGGGGCTGGACCATAGGACAATGCCATGGAAATCTTAGTCAAGGATGTGCCTTCCTTTCAATTATGGTTCATAGAAAAACACCACCCACATTTTATCTAAGCAGGTAGTAACAACACTAACCAAGGTCAGTCATTCCAGATGCCTGTGCACCTGACAGGTAAGCTTAGCAGAAGCTGAAACTGCAGCCCTGAGGCTGGTAAGTAAATTGGCAGGTCCTAGTTTCTATCCTCACGTTTCTGGCTGGTCTGCCAGTCTCAGTTGGCTCTGTCCCCCTCCCTCCAAGCCCCTGCCCTCCCTGTCCTTTCTGTACATACAAATCCAGTTCAGCCTAGCCCTGCCCTGCTCAGCACCGCCTGGTTCTGGAATGGCCCCTTTTATGCCATTTAACAGGATCCTCCTTCCTTTGTATACAAAGCTTCCTTTCTGCTCATTCGTCTTCAAAAACTACCCAGGTACCGCCTGCTCCAGATTTGAAACCTGGGTGTCTGATCTTTAAAAATTCCCTGCCCTCCCCCACCCACAGGACATGCAGTATCAGAGACTGAGCCAGGCTTTGGCATTTGTCCCTGCCTTGTCACAGTCACCCTCTCCTTCACTGGACCTCCCTCTGGCCTTCCTGATTCTCTGACCCTCTGCACAGCCCCCAGCCCCTTGGGCCCACCTGCTGCTCACCATCTTCCCTATTCCTCCCAAATTGGTCACCATCTCGGTCTTCCCAGTATTCACTTCAAATCCTTTCCATTTTAAAGTCTGAACCTCATCATGCAGGTGACTTTGAGTGAGTGCTGCTTCCCTGGAAGGATAGAAGCCATCTGACATGAGATTTTTCAAATTCTCCCCATTGGCCTCAACATTCCTATGCCCTTCCACTCATCCTTTCTCCCTCTTTTCCACCTCAAAGAAAGAACGACCTCTCCAGCTTTCCAAGGCTTTCCCTTGTGTTGGTTCTTCCAGTGGAAGGAACACAGGTTTTTGAAATCTGACTATTTTGGGTTCAAATCCTAACTCATCTGTTATAGCTATGTGTCTTTGGGCAAATTATTTGAACTATCTGAGCCTCAGTTTCCTAATCTGTAAAATGGGGATAATACTCCCCACTTCCCAGGGTGTGTGCATATGGAATCATATACTATGTGTATGTGATAAAAAGCCTTGACACACAGTTGACTGTCATTAAAGCAAGTGACTCCCAGTCCTGCTCCTCTGTAAGACCTCTCATCATCAATCATTCCCGTGCTCTTGAATGCAATTTCTGCCACTTTTGGAATTTTCCATGGGTTTGATCACCTTATCCACTTCCCAGCTGGGTGACCCTACCTGGTTCATTTAACCCCTCTGAGCTTTAATCATCTTCTTGGAAAAATAACAAAAAAGCATTGACCTCACAGGGCTCTTATGAGAGACTAGTGAGACAAAACCAAAGAGAGCACATCTCTACAGGGTCATCGTGGGTGCTGTTTGGGTCCTCTGTCACTTTAGTCTGTAAAGGTACAAATATTCCATCATCCAATCAGTATGTATTTCGTGAGCATGTGTTCCGAGACACATCTTTTTCTGGGTGCTGGGGGTGCAACGTTGTGGCAGAAATTCTTGGATTTTTCACCCAAGAGACACATGCTCCCTTTTTCCTTGGTCTCAGGGCCCAAGTTTGTGCATATGTCAGGAAGCTGGTGCTCTGGAAAGATGGGCTTGTCTTTCTCTCCAGGGAGAAATTATGACTGATCAGAGCCAATCATCTTCATCCTCTCCACTTTGGGTTAGTGGTGGGCCCATGACTTCATCTAGACAATCATATAAAAGGAGAAGTTGGCTAGGATTCTGAAAAAGTTTCCAAAGAGACCTGAAGGGATAAAGTCCTTTCTTTCCCTTCTGACCTGCTTGGGTCAGGATGTGAAGGCTGGAGCTGTAGCAGCCATTCTTCAGTGGGAAGAGAAGAGAAGAAATCCCAAGGCATTCCTGCATTCAGAGGTCAGTGGAAGGAGGGTAGCAGGCACGGAGACTGAGCAAAGTATGAAGAAAGTCAGAGGAATTCATTCTGGAATCCAAAGGAATAAATCATTTTAAGGAAGTGGGGCTGACCCAGTACTGTTTCAGATGAAGTAAAATGAGCACTGAGACCTGACCTTGGGCTTAGCAGTCTGAAAAATCGCCTTTTCAGGGCTCCTGGGGGAAAAGCCTGATTGGAGAAGGTTGAGGAGAGGAGAGGTGAGGAAACAGATTGAGGAGAGCAGAGAGGTGGGTAGATTTGATGTTAGGACCATGAAGGGGGTCTCCTTGGGCGGAGTCTCGTTTCTCAGTAGAGCTTGAGGTTATCAGCTGAGCGTAGGGAGAGAGGAAAAGGCTTGCCTGTATCCTGGGAGAGTTGAGGGCAACTCAACTAAGGAAACGTAATGAGATTATCGAGAAGTGTGAGAGCCACTTGAGATGTGTGGCCATGAGTGTTGACTAAGACCAGTTAGCATGGGTTTATGCAATTCTTCAAGCTGGTTCAGCTGCATGGACATAGGGGTACAGGAGGTGGAAAACTGAATTTTACCCAGGATGGGGGCTTCCCAGTTAAGTATGAGAGAGGCGGCGGGGTTGGGGGGGATGTGGTGTATGCAACAGCAGCAGACACATAGTGCTTACCGTGCTAGACAGTGGTCTAATTTTTCTAGGCCCTTTACTCATGTTAACTTGCTTCACTCTCAAACAGACCTATGAGTAGGTACTATTATCTCCATTTTACAGATGAGGAGACACAGCACAGAGAGGGTCAGGAACTTGCTAAGGTAGCAAAGCCAGTATGTGGTAGAGCCAGGATTTGAACCCAGGTGGTCTTGGCTCAATAATCTTACTCTTAACCACTGTGCTGTGTTGTAGCTCTCCCTCCCACGTACATGCAGGTGACTGATTTTAGTGATGGGCTATACTAATGGAGATGATGTGACAACATGCAATGGCTCAGGCAACATATATTGTTTTCTTTCCTACTTAACACTCCAGGGAAAATGTTCTAGGTGGGTGGAAGTTGGGGTCCCAGCCTGAAGGCCAGGGCACCTGGAACAAAGCCCAGAAGAGGGACACAGAGGCTGGTCAGTATGAACCCTTGGCCCATGGACTTCTCACCCACTGGGGAGAGGTGCCTTCAGAGGAAGGTGGAGTGGGTCTTCTTGCCTGAGTGGGGGGCTTCTGAGGAGTGAATAGGTGATAGCAGAAGGGTAGCTGGGCATCTCGTCGTGTGTCTCAAAGAGGCTTAGGATTTGGAGGGAGGAGGTAAGACAGGTGGTTAGAGGAGCAAGGAAGATGCCTCCTGGACCCTATGGAGGCAGCCAGGTGAGTCAAGGCTACAGGAGGTAGATTCCGGCTAGGGGTTTGGGGATGGACAGAGCTGCACATCCTTTGCATAATCACCACCTCAAGCAAGATGCAGAACTATTCCATCACTCCAAATATCTCCCTCATGCTATCCCTTTATAATCACTTGTCCCCATACCAAACCTCTAGCAACCACTAATCTGATTTCCATCTCTATAATTTTGTCATTTCAAGAATGCCGTATATATAGAATCATACTATATGTGACTATTTGCAGTTGGCTTTTCCCACTCAGAATAATGCCCTTGAGATCCATTCGCGTGTTGCTTGTACCCATGGTTCATTCATTTTTACTGCTGGGTAGGATGCTATGGACCACAGTTTGTTGAACCATTTACATACTGTAGAACATTTTGGTTGTTAACAGTTTCTGACTGTTGTAAATAAACTCAACAAATAATCATGTACAAGTTTCTGTGTGGACAGAAGTTTTAATTTCTCTAGGATAAATGCCCAGGGGTTCAGTTACTGGCAAAGATATGTTTCGTTTTTTTAAGAAACTGCCAAACTGTTTTCCAGGGTGGCTGTGCCATTATTATAGTCTCAGCAGCAATGTATGAGGGGTCCTGGATTCTGTTTAGAATAATACAACTTTATTATTTTAAATTTAATTAATTTGCAATTTATGACAATTTAAACATTGGACATAGCCTTGGTATAAAGCATAAGAGGTATAACTGGGAATCGGTTTTAGTGTTGAATTCTACTTGATTTTATACCCTGCTTTCAAGAACTGTAGGTAAATATGGTTTAACATGGTTCTTGAAAGTAAAACATTTGAATTTTTAAAGATATGCCAATTCAAAAATTTCAATACTGAATTAGGATTTTTCCTTGCTTTAATGTGAATGAATGAAATCTTAATAGAGATAGTTGTAGGAGGAGATTACTGCTGAGTGCTTACATTGGTAACAAAAAAGGTGAATGCGGTGGTGACTTTAAGCAGACCAGCCGGTGCCTGGGCATCCGTGATTTAGTGCTGCTCTCTGCCCTACCGTGAACCAGCCTCATGACCAGAGCAGTTCACGTTCTCCTTCTGGACTTCGGTTTCTTCAGATGTACGTGGTTGACCCGAATAAATTACTAAATAAAAACGACCTGGGACTAGCTAAAATGCCGATGCCCCTGGCTCTCCCCCCTGGGGCGGTGTTGGGAAATTTACGTTTCATCAAGTTCCAGTTTAAATCTGATGAGTTGACAAACTTGGGAGAAGCAACACAAGATGGTTGCAAATATAGTAACGTGCTTTACTAGCTAGTGTGGAATGCAAGTAGCCTTAAGCAGGAAAAAGATAAATTTTGTAAAACATTATATAATGTTTATTAGTTTTTTTTAAAAGCAATAAAACACAAAGGGGTACAAGGGGAAAAAACCCAGAAATGGAGAATAATTTCCCTGAATAAGTCATAATTAATGACTAAATAATAACAACTCAAAAACTCTCCCCAAAGCAACCACTGTTAAAGTTTCTAGTGATTCCTTCTAGATAAAGAGTATATGTATAATATGTATAATAAAATATATAATATGTAGATTATATATTCTACATATTCTATATATATTATATAGAATATAGAATATAGAATATAGAATATGTATAATAAAAGGTATATGATATAATAATATATATTTTATGTTTATACATATTATGCATATATTTACACTAAGAGGAATCATACAGGCCTATTCCACACTTTTTGTTTTTTAAAAGATCTTCTTGGCAAGTGTTGAATGCCAGCAAACACAGACCTACCTGCCTCCTTTGCATTGCTGTGTAGTTGGTTTTCCACTGTGTGTGAACTACAATTTATTTATCTGTCCGCTATTGATGGACACTTTGGTGGCTTTTAGTTTTTCACTATTACAAAAAATATTGCACTATTTTATTTGCCTGAGTGAACTTTTGCAAAACTTCTCATGGGATCAGTTCCTCGCAGCTGGGTTTGCAAATGACATGTGCATTTACAGTTTTAATGAGTATCACCAGATGCCCCGCTGAGAGGTTGCGCTAACCTACATTCCCACTTCCGGCATACGGGGCTGCTCACCAGCCATGCCCTCACCAAGCCCTGGGTTTCAAAAAATTATTTTATTTTTTGGTTAATATATGAAGTAAAATGCATTCTTTCTCTTTTTAAAAAGTCTCTCCATTTTGAAACTGCCTTTGATTTAAAGGGCTCCGAAGATCTGTTCTTTTACCCCTACCTTTACAGAGCTATGATCACTCTAATTTTTGCTTTTCCCTCTCTCTGCTGGCTCCTTTTTGAACCTAAGTACCAGAGAGTGTGAGAATTCCTTTTCCCTTTTCTCCAACCACAGTGCTCCTTTAAAAAAAACCAAAAAGAACATTTTATTGAGGGCTGATTGACATACAAAGAGCAGTATATATTTAATTTATACAACTGGAAGAGTATGGAGATCATTATACACCCGTGCAACTATCACCACAATCTATGCCATAAACATATCCATCATCTCCAAAAGTTTCCTCCTGTCCCATTGTTATTATTATCATTATTATTATGTGGGCATAATAATAAGTGATGATCACAATCACATTTCTCTTGCCTTCCCACTGGCAGCTCCAGGCCATTATTTCTCATTATGTTCTTGCACATTTCTCTGTCCTTTCGTGCAGGTCCAAAGGTCATGGAGAACAGTGGAGTTAATTAAACGAAGGCTCAGCTCTTGGCCAGCCCCCTGGTTCCTTGCAGGGCTCTTTCTTTTGATTGCACCAGGAGATAAAGTGACATCGTTGTCAAAGCCCTGGCTGAGCTGCAATCCCATTGCCTTCAGTGGCACCTAATCCAGTTGAGCTCTTGCAGGCTCTCTCGGATCACTGGCTTTGAGGACTCAGGCTGCTGGGGTGGCTCTGCCTGCTAACAGGCCAGAGGCTGCACAGGGCTCAGGGCACGAGAGCAAGCTGCAGAAAAGAGAAGGGCCCTTGTTGACTCACTTGCTGGGCCGCCAAGAGCTTAGTAACAAACAGTAATCAAAGGCAGCAGTACAGGCGACAGAGGCAGCTCAGCTGAGAGACGAGACCCCCGCTCCTGTTGGAAAGTGGTCCATGATGAAGGCCTAGACCAGGTCACGGAGACTTTTTGGATGCTGCCTTTGACACAGGACGCAGGTACTCCTTGTCATCCTTCACTTTTCTCCTATCAAACTGGATCAAGGGAAGGGCAAACCCATTCACTGGATCTGGGTATTGGGAATAAGGATAACTCAGCTGGGCTAGGTCTTGTGTTAAAGGCTCTTTGCAGTGTTGTTTGGAGTATTATGCGTTCCAGGCTACTGGCAGGGACTGATTCAGACAGCGCATTTGTTTTTAATGAGTAAAGAATGGGCTCAACGGAGAAAACTTGGACTTTAGAGTCAGACCAACCCTTGTTTGAATCACTGCTTTGCTATTCAACATCTGTTCAAACTCATACAAATGCTTTACTTTTCCTGAGACTCAGTTTCCTCACCTGTTAAATGGGATAATAGTACACACATTGCAGCAATGTTGAAGATACATGAGGTGACATATGAAAGGCACTTAGCATATGCTTGGAGCATAAGAGTAGCCCAATAAATGACAGCAGTCACTGTCTTTCAGGAATGAGTGTTTTGGTTATTCCTTACAGGAGGTCAGTGGTTTAAGATAAAGAGTCTCAAGCCATATCTAGTTGACTTCCAGAAAACAATGAAAAAAAGAAAAAAATGTCAATGATTCATCTAGTTTTATATATATGCTTAAAGGAAAGAAAAAGCTCAGTTGAGTTTTTTTGACACTTTAAACAGCCTTTTTTTTTTAAAGCAGTAATTGAATTCAGAGATGAATATCTGCTGGCTAAATCCTATGATTTTCTATTGGCTATTAGCTGAAACTAATCAATTAGTTTATCAATTCAAGAAGCACTTACTAGGTGTCTCCTGAGTGCCAGGCCAGGTTCTAGGTGTTGGGGACACCTCTCTCTGCTCACAGGATCTTCCAGGTGAGTGGGGGAGCCAGCGAGGTGAACCTGCACAGCAGCTTGTGGTGGTAGCAAGTGTTGGAGTGGCGCAGGCTCCTGGAAGAGGTGCTGTCTGAGCACTGTTCGAATGCTAGGGGGGAACTAGTGAGTGATGGGAGGGGAGGAGTTGGGGAAAGGCATCCTAGGCAAAGTAAAGCACGTGCAAAGGCCCAGTGGCATGAATAAGTAAAACACATTCTAGGAACATCTGACAGTCTGGAATAACTTGAGTGAAGTATGAGTGTTGGGCATCTGATAAGAGAGGAGTTTGCAGAGGTGAACAGAGCAGATCAAGGAAGGCCTTCTATAGCTTGTCTTTTGTTCAGAAGGTCCTGCAGAGCCACTGATAATTTTAATGAGGGGGATGTCATGATTGCATTTAAATATCAGAAAGATTATTCTGGTAGTAATATGGGTATAGGATTGGAGAGAGTGAGCCTGGAATAATGATGGATGGCCTAATTTAAGGAAACGATAGTGGGGATGTTGAGAACCTCCAAGCAAATGCTGCCAACACTGTGAAAAAAACCAAACATGCATAGATATATACATAAGTTTGTTATAAACATTATTGATGTGAAGGATGTGTATTGCACAATTTACAAGCAATAAAGTATACGATATTCTTTATTGCCAATGCTGTATAGCCAACTGATTCACATGGAATGTATTCATTGAGTTTTGGTGAACTCTTGTATCCTTAGTCAGCCTATGTTTGCAATTGACCAATGAGCATAGTTCCAACACTGACTGATATTTTTGTTTACGTTGCCAAGGAAGAAGGAAGTTAAGCAATGAAGGTGAATGTGTTAACTCCACTCATTTGTCAATGACATGAGTGATTTTTGTGCTGAATTGGACAATAGTTTTTTAATTCTGGAAGAACATTTCCTCAAATTTTGTTCTATTTACAATGTAATAACTGCAGACATGACACACTTTTAGCTTTAATCTGCATTGTTAACATTTTCTTTATCATTTTCTTAAGTCTTTTTGACTGAAAAAAAAAGAAGCACAGCCTAAAAGTTGAGAATTATGTTTTATTTGAGGACATTACTGAGGACTGTAGCCTGGGAAGGCAGCCTCTCAGATCGCTCTGAGGGACTGTTCCAAAGAGGTAAAGGAGGAGCCAGTATACATAGGAGTTTTTGCTGAAAAGAGAAAAAAAACACACACACATGTAGTTGAACATCAAAAGATTACTGCTAAACACAAAAAACAGACATCTCAAGTAAATGATTTTAGTGCCTTTCTGTGTATGGGAAGATGCAAGAGTCTGGGCTCATAGAAATTATTCCTTTGATATGCATCTTAACTATCTTGGGCCAGTATCCTGTTTTTCTCTGTCCTGAATTCCCCTCTGTGGGGCCCACCATCGGGGTGGCGGCAGTGGCAGGCAACATTCACTGTTTACTGGAGTTTTTTTTTTTTTGTCCACAGTCTAGACAATCAACAAAACAACAAACCAAGCCCTGATTTGTAGCTTTTTCCAATTTCTTTGGTGTAAATACTCCCACTATGGCCACTTCTAAGCTCCCAATGTGATATCTCTGAACATAAAGTTGGAAGTGATACGCACCAGTACACCATTGTATCAGTATATAATTTCTACCATATACATGGAATTGATTTAAATAAGCTCAAGAGCATAGACAACATAATATATATAGTAATATAATCAGGAAGTAGTGAGTTTGAGTATATTATCAATATAATTTATTTAATTAGAAGTTTCTATAAATTAATTTTTGTAATAGCTATGTTTAACAACCAGCTTGCAAAATTTCTGGAGATTTAATAATTGGTTCTTACCAGTCAGTAGGAACCTTCTTTAGCACATCACAGGATCCAAGAAAGTTTTAAAGAAGCAGAATCCATGGGGATAGGAATATGATTAGTGGGGATGGGAGAAGGGGAGACAAAGAAAGGAATTAAGAAGAATACCTGTTTCTCTCTATGGACAAATATATCACTCATCAAGATAGGAAATACAGGAATGGATTCAGGTGTGCAAGTCAATGCTGGGCTCTTTGAAAAGACCAGTATGGAAAGATGACTATGATTTAAAGACAAAACAGAGAAGGATGAGGGAAGTTTGCAACCTTCAAGAGATGTCCCTGGACTTCTTCTGATGCCTGCAGACATTGTGCTCACTCCCCTGGTGGGATCCTATTCTTTGAACTCCCAGCATCTAAACCCCTAGGTCTGGCTCATCAACACTCAATGGAATTTATTTTGGCTAAGTCATTGTGCATTAATCCTTTTATTTTTAAAATAATGTTTACTTTGCCCTGCTATAAAATGAATGCAATGCTACTCTCTACAAAGTGTTTTTAGCCTAAAACTATCTGGAAAGCAACGTAAACCTTCCCAGAGAGACTCTTGGGTGCTGTCCCTTGCCCATCCTGCCTCTTCATCAGTCTTGCTCATTGGACTTGAGGTTATGGAGGAAGGAGAGGGCTGGTTCAGAAGGACCTGCTGAACTAAGGAAGTGCTCTTGGTGGGCCAGAGAAGTGTGGGCAGGGCACACAGCATGTATGGGAGCATGAATGAAAACAGCCCTGGTGACCATTTCTCCCCCTCTCAATCCCCCTAGTCTCTGGCCCTGGTCATTGCCCCTGCCTCACCCCCTTCATCCCCTTTTGCAGGTCCCTTCCACCCACAGCTTTTGACTTCAGGCCATATAAGCCCACCTGACACTGGGCAGCCCATCCTGGTGTATGGCCTCGGCTCATCCTCTGATAAGTCCTCCACCAAATTCCTCCCCTTTGATCTAAGAGAGTAATTACCCAAGTTCCCTGGAACATTGAGAAGCCCTAGTTAGGGGTTTCCTTGGTTACTTAACACTGCAATTCCACATCCAATTTAGTTGGCTGAAGCCATTGCCTGCCTGCCACTGGTTCTTCCAAACAAGCTGATGGAACCTAGAGCAGGGCTCTGTAGCTTGTAATGTTCTGTGAACCACCCAGTGATCTTCAGTGATCTTGTTAAAATGCAGATTCTGACTCAGGAGGCTTGGGGAGGGCCTGAGTCTATTTCTAACAAGCTCCCCACTGATGCCAATGTGGCTAGTCTGAGGGACTGCACTTTGAGTAGCAAGTACAGCCTAGGCCAACTCCCGACTGATGAAGCCACTTCTGTTCCTAAGTCCTAGTTTTGTGAGTTTGTCCCTACCCTATCCCCTGCCCTCAGCATATACTCAACTGTTAATAATATAAATAGCTAGCATTTATTGAGAAGCTACTATGTGTCAGACACAATAACCGATGTTAACATCAGTAAAGAGAAAAATAAGTTTGCCCAAGGTAGACGAGGGTCAATCCAACTCTGACTTTAGAACCTGCTCTCTCAGCCACTATGCTTTGCTTTCCTCATTTTCCTTCTGCGCTTTTTGGCCCAGAGGTCGGTGTTTGCAGTTGCTCTCCTCCCAGACCTCTTCTCCCTGAGACTGGCTAACTCCCCTTCCCCGGACTTGGTCTTCATTTTATTCTTGGTCACTGGCAACTCTATTGCTGATTGCCCTTATTTTTCTTGCCTTGGTTGTAGACTTCCTGCTCCTTATATTTCCTTGAGTTGAAATGGTTGTAATAGCCTAATGTCATTAGAAATAGAGTAGGTAGTGAAAAAAGTCAGGAAGGAGACCTGTAGAATGGTGGAAAAGGATCAGTTCATGGGGGGCTGGTGCCAGTTAAGAAGATTTTGAGGCTAAGCCATCAGAACTTACTCTTCCATAGATTAAAAAGGTATAAAAAAGTGTTTGGCTACGTAGGAAATGTGTTGGACATTAAAAAGAAAAGTATCATCTAAGCATTTCGTTTATTTCCTGTATCCGTATCTGTGTGATGCTGGTCAGAGTACAGGCTGCTCCCACTTAGTCATTCATTGATTTACTCAGTCATTCAGCCTATGCGGAAGAAGGAGCTTCAAGTGGGAGTGTCCCCACGCAGCCCGTGGGAAGGGCAGGAGGTGAGAGGAGGGTGGTGCATCTTCAGATGCACCTTTCTAGATGCAGCCTTTCTAGAAAGGCTATGGAGGCAAGGGGAAGTGGTTGGAGATTAGTTTGGGGCAGGGGTGGGGTAGGGTGGGGTGGACCAGAGGTCCTGCAAGCCTTGGTCAGGAGTTTGGAACCTGAAATGATCCTATGGAGACTAGAAAGCTGCTGAAGATTTTAATGCGGAGGAGTAGCAGGGTCAGATTTGTGTTTTAGGAAGAGGTCTCCACAGAATGGAGAATGGATTGGGGCAGTGGTAAGCGGAAACCATTTGGGAGAATATAGTTGTCATTTTGGTGGGAGATGCTGGTAGCTTAGGCCAGGCCTGTGCAGTGGGGCTGGGGAGAAATGGATGCATTTGAGAGAGGTTTTGGAGGTAATGATTAAGAGGATGGGGAGTTGAGGGACAGGAGAGAAGAGTGATGCTTGAAGGTTTGGCTTGAGTAGCTGGGTAGGTGGTCATGCCATTTGTTTGGATAGGGAGTTGGAGGAGGAGGCGTTGGGGGGAAGATGATTTCAGTCTTGAGCATCCGAGTGGGATTGTCTAGTAGGCAGCTGGGAGCACCAAAAAGGAGCTCAGGAGAGAAGTCTGAACTGGAGGCACGACTGGAAGTGGTGAGTTGACAGTTGGTAACTTTAAAGTATGTAGAGTGATTTGAGGAGAGAGGCCAGGGCAGGAAGGACCCTGAGGCCCACTGGCATTCGGTATTTCATATATTCATTGTTACACATAACGCCATGGCAAATCTCTTTGAGTATATACATGTCAATTATATTCTTAGTGTAAATTCCCAGAAGAGGAGTAACTTGCCAAGAGAGATGGACATCCCCTGGCTCCTGAGAGGTATTGCCAGATTGCTTCATAAATCAGCAGTCTCAGGTCAGGTCTCTGGGAGGAACAGTTTCATTGCAACCTCACAAGCACTGAGTGTGCTCAGCACTGAAGCCAACTTGATAGATGAAAAATGGGCCTCCTGACTGTTTCCATTTGAGTCTCCTTGATTACCTGTAGGGATGGGCAGTGTTCTGTATGCTTTAATAATGAGTTGCAGTTTCTTTTATGATTTTTCTTAATCTCACTTCTGCTTATCTCTTGGTATTGGGAACCACAGATTTCTCTTTCTCTCTCTCTCTCTCTCTCGACAGAAATAGTCACTTTCAGCTTGACCTTCATCCCTTTTCCCAGCTCACTGTATTGCACTTTATAGATGTCACAGTGGGAAACAGCTTCTGAACTCAAGAGCCTAGAAAGGGAAACTGGTGACTGAAACCCAGGCAAAGAGCTTGAGACTGTAGTTCTCTCCCTGAAACCACTTGGAATGTCTTGTGAGGAAAAACCCTCACTTCTTCAACCCTCTGCTGTTCTCAAATGTTTCTTTTTTGTGCTAAAGCAAGGTCTCTTGGAACAGTTAAGCCTGATAGAGATAGTTAAGGACCATTTCTTTTCCAGTAGTTATGTTTAATGATATGTTCTCGATGGATAAATTCAGCTGAAGGATGTAGCTTCACCCCTGGTGGAACATTTTGTGGGGTTTGTGACAGGGTGAGCCACCTCTCAACTTGCACGAGGTCGGGAGCCCACCAAAGTCCCTGCCCTGCCTGAGTCCCCTCCACCAGAGGTTGATCTCCTAGCTGTGGCTGCAAGATGAGAGGAGATTAAGGTCTCTGTAAAGAGGGGCCTTCCCAGGCTTGCCTGGCTCCTGGACCCCTCTGGAGGCAGCAGACCTCGCTAGCTGGTATTCACAGATCATAGCCCCCAACACACTTACCTCTGTTTCACATTTTCCCTCTCCCACGGGGTGATGCAACCAGCAAAAGGAATGTACTCTTTGTCTTTGGTTGTCAGGGAGAGATGGTTGAGCTGAGATGTAAAGCCTCGTTCCATTTTACAGACCAAAGTGAATGTCTGGAGAACTAGGACCAGAAACCTGGCTTGTTAATGCCTACTCCAAGAACTTTAAGTTTCAATATTTGTTTTATTTTATGTATTTTAAATTTAATTTAGTTCTATTTTACTATTTTATTTTATTTTACTTTATTTTATTTTATTTTAATAGACTTTCCTCTTAGAGCACTCAGAATAATGCCCTTGAGATCCATTCAAGTTGTTGCAGGTATCAACAGTTTGCTTTTCATTGCTGAGCAGTATTCCACGATATAGCTATACTACAATTTGTTTAACCATTTACCAGATGAAGGACATTTTGGTTGTTAACAGTTTTTTTTCTCTGCAACTTCACTACCATTTGGTATGATCACTTTTTTTTTCTCTTCTAATAGGTGGGTAGTGATATCTCCTTATAGTCTTAATTTTCTTTCCTCTTGTGGCTAGTGATGTTGAACATTTTTTCATGTGCTTATTCACCATGTGTATAACTGCTTCAGTAAAATGTCTCTTCCTGTCTTTTGCCCACTAAAGTTTCTTAAAAATAGACTTTATTTTCTAGTTTTAGGCTCACATAAACCTGAACAGAAGGTGCAGATATTTCCCATATGCTCCCTGCCCCCACTCATGTATAGGCTTCCCCATTATCAACATTCCCCACCACAGTGGTATATTTGTTACAACTGATCAACCTTCATTGACACATCATCACCCAAAGCCCATAGTTTACATTAGGAGTCACTTGGTGTTATACATTCCATAGGTTTGAAGAGATGTAAAATGACATATATCCACCATTACAGTATCATACAGAATACTTTCACTGCCCTAAACATCCTCTGTGGTCCACCTATTCATCCCACTCTCCTCCCTAACCCTTGGCAACCACTGATCTTTTTACTGTCTCTGTAGTTTTACCTTTTCCAGAATGTCATATAGTTGGAATCATACTGTATGTAACCTTTTCAGATTGTTTTTTTCCACTTAGTAATATGCATTTAAGTTTCCTCCATGTCTTTTAATGGTTTGATAGCTCATTTCTACTTAGCCCTGAATAATATTCCAGTGTCTGGAAATACCACAGTTTATTTATCCACTCATCTACTGAAGGACATCTTGGTTGCTTTCAGGTTTTAGCAATTATAAATAAAACTATCATAAACATTCGTGTGCAGGTTTTTGTATGAACATAAGTTGTCAACTCCTTTGGGTAAATACCAAGGAATACAATTGCTGGGTCATATAGTAAGAGTATGTTTAGTTTTGCAAGAAATTGCCAAACTATCTTCCAAAGTAGCTGCACCATTTTGCATTCCCACCAGCAATGAATGAGAATTGCTCTTGCTCCACATCTTTGTCAGCATTTGGTGCTGTCAGTGTTCCGGATTTTGGTCATTCTAACATCATTCTGAATGCTCTGTTGTGACGCACGTACACATTAAGGATTGTTATGTCTTCTTGGAGTATTAACTCCTTTATTATTATGTAATGTCCTCTTAAATTCCTGGTATGATAATTTCAAGATCTCTGTCGTATCTGAGCCTGGTTCTGTCACTTGCTTTATTTCTTCAGACTGTGTTTTTTCCTTGCTTTTATACATACTTGTAATTTTTTGTTGAAACCCAGACATGATGTATTGGGTAATAATTGAGATACATAGGCCATTAGTGTGAGCACTTGTGTTTTTCTGGCCAAGATTCACACTGTTTACTATTTACTGTAGCTGTAGGTGTCTGAGGCTTCAACTTCTTCTAGTATCTTTGCTATTGTCTCCCCTGTTGTCTTTGGATGTCTCTAAAAACTCCTTCTTAAATAGAATCCTTGCAGTTCTTTTCACTGTCATCCTCTGTTATTATACAGGAGTCCTCTCGATGTGGTGGTGAGGTGTGGGGAAGAAGTTGTGTTCTATAATCCTATGATTAGGTCTCAGTCTCTTAGTAAGTCTGTTGTTCCCTTGGGCTGTGACCTTCACACATTCTTCTTAGCTTCCTTCTCCCTTGTGGTGAGATAGGAAGGCTAGAGGCAATGGATTTGGGTATTTCCCTTCCCTTCCCTTATCTTGGTTAGACTCTGGTAAAGTAGTTTCCCTTAATGGGGAGATCAGAATGCTCTTGGCTTATTTCAAAATGGTTATGTTTTTTCTTCCCCTGCTGGAAAGCATGAGGGGATTTTCTCATATTTGCCACAAGAACCTGGTGGGACTCCTAGAGATAAAACTCACGAAGGTGTGGGGTCCCTCTAAGACTGGGCCCTGCAGAATTTTTAACTGTTAAGCTAGTCTACCCTCAGCCTCTGCAGCTTGTCAGTTACCGTCTGTTTTCCTTCCTGGTACTGACTCCAGCCACTTACTTTTTTTCTAATTGTGAGAATGGGAGTGATGACTTCCAAACTCTTCACAGGCTGGAGCGGAAACTGGAAGTCTGCCTGTTGCATATTTTAAGACTTAATTCATGTAAATGCCATACCAAACTTTTATTTTTTTTTAATGTAGTCCAATATATCACTTGTCTTTCATGGATTTTGAATTTTTTTATCTTGCTTAAGTCTTTCACCATTTCATTTATAAATAAAATAAACATTATTATATCCTAAATCTCTCTCTCCCTCTCCCTTTCCTCCCCTCCTTTCTCTCTCTCTCTTTCTCCTATATAGATACATAATATTTAGTACTTTAATTAATCCTAAGTTTTGTGTGCAGTGTGAAGTAGGAATTTGAATTTATTTTTGCCAAGTGAATAACTATTGTCCCAATATCATTCATTAGTCAATGCATTTTTCCTCACTGATTTAAATTACTAAATTTTTTATTCAATTTGATCTATTTCTATTTTATATTCTATTTCATTAGTCTGTTCATATGCGAATACCACACTATTTTATTCATAGGGGTTTTATAATACAACTATTTTTTGTTTTAACACTGGGTAAAAAGTCTTTGCAGCTTCTTCGTTTGCACTTTCAGCTTCACCAGAGAGCAGCATTGTGGAAAACATACTAGGTCTTGAAGCCACTAAACCAGCCATTGTGAATGTTAAAGGATAACAGACTTGAAATATTTTAGCTTTAATAAAAAGGTCTTTATATGTTGCCAAGGATTTTTCTTTAATTGTGGAGAAGTTTTCCCCTGATGACTTCTGTGTTTAATCTTTGGTCTTTCCATTGCCTTTATTATTCTTACTTCTCATCTTCATTTAGATTTTTTTGAACTAGCAATCAATTGTTCCAGCTAGATAACTTTCTTTTATTTTTACACTGTCTCTAATTGTGTGCAACAGTGTTGATGCCCTTGATTCAGTAGCTCGAGGGATGTCCCATGTTCTTCCATTTTTTAAAAATGCTTTAGAATTTCATGCTTTTCTTTCATTGTTAAAACTTGTCTTCTCTTACACCTGCCAGAATAAATTATGTCACAGCATGGTTCTGTGGCACTTTCAAACCACTTTGCATACTTAATATTTGGAATCCAACATTTAGCTAATGATGCACAAAGATCAGAGAAAATTTCAAGATGGAATACTTCCAAAGCAGAGTAAAAGAACACACTGAGTGAGGATGAAGTACAGGAAATGAATGGGGAAATGAGTTCCGTAGCCTATTGGCTTGCTGAATTCAGCTCTGTTACTTGGTGTTCATTTGTTACTACCTGGGGCAAAACATCTCTGTTCTAGGAAGAAGACTAATTAAGTGTTTACCCATGTTATTTCCATATTATATTGACTTTATTTCCCCTATTTACCAATCATGTAATTTTATAACAGAAACATGTTTGTTGATCATAGATTTATTAGAAGAAATATGTTAATGTTATTGTTCATCTTCAGTATCCTTATTATTTTATCTGAATAATTAATTTCTAAGAAAAATATGTTATCATCTCTTCCTATGATTGTCAGTTTGTAAATTTCTCCTTGTAACTATGTCAGTTTTTTCTTTATAGACTTTATGGTTGTATTTTTGGTGCATTTAAGTTCATGATTGGTATTTTTTTTTTTTTGAGGATTTTCTTGGTCATTATTTTGACAAAAATTTAACTTTTGTCTTTTATTAATATTGCTATGCTAGCTTTCTTTTGATTAGTGCTTCCATAGCACTCCTATCCTTAATTCTGTCTTTTCAATTTTTCTGTTATTCTGTTTTAGATGGCTTCTTTTAAACAACTCTAGCAGGATTTTCTTTTTCCTCTAATAAGATGAACTCAGCTTTTTAAAAAAGCTTGTTATTGACATTAAAGATATATAAAGTACACAGATCATAAGTGCACATCTTGATGAATTTTCACAAACTGAACACACCTGCATAACCAGCACCCAGATCAATAAACAGAATATTACCAGCATGACAGAAGCCTTACTTGTACCCTCTCCACCACTCTCCCTTGACTAAGGGTAACCTCTATCCTGACTTCTAACAGGAAAGGTTAGTTTTACCTCTTTTTTTTTTTTTTAAATCTATATAGATTGAATCAAACAGAATATACTCTTGTGCATGGCTTATTTTGCTCACTATTCTATTTATCAGATGCATTTAGTTGTAGTTTGTTCTGTCTCATTGCTGTAGAGTATTTTAAATTTATTTATCTGTCCTACTGTTTATAGGCATTTGAGTAGTTTCCAGTTTGGTGATACTATGCATAGTGTTGCTATGTCCATTCACTACTTGCCTTTTGTGGACATGTATATATGAAGAGTAGAAATTTGGGGTCATGGAGTAGGCATATGCTTAGCTTTTGTGGATACTGCCAGGTAGTTTTTTAAAGTCGTAGTACTAATTTACACTTCTGCCAATGAGATATGAGAGTTCCAGTTATTCTATATCTTCACCAGCTCGTGGTACTTTATGTCTTTTTCATTTTAGTCCTTCTGATGGGTGTATAATGGTATCTTATTGTGATTCTAATTGGAATTCCCAGATGATTGATAAAGTTGAGCACATTTTTTATATGTTTGTTGGCCACTTGAGTATTCTTTTTTGTGATGTTCTTGTTCAAGTTTTTGTCCATTTTTTCCTATTGCATCTGTTCTTTTAAAATTGATTTGTGGTAGTTTTAAAAATATTGATACATTCTAGATAAAAGTTCTTTTTTTGATGTATGTATTCCAGATATCATCTCCCCCTCTGGGTTATCATTTTACTCTTTAATGGTAATGGTGTCTTTTGCTAAACAGATTAAATCCAGCCTTTTAGTGGGTACATTTAATCTTTTTACATTTATTGATTTCTGATATATTATTAATGTGTTTGGTCTTATTTTGTGTGATTTATTTATCATTATTTTTCTTTGTTTTTCCTTTTTCTACTTTCTGTTGGATTAATAAACTTTTTAGTATTCTTTTTATAATCTGATGATTTGGAAACTATAGATTGGATTTCTACTTTTCGTTTTTTTTTTTGGCCACACCAAGCGGCTTGCAGTATCTTAGTTCCAGACCAGGGATTGAACCCTGGCCACCGCAGTGAAAGCACTGAGTCTTAACCACTGGACTGCCAGGAAATTCTCTGGATTTCTACCTTTGAGATGAGTACCCTAAAATTTTTTGGCTTATATGCTACTGTTAAGATATAATTTCCAAGACTAGTGTAATTGCTTTATAGATAATCTATCTTTATAAATGATAACATATAGAGTTTCTCTTTGTCTTTGATGTTGTGTGGTGTTACTGCAGTGTGTCTAGGTGTGAATTTATTTTGATTTATCCTGTTCATTACTTGAATGTACTTTGTACCTAAGGACTCCCATTTCTTTAACTGTGGACAACCCTCAGCAATTCATTTATTTCTTCAAATCCTCCTTCTCTCTTCTCCCTCCATTCTCTTCTGGAACTTACACTAGAAGGATGTTGGAGCCTTTCAATTGTACCATCTACCCTGCTGCCAGAGTGATCTTTCACAAGTATGAATTCTATCAGTTGGTCACATGCTTGCCTCTCTGTGCTGGACATTTTCCTAACCACCTTCTCGGCTTTCCAACTCTTCCATTGCTTATACAATCAATTTTTTGTATTAACTATTTTCCTTTTGAAAAACCTAATTTCTGTTATCTTGGATGAACCCTGACAGATGTACTCTTCATTAATTTACCATTTTATTCAGAAAAATTCCAAATGCCTTACCATGGCCTGAACACTTCTCTATGATGTGACCTCTGTTTACTTCCTCAATCTCATCTCTTTCCATTCTACCTCTCCTTCATTGTACACTAGCCATATTAGCCTTCTGTACAGAAAGGACAACACAGCAGGACTGATTGCTATTCTTTGAAAAGCCTGCTTAGAAGGTTAGCCCTTGGCTCATGTCTGGGAGTTTGGTTTTGGGGAGAGTCTCCATCACCCTAACTGATAAGAGTCGTTATCTGTGCCTAGATGGTGCAAATAATATGGTTTATGCTGAGGACATACTTTCCTTCTGGGACTCTGAAATTTTGGTACATACTAGGCAGAGGGTGCATATGTGGTCAGCCCCCAATAAAAACGCTGGGTAATGAGCTTTCCTGGTGGACAATATTTCACTTATGTTGTTACAACTCATTGTTGGGGGAATTGATAAGCACATCCTCTGTAACTTGACTGGAAGAGGGCTCTGGAAACCTTGTGCCTTGTTTTCCCAGGATTTGCCATATGTACCTTTTGTTCTTGCTGACTTTGCTTTGTATTCGTTCTCTGTATTAAATAATAACATGACTAGGACTATAAACTTAGCCTTTTGAGTCCTCCTAGTGAATCATGGAACCTGGGGGCGGTCTTGGGAACATCACCCAACACACACCTTATAGATCTGTGGAGGAATGAGACATTGTGTAGCATGTTTTTTTTCTTTTTTTTTTTTTTTGCCACGCAGCATGTGGGATCTTAGTTCCCCGACCAGGGATGGAATCCATGTCCCCTGCATTGGAAGCGTGGAGTCCTAACCACTGGACCACCAGGGAAGTCCCTTGCATAGTATTTCAAAGTCCATTTGTTAGAATCACTTATATTATTTCCAAAAGTAAATTTCACAAAGACAAAGCCTTTAATATACATTTTTACCTTTAAGAGTATCTTTGTGTATATATTTTTAACAGATATACAGGCAGTGTAAAATGTAAAGAAGCCTTCAGTTATAGTGAATTAGTTTTTACAGGACTGGACACACCTAACTTCCTATTGCAAACATTGTTGTCATTTTTGGGTGAAACAAACATGCTTCTCTCTGGCAAGCCTTCTAACAACTGTAATTTACATTTCCAAACACACAGTTTCAAGGTTACAAGTCAGAGATAGTAGACTGACTATTAAAGCAAATAAACAAATACTTAGTCAGAACCTCCATTTTAATAAGCTATAGTATAAATATAAATTTAACTTAAATTTTACAATACCTCATAGGTAAATCACTAATCTCCCCCCTAATCTTTCCAACCCTGAGCTTTCAAACATTGGGTCAATAATTTCTTTACTTGAAGTCTTTCATTAAGCACCATTGACACTGTTAGGATTTCAACAGAAATTTTTAGTAAGGTTGAATCAAGATATTATAATCCCCTCCCCCACAGTTCCTCAAATTCACCCATTCATTACTGCCATAAGGCTTTTTTTTTTTTTTAAAGGTAGATTATCTGAAGCCATTCTCTCTCTGCTGCTTCCACAAGGAAGAGTTCTACTTTTTAAAAAAATTTATTTTATTTAATTTATTTTTGGCTGCGTTGGGTCTTTGTTGCGGTGCAGGGGCTTCTCACTGTGGTGGCTTCTCTTGTTGCAGAGCATGGGCTCTAGGCGCACGGGCTTCAGTAGTTGTGGCACGTGGGCTCAGTAGTTGTGGCTCATGGGCTCTAGAGCGCAGGCTCAGTAGTTGTGGCGCACGAGCTTAGTTGCTCCGTGGCATGTGGGATCTCCTCGGACCAGGGCTCAAACCTGTGTTCCCTGCATTGGCAGGCAGATTCTTAACCACTGTGCCACCAGGGAAGCCCACAAGGGCTGAATTTAAACATGGCTTGATTATGGTCACGTGGGGTCTTCTTGCTCTCTTTGCTTTTCACTTTGCATGGCAGTGAATATTCCCTGAGAAGCACGGGCCTGTTGAGACAGGGGTGGGGTATTTGAGTATTCTCAGACACTTGTGGAAAATTAAAGAACTATGGAGAGGAGGTGGATAAAATAGATACAGGAGATAGATAAGAAAGTGAAAAGAGAGTATAGAGTTTTAACAGTATAACTTGGATGATAAAGCACTTAATTATAATCATAATGAGCCAGTGATGCATCCAACTGATGCAACTCAGGCAAGTAAACATCATGAAAAAGTGTTCATTCCCAGTTGTAAGAGGTTGTGTTGTAGAATAGAAAAGTCCCAAAGCTAAAAGTTCAGCCAGTTAATCTGCAAAACCTTGGACCCAGATCCAGAATCACTGTCTGTAACTAATCTATAAACTAAATATTTAGACCCAGTAGCCTCTAGTAGCCTTTAACTAGGGAAGTAAAACAAAAGTTTGGGAAGACAAAGGCAGAGAGCATTAATAATTGTAATGTTCCTTTAGAGATAAGCCTTGTAATCATGAAGAAATATGTTTAAGATATTTGAAATATTTAAGAAAATATGACATATTAGAGAACACTCAACATACTTGACTTAATGATTTAATGTGAAATTATATGAATGTAATTAGTTAAGTTAACTTAATTAGTTAAGTTTATAAACAGTGTTTATGGGTGGAAGTTAAAGGGAGACACATACAATTCAAAAATAGTCAACTGTTCTTTGATGATTAGAATTTGAAATTATAAACACAATATTAATTGCATCAGCACCAAACAATTATGAAATGTTTAAGAGAACCTGATTTATTTGCTATTCTACTTTTATTCATTATATTGGTAGGAGTTGTGTATATATATATATATATATATATATATATATATATATATATATAAGAAGACTTGGCCTGATAGGTTTGTTAATTTGCTTTGGCCTAATTAAAAGTATTAAAGTTTAAATGCAGTTCAAATATTCAAGAGAATTTAATTAACTAATTTTGAAAATGGAGTTAATTTTTTAGGAGTATTTAATATGTTAATCATAGGTATGATGGTTAGTTTGTGATGTGTCAACTTGGCTAGGCTATAGTACCCAGTTATTCAATCAAACACTAATCTGGGTGTTGCTGTGAAAGTGTTTTGTAGATGTGGTACTCAAATCCATCCTGTGGTTATTTACCCAGTTTTGGAATGTATAATTGGAATAGGTATACTCAGCAATTGGCAGAATGCTAACTTGCTTCTCTGACCTATGGAGTGAGGGCTAGCACTGTGGGAAAGGCCAAGTGGAAGCCACTAGAAAATAGTAAACCAAAAGCAATACTGCATTCCTGGAAGGATTACGAAGATTAGAGCCACCATCAAGAACTTGAAAGATGCAGGGATGGTGATTTGTATCATGGCCTCATTCAATTCTCCTATTTGACCTGTGCAGAATACAGATGGATCTTGGAGAATGACAGTAGATTATTACAAACTTAATCAAGGTGTAACTCCTGTCGTTCCAGATGTGGTTTCATTGCTTGAGCACATACCCTGGTACCTGGTATGCAGCTATTGATCTGGCAAATGCCTTTTTCTCCATACCTGTTCGTAGGGCCCACCAGAAGCAGTTTGCTTTCCACTGTCAAGGCCAGCAATACACCTTCAGCGTCCTTCCTTAGGGGCATATTAACTCTCCAGCCCTATGTCATAATTTAGTTTGCAGGGATCTTGACCACCTTTCCCTTCCACAAGTTATCACATTTGTCCATTACATTGATTGTATTATGCTGATTGGACCTGATGACTGAGAAGTAGCAACTACCCTAGACTTATCGATAAGACCTTTGCATGTCAGAGAGTGGGAATTTAATCTCCCCCAAATTCAAGGGCCTTCCCCCTCAGTGAAATTTCTAGGGGTCCAGTGGTGCGGAACAGGTTGAAGTAGTCCATCTAAGGTGAAGGATAAGTTGCTGCATCTGGCCTCTCCTACAAATAAAAAAAAGGCACAATGCTTAGTGGGGCTCTTTGGATTTTGAAGGAAACATATTCCTCATTTGGTTGTGCTACTCCAGCCAATTTACTGAAGTTCCTGAAAATCTGCTAATTATGAGTAGGGCCCAGAACAAGAGAAGGTTCTGCAACAGAGCTGCTCTGATGCTTGGCCCAGATGACCCAGCAGATCCAATGGTGCTTGAAGTGTCTGTGGCAGATAAAGGTGTTTGGAGTTTTGTCAGGCCCCTGTGAGTGAATCACAGTGCAGACCCTTCAGACCCTTAGGATTTTGGAGCAAAGCCCTGCCATCGTCTGAGGATAGCTACTCTCTTGAGGAACATCTTTTGACCTGTACTAGACGTTAGTACAGGCTGAAAACTTAACTATGAGCCACCAAGTTACCACATGACCTGAGCTGCCCATCATGAGCTGGGTGCAGTCTGACCCACCAAGCCATAAAGTTAGGTGTGCACAGGAAGTGGTATATGTGATATCTGGCTCAGCAGCCCCTGAAGGCACAAGTAGTTTACATGAGGCCAGGGTCCCCTCTCCTGCTACACTGCTTGTTCCCTCTCAGCCTGCACCTGTGGCCTCATGATGAGTTCCCTATGATCAGTTAACTGAGGAAGAACTGGGACCTGGTTTACAGATGGTTCTGCATGATATGCTGACACCACCGCAAAGTGGAACAGCTACAGTGCTGCAGTCCCACTCTGGGACAACCCAGGAGGACAGTGGTGAAGGGAAATCCTCCCAGTGGGCAGAAGTTCTAGCTGTGTACCTGGTTGTTGACTTTTCTTGGAAAGAGAAATGGCCAGAGGTCAAATCTATACCGATTCATGGGCTGTGGCCAATAACTTAGCTGGCTGGCCAGGGACTTGGAAGGAATATGATTAAAAATTTGGTCACAAGGAAGTCTGGGAAGAGGTATGTGAATAAACCTCTCTGACTGTGCGAATTACTACTGGTTCTCTGGAGAACACCCTGACAGTTAATATTATGAATAAGTTGAACATTAATCAAGTATCTTGTCAAGTGGTTCTTTTTTTATATCAATCACTAGATGAATGGAGCATAATACTGAATTTAAGGTTTAAGAAAAAGCAGCTTTTAAAATTCACAACATTAATAAATTGAATACTAATTTAAACACACATAGCTTTAATTAATCTCGTTAGGTTACAACTCCTCCCTTCCCCTCATTTAGAACCTTAAATGGCACTGACTAGACATGTGACTTTTGTGATCTTTTGTCAGTTAAATTCTCAGTTTCCTCATCTGGAAATGGGGATCATTTTGCTTTGCCCATTTTGAAACATTTTTATGGGAAGCACACAATTTTATGAAAACTCTAAGCTTTAAAGGGCTTGTCTCCTTAGAAGGCATTGCCTTAAAGTAAAATTTAAGTCATTATCTTAAAGTAAGTAAAATTGGTACCCTCTGAGTACAGATTGCATTATAACTGGCCCTGAGGCCTTAAAAAAGGGTGAAACAGTGCTTTCCAAAGGACAAGCAGGACCAAAGAATACAGCTGGAACGCAAGCTGCGTTAATGACATTGAATTATGTTTTTGACATTTAACTTTAATTCTTCAGATTATGTCAAGAAGAGAGTCTGTTCAGAGCCAAAGGCCTTTCACATTTCTTGAAAGAATTGCTCCTTTCACAGTGAAAGATCAGGCCTTGGGCTCAGAGCATTTGGAAGGCAATATTATCTGGCAAGAATTCAGTGATTAAAAAATTAGTTATAATTACCTTCTATTTATGTCCAATAATACTAATTTTTCACTCACTATAAGTATATTATACAGTTTCCTCTTTAAATAAATGTACTTAAATTAAAAAACTTGCCTCATTAGGAGAGATAATACAGGAAAGTGGCAAACAATTGGGAAAATGGTATGTAAGAGTGGAAGGTGGGAGTAACACTACTTTAAAATGCTCTAAATATTTTTCTGGACACCAGTATCCACTCTCTTATCTAGAAATGCAAGATTCCACCTTGGGGTACTAAAGAAAGGTAGGCTATCTGCTAGTTGCCTTTTTTCCATTAGCTTGTTCTGTTTCTCACAGCTGTCTTGTAAGGTAGGAAGTATCATCTTCCGTTTATAGATGTGGGAAATGAGATTTTGAGAGTTTACTTGTTCAAGGTCATACTATGCCGGTGCTGCAGCCAGTATTTAAATCAGGGTCGGGGGCAGAGACTGTGTGGAGAATGTCACTTGAGGTCAGGTTCCAAGGAGCTCACTGTAGGAGAGTTCTGGAAGGTAAGAGCCCTGACCTTTACCTCTTTAAACAGAACCGGGATGAGGCAGAAGTTGTCTTTTCCTCCTGGGGAGAAGGATGCCATTTGCCTTCTGCAAAGTTTTGCTCAGATTTTGGCCTGAGTGCAGATGGATGGTTTTTAGTGAATGTCCAAAGGGAGAGGAATGAAGGGAGACACATGGAACAAAAGGAGGAGAGAAACAAGGATCATTCGGAAAGCTTTGATTCTTTGGGAGCCCCACATCCTTCTCTGGTCCCTCCCCGGGGTGTCTATTTTGGGGACATTGAGATATTTTAGGCATTTTTTGAAGGTTGAAAATGGGAAGTTTATAGAGGCTCAATCCTGGCAGACAGATGGAAACAATTTACACCATAGTTTAAATATCTCATACTTGAAAGCTGCTCAGCAGCCCTGATGCTTAAAATCCCTCTCTGGGTGGTTGGAGCAGAGATGGAAAGAGAAGGTAAATAAGATGAGTTCAGCACCTTTTATATATCGAGCACTTTGATATAATCTTCCCAACAGTTCCATGAGGGAACTGCCATGATTAGCCCTATTTCCCAGATGACAAAACTGAGGCTCGGAGAGGTTATGCATATGCTCTGTGCCCAAGCTCACAGCCTGTTATCCTGACTGGGGACTCAACCTCCCAAAATTCATGTCTTTTTTTTAGCTAACAGGTAGAGAGTGTTGCATGAAAAAGTCTATGGCAGGCTGAATAATGCCTCCTTCCACCTGCACACCCCCAAAGATATCCACATCTTGGTCTGTGGAACCTGTGAATATTACCTTATATGGCAAAAATGACTCTGCAGATGTGGTGAAGTTAAAGGGTCTTGAGATGGGGAGATTATGCTGGATTATCCAGGTGGGCCCTAATTCCACATGTCCTTGTAAGAAGCAGGCAGAGGGAGGTTTAAAACAGACAGAAGAGGAGAAGGTGAGGTGACTACAGAGGCAGAGATTGGAGTGATGTGTCCACAAGGCAAGGAATGGTGGCAGCCACAGACACTGGAAGAGGCAAGGAACAGATTCTCCCTTAGAGCCTCTGGAGGGAGTGTGGCCCTGCTGACACTGATCTCAGCCCTGAGAGACTGTTTTCTCTGCGATAATAATTTCTACAAACCACCAAGTTTGTGGTAACTTGTTACTGCAGCCACAAGAAACTATTACAGGGTCTGTAATAGAATCGTAAGGGACAGCATTTCAGGGACAGTGAGAGGGAGAAAGAATACTGAGAAAGTTAGGGGAACCAGAAATCTGAAGTAACACAGAGTGTTTCAAGGAGGGAGTATTCAACCACTGGCCTGTCCCAAGGAGACCAGAGGCTGTGCACCATCCCCACCATACAGGTCTCCTCTGCTGCCCTCGCTTCCACCTTTATGCCCTCTCTTCCTAGGCAGTGGGCCCTTGAACTCCTGAGCTAAGAAAGCTCTTTGAAGCTCCAGAGACCTTGGTCCAAGTTGTGTCTCAATGCAGGAGTGTCTCCTAGGGCATTGCAGAGGGTTGTAAATCACACTAACTATACATCGTTTAAGGCCAGAGATCATCACTGGTGCCTTGGTGGAAGGTGAGGGAGAGGAGGTAAGTGAGGGCAGGATACTGGAACGTGACTAAAGTCTCACAGTTCAAAAGCCACTACACAGTCAATAGATGATTAGGATTAGTAGAGATCCTGACTTCTTCAGAAGCCAGCACTTTAAAAACACTGTAAAATATCACGGCAACAAATGCACAAGGCACACCCTCGGGTAGGTGGCTTGATGCACCAGCTGGCACTCGGTGACCGTCACTCATCAGATGTCTAGGTGAATTAGACATGGTTCTTCCTGAGGGGGCGGGGTGGGGGCAGATGTGAGCCTTGCCCTTGAGAAAAGCCATCTCCACGTACAGAATTGGTGAAATGAGATAAGGTGTTAGACTCCAGCCCTCAGGCATCGTAATCCTCTCTCTGCTCTGGTCCATACTCAGCAGTGTGGCTGTGTCAGTAAGGCTTCTGCCTGGCATCACACAGCATGGCTTCACACAGCGTGGGTTGCATTTCTGCTGCAAGCTAGCAGGTAGGCCAAGTTTCCTACTGCTCTGAGGCAAGCATGCAAACTCCTGTCCTTGGCCAGAGAGGCTGGGTAGAAGTGCACCTGACCAGCTCTGCACCTCCCCTCACACCTCTCTGCCCCCTTGCTCGCTTCCCTCACCCCATGCTCCTGTCCTGCCCAGCTTCTCTCTGATCTCAGAATCTGCCATGCCCTGGGATTTTGCACCTGGTGTTCCCTCTGCCTGGAAAGTTCTTCCCAATATTGACACCTTCTCGACCTTCCAGTCTCAGCTCAAATGTCACCTCCCCAAGGCTCCTTCCTGGACCATTCCAGCTCAGGTGTCCCCACACCAAAGGCATGCTGTAGTGCATCCCCTTGTCTGTTTGTTCTGCCTAGTCTCTCTCTCTCTGTGGAATTATTTTGTTTATCTGTTTACCTGTTCATCGTCTGTCCCCTTTACCCATCCCCCCCAGAATGTAAGCCTCATGAGTGTACGATGTTCTATTGGACCTACCATTCTATTCATAGCCAGAGCTTAAAATATACTAGGCAATCTCACAGATGAAGCTCAGGGCTGCTGCCACCATGGCCCACGTGAGAGGGCAGCCCAAGAAGAAGCACTAAAGAGCAAGGTCATGGATGGAGCTTCTAGGCCAAGCTAGACCCGGGTGCGAGGCTGCTGGAAGCTGGTGGCTGACAGGATGTACCACAGCACGAGAACTCATGGAAGGGTGCCCCAGGAAACTCCGGAATGGGCAATGGGGTTTCAGATGGAAAAAGAGACTTTTAGGTTATTATATGACCACAGAAGTCTTCAGAGAATGGAGTCAATACAGAGAACTCAGGCAGTGGAGGTGAGATCCAGCAAGATGCTTGAGAGATGAGGGTGCAGCAGTGAAACTCCCCCCAAAAGGCATGCCTGTTGGCTGGACGCTGTCTCCAAGCATCCTCACTGGCAGGAGGACTGGGTTTATCCATATGGTGGGATCCCTCCATCCTTTAGATAGTTAACGATACCCTTTTTAGTCCACGGTACAGCAGTAGCATGTACTCGCCCACCAGACCGTTTAGAAAAACTTGGAGAGAAGCCCAGAGGCATCACAACATGCTGGTGAAAGGCTGATGATGATTGTTTCATAGCCCATTTGCTGTTTGTTTAGTTACTTTCCTGAACTAATTTTGTAAGTCTGTACTCTTTGTCATGGTGGCCACTGAAGTCTCCACTCAGTTAATTTAGTGGGTACCTAATGATTGGACAGGGGTTTCTTTAAGCGCTTGTAACCAATAGTTCTCCCAGTCTTTGCTGTAGGGCTCTGTGTGATGTGAGAACAGGCCTTCAACACTCAGCCAGGCAGTACACTGCCTTAGCCATCACTTACTTCGGACTTGCTCAGAATCTCATGGTCAGCCAGAGGTGAGTGTTTCGCCTCTCAGGGATTTTCTGGAGCTTTTCAAAGGTAACTATAGATATCTCATTTCTCAGTTTCTTCTTTTAAGGTTTTTGTTTGTTTGTTTTGTTCTGTTTTTTAATTAGCTTGCTGTTTGCCCAACCATTATTGCTACCTCCAGCAGTTGCAATGTTAAACAATTGCTGTCAATTGTTTTCGAGAAATGTGCCCTGGGAAAAGTCTGCTTGCACTGGGCAAGCTCTGAATTGGGTCAAGTGATAGCAAACATTGTGAGAGGGGCTTTCCAGAGAACTGCCAGACAGGTCAAATAATGATAATGCTCTGACAATGGAGTTTTGAAAGAGCTACAACTCTGTTTTGATCTTTACTATATCTACAAGGCTGCTTGTTTCATCACTGCTTTTATGGAGGAGAGGGTTTTTTGGAGGTTTTTACTCTGGCATTCCCATTACGTCATTTTCTCCTTTCCTTTCCTTTCTTTCCTCCCTCCCTTCCTTCACTCCTTCCTTCCTCTTTCCCCCCTCCCTCTTCTTTCTTTCCCTTTCCATTTCTTCCTTCCTTCCTTCCTTTCTTTCTGTCTTTCTTTCTCTTCCTTCCTTTCTTTTCTTTCCTTCTTTCTTCCTTTCTTCCTCTCTTCCTCTCTCCCTCCCTTCTTTCTTTCCTTCCTCCCTCCCTCCCTCCCTTCCTTCCTTCCTTCCTCCCTCCTTTCTTTCCTTCCTTCCTCCCTCCCTCTCTCCTTTCTTTCCTTCCTTCCTTCCTTCCTTCCTCCCTCCTTTCTTTCCTTCCTTCCTCCCTCCCTCCCTTCTTTCTTTCCTTCCTTCCTCCCTCCCTCCCTTCCTTTATTCCTTCTTTCCTTCCTTCTTTTTTAAATAATTTATTTGCTGAAGAACTTAGGCTGTTTGACTTGCAGAGTTTCCCAAGTTTGGATTTTGCAATGGCATACTCTGTGTAGTTCAATATATTCTTTACCCTTTAAAGGTCATAAAATGGCAGCTAGATACAGAGACCTGATATGACTCAGGTTTAATCCCTTTGTAAGACTATAGCTGGTGTTTTGTCCCTTCTACAGGAGACACAATATATGAATTTTCAGGGCGTATTTCTAGTGCAGTCAGATTTATTTTCAAGCAGGATGGTAAGTACATTTACATTCCAAAATTAAAATAGGAGAAGAAATCTCATTCAACCAAACCTAAACCCTCTTAGCTGGCTATTAAATAAGAAAAATTCAATATGTTGGTTTGTCAAATACAGAACTTTTAGGATCTAAGACCATCTATAACTATAATAACTTTTGTAATATTTCAGTACAGTATAATAATTCCCTATGAATACTAGGTCAGTGCTGTCCAATATTAATCATAAAAGTTAATACTTATATAATATTTATTTTGTGCTAGGCACTGCCCTACTCCCTTTTACATATTGTGCATATTTTCATTTCCCTCTGCTTGGTAAATTGAAAATGTGAATATATACAGTATATACATTTTGTTCCTCCTATTAGCATCTGTTGGGAAGTGTTGACTACATTATGCTCAATAATCACGAAGTCCCCAGTTTCAGTCTCTTCATTTTAAAACCCTGCACAAAAGCCTGTGATGGGCAAATATTGTTCTTCTGCTCAAGAGTTGATATTAAGAGTTGACAGGAAATATCTACTGAAGAAGCAGACATGGCAACATTAACCACCTCACACATGTTCAGATATTTCCTCCCAGTCTCCAGCTTGTCTTTTCATCCTCTTAACAGCATCTTTCTGAGAGCAAAAGTTTTTAATTTTGAAGAGGTCCAATTTATCAATTTTTTCTTCTATAGCATGTGTTTTTGGTGTCAAGTCTAAGAACCCATTGCCTAGTCCTAGATCCAAATATTGTCTTTATTTTTTCTAAAAACTTACAGCTTTATGTTGTACATTAATCTATAATCCATTTTAAGTTAATTTTTGTGTAAGGTGTGAGTTTTTTTCATGATGGATCAAGTACTATTTGTTGAAAAGGCTGTCCTTCTTCCATTCAATTACTATATTGAAATGATGGTATTAACTAACTACTCCAGCCTTTCTATACATTTAATGAAATTTTTTCTAGTCATAAAATAGCTAGAAAAAAAAATCACATTTCATATTTTTTGAGAGATACTTCATTTCGAGATTCAGAGATTTCATTTCCTATTTGAGAATCATAATCTTGTCCCATTGTTTTTTCTTTACTAGGCAGTGTTTCATTGTGGTTATAAAGATTTAGAAAAATGTGTCAGAATGAGAATGCCTATCAAGAAAAGTTTGAAAGAGGAAGTAGGAGGAAGAAAAAAGAAAAGAAAGACAAGTGAGGGCCTGGATTACAGCTTTGATTCCATCATTATTTACCTGGGTTCCCTTGGACTGCTTTCCTGCCTGTAAATGGGATCAACAGTCCCTCTTCACAGACTCCTTGTGGTAAATAATATCACATACAGAAAGTGTCTAGGTTCTGCTGCAGTGCACTTCTCACCCTCAGGGGACAGATGGAAGAGCCAGGCTCTTTCTCCTGGGAATCAGGCTGCAGGAGGCTGGTCTTGGAGGCGCGTGGAGGGAGCTGAGCAGCTGGCGAGTGGAGAGCTTGGATTAGCATGTTGGATGGAGGGATGGCTGGGCCATAATGTGCTCCCCACCCTGCCCCCAACTCAGCACACCCGCCCTCGGAGCTCCGGCTATAGAAAAGATCAGTGACGCAAATGGATTAGGAAAAGCCTGCCTGGCCTCTTCCTGCTGCCACCGCACCTGGGGCTCTCCATGCTGGAGATTAGTGGGTGGCAGCTTTGTCAGGGGGACAGACATTTAAACGTCAGCTTTAGTTTAAAGAGAGCTTCTAAGAAGAGAGGGAAGAGAAGATCAGCCTTTCTCACCTCCTTCTCCAGCAGATCAGTCACTTGCTTTCCTGTGAATCTGCACCTTTTCAAAACACAGGGCTTACTATTCCTTCTACTGATTCTTGCCCTTCAGGCAGGTGTTGGTGATCATTAGAGACAGGGCTGGTTCTGGCACCAAATCCAACTCTGCTTGTGGCAGCCAGAGAGGAAAAGACATGAATCATGTCTGGGAGGCAAAAAAGGTTGTTTACCCACTTTCCCAGACAGAGAGGGCAGCAGGCGAGAGACATTCCCCAGACAAGGAAGCTCTCTGTGACAGCACATGCCCAGCTCAGAGGGAACCATTCTCATGGTTTGTTTGTTCATTCGTTCATTTATTGACTTAACACTTAACTGGGAGTTTATTTATTTATGTGCTCATTCACTGAGAACCAGCCGAACCCAGCCAGCCCCCAATGAACATTCCTTTAGCTTCTCCTGTGTGCCTGGCCCTGCACCCAGCCCTGGGGACACAAGTGATAAAACATGGGGCTGGTGTGCTGCAGAGGGGGCTGGACCATGCATGGGCTGGCATGGCCAGTGCTGGTCCAGACATGCTCCTGGACACTGCAAGGGCTCTGCCACACGTGTGTCTTTCCAGGCATGAGCCCGGCCTCTGTGACTCTGGCCAGTGCCCTGCAGGTCCGGGGCGAAGCTCTGTCTGAAGAGGAGATCTGGTCCCTCTTGTCCCTGGCTGCTGAGCGGCTCCTGGAAGACCTCCGTGGTGGTAAGAGTGTGTGACTGGGGCAGCTGAGTCACAGGGAGCTGAATGTGAAGCTTCCCAAACAAACACATTTCTGGGTGCTGCTTATTGATCTGTCATCTGTCCGAGGTATTAGAATGAGTAGGCAAAGGACACCCACCCATGGAGCTGCTCTGGGAGGGCAGCTCTGTCTCTTGGACCCATGGCATGCCGCAGAGTTGGAAGAGAGTTCTTTTGCCTTGGTATTGCAACTTTTCTGGGCATGGTGTCTAGGGAGAGAGCGGCTGCAGCTCTGTGGGCCTCTCCCAACACCTGGGCAGTCTGGGCAGAATCAGAGACAGGAGGCAGGGGGCAGCTATCGGGATGGCTGGCACCCCCAAAATGGTCCCCTGCAAGATGCTGCAACAGCTAGTGTCCCATCAGGGGACAGAACCCACACACTCAGTGGTCTAAACAGGGGAGGTTAATATAAAGAATTATTTAACTCCGATAGAAAAGTAACTGTCAGATATAAGAAAACTCGACATGGCCCCCTAGGATTGAGGGTAGTACCCAGTGAGGGACAAAATTTGAAGGGAAGCCCCCTCCCCAGGTTGGGGTTCAGATCGGCTGGAGGAGCTGTGCTTGCAGCCCACGATGATGGCAAAGTTCTCTGCTTTGCCTGGACATAGCCCTCTGCAGTCACCGGACAAGCTAGGCACAGGCACTTGCCTACAGGTGACCCTCTGGGTGGGGGCGGGAGCAGGTGAGCCACAGCCCCGGGACCTAGTGCCGGCAGGAGGCCTGGAGCCCGCCGAGTCTGTGTAGACCGGGTCGCGAGAATATGGTCACTTGACAAGGTCGGCCCGAGAAGTAGCCCAGGGACGTGCGTAGGAGCAGAGCGTCACTCTTACGCACAAACCGGTGACCGCTCCCCCACGCCCCTCGAAACAGCAGGAGAGCCCGCCTCCCGCAATGTCTTTCCAGCGCCCTCTACTGAGAAAACTGCACATCGCGCTCGCCGTAAAAGATGCTTAAGGGAGGGAGCAGGTCTTGAAAGACGGATTTGGAGATTCGAGGCATTAAATTCATAACTGGAACAAACACTGACTGCCCACACTCAGATGTCAGCTCCGAAGTCACACGTGCTTGGGGGCTGCCAACCAGCCGTGGAGGCTCCCCATGCGGGAGATGACACATGCGCAGTCAGGGTGAGGGTCCCCGCGTGGGGAGATGAAGGGAGGCTGTGCACCTGTCCCTTCAGCTGCATCTTCTTCCTGAGTCTTCACTCCCTCTTCCTCGCCCTGGAGGTTCTGATAAACAGTTATAGTACATCCAGAAGACCAGCTACCTTGGTCCCTGGATTGGCTCCAGAGAACTCAGACTTGTGCTAATTTCCAGGTGGATCTGATCTCTCTTTACATTTTACCTTGAGACTCTTGGGCCACCTGTGAATTTGGATGCAGCTGCTAGTTTCCCAGCTACCGCTGCAGCCACCTTTCATGACACATGCTCCTATGCCTGCACACGTCAGGGCTGAATTCCTTCCACTACATGTTTCCCCGGGTCTTGCTCACAGTTCATCCCAGAGGGGGGTTTGCAAGGCGCCTGCCGGGCACAGTCCCACAGATGGCCCTCCAGATGGCAGCCCTATCTCTACACCCGCGTCGCTGCCTTGGTTTCAGATTCCTCGGACTATGTGGTCTGCCCCTGGTCAGTCTTGCTTTCTGCGACTGGAAGTCTCTCCTTCCAAGACCATGTTTCTCATATAGAGGCGGCTCCTTTCAAGGCCCCTGAACTGCTAGAGGGACAGAGTGATGACGAGCAGCCTGATGCATCTCAGGTAAGGCACGTGGTGTCTCTGCAGCACCCCTGGGCCTGTCCTCTGGGAAACGCCTGGTCCTAGGTCATCCCCAGCTCCCAGCTCAGCCCCGAGGAACACTGAAGCAGAATGGAGTTAAAGAATTTTATTCCCAGGCTTTCTTGCCAGTAATTTATTAGCTCTTAGATGAGGACAAGTCAACTTCTCTGAGCTCCAAGATCTATGTCTGTAAAGTGGGGTTAATATGACCTAATAAATCAGCTTATTAGAAATACTCAAAAAGAAGTTTGGAAAAGTTGTAGATAAATGATCCAGCAGCATGTAGCAAAACGGTAAAAAGAGCCCAACAAGTCCTCAACTGGAATGTATCCCAAGGCATGAGTAAAGATTGATTTGGCTGCAGTGATGTTTATTGCTGTATTGTTGACATTAGTGACAAGCTGGAAACAAGCTAAATCTCCAGTGAGAGTGGACATGAAACAAGACAGCATTAAAATTAAGCTGTAGAAACTTAATGACCTGAAAAGAAATTAAATATATACATGTACAACGTGATCCTAGTTGTGTACATATACACGTGCGCACGCACATACACATGCCCAGAGTTCTAAAAATATGTCTCGAGTGATTATTTCTGGCTGGCAACATCAGTGGTGATTTTTGTTTTTCCATGGATGTGTTTTGCTTCTGAATAGCAAAACGTTCTAGTTAAACATGATCTTCAATTTTAAAAAGAAGCATTTCTAAGGAAAGAATGATGTCAGGCAGGCACACAGTGCTGGGCAGGGCATAGTGTGTGTTTAATCACTGAGTTCTGTTCCTTTCCCTTTCATGGGAAAAGGGCAAATCTGGAATTTCCACTCCTCTCAGGAGGCATCCTGGAATGGGAGCTGCTTTTCCTTTGGGCTTGGAGAATAGGACCTCAGTGGCTTCCGGGTTTGTCTAGTTTGGGCCCATGTCTGACTGGTTTGTCTCCAAATCAGATCACCACGGCAAAAACATGAGGGTCACCTTTGCAGTGGCCTGGGCTCTGTCACCCCACTGGCAGTTGCCCCAGCACTCCAGGCCCCTGAACCATTTCCTACACTGCCAGATTCCAGGGGTGAATCTCTGGACTGCTGTGTTGGACACAGACTTGAGTGCCTCTCAGATTGTCCCTATTTGGGTCTCTTGGGTGATGCTCCACCCACACCAAGTTGCCTCCTACACTCTGAACTCAGCTAAGATGACACATCCTGAGCTGTGGGATCTGACTTTCTGAGCAAACACTAGAGGGGCCTGCTGATGAAACCTGAAAGTGCAGGGGAGCTAGTTTCCTATGGAGTGAAACTCCACCAATGGGAAGTGGGAGATGGGAGGGGAAGGAGAAGATAAATTCTCCCTTCTTCCTTTCTTCATGAACTGCTTTTAGGAAAGTCTTGCTAGCCTTCCAGGGAAGTTCTGAGTGCCAAGGCTTAGTCTGCTGTGCTTCCTGCTGTGCTTTGTCGCTTGTTACAAGGAAGTGGCCAGCATAGTGACCCCACACATCACATCTGTCCTTGCCTCCCTCCCCCTTTTCTCCTCACCCTCATTGCCCTGGGCTTACTGCTCCTGAATGAAATGTCACACTGAATCCTTGCTTCAGGCTCTGCTTTCTCCAGGACCTGAGCTAAGACAGATCTTGAGTGCTCCTGGGGTCCTTCCCCATCCTTCCCAACACTCACTGGTGAGGGACAGACATCACCCTCCTGACTGCAGCTTGGCCTCTGCTGAGTGTCTTCTGAAGATCTAGTCACTCCTTTGCTCAGAGCATCCTGGAGCTGAGCCAAGCTGGAGAAGAACATCCTTCTCCCTCTGCACATGTTCCTCCATGGAGAGGAGGGAGGGTTCCCAGAGTTCCAAGGCTCAAGGAATAGGCTGAGCTAAGAACTAGGGAAGTGTGTTGCTGAGAATCTGAGCCAGAAAGGAAAGGGTGAGTTTGAGCTGGGAGAGGGTCAATGTGGGCAGGGACTGAGTCCTTAATGGACCAAACAGCAATTTTGTTGGTGGTTTAATTCCCTAGGCATGGCATATGGGAGTGTGGCTTAAGGAGAAGAAACCACTGGCCTTCAGCCTTATTTGTTAGGCCAGGATGCAAGGTTACCTGGCCATTCTCTCTCTTACAGCATCCCTACCACGCAGTTCTGTTAACTGCTGTTCTCCTCCATTCATCAGGGTCTCCTGTCTTCATCCAGTTTGGCTTGGGTCCTGTGGGAGGTGGGGTAGACAATCAGGAAAGTAGTCTGAAGAGAGTCCGTGCTCAGAATCCTCCCACAGCCCTGGGCCCTTTCTGAGGTTAAGAGGATGTACTCTGACCCCTCTCCTCAGGGCAACATTCAGCTCTAACCAGCACACTGAGATGTTTCCCCCACTGCTTGGAGTGTTAGTTCTAGGTGCAGGTGGAAGGTGTGGGCAGGTCTCTAACTACAAGGCACTCATGCCACCATCACCCCATCCTGGATCATGGCAGACATTACCAATCTATCATGATGTTCTTTCACGCTGAGCCAGGAGTTGCCTTCAGAATCCTTCTCACCACCCTTCTCCAAGGCAGCAACTACCAGTGGGCTGTATTTGGGATTTGGGATGAGGCCTGTTGTCACTGCAGCCTTAGGCCCTGCGCTGGGACACTTTAAGATAGAGCCCTTGGAATCCAGGTGAGTTCCCAGGTGTGGATGGTGCCTCTGGCAGTGCTCAGGCAGCCATTCTCAGGGTCAGTTCTCTGGAAATGAGGGTGCAGCTGGTGAACTTCCCTGCAGGTGTCTAACCTTTTATCAGAGGAGTGGTTAGCTGGTTTAGGTGTACAGTTTCGGACCAAGAAGAGGACTAATTGGCACATGTGAATTGGACACATGCCCTTGACCTAAAAATGTAAAAACCAAAACAAAACCCACTTGCACTAAACTCAGTAGATTGCTCAAGTAACGATACGTTTTTACATATCATGCTTTGTGAATTCAACGTCTCCCTTTCAAAGTCCCAGAAATCATTTCATGAAGAGAAAAATCTTAAGGGAAATGCACCTTGTCAGTTATAATAGAAACCTAATAATAATAGTAATGATAATAATAATAATAATAATAAACATTTATTGAGGATTTAGTATGATCCAGAGGTGACAAAGCCAAGTGGCTCAAGGCAGGGGCTCTGGTGCCTGGGATCAAGTTTAGGCTTTAGGTCTTATTTGGGAAAATTCCCTAACTTGTCTTTGCTTTAGTTTCCTCCTCTGTGAAATGGGGAAAATTAAATACATACTTCACAGGATGGTGGTGAGGACTAAATAAATTAATATAAGTAAAAGACTTAGAGAAAGGCTTAGTCTGTTATAAGTGCTCTCTGACTAATAATAATAAAAACAATAATGAATATTATTATTACCGTGTCCAGGTCCTCTTTACTCAATCCTCAGAAGTTTTTAGGCAGAATAGTCACTTTAAAGATGACGAAACTGAAGCTCAGGGAAGTCAGATAATGCTCTTCTGTTACACCATGTTGCTTTCTGACAACATATGATGCTTTTTAATCAGGCTGAACTGTAGTGTGTCATGTAGAGACAGTTTTGGCTACAAGAAACAGAAAGCCTAAAATACAGCTGCTGGAACCATACATATAGTTATTTATGTAACAAGAAGTCAAGAGATTGGTCAGAAGCTTGGTAAATGTCATCAAGGATCTAGGCTGTATATTTCCAATCTATCCTCCTTAGCTGTTGACTTTTTGTCTTTTTGCTTATTGCCTCATGGTCATAAGATGGCTGCCATGATTCCATGTATCACATCAGTGTTCAAGACAGAAACAGGGGAGAAAGGATGGGACCAGCCACATGTGTTCCTGTTGACAGTAAAGAACAAACTTTTTCAGAAGCCCCCTAACAGACTTACTTCACATCTTTCACAAAAATTGAGCGTCATGGTCACTGAGACTTTCAGCCTCTAGAGTAGGATGCAGCAAAGTTTAAGGGAGTTGCAGATGGTTGTTCGGCTAGCCAGCCAACAGTGTCTGCCACATGTGGAAATGAATTGTATCTTGTTTACAGGACCATGGAATAACAGAGGTGACAAATCTAATCATGTGCTTTTTCTCTTGGGCAGATGCACGTCTATTCTTTGGGAATGACCCTCTACTGGTCAGCAGGGTTTCACATTCCACCAAATCAGGTCTGTGAACAAGATATTCAAAGTCTTGCCAGGTCATGTCTTTGGATTTCTTTAGTTTTTTCCCAGGGCAGGGACCACATCTTTTGAGCTATGTGCCACCACTCTGTACTCCTAGGTTCTAGGAAGGATTACCAATCGATTAAAGAGCTGCTCCTGCTGCGTACAGAAAGAACCTCAGAATCCTACTCAACTTGGCACTCCAGGCAGAAACAATTTGGGATTGGCAAGCAAGATAAGAACTTATTTGCCATTCCAGTCCAGAGGAAGTAGGAAGCTAGAGGATTTTATAGATACTGAAGATACCAATTTATAAAAAAGGCTTTAAAGCAGCCCTTCCTGAAGTGAGATGCTTCCATGAAAAAGGGTTCTGTGCTCAATCGATTTGGGAAAATGTCCCTACAATGTCTTCTTCTTGAAGATTTATCAGAGCAGTTTATTAAAGACTCTGAGAAGGCTTAAAGCACAGAAACTTTTAAACTTTATCATAGCATTTTACAAAATTTTTGACTACAGGATGCGTATGTGCGTGTTTGTGTTTATGCGTAAATTTTCATCTGACACTTAAGAATTCCGTAGAAACCAGTGTAACAAGAACATACACTGGAGAACTCTGTCCAGCCTGTTTGCCTTATTTCTTTCCTCCTTCCCCCCCTTTGCTTCCTTCCTAACCTCCTTCCTTCCTTCCTTCCATCTCACCCTTGCCCTCTCCAATTAAACATCCCAGTGTTTCCGGCTCCTTCTGAAAAGGGACCTGCCCATGTCCCTCTCCTGTGGAATCTTTCACAGCTCCCCACTCCCCACGGGGTTGCATTCCACTTCTCAGCAGAGCATACCTGGAGCCCAGAATTGGTTCCTACCTGTGACCCTGGTTCCTCACTGATACTCTGCCATAATCAGGGCTGGCTTAGTGGGCGTGTGGGCTGTGTAATGGCACAGGGCCCTGGACTTAAAAGGGCTCCCCACTTGATTCAGTGCTCTGCATTAAAGTTCTTAACAATTTTGACCAAGGGGCCCTGCGTTGTCCTTTTGCCCTGGGCCTGGTCCTGCCCATAGCCTCCTTCCTTCTAGACACATGCCAACATTTGCCCACACTGCTCCCTCTGTCTGCGGCTCACTCCCCAGCCTTTCTCCTGGCCAGCCCCAGTGTGCTTTTTGAGATTTAGTTCAAATTCTTTCCCCAGCTCCCTCCTCCCTCCCCAGACTGGGTTAGGCCCCTTCCTCTGTGTTATGACCATGTCTTATGTTTCTGAGACCAAAGCCCTTATCACCCTGTACTGTCCTTGTCTCTTTAAGTGGCCATCTTCCTCATTAGACTTTACACCTCTTGAAGGCTGGGACTGTCTCCCACCTTATACTGCAAGTAGCCACGCAGTCCCGGCACATAAGAGGTCCTCGGATGTGCTATATGAGCGTGGGACTCAGTAGCCTGGTTACACATGAAGATAGGCATTCACAACTCATGCTCCGTGGCAGGAAATGGTAGTGCAGTCTTCCTCTGGAAAGTAACTTACAGTATGGGTGAGGGTGAGAAAACACCTGAGAGTGAGTATGAATTTGAGACCTTCCCTATATAAAGGATGGTCATTCAAATACGTGAGGGAAGTGTTTAATAAGATAACTATTTTTTCTTTTGCTTGATGTGTACATGTGACATAAAGTTCAATCAATGATTATTGACCTTACACTGACCACTGGAGATTCCAAAGTGAAAAAGCCACAGTCCCTGTGGTCCTGGAGCTCACACTCTAGCGGAAAGGCACAGTGAGAGCCACCTAAATAATTAGAGAAAATGTCAAGCTGGCCAGGTGAATGTGAGTTAAAGGCTGACCTGGTTTGATCTGGGTGCTTGGCATAGGCAGAAATCCGTTTTGTCAAGCACCTATTTTTCGTAGGCATTTCAAGGATGTGTCTGGGCTCCCCGCGCCCCGAAGGACATTGCAGATTAGAAAGCAGCAAACTACACACAGCTGATGCAGAGATAATTGCTCCGCATTTTGTGGCCTCAGTGATATAGCTGTTTAGCCTCCCTAAACTCCCCAGAAGGAGTGAGCATCTATCTAGTTAATGAGAACATCCGTTCTTAGTTGTCTCCACGGCACACCTGAGAAGGCACTGGCCTCAGGGGCTGTGGCTCTGGAGGCTTCTCACGTGGCTGCCCCACTCTCCAGCCCCTGCAGCTCTGCGAGCCCCTGCACTCCATTCTGCTGACCATGTGCGAAGACCAGCCTGGCAGGCGGCTACCGCTGCAGTCCATCCTGGAAGCTTGTCGGATTCATTGGGAAGAAGTGGCTGTCCACCCAGCCTCTGCCAGTCTCCACGTCAGACAGCTGGTCGGCTTGGTTCTGGGCACCATCTCCGAGGTCAGTGTAGATCTGCACTTTCCAAGCCAGGGGCCACTCGCTAGCCACGTGTGGCTGTTGAAGTTCAAATGAGCTAAGTCATAGTTCATTGAAAGGAAATAAAACATTCAGTTCCTCAGTCACACCGACCACACTTAAGTGCTCAGTAGCCCCTTATAGCTGGCGAGGACCATACTGGACAGGACAGATCTAGAACATTCCTGTTACTGCAGTTCTATCAGGCAGTGCTGGTGAAGACCTTTGAGCGAGCCTAGATTTCTAATGTGGCTAAGACCCTTTGAAAGAGCCTCTTTTCATAAAAACAGTCGTGTTTATGACCTATGAGTTAGCTTATCAAAATTCAACTCTAGGCCTTGCACGAGAAGCCTTCCCTGACTTTGTCTATATCGTCCCTGGCCGCTCCCTCCCCTCTGCCATCTTGTACCTGCAGAGGGTCCCCTTGCTGTGCTTGTCACACGGTGCTGCTTGCTGCCCTTTGCACTCGCCAGTGCCTAGCAAGGGGTCTGGCACATAGTGAGCATTTGGCTTAGACTGGGTTTCCTTGAAGCAAAGCCAGAGGCGGGCATTCTTGTGCAGGTTAGTTATTGGGGAAGTACTCCAAGGAGAGGGAGTGATGGAAGGATGGGGGACAAGCCGAGTAAGGAGGTGGTCTCAGGAGGAGACAGCCTCAACCTGATCCCACAGGGAGCTCCAGAGCAGGAATTGCACCAGCCTTGGTCCCCCTTGAGGCCAGGACAGAGCTGGGACTCGGGTGAGGCAAGTGAGGTGTTCGCTGGGCAGCACTGCACTTGTCCAGGGGCGTGTTGGAGAATTGAGACAGGGGCCATGCGAATGGAGAGGAGGGGATGGCTGTGGAGGTGCTGCCCACAGTCAATCAGAAAAGGCCTCTCCCAGAAATTCCCTAGTGGTCCAGTGGTTAGGACTCTGTGCTTCCACTGCAGGGGGCACAGGTTCGATCTCTAGGTGGGGAACTAAGATCTGGAAAGCTGTGCGGGTGGCCAAAAAAAAAAAGAAAAAGAAAAAGAGGGGAAAAAAAAATAAAAGAAAATGCCTCTCCCTTCCTGTCCTCCTTCTTAGACCCCTTCTCTCTTGGCGTGTAAACATGTCGCTCCTGTTCGTTGAGCCAGAGGATTTGGTGGGGACGGAGGAGGTCCATGTATTCGAAGGACACTAGAGCCTACCATCCATTGATATGTCATTGTCCCCTGATGGACATTGTGATGATCTGCAGCATTGCCATCGGGAAATCATAAAGTGATTTCGGTCAGGGACTTGTGAAGTGATTTCCACTGCTTATTCGACCCTCACTGGGGCACTGAACTCAGTAAGCTACAGGGGTGCGTTAAGCACACAGTGAGATTGTGGGAGAGAGACAAGCAAGCAAACTTGCTGTAACATGGTGGAATAGAGGCAGATGTGAGTAAAGTGACGAGGGGAGGTGATGAGAGGACATTCCTATCTGCAGATATGGAGAGGGCAGAGGTGGAGAGGGTTAGAAGTAGAGAGGATGTAGCTCTGGGCCTTGGAAGCACAGGAGAGATCATCAGGGAGACCCTGGCCCGTGGAGGGGGCGTGTGAGCGAAGGCACAGATGTGCATGAGTATGCAGGTGTTGGGGGGTGGGGGTGAGTGAACCACCTCTAGGCTGTGTGGCTGGTACACACAGACCTCGCTCTGGTTGCTACGTGCTCACTGTTGGGCTCCCACTGTGCAGGACAGACCCTTCCACACTGACTCAAACCGATAGCCAGGTTGTATGCGTCTGTGTAAATGTCCCCTCTCGACCTTGGGATGCGGATGTGTGATACACTTGACCTTCAGGTGGAGAGGAGGGCTGTGGAGGAAAGCTCGTCCGGGCAGCAGGACAGAAGCTACCTGCTCAGGAACAGGCTGCAGCAGGCCAGCTGTGAGAGCCGGGCAGCGAGGGCCCCGGGGTGTCTGCATCCCTGCAGAGGTGGGTATGGCGCCCTGAGCATTCCCTGGGTGGGCTGATGGTACCCACTCTGTTGTTTCCTGGCCCCTGTGGGCCTGATGTCCATGCTGTGGAGGCAGAGAAAGCCCGTGCAAACCCCACTCTTCCAGGAAGCCCCTGAAGAGAAGGGGCTGAGCTTAGGACTCGCCTGTGTCCTGAGGAAAACTTCATCTGGAGATGTAATTTAGCAGAGTTATTTATGTCCAACGTAAACTTTTTTAAAATTGATAAAAACAAATTTAAACAAACGACATGAAAAAAATTTCCCTTTAATTGATTTCTAGGTGGAGTGAAAGAAAAAGCAATTTATGAAAAAGTGTTTTTGTTGTTGCTCTAGGTGTGTTAGAAGAATGGCCTTTAGAGTAATCTTCAAATCTTCCACCATTCTCTGCTTTTCAATTTGAGATTTAAAAAAAAATTAATTTACTATTTGTTGTCCATAAAATAAGGTTCTCTTTGTTGTTAGACTTCATCTTTCCTCCTAAAAACTCCCCCAACCCTCTGTAACTGTTATTTCCATTTCCATTTTTCACATGAGGAAAGAGACTCAGAAAGGTCAAGTAAATTTGTCAACGGCACACAGCTAGTAAGTCGTGATGCTGATATACACACCCTAGGTTGCTTAATTCAAGAAAGCCATGCTCTTTGCCTCTGCTCATGCCCTCCAGCATGCTCTTTGGTTAGTTTCAGAGAGAAGCACAGAGATTCAGAGCTCCCTAGAGCCCAGACTGAGTGCCTCAGCACACAGTTGCTGCAGCCTCTCTGTGAACAGGTAAGCAGCAAGGTGTACGGGGCTGTGAACTTGGTGTGGGACGTTGGTGTGGGACCTGCTGTACCCTGCTTCTTTCTTCTGATAATTGAGAAGTCTGTTGCTTTTCCAGAAAAAGCCCACCCTATTGCATTGGCAGGTGAAAGAGCCACATTTAAGCAGATATGAAGCCAAGGTGATGAGGGGCCTGATGGCAGCTATGGTGTCAGGGCATTCTGTCTCCTCTGGGAACCAAGTTCAGGCTCAGTTATGGAACAACATGCTTCTGTTGTTGTTGTGATTATCTATGTCACATGAGGCTGCGTAACAAACAGCCACAAAACACAGAGAATAAAAACAATGATTTATTTAGCTTTTGATTCTGTGAGTTAGGAATTTAGGCTGTGCTCAGCTGGGAGGTTCTTCTGGACTCTGCAGGGTGCTCTTGTGCATCTGTGATCAGCTGCACCTCAGCTGGGCAGCTTCACTTCTGGGGGATGGCTGGCTGTTGTCTAGGCAAGCCCTGGCTCTTCACCACAGGCTAGCTAGCCTGCGATTGTCCTCATGACGATGGCAGAGTTGAGGTCAAGAGAGGGAAGGAGGGAAGGAGAAAAGGGAGGAAGGAGGGAGGGAGAGAGAGAGAGAGGTATCTCCACAGAACCTCCAGAACTAGCCCTAGCCCTCACTCCTTCCACCTCATTCAATTGGCCGAAGAAAGCTAGAGGTCAGCCCAAGTTCAAGGAGTGGGGAACAGACTCCACCTCCTGATGGGAGGGGGGTCAAAGTCCCACGGTAAAGGGCATGGATCAGGGAGAAGAACTGTGGCTATTTTCAAAATCAGTCTAACAAACCTGCTTGAAACCCATATGGGCCCATATCTTCCTGGACCTGGGACATTATGCATTTTTGAAACTTTATTTATATACATCTTGATTCGTTGTCCCTCCACGGATCAGCCAAGGGCTGTAGCCAGCTTGATGTCAAATACACAGCTGGGGCCTTGGCAGGAGGCTGCAGAGTTCACCTCAAAATGCTTTTTCCTCTATTTAAAACTCTATTTGTGGGACTTCCCTGGTGGCACAGTGGTTAAGAATCCGCCTGCCAATTCAGGGGACACGGGTTTGAGCCCTGGTCCTGGAAGATCCCACATGCTGCGGAGCAACTAAGCCCGTGTGCCACAACTACTGAAGCCCACGTGCCTAGAGCCCGTGATCTGCAACAAGAGAAGCCACCGTGACGAGAAGCCACCGTGACGAGAAGCCCGTGCACCACAACGAAGAGTAGCCCCTGCTCGCCGCAACTAGAGAAAGCCCATGTGCAGCAACGAAGACTCAATGCAGCCAAAAATAAATAAAACAAAACTCTATTTGCTATTTTCCCAATGAAAATCCCCCTTTTTTTTTTTCTGATTCCATAAACAATGTGTGTTTATCGTTGAAACATTTTGAACAATAGATAGAATTCTAGGCAGGAAAGTCAGAACCCTCTGCAGCCCCATCGTCCTGTGTTCAGGACCTGGGGTCACGGGCCCGGCCTGTCCTGAGCTCAGTGAGCAGAGGCAGGGTCAAAGTGGGGTGAGGAAGAGACGGACTGCACCCTTGTACCTCAAAACAACCCCTGTGGCTCTGCAGCCCTAACTTCTCTGGGCCTCAGCCTCCTCATTGACAAAGCGGATATAACTCGTGGGGCAAAGGGGCAGTAGTGGGTACACGTGTGTGTGGGGGCTTTTGCTAGATGGAAGCTGTTTCCACTGTTAACTGTTGCTCCTTCTCTGACCGCTGGCCAGCGTTCTTCCAGCTGAAGTTCCCCCAGATCTTCAGGAAGGCCGACGGCTCAGCTCTGGTTCTGCTCTCCCAGAAAACTCACAGCTAGCAACTTCTTCTGGAAAGGGTTTCCTGCAAAGAAAGGGAAAGGTGAGCAGAGAGGACCAAAGGGCACTCCCAAGAGAGGTGTGAGCGAGGAGCCGTGTGTGACTGACACAGCAGCTGAAAATGGGCAGGGTCCTGCCAGGGGTCGGGGGGTACAGCTTCCCTGGGCTGAGATTTACAGAGAACTGGACTAAAATCACCTTGAACTTTGAAATTCAGGGCAATAGGTGTTATTGAGTGGCCTTGCTGTAGACTCTGTGTAGGACAGAAGGTTGAAGATGCCAGGTCCCAGCGTTCAGGAAGTTCACAGCCGTTGGCATGGATGATGGCAGAACAGGGGAGGTGGTAAGAGAGCTGACAAGGCTGAATATACTTGGAAAGGGCCTTCTGAACAGGTGACACGTGGGAGCAAAGGAATGGGTGGGACAGTCAGGGAGAGAGATTCTCCAGGTTGGTTGGCACATAGGGCAGTAGGCGTTGGACGAGTGTGGGGAGTCGGGGCTCAAGAGTAGCCAGGCCAGCCTGCCCCAGCCTGGGAGTCCATGACGACAGGAGGGACCATGTTGGGTGACCCCTGCTCGTGGTTCCAGGGGCCCCTGACTCCTGGCAGGCAGGCTGGTCTCTGCTGAGGGGCCGGCTTGCTACACCTGTGCTGCAGGGTGAGATCAGGGATGGTCGCAGGGTAACACCTTCTGCCAGAAACAGCTCTGGCACCAGCGGTCAGAGCCACTTCCAGTGTTTAGATAAAAAGCATCCCTTCCTCGATGCATGATACTGACATCAGCTGAAAAACTGTTTTAATACCCACACAAGTCCACAGTGACCATGGGGATCAGTGCCCCTGGATCTGTGACGAGCCCCTCGCAAGCAGGCTGTTCACTGAGGAGGCTGTCCCTGCCAGGCCTTCTGTCCAAGCATCAGGAGCCCTTTGGGAACGTGAGACCCAGATGCCCCCAGAAGGCCTTGTCTGCCTGTCTGTCTGTTGCAGAGAGATTTGCTTAATGTGCTCAACTAATTAGGGAGGAGCTGAGCTCGGGGCAGCCTCAGGACATCCTCTCCTCTGTGGCCCTGGTGCCACACTCCCCTCCAGCCCCTGCTGCCCTCCAAGGCCACTCTCAGGTCCTCATGAGCTTGGAGAGGGAGGGACGGACCGGCATCAGGGAGGCCTTGTTCATCTTCTTTGGCTTTTCTTCATAACCACTCACTAAAGGCGCTTCTGAGGGACACCCTGGCTGGATGTTTGGCCTCTTGATACAGAAGTCCTGCCAGGTACCCATGGGGGACACATTAGAAGGCCCACCCAATCCTATCACTCACTGCTGTTAGATTTGGGTGAGTTTCTTAACCTCTTGGAGCCTCGACTTCCTGCCAAATGGGTTGAGAATGTGCACCCCATAGAGTGCACATTCTCAGCCCATTTTAGATGGCTGGGTCTAAATAATGGTGGCATTAAAGCACTTCCTGCGTCACAAGTGTGCTACAAACATGAAGTATTGTGAAACTGAGAATAGCTCTTCATGCACACTACTGATTCAACATCCAGAGCTGGAAAAACGTTTCATCGGATCTAAATCTAAAGGTATTTTCGTTTTCGAAAAATCTTGTTGCATATAATATATATTTATTTTGAGACATATAAAAGACTATGTGATCATGCATGAATTATGACGCTGAGAATGAAGTGGACACCTAACTGAAGAGTTAGAACATTGCCAAAACCACACCCTCTTGTAAGACATCTGCTCTGAGATGCCCAGCCTAGCTAGGGCCTCAGCACAGTTGGGCTCCATTTCATTGAAACCTGCTTGCTGCTGGCTCTGGGCAAGGGAGTGCTGCTAGTGGGCAGGGGGAAGTGAGGCCATGGGAAAAGCCCAGTTCTGGAGCTGGGGGTCCAGCTCCGTGGAACTTGACTTTGATTCCTCTCCTCTACCGTGAGTGACTCTGCGTGTTTCTTCAGTTCTCCAGGCCGGAGTTCGTCCTGCTGGCTGGAGAGGCCCCGGTGATCTTGTATCTGCCTGGAACAATTGTGGTAACTGCTGGGTTAGACTGGGTAGGGCTGGAGGTTGGCAAGGGAAGTGACCAGCTGGGCAGGCCATAAGGCTGACTGAGCTCTGAGGGGCTCACTCTCTCCTCCAGGCACCTGCCAGCCCTCGCCAAGTCACACTCCTACTTCATGTCCTTTCTTCAGCATCCTCTTCCCCTTTAAGAGGAACCCTCTGTGACTTCTGACGAAGTCCTGATTGTCCTTCCAGACGAGCTCTGCCTTCTTCTTCCCATTCAGTCAGGAAATATTCTTGAAGCAGCTAGTAGGTACCAGGCACTACTCCAGACCCTAGATCTCCGATATGAACAAAGCAGAGTCCTTTTGACGTGGAGCTTGCTTTCTAGCATTTATGCATTTGTCTGTTTTCTGGGGAGGAAAAGCCAGTTTCCCTTCCCTTGGCTCTGCTGCCCCAGCTCAGGCGGACCTGGACTGGGGTTGAGTGACAGGCTTGTCCCTCCTTGGGCCCAAGGAAAGAGCTGTGGTGCTGTCGGCCCAGAGTGGGTACAGCCATTGCCATGCCCTGCTCTGAGATGCCTGACTGGGACCCTTCCTGAGCCAGCCCCCTGGGGAGGAGGGGCGGGATGGTGGAATATATAAGCCGGGGGCTGCCCTGGGTGAAGGGTGGCAGAGGTTGCAGGGTAGGGAGTGGGAGGCAGAGACTGGACGGGGCCTGGGGCACCAGGGAACAGAGGAGTTGGCAGCCAGACCCCATTACCAGAGGTGGGGAGGCAGGATCACTGTGAACCCAAGCTCCTTGTGCGTGCTCCAATGGGACATCACTTAGAAAACACACATTCAAGGATACAGTTATTACAAATTTCAAGAGGGCAACTGCAGAGCATTAAACCGAAGCACCGGGTGCTTCAGAGCACCTTCCATACCCTCCCCACCCCAGCATGCGCACATATGGTAAACAACCGCCCCAGGGGACACAGGTGTGCAGGACGGGCAGGAACCGGGGTGGCTTAGAGTGTGCCATGTGGTCAGCCCTGCCTGGGATCATGGGAGAGCTCTCCCTCCCACAGGGTCCTCAGACCGGCACTGGCCCCTGGGGTGTGGGGCTGCCCCTGGGTGTAGGAAGGTCATGGTGTGGTGGCAGGCATGGTCTCAATGGCACTAAAGCCAGCTGTAGTGTCCATCCATGACTGTCTTTTAATGAGGACATTCTGAGGAGGTCTGGGCCGGGCCTCAGTCTAGGCTTTGGGGCACAGGGGATACTCAGCTTCCGTCCTTAGGGAGGCTGGGCCCCTGAGCAGAAAGCCTCAGGGGAGCAGAGAAGGGAGAGGGTGGCTTGACCTTCCAGGCCACAGACAAGAAGTCTTGAGCCTGATCTGGGAGACTCATAGGAATTTGCCATGTGGAGAGGGAAGGGAAGAGCATTCCAGGCAGCGGGCAGTATGTGCAGAGACTCAGGCAGACAAGATTTTGTGGCGGCAGAAGATGGGCTGTTCTGCGCGGCTGAGCCCAGGCGACAGTGGTTAGGGTGGGGCTACAGCGGCCGATGAATCTGGAATTAGTCTGAGCAGGGTGAAGGGACAGAAGGCACATCTTTGGATGCAGCTCTGCTGATCAATTTCTCGGTTCCCAGTAATCACCTTAGCGCCAGCCCTCTCTCTTCCTTGGATCTCTGCCCACCCAAATTCTCTCTGCTGTGCTCTGTGAAGGCCTGGGGGTCAGTATCAGGTTGTCCAGCACTCCTGGGGGTGTACGATTCACCACTGTGGTCCTGGGCAGTCCTCTCGAGAAGCAGAGCCCAAGGGGCAGCCAGGATTTCTGCAGGGGAGAGATCTGTTACATGTGGCTCCCCAGCCTTCCTGGCCCCTGCAGAGGCTGGCAGAGAGCACGGATCTGAGTCTGGTTCTGCCTTTTACTAACTGTGCAACTCTGGGCAAGCCCCTTACCGTCTGTGAGCCTTGCTTCTCCTCTGCTGAACAGGAATCACAAGCGTACTTATCTCTTCGGGTTGTTTGTCAGTTAAATGAGAAAATACATATAAAGTGGTTAGCACAATAGCTAGCCCATGGTAAAGACTCTATGTCTTGTAGTTGTTGTTACAATTTATACCATTCTTGTTTTCAGACCAAAAAAGGGAAGTCCTATTTGGCTCTCCGGGCCCTCTGTGTAGTGCTGCTGAACGGGCAGTGCCTGGAGGTGAGATGTGACATCACGTCGACAGTGGGAGCCGTCTTCAGCGCTGTTGCGTCCTTTGCCAACCTTGGGGAGCTCACCTACTTTGGCTTGGCTTACATGAAAGGTAAGTGGCTCCCAGGTAGCTCGCAGCTGGGCTGGGGCCTCAGGTAACCCCAGTGTCTAGGTACCTGAGTGCTATTCCTTCTAACAAAACTGCTTGAGACTGGGACATTGCCCCTTGCACACCTAGACCTTAGTCAGTATGTCAAGTCCTCATGTGCAGACTGTCAAGTAAGTGCAGAGGATGGTAAGGAAACAATGCTTGTAAGATGTTGTAGCTTCTGTGATTTGCTGGGTCTGGTTGACCAATCTCAGTGCCTTGAGGTTAGACAAGCAAATGTGAGAAACATTTTCGTCTAGGTGGGAATGCAAAATGGTGCAGCCACTATGGAAAACAATATGGCAGTTCCTCAAAAAATTACAAATTTACCCTATGATCCAGCAATTCCACATTGACATATATACCCAAAATAATTGAAAGCAGCATCTCTCAGAGATATTGGTATTCCCATGTTCATAGCAGCATCATTCACAGTAGCTAAAATACGGAAGCAACGCAAGTATCCACTGACGGATGAATAGACGAGCAAAATGTGGTATATACGTACAATGGAATATTATTCAACCTTAAAGAGGAAGGGAATTCTGACACATAGATGGCTAGATGACACACAGAGACTGCAACATAGATGAGCCTCGAGGACATTATGCCGAGTGAAATAAACCAGTTACAAAAAGGCAGATATTGTATGATTCCACTTACGTAAGGTACCTAGAGCAGTCAAATTCGTAGGGACACAAAGTAGAACGGTGGTTGCCAGGGTCTGGGTGGAGGAGGAAATGGGAGTTATTGCTTCATGGGTGCAGACAGAGCTGCAGTTTTACAAGATGAAAAAGTTCTGGAGGGCTTCCCTGGTGGCGCAGTGGTTGAGAGTCTGCCTGCCGGTGCAGGGGACACGGGTTCGAGCCCTGGTCTGGGAGGATCCCACATGCCGCGGAGCGGCTGGGCCCGTGAGCCACAATTGCTGAGCCTGCGCGTCTGGAGCCTGTGCTCCGCAACAAGAGAGGCTGCGATGGTGAGAGGCCCGCGCACCGCGATGAAGAGTGGGCCCCGCTCGCCGCAGCTGGAGAGGGCCCTCACACAGAAACGAAGACCCAACACAGCCATAAATAAATAAATAAATAAATAAATTAAAAAAAAAAAAAAGTTCTGGAGATGGATGTGGTGATGGGGTTGCACAACAGTGTGAATGTACCTAACTCTCCTGAACTGTATACTTAACTGTGGTCAAGATGGTCAATTTTATGTTGTGTGTATTTTACCACAATAAAAATAAAAATGAGTCCATCTAATCATCCAGGACTAATGGGAAATCAGCACACCCACCCCAGGAGCCTAAGTTAAGAACCCCTTCTGAAGATCCAGAAGGAAAGGGTTTTTACACCGTCCCATCTCTGCCCTTTTGTTAAAGGGAGTCTTTTATTTCCATCTACTGCAAAGATCCCTTCGTTGTAGTGGAAGCTCTTTAACCACTGTGTGGAGTGATGGGAAGGAGGCTGAGCTGGGATCACAGAGGCCTTCAGGTTAAACCCTGCTCCACCAGCCCACCTTGCTAGGTGTCATGATCTCCGTGTTCCTCTGTTCTCCCATCCCCAGTGGGAGAAGCTTATCAGCTTGTGGTAGGATCACTCAGTGTGCCATGGTGGGTAGAGGGCGGTCCTTACCTCTCATAGTTCTCAGCAGACCTCTGAAAAATCCCTCTCCCAAGTAAAAAGAACAACATTATATGCTTCGATGTTGTCAATTGATGTTTGCTCAGTCTTTCCTAAAGTGTGAATAGAAGAACCTGCAAGAAACATTTTTATTGATCTGTAACATGCAGCCTTAATAAAACCAGTGTGCTTGCTCTGGGAGAAAAACCTTAAAGCTTCTCCCCTACTTTCCCTCCCAGTCAGGTGCCCACCCCTGGACCCCTTCCACGTGGACATCCTAGACCTACTCAGCTGGGGCCTCCTGGGTAAATCACTCAAGAGTGACAGTCAGGGGTTTAGATATAAACCCATTTGGGAGGGTCTTCCAGCCAAACTGTAATGGAGACCTGCCCATCCCTTGGGAAGACGTGACCCAAAGGGAAGGGTGAGTCGGTGTGGGGAGTCAGGTTCAGCAGCCAGGGCTGAGGACACAGTGGGCAGAGGTCTGGACACTGTGTGGTGAGGGCGGAGTGTGGAGAAGGGTGTGGGGCAGAGCAGGGCTGGGGCAGACCTGCAGGGGTTCAGGGGGAGTGGCCAAGGGCACCCAGGCAGGGTGGTGAGGGTCAAGCTTTGCCTTGAGGAGAGCAGGGAGTAGAGGTGGGGTCTCCAGTGGCTGGAGCTGATTCAGCCTCCCTCCCAGAGGTGCTAGAAGACAAACTTAACTGAAGTTGAAGTCCTGAGCTTGGGTTGGTGGAGTTTTCAAGGTGGCAACATTCAGGTCAAAAGACAAAGGTGACTCCACTTATGCCCTATATTAGTCATCTCAGGCTGCTATAACAAAATGCTGTAGACTGAGTGGCTTAAACAACAGACATTTCTTTCTCAGAGTGCTGGAGGCTGGGAAATCCAAGACCAGGCTTCAAGCATGGTCATGTTCTTGGTGAGGGCCCTCCTCTTGGCTTGCAGATGGCCACCTCCTCACTGTGTCCTCACATAGCAGAGAGAGCCAGCTCTGGTCTCTTCCTCTTCTTATTACACTAATCCTATCATGGGGGTCCCACCCTCATGACCTCATCTAAACCTAATTACTTCCCAAAGGCCCCACCTACAAATAGCATCACACCTGCAGGGGGTAGGGCTTCAATATGTGAATTTGGGGGATACAAACATTCAGTCCATAACACTCTGGCTGGGGAGATGTGGGCATGGTCCAGCTGATGCACCTGGCCCATGGTAGAAATGGAATAAATACTCAGTTCTTTGTTTTTTAATTTTATTTCCATAAGATGGTAGCTGGGAGGCAGATGTTAAATGATATCTTCTCTAAGATAAATAATCACATTTTCTCCTCTGGGTGCTGAGTTTCTCTTCCTTGACGCTCTCCTCTTTGTCCCCTGTTCTTGGCGCCTCATGGACCCAACAAAGGTCTTGTGGTACTAGCTATCCAGACGACTTGCTTCCTGTTCTCTCCTGTACTCAATTGGCTCTTGTCTGACCCTCTGGGCAGAGCTCAGGGCTCTGAGTCTGAGGGGTGGTGCCTGACCGACTGCTTTTCCCTCTAAATACTCTCTACTTCCATTTCAGGCAAAGAGTTCTTTTTCCTGGACGCTGAAACCAGGTTGTGCAAAATAGCCCCCGAAGGCTGGAGTGAGCAGCCCCAGAAGAAGAGCTCCCCGGATACCTTCACGCTCTTTCTGAGAATAAAGTTCTTTGTCAGTCACTGTGGGCTGCTCCAGTGAGTGCTGCAAACTTCTTTGTTTGTTCCTTAAGGTGTTTATGTACATCCAGGCTGACATTAGAGATAATGGGTAGGCAAGTGCTTGGCAAACTAATGTGCGTATAAATAACAACAGTTTCTGTGGCTGATCTTCTGTTGATTGGATTCCAATATGACAGAAAAGGGGGAAAAGTCAGTGTTTGGGGACAGGCCGTGGTCAAAATGAGAACTTACCCTTTTGTTTCAAACATATGCCAGTCAAGATCAAGTTCTCTCTCCCCTGACCATCTAACTGAACATCAGTTTTCTCACTTGAACCACAGGAACAAACATCTCCATGGCTGTGGGAAATGACTGGCACAGAGTAGATCTCAATGAGAAACAGGAAGCATGGTGTGGATAAAGGAGACCGCCCTTGTCTTACTGGCATTGCCCTCTGGGTTCTATTGACTTGTATCTCATCTTCTTTCCTTTTTCTGCTTCCCAGGCTTTAGTGGTCTCCCTCGCCCTCAGCATTCCAGTGACCTTTATTCCTGCATCTCTTTCCCAGGCACAGTTGGACAAGGCACCAATTTTACCTGCAGCTTCGGAGAGACGTCCTGGAGGAGAAGCTGTACTGCAATGACGAGATGCTGCTGCAGCTGGGGGTCCTCGCCCTGCAGGCTGAGTTTGGCAGTTACCCAGAGGAGGTAGGGGTGGAGACCGAGGTCCCTTGGGTGGGGTCACTGGAGAAGCAATTATGGGATAGGGGGAACAGTTAGAAATGTGAAGACTGAGCCTGTGTTTTCAGCACCTATCAACCGCTGAGATTGGGGTAAACTGCATCCCTCTATTCATTCATCCAACAAACAACCAAACAAGCCTGAGTTTTGGGGTCAGACAGAAACCAGGTCCAAACCCTGACTCTTTTGTTAAGTAGCTAAGTGGCCTTGGGCACGTTGTCTCTCTGAGTCTCGGCTTTTTCACCTGCAACCAACAAACAACAAACAACAACCATCAAGCGTTCTTTGCTAGACTCTGGGGGATACAAAGATCAACAGGTCAAGTTTATACATTGTAATGTAGTTCTAATCTGAGGTCTTGCCTAAAAACAGTAATTTACTAATTTATTGCATTCTCATAATCACTGGCTTTCAAATGGTTTGTGCCATAACCCCTGATAAAAAAAATGACAGACATTACCACCCAACCGGTACACATGTGTCCATGTAACAGAACTGAGGCAAAAGTTTAGGAAATCAGATGCACCCTTTCTATATGGGATACACATTGGTATTTCCTATTTTCTTCTAGTGAATTTATAAATGCAGGCTATGAACCACAAGATTGATTTCACAGCTCACTAATGGATTGCAGGTTGCAGTTTGAAACCTACGTTTCAGACTACACCAATATCACCTTGCTTTCCTCCTAGCACGTCTTCAGAAGGTACCACCATGTCTGGAGCCTTCTAAGTCCTTCTTCGTCCCCTCGCATTTTTCACCACCCAGCATGGTGTATCCATTTCCTCATCAGTCTTACTGTAGGTCTCTCCATTAGAATGGAATCCACCAGAGGGTAAAGGTTTTGTGTGTTTTGTTCTGCCATTTCCCCAGCACCAAAGCAGTGTCTCAAACACAGGCAGTTTGCTCAAGAGCATTGATCTAAGGAGTGGATGGACGAATGGAGTACCGGCTCCTGGCTGGATAACACTGTGGATAAAAGTCATCCATCAGGGGAGTCAGCGGCTTGCTTGTCAGGGAAATGTAGCTCAGTTCCCAACACCCTGTCCTTCTGACCCTCCCGCCGCTGCTCCCACTTCAGTCCACAAGGACTGAGACTTCACTTTCTCCTCCTGGCACCACCCACGCCCCTGTCCTGGGCGGGCAGTCTCCTGGGGCTGGCCTGGCCCCCGGAACCCCTCCCTGCGCCTTTGACAAGCCTCCAGGCCTGTCACTGCTTACACTGGAGCTCCTTGCTGTCTCCTCAGTCCCCAGAGCTGGGGTCCTAACCATGCCTAGGCCAGCTCCCTCCTGCCCTTGTACTGTTGCTTGCGGGGAGGGGGGTCTTGGGAGGAGAGGGGCCCAGGCACATGGATGGTGCTGTCAGCCAGGGGTGCCCTGGTGAATCAGTCACCATCCTAGCTGCAGCCTCTTGTCCAGCCCTGTGTGCGGCTCATGTGGACGGGTGGGGTGCAGGTTGGGGGGGTAGGGAGGGCAGCCTCCAGGGGCAGAGTGTTGGGCTGCCCTTACTAGGATCTATGGAGCAAAGGAGTGGGCCTGAGTTTTGGGGTCAGACAGAAACCAGGTCCAAACCCTGACTCTTTTGTTAAGTAGCTAAGTGGCCTTGGGCACGTTGTCTCTCTGAGTCTCGGCTTTTTCACCTGCAAAATGGAAATAGTAGTAGGTCAAAGCTGCTGTAAGGGTGGAAGGTGGTGACGTACGTATGAGGCCCGGCATGTAGCAACTGCTGTTTGCAAGCTTCCCTTTCCCTACCCCAGAATCAGGAGTACTCTGCTATAAAACAAAACGAAGACTAACTTTCACTCTATGGATTCAGGCATGATGTTTAACCCGAGACCCTAACTCTAGGGCTGATAGTTGGTGGAAACTGTGGGCCAGGTCCACTGAAGGCAGTTGGGAACACGCAGGCCCAGACCTTTCTTATGGGATCACTTGCCCCGAGGCTCCAGGGGCCCAGACTTGACTCTAGGCGCCCAATTCTGGCGACCCCCTGCGCCTTTGGCCTGCCCAGTTTCTGACTGGCCTCACCTAGCTCCTGCCTCAGCCCAATCTCATCCTTCACCTCTAGCTTCTCCCCCAGATCCTGCCTAACCTCAACCTCTCCAGCTGCTCTGGGGACCAGTGTGGTTCCAAGATGTTCTCTGCTGCCCCTGTGTGGCCTCCGAAGGCAGACTTTTTCCCTTTCTCTCTCTCTCTGTGTGTGTGTGTGTGTGTATAAAGGCAACAGATTACACACACCCATTCATTTGTGCAGCCACTCGCTCAGCCCTAATTTATGGAGGGCCTCCTCCATGCTTGCATCATCTAAGCCTGTGTCAACCCTGCAAAGCTGGTGTTATTTCTATTTGCATTATAGAAGAATTGCACCTCTGTGAGGTTAGGTAAGCTAGTGAGAGCACAGCCAGGACTCACTTTTAGGGCCTTGCTGCGCTATGTGCCAGGCACTGCGGTGGGCACATCAAAGGGCATTAGGGGGTCTCAGAGGGGAGAGCCCCTCCCTGTGTCTGGGTCACTGAGTGGGCAGGAGGAGGAGGCTGGCCCGTCCAGCTCTGCAGGGACTTCACGGCAGCCTTAGCTACCAGGCTGCAAGGTTGGGTGGCACTGCCAGTCAGATCCAGGAGAAACTTCGTGTGCCCTCCTAAGGGGTGGATATTTTGTTTGATAAATGGTTCTGGTGCTGGAAAAAAGCCCCATGATTTAGAAACCACTGTAGTGAAAGATTGGGAGCCACTGATGAATTCTAAGCAGGAAGTAACATGATAACATTTGCATTTTAAAAAGGGAGGCAAAGACAATTTGGTACAAAAATAAATCTCCTTAATCACATCATTACAGTAGAACAACTTTCCTCTGGGTGCATTCTCTTCCAGCCTTTGACCACACGCAGGGATTTTATGCAGTTGTAAACATTGCCACATTCGATTTGCATTCTGCTTTCTCACTCCTTGGTATGTCTTCCCCTGGCCTTCCTAATGAGCTTTTTGGGATAGCCACACGGTATGCCTCAGCAGGGCTGGACCTTTGTTTACTTATTTGTTCTCTCACTGGTGGGCGTCACCTAGAGGCGCCATGTGAGTGGTAATAACTACTATTATTATTGTTCCAGTTGCTTCTGATCTTTCTCTTTAACCTAAATGACATAGAAATAAATGTTTGTGCTGGAGTTTTTTTAGTTTCATGCTGACTTCTCTAGGACATAGTCCTAGCAATGCAATGCTGGGTCAAAGATCCTACATACTTAAAAAAAAGCTTAGTAGACTTGTTTTAGAGCAGTTTGAGTTTCAAAGCAAAATTGAGTGGCAAGCACAGAGATTTCCTATATACCCTTTTGCCTCCGCATACATAGCTTTCCCCCACAATCAACGTCCTCCACCAGGGTGGTACATTTGTTGCAAATGATGAACCTACATGGACATATTGTTATCCCCCAGAGTTCATAGTTAATATTAGGGTTTGCTCTTGGTGTTTTACCTTCTATGGGTTTGGACAAATTTATAATGACATATATCCACTATCATAGTATCATACAGAGTAGTTTCACTGCCTTAAAAGTCCTCTGTGCTCCACCTATTCGTCTCTCTTTCTCCACCCAACCCCTGGCAACCACCAATCTTTTTATTGTCTCCATAGTGTTGCCTTTTCCAGAATGTCATAAGGTCAGAATCATCCAGCCTTTTCAAAATGGCTTATTTCACTTAATGATATGTATTTATGTTTCCTCCATGTCTTTTCGACTTGATAGCTCATTTCCTTTTAGTGCTGAATAATATTCCATTGTCTGGATGTATCAGAATTTATTTATTCATTCACCTTCTGACGGACCTCTTTTGCTCCCAAGTTTTGGCAACTATGAATAAAGCTGCTGTAAACATCCACGTGCAGGTTTCTGTGTGGACATACATTTCCAACTCCTTTGGGTAAATACCAAGGAGCATGATTGCTGGATCATATGGTAAAATTATGTTTAGTTTCATAAGAAATTGAAGAACTGTCTTCTAAAAGTGGCTGAACCATCATGCATTCCCACCAGTAATGAATGCGAGTTCCTGTTACTCCACATCTTTGTCAGCATTTGGTGTTGTCAGTGTTCTGGATTTTGGCCATTCTGATAGCATTCTGAATGCTTTTTTATGCACTGGATTGCTGAGCAATTTCTTTCCCTTTGTGTCTCTGAGCTGAGCTCAGAACTGGCATGGGCCAGCCCTCGGCTGGAGGATTCTCAGTCCACAGCTGCATGGGGACTCCTGTGCCACACCAGGAGCATGGGGATGTAGTGGATGCTGTGCTGTTCCCTTCAGACCCCCTCATCAGACCGACTTGCCCAATCCCAGCCCCAAGAAGGCCAGATGCTCCCGGCTCCCAGCTGCCTCCCTCATGGGCAGTTGTCCTCAGCTGTGGGGACCTGTCTTGCCCAAGATTAGACTGGGAGGGGCTTCCTGAGACTAGGATGGGCTGATTCAGGAATACCAGGGAAGGGTCAGCTTCTCCATCTGCCAAGTTCAACTTTCCTCATTCCTTACAGTGAACCCTGAGATCATGCCTCCAAAACATCTGCCTACCTCTCTCTGCCCTGGAGTCTGTACCAGGGAACCTAGCATCAGACAGCAAGTGATGCTGAGTCATGACGATCTTCCTGCAGCTCCTGGTGGGCTGCAGCCTCAGGTTCCCAGAAGAGTAGACTTGATGTAGGCTCTGGCCTGGGGCAGGGTGTGGGTGTCAGATCTTCTCTTGTTCAGGGGACAACTTCTTGATCACCTTGTTGTGGAGAGACGGTGCCACAGCCAAGACCTCCCTTGTGAGAGGGGACAGTGTACTGGTAGCACATGCAGACAGAAGCGCTAAATGAATACATAGAAACAAAGCTTTAGGGCCATGGTTTCGCTGTGCCTTTTGGGAAGTGGAGTGGCATTGTGGAATGTGTGAGGGCTTTGGGGGATGAAATCTTCTTTCTGTCACTTACAAGTGGTGTGACCTTGGCCCTGTTGAATTACTTCCTTTCTTGTTCATTTTGTGCATCTTGGCAATGACAATAATAATACTGTCCTCATAGGATTACCGTGAGGATAGAAAGAGCTAATGTGTTCTGGGCACCACGTGGCATACAGAAGGGGCTCAAAAACAGGTGGCTTCTTTCCTCTCTCCCTTCTGTCCTGTCATATGGTTTGGCCCAGCCTCTAATATGGTAGGAAATGATATCCCAGTGGGCACTTTAAAGGAGCAGACAGGCTTCTGTTCTGCTCAGAGTCCCATAGAGGGCGTCTTGGTGGCACCTCTTTTCTTCTGCATCTTTCCAGCAGGTAGAGAGTAAAGCCTATTTTCGAGTTGAAGATTACATCCCCGCAAGTCTGATTGAGAGGATGACGGCTCTCCGGGTCCAAGTCGAAGTCTCAGAGCTGCACCGTCTAAGTCCTGTGCTCTGGGGAGAGGATGCGGAGCTGGAGTTCTTGAGGGTGAGGCCTTTGGACTCTTGAGAGGGTGTATCGGTGTTCAAGGGCACATAGTCGGCAATCCCCTCCAGAGATTTCTCTGGGGCTGGATGTGCTCAGACCCACAAGGAAGTATGACCAAGGGACTTGAGCCTTTGGGAGGAAGGAAGCTCCATCACCCTGTGGGGCAAGGAGAGACTTTTGGAAGCAGATGGCATTGGAAATGATCCCCCCAAATAGGTAAGATTTATTGGGCTGGGGAGGGTATGGCAGGGCCTTTCTTCAATCTTGGAGCCCACAGTCACTATTCAGTGAGTGGGGAGAGACCACATTTCTCATAGAGACATTTCTGACAACTGAAGTAAAAAACTTGCGTGTGAGCCAAAAGCAAAGCCATTGGAAGACTTCAAGTTTGCAGCCTTCCGGGCAACTGTTCTCAACACAGCACAGGTGGTGTAGTCCATATATATGGGTGCAGCTCTGGTCCACTCTTTCTTTGGCCCTTTAGCAAAAACAGTGATATTTCAGTCCCTTATGTTTGTGGGCACACAGAGCCTCCGACGAATAGCTTTTGCTCACTCCACGACTTACACCTGCAGTGGACCAAGCACAGTAGCAAATAGAGACAGAAAGGACATGCTTCCTGCCACCAGGGAGTCCCAAGTCTTGTCGGGAGGACAGATGGGTACCCAGAGGCATGCAACACTGTGATAACTGCCCAATGAGAACAATAACAGTACCAGTTACTTTACTTCAGGGTGGGAGGAAATGGCCGCTCTGCCTGTGCAGGTAGAGCTCGGGGGCACGTGGGAGGAGGCCCCCCAGCTTCCCCAGGGTGACGTGCCTGGTGGGGCCTTTAGAGCTGGGGATCAGTTTCAAAAGGAAACGCCAGGATTTATACATTTCTTTGTACAAAAGTCTCCTGAAGCGGGTAGAAATATTCTGTTTTCTTGCCTTTGATAGAGACAGTCATTTGAAAGCAGAACTGCCAAGGTGAGGTCTGTCCATTTTTTTTGGTCAGTCACTTGGAATTGTCTGCAACACCTAGCACAGTGTAAACCCTCAAGCATCTCATTTGAGAAGCCCGGGCAGAAAGGCGCTCACTGTCTTCCATTATCCAGACTTCATGTGCGTTCCTTGTTAAGGGGATGCAGCATTCCCTTGACGAGAGACAAGTGGGGACTTCAAAGCCATCAGCACACATCTGATGGAAAGTGGCCACAGGACCATAGAGCCAGCGGAGAGACTAAGGACTCAGGTCTGAGATGCTCCTGCAGGCAGGCGATGTCTGGCCCGCCTCTGCCCAGGCCCTGGCTTAGTGTGCTGGGCTCACTGTGTCCCTCCTTCCTCTGGTTGAAGGATGACAAGTGGTTGTAAAGGAAGCCACCATCTCATAAGCAAAAATGCAGGAAATTCTTTAGGGCATATCTTTGTTTTTTAATCGAAGTATAGTTGATTTACAATATTGCGTTAGTTTCAGGTGTACAGCAAAGTGATTAAGTTATATACATATATTGATATATATTTTTTCTGATTCTTTTCCATTATAGGATATTACAAGATATTGAATATAGTTCCCTGTGCTCTACAGTCAATCTTGCTGTTTTTCTATTTTATATATAGTAGTGTGTATCTGTTAATCCCATAGTCCTAATTTATCTAACCCCCCCCCCCCACCGCCCACTGCTTTCCCCTTTGGTAATCATAAGTTTATTTCTATGTCTGTGAGTTTGTTTCTGTTTTGTAAATAAGTTCATTTGTACTATTTTTTAGATTCCACATATAAGTGATACAGTATAATATTTGTCTTTCTCTGTCTGAGTTACTTCACTTAGTGTGGTAATCTCTCAACTTTTTTTTAGTCTTTGATGGAAAACACTAAATAGATTTGATTTGTATGCGATCTTACCAGTTTCAAGGAACACCTACCGTGGTTCCCCACAGTTGTTGGTTGGGCTTGCTGATGCTAGGCCTGCCCACGGTACAGACACATGGACTAGAGAGTTCTTGGTAACCCCCAGACCACATTGTGACCCTTCTTGTTACGGCTAGTGTTTGTTAAACAAGCCCTCTCCTCCATGATTATAAAAGTAGACGTTAGCTCATGATCCTGCCCCCTGAAGACAGTACGATTACATTTGAGTATATTCATCCTTCTCTGTGCATTCACATGTGTACATGCATATATATTTAAAATTGGGTTTATATTATATAGTCAGTTTTGTGTTTTTTTATAATCCCATCTCACTAAAATTTTGAAACTTTATTTTGAGTCAACACATGGGGTACCCTAAATTTTTTCTCAATACTCTGTTGTTTGGCACATAAATTGTTTTAAATATGGGACTATTTTAAACAATACTGAGGTTAGTATTTTTACTACATAAGTCTTTAGCTGCATTTCTGATTAATTTCTTGGGAATAGACTCTCATGAGTGGAATTACAGGGTCGAAGGTTAAGAACATTTGAAACATTGTTGGTATATATTTCTGACACTCTACACTGCAGTCATTTCGTTCACTTCTTGTCCTCCCTACTAGGTTGTAAATGTCCAGAGGGTCTTGAATCTCCAGAGCCCAGCACATAGCCCAGTTACTCCATAAACAGTCACTGGATTGTTTAATTATAGCTCCTCGTGGCTTCCTTTTCCATTATCAGATGGCGCCTATTGGCCTCCGGTTCACTGATGACTAATTCTGCTATTTCATCATCTCACACTAGAAGGAGACTTGGCAGAAGTCCAGTTTGGGTACTGCTAAATAACATACTCTGTCTGCAAGATTCACAGTTATATTAGCATATTAGTCCCAGAACAACCTGTTCAAGGTTAACTCAGTGTTTTCCAAACTTCTTCAACCATGGAACCATCTTTCCACATAACTAGGGGTTGCCATATGCTGTTAAAATATTTTCTTTTCTTTTCTTTTTGCTGTTGAAATCATACTTGTACCCTGTATTTTTTCCCACTTAGTGTTATAACAGATGCATTTCCCAGATAATTACAAATGCTTTGTAAATATCCTTTGTAAAGCTTGCCTGATAATCCCTTTTAAGGTGGTACTGCCTTTAGGAAACTAGTCCTGCCAACCCAATTCTGCAAGTGTGCACCAAACATTGCTCTGATCAAGGGTTTGTCTTGATCATTCAGTATATTTTCTTAGGACAGATTCCCAGAAGTGGAATGATAGGGTCAAAGGATATAAATTGTTGTAAATCTCTTGAAGAATATCCGGAAATAATCCATTTGTTCCAACAATTTTTAGTACAGCCAGGGTGCTGTGTGGGCTGGTAGCCAGGAGAGCCTGGGTCCAGTCTCAGCTTTGCTGCTCACTGTAGGGATCAGGGGAAAACGGTGAGATGGCCCTAAGCACAAGGAGATGAGGTGCCCCTCAGAGAGGAAAGTCAGCAGTAGCAGCACAGAGTGGAAGAGGAGTGATGCCACAGAAGATTCCCTAGTAAAGCATGGAGACATAGGTAATATTATTTATTTTACAGATGGAAGATGCCCTTGATGACATTACATAAATTTACCTATGTTTGCAGACTTTATGGAAACTCTGTATTTTAGTTGTTAAGAGTGAAGACTCAGGGCTTCCCTGGTGGCGCAGTGGTTGAGAATCTGCCTGCCAATGCAGGGGACACGGGTTCGAGCCCTGGTCTGGGAAGATCCCACATGCCGCGGAGCAGCTAAGCCCGTGAGCCACAATTACTGAGCTTGCGCATCTGGAGCCTGTGCTCCGCAACAAGAGAGGCCGCGATAGTGAGAGGCCCGCGCACCGTGATAAAGAGTGGCCCCCGCTTGCCACAACCAGAGGAAGCGCTCGCACAGAAACGAAGACCCAACACAGCCATCAATAAATAAATTAAAAAAAAAAAAAAAAAAAAGAGTGAAGACTCAGAAGAAAACAGACTCATCTTTTCATTCCTGGCTCCTAAGTGGGAACTTTGACAGACTACTTAGGCTTCCTGTGCCACCATTTTCTCATTTGAAAAGAGGTAGCTACACCTATCTCTTATGATTACTGTGAAGATTAAATGAAATAAATGCACGAGAAATGTTTAGAATTGTTGCTGAACTGAACTTAGTCCTCTCACCTGTGCATAGTAAGGCCAATCTACGGACACCCGGTTGTGGTGAATGAAAGTGCAGCATTTATTGCAGGTGCCAAACAAGGAGAATGGGCAACTCATGCTCAAAAGACCCGAACTCTCTGATGGCTTTCAGGGAAAGGTTTTTAAAGACAGGGTGAGGGAGAGGGCTGTGGGGTGTGTGATCAAATCGTGGACATTCTTTTGATTGGTTGGCAGTGAGGTAATTGGGAGTCACCATCATCAACCTTCTGGTTCCAACCAGTCTGGGGGTCTACATGCTGGTGGTGGTCAGCATACAGTTAACTTCTTCCTCCTGGTGGGGGTTTCAGTATCTGCAAAACAGCTCAAAGGATATGGCTCAGAATATTATCTATAGCCTTTGAGGAGGAATTACACGTTCTTAACTTTGTTTAACGGCTCTTATTAAATTGTCTTGCTTGACTGTTTTCCTTCGTTTCTGCATTTTCTCACTTGTCCGATTAAATTTATTCTTTGGAACTCGGGGAAGGACTAGGAAGCTAAAGTTTTTCTACAAACAAGAGGCAGGCAGAAGACATGGGGAGGGTGTGTGTGTGTCTGTCCCAGGAAGGCCCCATAGGATCCTGCTCCATTACAGAATGGCACTTTACCATTTTAAGAATTTTGTGGCTCCAAGTACTTCAGTATCATATCCCTCTCTATATAATAAAAAAATTAAAATAAATACTAAACAATTTAAAAAATGTAAGCAAGTCTAACAAAGGCATCTCTATTCTGATGATGACTACATTAATGGTTTAAATTTTTTTTGAACTATCACATCAAATTCTTTTCTTTTTTTTTAACATCTTTATTGGAGTATAATTGCTTTACAATGGTGTGTTAGTTTCTGCTTTATAACAAAGTGAATCAGTTATACATATACATATATCCCCATATCTCTTCCCTCTTGCTTCTCCCTCCCTCCCACCTTCCCTATCCCACCCCTCTAGGTGGTCACAAAGCACCGAGCTGATCTCCCTGTGTTATGTGGCTGCTTCCCACTAGCTATCTATCTTACGTTTGGTAGTGTATATGTGTCCATGCCACTCTCTCACTTCGTCCCAGCTTACCCTTCCCCCTCCCCGTATCCTCAAGTCCATTCTCTAGTAGGTCTGCGTCTTTATTCCCATCTTGCCCCTAGGTTCTTCATGACCACTTTTTTTTTTTTTTAGATTCCATAAATATGTGTTAGCATATGGTATTTGTTTTCTCTTTCTGACTTACTTCACTCTGTATGACAGACTCTAGGTCCATCCACCTCACTTCATTTCAATTATCAATTTCATTTCTTTTTATGGCTGAGTAATATTCCATTGTATATATGTGTCACATCTTCTTTATCCATTCGTCTGTCAATGGACACTTAGGTTGCTTCCATGTCCTGGCTATTGTAAATAGAGCCGCAATGAACATTGTGGTACATGACTCTTTTTGAATTATGGTTTTCTTAGGGTATATGCCCAGTAGTGGGATTGCTGGGTCATATGGTTGTTCTGTTTTTAGTATTTTAAGGAACCTCCATACTGTTCTCCATAGTGGCTGTATCAATTTACATTCCCACCAACAGTGCAAGAGGGTTCCCTTTTCTCCACACCCTCTCCAGCATTTATTGTTTCTAGATTTTTTGATGATGGCCATTCTGACTGGTGTGAGATGATATCTCATTGTAGTTTTGATTTGCATTTCTCTAATGATTAAAGATGTTGAGCATTCTTTCATGTGTTTGTTGGCAATCTGTATATCTTCTTTGGAGAAATGTCTATTTAGGTCTTCTGCCCATTTTTGGATTGGGTTGTTTGTTTTTTTGATATTGAGCTGCATGAGCTGCTTGCAAATTTTGGAGATTGATCCTTTGTAAGTTGCTTCATTTGTAAATATTTTCTCCCATTCTGAGGGTTGTCTTTTCATCTTGTTTATGGTTTCCTTTGCTGTATCACATCAAATTCTTTAAAAGAATTTACCTAATTGTTTTGGGATGGCCCTGCTTTGTCGTACTTTAAGTACATGACTGGTGTGGCCATTGGATATTTCAGCACCAATGTCCAACAAATATTGTTTTGGATGATGATGATGACGATGATGATAGTGACAATGAGAGGGTCTCTCCAAAGTTAAACAAAGCGGGGAGGTTCAGGGTCCAGAAATGCAATGAAGATCATGTGAAGAGCTGTAGGCTTTGAAGGCAGTGAAACCTATCTGCACAGATTACTTATCAGCAGAAGGAGAAAGGTCAGCAAAGAGCTTGAGAAAGGAGCTCTCAAAAGCCATAATTTGTCCTCACTTTTGTGACCCCACCTGGGGATGAGAGAGATTAGGCAGGACATAGAGCCCTCTGCTCAGGGGTAGAGATGAGATACCAGATCTCACCAGTGAAACCCTTCTGAGAGGGTTTCAAATGCCTGGAGAAAAATGTCCCTGCTGTGAGCTGAGGTGCATCAACCGTTTGGTAAAAACTGGAGTCTTCCAGGTGAAGATGAAGATGGTAGAGACCAGAATAGAGACATGATTACCATTCAGACATAAAAACATTTGTGTTAGGTTTATACTCCAGCCTCTTAAGATTTTGGTTGGCCTGATGCAGTTCCCAGCTCTGATTGACCCTCATGCCCCTGACAAAATTCCATCTCCTAAACTGGTAAACTGAAGACAGATCTTGTGCTGTGGGGACCCCACCAAAGCACTGCTACGTGGTGAGAAGTGCCAGTGATTGGTCATTTTCTCTGCAGGATGTTCATGGCTCATCTTGCTTTAACAGTGATGCTAACCATTTGGAAGTTTGCTTTCTGTGCCTGGGCCTCAGTTTTTCCATCTGTAAAATGAAGGGGTCGTACTGGATTGTATTGCAGTAGACTTTGGGAAAAAGGATTCTTTACTTTGAGATGATTCAAGAGAGTCTGAATTCTACAACTTTGTTCAGAATATTCTTACTCTATTGTACCGTTTTCATAATAACTGTGTTCCAAGTGTCTTAAGGTACTTCATTAGGAAAGGATTCCTCGGGTTAATAAAATAGAAAAACACTATCATATTTAGAGGTACGGAGGAATTCTATAGTAAGGAGATCTGTTTAGTTCAGTGTTTCCTAAACTTATCTGGCAATCCTACTCTTTTTTTTCAGAACATACGTGAAGGTGTTTTTTTCATGGAATGGTTTGAAATCCATTATTTTAGACCAATGTGCCTGTCTCTTCTTAATTGGCCTTTTTCTCATTCCAGGTGACTCAGCAGCTCCCGGAATATGGTGTGCTGGTTTACCAAGTTCTCCCAGAGAAGACAAGGCCAGGAGGAGAGATGGCCTTGGGGCTCTGTGCCAAGGGGGTCATAGTGTACGAAGTGAGAAACAACAGCAGAATTGCGACTTCACGGTTTCAGTGGAGAGAAATTGAAAAGATTTTGGCCTATGTGAGTGTCACTCAGTTGATTATGACCCATGCTTCATTTTTCTTTAATCTGTTATCCCTTTAAAGAGCGATAGGTCAGGTGATCTTCTCCTAAGAAGATAAGCTCACAGCCTGTCAGCTAACCTGTACTCTGATGACTGTTACATATTTGGAAGAAGTCTACCAGGGGGTTTGAGGGTCCCCACGAGGCCATTTCTTCTCTGCCATCCGTCACCTAGCTCCCCCTCACCCCTATGGGCAGCCATTGGCCTAAAGGACTACACTTTCCCTCTGGGTGAAGTTCTTTTAATTTGGGGAATCTATTGATGTTGAGAGCAAGGTTGGAGGTGGGAGATGGGGGAGAAGAGTGTATAGTATGTGCAATGGAGTCTGCATGCTTTTGAAACATTTTCCTTGTATTTTAATTTTCCCTTTGCACACATTGTACCGAGGCATCTGGCCTGTCTCCCATGGACTACAAGTGTGCAAACCTTTGTCAGCCATTTAAACAAAACAAAACAAAACAAAACAAAACAAAACAAAACAACAACCCTATTAAATGTACAATGTTTGAAATAACATTTGAACACCATTTTCTTGAATTCAGTTACAATAAATTTGACATCAAAAACATTATGTGTGTCACCATAGCAGAGAATGCTCCAGTAGCTAATCTACCTGCCTGTCCTGTGGGTCAGTATCCCATAACTTCAGCAATGATTTCATTATAAAACATGAAGTTCTTTGACTTGTGGCTCAGGAAACATTTTAGTTTTACTTTCTATTGAATTGTCTCTTGTGGTTTTAAAATTTTTCCTACTAACGAGATATTTTTTCATTATCTGATTCTTTGGTTTTTGTTTTCATTATCATTATCTAATGTTAAAGTTTCCTAAGCAGAACATAATTGATTTTATTCATTTTCTCAGTGTTTCTTGTGTTTCTCCCATCTTGGCTGTTAAAGTTGACGTATTGTTAAAGTGTGATTCTTGATAGAACTTCATAATAAAGTATTGTTTTTCCTTAGAAAAAAAGCTGACATCTAAAAATAAATAATAATTGAGCATAATTTTATTAAAGTGGCCTTTATAATATCAGGAAACTGACTTTTTCCCAAATATTTTTGATCTTATCTAAAAGTAATTGATATTTATTTCTGTGAACTTTTCAGAAATTTAATGACTCAAATAACTTTAATTCAACTGAAAGATTATTTGAAGAATTTTAATTATTGAATTTATTCAATGCTATTATATTACTTCCTATTTTCTCTATCTCATATTTAATTGTTCAAAATTCTCAGTGTAATGTCTTTTAAAACATTTGTAGAAATGCAGACAACCTACAAAGTAATTTTGAAAAATAGAATTTTTTGAAGCTATAAAATTCAAGTCCCCTTAAGTATTTTATATTTAAGTTGGTTTAATTTTTACAGATATTTATTTTCCCCATGACAATAGACAATCTCTTGATTAAAGCTGGAAAATCATCAGGTTCACAAAACAAACTTAGTAGCTTAAAAACACCCTTGTCACGAATTAGAATTTTCATGTTGATGACCGGTCTCTTCCTCAGCATAAATATCCTTTTTTTTATGGAAAAGTCATCATGGGAAGTAATGTCACCAGCTGCTTGCCACAAACCAGGCGTCTTACACAGAAAATGACTTGGACTCTTCACACTTTTGCAAGCACAAAATGGGAACTCCACGAACAATACGAGAATGAGCTCAGGAAGCTGGTTTCAAATTTGCTTAATTAATAGCGGAAGCCGGAATGCTCCAGACAATTGCAGACATTTGTTTTGTCAGCCTGGAGAGAAGTAACAAAGGAAATAGAGGAAAATGCCATTTTTCAATGAATATGATTTGTAGGTGCATCGGCAGCCCATCTATGACAGAGACATCAATTCAGAAGATTATTCAATCAAGAAAGCATTCATTGTGTAATGATGAACCTTCCCATGTTAGTAACTGTTCTTGGGTATTAGCAGTAGTTAAAATGTCTGGAGAGAAATGCCTGAAATCTGGGAGAATACAGGCTTTGTAGGGCTTTCTTCAAGAACAAGGAAACAAAGTTCCAAACACAAACAAGATTTTAAAGTGAATGTTCATTTAGAATGAGAAAAGAAATCACCACAACCTGTGAATTAAAAAAAAAAAACTTGAACAGCTACTGCAAAATCGCAAAAGCAAAAAGAGTAATATTCTTATTAATGAACTCCCTGATAAACACTATAACTCTTTTTTTTTCCTTTCAAATTTTTGGTGGCGTACCCTCTGATTACTTTTCCATAGGATGATACTTTTGTAGTATTTTCTCTACAGAGAAGAGAAATCTAATTTAGTCTTCCTTCTAGCATGGCTGATTGAAAGTTGTTTTTATTGTTGATGAGATGCATAAAACATGCAGCTTTGCGGCGGAGACATATTTGCTCTTTGAAGTGCCTCTGTAGGTTTCTAAATGTTACCAACACAGGAAAATCGAATACATTCCATATTGTGTGATTCCTATCAAAAAAAAGAGAAAATTGTGTGCTGTATTTATAAGGCAGTATATACAATTATAAAGTATATCCCTGATAAGATAAAACTTCCACTTAATTAGGTGTTTTTGAGAATTAAATTACAGGTTTTCATTTCTGATAATTGAAAATATTTCCCTCAGACTGGCCTTTGGCTCTGTGTATTTTATTTATTTATTTATTTATATGCATCTTTATTGGAGTATAATTGCTTCACAATGCTGTGTTAGTTTCTGTCATACAACAAAGTGAATCAGCCATATGCATACGTATATCCCCATATCCCCTCCCTCTTGAGCCTCTCTCCCACCCTCCTTATCCCACCCCTCTAGGTCGTCGCAAAGCACCGAGCTGATCTCCCTGTGCTATGCAGCTGCTTCCCACTAGCTATCTATTTTACATTTGGTGGTTGTATATATATGTCGATGCTTCTCTCACTTCGCCCCAGCTTCCCCCTCCCTACCCCATGTCCTCAAGTCCATTCTCTATGTCTGCATCTTTATTCCTGCCCTGCCACTTCATCAGTTCCTTTTTTTTTTTTTTTTTAGATTCCATATATACACGTTAGCATATGGTATTTGTTTTGCTCTTTCTGACTTACTTCGCTCTGTATGACAGACTCTAGGTCCATCCACCTCACTACAAATAACTCAGTTTCGTTTCTTCTTTTGGCTGAGTAATATTCCATCGTATGTATATGCTACATCTTCTTTATCCATTCATCTGTCGATGGACACTTAGGTTGCTTCTATGTCCTGGCTACTGTAAATAGAGCTGCAATGAACATTGTGATACATGACTCTTTTTGAATTATGGTTTTCTCAGGGTATATGCCCAGTAGTGGGATTGGTGGGTCATATGGTAGTTCTATTTTTAGTTTTTTAAGGAACCTCCATACTGTTCTCCATAGTGGCTCTATCAATTTACATTCCCACCAACAGTGCAGGAGGGTTCCCTTTTCACCACACCCTCTCCAGCATTTATTGTTTCTAGATTTTTTGATAATGGCCATTCTGACTGGTGTGAGGTGATACCTCATTGTAGTTTTGATTTGCATTTCTCTAATAATTAGTGATGTTGAGCATCTTTTCATGTGCCTCTTGGCCAACTGTATGTCTTTTTTGGTGAAATGTCTATTTAGGCCTTCCTCCCATTTTTTAATTGGGTTGTTTGGTTTTTTTTGATATTGTGGCTCTGTGTATTTTAAACCTTGTTCCCCTCCAGTGCTGACACTGCATACTTCTGGGGCTGGGTACTGTAGGGCACAGTCAATTTCACATGGCCACTGGCCCTATATCTTTATGCTGAGACTTTGGGTGAGTCGGTCCAATGCAAGGAGTATTCTGGGATGGTTGGCAATAAACTACTGCAGAAGAGACTGCAAACCGCATAAATAAATCCCGCTAAATCTACACTAAATGTAGCCCTATCTCAACTTCTCCTTAGTGAGATCTGCTTCCCCACCATGCAACGTTACCTATGGTGAGAAAAGTGAGACTGAGTTGCAGTGGAAAGAAGAGTCAATGGTCTTAACAGATTGTGGCGAAAGCATCTTACTTTCCACGTTTTACAAGAACACACGAAAATATGCTGGGTCCCTCCCAGGAAATGGCCTTCCCAAGTAGAGGCCTGGGACTCAACTTCCTTAGCTTCAGGGCACATCTGCCTGTGTCTGGAAGAATCTTATTATTCTGCAAAGATGTATCAAACCAAACAAAGAAACCAGCCTGTGAACAAACAGCGGCAACAATAAAACTATTGGGGATGAAATATTTGAAATAGTGAAACCATGCTTAGAAACAAACATGATGTTACAGAAGCACCAAGTATTTTTGTTCTGCAGGGATGTAAATACATTTTTCATGTTTGCGCTGAAAACCCTGGGATTCAAGTTATACATCATCTTATTCATAGAGCAGCTTGCCTGTGTGAAAGTTGGCCTACAGATATGAATTTCCCATTAAATGATGTTATCAAAATGGAAAAAAATCCAAACCGCTACAGTCAAGACTGTTTTCAGCTTCATGCCAAGAAATGAGATCGAAATTCCACTCTCTGGGATACCTTAGGGCACTGAGGTCCAAAAGGACAAGAGTTTGCCAAGAGTTTTTGAGCTCAAAGAAAGAAGTGGCGCATGTGTGTGAACAATTCTCTTTTTTCAGATTTGTTCAAGAACAGTTATTTAATTTTTTTTTTTTTTTTTTTTTTAGAAATTCACGTTCTTTTATTTATTTATTTATGTATTTTATTTATGACTGTGTTGAGTCTTCGTTTCTGTGCGAGGGCTTTCTCTAGTTGTGGCAAGTGGGGACCACTCTTCATCGCGGTGCGCGGGCCTCTCACCGTTGCGGCCTCTCTTGGTGCGGAGCACAGGCTCCAGACGCGCAGGCTCAGTAATTGTGGCTCACGGGCCCAGTTGCTCCGTGGCATGTGGGATCTTCCCAGACCAGGGCTCGAACCCGTGTCCCCTGCATTGGCAGGCAGATTCTCAACCACTGCGCCACCAGGGAAGCCCCCTAATTTTTTTTTTTGGTTGCGTTGAGTCTTTGCTGCTGCGCACGGGCTTTCTCTTTTTGGGGCCAACGGGAGCTACTCTTCGTTGTGGTGCGCGGGCTTCTCATTGCAGTGGCTTCTCTTGTTGCAGAGCACGGCCTCTAGGTGTGCAAGCTTCAGTAGTTGTGGCTCTCGGGCCCTAGAGAGCAGGCTCAGTGGTTGTGGCACACAGGCTTAGTGGCTCTGCGGCATGTGGGATCTTCCCAGACCAGGGATTGAACTCGTTTCCCCTGCATTGGCAGGTGGATTCTTAACCACTGTGCCACCGAAGTCCCAAGTTATTCAGTTTTAAAAAATGACTTATCTAAAATGTTTAATACCTGAGTGAACTTGATATAAAATTGTCAGGACTGTATGAAAGCATATCAATGCATACTGGAAAAGTAGATGGATTCTAAGCAAATATTCAACTTTGGAAAAGTGTGGATAAAATGATTAGCTAGTGGAATTTAGACATTATTATAATTTGAATACTAAGGAAGAATTAGTAAGGCTAGTAGGACAGCATCTATGAATGTTTGAGAAAACACATTATATAAAAAAAATACTAGATATAGTATAGTTCAATTGGATTCAGAATCCATTCACATTAGTATAGGTTCAACATTACATTTGTTAATATAAGAAAAGGGTATTTAGAGAATGCTCAAATTGTCTGAAATTAGGTTAATGATAAAAAGGAGTTAGAGGAAAAGCAATGAATAGTTATCTGTCTTTTGTTAATATCTGACTGTGTGAATGGAGTTTCTTAGGAATGGTGACTATCATGAATTAAAAGGAATCAACATTAAAGAGGTTCAGGGAGCCCTTTCAAGCACAAACCCTGTATTTATAAAGTTATCTTTATAGGAGCAAGCTCAAGGTTCTTACTGAAATATGTAGAATAGAGATTTTATTTGGAAGTTATATATAAATTCATATCTAATATAATCTCTATTACTTTGTATTTTATTGTTCTTATTAGAATTTTATATTGCAAAAATTTATGGATTTTTTTCCTGGAAGCTCCATATAGATAACCCTATATAGATAATCCTCTCCAGTTTATCACAGTGAGCTATACAAATATTATCACTTTGTGCATGGACCTTGAAGGTATAAATGTAGGAAAGTGTTTCTTGGTGATGTGACCTCAGTTCCTGTTGCAGTCTCAGAAGTCTCCATCTGCTTCCTCATCTGTAGAATAAGGATAATGATGGGACCTCCCTCCTTCTATAGCTTCGAGGATGAAATGAATTAATACACAGAAAGGAGTTAGCACAGGGCCTGGCACATAATAGCATGAAACATGCGCCTACAGATGTGCTTTTATCTTTTCTGTAATGATGCAAGCTGAGATTTTGCCTTCAATTTCTGGGCATTTGGACAATGCAAACTATAGGTGTATTTAATGGCCTTTCACAATGCACTACTTGCTGAGGGCCAAGCCTGTACTGAACTCATTTCATATTCTTTTCACCTAGCACACTCCTTGGCAGATAGCAATTGCCCAATAAACAAACATTTGATTTACGAATGAAGGAAAAAATAAAAACAGGGGTTGTCTTTAATCTAAGAAAAAATATTGGGCCATAGTCAGACATCGGCCACACACTTCTGGATGCCTAGTACATTGGTATCCGACTGACGGCTCCAGCATTTGGCTATTTTCTGGATAGTTGTGCTTCAATGGATAGGTGAGAATGATCAATATGTTAAAGTCTGTGTTTGCTTCCCTCAGCGAAAGAAGTTCATCATCACAAGCAGCATCACTGGGAAAAAGCACATGTTTGTCACTGATTCAGCCAAGACCTGTAAATATTTACTGGGCCTCTGCTGTGCCCAGCACGGATTTAATGCTCAGACGAGCTCTCCCGGAGTTACAACTGGTGAGTAGACACTATCTTCTCAACCTAGAGATATTTGGCTTTGAGTTTGCTGTTGATCTCTCACCATTATTTCCTATTCATTTATAAGAGGGAGCAATATAACATAGTGGTTTCACCCTTCATACTCAGAGTGGTCTCTGCATGTGCATCACCTGAGAGCTTGCCAGGGATTCAGAACCTCAGGCCCCTGAATCAGAATCTGCATTCGAAAAAGAACCCAGGTGATCTGGATGCAGATGAAAGTTTGGGAACTCCAGGCTTGGAATGTGGAGCCTGGAGTTCAACAGACTCAGAGAGGTGCCACTTACTAGCTGTGTGACTTTGGACCGCTCACTTGCCCTCTCTGAGCCTTGGTGTCCTCAGTTAAGCAACTGGCCGTCCGGCAGGTTTGTGCTGCGCTCCAACAGGATAGTGTGTGTGCTGTTTGTAGCTCATCTAGAATGAGTGTCTGGCGTTTATGGCTCCATGTGACTAGTAATGGCAGCTCCTGCTTGTGGGGGTTTTTGTTGGGTGCCAGTCAGTTCACAGGGGAGCTGTGTCACTGGCTGCTGCAGTCCTGGGACGGGGGATCAACTAGGAACCAAAATTGCTGAGCATTCGGACGTAGAACCAAATACAGAAAACAAAGGTGGCATATTATTTGCAGCAAAACCAAATAAATATATAAATATTTCTTTGAAATTGCATAGTAGCATTTCCATGATGTTTCCAGGGAATTGGAGATAATGAATGTAAATTAATTATGTCTTACCTGCTATTGCTGAGATACAGTGTGAAACATCATCAATATCAATTTTACTGCCTGATATCAGTGAACATAAAATATTTATAAAGACTCCTTGGGCTTACTAGCAAAATTAGTCCTTCTAAGCCTGTTTTGCTCATAATATGCTATTTTCTCAAACTGCAAATTCTACCATCATAGGAGTTTGGGGGAATCTAACATTTGTGTGGCCTCCGCATACAATGCTGTTCCTGCCTCCTTCCAGGCTCAGACCACCAAGATAAGCCTCATTCTCCAAGAATAAGTTCAAGGACAACCTCCTCCTTGAAGTCCCTCCTGATTGACTGCCCCCATACTCCCTTCCCAGGTGGAGTTGACTACTCCCTCTTTTGTGCAGACTCCGTCTTCTCACCTGTAATGTTCTGCCCCTTTTATTTGTGGATGTGTCTGCCTCCAGTTTGCAGTGGGCTGGGAGTTCCTGGTGGGCAGGGACAGCGTCCCAGTACCTTTACGGTTCCAGCATGGAACAGAGGTGTGTCAAGTGGGAGATGGTTAATACATGTTTTTTTGAATGAATGAATGGATGGATGATTAGTGTGGAAATACAATCATTTACTTAATCATTCCTCTAGATTTTAAGTTTGCTTTTCATTTTCCAATAACATAAATAATATTGCAGTAAACATCATTGGAAGAAAAATTTTCTGTATTGTGTATTATTTCTTTAAGGTAGATTTCAGTTAGATTTGGGGTACAAAGGTTGGGGCATTTTTAGGGCCCTTGCTGTTTTCCTGAGTGCCATTCCCATGCCCAGTATCATTGTGCCTGTTTTATTGCATCCTTGCTGGAATAGATATTATCATGTTTATCTTTGTTCATTTATAGGGAAAAATGATTTCTCAGTGTTGTTTCATTTGACATTTCTTTGATTGTTAAGAAGTTGGACATTTTCCAAGTGTTTCTTAGTCATTCTTCTGTGAATTGTCTCAACAAGCATATTACTCTATAGTTATATTTGGTTCCCTGGGGAGAGAGAAAAATCACCAAGCTTTTACAAGTGCATAAATTCAGGGCTAAATCAGGCAGGATCTGTCAGCATTGCAGAGTGGGACCACAGGCCTTCACTCAGCCCTTTCAGACGCATAGCAGGGGGCTGCAGGGATGCCGGTGGCCCTTCCATGAGCTTGTGGCTATGAGACTCTGCAGATCTGCAGTGGCTGCCCAGGATCTTGCCCTGGTTCCCTTTACCTTTTCCTTGGCTCCTGTACTCTTGAAACTCTGTTAACTAACCTTGGCTTCAGCCTTGCCGTCTAGACTGATTTGGATATTTGTCAGCTACTTTCCTGGTGCCACAGTCAGGCTGTGAGTTCCCTGCCCCCGCCCTCCACCGGTGGACAGAAACCATTCGCTCTGCTTGACATGCCAGTGGCATTGGGACATTCTTGGTATCCCTTCCTTCCATTCCTGAAAGGTTATCAACTCTTGGCTCTCCTACCTACCAAGCAATCCTTCCTGCACCATTTGTCCAGCCAATTGAACCCCACTAAGCTAAGGTCTAATAATGATAACAGCACTTCCCACCAACCCCACCAGCCCCAGGAGGCCCCCTGCTTCACGCTGAATGCCTGATGCTAAGTGCTTGACATCCAGACTCTCATCCCCTGACCTCACTGTGTGACCTGTCCTGTTAACAGAGCATCCTCCCCAGTGCCCTGTTGTTCTCCAGCTTCTTGCAGGGACAAAGCCCTGCTCAGAACCCAGGGCTGTGATGCTCTCATTCGTCTACTACCTTCTGGGAGCCCTCCTCCCCCAGGGGGAAGCCCCTTCTTCCTGCACCTCCAACCTCTATATGAAGGCTCCCTTGAAACCCATAAAACTTCTCTGAGCCTCTCCCTGTCACCACTTTCTTTCCCTGAAATGTCCCCCTGTGGGTATTAATATACACCACAATTAAAGCTAAGATCACTGTCCCTTTAGACCTTAGCGATCAGAGGGCTGGGCATGCTTCAGATGAATCTCCTGTGCTACTGTTTGTATCTCCATGTCCTCTGTATGTCCGTTTTCTGGTGGGGACTGTGGAGTCAGCCGAGTGTGAATCCTGCTCTACCACGTACAAGCCCAGGGACCTTGAGCAAATTGTTAACTCTCTCTTAGCCTCACTTTTCCTCATCTATAAAATGGGTATAATAATATCTACCCCACAGGGTTATTGTGAGGATTAAATGAGACAATGCAGATAACATGCTTACCACTGGGCCTGGCATGCAATAAGCATGCAGGATGTGTGAACTGCTGGTGTGGGTGTTACAGTCATTGCTGCTATGTGTCTGAACAGGTCCAAGCTCTGGAGTCAGATACTGGACAATTTCTGCAAAAGCTGCAGGTCATATTCAAATTGCTTTTAGTCCTCCTTTCTTCCTTGCCTACTATATGTGAATGATGGTACCTAATGCCTCCTAGACACAGAACGTTCTCAAAAAGTATTTTTTAAAGGCTACCTTTTCAGTGGGCACAGTCCTGACAATGAACCAGGCACCGTTGTAGGAAAGGGGGGGTGTCTGCTTGAGGAAATAAATGCTCTCAGTGGAGGCACTTCACTGTGCTTTAGATATGCACACACACACACAAGCACACGCACACAAACACACGTACAGCTGGAGCCATACAAACGCTGTGTGCCCGGGCATTCTTTCCTTCTTGGTTTTAACAGGGAACAGATGGTCGGAACACAGTCATCATTTTCTTTTTTCAAAATACAAACTGGGCTTCGTATAAATCCTAGTTAATTTAAGGAATCTATCTATCAAATCCAGTTTCCTATGAATGACGTGAGGAGTGAAGTGGTGAGAGCCACTCACATTCCCGGGCTCATTAGAATCATTTATTACCTCTTTCTGCAGGAAGGGAGGAAGGAAAGTGTGAAAGCTGGGAGACAACACATCTGATCCGTATTCATATTTCAGAAAATCGGATCTTAAATATTATTACCAAGGAAACTAAGCCGTGTAGAGATGAAAGATTACATTCCACAGGGCAGAGCGTAATCTTGGGAGCTCAGGTAGTTTGCAGACCTATTTGTTAAAACAACGTTTGGAGGATGGTTTGTAAAGGCAGTGAGCAGAGCGGATGACAGCGGTTAATCTTATACAAGGCTCTGCTGGTGCTGTGACACTGCCGTGAACCATGGCTCCAAGGCCTGTCAGCTGCCAGGGGGTGGAGGGCATCTTGTTTCCTCCTTCCTGTGTGTCTGAGTTTTCTTTCCTTAGTCAGTGCTAATTAGGCAGACGTGGCATTCTCAGGGCTAATCATAGGATAGCTCCACGAGCTAGCATGAGGAAAAATAAGCCCCTCCGTGCAGACAAAGAAAAGCCAGGACAGAACCTGGGGCCTGTGATGTGTGGCTGCCAGAAGAGCGATGGGGCCAGCGTCATTCTTGTGAGTATTTATGTTTATCTGTTTCTCCCACATTGCAGACTATGATAAGTGTGTGCAAATGGCCAATCTGAGTCTTGCACACCTGGCCCAGTCCAAGCCGCTCACTTGGATTCAGAGACTGTCGTGCTCAGAAAATGCGCTGTTTGTACCCGGGCTGGAGAGTGCGGCAGGAGGCCTGCTGCACAGGTCACTGGATAACTTCACTGTGGACACCAGCAAGGGGACCAGGGCGCAAGGACTCAGAGGCAGGTGGGTTTGACATATCTGCTCTCTGGGCCCAAAGCATCATGTACTTGGTGCTCTGGAGTAATTCATACATGAAGACATTGTTTAAAGGATGTCAGATGTCTAAGGGAAGTATGCATTCATTGGGTAATTATCAACTAAATCCACAGAGATTTCCCAAAGGGCAGTTATGGGCCAGATCTATGCTAGACACGGGACAGACATCCCGTGTCTCCCTGCTGCATTGCTCTATCTTTTGGTGGAGAAAGAGCTAGGTGATGATACAGAATTGAAGGGGACAAAATAAACAAGTTGCAATAGCCTGTTTAGCCAGGTACTGTTCTAAGGACTGTACCCATCAACTACTTTAGCCCTCACAACCCTGTGAAGTACTTTCTGTTTTCTCCCAATGTGAGACTTGAACACACACAGCTGGCCCTGGAGTCTGTACTCCTAAGCTCTACATTGCCGCTGCTTTCTCTTTTGATGGATTGCTTGCAATTTAACTTGCAAGGGAAAATAATGAGCTTATCAACACAACTTCACATTATAACATAATGATCCATAAATTTTAAAATAGCCTCGAAGTTGGATTGCACTTACATTACAAGTTCTATAAATAGCACAGATTCGCAGGCAGCACAGGACCAGTGAAGGGGACTGTGGGAGGGAGCTGTTTTTTGGAATGAGTTATACATCTGCTTCAGCAAGAGGGTATGGGTGATTGATTTGAATTGCAATGCATATATTATATCTTAAAGTAATTCTTAGAAAATTACTGCTCCAGATTCTGTTGATGCAAATATGCATCACCACGCACTGCAATCTAAGTCAATAATGATGAAGCAAAACTATCTATTATTGTTACCATGTAACAAACAACTCCAAAGCATAGTGACTTAAAACAACACGCATTTGGTTATTCTGTTTCACGATTTTCTGGGTTACAAATTTAGGCAGGGCTTGGCTGGGCGATTCTTCTGCTTCTCTTGAGGATACTCATCAGGACTGGTCTGGAGGCTCCAGGACTGTGTTGTGCATGTGCCCAGGCCCTCAGTGGGGATGGCTGGGATGGTGAGCTCAGCTGGGCCCTTCTCAATCCCAGTGTGGTCTCAGGCCCTCTCCATGTGGAAGGTAGTGAGGCTTCTGTGTGGCAGCTCAGGGCTCCAAGGGCCCAAGGCGAGCTGCCGGTCTCCTAAGAGGCTGGGCCTGGAGCTGGCACAGGGTCACTTCTGCCATACTCTCTTGGTCAAAGTAGTCACATGTCAGCACAGATTCAGGGGCAGCAGAAACAGACCCCACCTCCTGATGTAGGAGTGTGTCAAAGCATATGTGGCCATCTTTAATCTATCATTCAAACTGATAGTACTTTACAGCACTTTATAGATTAAAAGCCTGAAGGAGCCATGACTGACTCAAGGCCACCTTGAGAATGTGTTGACTGCAAAGCACCCTCCCGGTGACCTGCCAGCGGGCACGCGCAGGAGGGGATTGGCAGCACTGCATGGCAGCCAGCCTTCTCAGCAGGAAGCTGAACTGGAGTCCTCAGTAATCTCTGGTTCTCCTCTAATTTTAGTTTATGAATGCCAGACTTTCACAACCCTTAGTAACTCACATCAGAGGTTATGGGTCACCTTCCATGAAAAGGGAAATCTAGGGTCTCTGGCCATCTGGAAGATCCCCAGAAGCACAGCCCAAGACAATGACTTGGGTGCGGGTGGTTTTTGTGGAGGTGATGCCGAGAAGCAGAAGTGAGCAGGGTAAGTGAGACAGGGAAGGAGGGAAAGTGAAAAGAAAGGGGGCAGTGTCATCAAGATAGCTGCTGTGGGCAGCCAGGGCTTAATTCCATGAGAAGTGCACAGAAGTCCTCCCAGAATTGTCTGTCTGAAGGACCAGGGAGTGGACACTTGTGCATCGGCTCCCATCCCGCTCTGGTGCAAGCTTGTCTGTGGGAGGTATGAACTCTCCTATACTGTTTGGTAAGGTGGGGGGATAGAGGGGGTGGGTGAGATGCCCAAGATGTTCAAGAAGCTCTAGGGCAGAAAGAGGACTGCATCTGAGGCAGGATCAGCATGAGCTGAGCCTGAGCTCATGTGGAACTGCCCACCACTGCTCTGGCCGGTCTGAGGTGGGACAAGGGCTGCACCCATCCGGCTCTGTCATCCCTGTGCACGGATGAGAAGTGCATCATCCTTGCTGTGGCTGGTGCAAAGATCACCCAGCCCAGGGTCCCCTTCAGGCAGAGTGCTGGAACGAGCCCAGTGCCATGGAAATCCACCTACACCTACTCAGCTGTCTGCTGCGTGTGATGTTGCGCTAGTTGTTTATGACACCCGTGCCTCTCTTTCCTCATTTGTCTAGTGGTAGGAGCAGTGGTGCCCACCCCACTGGATGGCTGTGGGAGTTAAATGGTGTTATAGAACCCTGAAGATGGGGTGAGTCTGTGATGAGTGTCCTAATGTTGGTGCCCTTCCCCTCGTCTCTAGGGGAGAAGGTAGGAACACAAACCCTCTTAAAGGGGATAGAATGGTTAAATGTTTAAGGCAGACACAGATACAGCTTTATCGCTCCCCCGAGAGATGAGGTGATTTCCAAGTAAGGGGACAGAGGAGGGCTGCATGGGGGAAGTGACAGCAGGTCTTGACCAACAGTGGGTTTGGGCACAGTGAGAAGGAGGGGAGATAGGCAGGAATACCATGAGCGAAGGTCCAGTTCCTCTTGCTACGAAAATTGGTTGAGTGCCTGCTGTGTGACAGCCCCGAGCTATGCACTGAAGACTCAGCAGTGAGCAGGACGGACCCAGCCCCTGCCTCATGGCGCTCACAGAGGTGATGAGCAGAGGGCCCGTGTGGCAGGAGCAGGTAGTGCTGTTGACCAGTGGGCCAGAGCCAGGACGGGAGGGATGGGATGGCATGCAGACACTGACACTCAAGAGGTGGGACCCCGTTCCCAGTGTCAAGCCTGAGGGGCTGTGTGCTCAGCACTGCTTAGAACGGGGATGCCATCAAGGTGCCAACCCTGACATACGATCCCTGCCCCACCTACTTCACGGCACCTTTTCTGTGAGCCTTTCCTGACTGCCCTGGCCAGCACCACTGGCTCGTCTTCAAGCAGCCGCCCCCGGGACCCCTCCACCCTGACATCCACATGCATCTATCTGTCCTGTAAATGGGGAACTTCCAGAGGAGAGTAACGCGCCTGTCTCCTCCTCAGCTCTGAGGCCAGCATGCGGAGACTTTCGGTAAATGACATTATTTTCTTTAGGTTTGCATTTTTAAAAGCTTATTTTAATTGTGGTAAAATATACATAACATAAAAGTCACCATTTTAACCATTTTTAAGTGGACAGTGCAGTACTGTTAAGTATATTCTCATTGTTGTACAGCCAGAATTCTTCTCATCTTGCCAAACTGAACCTATGACCATTAAAAGACAAGTCCCCATCCCTCCCTCCCTGAGACCCTGGTAACCATCATTCTACTTTCTGTTTCGATGAATTTGACTATTTTAAGGACCTCACTCTACTGTAGAAGTGGAATCACACAGTGTTAGTCTTTTTGTGATTTGCAGTAGATGCTGCTTTTTATCCTTTTTAAACAATAGACTTGCACGTGTGACTTGGATCACATGGGCCGTGGCAGCCTGAGGCAGAAAATCCCTTCCTTTCTCCAAAGGCCCTCCCTTGTGGCCTTTCTTGGCCCCTCTAGGACTGCTGGGGTATCTCCTTCTTTGAAACCCAGGAGTGCTCTGCCAAAGCCTCTCCCTGGGCACTTAGGTCAGCTCTAGATGGCAGGAAAGGCACCCATCCCGCAACTCGCAGCTGGCTGGGAGCTCCCAGAAGGCAGAGCCCATGTCTGATTCACCTTTACCCTCAGTCCCTTGCCAGCCCAGGGCTTGACATCTAGTAGGGTCTCAGTCAACTTGGGTTGAACTTGCTGAAATGCACAGTATAAACAGGAGCCGCGTCAGAGTGAGGCCTCCTCCCTAATCTCTGAAGAATGGCCTTGTGCTTGTCCCTCGCCCTACACCTGCCTTCTCTCCCCCCTCGCTCCTCTTCTTCCCTTTCTAGCTCTGGCCCCTTGAACAGCGCCAGGCTCTGTGCCCGGAGCACCTGGCATCACTGATCCCAGGTTGCAGTGAGAGATGCGGTGGCAGCATCCATCCCTGCCTTGGGCGGGCCGCCTAAAGCAGTGGGGCAGGTGTGGGCTCCCTGAGGTTGGGGCCAACCTGGGTGATGAAGGGCTGATGGATCTGTTCAGATGGTCGACCTCCTGGCCTTCCTTCTTCAGGTGAGGCCCAGTGCTGGCTTTTTCCAGGGCTCTAAGTCCTGTGGCTTTGCCTCTATTCTTTCTGCTCACTCTGTACTTTGTTCATCCCTGAATGTAGCTTATCTTGAGCAAAGCTGACCCTGTGGGTAGGGCAGGGTCCCCACTTAATTCATTATTCTTCTAGGGCCTAGAACATCCTTTGTTTGCTAGAATGCTGGCTCGGCAAAGCCAACTGAATGCAGGCATGAAAGATTCTTGTTTTCAGCTCAGTATTACGAGGGGGTAGCCAACTCCAGTATCTGCAAGGATCAAGCAGGTAAGTTACTGTGTGAAGCCCTCAGGGGCCATCACAGTGGCAGTGATGGAACATGGCTGGCCCAGCTAAAAAAGCAAACAACAGAAAAATCAGGACCCACTAAAATCATCAGTGCTTTATACTTACTACCTCATTTTGGGACCATCACAAGTCTAGGAAATAGGAATATTCTTATTTTCTGGTTAAGGAAATGGAGGTTTTGAAGGGCTGCTTATTCAACTCAAAGGAGAGATAGTGGGAGGTTCATAGGGGGCCTGGGTGACTCCAGGGTCCCCTTTAAGATAGAAAGCCCCCAAAGCCATTCTTTCCAGTGTACTTCTGGTAACCAGATCAGCCCTTGATGGGGTCTGTCTATGGATCTGTTGATTAATGCAGTATGGGGGCCACCACCCATACTCAGAATGGCAGGAAGTTGCCTTCTAGGGGCATCTTACCTCATCTTGTTGACTTTCCCTGCAGGCCCTGCCCTGGCCACGAGCAGCTGGAGCACATCTGTTTGACCCAGAAGCCAACGACTTGTGACCCTCTCTCTGGACTGCCTGCTCAGAGCACACGCACAGGTATGGGCCAAGCCATGGGCTTGGGGTAAAGGAAACCTTACACGTGACTCTTGCTTTCAATCTTTTGCCACTACTTCATTTTGCTTCCCCAATAATGTTCACAATCTTTTTGCTTTTCCATTAATCTCAAAACTACTTATGTAGAAGGTGAAAGATTTATTCGATCTGAAGAGAAACCAGAGTATTCTGTCATACAGAGTGAAGTAAGTCAGAAAGAGAAAAACAAATACTGTATGCTAACACATATATATGGAATCTAAAAAAAAAAAAAGGCTCTGAAGAACCTCGGGGCAGGACAGGAATAAAGACACAGACGTGGAGAATGGACCTGAGGACACGGGGAGGGGGAAGGGTAAGCTGGGACGAAGTGAGAGAGTGGCATGGACATATATACACTACCAAATGTAAAATAGATAGCTAGTGGGAAGCAGCCACATAGCACAGGGAGATCAGCTCGGTGCTTTGTGTCCACCTAGAAGGGTGGGATAGGGAGGGTAGGAGGGAGATGCAAGAGGGAGGAGATATGGGGATATATGTATATGTATAGCTGATACACTTTGTTATACAGCAGAAACTAACACACCATTGTAAAGCAATTATACTCCAATAAAGATGTTAAAAAAAAAAAACCAAAAAACTACTTATGGTTGGGAAAAGCCCATGCTGTCCACCTTTGGCTTGGGCTGAGCACATAGATCCTAAATGTGTTAGCACTGGTGAAGATTCCCAGCGCTCTAGTCCAGCGTGAGGAATACCTGCTGTGGAGGGGCGTGGCTGGAAAAATGTATCATTCATTTTCTTTACAACTCTTCATGTGGGCTCAGAATATCATCTCCCACTACTCACCAGAAAACGTGTACAGGGCAGGCGACATTCCCCTCTGTCATATATCCTCCAGGCAGGTCCCCAGTGGGACATAAAGACAAAGAGATTCCTGAGCTAGAGAAGATATTTATATTTGATGAGCATTAAGCCTGGGATTGGATCTGGAATACGACTCTTCACCATGAACTGTGTGCAGGTCCCACCATGGTCCCTTGGGGGAGGGAGCGATGTGGAAAACGCTGGGTGGTGGGTCACTCTTTGGGGATTTTTCCATGTGCTCTGTGGTTGGCATTGGATTGCCTGTCAGGGCTCTGCCTTGGGTCCCCTCCAAGACCCAAGCTGGGGGAAACCTGCGCTGGGCTGCAGGGCCATATCACCCCCTACTGTTAGGGGCCCAAGAGGGGAAGGCTTTGCTGTCTCATCTCTGTGCTCCAACTTTAGTTTCAGTTTTCACTGCCAGCAAGGTCATCTCTGCTTGGATTCTGTCTTGTCCCAAGACCAATGCAGAAAAAAAAATAGCTGTAGTAAGTCATGCAGAGCAAGCACCATGGCCCACCCTACCTTTGCCTCTGCTCTTGATGAGCCAACACTGACCCGGTGAGGCTAATCAGAAGTATGTGTTCACAAATGAACCTATCTACAAAATAGAAACAGACTCACAGATGTAGAGAACAGACTTGTGGTTGCCAAGGGGGAGGGGGTTGGGGGAAGGATGGATTGGGAGTTTGGGATTAGCAGATGCAAACTATTATATATAGGATGGATAAACAGCAAGGTCCTATTGTATAGCACAGGGAACTATATTCAATATCCTGTGATAAACCATAATGGAAAAGAATATGAAAAAAATGGATATATATGTATAACTGAATCACTTTGCTGTATAGCAGAAATTAACACAACATTGTAGATCAACTATACTTCAGTAAAATAAATTTTAAAAACTTATTAAAAAAAGAGTATGTGTTCAGCCATCCATGCCCAGCATTGTGCGTGTGTGTGAAATAGTGTTCACACCTTTTGTGTTAGGTCTCTGATAATTTGGGGGAAAAGCGCAATGTGGGGCTTTGTTTCCACTTCCAGGGCCACAAAATAAGAGAAGGAGCTTTACAGCCGAACCAGACCGAGAAATTGTGCGTGTGACACTGAGCCGGGATCCACGCCGTGGTTTTGGTAAGAGGGCTCCTGGCAGGGGGCACCCAGTCTTTCCCTCTGGGCAGAGGGGAGGTGTGTGCCATCTTCCCTTTAGACTTTTCTACTCCCTTTTCCTGCCTGTCCTCTCCCAATTTGCCTTTTTCAGTGATCACTTCTTTTTCTTCCCTTTAAATGTCCCTAACCAGCAATGGGATGTTGGGGTCAAAGTTTCCTTTTAGGCCTGATCAGGTTTTGGGGTGCAGATCTTGAAAATCTAAGTACAAGATAGAAAAAGACTTTTCCGTCTAATACCACGTAATAACCTTTCTCTATTATATTTAGATTCTTAGGGATGGGGAAGAGTAGTCAATCTTTTTCACCTCTTACTATTTACCACATTCGAAGACCCTTAAGAACACATAAGAAACAAGGCACTGAGAGAAGTTACTTGATTAAAAATCATCTTTTTTTTCCGATCTGATTATGTATTGGAACAAAATCCATGCACTTTGGTGGGCTGTGTTCCTAGCTGTAGTTGTACTTATGAATGCGGGACAATCCACTTTTCTCCATGCGTCATGGCAGAGTAGAAAGAGCTGTTGGAGGATCAGAGGACCTAGGTACAAATATCAGCATTGTTACTTAGTAGCTGTGTGATCTCAAGCAAATAACCTAACCTCTCTGAGCTGCAAAATCATTAAGTATCATCTTCTTTCATATAATTGGATTATAGGTTTTGTCATTAATGAGGGAGAAGACGTAGGCAAAGTTGATCCTGGCATCTTTATATCTTCTATTATACCCGGGGGACCAGCTGAAAAAGCTAAAAAGATCAAACCAGGTATGTCTTTTTTGATTGCCAGAGATGCTGCTTTAAGGAACTGCTCTTTCTCATTTCCTTGATGGGATTATTGAGATGTCTTATTTTTCCAGGAGGGCAGATACTAGCCTTGAATCACATCAGTCTGGATGGCTTCACATTCGACATGGCTGTTAGAATGATTCAGAATTCTCCTGACAACATAGAATTAATCATTTCTCAGTCAAAAGGTATGTCTTAACCCACTTTCAGAAGCTGGAGAGCCTCCTTTATTTTCAGGAGTACATTTTTACCACAGAGTACTGGGGCTTTAAGTCCGTGTAGGTCTTTTGTATTACCTCTCTCGTGGTAGTGGCTTTGGCACAAATCAATAAACTCTGCAATTTCAGGGGCAGAATGGGCTCTACCATTGCTTGTCCTGCTGAATGGGAGAAGCCTACTCTAGTTCTTTATTAGATGCAGCTATTGTGTGTTTTTCTGCCACTCTTCTCGCATGACAGGGAGGATATTCTTTCTATCACCCAAGTCCTTATTGAAAGTAGCTACTGCAGTAATTCTACATATTTGGGGCTTAGTCGTGGAATCCAGTGGGAAGGAGACAGGGGGCTGTTCTTGAAGCTGAAGAACATAACAAGCATTCTGTTCTAATTTGGTTAGGACTCAGCATGTTAGAGATCAACCAAAAGAGTAAAGGTTTTTTTTTTTTTTAAAGATGATTTTATTCATCCTTTAGATAACTATCCAACAATTGCCTATACTGAAGAATAATATGACTATGTTTATTTGGGTCAGGTTTGGGGTGGTAATGGGGGGATGTTAACATCCCTTTCCCTCCCAGTTACCTGGGCTCACCACAGCTTTTTGGTTGGATGATCCTGCCATTTTTCAGCAGACTGCCTACAAAGCCAGGCCCACACTCTAGGAGCTTTGTACAATTTCCTCTCATGTACAGAAATGCTTCATGTCACACCAGCCAGCATTTTCTGGGTCCTAAATGTAGTCACCCCCTTGGCCTTGCCCTCTGAAAACCACATGCCCTCTCTCACTCTTGCACATGTACACAACATCACCAGATGGCTTTCCAGGTGCTGCATCTGCCCTTCGTCCAGAAGCTGTGGGGGATGAGGGGTGGCAAAGCTGGGGCCTTAGCCATGTGCCTTTCATCCTGTGCTTGGACCTGACCCAGGGACTGGCCCGGCCCTTCCACAGCACCCTCCCCAGCTCACTGCTCTGTTGGATTTCCTACACTGTCACTGTTCTTCCCACAATGTTTTAGCTGTCCTTGCATTTCCCTCCATACTTTGCACAGGAAAGGACAGAGGGGAGCAATCAAACCATCCTATTTTTAAAATCAGGAAACATAATGCAGCTGAGCTGGAATCCATTCAGTGTCAAGGATGGCCTGCTGGGGTGGGGATGTCCAAAACTGGCACCCAAAGTCTGTGAGGCCCCAACCTCACTTTAGAGTTTCTGATGATGGAGTACCCACAGTGCCTGTGAATTGCGTGTCCTCTCACCCTGGAGTCCCTGTCACCTGTTGGTAACTCTGCCTGGTCACAGTTGGGGTTCCTCAAAACAGCTGCCACCTTTGTTGGAGGAAGATGCTTCCACAGTGACTCTGGCTGGTCACTGTGGGCAGAGGCTTGACCACCGTGAGTTTCTATCTGGTTGGGCTGCTGTTGGGGCATGTGCTCTAGACTGGAGATCAAAGACAAGACAGAGAGCCTTCCCATCAGGAGCAGACATCACCCTCCACTACAGATTGAGTTTTAATTACCCACAGCAGTTCTAGCTTGTATTTCCATTAGGCAAGACATACATTGCACAGCTTGACGTTTTAATCCAGTCATAAGTCTTGTTCTTGTCTCTTGTGGAGGGTGTGGAAGAAAATAAACAGATGCTTACAACATTGCTAGAAGGACAATGACAGTAGAATAGCTAGTGAGAAGCAGCCGCATAGCACAGGGAGATCAGCTCGGTGCTTTGTGACCACCTAGAGGGGTAGGATAGGGAGGGCGGGAGGGAGATACAAGAGGGATGGGATATGGGGATATATGTATACGTATAGCTGATTCACTGTTATACAGCAGAAACTAACACACCATTGTAAAGCAATTATACTCCAATAAAGATGTTAAAAAAAAAAAATTTGCCAGGAATAAGACATTACTGAACGGTGGCCCTCCACTCTCTACTGAATACCTTTGGGCTTGAACAACTTCTAATCTGATTCATTAAATTAAGTTTATCCACTGTGTGAGTTGAGCATTTTCCTGAGTACTAATGAGTCTGTATCAAAAGTTGTAAACTTACTTGTGTGTCTATATATCCAGATGTAAAGAAAATCTGTGTTCCTTCCTCCCATATAGGTTTGTTAAATAGCTGATATTAACATATGCATGGTAAATAGCTGACATTAACATATGCATGGTAAATACATGTATTGAGGCTCTTAGTACTATGTACTAAACTGTAATCTCTTTCTCTCTCTCTCTACATGTATAAACATCTCTCTATATTTAATTTCTAAGCCTCACCAACCCTACAAGGTAGTTGAGATTATCTCTATTTTAGATATGAGGAAATTGAGGTCCAAAAATGTGAATTACCTTGCCCAAGGTTTTACCTAGTGATTCCTGACCTCATGTTCTTTCCTCTGCTCTGTGCCAGCTCAAGGGTCAGACATGGGGTAAATGGGAATCAGTGGCCCAGTCTTCACCCAAAGGGAGTCCACCATCTGGTTAGTACCAAGTTCCCCGCAAAGAACCAGACACGGTGAACTTTGGATCACAGAGTGATTACAGGTGTGCTCAGCAGGGACTCTGGAAGAGGCTGGCTTTAAGAGCAACATGCTGCTTGTGGGGTTTTGGGCAATATTTAATCCTTTTGACTCTGCTTCCTTATGTTTGAACTGGGATCACACCTTCCTGGTGGGTATGTTGAAAACATGGAAAGATACGTATATGTATATGTGTATGTGTGTGTGTGTGTGTGTGTGTGTGTGTGTGTGTGTTGCCCATAATGTGGCAAGAGCTTAAAAAGGGGGAACTGCCATTATAACTGTCCGTTGCTCCTGTGTTTTCATAATCGGGTCACACAAGCTCTATTTAACTTTCAAGAACACATCCAGAATCTTCCCTTCCTCTATTCTAAATGCATCATCTCTCATGAGGTGCTAAACTCACATGGCTCCCAGCAGCTATAAAAGGTCTTTCTGTCATTGGAGGAAAATGCTATGCCCCACATAGAAATGCCACTGAGACGCCAGCCTTTCCAAGCTGTTGATTTCTTCTTGGCTTGTTTTTATAGGTGTTTGTGGAAATACCTCAAGCGAGGAGAAGAATAGCATGGCCAACTTTGGGGTCTTCTCTACAGACAGCCTGAGCAACGGGCACCTAGGAAGTTTTTCATCACACACACAAGACCAGGAAAGAAATATTGAAGAACTGGAAATGGCTCGGACTCAGAGCTTAATGCCCAGGCTGAGGCCTCAGCTGTCTGCTCTGCCATTTAAGGTAATCATTCCCTTGCTTCACTCTCTAGAATCCGGAGGAAAGAGAACAGGCTGTGGAGCCCAACAGCCTTGGCTCCAAAGTCCCTCTTTGTTCTCTATTTGCCACATCAGGAAATAAATACTTACAGTGCATGGTTGTTGAGAAGAATATAAAGCGGAAAAGGCAAACCTTCTAGTGCAGTGCCAGGGCTCAGCGTTTGAGGTTTCAGTGTCCTCGGTCACTGATTTTAACTGTGACTGGTAATAACTGGCTTCCGCCAAGGGCAATGCGTGGACAATCAGACATCTTGTATTCTTGGTCTCTAGTTAGTCCTCAAGCTGCAACTCATTGCCTTTGCTCTTGACAACACACCAAGGAGGAAGAAGACAAAGGCCAGCTTTGGCATGCAGAGAACTGTCTGCTTTAGTCCCAGGGCCGCCAGACTCCAGCTGTGTTTCCTTAGACACGGGATGGAAAGGTCTCCTTTTGCCCCTCCAGACCTCCGTTTTTCTCTGGGCCCCGCGGAGCTGACATTCACAGACTGTGTCAGCCCTCTGCCTTCTGGTTGGCTCTGCCCAGAAACCCTGTGTCTAGGAAAAGAGAGTTGTTTTCCTTTATCTCACACTACTACCCCACTCACAACACTCTGACACCAGTTGGGTGGGTTTTCCACATCAAGCAATTCTGACACTAACAGACTGGAATTAGCACCAGATCCCACAGGTGAAGGACCCATCCCTCAAGACAGCCTCCACTCCAGATGACAATGAAGTTGTTGGTCCCCAGGTTACCCACACTTCTGTCTGACTTGGCTGCAAATTGGAGGTCCCCATGACCCCCTCCTTGGGTTTGTTAATTTCCTAGAGCAGCTCACAGAATCCAGGAAAACAGTTTGCTTGCTATCGCTGATTTACTATAAAGGATGTTTTAAAGGTACAAGGGAACAGAGAGATGAAGAGATGCATAGGGTGAGGTCTAGAAGGGTCCTGAGGGCAGGATCATCTGCCCCTGTGGAGTTAGGGTGTGCCGTACTCCCTGCATAGATGTGTTTATGAACCTGGAAACTACGAATCCCATACTTTTGAAATTTTTATGGAGGCTTCAGCACGCAGGCATGGTGGATCATTAGCTCAATCTGTAGCCCCTCTTGCCTCCCCAGAGGATGGGAGGTTGAGTGGAGTGGAAAGTTTCAAGCTTCTAATCATGGCTTGGTTTTCTGGTGACCAGCCCCCATCCTGAAGCTATGCAGGAACCAGAGTTCCCTCTTTAGAACAAAAGACATTCTTATAACCCAGAAAATTTCAAGGAATTTGAGAGCTCTGTGTCAGGAGCTGAGGTCAAAGACCAAATATTAGAACAAAAGATGCTCCTAGTCTCCTGTCACTTAGGAAATTTTTTCTTTTTTTTGAATTTAGACATCCCTGTATTTTATTTTTTTATCACTTATTGTGATATAATTGACATATATGTGTGTGTCTATACATATGTACATATGTATAGACACACACATGCATATATAGCAAAATGATTACCACAACAAGGTTAGTTAGCAGGTCCATCCCCTCACAGAGTTAAAATTGTGTGTGTGTGTGTCGAGAGTGTTTTGGATATACTCTCTTAGCAACTTGCAAATATACAAGACAGTATTTCTAACTGTAGTAACCATGCAGTACGTTACATACCCAGAAATTATTTACCTTATAACTGGAAATTTGTACCCTTTGACACCTTCACCCATTCTCCCCACCGCCCACCCCTCACCCTCACCCTGGCAACTACCAATCCACTACTCTGCTTCTGAGTTTGTTTTTTTAGATTCCACGTATATCACTTAGGAAATTACAAGGGTTGAAGGAGCTCTGTGCCAGGAATGGGGGGCAGAGACCACTATATAGGTTTTCTCTTATTTCACAGTCCAGTGGGAGCCTGCAGCTGGGGGATGAGTGAGTACTGGCTTGTCACTCTCTGCCTGTGCTCAGGTCGGCTGTGACCCTCTGCTGAAGAACACAGCTCCTGTTAGGTGCCCTTTGCCCCAGAGCTCTTTACCACTCACTCAGTTCCATCAGCCATCCCCCCTCTCACTCCTCAGGCTCAGGGAAGGTAAGAGCACCTGCAGTTTCTAGCCCTGGGGTGCTTAGCTCTCCTAATCGGTTTCTTTAACTGCTTGCCCACACCTTTGAAAGCAGGCCTTGTGTCAGCTCTCCTCCATCACCCAGGATGGAGATGTACACCTTTTCTTCCTTGCTGGGACTCTGGTTGAAAGGGGCAAGTTACCCCACCTCTCTCAACCTCATTTTTCTCTCTTATGAGAGAAGCAGTGATGTCTGGGCACAGAGCTGTGGAGACAAAAGTGCCAAGGTTCTGGCTGGCAGTAGGGCTCCATGTAGGCTAGATCCTTCCTCACTGGCCATGGTGCTCACCTGGATGGTGTATCCCATGAAGAGCTGGATGGGAAGTCGGCAAAAGAATAATAGTAACAGTGGACACTTACTGAGTGATTGACCATGTGTCAGGCAAGGTCCTGAGCACTTGGATGTGTTACATCACGCAAGCTTCATTACAAGCCTGTGAGATAATTACTATCATCAACACTTTTTATCAGTGGGGTCCCCGAGGCACAGAGAGACAGGAACGTGCCCGTGGTGTCTCAGGGAGTACATGGCAGAGCTGGGATGCGAATCATAGGAGTGGGATTCCAGAGCAGAAACCTTCCCCACAAGCCACACTTCAGAAGGCCCCCTCTCACAGGAAGCAGGGCCGAGAGGGCTTCCAGTTGGGGCCTCTGGGGCTGCACCTGCGAGCTGGTTTGTGGTGGGCAGTTGAGGGGAGCAATGGTGCACCAAGGCCGCAGCTGACCACGGCACAGACTGCAGAACTTGTGCCATCCGGGCTCTCTGGGTCACGTGGCCAGCTCTGTGGGTAGGTAACCTTTTGTGGCCTAGGTGAGTTACACCCTCTCACTTTGGACCTCGACCTCAGTGGTTGCTTTACTCTTTGAATTTTAAAATTTAGATAAAACCCCTTGCCAGACCACGGGATATGGAGCGTCTCTGAAACAACTGGGGTTTCATCTGTTTCTATACCAAATCTCTTTGGAACCTCTTCTGTTGACTCATTTTTTTTTTTTTTTTAGCTTACTTCAGCCTGTTTATTTTCCGTCTATTAATTGTATTTTCTGATGTGGTGGACCGGGCAGCCGCTAAGCAGCTTAGCCAAGGGGACAGATAGGACAAAAGGCTGGGAGTATCTGTGGCCCCATCTTCTCGGCACAGTTCATTGAAAGACCCTTCCCCATGAGAAGTAGTTCAATACGGGCAGGTCTGTCTTATCACTGTCATCTCCCCAACTATCGCAGTACCTGACCCATAGCAGGTGCTTAATTAATCTTGTAGCATGACTGGACGGATGAATCAACATGACATGCATGTCACAGCACCAAGCAAAATGCCTGGCATGAGGTAGAAAATACTCTCTTCTGTCTTTCCCTCAAGCATTCAACCACTGTAAAGTAGAGACCCAGTACAGCTACTCTTGCTAGAGATGATTGAAGGTCCTCCTGAGGTTTTCTTCTGCTCCAGAAGCTGCTGTGTATCTGGTATCCAGCATGCCTTCACTTGATTGGTGTCATGTGTGAAGCTACCAGGAAGTGTCTAGATGACTTCAGTTCTCATAACAATATTTGCATCATGAGTAGAAACAGGAGGGAATCTATTGAGACCCTGTTATGTGCTGGGCATCATTCGTACTCACTGTTAGAAGGTGATCTCTCATTGCAGTTCCGTGGATTGGGAAACAAGTCTGGAGAGACCAAGAGATAGGTGCAAGGTCATACAGGGAGGAACTGATTAAGCTGAGAGTGAATCCCCTGTTGGCCCAGCCCTGAAACTTGTGATTTTTTTTGATGTGCAGTGCTGCTGGCTCCTGAGAGCAGGCGAGAGCTAAGAGGTGCCATCTGCTTAGGCAGGGCCAGCGCCTTCACTTCTTCTTTCTTTTTGTGTGTTCATTTGTGGCAGGGTACTCGTTCTTCGTGCCCTCTATCACCTTCAGAAAACAATGCCAGTGAAATCTACTTTGTGGAGCTGGTTAAAGAAGATGGGACACTTGGATTCAGCGTGACTGTAAGAATTCTTAGGAGAGCTTAGAAAGTAAACAGTTGAAAGATGTTCACCTGGAGTCTTGGTGGGCATTGCACTCATATGCCAACCTCTGATAACCCAGTGCTCACTGGGTACAAGCAGCACGTCAGAAGTGATGAACCAAGAAAGTCTCTGGGGGCCTCAGTGAGGGATGGGAGTTCAAAGTGAAACTGGGAGACCAATGGCAAACTTGGGAAGAGCAGACACTCCAAGCAGTGTGGGTGGAATTATGGTTATACTGGACAGTAAGGAGAGGGTAGCATTGTAGAGCTTCAGGGACACAAGCCAAAGGTGCATGGGGTGGTCCCTGGTCGTCAGGTTGGTAAGACCTCTATTCAGGACAGACACTTTGCATTTGGTTTCTGAGCTCCATCTGGCAGACCCGGGAGGAGGGAGGATAAAAATTGTACAAGAATGATATTATATAATCCCACTGATGTAAAAATTTATATATATGTGTGTATACATACATGGAAAAGTTAGAAGTAAAAGATAAAGTTAGATCTTTAGTGACCTGTAAGGATGTTCATAATCTATTGTTAAGTTAAAAAAAAAAAGTTGCAAAATACTGTGTGGTTGAATTCTGCTTTTGTATCCACAAACCAACACATAAGGATACAGAATATGCCAGGCACCAGCCTTTGGGCCCATCGCTGTATCCACCTTTGCTGGTCACTGCTTATGGAGAGACGATGTGGTACATTGATGTGACTCATTTCTGAGCACCTGCCATTGGCCAGTGCTGGGCTGGATATGACACAGCTCCCTCACACGGCTCATATCGTTATACTTCTTGTGAGCACCTAAACTTCTGCTCAGTGGATAATAAAGCCCTAAACAAACAAGTGAATATATAAGATGGTGTCACATGGAGATGAGGTGATGGGATAGAGCAGAAGGCAGATGGGGGCTCTCTGAGTCAGGGAGGTGGGGGAGGCCCCTTCAGGAGGGGACAGATGGGTGGTGAGTTTTTCATTGTGTTTTCCAGGGTGGCATTAACACAAGTGTGCTCTGTGGAGGTATCTACGTGAAATCCATCATTCCCGGAGGGCCAGCAGCCAAGGAAGGGCGGATCCTGCAGGGTGAGGATGGAGTCATGCTGGGCTCTGCGTTCTGTGGTGTGATGAGCCCCGGCGTGGGGGGTGCAGCCTTCAAGCCTTGCCCCACTCGCACTCTGATGCCTTGTGCAAATGATTGCCTCTCCAGGTCATGGTTTCCTTACCTGGAAAAGGAGATGATTTAACCTGACCCACCTACCTGATATGTTAACATGGGGCCCAAATGCTTGGGAAACATAAGGTGATTTAAAAATATGAAATTTTAAATAAACTTGTTGCTGTTTGGCTTTCATGGGAGAAGCCGTGCTCCCCATGAAGGACAGAGCAGGCACTGGTGACCTCCACTTAAGTACCCAGGGAGGACACCAGCAAGCCTCCTCTCTGCCCTTCCTTACGTCCACTGCTCTGAAGGAAGGGGGGGGGGTGGATTTTTACTGTTCTCCAAAATGGCTAGAATTGAGCTAAAAAGGGCACCTACGATCTTACCTATCTCCATTTTCCCTAGAATTCCAGGGTCCCTGGCATCAACCAGGTCTCCCTGACGTTTTTTGAAATAAAAAACATCCTGGAGATATAAATATCACCCCTAAGAGACTTGCAAAAACTTTCAAAAATGGTTTCACAGGAAATCGGGAGAAAGGATAAGGTTGCACTTGTTAGCTGGCTTAACTGCTCTGTGAGCCAAGGATAGATGTTTCTAGACCACTGATCTGTGGAGGTGCTCACAGGGGAGGCTGGCAGGGCCCGGGCGGGGCTCCCCCCAGCTCAGCTCCCTACCCCTCCTTGAGGCTGTGTGGAGGGGCGCTGGGCAGGGGCCTCCCAGAAGAGTCCTTCCTGCAGCCCCCGGAGCTCGGGGACATGACATCTGTCCCCCTCCCAGGTGACCGGCTCTTGCAGGTGGATGGAGTGAGTCTGTGCGGCCTCACCCACAAGCAGGCCGTGCAGTGCCTCAAGGGCTCTGGGCAGGTGAGTGCACCGTTACTGGTTACTGGGGAGCTTTCCTTCCCCCCAGAGCTTTCCTCGACAACATCAGAAGCTGTGGTTGCCTCTGGGTGGGAGTGGGGTAGGCAGGAAACCAACGAGACTTTCTTTTTTGTCTGTTTTTTTCCTTTCACATCTTCCTTTTACCAGTGCTTTTCTTGGAGGTGTGAAAGTCAGGAGGAAGCAGGCAGATGTTCCCAGACAGAGAAACTCACCTCCTCTAAGGAGCCTTGAAAAGTTTACTGTCTCTTGCCTAGATTCTGGAATCAGGCAGTTGGACTGAGCTGACGGAGTGAAGCGACTTCTCCTGCCTGGCTGTGGCCGCCCCCTCACGCCCTCTGCTCCAGCTGTAACTGACCAATGCCTCCGTCTGCTCTCAGGGCCTCTCAGCACTTGCCTTGGCACGTGCTGACACCCACCCTCGCCCAAGTTCATGCCATTCCCATCATCCTGTGTAATTACAGGCTGCACTGTCCTAGGGGTCCTTTTATTACAAAGAGGTAGAAATTCAAGATGCCAAGAGCATTTACCCTTAGGTCCTCATTCTATGCAGTGCCCAGGCAGCATCTGGATGTTACTACACTCTGTCCCATCCTCCGCCTGAGGGTGAGAGCCTTTACTTGCCATGGTGACCTAAGCCACAGAGCTGGGGTCTCCCTCTTGGCAACTGGGCAATCATCAGAGATGCAAAGGGCTCCTAGGAACCCCTCTGGCAAACAGAGGGGTGGAAGGGCCCCCTTTTGCTTCCTTTCCCAAACCATTCTTCTATTTTGTGGTGAGATTTACTTGTCTTGGCGACCTTGGTTGACATATCTTGAGAACAAAGTCATAATTTATTAGTATTCTCTATTCTTCAGAACTTTGCTGACAGACATGCTTAGAGAATGTATTTGGCCAGCATACTGGCAGTGATGACAGGTAGGAACTGTCACTCTGGGGTCACAGGCTTCACTCTGGGGTCACAGGCTTGGTGCTGAATGACCGTTGCTGCAGGAGGATGTTGGCAGGGTCAAGTCCTCCAAGTGGAAGCTTCGAATTTCTCCAAAGCTTCCAGGTGATGTCTAGCCACTGAGTCATGCTCTGGGTAACGGGAGTATACAGTGTGTGGGGAAGAAGAAGGGGAAATTGAACCAAAAAGAAAGGGGGAGGCCAGACTGACATAGGCCTGGGATACTGTGCTGGGGGTTTGGATTTTAGGTGATGGAAAACACTGGAGGTTTTTAATCAAGAGTGTTGCATGTTCAGCTTGTGTCTTATTTCAATCCACGGGTAACCTTGAGGGGAGTGGACTGAAGGAGGAGGAGATAGGGTCCAGGAAGTCAAGTTAGAGGGCGCTTGCCCCAGTCCAGCTGGCCATTGGCAGCAGGAGAGGGAATGGAGGAGAGGGGAGCACTGAGGGAGATGTTTCTGATGGGGAACATGCAAGCCTTGGAAGCCAGATGGGTATTTGGAGGGCAGAAGGGGAGAGCTGGTCCACTGCAAGTGTGGCCCCTGGGAGATTAGTTGAGGGATAGGTCAGTGTTCTGAGAGAGCAAAGGCAAGAGGAGGAATGTTTTAAGCAAAATGAGGAGGGGGAAGTGAGGGTGAGTGAGAGGAAGAAGATGAATTTGACCTTGAATACACTGAAATGGAAGTACATGTGTTACTTCCAGAAGCATTTGTCCAACAGACAGCTGGAAATATGGCTCTGGATCCTAACAAATAAGCTAGATTGGAGATATTGACTTGAGATTCAAATGAAGCAGCTACTGGAGGTATCAGAAAATTACGAAGCATTTGCCGAGTGGAGGGAGAGACTCCTGGTTGCCATATGAGGTGTAAATTGAGTTCGTCCACCCATCCTTCTAGGTTGCAAGACTGGTCTTAGAGAGAAGAGACCCCAGGACTGCACAACAGTGTCCTTCTGCTAATGACAGGATGGGAGATGAATGCATGGCTGTTTCCTTGGCAACAGTCTTGCCTGGAAGGCCTGCGAGCAGTGTCTCAGCGACATATGGTGAGAGGAGAGAGGATTGAGTGTTACTATTGTCATGTCATCCTGTGCTGCTTTTGAATTGTCAACTCCAAAGGGAAAGCAGGAAGGCTCCGTCTGGGCTCTCAAAAGATAGTGAGCAGTGGTGGTCATCATGTGGCCAGCTTTCTGATGCAATGGAAGCCAATCTAATGGAACATGTTTCTAGAAAAAAAATGCATTCTCCCCAAAATGATGACCAGGCATAATTCTGCCCCCAAGCCTTCTGAGGATTTCTGATCAGCTGCTGGAATGTTTGTGTATAAATAAGTATTTGGGGTTGAAATTGGAATGAAAGGATCATGCCTTTTCTGACAAAGGGCCCACGTTTCAGCCAAGACACTTGTAACAAAAATCTGAGGAAAGATGAGGTGGGGGGGGTGGAGAGGAAGGTGCTCAGAAACCTAGCCTCGTTACTAGCATCAAAAAGCAAACCCATGATCAGTTTACAGGGGCATTATTACACATTGTCTGATGGGTTGCCTCTCTGCACTTCCCTGGGATTTTGTTTCCTGCTAGGAAAACATTTATTTCCTTAGTACGTCATGATTTGCAGCTTAGCTACTTGTTAACCCCTTTATAGAGATTTTCCCGAAGGCGTTAAGTCAGGTTGAATGCAAGGTAACCATAGTGAGCAATGGGGTTGGGTGGAGGGGGAAAAGCATGTGCATAAAATAAGTCTGTTTCTTCTTTCATTGCTCCTTGGCTCACTCCAGTGAGGGCCTTTGAGAAATTGAATACAGAATGAGCTAAAGGGGTCAGACGATGGTGATGGTGAAACTGGTCATACGACATACCTGAACCTAACTGCTTCAGACACTTTCATTCTTGCCCCAAATCATAGTTTATAAATCAGTGTTCTGTCCCTCTATTGAATGATTGCCAACTGAGGTGGTGAAAGTAGAGTAGGGGAGGCCCAGAGGCCTCTTTGGCTGCCAGACCATATAAGTTCTTGGGGCTGTATTCATCTTGGGTGCCCAGAAGCAGCTGTTTTGTCTTATGGTCACTACATAGGGCTGAACAAAATGGCAGCTAAAACATTTTCATAGAGTTGGCCATGATTATCACCATGGTCTAATTATGCAAAAATTTTTTTTCAAGTATACTAAAAAATGACTCTGGTTCTAAAAGGGTAATAGGAATATATGTGATTCAAGTTTTACTAAATGATTTGGGCCTATTGTGTACGTCTCTAAGTTATATTTTTACATATAAGCTTTGTTGATTGTCTATAATTGCTCTGTCCAATATGGTAGCCACTTGCCCATGTGGCTATTGAGTACTTGAAGTGTGTCCACTCCAAACTGATAAGATATATACTCGAGTCTTAAAGACTTAGATCATAAGAAGAATGTAAAGTACCTCATTAATAATTTTTTCATCTTGTTACATGTTGAAATGGTAATATTTTAGATATGTTGGGTTAAATAAAATATGATTATGTTTATTTTACCCATTTCCTCTTATTTTTTAAAATGTAGCTATTTGAAAACTTTGACATTATGTGTGTGGTTTGCATATGCAGTTCACATATTTCCATTGGATGACACTGACCTATAACAGGTATAATGGACTCTGTCATAAAAATGAGCAAAATGAAATCTTTAAATGTAAAACAGGAATAATTCATTTACTTGACAATTTGCATTTTGAGGCTGGCCAATTTCATTTGTAATCTACTGAAGGATGGATCTCATTCACATCCCACGATACAGGTCCCAGGTTTGAAGTCAAGCTAAAAAAGAATGCCAGTGGTTTGGGATTCAGTTTCGTGCAGATGGAGAGTGAACGCTGCGGCCATTTCAAGAACGATCTTGTGAGGATTAAGCGGCTCTTCCCGGGGCAGCCGGCAGAGGAGAATGGGGCCATCGCAGCTGGTGACATTATCCTGGCTGTGAACGGAAGGCCCACGGAAGGCCTCGACTTCCAGGTGGGAGACCATGAGGGATGCAGCCCTGTGTGCAGGCTGAGGTCAGCCATGCTCCTTTCAGGGCCACCCACCATGGGGAATGCTCTGGGCTCCCGGAAATCACACGTGGAGCCTGGATTTGGATCATGTAAAGAGAGAAATTGGCAGAACATCCTCATATTAAAATTTCCATCTCAATTCTTAAGTATCTGACCTTGAGTAAGCCTTGCTTCTCATTAGGTTCGTAATGAAACTGAAGATAAAACCCTGGCTTCTGTGCTGGCTAAAGGTCTCCTAACACACACTCCCAGAGGTGGGCATGAGGGCTCAACAGGCTACCTTGGGTCCCTTTCTGCCCTCTTTCCCGTTTCTCTACTAAATTTACAGCTTTGACGTGTAGTGTTGCATTGGTTGTCGTGTGTATGATCAAAAATGTAATAAAAAAGAAAGTAAAAAGTGGACATTTCTTAATCTTATAGCATAAAATCTCAATGAAATATTGTACATATCAGTCAGGGTCCTGGCAGAAATTGGGCCATTTGAGAAAGTTTAATAAAGGTGCGGAGATTGTTGGGAAACTCAAGGGAGAGTATAGAGCCCTGGGGCTGGGAACAGTGGGTGCAGTTATTCACCCTCCCTACCCCCTAAGTCCAAAGGGAGATGGGTAGGAGCAGTTACCAGATCCTAGAGACTGAGTGAGTTGGGTGGATCAGGGATATAGTCATCCTGTGACAACCCCGTGGGGAGGAAGGCAGGAAAGCAAACCTGGACCTCCCTCTCCTCCTCGGCTCTGATCCCTGTTCACCCTCGCATTGGCTGAGCCCAGCAGGAACCCTCTGCAGCCCACGCAGGTCTACCTCCAGGGCACAGAGCAAGGCAGACGAAGGTGGAGAGTGGCTCTAGGTGGGATGGGGAGGGGTGGAGGATCCTCAGAACAGCGTTAGGGTGGGGATACCTCCATCCATCCTGCATCCTTCATCTGACCCAGGATCATCCTCTGAGAACCGCTGCTGGGCCAGCAACTGTACGAGGAACTGAAGACAGAGAGGCGGACAGTTCATACGGTCTGCTCTCAGAGCTCACGGGGGTAGTGGGATAGATAAGAGAAAAATTCTCACTGCGGGAAATAAGTGTCATGAGAGACAAAAGGCCCTGCTCCCGTGCTTGCACCAGGGAACTGGGAAGGAGCCTGTTCTATGGCAGTCCATTGCAGCTGGGGGTACTGAGTAGTATCCAGATCAGTGGTTCCAGGTAGGGGTGAATTTGCCTCTTGGGATATTTGGTGAAGACCAGAGACGTTTATGGTTTTCACAACTAATGGATGCTACTGGCATCTAGTGGGTAGAGACCAGAGATGCTGCTCAACATCCTGCGATGCACAGGACAGCTCTGACAACAGAGTTATCCAGCCTGAAATGCCAATAGTGCTGAGAGGTTGAGAAATCATGGTCTAGATAGGTAATAAGAGCTATTCAGGCAACCTCATGCCCTGGGCTTTGAGCGGGTGGCTTGGAGCAAGAGGTTCAGCATGGTGGGAGCTTAGGAAGTGGGTGCAGGGAGGAGCAGGTGGGAGAGAGAGCAGGGTGAGAGGCAGTGGCAGGTAAGAACAGGTTCTGGGTGCTGTGCTTATGTTGAGTGAGGTGAGCCAGAGAGAGGGTTCAGCAGGAGAAGAACCTGGTTATATGTGTATTTTGGAACGACTGCATGTTAATGATGTGGAGGAAGGGACGTGGGTGACAGTGGAGGAGGCAAGGAGCAGAGAGGAAGTCACTGCAGTTTCACAGGTGAGAGGTTCCGAGGGCCCGAGCTGACCCTGGGCAGAAGCTCAGGGCTGAGGGTCAGGCTTTAGAGATTGGGGTAGTGGCATCTACGTGACCGGTGGCCCCTGAGGTGGGGGTGGGTAGAGAGGGAAAGGAGGTTGAGATGGGAAGAGTCATTTGCTTGATTCACTCTCTCGCTGAGGAAAAGGCATCAGTATTGGCAGATGCTGCCATCAAAAGGCCCCAAGCAGACCTTGGCCATTTCCAGCTCAGCATCGGCGCATCATCTTTGTGGGAACCGCAGGCCAGTGGCCTTGGATCCATGCATTTTGGGAAGTCAGCGGTGTCCTCCAAAGTTCTCTGGAGCCAAGAAACAGATCAAGGTTGGGGGGGCGGGGCCCGGGAGATAGTGGAGAGCACAGAGGAGGACACTCCACAGCCCTACAGGTAACCATGGATTTTGGTTTCTGATAGGAGGTGCTGCATTTACTGCGCGGAGCCTCACAGGAAGTCACGCTCCTGCTTTGCCGACCGCTGCCAGGTGTGCTGCCTGAGATGGATCAGGGCTGGCAGGTAAGGGGCAGTGCCCTGTGCTCTCCCCACATGCCTCAGGTTCATACACTCCTTTTCTTGTCTGGTGGGTCCTGAGAAGCCCACCTTTGCTTTTGGTAGTGTTCAATGCCATCTACTTTCATTGGGGCAGGAAAGTAGCTGGCCCCCAAACCTCAATTAGTCTGTGACAAGTTCATGAGGTCCTACCTCTGCCTTCCCCTTCCTCTCCCTGCTTCTGCCTCTCCCAATATTTGGCTCTTCCTGTAGATGGTTACATGTTTAGATCTTGGCTGTGAAACTTCTAGAGCCAGGTTCTCTGGCAGTCCAAGCACCAGAGAGGGGAAACCAGGAGCAACGGGAGTAGATAGAAAACCAAATGAAGGGAAGGTAAGAATTTCCATTCTGAGGAATGAAATGGAGAGAAAAAAAAGAAGGATATATGTCCACCCTTCTAAAACATGAATTAGGCATGTATGGTCTAGTGCAAAGAAGGGAAGCATTGGAATCAGGACAGTTCAGAATTCTTACATTGATGCCTGTATTAGGTTCTCCAGAGAAATAGAACCAATAGGATATGTGTGTGTGTGTTTGTGTGTGTGTGTGTGTGTGTGTGTGTGTGTGTATAGAGAGAGAGAGAGAGACAGAGACAGAGACAGAGAGAGATTTTAAGGAATTGGCTCACGTGATCATGCTGCCTGGCCAGTCTAAATTCTGCAGAGCAGGCTGGCTGGCTGGAAACCCAGTGGGGAGCTGGTGTTGCAGGGTGAATCCTAAGGCAGTCTGGAGGCAGGATTCATTCTTTCTTGGGGAGCTCAGTCTTTTTTCTCTTAAGGTCTTCAACTGATTGAACGAAGCTCACCAACATTACAGAAGGTGATTTGCTTCACTCAAAGTCTACTGATTTACATGCTACTCTCATCTAAAAAATACCTTTACAGAAACATCTAGATTCGTGTTTGACCAAATATCTGGGTACTGTGGCCTAGCCAAGTTGACACATAACGTTAACCATCACAATGCCACCTGTTGAGTCCTTGGGCACAGACTCTGCGGTAGAGATTGGAGTGCAGGAGGTTTATGGGGCCGGCTCTTTGGAACACCCTTGTGAGGGCAAGAGAAGCAGGGCTGGGCGGAAGGGGAAGTAAATGTGTTGCAGCTGCAGCAGGGGCCTTGGCTGACCTCACAGGGAACTCTGAAGCTGGGATGGCCCCACAGAGATGTCCCGAATTGGGACAAAAGAGCCTGTACCTTTGCTCTCTGCATCAACCAGCACTGGGGTAAGAGCTGCCCCAAGGGAGGGGGCCTAACTTTGGCCGAGGCAGTCCCCTTGAGCTGAGCACAATTCCTGGGGAGGGGATAGCTGTAAGCTGCCAGCAGCCAGCCGTCCTGGCAGCTGGGGGCTGATGGCCTCAGTTGTGGAGAGCCATCTGTGTGAGCACCCTGGAATCATCTGCACCTGCTCTGTTTGCTGCAAGGACCTTGGGCACTTGCCTGACTTCTCTAGGTCTCATGATTCCTCATCTGAGACGTGGATAAGATGAGGATAAAATCAATCACTTATCATCACTGAGGGTGACAGTCACTAGAGACAGCACAGGGACTTGGTGACCCAGATCCTCTTGATGCTTGGACTCCAAGAGGTCATTTGATACCAACTTTGGTGAGAAAAGAGCTATGGGAAGGAAATATGAAAGTTTCCAGTTGCCAGTTTGGAAAAGAAGGTAGATGACAGCAATTGTGTTAAGCAAATGAACAGGGCAGGGGAGGGTCAAGCTTCATACACACAAAGATCAGGCCAAGGGGCCAGTGTTTTTGTGAGATATCTGGTAATGCCAGGGAAAGAGTTGTCCTTCTGTCCTGGAGAAGAGCTCCCCCAAGGAGAGCCCAGATGCATCTAGTGGGAAGGGCTTGGGGTGAGGAATGGTGGGCATGCTTCCTCTCTCCTTATACCTGAGGACCAAGTGCAAGAAGAATTTTTATTCATTCACGTGGCTCCAGAGGTCAGATTGAAGACCAAGGAAGAGAGTATTTAGTTCAGAACTAGAGTAAAGTAGTTATGAGAAGGAGGCGGCTGTGCAAACATCTGGAATAAGGTCATTCCAGGCAGAAGGAATAGCAAGTGCAAAGGCTCTGAGACAGGAATGACCTGGAGGTTTGAAGGACACAAAGATAATGGTTGTGCCTGGGCCGTAGCTAATGAAGGGGAGTGTGGAATGGGAGGAGTTGTAGAGGGATTCAGGGACTGCACCCTGTGTGACCTTGTAGGTCGTGGTAATGTGCTGATTCCATCCTGGCTGCAACAGGAAGCCACTGGGTTGGGAGGGGTGGGAGGGTGAAGGGTGAAGCAGGAATGTGGCCTCATCTGGTCTGTACTTTAGAGAGGTCACTTAGGTTGCTGGTGGAGATGGAGTGGAGCAGGTAAGTTGGCAGCGATTCAGGTGAGATATTGTGGCTTAGACTCAGGTTGTAGCCAAATAGCTGGTAAGTGGTCAGATTTGGGATGTGACTGGGAGGTAGAGCCCATGGGATGACTTTTGGATTAGATATGGGTGTGAGGACAGAGAGTAGAGTTTGGCTTGATCAACTTGGATGAATGGTGACACCACTTACCATGATAGGATGTGCTTGGAGGGAGCAATTTAAAGTACATGGGGGAGAAGAAGTAGCTCTTGATACTGTGTAAACTGAAATGTTTGTGGAGCATTCAATGGAGATGTCTGTTAGGTAGTTGTTTGTGGAGAACTGGTGTGAGGTCAGGGCTGGAAAAAGCGAATTTGGAATTGTCAGCAAATAATGCCACTGAAAGCCATAAACTGGATGAGATCACTGTGGGAAGGAGTACAGAAAAAGTCAAGAAGAGGGCTGAGAAGTGAGCCATATGACACCCCAACACTGAGCGGTCTGGTCCAAAGAAATGAGACAGCACATGAGACTGAGAAGGGGCCTGGGAAGTGGTCCAGGTAAGGGCGGAGTTCAGGGTAAACTCAACATTTATGTAGAATAAATTCATAAGGGACATTCTCAAGAAGGAGGAGGGACCCGTTATGCTGAATGTTGCTGAGAGTTAGAGTGAGATGAGGACAGAGAATTATCCTTTGGCTTTAGAAAGATGTAGGTCACTAGAGGTCCTAATCAGAGCTCTTTCAGTGGAATGATGGAGACAGAAGCCTGGTTGGAGTGGGTACAGAGGAGAAAGAGGGGACACAGAAATAGTGAGTACAGACACTCATTTGAAGAACAGAGAAAAGGGGTGGTTTGTTACCAACTTTGGTACCAAAGCAATATTTAGATTTTGCTCAGTGTGCACTGTGGATCCAGTAATCCTTAGCATTTCTTTCAATAGACACCTGTGCTCTCAGCAGACAAAGAATTCACCAGGGCAACATGCACTGACTCAGAGCAGAGCCCGAGCCTGGATCAAGAGGACAGCCAGAGGGACAGTGCCTCTGCAGATGCAGGGGAAGGCCTGGGTCTCAGGCCAGAGTCTTTCCAACAGGCCACCAGAGAGGCGCAATGGGACCAAGACACAGAGAGACCCTGGGCCACTTCCTTGACTCGTCCTCGGGATTCCTACCCTCATTTATTGAGACTTCACCAAGAAATGGATGCATCAACATTGGCTACCTCTTTGGAAAACGATATGAGGCAAAACTGCTATTCAGTTTGTGATATCAGGAGACTTGAAAGGTAAGGATCACCCCTTTGCAGACATATTATAAATTGTATGCATGTCATTGCTAGAAATTACAATCAAGAAATTAATAACTATGCTCAGATGCTTGCTGGGCCAGGACTGTTCTGGGCATTGTAGGGGAGGAAGAGACAAGAGAAGCATGCAATCTGGAGCTGCTGTAACCACAATTTGTGAGCTTTTGGGAGAGCAAACCCCACCCAGAGGTCCTCCAGTACCCTTGGAGACTTACAGATGGCAGGCCTTGGGGTTTCTTCCCCACATACAAACCTTTGTCCTGCATCCCTCATGACCTCTTGAAGCACCATGGTAAGAAAGAGGTTCCCTTGTGTACATCATTTCTATTGCTAATATAATGCTTTATAATCAACACCAGCTTAAGAAAGAAAAACAAATCTACATCTTCAAAACCAGACTGAAACATTCATTTTAATAGCCATTTGTTTTTTAACATAGTCTGCATTTTTGTGCTCATCCATCCCTGAGTATTTCCACTTCTCAGTCCTGTTCTGATGGAAAACAAACTCTTTCATTCAGTTTGATGAGTATTTTTACACATACCCAGGGTACTTGGAAACCTGTTAGGAGCAGAGAGAGGGGTACAAATACTGAGAGAGGGTGAGACATTGCTCCTAGGAATGTGCTAACTAGATGCATGGGCACAAAGCAGACAAACAATGGGGAACAATGGTTTGTGTTTGACACTGTATAAACCCACTGATATTAAATAGCTCTTAATTGTTGGTCATCCTAGAAGATGATTGACAAGGGCAAATCTACAGGGACTAGTAGGTGACATGAACTATGAAGCGGCTGGGGTAATGCAATTAGGCAGGGTGAGATCCGTGACAGACAGGAGCCAGGCATATGTTTCCTAGAAGCATCCAGATACAATTTTTAAAGTATACTGTATTGTGCCAACCAAACAAAATCCAGCTACTCTGCAGAGTAGAACAGAGTGGGCAAGCACGTTCATCAGTGGTATTCATTTTCATTGTTTGAAAATGCATAAGCACGAGTGTATGTATAGTTCCTTACATTTGCATTCTAGGCAGTAATTGATATACTTGATCAAATGATAAAGGAAATAACCTACAGAGATTTATCCAAGGACAACTATTCATATGATCTTGTAGGAAATATAAAAGGAGCTGTACTTCCCTGTAGACATGGGGCCACTCTTGGATTTTTAAAGGTTTTACTGATAGATAGTTTGGGGTGATGGACTGGATTATAAAGTGACTCTAGGATTAGGTACAAGCCTGGAGTTTGACTTGCCATGTGCCTTTAATATAATATAATTATTACTTATTAATAATAGTATTTAAACTAATTATTACTGTAGGTTGTCACTGTCTCATTCATGGACTCACAGAAATTCAGGGTTGTTCCATATAAAAATGGTCTCATCTAACTTCATATCCCGTGCTGGAATCTGCTCTGTGACATCCCTGAAGTAGAGGGCCTGCTTTTGCTTGAATATCTCCAGGGAGGCAGAAGTTGCTGCCTATTGAGGTGGCCCATTTTATCATCGTGTAGCTGTTGATCAGAAAGTTCTTCCTTATACTGACGTGAAAATTGCCTTTCTCTATCTTCTACTCATAAATCCTGGTATGTTTTCCTCCTATGTTTTTGTCATTTCTTTTTTAAAAAAATAAGAAACATCACATCATTTTATATTTCTGAATCAAATTAAATTTGGCTTAGCATTCCTACTTGCAAGGGTAACCAGATGTCCAAAATCTGCCATCCTCACAGGGGGCTGCCCCTTCCTAGAATTATACTAAGAGCTTCTTCAGAACATTCTGGTGGAGCCCCAGATCATCATTCCGTCTTGGTTGTTGCCCCATGCTTGCTGCCCAGGCCATGTGGTCCATGGAGTTACAGGGTGGCAGCCTTGCTATTCTCTGCCCTGACTCCCTCCATCACCAACTCCTCCCCCTTGTACTTACCTCCCACAGCCCTGGTGATGGCAGCGCTCTGCCTCTTCACATTTCCTTTTACTGTGTTTCACTTGTACTGCGTTTTCTCTCTTCCATTCAGGAACCTTTCTTTCTCTACAAAGGAAGGACTCAAGCCATATTAGTTTCTCCTCCAATGGGACCTTAGCTTGCACTTAAAGCACATATAGTTAGTGACTGCCCCCTACAGGAGGAAAAGCATGGCACAGGCTCAGCAATCCCTGGACACAGTTCCCCCAGCTCCTGGGTAGGGTCAGAATTACGATTCCAAAGTGGGTTTGTGGTTCTTTGTGGATCTCCCTTGAATATCCACAGCTCAGTTCTGAGGTGGCTGCCCCAGGTAACTGCCTCTTGTTTCTGGCATCCCTGAGTGAAGTTTTCTTTCTGCAGTTTAGATCAAAAAGAGTACTGACTTCTTGATCATATAGCCCTGGTTTCAGCTCTACCACTTACTAGTGTGTCTGGAGAGTTGTCTTTCCTGAGCCTGAGGCTTCTCAAATGTAAATGAAGACCGTGACAACTCCACAGGGTGCTGTGCCCTTCAAAAGAAATAACACATGCAGAGCACTAGTCCAGAGCCTGGCACGCACGCAGCACGAACTCAAGACAGTTTTCCTTCCCTTTCCTGAGCCATTTTCAGCTAAAAAACAAGTCGCAATCAATTAAAATTCCCAGCAAACTGCCAGATCTTACCATCTACCAGGTGGTTACTTCCTATAGTCTAGTGGCTGCCAGCACCCCAGCAAACCCAGAGTGTTCACGGAGAAGACGAAGTTTTACTCTTCTTTCCCTGTTCTCTTCTTTTACCACACTGTACACATACTACTACCATACAGTAGTAGATCTTTGTAAAACATGTAATAAAGCAGTACAGTACATTTTCATAGAGGAACACTGGAATTGTGTATCTTCCAGAGAGAGGACTTGGTACTTGGCTGGAGTTGCATCTTATGCAAGGTTAGTTTCTAAAGTAGGGCATAAGGTAAAATCATATCAAGTCACATTACCGTGAACATCACTTTGGGAGATGTGATGTTTTTCTCCCTTGGTGTGGGAAGAGATTACTTTTTCTTTGGTTGAGCCTCAGATGAAGTCTGGTGACTTGCATTTATGGGCCATGCTGACTGCAAAATGCTTATCTTTAAATGCTAGCCTCATAGGAATGAAGGGATGGCAGATTCAAGTTTCCCACTCACATTCAATTCAGGGCTTAAACTCATTGAGTGAGAAGTTGGTTGTTGCAGAGTGTTTAAGGTTATTTCTCTTCCCTTCCCTTCCTTCCTTCCTTTATCTCTGTCTCTGTCTCTCTCCCCTAGCATATATACTTATATTCCTGTAATTAAAATGCATCTATTTTCAGCAAGTATCATTTAGAGAAAGTGAGGATATAAGTCTTCATGGTTATTTAAGAATGCAAAATGAAACCAGGTCCTTGAAATGAACCTAAAGTTACTGTATACGTTCTGGGGAGGGCAGGATTCCTGGAATAGCAAAGGATGATTAAGAGATTAAGGGTCTAACTCAACTGCAGCTGCCATGCCAGGTGTGACCTCAGAGTAGCTGGCCAAGGGTTGAATGAGCTGCTAGGTGAGCAGGGCTGTCGGTCAAACGGGAGGACACAGGGGACCCCTGTGAAGGCCTGCTCTGCAGCCAGAGTGTGACTGAGAGGAGTGAGTGGGGCAGGTGCCTGGCCAGGAGCGGCAGTGGTCTAACCCAACAGAGCAGAGCCCATGGCAGGCTGGGGCTGGGCGCTGCCTTCAGCTGGGTTCTCTCTGCAAGCTGACAGGCTCCCTGGGGATACCCCCATACACACCCACTCTCATGACTCGTAAATACTGAACTCCAGCTCAGGATTATCAACTGAACTTCACCCCCAGCGATCCACTGAACATCTCTACTTGATGTCTTAGAAACACTGCAAACACAACCCCCCAGATGTTAAACTTGGCACCGTCAGGAACTCCCAGTGGCACTCACCAGGCTAATGGGGATGTGGGGCGGGCCTGGTGCTGGAGAGGTGGGGAAGGCTGAGCCTCACATGAAGAGACACAAAACCCGACCTTGTTGTGAGTTTACCCGCAGTAAATAGGGCAATTACAACACCCGGTATTTCAGGCCTGAAATGCCGTCTACTCATTTGACTTGTCTTCCTGAAAGGTGAATGTGATTTTGGTGGCTCAGGTTTCTAAGGAATAGCCCTCCTGGGACATTGGGCATGGTGTCTTCCACTCTCAGTAAATACCCTATAGCAATCAGAGGCTTCACGATGATTTCACTGACCTCAGAGCTGAACCGGGATTCCTTTCCTTAAAAGCAGTCGCTGAAGAATTGCAGGATCTGGTGGGAGGCCTGGTGCCAGGGCCCTGCCAGCTTGTGTGGAGGAGGCAGCTGGGCACACCTGAGGAGACCCAGGTGGGGTCTCCAGATTCTCCTCTAAGTACCATCTGTCTACAGGAGGCTCCTTTTGTCAGACAGCTTGGGAGGGAGAGAATGAGGGCAGGGAGGAGCTGAGGTCATAAAATGTACCCGGGGGTAAACAGAGAGCTCGGGGCACTCTGATCCCTTCAGGTTCTGGATGGAGCCCTGCTGCATTACCCCCAGGTCCCGAGCTGGCCTTGAGCCCTGGGGGAAGGACTCTGACTCTCTACCTGACGTGTCCACATGCCAAAACATCTTATCAAATTCTCCAAATCTCCAAGTCTCACCCCTTCCGGGAAATAGGCTCTGCCTGGTGGGCTCTCTCGGGCCTTTCTGGACCTCTTCTTGCCTCACTTCCTTTTCCCCGTGCCCACAAGCAAACTCCAGGTCAGAGCTCCAAGAGCAGCCTGGTGGCCTGTGTGGAAGGGTGGATGGAAAGGCAGTTATTCTCCCTGAGATAATGGCCAAGATGTCACCCTGGAGACCACTGAGCCCCCTCTGGACACCCAACGGCCTTGCCTCTTGCCTCTCAGGCTGATGGCCTCCCTGGGTCTCTCTCCGGGCAGGGCCAGTAGCTGGAGCCCCAAATCCAACCTGGAGAGCAAGGAGCTTATTACAAAGGTTGGAGGAGCACGGCAGTGGGAGGTGAGGCGTGGACAGCCAGGCGCTGCAGTGTTGCCACCTGCTTCTCCGCAGCGAGGGAAGGAGAGGGTTGCTGCTGGGGGCGGGGGAGCAGCAGCAGGGTGGGCCTGGGCACCAGCTGGATTTCCTGTCCTTTGACAAAACTTCCATGGTATTCCCTCCCTATGTTTATAAGAAAACACATTTTCTGCACAATTTGGTCAAATACTTTAAGGTGTTAAATCAATTTTTCCTTAAAGAGCTTAGCAATTTTAAGAGATTGTTTTCTTAAAGTGTATGTTCCTCTTTAGTCCTTATGAATATGGTCTTCTTTTTAAACACATGTGCGTGTATACTTACAGGAAATGCCCATTTACATGAACTCTGTATCTCTCATGAGCAGAAATGATGTCTCTTTGACAGCAAAACTCAGGTTGGGACCAACACTGCAGCCCTACTGGGGAGGAGGGCCAGCTACATGGGTGTTTGGGGGCTTGTAGCTATAAGGAGGTGCCAGTGCTGATTTTAAGGGAAAGAGGTATTGCAGGAAAGGGGAAGGGAGGGCAGGGGCACTGACAAAGCCAACCCATTGATTTGGGGACGGGGAAGGAGGCTGATAAACAAGGATCCATGTATTTGGTACAAAGCTCAACCTATGTGCATTTCTTTTAGATTCTCCTACTCATCTTCTCTAACCAGACTCTCGACAGATATTTTCTGAGTACCCTGTCTGCATGTTGGAAGCACTGTGCCCAATGCTCTGTCATCTTCATGGACTGCTCTTTCTAATCAAAAACGTGTGTGGTGACTTTCGGCAGCCCCTGGAAGGCTTATTCTTTCCCCGTTGCTTCTGCGTCTTCGTTGCCAACCAATGAGCTTCACCGTTCATCTGCTTCCTATGTCACACAGGGACTAAATGTCACTCCAGCTGGCTGCCTCTCCAAATAGGCACTGTTTCAGTGCTCTGAAAAGGACCTGATATTTGGGCAGAGTGCTTTGAAGGTCACCTGCTTGAGTTGTTCCCAGCCTCTTGCTTTGGCCCTTTCCATCTAATTCCTCTGTCAAAATAGCAAACGTAATCATAGTAGTAATCATGACATCGTCCATTGACTGAGAGCTTACCCTGTACCAGGAGCCATGGGTGGGTGTATCAGAATTATTTAATGTAAGCATCCCAATGCTCCTATAAGTTTCTTAACCTTCCCATTTTTCAGATGAAAAAACTGAGGTTCTAGAGAAGTTAATAAACTTGCCTGAGGTCTGATTATCTTCCCATAGGAAGCGTCAGTTCTAAAACTGGGTCATAGCTCTGCTTTTGATCCATGTCCTCTGGCAAGTTCCCCCATTGTCTTCTGGACTCGGTAAGGAGCTCCCCCTGCTCCCATAAGGCTCTGTGCTGCCTCTAACATAGCACTTACTACCTGATTCTAACATTTGTTCACTGCCCGCTCTTCCCATTAAATCAGGGGCTCTTCCAGGTCAAGGGCCATGCCGTATTCACTGTTCACCTCCTGACCCCAGAGCAGTCTCTGGCAAGAACTGTTTCAAGCCTGGCTGGCTTGCCTGTGATGTGTCATGATGAGCATCCTGAAAGCAAGGGAAGGTGGGGAGAGGAATTTCTGATCAATGCTGGAAGACACGTGGGTTTCTGTTTTCTAGTCCTGAATTGTACAGTGATGATGATGAAGGTGACATGTGCCATCTACCTGAAGTCCCTTCTCTCATCTTGGAAGATGAAACATATCCTACTATCAACTCTACATTGGAAGACCAGCTACCCTGTGGAGAATGTTTGAAGGCAGATTCAGGGACCATTCCTTTACTGCAGTTCTGTCCTTGGGGTACTTTCTCAGAGTCTTTGCCTCCAGAAGAGTCCCATGAGAGTGACAGCGAGTGGGAAGAACTTGAGGAGGCTGAGGACCCAGATGATGCCACCCTCAGGTGGGTATCACTCTGTCTGGGTGGAATGAGGCTGGGCTGAGTTCTTCTAGTGGGGCTCAGTGTCTCCACTTTGGCTGGGTGATGGTCTATGCACATCACCATGTTCCCCTTGCAGTCCCTCTTCGGGTCATACCTCATCATGGCACTTTCATGGTACATGTTCCATGGTAACGACCCTATGAGATAGGGTTATTGTCATTCCCATTTTACAGATGACACATTTAGGACTTTCCTAGGGTCATATAGTAAGTGACAGATAAGTAAGTGACAGTCAGAATTCAACCCCAGGTCTCCCACTCCATGGACCCCCTGCTCAGTGCTCTTCTCTGCGGCCTCCTGCATGTGGCTGGGCCCACCATCTCTCCTCGGGCCTCTCTCTTTCGGTGGGTTGCTGGTAACGTTTTGATTCCTACTTTGTCTGCTCCTGACTGCCCTTGGGCTAAATGTATTTCAGAGAAGAGTCTTGGTATCATGTAATGTGGCCCTTCTCAACAGCCCCTGTGCCTCAACACAGTGAGCTCTTTCTTGATCAAGAAAGTCAAACTGTTGACACAAGGTGCTGCCAGAAGCTGGGACTGGGTGACTCCAGAGGCTGGAGTCAGATCAGACTGATGAAGACGTGGGAGGGGTAAGTGTAATAAAAACCGTCAGACTTCAAGTAGAGAGGGTTAAACTCTTGACCAGTTGGTAAACCACCCAGCATTCTGTTAAAGTGCCTACAACATAGATAGTTCCAATATTTGAAAAATGCTCAGTGTTCAAGAAACTTTCAGATAAATACATTTTCAAGACACATCGAAACTTACCAAGGCACTGGCTGTGAAGGTTTAGGTATAATTGAAACACTCTCATTCACTTTCATTTCATTGTGTCCCAGCTACATTTTCATCACAAATGATTGAACTGGACTCTTAAAGGACAGTGGCAGGCAAGCTGATAAGGTGGGTGGATATTTGAAATTCAAATATGACGAAAGGGCTGGTTCTTATCTGAAATAGGAAGCAACACATTGGTAGAGGAGATGACATGGAGGCTTTGAAGACCCTGTATGCCATTTATGGGGAAGTCAGACACTCTGACAACTTTGGGAATGATGCATTACAGATTCACGAAAGTGTGCAGCAAGCAGGGAGCAGCTTATATGTGGAGGGCAATCTTCCCAGAGGGGGCTCCTCAGGGCTGGGGAGCTAAAAGAAGATAGGGTGAGCAAAGCTTTGGGGATCCACAGGGCAGTAATTAAGGCCTATAAATGTTAGTACTTATGAAATGTCCCAGGAGATCTGCAGTGCCGTGGTGGGAGGCGGCAGAGAGCAGGGCTCCAAGCCAGACTTCGCCACTCACTAGCTAAATGACAAGCAGCAAGTGACTTTTAAACCATCTAAGACTCAGCTAACTGACTGCCAAGTGGAGATAACGAAATCCATCTCATGCTGTTCCTGGGAGGGTTAGACGACAGCGCGGCTCACATGTTTAGCACACTGTGTGGCATGTAGTAACGACTCAAAAAGTGTTAGCTACTTTTAATCATAAAGGAGGAAATTACTGCAGTGAGATGATGCAACCTTATTAACGCATTCAATGCCGTCGTTTTTTTCTCCATGTAGACAAAGGACTGGTGCCCTAACGTGGGCTGTGGGGTGGGTGAGGAGAAGTACTGGTTTATGGCAAAGGTGTCAGGATCCAGGGTGGACGGAATAGCCCTCAGCTATGGACGGCGGCTTGCGACGTAGTTAGGCTGAGTCCTGTCACAGTCACTTACCTTCCCTGCTGACAGAAGGCGGGCCTACACGTGTGGGTGCTCAAGGCCTGAGTTCTCAGACTGGGCTCCATGGAGCTGCCCACAGATGTGCTTCAAGGCACCTGGGGAGCTCTACAGTTAGAATGTTAACTTGCTGCTTCTTTTGGAAAAAGCAGCTCTTAACATTCTCCAAGTTCTCTAGGAGAACAAATCCCCCAAAGTTAAGGGCCTCTGTTGTATATAGTCTCTCTTTCATCCTGGAAGTACAGAGAAGTTTTGGAGGGTATAGGAGGACTTTGCTTATAGATGGAGTCATGCATCCTTTAAAACTGTATAACAAATTATTTTATTTGGTCCTTTTAGATATTAAGACAGTAATAGTATATAGGTAGTTTCTATAAATGATTTAATTTAATCCTCATTTCAACTTTGAGCAGTATTCTTATTCCTCTTTTATAAATGGGGCTTGGAAGGTTTATTTAATTTGTCCAAGATCATACAGCTAGCAGGGGCAGATTCACACTGCTGCTATCTGATTCTACTTTTGGTGCATTTTTACATTTCCCCTAGAATGTGCCTGTCCACATAGAGTTGTGTAACACACGTGTCTTTCCATCACGTGTTCTGAGTCCTACTACTTCTCTCTTATGAGGCTAAAACAACCCCTGCTGTCCAGTGGGATTAAGAAGGCAACTGAACTGTTCTGTTCAGGGAAGGCTGCTGGCCAAATGGCAGGGTGACCCAGTAAAAGCTGCTTATTGTTCTAGGTGAACAGAGAAAGTGGGACAGTCTCCCAAGGCAGAACCTGAGGGTTTCTGCCTGGACATCCTTCTGACTGTGATCACGTGGAAAAGCCCTCAGATGTTGGTCCAAAGAATGTACCCACATACTTCACAATAAGGAAAGAGGCCAGTGGGGCCCTAAGAAGGTGACCTGGGATGGAGTGTCTGGCCCAGTTGTTAAGAAGTAACTTCAAAAAAATCATGCCTGTCACTTCTGAAACTCATTTTGAATAGTGGTCGTGATCCCTCTTCAGTTCTGGGGTTTATGTTGAATAAAGCTCTGTGTGTGTATGTGTGTGCACATGTCCTTGCATACTTACAGGGGGCTTCGCCTGGTGAAAGAATTTGAGAATCAACCTCCTACATCAAGATAAGCCAGGACAGGGTGCAGTCTCGCTGGTGCACTGGTCACACTTTCTGGGACAGATGCCTTGTTCCAGTTGGCACTTTTGGGTTCTCCACTGGTTGAAGGAGTTTCCATGGTTTTCAAAGTGCCCCCAGTTCCCTCGAGGGAATCTGCTGAGAGACTTGGCTCAAAGGCCATGGGAGTAGTGTTTTGTCATCTTTCTGTGTTCTTCCTATGCAACTCCAAATGGTTATACATTCTTTTAAAAACATTTTCCTTTTGGGTTCTAATTCTAAAAATTATATGAAAGAAAAATAAGATGGGAACATCTAAGAAAAAGGAAGAGTGAAGTGGTAGATCCAGCATTATCAGATATTAGGACATATAGCCACCACCATAACAAAAAAAACTAAAAAGCTAAAGGTTGGAGTTATTAAGTGTACAAAAGAAATAGACCTGGAGGACCACAATGTGAGCCAAGGAACACTCAGTGCTATATAATGGGGGACGCATGGCAATCAGTCTCAATGTGGGGGAGGGAGCCCAACTTCATAGATCGAACTAAGATAGGTGGAAAAGATGACTTAGATTCAAAAGTCACGTCATCTACTAAAATTACATACAGCTTGATTAAATAAAAAAGCATAGGAAAACTGGTAGAAAATATATTCTAGTTTTATCAGATCTACAGAGGAGTAATAACTTCCTCTGGCTGCCAGCAATTGACAGAGTATAACAAAGAAGAACTACAGTGTTGACAATATTGAAAAAGTTAAAACTTCTGTATAGTAACAGTGACAAAATTAATGTAAAAATAGGAGCAGTGGGGTTTCCGTGTACCTATGGGACCGTGGTCGCTGCCCTGCAGGGAGCCCCAGGACATCATGGGCTCCCAGTTTTACAACCTTGAAGTCTTCTACAATCAAAGCAAAGAGAAGATTTGTGGATGTTGAATATGCAAGGAGCTGAAGAGAGAGAGATTGAAAGAGAGATTTGTCCAGGTTGGGTGAACAAGCCTGCTCCAGAGCAGGATGGCTCTGAAATTGATTTGCCAGGGACAGCATCAAAGACATCCCAAGAGGATGAATACCAGGATTCTACATTTGAATAAAAATATGTATGTGAGAGCATGAAGGAAAACCCTCCCAGAGAGGTTCCTGGACCATGCCTTTTCCAAGAAGGTTTTGGGGGAATAACTTTCATCCACAAGGAAGCACCTCCAGAAATGATTAGACAAGAATATAATTTTGAGAGAAGCCTGCTTTTGACCTCAAGTCTTGTTACACATCTCAGGGTTTCTACAGAAGAGAGCCTACATCAGTGGGAGACAAGTAGCATACACACCAATGAGATTTCAGACCAAAGTAAATGTCGGACCCACTCTACACAGAAAAAATCTTGGAAATGTAGTGAATGTGGAAAAACTTTTAATCAGAGCTCATCCTTTACCCAGCATCAGAGAACTCATATGAGACCCTACACATGTGAGGAATGTGGGAAAACTTTTAGTCGTAGTTCATTCTTTGTTCGACATCAAAGAATTCATTCCGGAGTGAAACCATATGGATGTGAGCAGTGTGGGAAAACATTTCGATGTCGATCATTTCTTACTCAGCATCAGAGAATCCACACTGGAGAGAAACCATATAAATGTAATGACTGTGGGAATTCCTTCCGCAATCATTCACATCTCACTGAACACCAGAGAATTCACACTGGAGAGAAACCTTATAAATGTAATAGATGTGGGAATGTGTTCAGTCAGAACACACACCTCATTCATCATCAGAGAATTCACACTGGTGAGAAACCTTATAAATGTAATAGATGTGGGAATGTGTTCAGACAGAACACACACCTCATTCATCATCAGAGAATTCACACTGGTGAGAAACCTTATTTATGCAACGAATGTGGCTCTTCTTTTCGCAAACACTCAAATCTTACACAACATCAGAGAATTCACACCGGGGAAAAACCCTATAAATGTGATGAATGTGAGGACTTTCCATACAAAGTCAAACCTCTCTCAGCATCAGAGAATTCATACTGGAGAGAAACCCTATAAATGTAAGGAATGTAGGAAAGCGTTTTGTCAGAGCCCATCCCTTGTTAAACACCAGAGAATTCATACTGGAGAAAAACCCTATAAGTGTAAGGAATGTGGCAAAACTTTTGCTCAGAGCACCCCACTCACTAAACGTCAGAGAATTCATACAGGGGAAAGACCCTACAAATGCAGTGAATGTGGTAAAGCTTTCATTCAAAGCATTTGTCTTATTCGGCATCAGAGAAGTCACACCGGAGAAAAACCCTATAAATGCAATGAATGTGGGAAGTGCTTTAACCAGAATACCTGCCTCACTCAGCATATGAGAATTCATACTGGAGAGAAGCCCTATAAATGTCAAGAATGTGGGAAAGCCTTTGCTCACAACACGTCTCTTACTGAACATCATAGAACTCACACTGGTGAGAAGCCCTATAAGTGTAGTGAGTGTGAGAAAACCTTCTGCAAGTATGCACACCTTAGTGAACATTACAGGATTCACACTGGTGTGAAGGCTTATGAGTGCATTGAATGTGGAAAATTCTTCAGACATAGTTCAGTCCTTTTCAGACATCAGAAACTTCACAGTGGTGAATAAACCTGGCATTCAGGTTATGACAGTTTCTCTAGAGAGAGTGACTAGGAATCCGGCTGGGAAAGAGGGACAGGAAGAGTTCCTAGAGGGAAGGATAAAGGAGCCTTTGATACTGCACTCAGGAGGGTATTTTGAGAAATGGAGGTGGGAGCTTGGAGAATGCACAGCCTACTTCAGGTGGGCATCTGGGAATACAGGGTAGGAAAGAAGCTTCTACTTTTCAGAGAAATCCTTGTTCTTTGCCATTCCTTTGTCTCCATGGCACTCTCATACCTGGAGGTGCCATTTAAGTTAGCACTGTGTTTCCCTTATTACACCCCTGCTTCACCTTCCCAACTTGTCACCTGTGTTCGCTGGTCATAGGCTGAGGTGCTTTTCCATTTTGATTGTCAGTGTGAAAGAGGCAGCAGCTCTGAGGTAGTTCTGAGTAGCCTCCAGATGCCTGAGGCAGCTCTGACCGTGCCACTGTGGGGAGGCTGCTCATCTGTGGAAGTGTTCCCGTGAAGGGGAGATAGAAACAAGTGAAAACAGAATCCTTAGTCATTCATTTATTCAACAAATAAGGGGATATGTGGCAAGAGCTGGGCTGATTGCTACAGAAAAGTTGGTGAAGAAGGCTTTTATCAGGGTGAGGGAGAGCTTCCTGATCCTTTCAAGCTGGAGGGTGACTTGGGGCTAAGAAGGAAATAGATCAAGAGAGACTTCTTTTGAATGATGTCAGTTTGTGGGAAGGAAGTCAGATCTGCTCAGAGGGTCACAGAGAGGAAGACCTAACCTCTGTCCCAGAGGAATACTATCTTACCCAGAAAGAAAATGGTTTGTGCTAGGCTGCTAGTGGTAAGAAGCCTCAGAGCAGGAAGCCTGCCTGTGACTGAGCAAGCCACCCACATATCCCTGTCCTGGACTAGGGTGTACACCTGTCTCTTGTAAGTTTGGCTGGGGCACTAGGGCACAGGGACCAGGGGAGAGAGGCCCACTAGGATTAACAAAGTGGGACTTGGTTTGTTAGCCTTTAGAGAGGAGAAAGCATTTGTGATGAAGTAGTCACCATAGTGGGGACGGCTAGGTTTTGTGTAATCATGGCATTGGTGGCTCTAACCATAGATTCATTAGATCTCAGATATTTCTGTTTTTATTGGACCTCTTATTCCAGGATATTTATCATTCCCTGCGGATTAGGAGTATCTAGGGAAACATCTCTCATGGGATGAATTTGGAAAGAATTCTAGAGAGAATTACCTCTTTTTCAAGTTCCTGAAAATTGAGATAACATGGTTTGCCATGACTGTGATGGTATTTTCTTCTTTTGAGAGAAAGGAAGGGCATGTGTCCCCTTTATTTCCCCCATTCTCTTTCATGTTCTTAACTGCTACCCAGAGATTCAGCTCTGGAAGATTAAGTGAGGATAGCCTTTGACTAGTATTTGAAATAGTTTCTATGCTCTGAAGCTTATATAGTTTTTAAAATATGACTATTAAAAAACTAAAGTAAGTTAATTCTGGAATGGTTATTTGGAACTCAGCATCGATTTTTTCCTTCCAGAGCAAGTGTATTACAAGCATTGGTTTGAGCAATTAATTACCAATAATGGGAATGTGGCAGAAATAACATACATTTCCCTCTCCAGCTATAAAGATTATGTTTTCAAACCTGCCATAGGGCAATTCATAATTGAGTAAATTAATATCTTATGGGCAAAAATAACCCTATGAAAACTTTATATTTTATGCTCATGGAAAAAAAATACAGTCTACTGAAAGCAAATGTTAATGTAATTTTTTTCTAAATGAAAAATAATCTAAACTCATTGCTAGCACGTAGTAAATGTTCAATAAATATTTATTTGTTGAATTAAAAATAATAGCAGTGGATTGGGAAAACATTTACATAATTGTGACTACATATTAATACCTATAATATTCAGAAAGACCATTATAATTTATAATAGAGTAATAAAGGATTTCAATAGACAATGTATGTGATAAAAATACAAATGGTGGACACAGTCTAATAAAAATAATGAATGCCAATGTATTAATTTGCATCCACCACATTCACAAAAATTTTTTAAAATACTATCCAGTTTTGGCAAAATTTTGGTGAAGCTGGTATTCTCAGAAATACCAAAAGTCATAAAGATGCTTATGCCCAATGACCTAACAATGTTATTCCTGAGAATTTATCCCAAAGAAATAATTCAGAATAAGAAAATATCTGTTTAAGATCTTCATCTTATTGTTCTTGATAAAAACAACAACTGAAAAATGGCTGAAATGCCTTAGAATATAGTACTATTAAAAACAATTATGTTTAGTGAAAAAAAGAACAGAATAGAATAGAATAGAAATAGTAATAGAATAAAATATGGTAATATTAAAGACAACATGGTTAAAAAAAAACAGTTCTAGTACAATAGCATAATGGGATATTATGCAGCCAAGAAGACAATAAAATAAGTACCCAAAAGTCACAACTTAGAAAAATGTTTGTTATAATGACTCAAAATTGTACGCTAGCGATTAAAGCAACAGAAAAGCATGTGTGCACACAGAGGAGTACAGTGAAGAGCAGGGAAGGTGCAGTAGTGGAATAGAATTTGCCCAGTGTTTGGGTGATGGGATTAGGAGAATATGCTTTATTTTGTTAAAAATTCCTTTACTTTTATATATTTCTTACATAATGCATTTTACATTGAAAATAAAAGATTGAAATAGCAGAGAGAACAAACAAAAACGATGACAAAGGTTTAAAGAAGCCTGTGCTCGAAAATTTAATTTATGAACCCTTCTCTATGTACTTTTATTTCTAATTTCCTGTTTTCTTTATAGTAGAAAAGTCTTATAGGTTATTTGGCTTGTTCTGCTATTAATGAAAAAGAAGTTTCCAGGCATCTGAACAGTCTTGTTTCCAATGCTCTCAGGGCTGGCGTCAGCTCCCTCAGGGCCCTATTGCACAGTGTCATGGACCTCAAGGTTAGGGGATTAATCAAGTATGCAATGCAGTGAGAAAATAACAGTACTTACAACTTTGCAACTGCTTGTACTCTGCTGAACTCCGGTTGCTTATTTCCTCTTTGGAAAAGAAATGGGTGGCTACAGGTTCAAAATGAATCTAGTCTTCCTCCTTATAGGAAAGGACCTTCCTGGCTCCCTGGGTCTGTTTACTCATTTTGAGCCATATCTCATGAAGGACATGTTCATTTGCCTTAGGTGAACTTGACTGCAGCTGCCACTTGCTTTGTTTCAGGGCAAATGTCAGAAAGAACAGTACAGTCCTAAGGGAATCAGCTCATTGCCTGCAAACTGCATCCATGTCTGGCTTCTGTATTGTACATCTTCAAACCTGACTGTACCTGAGAATCAACTATAGAGGGTGTTAAAAATAGAGGGCCACTGGCCTCAACCCTGGAGACTCTGAATCAGCAGGCTGAGGTGAAACTCAGAAATCTGTACTTTTACCAACCTCAGCAGAGGATTGTATGTGTGGCCAGATTTGGGAACCACTGATCCAGATTTTTCAAGATTTTGCCTGGCTCTCCCATCCTTCCTCTCTGCCATAAATATTTATTAAGCTTCTATTATCTGCCAGCACACCATTTGTATGAGGTTGCTCAAACATACACACATTCATCACTAAATTGTAGAGCAAAAGTGGACATCCCAACTCAACATGGTAAAGATGTCAATTCTCCCCAAATTAATTTAGAGGTCAAATGTGATTCCTATCAAATTCCCAGCAAAGCATTTTGTAGACATAGATAAGCTTATTCTAAAATCCAGTTTATAAATTTTATTTTATATTTTTTGTATAATTTACATTATATAAAAATTTTTAAGTGCTCTGAAAATGCACAAGCCCTAGAACAGCTAAAATAATCTTGAAAAGGTAGACTAAAGTGGGAGGAATCACCGTACTCAATATAAAGTCTTACCATATAGCTACCATAGTCAAGTCAGTGTAATCTGGCAGAGGGATAGACACATAGGTCAATGGGACAGAATGAAGAACCCAGAAATAGACCTGCACAAGTATTCCCAATTAACGTTTGACAAAGGTGCAGAAGAAATTTAATGGAAAAAGAATGGCCTTTCAACAAATGGACATCCATAGACCAAAAAACCGAACAACCAAAATAACAACAACAAAAAAACTCCAGTGGTCCCATTAACTTTACACCTTGTACAAAAACAAACTCAAAATGGATCACAGACTCAAATGTAAGGGTAAAACTATGAGACTTTTAGAAGAAAAAAAAGGAAAGGATTGGGTTCTAGGGCTAGGCAATGAGTTCTTAGACTTGACATCAAAAGCACAATCCATAAAAGGAAAAATTAATAAACTGATCCTTTTCTCTGTGAAAGTTTCTATTAAGAGGGTGAAAAGACAAACTGTAAACTGGGAGAAAGTATTTGCAAACTACACATCCAACAAAAGATTAGTATCTAGAATATATAAAGAATTCTCAAAACTCAACGGTAAAAAACAAAAAAAAAATCCACTTAGAAAATAGGCAAAAGACATGAACAGATATTACCCTGAGGATTATATACAGATGACAAGTAAGCTCATGAAAAGATGTTAAATCTCATTAGCTATTAGTGAAATGCAAAGTCAAACCACAGATATCTCTATACAGACATCAGAATGGTTAAATAAAAAATAATGGCAACACCAAATGCTAGTGAGGATGTGGATAAACTGGGTCACTCATACATTGCTGTGGGAATATAAAATGGTACAGTCACTCTGGAAGACAGTTTGGCAATTTCTTATAAAATAGTAAATATACAATTACCATAAGACTCAGCAACTGCATATTAGACATTTATCTCAGAGAAATGGAAACATGCTCACACAAAACCTGTACCTGAATGTTCATAGGAACTTTATTTGTAATAGCCAAAAATTGCAAATAATCTGGATGCCTTTTAAGCAGTGAATGGTTAAATAAACTTTGGTACATTCACACCAAAAGGAGTGAACTATTGATACATGCTTGGATGGATCTCTAGAGAATTATGCTGAGAGAAAAAGCCTGTCACAGAAGTTTTCACAGCATGACTCCATTTATATAACATTCTTAAAATGACAAAGTTATAGAAATGGGGAACAGATTTGTGGTTACTATAGGTTTGGGAGGAAGTAGGGGAGGAGATGGGCAGGTAGCAGGGAAGTGGGTGTAGTTATAAAAAGGCACCAGGAGAAATCCTGATGGTGATAGACTCTTCTGTATCTTGACTGTGGTGGTGGATACATGAACCTACCCCCGTGATAAAATTGTATAGAACTTTTTTTTTTAATTGAAACACAGTTGAGGTACAATATTATGTATGTAAATTTCAGGTTTTATATAACTTAAAATACACATACAAATGAGTACAAGTAAAACAAAAGAAATCTGAACAAGAGGGATGGATTTCATCAATGTCAATATCCTGGTTGTGATGTTGTACTAGTTTTGTAAGATGTTACTATTGTGGGCAAACTGAGTGAAGGGTACAGGGAATCATCTGTATTAGTTCATATAACTGCATGTGCATCTATAATTATCTCAAAATAAAAAAGTTTAATTTTGAAAAGTGGTCTTCCCAAGTCTGCTTTAACCATGCCGTGACTGCTCACATATTGGCAGGGCGGGTTCTACAGAAAGTTACAGATCCACCCACCGAGAGGGCAGCGTGAGGGTGCTCAGCCTCCACTACCAACTGTCTGAAGCCAACATGATTCTCCAACAGCCCATCTACATAGTCAGTGCCATCACTGTGGTACTTGTAGTATTTAAAAAAATTTTTTATTAATATATAGTTGATTTACAATGTTGTGTTAGTTTCATATGTTATACATATACATATGTATAACATTTTAAGATTCTTTTCCATTATAGGTTATTACAAAATATTGAGCCTTTCCCCAAATTCTGTATTAGGACACTCTATGTCTACAACTCGAAGGTAGAGACCGTTGCCAATCCTGATCCTTTTGGATTTCTGTTTCTCAACCAGGCTTTCCTTCACTGGAATTTTCAAATTTCCTTTTATCATTTTGAAATGGGAGGCCCAGTGTCTACCTGTGTTGTTGAGGATACAATCCTTTTCCTAAAGTACTTCTCAGCGAGAAGTTGGAAGTCTTAACTACCCCTGTGGGCAGAGGCCACTCTTCATTGAAGAGCTTTGTCAGAGCCTGGTGGGTTTGAAGCTCTGTGCCAAGCACTCTTGTGTTTAACCCCACCACAGGCTTGTGGGGTAGGTATTTGTGGTGGAGTGGGACCATGTGATTTGTTCTGACCAAAAAGTTGTGAGCAGAAGTAATGCATACCATGTCCAGACTAACTGTAGACACATTCAGACATTTAATTGCAGGTGCTGAACCCTCTAGAGATCTCTATCCCCATCGGCCACAGTGATCACAGGGTGTGGGATGGTGAGTGCTCCATCAGCCTGCGGGTTGAAGTCAGGGATCACGGAGCAGAGCTTCCAGCTGACCCACATTGGATATGCACTGAGAGCATGAAGCAAACCTTTGCTGCTCTAAGTGACTAAGATTTGATGGTTTGTTTATTACAGCAGCATAACCTAGCTTATTCTGACTCATACATTCTTAGGGTCATTTTTATATATGAGGGAACTGAGACCCAGAGAAATTGAATATTTGTCTGAGGTCACAAGTAAGTAGTGATGCTGAAATAAAACCCAGGTCACTTGGAATAAAGCCGCCCCTTGCCACTGAGGCTCTGAGTTGGGCAGAGGGGCTGCTGGCCTGGCCTGGCCAGCCTGATTTCTCAGAGGGTCTGTGGATTGACACTGGTTCTTTTCATAAAAAAATAAAATCACAATTAAATCTCTCAATCACAATGCCTCCCTAAGAACTTGGCAAACCAAGGAGAATGTGTGGCTTTCAAGACTGTATTAGAAAGACTTTGAGAAATAAGAAAAAAAGTCAGAAATTTTTTACTCTTTTTTTAAAAGCAATTAAAAAAATAAATTTTATTTATTTATCTATCTATCTATCTATCTATCTATCTATCTATTTATTTGTGGCTGCGTTGGGTCTTTGTTGCTGCGTGCGGGCTTTCTCTAGTTGTCGTGAGTGGGGGCTACTCTTCGTTGCAGTGCGCAGGCTTCTCATTGTGGTGGCTTGTCTTGTTGTGGAGCACGGGCTCTAGGTGCGTGGGCTTCAGTAGCTGTGGCACACGGGCTCAGTAGTTGTAGCACACGGGTTTAGTTGCTCCGCAGCAATGTGGGATCTTCCCAGACCAGGGCTCGAACCCGTGTCCCCTGCATTGGCAGGTGGATCTTAACCACCGTGCCACCAGGGAAGCTCCAGATATTCTTTATTCTGATTAGAAGATCCTCTGAACATTGCTTATTAATGTTCTCAGCTCACACCAGAGAAGTCTCTACTCTCACCATGCCTCTCCACATTGCAGCCAAAAACAGCATGCTAAGGGCCAAACATGTACTCCCTTGATTAATACCATTTGATGGCTAATCCTATAGGAGAGCATTAAAATTTCTTAGCATAGTGTGCAAAACACTGCAGGAGGTGGCTACAACTTGTTTCTCCGATTGCAATTCCATCTCTGACCATGCCGCAAACTCTCTCTTCCTCATGCAGTCACATGGGGCTCCTAGAATACGCCACGCTTTCTCACGCACCTTCCTGTGCTGCTCTGTGCCCTACACACCCATATAGGCCACTCTCCCTTCTTCATTCAGTTAACACCTACTCATGTTTTAAGAGTCACCTCCCCTGGCAAGCCAGGAGCACTGCTGATCACCCATCCATAGCCTGTGAGGGATTAGAGGGTAAGGAGGCCAGGAATGGAAGATTCCTCTGAGTTGTTGGAATGCCATGGCATTTTCCCTTCCACACCTGTTTCCCAGCCCTGGGGAGGAGAGGGGAGAGGGAAGGCAGTGCTTCTCCTCCTTCAAGACCTCTGCATGCGTAACAGGAACTTCAGGAGAATAATTTATAAGGCTTGATATGTGTCTCCAGCAATTTGGGGGGACACAAGGGCTTGGTGTCTGACCCATGCCCAAGCAATCGAAAGATGAAAGGAGATGGCTGAAACAACATGCTTGGTGGGAGAGCAAAGAGGAAGAGGACTGCCCTGGACTGTAACTGCTGATACCCTTGGTAGGGGAAGGACGTGGAAGCCCTTCTTAGAGCCAAGTGGATCTACAGGTGGGGCACCATCTGGAACTGCCCTAAAACAAGCAGAAGGGACATGGACCCAAACAAAGAGAGCCTCAGAGCCTCAGCTCACAGACGGTGGACTGGGGAGAATCACGGAAAGGCACCCTCCTGTGGCTGATGAATGACCCGAAGGTGGTCCTTCCTCCATTTGAGAAGCCCCTCATGGGGGCATAAAGCCAAGTCTACATTTTGGCCTCCAGTTACTCATTTGTCTGGCACCTTTATTCATGGTCCTGGAATGGGCCCATGGGAGGCAGGAACAGAGGGAGGGCATTGTAAACAACTGGCCAGTGGCAACATCACCCAGGCCATGGAGCTGCACTTGGAGATACCTCAAAAGGGAATTCTTAGGGAAACCATAAGATTTTCTCAGGCAAACAGCCAGCTCAAAATATCTGCTGAAGCCAGAGAGCCCTGTGCTGGATTCCAGCTGCAAAGATGTCAGACACTGAGTCTGGAGGGTAGGATGTGGGTGTGAAGTTGGGTGAGAAAGGAGAAACTGATGTGCCCATTTCCCATGCCTATTTCCAGTCCAAAGCAGTCCTGGCCTCGAGACAGAGAAAGCCTAAGAGTTAGATAAGAAGTCAGAGGGAGTCTTACACTGAAATGGGACTGTTCTGGGTGCTCAAAGTTATAGACCTGCCCAAGATTTTATATTCAAGAACCCAGGAAAAAAATGCATCTGGGCACTGAGTTTGAATGACACTGGAAAGAAACAAAGAAGTTGCCTTCTGTGTGCACCCTATTCTGTCCAGCTAATAAGATGCAGTAAGATGGTGACATCTGAATTCTTGCTGTAAAGAACAGGGCTTGGCACAGACCAAGAGGACTGAATACATGAGGACTAAAAGGCATGCATCCAGCTCCTGTCTTAGAATTTGGCAGTGTTTGCAGTTCACTTTCTGCTGCATCATTATTTTACTGTTAATAAGCAGAGCTGGAAGTAGAAGGCAGGGCATTTATAGGCAAGGGTTTGTAGCAGGCTCACCTGCCAACTTAACAACTCTCCCATCAAAGCCTAAGGATTCTCTCTCTTTGTGGTGTGTGCAGGCAGAGTGGTGGGCTGGTCATTGCTCTGCAAACTGGTGAGCAGCCAACTAATGGATCAATCAATTGATATTTATTGGGCATTGCCCATGTGCCAGGCTCAGGAACTAGGCATCTGGGAATCCAGAATGAGGTAAGTGCATGTCCTTCTGCTTTCTAAATAAAATAGTGTTCAGCCTCTACTGGGAATTTTATTGGCCTTGTACTTTCCACAATATATTTTTATAGAGTCTTTTATGTGAAGTGTCTCAAAGCTGAGCAGAGAGAAAGAAACACACAGACAAGCTCACAGTCCTCATCGACTCACACTTGATGGTGCTGGGTGTGAAGAACACCATCCAAAAATAAACGGGCTGCAAAGCAGAGGCCTGTACCAGGATGGAGCCGTGGAAGCGTAGTGCTGCTGAAATGATTCTTCTTTTTTTTTTTTGGTCAGCGTTTCTTGTTCTTAGTGATTTGCTCTCCCCTGGCCCCAAGCCAGGTTTGGAAAACTCTGAACTTAATCATGGGCCTTAGGGGCTGTGAAGAAATGACTTTGGGTCCTGAGGTCCTGGGAACAAGCTGTCCACTAGGGTCTTGGAGGCCCTCAAGGGACTCTGTGATTGTGTCTGGAGACACACAGCTTGGGATGAGGGGCCATTTGGGCAGTAAATTCTTACACTTGAAAGGAGCAGATGGGTCTCAGCTCAGTGGAGAGCAGAGGTATGTCTGGCTCTCAGGGTCCATCCTGAGGGAGTCTGGGTGCTCAGACCAGGGTCAGGAATGCAGACTGTGAGATTCCAGAATCCGCATCACCTCTGTGCTGGTCACTGCTGCTACCCCAGTTGAGCTTCCCCAGGGATCCGCAGTGAGCCTGGGACCAAGTAGGACAAGAGAAGGTGGTGTCTGGGGGGCAGCAGGGAGGGGACAACCAAGCTACTCTTCAGTCAGGCTAGAAAGGGGACCTTTCAGTAGCAGATCAGGGACTTAAGGCCTGCAAGACTCCTTGCACTGCTGGTAATGGCAAGTCATAGGGATTTGAAAAGGCCTCCAAAGAATGGAAGAAATTTTGATAAAGAACTAACCTTTATAATTCTTCCAATTTTTCACTGGTGAAAACAGAAGCAGCCTTCTGGGTCGGTGGCCACTGGGAATATGATGTGGTTTAACAGTAAGTTGAGGGACATGATGAGACCTCGGGGTTCTCTCCCACCAAGTATTCATTCAGTCTCCATTTAGCGATTTCCTGATGCCGTGGGTGAAAATTCTGTGTGTGTGTCCCCATGACAGCCATCTACGTAGGAACACAACAATAGAACATTCTGATTCATTCGTGCTGCTCAGATTTGTGAAATAGTGATGGCATGCAAAGTTCTGACATTAGACGCTATGAGAAACAACAGGCATCCCCTTAAAGGGGGCCCATCTTTAAGGAGGAACTCTACCTTGGGACGGGAGGGAGCCTTGGCTGCTGAGGAAAGGCAGGGCCTCTGGTGGAGAGAAGGCATCTGCTGTCAGTGACTCATGGAGCAGGAAGCTGACCTCTCCACGCCTGGACAGAGGGTGACTGTTTTGGCTCAGTCCCAGCTCAGCTCAAGGATATGGCTCTCCTGGATCAGGCTGTGGGCTAAGTGAGGCAGGTCTCATCATGCCTTTAAAGGAACTGGATCCACCGGAGTGGCTCTGGTCAGGACCAAACGGAGAGAGGTGCGCTTGTTAAGATAAAAAGATTCTGGCCTCCTGTATTGAGGCAATGTCTACACGCTGAATTCCCCCTACACTGACCACCCTAGATGAAACTGTCTCACCCGACCTAGCAGCTAACTGACCTCACGTTCTGGCACAGTCTAGTGACTCCTTCTGTAATCGTCTATCCTGTCCAAAGTGCCCAAACACTACCTGCCCCTTTCTGACACTGCAAACCAGTCCTCTACCCCGGCCCCTCTCCAACTCAGTAGGGAGTTGAGGGGGCAGGTGTGAACCAGGCCATCACCCCTAGGGAACACAGTACTCAGTGGTTCAAGATGTGGGCATGGCTCAGAGAGTTGCTGGCATTATGAGCCTGGCTTGGGACCAGGCACCACAAGGGATCCACCACCGGGTCCGCGGTAACTGCTGCAGTGCTTCCGGAGGCCAGCAGGGGGAGGCACTGCCGACCCCAGCCTGTTTGCAGAGGGCGCCGGCGCAGGGCGCGGCTCCAGTGCGCAGGCTCATGGGAGCCTCCAGGATTGGATGGCACCGATCTCGCAGGGCCGGCGGGCTCCCGCGGGAACCCGACTGGCAAGTGGGCTGGGGGCAGGTGTGTCGGTTGGAGCCAAGCTGGGCCGGCGGGGCAGGTCCAGGTGAGGAAAGATGGCGGGGCCCCGGCGGGACGTGGGGGAGGGTAGAGGGGGCTGCTGCGGTGGGGCGTGAGAGGGCAGGCTTGGGCCCACCCAATGGCCTTGAGAGGAAGATGCCTTGATGCCCACTGAAGGAGTGGACTGTGTCTCCAGCTACCACAGGGAGGCCTCCTGGGCTGGATTCGGGCGGGCCCTGGGCAAAGTGAGGCCGGAGTCCGCTGAAGCCTTGCGGGGAGACAGCCTGGGCAGTGTGATGCCCAGCTGTGCTGTGACATGTGTCATGGGTCCTGTGTGTCACAGGTTTGGGACAGGAAACACTGGCTCTGTGGTAAAGAAGGCCTTGAACTCTTGCTGAGGACTGTGGAACCGCTGTGATTGGTAAGAAGCCATAATCAGGTACTAAGACACAGTCTCTGCTGCCTGGGCTGGGGAGGTTTGGAGGCCGAGAGCTCCATTCTCACTCAAGGACAGTGAGGGCTGAAGGGCCTAGAGAGAAACAGAGCAGTAATTCATGATTAATTCCACAGCTATTTTTGAACACCTCCTGTGTGCTAGGACTGTTCTAGATGGGCAGGGCCCCTGCCTTCATGGAATTATATCCCAGGTGGGAGAGAGCCTGTCAAGGCTGAGTCCTGGGATTTTGCCTTGCCTACTTTTGCCTTGCTTTTTGATGAGATGGGGAAAACTGTAGGTGAGAGGTAGGTTTCATTTTCGGAATGGTTGGAATCAAAAATTGTTTTAGACATATTATGTTGAGATGCCTAGTAGGTTTTCTCCCAACATGCAGCATATGAACAATATACTTGGAAAAAATTTTACACTAAACTCCATACACCCACCACCTAGACCCTACCATTAATATTTAGCTACACTTGTTTTTTCACATGCCTGTTCATCTCACCATCCCTCTCTCCATCTGTTAATCACCTGGTATATATATATTTTTTATTGTGGTAAAATACACATAACATAAATTACCTAGTAGATTTTTAAGTTAAGATGTCATATAGGCCATTGGAAATTTGAGTCTGAAGCCCTAGGGGATGTTAGGGCTAGAATTGGTCTTTGGAATCATCACCGCATAGGTGGTATTTAAACTAAAGGACTAGGTGAAACCACCTAGGTTGAGAGCGTACATAGAGAAGAGTAAGGAAGCCAAAAAAGAGGGAGGTGGTGGCCAACCATGGTGAATGCTACTGTGCAAGATAGTTTGGCAATTAGGAGGATTTTAATCATTTTAACAAGAACAACTTTAGTGGAGTAGAGGGGCCTTAAGGTCAAGTGGAATTTTGTTTTTAAGATGGAGGAAACTAGAATATATTTATATGCCAGTGGGATTGAACTCATAGAAAGGGAGAAATGATGCAGATGAGGGGAACACTGCAGGGGAGGTATGTAAACACCTGAGAGGGGAGGAGACTCCAGAGTAGGTGAGCAGTTGGCTTTGAAGTGAACAGGAACACATATTCCGTTGTATCTAGAGGGAAAGCCGAGACAAATGCAGATGCGGACAGGTGGTCAGAGGCATCATCTGTCTGTGAAGGCAGTCACTGGCTGAGAGCAAGGGCAGCAGGGGAAAGGAGAAGAGGTGTTAGGAGACACATGTGACATAGTCCTTCTGGAGAACGGGAAAGTGAACTAAGTACAGAAATGGAATTGGATTGCTAGGCAGTGCTGAGTGCCCGTTTGAGATGTGTAGTCGTGAAAGAGTGGGATCAAGCTAGTGGGGTTGTGTGGCTTCCCATGGATGGGAAGGGTGTTGAGAAGTTTAGGCGCGGTAATACATGGAAAACATTTAATACAGTGGCAAGCACATGATGAATGTTACCTGTTTGAATTCTTACTTTGTTTTTCTTTTGTTTATACAAATGTGACTGAGGAAGGCTGACATTTACCTCCTGAGAGGATCTTCTCCTGTGACATGTTCTCCAATCACACCAAAGTCCACCGCAGTTTGCAGCTACTTGGAAGTCTGGCTCCCAGTGTGGTTACATTTATACAGCTTGATAATTGAGTATGTTTGCTAAAAAGAGACAAACTATAGCAAATAGAGCTTTCCATTTTCAGACTAACTCATAGTCTTGGACTGGAGGGGCTGGGGGTTTGTCACAGTGGCAGTTCTTATAAGTTTTCATGAATATCTTTTATTACTGCATGTCTTATCGGATCTGATGTAATGGCAATCTACAGAATCTATGGATCTCAGATCACCAGGGGAAATTTTCAGTTTCGTGGGTTGTAATTTCTCCGTGACCGCTTGGGCTGTATTATGATACAAATAATAATAATGGCTGACATTGACAGGTCTTAAAAGTACCAGGCACTGTCATAAGCACATTATATGCATAATCTTGTTTAACTGTCATCTCAACTCAGTGAGGCAGGTACTATTATTATCTCTATTTTTCAGATGCAAAAATAGGCTCCAAGGGGTTAAGTAACTTGCCCAAGGTACACATGGTCTGATCTCCAGTTTCTGCTGCATACTTCAACTTTTTTTTTTAAAGACCTTGGCCATCACTCATCTACACTGTAGTGGAGTAGGCAAGATAATGGACTGAAGCAGATTGCCTGGGTTCAAAAACTGCCACATACTAGCTCTGTGACTTTGGACAAATTATTTAACCTCTGTGTGCCTTTGTTTCTTTATCCATGAAATGGGAATAATAATTGTACCTGATGATAGGGTTCTTGTGAGGATCACATGAATTAATATACTTAATAAGCCTAAATTAATGCCTGGTTATGTAAATGCTGCACTACCACCTACCCGGTAGTGCAGCCATGGTGGTATGTGTACTGATTGATTGACTCCCCTAAAATCATTCTCTAAGGTTCCTACTACTGGTCTAGGTTGAGTTTGGGAATACTCCTAACTCGGGGATCATCTTTGTTTCCTCTGATTTTATTATCTCTCTGAGGGAAGCAAACATACCAATTTGCTTCTAGGTGCAGAAAACAACTTGGATTTCATTCAGATTCATCTGACCAGTGATGTTCATTTAATTTGTCCTGGCATTGCAGTACCACTTAAAGGGAAATAAGGCTTGGGGAGTAATGTGATTCCATTTTGCCCTTGCCAGATCAGCAGCCTATTAGAGGGATTTGGTTAGAAAGGCCAATGGGCTATATAACCAGTGCTGGGCACAGTGTATGGTAAATGATGTGGGTCAAGGGGCTGCACATGAATGTGTTCTGAAATGATCTGTAAAATTGAGACCTGCTGTGATGTGTTGCTTCAGTTACTAAAAGCAACTGAGCAGCCTTGGCATGGGAGGCCAGTGAAAGTTCTAAAAGATGTTTTCTGGTAGACAGCAGGTAGACTAAATGCATGGTATAAAGTAAGGGTTCCTAATGGGTCTGTGTCAGGATAATCAGGAGAGTTTTATGAAGCTTTGCAAAATGATAGGCTTCATATTCACAGATTCTGAATCAGTAAGTCATGATGGGGTTCTGGAATCAATCTATTTTTTAAGAGCTCCCTGAATGACTCAAATGTGTACTTAGCATGGGATATCATTAATGCAAATCAGTGCTTTTCAGTCCTGTGTTTTAAAATCACTGTTCAGTTAGCTTTTTAAAAAATACTGATGCTCTGGACTCACCCCAGGGTTTCTGAGTCAATTGGCTTGGGCAAATTCTGGACATTTGGTATTGGTATTTTAAAAAAATCTTCTTATGTAATTAACCTGCAACCAGGTTTGAGAATCGCTGGTGTAAATAATCAGCTAGATTTCCCTCCATAGTTTAGTTACTCCTAGATTGAACATAGACATAGCTTCAGGTATCATCTTATCAGGAGAGTAAAAAAATTAGTATTTCTAAAGTTTCCCAACGCAGATGTTCAATTTAATAATCAGGTAACAAAGATATGAATTGATGATTGAATTAGCGTTTATCACTGGGCAATGAAGATTTCATCAGGTTTTCCCTGGGGAGGAGAATTAACATTTACTGAGACCTTTATGTGTAATCTCAATCTTTTTTTTTTTTTAAACTTTATTTATTTATTTATTTTTGGCTGTGTTGGGTCTTCATTGCTGCACGCGGGCTTTCCCTAGTTGCAGGGAGCAGGGGCTACTCTTAGTTGCGGTGAGCAGCTTCTTACTGTGGTGGCTTCTCTTGTTGTGGAGCACGGGCTCTAGGCGCACGGGCTTCAGTAGTTGCAGCACGCAGGCTCAGTAGTTGTGGCTCGCGGGCTCTAGAGCACAGGCTCAGTAGTTGTGGCACACGGGCTTAGTTGCTCCACAGCATGTGGGATCTTCCCGGATCAGGGAACGAACCTGTGTCCCCTGCATTGGCAGGCGGATTCTCAACCACTGTGCCACCAGGGAAGCCCCTGTAATCTCAATCTTACAACAACTCTGGGGGGTGTGTATTATTCCCATTTTGTAGGTGAGAATTTGGGGGCTAAGGGAGGTTAAGTAACTTACCCAAGATTTACACCCGGATGTGTACAGCTCCATAGTCTAGGTTCCATTTCCTCAATGATTCTTAACTTTACACAATTGGATTACCTGGGGAACTTTAATGATCAATTCTTGGATCCCATACTCAGAGATTCTGATTTCATTGATTTGGTATAGCCAGGAATCGAGATTTTGCAAAGCTGTCTATCCAGATAATTCTAATGTGCAGCTGAAATTGATAGTCTCTGCATTATACCATGTAGCCTTCTGGTGGTCTAATCATTTTCCTTTACACCAGTAGGTTGTCCCTCTGTAGAGTGCTGTGACTGGGTTCCTTGCCTACATACATTCACATATCTTAGTGTCCTTTCTGCTCCTTCCTGCCTCTTAATAAATACGTATTGAGTGCCCAGTTTGTGCCATTTTTCTTGGTGCTGAGATGACACAGTGGTAACAAGACAGACCAAGTCACCAGCCTCATGGTACTTATACTGAGGGAGATACACAGTAAACATATGAGCAGATAAATTTTGACTTACATACGTAAGCAAACTTTAAGGTAATGCAAAGTGCTTTTAAGAAAAATAAAACAAGGTAATGAGTAGAGTGATCCTAACAGCAATGATGAGCATTCCAGTTGCTTCACATCGTTGCCAGAACTACTTTGTATTGTTTTGTGTGTGTATGTTTTATTTTAGACATTCTAATAGGTATGAAGTGGTATCTTATTATTGTTTTTTTTTTGCATTTTTCTGTTGACCAGTGGTGTTGAACATCTTTTCATATGTTTATATACCATCTGTATTTTTTCTTTATAAAGTGTCTGTTGAAATTTTTCGCCCATTAAAAAAAAATTGGGTTGATTTTCTTCTTTTTGAGTTGTAAAGGTCTTTATATGTTTAGGATATAAGTCCTTTTTCAGATATGTGTTTTCTCCCAGTCATGATTTTTCTTTGTATTATTTTTTAATGATATATTTTGAGGAACAGAAGTTTTTAATGTTTATGAGTCCAATTAGCAAGTTTTCTTTTGTGGTTTATGCTCTTAATGTCCTGAGACATATATTCTCTCACTGTTTGGGAAGCTGGAAGTACGAAATCAAGGTGTCAGCAGGGCCATGCTCTCTCTGAGGGTTCTTGTGGAGCACCTGTTTTTCCTCTCCCTCTATTTTGATGGTTGCTGCCAATCCTTGGCAGCACAATTCAGTTGGTTGACACCATTCAAATCAAAGCAGTCTTCCCTCCACCCGCAAAAGTCATGTCCTTACCATATACAAAATACATTTGCTCCATCTCAACATCCTCAAGAGGCTTGACCTATTCCAGCATCAACTATGAGTCTAAAGTCTCATCAAAATTTCATCAACTCAGAATGTCCCAAATCTTATCTTATAAATCATCCAAATCAGATATTTGTGAGACTCTGAGTATGGTCTATACTGGGGCAGAATTCATCTCCATTTGTTTATCTTGAAACCTAGAAGACAATGGTGTTATAGGCATAGGTTAGACATTCTCATTCCAGAAGGGAGAAAACAGAAGGGGAAAAAAGGTTCACAGGTCCCAAGTGAGTCCACACAGCAGGGCCAGTTTCATTAGGTTTCAAGGCCTGGGCATAATTCTCTGGCTTGATCCACCCTCTGGGCCCATGGAGGCCCTGTGGGCCTCTGAGCTGCCCTCAGTGAAGTCGACTTAACTGACCTTGGCCTGCAGCAGCAGATGAGATGCACCCTCTGGATGGCCTGTTTCCTGATTGCAGAATACAAAAAGTCTGACAGCCTTCCTACATTTCATTCTCCTACATTTCATGTCCTCTTTGTTCCAGGCTAGCAGTGTTTCTGCTGGGAGGGATGGCTGGATCCATGAGTCTTACACCTAATCTCTCTGGTGAAAGGTTGTCCAGCTGCTTCTTTAGTCCTGTTTCCAGAGCATGATATCTTGGACAGGTTGAGAATTTTACAGATCATCAAGTGTTGGTTCCTTTTTGCTTAATAATTTCTTCCTCAATTGATCTCTTTCCTCTTGCATTTTACTCTAAGCTGCAAGGAGAAACTGTGGTCACATCTTTCACACTTGGCTTAGGAATCTCCTCAGCTAAACATCCAAGTCATTACTTACAAGTTTTACTTTCCACCCAATGGCAGAACACAGTTTAGCCAAGTTTCTGCCACTTAGTAACAAGGATCACTTTTCTTCCAGTGTCCAATAATATGTTCACCATTTCCTTTTAAAGTCCTCACCAGAAGAACCTTTTCAAGTTTGCATTTCTAGCAACAGTCTGTTCTTGACGATACATGTAATTCTCTAAGCATTCTCTATGCTTTTTCTAAAATTCCCCTCTTTTCTTTCTGACTGCTCACCAGAATTGCCTTTAACATTTGTATTTATACCAATAGTTTTTTTAAGGCAATCTAAGCTTTTTCTATTATGTGCCTCAAAACTCTTCCAGCTTCTACCCATTACCTGATTCCAAAGCCACTTCCACATTTTTTAGGTAATTATTACAACAGCACCACACTTTCTGGTACCAGAATATGTATTAGTTTCCTAGGTTTGCCATAATAAAGTACTACAAACTGGATGACTTTTAAAAAGGAGAAATGTATTCATTCACATTTCTGGAGGCAAAATTCTGAAATTAAGGTGCCAGCAAGGCCATACTGTCTCTGAAGTCTCTATGGAAGGATCTTTCCTTGCCTCTCTCTGACTTTTAGTGGTTGCCAGTAATCTTTGGTGTTCCTTGGCTTATAGACATATGACTGCAATTTTTGCCTCTGTTATCACATGGATTTCTTCCTCTGTGTCTGTGTCCAGATTTCCCTTGTCTTATAAGGACATCAGTCATTGGCTTAGGAACTCATCTTCACTTGATTATACCTGGAAATACCCTATAAATTTACATTCACAGGTACTGGGGGTTAGGACTTTAAAATATTTTTGGGGGGATGCAGTCACATAGGAGAAAATCTAGGTGGTCTTGGTTTTAGCAATGAATTTTTAGATACAAAACCAAAAGAAAGAAAAAATTATAAATTGGACTTTATTAAAATTAAAAACTTCTCTGAAAGATGCTGTTAAGAAAATAAAGACAAATTGTACACTGGGAGAAAATGTTTGCAAAACACATATCTGATAAAGGACTTGTCATAGAGTTGGAATTGTACAGTATATAGCCTTTTCAGATTGGCTTTTTTCCCTTAGCAACATTCACTTAAGATTCCTCCATATCTATTTCTGGCTAGGTAGCTTATTTCTTTTTAATCACTGAATAATATTCCATTGTATGGATATACCACAGTTTATCCATTCAACTATTGAAGTACATCTTGATTGCTTCCAGTTTTTGTTGATTGTGAATAAACCAACTATAAACATTTGAATGCATGTTTTTGTGTGGACATAAGTTTCAGATCAATTGGATAAATATCTGGGAGTACAATTGCTGGGTAATATGGCAATACTAAGTTAAGCTTTGTAAGGATCTGCTAAACAGTCTTCTAGAGTGACTGTACCATTTTGTGTTCTCAGCAATGAATCCACATCCTTAACAGCGTTTAGTATTGTCACTTTTTTGAATTTTAGCCATTCTGATAGTTAGGTTGTAACATCTTATTGTTGTTTTAATATGCAGTTCTCTAATGACATATGATGTTGAGCATCTTTTCCTTTGCTTATTTGCCATCTGTACATTTTTTTCTTTTTTGGGCCGTGCCACACGCCATATGGGATCTTAGTTCCCCGACCAGGGATTGAACTCGTGCGCCCTGCAGTAGAAGCACGGAGTCCTAACCACTGGACCGCCAGGGAATTCTCTGACATCTGTACATATTCTTGGGTGAGGTGTCAGTTTAGCTTTTTTGCCTATTTTTAAATTGGGTTGTTTTCTTGTTGAGCCTTGAGTTCTTTTCTTCTAAGCCACCCAGTTTGTGGTACTTTGTTACGGTAGCCTTTGGGCACCAATACAGTTATCTTCTAGCAGTTATTTATAGTTTTTAGTTTTACATTTAGGCCTATGATCCATTTGGACTTAATTTTCATGAAAGTGTAAGGTCTATGTTTAGATTCTTTTTTTTTTTTGCATGTGGGTGTCCAGTTGTTTTTTTTTAAATAATTTTATTTATTTATTTATTTATTTTTGGCTGTGTTGGGTCTTTGTTTTTGTGTGAGGGCTTTCTCTAGTTGTGGCGAGCGGGGTCCACTCCTCATCGCGGTGCGCGGGCCTGTCACTATCGCGGCCTCTCTTGTTGCGGAGCACAGGCTCCAGACGCACAGGCTCAGTAATTGTGACTCACGAGCCTAGTTGCTCTGCGGCATGTGGGATCTTCCCAGACCAGGGCTCGAACCCGTGTCCCCTGCATTGGCAGGCAGATTCTCAACCACTGCGCCACCAGGGAAGCCCCTGTACTCTTTTAAATTTGTTAAAGTATGTTTTATGGACCCAAATGTGGCCTTTCTTGGTGAATGTTCCATATAAGCTTGAGAGGAGCATGTATGCTAATGTTGTTAAATGAAATAGTCTATAAATGTCAATTAGATACACTTGATTGCTGGTATTGATCATTTCAACTATGTCCTTACTGATTTTCTGCCTGCTGGATCTGTCAATCTGATAAAAGGGTGCTGAAGTCTACAACTGTAGCAGTAGATTTGTTCATTTCTTTTTGTAGTTCTATCACTTGCCGCACATATTTTGACACTCTGTTGTTAGGTGCATACATATTAAGAATTGTTATGTCCTCTTGGATAAGGAGTACTTATCATTATGTAGTGTGCCACTCTTTGTCACTGATACTGTAATTTTCCTTGTCCTGAAGTCTGCTTTGCCTGAAATTAATATAGCCTCTCTAGCTTTATTTTGATTAGCATTAGCATGCTGTATCTTTTTCCTTCCCTTACTTTTAATCTGTCTCTATCTTTATATTTAAAGTGAGATTCTTGTGGACAGCTTATATTTGGGTCTTTTTTATCTACTCTGATATGCGAATGTATTTAGACTGTTCACATTTAAAGTGATGTTAGCATAGTTAGGTTAATGTCTACATATTTGTAACTTTTCAACTTGTTGCACTTACTGTTTCATTATCTTCCCCCATTTTTCTGCCTTCTCTTATTTTAAGTGATCATTTTATCATCAATTAAATCATTTTATCTCCTTTTAATTAAAAAGTTACTCTTTTTTTAGTGGTTGCTCCAGTGTTTGAAGTATACATTTACAATTAATATAAATCTACTGTCCAATAACACTATGTTATTTCACAGGTACTGCAGTTACCTTGTAACATGGTAGTCCCAATTTCCTCCTGTTGTTCTTTACAACATTGCTGTCATGATTTTCAGTTATCCATATGCTATAATCACCCAATACATTGTAGCTTTTATTACCTTGAAAAGTTATTTATTATATCAATTAACAGTAAGAAAGATGAAGGATTCTATTTCACCTTCATTTATTCCTTTTGTCTTGCTCTTCATTTATGTAGATCTTAGTTTCCGGCCTGTAGCATTTTTCTTTGTGCTGAAAAAACAAACAGACAAACAACCCACCCCCCCCAAAAAAAAGACCAAACAAATAAACTTCTTTTAACATCTCCTGCAAGGCAGGTCTACTATTGACAAATTCCCTCAGTTTTTGTTTGTCTGAGAAGGCATTTATTCCTCCTTAACTTTGGAAGGATGATTTTATGGGATACGGAATTCTAAGTTGGTGGATTTTTCTTTTAACTTTGAAAATATTCCACTCTATAGTCTTCTGTTGATCAGACTCACTGATTCTTTCCTCAGTCATGTCCAGTCTACTGATGAGTCCATCAAAGGCGTTCTTCATTTATGTTACAGTGTTTTTAGTTTCTAGCATTTTCTTTTTATTCTTTCTTAGAGTTTCCATCTCTTTGTGTACATTACCCATCTGTTCTTGCACATTGTCTACAGTTTCCATTAGAACTCTTAGTTACTTTAAATCTCTATATGATAATTTCAGTATGTGTGTCATATCTGAGTCTGGTTCTCATGCTTGCTTTTTCTCTTCACATGTTGTTGTTTTCCTTTTAGAGTGCTTTATTATTTTTGTTGAAAGTCAGATATGTTGTGTTGAGTAATAGGAACTAAGATATTTAGGCTTTCAGAGTGAGGTTTTATGTTAATCTGGCTAGAGGCTGGGCTCTGTTTATGTTTCCTATAGCTGTAGGTGTCAGAGGCTGCAGTTTACTCTAGTTTACTTGTTTTTTTGTGTGTGTTTTTCCCTCTTCTACTGTCTTTAGTTTTCCCTAAGAATTCCTTCTTAAATAGAATTTATGACTTGCAACTTTTTCACTTATAGTCCACTGCTAACACACTGAAGCCCAATTGATATGGTAGGGTTTCGAGGACGAGAAGCATTGTATAACCTAATGATTAAAACTCAGTTTTTGTAGTGGGCCTGAGTCCTTGGGATGTGACATTTAGAAGTGTTTTCTTATTCTTTTTTTCTCCTCTTACATGAGACAGGATGGCTAGAGGGGGCTAGAGTTGACCAGTTGCCCTTCCTCCAGGTCAGATAAGGCTCTAGTCAAGTACCTTTCTTGGGAGGGCAGGCTTTTTTTATGGAGAGTGCTCTAGGTGCATTTCAAAATGTTTACTTTTCCCCTCCCTTTGTCTGAAACACAAGGGTATTTTTCTCCACTCTTCCCCATGAGAACCTGGTGCAGTATGGCAATGCCTCATGGACTGGATATGGTCATAAGGGGATGGTAAGGAACAGTGAAAGACAGGGAGAACATGAACAGATGAAGTAGTGGTAGTAGAAAGGTTGCAACCTTTATAACTTCAGTGACTCGGAAAGAACACAGAATGCAGTGATTTCATACAAATAGCATGGTAAGGACCCATGAGGGGTGATAGTTCTCTCTCATTTCTATGATTGATTGGGTAACACCTATTTTTTAAATGTTTAAACTTTCATTAATAACTTGATTTTTAAATTATTTTTACGTAATTATCTCTGTTTTATTTTACTCTTATTGAAGTAGATTGTTTATCTTTTTATGGCTTTTTAAATATCAGCTTTATTGAGGTATAAGTATGTACAAATATCTTTATCTCATGAATAAAGATAATTTCATTTATTCCTTCCCAGTTGGAATACCTTTATTTCTTATTCTTGCCTGATTGCACTGGCCAGAACTGCCAGTGGCTCTTGAGGTGGCACTTCAGCACTTCATTCCTCCCTGCTTCACCCCGCTCCCAACACTCACACACTCATAGTGCAGAGGATGAGTAATAAACCGCTGAGCAAAAATGAAATTTCCTAGTGGTAATATGAATATTGCTTATCTTTATAATCAGAAAAAGCAACAACATTATTCCTTAAAAAAAACAACTAAACTGAAAATAATTGTTAAAAGGTATAAAACATGTTAAATAATTAATAATAGTCCAAGAAGCTTATACTAGCAGTTTTGTCACAGGAAATATAGACTTTACAGGAAGGAACTATTATCCCTGAGGTGACTTCAGGAAGGGGAGCAAGATTACTCAATATTGAGCATTTGGGGTTTCTTTCATTCTCTTCTCTCCAGGCCAGTATCTCCGAGAGTGGGTCGAGATAGAACTTTTAAAGGAATTGGGAACAGTTACGTTCCTGGGAGGTGGGCGTCTGGGGCCTCCACGTGGCAGCTCAGAGGTGAGAGGAGATGACTTCTGGTTTACAGAGAGAAGAAAAATTACCAAAGCACTTTGGCTCTTTCCGCGGTCCATCCGGGAGCATGCAGTGTCCTTGACCCGCAGATGGAGATGGTGGCTTGCTACCCAGGAAATGGAGCAGGTTATGTGCGACATGTGGACAACCCCAGCAGCGACGGCCGCTGTATCCCCTGCATCTACTATCTGAACAAGAACTGGGATGCCGGGCTTCCCTGGTGGCGCAGTGGTTGAGAATCTGCCTGCCAATGCAGGGGACACGGGTTCGAGCCCTGGTCTGGGAAGATCCCACATGCCGCGGAGCGACTAGGCCCGTGAGCCACAACTACTGAGCCTGCGCGTCTGGAGCCTGTGCTCCGCAACAAGAGAGGCCGCGATAGTGAGAGGCCCGCGCACCGCGATGAAGAGTGCCCCCCCCCCGCTTGCCACAACTAGAGAAAGCCCTCGCACAGAAACGAAGACCCAACACAGCCATAAACAAATAAATAAATAAATTAAAAAAAAAAAAAAAAAAAAGAACTGGGATGCCCAGCTACGTGGTGGTGGGGTCCTGCGGATATTTCCAGAAGAGAAATCGTTCATAGCGTACGTGGAGCCCATTTTTGACAGACTGTTGTTCTTCGGGTCAGACCACAGGAACCCACATGAAGTCCAGCCTTCCTATGCAATCAGATACACCATATGACTGTTTGGTACTTTGATGCTGAAGCAAGGACAGAAGCCAAAAAGAAATTCAGGAATTTAACTAGGAAAACTGAACCTGCCCTCACTGAGGACTGACCCTGATCTGAAATACGCTGGCCTCATTCATTTTAGTAACAGTTCCTGAATTCACTTTAAGAGTTGAGATCCAAAGAAGGCCTCTTCTTTAGTGACTTGGTGATGAGAACCCCCCTGCTGCTTGCATCATTCACATCCCTGTCTTGTGTACAGTACTGTGTGTTTTCTTGCCAAGACTGCATCTACCTTCAGACACTCTCTTTGCCAGGTGAACTCATTTGCTAACTCCAGAAATACCTGTAGACGACCTAGCTGGCCAGTGGTTTAATTGTCAGATTTGGTAATCCTGGGTATCAAAGCAAGAACCTGGAAGCACGGGCGAGGGACTGAATCTTACTTGCACTTTATGTACACTTCCTGATTTGAAAGGAGGAGGTTTGCAAAGAAGTTAGACGGTGACAGATGCCACAGAGAGGCATCACTGAAGCCTTAACATCAGGAAACAGAAATCTGTGTCATCTGAACAATTTCCAGATGTTCTTAATCCAGGGCTGTTGGGGTTTCTGGAGGATTATCACAACTAATGACGTTATTACCTCTAGAAAGGGCTGCTGTCATAGTCATCAATCTCTAAGTATCCTGTGGGTGGACACTCCTTTTTCCTGGTCCTGCAAACTGGACTTTCTGCCTCTGCCCCATTTTGCTGAAAATATGACTTTCTCATCAAAGATGACAACACCATTTATTTTCTATTTTCACTTCTGACTTAGAGAACCTAATTCATTAATGTTCTGGTTGCTTTATTGAAATGAAATTTGAATTTAAATCAAAGGAGAAAAGAATCTTCCTGGTAGTTTAGAGCCAACAACCTCTGATAATGGTGTCGAAAGACCTGGGACTACTGATATACAATAAACGTGTGCATCTTGAACAATTTGAGATTGGAGATTGAGTCGGAAATGTGGGCATTCCTATTTTTCAGTTTTTCTTTCTAATGAGCTCACCCTTCTTTAACAAAATAAGAAAATCACGAAAACTAGGGCACTATATTTTAAAAAGGAAATAGAAATAAAACAAAAAATCCTGAAAAGCTGCTTGAGTTCTTCCACATTTTCTGACCCTAGTAACCTCTTTTCAACAGATTTGACTCTTCAGATTCACTGTGGTTAGCAGTGTGGCCAGAATCATGGAATTTGCTAGAACTGTGGGAAGCTCTGCTCCTACAGTAAGCACAGATTCCGCTGCCTCAAGAACTCTGTATTGAGCTCCTGTTTTATGCAAGTTACTTTTCTTAGTTTTCAATTCCATTTTCATATTTTAAAAATCCCTGTAATTTCTTGCTTGAAAATCCCATGAACATTAAGGGGCCAGAAATACTTTCTTTGGTCACTGACACATACATAGACTTTCCAAGAAAGAAGCGTATTTTTATGTGTGTCTGGTTTTGGAAAATTTCCAGATAAGACTTGTCTTCATTCTCATGACTGCTCTGTTTTTTTTCTGTAGTACTCATCACCTCCTAACTTACTATGTAATTTACTTATTTGTTATGTTCATTGTCTGGTATCCTTTCTCTAGAGTGTAAGCACAATGAAGACAGGGATTTTTGTATGTTTTTAATCAATGGAATGTATTCCCAGCACCTAAAATAGTGCCTGGCACATAGTAAGGGCTCAGTAAATGCTTGTTGAATAAACTCATTCTCCTGCCGTAAAAAAAAAAAAAGGAAGTAGGCTCAGCCCAGGAGGTCAGAATTGCCAGGGCAAGGTGCATCTTGCATCTAACAAAGTCGATATGAAGAAATGGTCTTTGCTAGCATGTGCTTTAGTTTTGAGAGAGTTTAAGATAAACTGAAAATAGTACCCCAGCTGAAAATTTGAGAATACGTATAGTATTCATTGGCTCTTCTATGTCACTGTAACTCCTGAAGAAAAATGTCCTGCTTTTGTTGGCTGGGCAAACTAAATACATGTGTTTTCCCCCTCTTATGATCACGTGAGACCACTTTGTGTCATGTTGGAGCTTTTCTCCTCTATCTTCAGTGCTGTATTCAAAACCAAGTAATTTCTTTTAGGCTTCCCTCTTCTCAGGGTTAATTCCCTGATTTTCTACACTATAGCACCTTCTCCAGGAGTTGGAGGGAAATCTTTATTTTAGGGGTCTGACTTCTGTGTTCTTGAAATGGTTATGCAGATTGCCTGGTGATGCATACACGTTTTTCACAGAATTAACTAATTAGTTAATCCATCAAACACTTCTTGAGTGTGTAAAATATCTAGTCACTGAAGATACAAAAATTAAAAAGTTACAGTTCCTGCCCTCAAATGCTCATGGTTCAACCTGGGGAGATGTGTCCAAGAAATCATTATCAACAGAAATATAGTAGAAGCATAGAATGGGCTTACTTAGCCAAAACATGGGGGGAAGTGGGTAATACAGTAGAAGCTTTCAACTATATTTCCTGAAAAGTTTTCTTTTGCTTTAAAAGAAAGTGAAGATTCTGTTTTTATTGTATAATTTACTTTTGTAGACTTTATAGACTGCCTAGGCATCAGTACACATTTGTTGATGGTGAATTCTACAGTCTTACACTATTACTGATTTACTACAGTGGTTGTAACTCAAAAACTGAAATAAATGTTAATCAGCTTAATATTGATATTATTTTGTTTATTTCTTCTATGATATACTATGTCAAATATAAGAGAAGAGAAATTCATCCAGTTTCGTTCTTGTGTTTCTATAGGGTTATCTCAAACTCACTGCACTAACAGACACCAGAAATGGGCATGTGTTTCTGATCAAAGCTGATTGTTCTGGAAGTACTGCTGACTCTTATGGAAGATTTGAAATTGGTGACCGTTGGTATAGATTGATATGGATTTCAATCAACTCATCTCTGTGCAAGAGAGATCTTACTAATTTGTGTGTGTATTGTGCGTATGTGCATTTATATAAAGAGGATAAGATGTTTGGTTGCCATTCACATGTTTATTTGGTGGAATGCAGTGGATAGCATATTTAAACACTGGTATTTAAATAGTAAGAGTATCTCCAGTTATCAAGGAGCATCTTAAAACTATCTGACATTTCTGAAGGAAATTCATTTTAACTGTCTTTAATTAAGATTGTATCGTTTAATGGGCAGAAGACCTAAATAGACATTTCTCCAAGGAAGACATACAGATGGCCAATAGGCACATGAAGAAATGCTCAACATCACTAATTATTAGAGAAATGCAAATCAAAACCACATTGAGGTATCACCACAGGCCGATCAGAATGGCCATCATTTAAAAGTCTACGAATAACAAATGCTGGAGAGGGTGTGGAGAAAAGGGAACCCTCATACACTGTTGGTGGAAATGTAAATTGGTGTAGCCACTATGGAAAACAGTACAGAGGTTGCTTAAAAAACTAAAAATAGAATTGCCATATGATCCAGCAATCCCACTCCTGGCCATATATCTGGAGAAAATTCTATTTTGAAAAGATACATGCACCCCAGTGTCCATTGCAGCATTATTTACAATAGCCAAGACACAGAAGCAACCTAAATGTCCATTGACAGATGAATGGATAAAGAAGATGTGGTATATATAAATAATGGAATACTATTCAGCCATAAAAAATGATGTAATGCCATTTGCACAACATGGATGGACCTAGAGATTATCACACTAAGTGAAGTAAGTCAGGGAAAGAGAAATATCATATGATATCCCTTATATGTGGAATCTAAAATATGATACAAATGAACTTATTTACAAAACAGAAACAGACTCGCAGACATAGAAAACAAATTTATGGTTACGAAAGGGGAAAGGGGGTGGGAGAGGGATAAATTAGGAGTTTGGGTTTAGCAGCTACAAACTACTATATATAAAATAGATAAACAACAAGGTCCTATTGTATAGCACAGGGAACTATATTCAATATCCTGTAATAAACCGTAATGGAAAAGAATGTGTGTGTGTGTGTGTGTGTGTGTGTGTGTGTGCGTGTGCATGTATATATAATTGAACCACTTCACTGCATACTGGAAACTAACACAACATTGTAAATCAACTATACTTCAATAAAAAAATTTTTAAAAAGATTGTATCATTTAAAATATTTTCAATCATGTATTTGCGAGGTAGAAGCTTGGATATCATTCTTGGTGGTTTTTATTTAACAATGAGGTCTTTGACGTTTCAGTGTTATTTCCAGAGGAGGCCTATCACTTAAGTCCATTACCTCAGTACCAGTCACAAGGCCACTGCTGTCCTTGTAAAAAGAGATTTTTTCCCCTTTGTCAAAGTAGAATTTTCAAAAATTAAAAATGTGACTCATTAAAATTTGAAATGAAACCATGTTAAGGATTTTATTCAATTTATTTATTAATGAAGCAACCAGGAAGGTGGCCAAGGTAGTTCAGAGGACATTTTGAGGATCTAGGCTTTTATATGTATTTTGAACGAAGGTTAGAGTAAGAATGCTAGGTTAGATTTTAAAAGCCTGGTTAATGTGTGACAGGGCAATAAATTATAATCTTTGGTACCATCTTTTCTCTCAGAAATTATTTGTTTCCTAACTGGCTGAAAATCTATAGGTTAACATGTAATTTTACTAAGTCTAGGACTTTTAATCAACAGTAAACAATGAGTTGTACAAAGTACAATTTCTTTATATAATTAAATAATCCTTGGGAGGGCCTTTTAAACATCATCCTCATATAACATTGAAAGGATATGCCACCTATGTTTTTGCTTTACCTCCATGTTTTAAATAATCTTTCTTAACATACTATATCAAAGTTTTAAAATATGTTTCCAAACATTAACTTTTAGATTAAGATTATAGTAATCTTATTTCATTTGCAGGTAAACTAATTGAGTCACCAGACCAAAAAAACCTCTAGATTTCAACCAATGGGAGCAATGTAACATCATCTTACAGGCCTATTATGGCAAAGATTAGAAGAGAAAAAAATGTTTATCCTGTGTGAGGACATTTTATAGATTGAACATGACCTCCTTGAAGATAGGCTCTGAAGTTAATTCTTATCCTCCAATATCGAATCTGCAGCACCTAATTCAGAATAAGTTTGGCATTAAAAGAATTAACTCGCTGAGTTACAGTGACTAAATAAATGAGTAATGATATGTCAAAACTGTGAGAACTCGAGTTGTCTAAAATTCCTTTACATTGTATGTTTGACCAGGTGAACAACAATTGTGTGCTGGCCCCAGGATACTAATTCGACCTTCTGTCTGACTCTGAGAACACAAGGCTCAGTACCTGCAGAAACCTTTTACCCATCTCATCCGGGAATGGGGGCAACATGTCTTCATCGGGGAACACTACAGCAGAGTCTGGTAGGTTCTTATGCATTGTGCACCGTGGTGGACATGGGCAGCAGGAGGAGCCAGAGCAGTGCTTCTCAGATGGTAAGTACGCATGAACCACCTGTGGATTTGTTAACCCGCGCATTCTGATTCACTGGGTCTGTGGTGGGGCCCAAGACTGCATCTCTAACAAGCCACCATGCTTAGAATAGCAAGGATTAGACTCCTATATAAGTTTTATTTTACTCTGATCAAATAATGCTTATTTCTGATTGTAGATATAGTATATATTTATTGCAGAAATTCTTATGTACTTAGGAAAGTACATAAAAGCACAAAAAAGGAGGATTTTGGTATATAATACTAATGCAGTGTTTCAATTAGATGTTAACTTTCTCCCAGCTGACTCATGGTGTCATTGTCGTGCCTCACTCATTGGTAGCTTGCCATCAGTTCTCAACATTTCTTTTATGTCTTTTCTCTTCCATGTACAGCTCAGCTCTTGGTTCCTCTTCTACCCTGCCTCCCTGTAATCAGTGTTGTTCCCTTCCCCTAGGGGCTTAAGCCAGAGGTCTACATAGGGCATTCCCTGCCAGGCTGCTGCTCTAGCCTTGCAGGTCTGATTTCAGAAGTACTTCTGGTCCTGTTTACACTCCGAAAGGCCTGGAGGCAGCTTTCTTTCTCATCATGATATGACTTATCCATAACACATATGTTGTTTCCAGTTTTTTTTTCCTTCAATTATAGATATTATTATTGACATGTTAATATTTATAGATTTTATTCTTTGGTTGAATTCTTTCTTCAGGATAAATTCTCCAGATTGGGATCCTTGAGCTAATGAATCTTAATTTTGTATCACTTTTACTACCTATTGCGATATTATTTTTAGAAAAGGTTAAGCATGTTACCAGCAATATATCAGTTATACTGTAACCTCACCACATTTGGTGTTACCACAGCAAAAATAAATGTGGTTAATTTGTTAATTTACTTGTTATGAAATGATGCCTTGAGCTTCCTTTAATTTACATTGCTGTGATTACTGTCCAGGATTATTTATTTCCTTTTGTGTAACCTGACTTAAAAAAAAAATCTGCTTGATACTTTTTCCATTTTGAGCTAACTGTGCATTAACAGTTCTATCAATTATCTTCTGATCTTCTATTCCAGAATCTGATGAAATTTAAATTTTATGTGAGTCTTTTAAAATATAATTTTGACTCGGCTTCTTTCTGTTACATCCTAAGCACTCCATGCCTTTGTTTTAGCTTCTGTGAAAAGGACAAAAAAAGCATACAAAAAATAGTTGAGGCATTAATTTTCTTAAGACATTTGCAAATTAATATGCAAGTGGCCAAACTGGGTGGGCTTCCGTAAAAGAAATTAAAATAAAATTAGCAATTCTCATATTTTGTCGTCAGAACTTTTCATGAATATATTTTTCTGTATTCAAAAAGTACTACATTATATTGTAGTAATTTATAGTTTTATTCTTTATTGCCACCTAGCAAATTATCTCTTTTCTCAAGGAAAGAGAATGCTTTGCAAAATTGAAAAGTTAAACATATAGATGGATTTAAAGTCCACAATAAGAGAGAGACAGAGAGACAGAGCAAGAATCAAGTTACTTTATTATTATTATTTTTTAAATTTTTATTGGAGCATAGTTGATTTACAATGTTGTGTAGTTTCAGGTGTACAGCAAAGTGAATCAGTTATGCATATACATATATCCACTCTTTTTTTAGATTCTTTTCCCATATAGGTCATTACAGAGTATTGAGTAGAGTTACCTATGCTATACGGTAGGTCCTTATTAGTAATCTATTTTATATATAGTAGTGTGTATATGTCAATCCCAATCTTCCAGTTTATCCCTCCCCCTACCCCTTACCCCCTGGTAACCATAAGTTTGTTTTCTACATCTGTAACTCTACTTCTGTTTTGTAGATAAGTTCATTTGTACCTTTTTTTAAGATTCCATATATAAGCGATATCATATGATATTTGTCTTTCCCTGTCTGACTTACTTCACTCCGTATGACAATCTCTAGGTCCATCCATGTTGCTGCAAGTGGCATTATTTTGTTCTTTGTATGGCTGAGTAGTGTTCCATAGTATATATGTACCACATCTTCTTTGTCCATTCCTCTGTTGATGGACATTTAGGTTGCTCCCATGTCCTGGCTATTGTAAATAGTGCTGCAGTGAACATTGGGGTGCATGTATCTTTTCAAATTATGGTTTTCTCCAGATATATGCCCAGGAGTGGGATTGCTGGATCATATGGTAGCTCTATTTTTAGTTTTTTAAGGAACCTCCATACTGTTCTCCATAGTGGTTGTACCAGTTTACATTCCCACCAACAGTGTAGGAGGGCTCCCTTTTTTCCACACCCTCTCCAGCATTTGTTGTTTATAGATTTTTTGGTGATGGCCATTCTGACTGGTGTAAGGTGATACTGCTTTGTAGTTTTGATTTGCATTTCTCTAATAATTAGTGATGTTGAGCATCTTCTCATGTGCTTTTTAGCCATCTCTATGTCTTTGGAGAAATGTCTATTTAGATCTTCTGCCCATTTTTTGATTGGGTTGTTTGTTTTTTTGATATTGAGCTTTGTAGATTAATCCCTTGTCGGTTGCTTCATTTCCATATATTTTCTCCCATTCTGAGGGCTTTTTGTTTTGTTTATAATTCCCTTTGCTGTGCAAAAGCTTTTAAGTTTAATTAGGTCCCATTTGTTTATTTTTGTTTTTATTTTCATTACTCTAGGAGGTGCATCGAAAAGGGTCTTGCTGTGATTTATGTCAAAGAGTGCTCTGCCTACCAAGTTCCTTTAAATGGATCAGAATCTTTAGTCACAGACACAGTCCCCAAATCACTTATTATCCCTTATTGAAATTTATAGTTTTTATGGAATTCCAGCTGGAATTTGTATTCTCTTTTCTTGGCTCCCATACGCCTTTATTTATATCCTTATTGGAGTGTATGTTTTATTGCCTCATTCATTTTTATATTTTCTTATTGAACTGCAAACTCCTTGAGGTTGGAGATTGAGTCTTTTTCCTCTTTCCTTAAGCAAGCTCAGTACTTTGTGTATTGTAGATGTTTAATAAGTGTTTGTTGGTTTGAACATGATCTCAGAGCTGCTCTTAGCGTTGACAGGAAACAGAGAACAGAGGAGGTACTAACCTGTAGTTTCTGCAATATGCTGTCCTTCAACAAATGACAGATTAGCAGTTTTGACTTACGGTAAATTTCTGTTACCAAACAGATGTTTGTAATAGAAAGAATGAAGTGACCTTTAAGCCCTTAGGAAAGAATGAAGTGATCTTTAAGAACTGACTGAGTTTCACTAAGAGCAAGATAGGTTAAACCAGTCTCTAACTAGAGTAGTCTAGAGCAGCCCTGGATCAAGAGGAAGCTCTCCTTATCCTAATGGAGTAGGCATTCTTCTTCCTGGTCACCCTAAGATTAGAATGACTCAAACCACCAAACCCCCGGGAATTCTTTGCTTGGAACACCTGTTGGCCCTAAAGCCTCCCTTGGAACCCTATTGCAAGGTCAAATAGTTGCTTGAGCCTAGCAATGCATGCTGAAATTAGAAATCATCCTTTTATAATTCTGAAAAATTGTGGAGTACGCAGGAGATTCATTTACTAGTTGAACTAGTATACTAGTCACTTAGATGTGCCATTGGCAAAATCTATGTGACGATCCTCGGCCTTCTTCATGTTTCAGGCACCTTTAAAACTTAACCACAGTGACCTGAAATTTCTGGTTATCGTACTGCGTCAGGTCCAAAATCTGAATTATGTGGTACCATGTAGGACCTGAGCTAGCTAGCCCAGGGTTTATGCTGCTCGCTGTCAATTCCTGAGTATCCTGGAGGAGAACACAGTTCTCATTATAGTAAATATCTATGCCAAAACAGACCACTAGGTTCTTTGTGCTGGTTCATCTTTAGTTTTTCCAGTCAACCCTACTTTTTCTTGAGATAATTTTTTTCTAAACTTCCCACTCATGTGTCTGAGAGAGGGCCACATTTGTAACTTGTAATTTTTAAGACCTTATAAGTTCATGTCCATCTATCAATAAGCCAAGTGGGGTATTTAAAGGAGTCACTGGGAAGTACTGTTGGTACTGTGCCTTTAATATGGGTAAAATGACAGGTTACCTAGCTCCCAGAGGCAGGGTTAATGAACAACAGGTAGTTAAATCAGTCCACACATCTTTCATGGTAATTATGTCCTTAACTCTTAGTTCTGTAGTGTATCTAGAGCCATCCTGACTCTGGCCATTGGTCAAGGAATTTCAATTCACAAGAAGGGTTTATAGGATACCACATGAGGGGCTGCTAGTAGGCCTCAATTGACATAACATTGCTCACCAGTAGAAAGCATCCCATAGTCAACCTAGACTCACTCAACTCCCATATAATCTCTATCACCTGACCCTTCAAGAACATTGAAGACTGCATTCTGAACTCTTCCTGAGTCACTGAAGTTATAAAGGTTGCTACCTTTCTACTACCACTACTTCATCTTTTCATGTTCTCTCTCTCTTTCACTGGTCCTTACCATCCCTTTATGACTATACCCAGTCCATGGGGCCTTACCATGCTGCCAGGACTTTCAGGATGTGCTCCACAAATAGCCTCCACCAGGGCTTGCTCCAGTGCCGAACCAAGGAGAAAGTCTGGACACCATAGGAGTTCATAGGAACGTGAGGTCAAACAAGCTTTCTTAGGGGCAGGATCTCAGACTGGACAAAAAAGGGACACCCCTTGCCTTATCCCAAGGTTAAGGTATCTAGGAATGAGTAGGAAGGGAGAAGGGGGTGTTCTATGCAGCCTGGTGCTTTTAAACTCTCATATCTGCCCCTAAGCCACACATGAGCACACATAAAAATGGCTCTCTGTTGCCTTTTCATTTTTCATGGACCCCATTAATTTATGGCCTTCTATGTCTTATATGACTTCTCGTCTCCTAGCTTTCCACTTCATATTTCATTCCTTGAACTGATGCTTAGCACCCCTTCTCCAGTTTTGACCTGTTACTTTCCTTATTTGATTCTGATTTGGACTCTTCTGGCCAAGTGATTATCATGATTTTGAGAAAATACCTTGTTTATTCTAGTCTACTAATCTAGAATCCATGATGGAAGGGCACATCCCCTACTACCATAACGGAAAAGCTTTCCCTGTTGCCTAGCATCTTGCATTTGTCCAAACCTTGGAAAAATACTTTTATTGCTAGAGAAACATATAATAAGATTGATCACACAATGACAATTGCTAACAAAATTCATTATTCCATGGACATTTTTCTACTGCATGTTCTGGCCTGGGCACTGTATTCTAGGTTGGAAATAGAGAAGTGTAAGCAGAAATGAAAAAATTCAAGAGAGGAAGATAAAGTTGGATATATCTTTCAGAAAATAAAACAAAAAGATAAAGAGATAGAAAATAGAAAAAAGGTAAAGTTAGAGCGTGAATCTAAGAGCCTGCATTTAACTAACAGGAATTCAGAAAAAAAGTGGAGACTGAGGAGCTAATTATTAAAGAAAAACTCCTAGACTAAGATGAGTTTCCAGATTGAGAGTAAGTTCCATTACCCAGCAAAATGAAAGAAAAAAGAGCACACCAAGGCACATTATTGTGAAACCTCCAAACATGGAAAAGATCCTAAAAGCTTCTAGTGGTGGAGAATAAAGCAAGTTACATATAAAAGAATGTGCTCTAGAGTGAAATTAGCATCAAATTGTCAGTTTATCAAATTATCTCACTGGAAGCTAGAATAAAGGGTTTCTCAGACATGAAGTAAGTGTCTTCATGTTTATTTTCAATGTAGAATAAGTAAAAAATCTAAAGGAGTGATATAAGGAGCTAAAGATGTTTACCCTGGAGAAGAGAACCTAACAGTAGGTATTACACCAGTGTGCAAAAATGCCAGGACCTATGGCGGGAGGACCCACTCTGTAATGCTCCAGAGTGAGGAAGCCAGAACAAGGATTACAGAGTGAGACTCTGCCTTAACATGTTAATGGCCTGTGATATTCAATGATGAAATCATGATCATCTAACACAAACCTATGCAACATTGAATAGAATTATATAAGGGAATCTTCTTGAGGGATTGCTAGACTATTTAATGTAAAATCTAACTAGACAGTAAGATGCCATTATGACAATAAATACCATTTTATTCTTTAAATTAGTAGACAGGAAGCTGTCTGGCATAGGCTAAAAAAGTGGGTCAGAAATCTAGAAGGTTTTTGTTTTAGTTAAAAAAAAAATCTTAACAGAGCCCTGCATTCCTTTAGAGAAGGTAGGTTACTTAAAAAGTATATACAAGGTCTGGTAAACTTGAGGGCTCTTCATTTATTCAAATCAAAATTTGAAAGCTCAAAATTTGACAGAATTCACAAAAGCATCATAGCCAAGTAGACACAATCCTTTTTTCCTAAAGGTTAAAATCATATATGCTTGAAAAAAATCACTCTGCACTTAAGTGTCAGTTCATTTAGCTACCTTATATTAGAGGAAAACCCATACAAATAAATATAGGAAGAACCTGTCTCAAATAATTTATTCAACTCATTAAATAATCAGGGAATAGTGAGAGGATAAAAGCTGGTTGAAAGAGCATTTTTGAGAACAGGGTATGTTTGATCCACTAGGAAGGGAATTTTGAAATAAGTTTGCTGAATTAGAAATAAAATTGATTAATGTTCTACAGGGTATTGAAACTATAACCTTTTCTGTCAGACAGACATCTTAACAAAATGATATTATTAAATTATTAACTTTACTTCTGATATAACTTTCACATATATGACCCGCAACTTTAGTTCTTCTTTTTTTTTTTAAACATCATTATTGGAGTATAACTGCTTTACATTGGTATGTTAGTTTCTGCTTTATAACAAAGTGAATCAGTTACACATATACATATATCCCCATATCTCTTCCCTCTTGTGTCTCCTTCCCTCCCACCCTCCCTATCCCACCCCTCTAGGTGGTCACAAAGCACCGAGCTGATCTCCCTGTGCTATGCGGCTGCTTCCCACTAGCTCTCTATTTTACGTTTGGTAGTGTATATGTGTCCATGCCACTCTCTCACTTTGTCCCAGCTTACCCTTCCCCCTCCCCGTATCCTCAAGTCCATTCTCTAGTAGGTCTGCGTCTTTATTCCCGTCTTGCCCCTAGGTTCTTCATGACCATTTTTTTTTTTTTTTAGATTCCATAAATATGTGTTAGCATATGGTATTTGTTTTTCTCTTTCTGACTTACTTCACTCTGTATGACAGACTCTAGGTCCATCCACCTCACTTCATTTCAATTATCAATTTCATTTCTTTTTATGGCTGAGTAATATTCCATTGTATATATGTGCCACATCTTCTTTATCCATTCATCTGTCGATGGACACATAGGTTGCTTCCATGTCCTGGCTATTGTAAATAGAGCTGCAATGAACATTGTGGTACATGACTCTTTTTGAATTATGGCTTTCTTAGGGTATATGCCCAGTAGTGGGATTGCTGGGTCATATGGTAGTTCTGTTTTTAGTTTTTTAAGGAACCTCCATACTGTTCTCCATAGTGGCTGTATCAATTTACATTCCCACCAACAGTGCAAGTGGGTTCCCTTTTCTCCACACCCTCTCCAGCATTTATTGTTTGTAGATTTTTTGATGATGACCATTCTGACTGGTGTGAGATGATATCTCATTGTAGTTTTGATTTGCATTTCTCTAATGATTAATGATGTTGAGCATTCTTTCATGTGTTTGTTGGCAATCTGTATATCTTCTTCGGAGAAATGTCTATTTAGGTCTTCTGCCCATTTTTGGATTGGGTTGTTTGTTTTTTTGATATTGAGCTGCATGAGCTGCTTGTAAATTTTGGAGATTAATGCTTTGTCAGTTGCTTCATTTGCAAATATTTGCTCCCATTCTGAGGATTGTCTTTTCATCTTGTTTATGGTTTCCTTTGCTGTGCAAAAGCTTTTAAGTTTCATTAGGTCCCATTTGTTTATTTTTGTTTTTATTTCTATTTCTCTAGGAGATGGGTCAAAAAGGAACTTGCTGTGATTTATGTCATAGAGTGTTCTGCCTATGTTTTCCTCTAAGAGTTTGATAGTGTCTGGCCTTACATTTAGGTCTTTAATCCATTTTGAGTTTATTTTTGTTAGGGAGTGTTCTAATTTCATTCTTTTACATGTAGCTGTCCAGTTTTCCCAGCACCACTTATTGAAGAGGCTGTCTTTTCTCCATTGTATATTCTTGCCTCCTTTATCAAAGATAAGGTGACCATATGTGCGTGGATTTATCTCGGCTTTCTATCCTGTTCCATTGACCTATAGTTCTGTTTTTGTGCCAGTACTGTACTGTCTTGATTACTGTAGCTTTGTAGTATAGTCTGAAGTCAGGGAGTCTGATTCCTCCAGCTCCGTTTTTCTTTCTCAAGATTGTTTTGGCTATTCGGGGTCTTTTGTGTTTCCATACAAATTGTGAAATTTTTTGTTCTAATTCTGTGAAAAATGCTATTGGTCGTTTGATAGGGATTGCATTGAATCTGTAGATCGCTCTGGGTAGTATAGTCATTTCCACAATGTTGATTCTTCCAATCCAAGAACATGGTATATCTCTCCATCTATTTGTATCATCTTTAATTTCTTTCATCAGTGTCTTATAATTTTCTGCATACAGGTCTTTTGTCTCCTTAGGTAATAGTTCTTTACTTTAGTTATTATTTATAACTAATTGTGCTGTACCTCCCAAACTGTTTTGACACTGTAGAGCTTCATCAAGTTTGAAAGCCTTTGAAAGGGCAGTGGGATTGAAATTAGGGGAATTTAGGATAGTCTCTGAAAATCCACAACAGGACTCAGTGGTGAATACAGTCAGAGATGAATTGGTTGCAAAGAGCGGAGACTTTTTGGGAAGCTGCTTAGAATTCCATTTTATGGATGCATCTTAACTTACCAACTGTCCTATAATTGAAGGACATTTTTTTCCCCCAATTTTTTTGGCCACATATGGTACTAAAAGAAATATCCTTGTTCTTTGATCAGTTTTTACATGTGTGAGTATTTCTGTATGAGAAATCTAGATGAGGAATTTCTCGTTAAAATTAATGCACATTTAAAGGAAGTTGATACTATTTCAATTTACATTCCCTTTAATCTATTTCCCTTAACCCTCATCAGCAGTGAATTTTATCCATTTTAATAATTTTTCCCAACTGATGAGTCAAAGTGATATCATACTGTTTTAATGTACATTTTCCTGAATGCTAGCAAGGTTGTCATCTTTTTTGTTTATTGGTTATTTCCATTTCATATGAATTTTCTGTTCATATCTTCTGCTTTTTTTTTCTACTAGGTTGTTTGCTTTTTTTTTTGCTATTGAGATTTTTTTTTAATTTATATTTTTTATTGGAGTATAATTGCTTTACAATGTTGTGTTAGTTCCTGCTGTACAACGAAGTGAATCAGCCATATGTATACATATATCCCCTCCCTCTTGGACCTCCCTTGCATCCCCCCCCACCCCGCCCATCTAGGTCATTAAGAGCACCGAGCTGAGCTTCCTGTGCTATACTGCAGGTTACCACTAGCTATCTATTTTACACATGGTATTGTATTAATGCCAAACCTAATCTCCCAAGTCATCCCACCCTTCCTTCCCCCCATGTGTCTGCACATCCGTTCTCTACATCTACGTCTCTATTCCTGCCCTGGAAGTAGGTTCATCTGTACTATTTTTCTAGATTCCACATATATGCATTAATATACAATATTTGTTTTTCTCTTTCTAACTTACTTCACTCTGTATGACAGACTCTAGATTCATCCACATCTCTACAAATGACCCAATTTCGTTCCTTTTTATGGATGAGTAATATTCCATTTTATATATGTACCACATCTTCTTTATGCATTCATCTGTCAGTGAACATTTAGGTTGTTTCCATGACCTGGCTATTGTAGATAGTGCTGCAGTGAACATTGGGGTACATGTGTCTTTTTGAATTATGGTTTTCTCAGGGTATATGCCCAGTAGTGGGATTGCTGGGTCATATGGTAGTTCTATTTTTAGTTTTTTAAGGAACCTCCCTACTGTTCTCCATAGTGGCTGTATCAATTTACATTCCCACCAACAGTGTAAGAGGGTTCCCTTTTTTTTACACCCTCTCCAGCATTTATTGTTTGTAGATTTTTGATGATGGCCTTTCTGACCAGTGTGAGGTGATAACCTCATTGTAGTTTTGATATGCATTTCTCTAATGATTAGTGATGTTGAGCATCTTCTCATGTGCCTCTTGGCCATCTGTATGTCTTCTTTGGAGAAATGTCTATTTAGATCTTCTGCCCATTTTTTGACTGGTTTGTTTGTTATTTTGATATTGAGCTGCATGAGCTGTTTGTATATTTTGGAGATTAATCCCTTGTCAGTTGCTTCGTCTGCAAATATTTTCTCCCATTCTGAGGGCTGTCTTTTTGTCTTTTTTATGGTTTCCTTTGCTGTGCAAAAGCTTTTAAGTTTAATTAGGTCCCATTTGTTTATTTTTGTTTTTATTTTCATTACGCAAGGTGAGTCAAAAAGATCTTGCTATGATTTATGTCAAAGAGTGTTCTTCCTATGTTTTCCTCTAAGAGTTTTAGAGTGTCTGGTCCTACATTTAGGTCTTTAATCCATTTTGAGTTTATTTTTGTGTATGGTGTTAGGGAGTGCTCTAATTTCATTCTTTTACATGTAGCTGTCCAGTTTTCCCAGCACCACTTATTGAAGAGGCTGTCTTTTCTCCATTGTATATTCTTGCCTCCTTTGTCATAGATGAGGTGACCATAGGTGCATGGGTTTATCTCTGGGCTCTCTATCCTGGGTTGCTTTTTTTTTTTTTTAGTTTGTAGGTTTTATATATTATAGCTAATCTTATCTTTAGTATGTAAGTCAAAAATCTTCTCCCAGGCTCTAGATTGTCTTTTTTTTTTTTTGTATTTTTATTGAAATGTTTCTTCTGACTTTTTTTTCAGTTAACTAATATTTGTTTAGCTGTATGCAATCTGCTGTTAAATTCACCACTGATGTCTTAGTTTCAGTATTAGTCTTTCTATTGTGTTCCTTTCAAACCATAGAAGTCTTTCTTCAGTTTCTTTCCTAGATTTTCATTCGTCTTTTATGCCTTAAACATAGAACATTTAAAGTCTCTATTTGTTAATGCCAGTATCTAGAACTCCTATCTGTCTGTTTCTATTATCTGTTATTTCTCTGGCTTCAGTGTTGAGGATGTATTGGATGGATAGTAAGAGTGAAAATAGCAGGCTTGTTAAGAGGCTGTGGCAGTAATTAAGACACATGGTGACAAATTGGACAATGGTTGTGGCATTAGAAAAGGAGAGTAACATTCAAGAGGTCAAAACAACAAGGTTGCTCTCATAGGTGGGGAAGGGAGGTAGCTCTGCTTCCTAGACAAGGGAGTAATATATGTACATTATTTGGGATTGCCCTATAAAGAAGATTTGTTTCTACTCCCCTACTTATTTATTTATTCAGTCATTTGTTTATATCAGTATGGACTCAGTATATGTATTTTGTACTTTATATTATAATCTAGTTGTTATGTTATTTACTTTGTTCAAATTATTCTAGTCCAGGTCCTTGGGAGCTCTTTCAGGTTGACTCCTGGAGTCTGTCAAAAGACCCATCCTTTTGTTTTTTGAGCACTTTATTGCATTACAAGATACTCCAGGCTTATCTTGCATTTCCTCCTGTCCCAGCCCTAGATGCAGCCATTTCTCCTAAGAACTTAGTTTTCTCTTATTGGATAATAGCATTTAGGAACCAAGATATGGGTACGGGGCATGTTTGTTGCTGATGTAGTATCATTGTTTCTAGGCTCTGGATATTTTTTTTTAATAAATTGAAAAATAATCACATGGTTTAATGGAATAAATATTTCTTGAAACATGTAAATGAAGAAAATTAATTCTGGAAACTCGAATAGTAGTAACCAACTTACTAAATGCTGACCCTGCGTCAAGTGCTGTGCTGAGCACTTCATATATATCTTGTTTAATCATTGTGACATCCTTGTGACATAGGTACTGTTAGTATTTCTATTCTGTAGATAAGGAAACTGAGGCATAGAGAGCGTAGGGAACTTGGCCTAGATCACACCAAGTGACAGAACTGGGATCAAAGCAGACGCAACAGGAGGGAGGCCATCTACATGCCAAGGAGAGATGCCTCGGAAGAAACCAAACCTGCTGGAACCTTGATTTTGGACTTCCAACCTCCAGGACTGTGAGAAAATAAATTTCTATTGTTTAAGCCACCCAGTCCGTGATATTTTTTTATGACGGCCCTAACAAACTAATACAGTAGTGTTTACCTCATAAAATAAGGTGAGAAGTGTTTCCTTCTTTTCAATTTTTTTGAAAGTTGGTGTAGAATTGGTATTTTTTCCATGAATGTTTTGGATTTGACAGTGAAACTCTTTGGGCCTGGTGTTTTCTTTGTGGGAGAGTTTTAAATTATGAATTCAGTTTCTTTACGAGCTATAGGGCTATTCAGATTACGTGTTTCTTTTTGGGTGAGCTATGCTAGATTGTGGCTTTCAAATTATTTGTTCATTTCATCTAAGTTGTCAAACTTACTAACTTAAAGTTATTCATAATATTTCTTTAATATCCTTTAAATTTCTATTGAAAGTATTACAAGGTCTTTCCTTTCATTCCTGAGATTGCTAGTTTGTTTCTTCATCTGTCAAGATACTTACCAATTTGATAGATCTTTTCAATGAACCAGATGTTGGTTCCATTTTCTTTTTCTCCTTATTTAATTGATTTCTTACCAACATATGTTCTTACCAACATATCCATTTTTCTGCTTCTTTGAATTTAATTTTTTCTTCTGTTTCTAACTTCTTAAGGTGGAAGTTTAGATCATGGATTTTAGGCCTTTCTATTTTTTTTCATAGAAGTATCCAGTGCTGTACATTTACAAAAACATTACTTTTGCTCCCTCTTTAAAATTTCAATGTGCTGTTTTATTCACCTTCATGAAGTTTAAGATATTTTCTAGATTCCCTGTGATTTCTTCTTTGACTCATTGGTTAAATAGAAATTTGTTGTTTAGTGTCCAAATATTTGGAGATTTACCATATATCTTATTATTACTGGTTTCTAATTTCATTGTGATTTGAGGATATTTACATGATATATTTTATAATTTATATGATAAACTCTGTATTATTTAATAGCTTAGAAATTTATTAAAAATTGTTTTATGACCCAGTGTGTGATCTTTGAGAATGTTCCATGTGTGCTTGAATGGGTATTCTGTTGTTTTAGGGTGAAGTGTCTATTCTTTTAAATTAGGACAATGTGAATTATAGGGTGTTTCAAGTCTTCCATGTCTTTACTAATATTTTTTTCTATTTGTTATGTCAGTTGCTGAAAGAGAATTTTGTGGATATGTGTCTTTCTCCTTTCAATTCTGTTGGTATTTACTTCATGTAATTTTAAGTTTTGCTATTAGTTATATACATATTTTGAATTGTTATATTTCTAATGAATTAACTTCTTTATCATTATGTTATGTCCCTCTTTATCCCTGGTAACATTCTTTGTTCTGAAGTCTATTTTTATAATAATCTAGCCATTCCAACTTTCTTTTACTAGTGTTAACATGGTATCTCTTTCCCCTTTTTTTTCTTTTAAAGTTTGCTGAGTCTCTGTTCAGTCTCCTCCCCACACTGGCCCCCATGCTTCATTTTTGGATAGTTTCTATTGCTATCTGTTGGCATACACTTATCTTTTCTTCTCTGCTTATCTGCTATTAATTCCATTCGGTTCATATATTCTTCATTTCATTTCTAAAAGTTCCATTTGGATCTCATTTTTACACTTTACATTTCTCTTCTCATTACATGATGTTTTCTTTACTTCCTTGAACACCTTTATAAAAGTTATAATAGCTTGTTAAATGTTCTTGTTTACAAATTTCATCATCTGTTATTTCTAAGTGTATTTCTGTTAATTGACTTATCTGGTTATGGGCCGTATTTTCCTGTTTCTTTACTTGCCTGTTAACTGTTGACAAGATGATGGACATTGTGAATTATGCAATTTGGGGTTCTGAATTTTTTTTTTTTTTGTATTCCTATAAAAAAGTTAAGTATTTTCTGCCTTGCAGTTATGTTACTTGCAGTTTGGGTAACTTGATCCTTTTTGAGGCTTGCTGTTAAACTTTTTGTAGGTGGTCCAGGTAGCTTTTATTCTGAGGATAACTTAGTTTTACTACTAGGAGGTATCTTTTTTGTGCACTCTCTCCAGTGCTCCCATGTTTTGCAAGTTCTTATTCTGGCTGTGAGAACATACACTGTTCCTAGCCCTTACTAATCTCTAGGAATTGTCTGGCTTGCTGCTTTCCAGCGACTCTTCCTGGGTGTCAGGGTTTGTCCTCTACATAAAAGCAGATCCATATTCTGTAAAGGACATGAGAGGATTTCTTTGCCAATATTCAGACTTCTCTTGTTCTGTACAGCTAGCTCCCTTCTCTCTGATATTCTGCCCTACAAATTCTGCCTGCCCTGGTCTTCTGAAGTTTGACGTCTTTCTTCTCAACTCAGTGAAAGAAAGATCAGACTCTCAAGGTTCCTTTCCCTGATGTCTAGCCTGGAAACTCCTTGAGGCCTTAATCTGGGGTAATCATAAGGCTCACATCATTTGTTTTCCCTCTTTCAGAGATCACAGTCTGTTGTACAACATCTGAAAGTTGTCATCACATGTATTTTGTCCTATTTTCTGGTTATGAATAAATTTTGCAACACTAAATCCCTCATGGGCAGAAGTGAAAGTCAGTGGTAGGTTATTCTATTTTCATTTCTTTGTTTATTAGGTGATGGTGGACATTTTTTTCATATCTTTATTGGCCTTTAAGTTTTCTTCTTCTATGAGTTGCTTGTTTATAATTCTTCTAGACATTTTTTTCCCCTTGTAACTGACCTCCCTAGAATTTGAAGCTCCTTCTTAGGTTTGGAGAGCTCCCTGTCCTTTAAATCTTGGTATGAGGCAATAGTGGCAGTGATATCCTAAGTCAAGGACTTTAGGAAGATATGGTGCAGTTTTAGCATTCAGCATCAGGAGTGTTAGACGTGCACCCCACAGCATTCAGAGGACAATATCTTATCGCTCAGCTTTTTTGGTGGTTAAAGGAGTTTCCCAGAGGACATGTGGTAAATTTTCTTTATTCTTCAATCAGCGATAGTTGGTTGCTTTTCATTTTGAATTTTAAGAATTCTGTATATATCCTAGATAAATTCTGTCATCTGTTGTATCACTTTTCCCTGGTAAATGCTTATTTTTTGTTGATAGTGTCTTTTAATTGAATATTCAAACTTATCAATATTTTCTTATACCATAAATTGTGCTTTCATAATTCCAGAATCCATCCCTAACCTGAGATAACAAAAATAGCCTCTTTTATTTTGCATATTTTGGTCTTTGATCTTATGCTGTGAGAAAGGGATATGATCTTTTTTTTCTGGTAGGAAAGCTAATTGTCCCAACCCCCACTTATTTTATTACTTTCCCCACTTGATCTGCACTGCCATCATTATCAAATGGCAGGTGCTCTTATGTGCTTGATTCAGACTGTTTTTGAATCCGAATTCTCTTTTATTGGTCTACTTTTCCATCCCTACACCAATCCACACTGTTACTCTAGCTTATAATAAGTATTGATATCTTATAGGGCAAATGCCCCCTCTCTGTTCTACTCTTCCAGAGTTGTCTTTCTTGTTCTTAGATTTCTGTTTTCTAGTTTGTCTACACACATACATACATACACACAAATACACCCACACATCCTGCTTGAATTTTGAGTAGATTTTCATTGAATCTATGGATTAATTTAGAAGATATTTACCATAATTATGATAGGAGTTTTTGCCTATATGAATATAGGTTATTTATTCTATTTTTTGTACCTTTCACCAAAATTTTGCAATTTTCAGTATATATTTTTGGTTCAATTTATTTCTAGTTACCTTATATTTTTATGTCTATTGTGAATGACATATTTTCTTTTGTTGCAATATCTGGCTGGTTATTGTTGGCCTATGGAATGTTTCTAATTTATTGATCTTGTGTCATCTCTTCTGTCAGGCTTTTTTATTATTATTATTATTTCTAGTGTTTGACCATGGAGTCTCTTTAATTTTCTATGTAGACAATTACAATATTTGCAACTAACAGTTAACTTGCTTTTTTTCCAATCCTTATGCCTTTTATTTTTCTTTCATCTTTCTTTTCATTGCTTGGGCCCTGTATTATACAATGTTAAATAAGTAGTAGGCTTTCCTGTATTTTCTTTAAAACAGTAAGAATGTTTCTAAAGTTTTACCATTAAGGGTAATGTTGGCTCAATATTTTGATAAGATAACCTTGTCTATAAGTTAAAGAAGTTTTCTTCTATTTCTACCTTGAAAGATTATTGAATTTTCCAGATGATTTTTCTTTATATGTTCAGATGATAATATGATTTCTGTCTCTTATTCTGTTAACATTTGTTAATATGCCGATTTACATTGATAGATTTTTATGAAACTGAGTATACTTTGAATTCTTGAGATAAATCTTAGTCTATGCATTTTTTCCACTGCACCATTTAGTAATATTTTATTTAGGACTTTTGCATCTATGGTCATTTTTGAGTTTGGCTTACAATTTTTCTTACTCGTATATTACATGTTTGGTTTTCATGTGAGGATTTACTAACCTTTTAATATAAATTAAATACCTTTACTTAAAAAAAATTCTCTAAATCAGTTTGCATAAGGAAGAGATTTTTGTTCATTGGAAGTTTGACAAAATCTCATCTGGAAGTCTGTTTGGGTCCAGATGCCTTTTTCCTCCTTGGTGTGAGACTTTTGATTATTGGTTTAACCTTTTAAATAGTTATTATACTATTCAGGCTTTCTGTATATTCTTGAGTAGATTTTGATAATTTATAATTCTATAAAAGTTTCCATTTTATCAAATTTGTCTAATTGTAATTTCTTATTAGTTCTTAAAATGATAGTTGGATTTGTGGTTGTGCCTTTTCTTCATTTTGATATTATTGAGTAGTGAAAGAGTTTTGTATATTTTTAAGTCTTTGATTTCAAAGAACCAGTCTTTGATTTTGTTGATTATTCTATTGTTTTATCTTATTTTCTATTTGCTGTTTTTCTTTATGATATCTTTCTTTCTATTTTGGGGGGCTTCCTCAGTTATTCTTGGCCTTTGTAATTGAATACAAAACTAATTTTTGTCATTTTCTTTTGTCTTTTTAAAAATGTTTTCAAAACTATGCACTTCCCCTTTAAACACTGCTTTAGCTACTTCACGTTAGTTTTGATATGTTGTCCTTTCATTGATATTTCTTACTATATACTTAGAAAATTAATTCATATGTTGTAATAGTTCATAATTTCTATTTGATTTCCTTTTTGGCACATTAAGAAATGCACTTTTTAGTTTCTGAAGTACTTGTTTACTATATTTTTACTATACTTTTTATTGTTGATTTTTTTAACATGCTATATCATACATTTCTAAATCATAATATTTAAGGCTGCCATGATATAAGAAACAGTACTCTGAGTGCTCAATTCTAAGATCAGAGAAAAATATCTCCCTTGGCTACTATATGAAAGATTCTGTGCAGTGTAATTAACAGAGTAATTAATAAAAATCTTAAAATAAAACCAACAAAGAGTTTCCTAGGGATGATTCATATTACATTCTTCAATAAAGTCTAAAACAACTTTCTATGTACATTAACATATTACTAATGTATTTATTATTAACAATGTAAGATGTAAAAATGAGACACATAACATACTATTCTTTATCCAAGAAGGAGACTCTGAAACACAGAAGAATTGAATTCTTTAGATCCCAATGCATAGGTTCTGTAGGTGGTATATATTTAGAATTTACTTGAAGGGTACTTTCTTTTTTTTTTTTTTAATAAATTTATTTATTTTATTTATTTATTTTTGGCTGCATTGGGTCTTCGTTGCTGTGCATGGGCTTTCTCTAGTTGCAGGAGTGGGGGCTACTCTTCGTTACAGTGTGCGGGCTCGCAGTGGCTTCTCTTGTTGCAGAGCACGGGATCTAGGCATGCGGGCTTCAGTAGTTGTGGCTCGCGGGCTCTAGAGCACAGGCTCAGTAGTTGTGGCACACGGGTTTAGTTGCTCTGCGGCATGTGCGATCTTCCCGGACTAGGGCTTGAACCCATGTCCCCTGCATTGGCAGGCGGATTTTTAACCACTGCGCCACCAGGGAAGCCCAAGGGTACTTTCTTGAATAATATGGAAGTAGGAACAAACGGACTGCTCAAAAATCCACTTTCTGAGGATGATCCTAGAAGAAGGATCATGTTTGCTATGTTATTTTTTCAAAGCAGGGAGAACAATGATTAATATAGGAGATAAAGATGAGATGACTAAAACAGGAAAAGTAGGTGAAAATTCCCCTCATGTAGCTTGGCTTTTCTCACTAAGGCTCAAACTGTCCTTCTCTGTCACACTTTGCATTTGATCAGTTCTTTCCTTTTCTTTGTTCAGGCAAAGATTGGAAGGGAGAGGACTCTGATATGAAAAACCTGGATCTATGTTTGCCTACATGGTATCATGATAACTTGCCTTCATCAAGTCATGACAACTTGCCTTCATCAAGTCATGACAGCTTGCCTTCATCAAGTCAGGAAACGACACCTATATCAGTGAATTGTGAGCTAAAACTAGAAGAAGAGGGATCTCTGCTAATTAACTATGGCTGATACCTAAATCACTGACTGAGCTCTCTAAAGAATAGATGTCTAATTTATCTCCTTACTGCAATGATTTCTCAATTCTCTGTCACTCTGATATTGAAGATGACCAAAACAGGGATTTGGAAGAGTGGGACTTTTGCAACTGAAGAAAACCCCTTTCACTGTTCTTTTGGAAATTTTACTTATTTTAGCATCTATTTTATTTTGTGCTACTAATAGAGACACAAAATAAATTTCACATAAAATTTGAAGCACCTTTAGATATATTGATGATAGAATTTTTAATTGATAGGGGCAGCATGGTGCAGTGTCTCCGAACTATGGAATAGTAGATGGCTGTGAAAAAATCTGGGGCAAAATCCTCACCTTGATATATTACTTTCCTTGTGAAGATACTGCCAGTGTTAGAGCACAGAAAGGGAAATATATTTTCATCTTATGGGTGCCTTGTATTTTTTTTTTCTTATCTAGCTATTGGAGCTTTGGGACTTCCATCATGTTACTGTCCTCATACTCACTCTCTGTAGGTTCCAGCATTAATAGAGATAAAAATCAGTACCAAGAATAGGCACTGCCTCCCCTACTTTCCCAATTTGGCTGCCACCACTACCCAAGGCTGACAGTTGTGCTGCTGCTTTGAAAAACAACATTGTATTTTGGTTGTTCTCTCATGTAGGAGTCTGTCCATTCCTCCGTGACATGCAAGGTGGCCGTATCAAGACCACTATCACATCTCTGGCTGGCAGTCTCTCTTAGTGTAATCCAGGGTTCTCAGCTCCACTGTTGATACTTTTCTCTGATCAGAATGATTTTCTACTTGGAGAGATATTTGGAAGTGAGAAACTTCACAGAATGTCTTGAGTAGATGCTTTATATAACCATACTGACTCCCTTCTAGAACTGAGTATATTTTATGCTTTGGGTGTTTTCCCCTATATTTTATGGCTTGACTTTTCTAGGATGAGTTTTGATATGCTTTAAAGTTTACTTTTAGAAAAGAGTATCTTAGAACATTTCTGGGTATTTTTTAGAATATGTTGTTTAGAATAAAATCGCTAGTTTTATTAGAATTTGCCTTGCTTATATTTCATGAATTAGTTTGATGTTATAGTTGCTTGATGCCCTTTCAGTTATGATGCTGTCCCTAGGAATTGTCTAGACTTCATAGACTTGTATGTAGATGACTAGATTTAGAAGATAGATCAATTAATTTTTATTCCAACCCTCATTTTAAAGGTGAAGAAACTAATTCCCAGAGAGCTGAAATGATTTGTCTGTGATCATACAGCTCTTCAGTCACAGCGGAAAGACCAGGAACCAGGCTCCTATCTCTTAGTATTACTGTTTACACTTTGTCCTCATAAATCTTTGCATATGCAGTGCAGAAAAGTTAACTTAGGCTCCTTGGAAAATTTTATCCAGCCTTTTCTTTGACATTACTTTGATTCAGTGAGCACTCTCCAAAAAGACCCGGTATCTTGATAATTTAGAATATTTCTCCTTGTGCCTTCTTGATACTGTTAGCCAAATCACATTTCATTCAATCAAAGACATGTTAGAGTCCTAAGAGAGCCTTATTTGAATTACAACTATCTAGAACAGTTTGCTTCTTTGATAAATATAATCAAGTTTATTTGGAAACATGACTTGAAATATGTCTCAGGTTTAAATTATGCTAGGACTTCTCACTTGGGTGATGTCACTTTTTCTTAGTAAATGAGTTGTGCGCAAATGACTTTTTAACGTCTTGTTGGAGATGGGAGGGATTGTGTCAGTGTATAAGCATTGCCCCATTTCTTTTCCTCTGTTCCATTTCATTCATAATCTCCACATTCCTACCGTAATTACCTGAAATTAATTTTTAGAGATTTGCTTTACCAATTAGTGTTGATAAACTATTTTTCAGGACTAGGTCAACTCTGTAGAACTCATTTCATTTAATTTATTGGTCATCCACGTAGTTTAATGAGAAGGAATCTTTGGGAACATTTTCCCTGGATATTTTAAAGTAAAAATTAAAATACACAGAACAATACTAACAAAAGAGAGCTGGTATAGCTATAGAGAGATCAGAAAGAAGAGACTTAAAAGCAAACAGCATTAGGCATTAAGAAGTCACTGTATAATACTAAAAGGTTTAGTTCACAAGGAAGATATAAAATTCTAAAATTATAAGCACCGAATAATAGCTTCAGAATATATAAATCAGAATTACAAGTAGTAATTGATAACTTCACTATGATAGTGGGCCATTTTAAAATATCTCCTTTATTAATAGATTAGAAAGTTAGTTAAGAGTATAAAAATTTTTTAAAAAGTCAATTAGCAAGCTAGATATAATGAATGTATATAGAATTGCATCCAAAAATTAGAGAACACAAATTTTTTTCAAGCATACATGGACCATTTATAAAAATTTATCATGTACCACATCAAAATATATCATAATAAATGTCAAATAGTCTTTATAGTACTGACTGTGGTCTCTGATATAAAGAAATTCAGTTAGAAGTCAACCACAAAAAGATGAAGCATACATTTGGAATTTAAAGACACGTACTTCTAACTCATGAGTCAAAGAAGAAGTCATAATGGAAGTTTAAAATTTTAGAATATAATAAAAACAAAATTACTATCTATAAAAACTTGTGGTTTACTCACTATGCAGTAGTTAGCATATGTAATTATATAATCTATACCAATACATTTATAATGATACCAGCTATGAAGTATGTAGGAGTAAATCTAAGAAAAGGTGTTAATTGAGAACATTATAAAATGTTTTGATGGCTAGCCATATAATATTAATGAATAATAAGACATAAAATGTTTTGATGGCTAGCCATATAATATTAATGGATAATAAGACTTAATATAACAAAGATAACTTTTTTTCTTAATTTTAAACCACAAAATTAATTTAACTTAGTTTCAATACAAATTTCAAATTTTGTCTGTTTGTATATGAGGGAGAGAAAGATTTAATCAGCTGATTCAAAAATGTACTTGGGAAAACAGAAGGCCAAGAATAGGCAGTATTAGGACAGGAAGGTAAAGTGTATATGTGGTGGAAGGACAACTGGGATAACTGCAGGTTATCAAGACTTGTTATAAACCTATAGGAGTTGAGGAAATGTGGTACTAATATAGGAAGTGGCAAGTAAGACCAATGAAACTGCATAGAGATTCCAGAAGATGACCCATGTATATATGGGAACTTTTTCTGTGACCAGTGGCATTGTGGATCGAATGGTCTATGCAATTAATGGTGCTGGTACAATTGGTTATTCCAATAAGAAAGATAAAACTGAATTACCACCTGTGAGTAAAGGTCGACAGAACATTTTCTTCTTTACGATGAGAAAAATGATCTTGTGTTAGCCTTCTAACACCCTGTTTCTCTGGAAGCCTGAAAAATGGTAGACTATCAGTTGTGTTACCAGGCAGCATTGATTATGGTAAAACTGACTCCTGGGCTAGAAGGATTATGACTAGGACTGTAAACGCCTTGCTGAAAGTATTGATACAAATGGGATGAATGTGGGAAGCTCCTTGCTGCAGTCTCTAGAGGTTAGGCTCATGAGTTGTTACAAGAGGTCCTGCTTCCTGTGTAGCTTGAGGCTTCTAAGCCAGGGTAACTGCTACCCATCCATGTCATCTCACTTCCCTCCACTTGAGGCGACACTAGAATGCCATTAGAACTCCTGATGAGGGCAAGCCTTAGGCTATTCTGCTGATATGTATCTCCCTTCCTGTATCCTTCTGCAAAGCTCTCCTAGTGCCAGGTGTGGCCTACTGGATCTTGTGAATGTCTTTTGAATGCAAGATCATTGTTGGTGGTTGAGCAGAATGGGCAAGGTACACTTTACACTGAAATTTATTCTAAGTGAATGAAATCCCCAAATATTAAAAGCAAAGCTTAAAAAAGTTTAGAAAAATACATGAGAATTGTTATCTTTTTTTACCCGCATAAGGAAGGATTTTTAAAATTTATGTTTTATATGTTATTCAAAATGGCAATTAACCAATTCACTAGAATTTAATATATTCTAAAATGGTCAAGTTATTGCTAAAGTATAATTTAACTTTATATTTTAGGCAATGCTTATTTATGTTAGACTAAAAACTTAATAAGTTGTATTAACTTAATAAGTTATATTTGTCCAGTGAAACGAATATGCTTGATAAGAGTGCTAGGTAGTTGTTGCATCTTTCCATTAATATGCTTGCTTTTAAAATCGATTGTGCTTAGGTCCATATTTCTGTAATGATGTCTGTATATACGCCTACAAGCATATATATGCCACTAGGAAGTATTCCAAGTCTAGTAAATTTCATGGAATTAAGCAAAATATATACATATGCATATACACTAACAAGAAGGGAAAGGATTAATAAGTTTCACAAAATAAGAATCATCAAAAGATGCTTCAAAAAAGATGAAAAGACATAACACAGAGTGTGGAAAGACATAACACAGGGTGTGGCTAGAGATGCTGCATGAGAAACAGATGGGAGCTGAGGGTGGGAAATTAGGCAGAGGCCAGACCATGGCAGGCCTCCCAGTCTTTGGACCTGTTGTTCCTTTTGCTCAGGATGCTTTCCTGTCTCTTTGCCTAGCCCTTCCTTCTGTCTTTTAGGTACATGGTGGTTAAGTATCACCATACTCTGTTACTGCATTAACATTTATCACAGCTGTAATTTTTCTACGCTTGCTTGTGTATTTTCTCTCTCCTCATCAGAATATATATGCTCCACAAGGGCAGAACACATGCCTCTTATTCAGTGTTTTATCCGTAGCACTTAGAACAGTATCTGCATGTACTAGGACCCCCAGAGAAGAACTGTCAAATGAATGGATTAATTGAAGCAGAATTGAGGGCTAAAATATTGGTAACTAAATCTTTATTTTAATGTGATTTTTCCCTTTAATTATATTCAATTTTGTCTACCAGTGGGCCAGGTACTGTATAGAATGGTGCAAAGTCAACAAAGTGGACTAAAGTCCATTGGGCAGAACAAAATCTTGTGGCAGAGACATACCTAGAATTACTGGATTAGATTGCAAGCGCTAAAATAAAGTGTTAGGAATTTTATTTTCACAATAAACTAAATGTGATAAGCATTCATTATAAGAATCTCTTCTGGGCTGTAGTAATAATCTGTTTATCTGTTTGTTTTTTTTTAAGAAAAATGAAGTTTATTTTTATGAACTTTTGGCAAATAACTTGGGTGATTCAGTAGAAATAATTTATATGTGCATAGTACTCTACACTCTGTTTTGACAGATTGGAAAATATTTAATAGGGAGATATACATTTCAAATGATTTTCTAGGAGTAGAAATCACACTGTGATTGTGGTTTTTTTTTTTTTTGTGATTGTGGTTTTAATTCTATTATTGAATACCTTATTGCTCTTCTTGAGAAGCTATAGAAATCATTTTCTTTAAACTATATATTCTTAAAATCATAGCCATAATTTTTTCCTTTCTTATGCCTGTAGGTTTTTGAAAATGAAGTTAACTCAGGGGAAGTAAAATTGTTTTCTTCAGGATTTTCAACATAGTGATGATTTTGAGGATCAGTTTAAAAAAGAGACAGAAAGGTATAACTAATATGCTTATTTAGTGAGTTTTTTGCTTATTCATATTCATAGCTAGCCCTCTGAGTAGAGACAGTGAGTAATGGTCCTCAGATGTTTGATTAGTTTTAAAAATATAGTTCTTTGTAGTAAGTACAACCTGATTTGTCTAAAAATAGGGTGTATTTATGATCTCATAAATATGGTATTAACACAAGAAAAGATATTCCTAAAGAATTAAATTTCTCTGTCATATCAACAATTACCCAGTTCCAAAGCCTTTGTAAATGTGTTTGGAGCTCTTGGAGGGGGCAGTGTACTTGAGGTAAGGTAAAGCTCAGTACACAACTAAATTTTATGAGACATTATATGCTTCCAGAAAGAAAATAAAATACTAGAAATGGAATTATTAGCATGGCGAATACTTGGTACTATAAATGAAAAAAATTTTTAAAACTGGGAGAAAAGTAAATTTCCATTAGAAAAACAAAAGAAATAGCAGCTTTCATGCTTATAAAATGTTCAAATTTAGGTGTTACATGCAAAAACATCAAATAAGGAAACATTTTTTTGAGCCGTATTTTCTTAGAGATTTATAAGTAATGTTAGCTACAGTCACTGGAAGAGCACTGCATAGTAATGTGTATAGTATGCAACTTGTATAAACAACTTTCACAAGTGCATTAAGTGAACAAATAATATTAATTCAAAAGGCATTTTGAGATAATATTGTATGCTACTAATATATACTAATTAGTAGATACTAATTATATGCTAAGCACTGTATACAAATACAAAGTATTAATAGCTCTTGCTCTCTAGTTTATAGTTTAATTGGGGACACAGACATGTAAAAAACAAATTTAAATACAGTGTAGTAAATATTATTATAGAGTCAGAGTCCAAGGATTGTGGGTACAGAAGACAGAGAACTATGCAAGGGGGAGAGTTCCCCACCACCTTCTTTGAAGAAAAGATATTTTGGTTGGATTTAGGATCGGATCTTAAATAAATAGAAATTCAGCAGGTGAAAAGGGAGGGAAGAAAGTTTCAAGCTGTGGGGAGAAGTTTGAACAGAGGTAAGGAGCTATGAAAATATCTTATTAATGGTGAGAAATGTGATGTGTCAGGAGTTATAAGGTATACGTGAATTGGAATGCCAGGAAACTTGAGAAGATGAGAGACAGAGCAAAAATATAATGTGGGCCAGAGTGTGAAGGAACTCAATATATGTGAAACCAAGGAGTACACATTTTATTCAGTCTGTTAGAATGAAAATGAAGCACAGATGGAGTCTTTTTTGCATTTTCCTATCTGTCTGTCAATCACCTATCTGGAAGGAGGATTGCTGGTAATGAGGTGAAAGATGGCTGGCAGGAAATGGAGAACAAGTTGATGTTTACAGTAACCCAAGAAAAGGTGGGAAGGAGGAAAGAGCAAGAAACCTGAAATTACCCACAGAAACAAAAGGAAAAGACATTTACTTTGTTAAGGCTGAGGCATAAAGGGCATAAAGGAAATTAATAGAGATAAGGATGAAAAAGTAGGCAGGGGACAGACTACCAGCATCCTCAATTTAATGAGTCCAGTAAGGAGCCTGAGTTTATCCTGACGTTAGTGAACAGGTATAACAATAAAATTTGAATTTTGGGGAGAATTTTCTCTAGAAATTGGAGATTAGACCCAGAAATCAAATTAGGAGCCTTTTGCTAAGTGGGGTTGCAAATGAAAGTGCAAAGAGAGCAAAGCAGATAGCATAAGTGAGTAAGCTGAGTAGTGAGAAGTTGGAGAGGAAACAGAAAGGGAGTGTGGGCTCATATTTGAGAAATCTGTTAGAGTATATAGAGCAGTTATTTAGACAGAGATAGAAAGATTAAAGGGTCTTCTGTTTTTAAGGTGAGAGAGAATCAAGTATTCTTATGATATTGTAGATAGAGAGAATTTGTAGATAGGGAGAAATTAGTTATATATAAGAAAAGATAATTTTAGAAAAATCTCTCAGAGGAGACAGAAGGCATAGAGAACATGGAAGGATTAATTCTGAACGTGGAGAAAGTAAGGAGTAATGAAGAATGTTGATGCATTTTTAAAGAGAGTAAGTTGAAAGAGTTCTTACTTTCTGGCTTACATTTTATAGAAGGGACTACATTTTTACTAAAGCAGAGAATTGAGAAGGGGACTACATGAGGGTGGTAATACGGCAGTTAGGAATGGTAGAGGAAATGGAATAGAGACGTACGAGTGTTTTCCAAATGGCTCTCTGCTGATACTAGAAAACCCAGGACTCCAGTACTCTTCGTCCACCACAGCCTGGATAGAGGAGGAAAGAAAGTGAATAGGTGGCTTGATCCAAGGTGGCTAGTTTGCAAGCCAGGTGAAAGGGAGAGGAGTTGGAGTTTGTGATCGGACATTCGAACTTTGGAATTATCTCTTCGAAAGTGGGCCAGTTCCAGGGGCTGACAATAGAAATGGGTGGCTGAACTGAAATGGAGGTGAATGTCAATTGAATAATTAATATAGATTATCAGAGATTCTTTCTTAAATGTATACATTCTCTGAAACCATGAACGAATATAAATTTCTTTTCTAGTGAGAGTGACCCCAGCTTGTGGACAACCAGTAGCTTCTTTCTAAAAAAGAAGTCGAGCGGTGAGGATGAAGAGCTTGCAGGGCCTTCCCATACTGACACCCCTACACTTCAGGGTATGACCTCATCCCATTTTATTAGCAGATTCTTGAAGAGACTATATTTCAGAGGTATGCACAAAGAAATTTCTAATATAAATGCAGGTCCTGAGCTAGGAAAAACTTTTTCAAATGGGGAAAACATGATTTTCTAGGATTTTCCTTTAAAAATGAAGAAAATGCTCCACCCCTCACATTCATAAAGGGCACACTTCTACCCTTTCTTTAAATATTTTAGTATGGCAAACATGTCAATTTAATAAAATGATCTGTTTGTATTTCTTAATGATTTGTATAGCCTTGAATATGACCTGCTTCTTCATTTTCTTAATTTTAATTTGTTGCACAGTATATACTTTGTAAGTAAAATAATAACTTTTTTTGGGATTATACATTATCACATGTTGTGGGAAAAAAGAAAATACAGGTATGTATAATAAAATGAGTCAATACTGAAGAATATTCCAAATTTTTTCTGTGTATATGTATTTACATTTGTATATAATATAAATATAACCGTGGAGAAAAATATACATATATAATTATTGTGTATAAGGTTGAAGAATCACATACATACCTCAGAAACCTTGGAGTCAGAGAAGATCTTAGAGATCACCTTTCAACCACTCATCAAGTGCCAGAATCGTCTTCTCTGATGACTTTTTTTTATTTGAGGAATGTCGAATCTAATTAAGGCAATATCACACTATATAATTATTAAAGTACAGGTCTCACACAAAAATAGTTTACAAGAAAATACTTTTTAAATACTGAAGTATAACTTATATACTGTAAAATTCACCCTTTTAGCATACAGTTCTGTAAGGTTAGACAAAGGTCTACCACTACTGTCAAGATACAGTACATTTCCTTCACCCCTCAAATTTCTCTTGTGCTCTTGTGTAGTCAGCTCCTAACTCTACCACCAACACGTGGCTACCTGTAATCTGTTTTCATTCTCTTTACTTTTGTCTTTTTCAAAGTGTCATGTGGATGGAATCATAAATATGTTGCATTTTGAGTATTTTGCACTTAGTGTAAAGCTATCCACACTATTGCATTTACCAGTATTTAATTTAAAAAAAATTTGCTGAGTAGTATTTTATTATATGGCTACACCAGTTTGTTTAGCCATTTACAGTTTGAAGGACATTTGAGTTGTTTCCAGATTTGGCAATTACGGATAAAAGCATTACAAATATTCACATACTGGTTTTGTGTAAACCTAAGTTTCCATTTCTTTAAGGTAAATATCTAGGAGTGGGATTTCGGAGTCATAAGTATATAAATGACAAACTATTTTCCAAAGAGGCTGTACCAATATGCTTTTTACTTTCTTTTCCTCCTACTCTTTTTTCTCTTTGTGTTTCAGTTAAGGCAATTTTTATTAACCTTTCTTCAAGCTTATTAACTCTTTCCTCAGCTGTGCTAACTCTACTAATGAACCCACTGAAAACATTTTTTTAGCTCTTTTATAATGTAATTTTTTTATTGTTAACACTTTCATTTGACTTATAATTTTCATCTCTGTTCAAATTCTGTATCGGGAGGGTGAGAGGGAGGGAGACTCAAGAGGAAGAGATATGGGGATATATGTATATGCATAGCTGATTCACTTTGTTATAAAGCAGAAACTAACACACCATTGTAAAGCAATTATACTCCAATAAAGATGTTAAAAAAAAATTCTGTATCACTTCATGCATGTTGTCCACCTTTTCCACAAGAGTTTAAACATATTAACTATAGTTATTTCAAATTCCCTCTTTGATAATTCTAATAGATGGGTTATTTCTGAGTTTTTTTGTTTTCTTGTTAATTGTTCTTTGACAGTGATTTTTGCTGCTGTTGCTGCTGCTGCTTCTTTGTGTGTCTCACATTTTGACAGTGTTGGTGTTTGTGCACAGGTGAATACAGTACAGTTGGAAATAGTTGTGCCTGTTCCTCTGCTAGGTCGTTAGGTCATTGATTCAGCATGTTGAGGACATGAACTGGATTTTGAACTGTAGTGAACTACTGACTTAAAATTTCTCAAGGTTTAACTTGTACTTAGGTGGCAACTGGAATGTTAGAGAGTTTCTTCTACCATTCCTATTCCATCCCTAACTTTAGGTCTTTCCCGTGTGTCTGGGCTTTAGGAGTCATCTCCCTACCCTTGCCCTCCCTCCAGCAGTAGCCTGCCGCTTGTTGTTGTAGCCCAGTCTCAGCCTGGCGGTCCTCTATCCCTGGATCTAAGCGGTGGGATCTAAGCAGGTGGGGCTGCCTCTCCTCTCTATGGCATTCAAACTCTGCCTTATATTTTTGCTAAGTCTAGTGTGGGAGAGGGTTTCCTGTCCCTTGCTTAGTGGTAGGAGACTCATATTAGTATTGGTATAGGATCCTGGGATCAGGGATGTTTCCGGCCCTCCTCCAGGAGTGGAGGGTTTTTCTTCTGCCCTTTTTCCAACTGTACTGTATTCACCTGTGCACAACAGGGTTTGCTGCTATTCCCCCTGCAATTGAAGACTTTTGTTCTGTTGGGGAGGTAGGTCCAAGTGGGGCTTTTCGACAGCAGTGGCAGTAGCTCTCCTCCTCCAAGCCTATGCCACTGAGAGAAGGGTTCCTTCCATTTCCTATCCTGTCTCCAGTCCTTCTTATGAGCACTTATGGAGGTCTGTTGAGTCTGTGAGGTGTGCACACTCTCTGTATCAATGGCTTCCTGGGGTTCTATATGCTCACACTAGGCTGAATTGTTCATTCAGCCTTTAGCAATATATTGGGCTTTTTTTTATCTGAATGCTTTCTGTATAGTATCTGGCATCTCGTTCACCCCTCAGCTGCCACAAGTGAGCCAGTGTGCCCTCCACACACTGTGACCGCCACAAGTGACCTGTCACTCCTTAGGAGGCTGTCTTTCCTTAGATTTCAGAATACTTCGTTGGCCTGTAACCACAGCTCTCTGATGGGTTCAAAATTTTTTTTATTTTGTTTTTTTCAACTTTTATATGTTGTTAGCATGTGACTGATGCTCATACTACCTTTCTACATTTTAGGCAGAAGTGGAATTTTGAATATAAATGTATTTAAAAAATAAAAACAAGAGCATATTCCTTTGTAAACATGTCTTTTTAATGAATATATATTTATATTTCACTTTTTAAAAGCTAAATAATGTTCCATTGTATGACTACACAATTATCTGTATAGTCGATCTCTTCTGGTTGGTCACCTAGGGTAGTTCTTTTAAAAACATTATAATGTACAGTGATATGATAAATATCCATGGAACTCAATCTTTGGGAATATTCTTAGACTGTGTTGAAAAAAAGAACGAAACTATTCAAACTGCTACTGCTGCAGCAACAGTAGGAAGTCCATGATCTAAGATCAGCGTCTAGCCAAGCAAGTGGTTTTGAGGGGTTTTAAAAGAAAAGGGGTTTACATTCTGAGTGATAGAGGAACAAGAAACTTGTGGTTAGTATATCTAGGATTATTCTTTTGAATTCTGTTTGTGTTCAGATATAAAGACTAGATGATTTTGTTTTGCTTTATTATGGTCTCCTAGTGACAACTAATATTGGTGCTGTACGATGTTTGTTTCTGTACAGCAGGAGAATGTCATGGCCTAGCTGCTTTTCCTTTCTTAGTTCCCTCATTTTCAGTTTCACCTTAGGACTAAGGTTAAGCCCCTCTTGGGGTCTGTTATTAAGGTCTGCACTAAAAAAAGATTAATGCCCAGAAAATATAAAGAACTGCAAATTAATAAGTAAAAGACAAATAACCCAATAGAAAAATGGGCAAAAGACATTGCTCTGGACTGTATTTTTCTGTTCCCCCCAAATTTATATGCTGAAGTCCTAATCCCCAATGTGATAGCATTTGGAGATGGGACCTTTCGGATATAATTGAGTTTGAATACATCATGGGGGTGGAGCCTTCCCAATGCAAATGGTGCCCTTACAAGTGAATGAAAGGACCAGAGAACTCTTTCTCTCCACCAAGTGAGGATATAGCAAGAAAGTGGCCATCTGTAGACCAGAAAGAGGGTTCTGTTCTCACTGAAACCTGACCATGCTGATACCATGCTGGCTTCTGGCCTCCAGAACTGTGAGAAATAAAGGTCTGTTATTTAAACCCAGTCTGTGGTAATTTGTTTTAGCAGCATAGCAGCCCAGGATGACTAAGACAGAAATTGGTATTGAGAAGTGGAGAGGAATTTTGCCTCAGATGATTCTTACTTCCAGTTCCACCCATATCTGGTTTAGTTGATATTTAGATGAGATTTTGGATTTTAGACCTGAGAGTTGATTCTGGTTAAGTTAAAACTTTTGGGGCTGGTGGGATGGAACAAATGCATTTTGCATGCAAGAAAGACACAAACTTTGGGGCCAGGGAAGAAATGCTATGGACTGAATGTTTATGTGTCGTCCCCCCTGCCCCACGCCAGTTCATATGTTGAAGCGCCAATCTCCAATGTGATGGCATTTGGAGGTGGGGCCTTTGGGAAATAATTGAGTTTGAATAAGGTCATGAGGGTGGAGCCCTCACAATGAGATTTGTGCCCTTATAAGGGAATGAAGGAACTAGAGCTTTCTCTTTCTGCCATGTGAGGATGCAGGAGGAAAGCAGCCATCTGTAAACCAGGAAGAGGGCATTCACTAAGAACCCAACCATGGGTTGGGACCCTGATCTCAGACTTCTAGCCTCCAGAACTGTGAGAAATAAATGTTTGTTTTCTAAACTACCCAATCTATGGTAATTCGTTATAGCAGCCCAAGCTGACCAAGACAGACATCATCAGGCACTTCACAGAGGAGGAAATATGAAAAGGTATTCAACCTAATTTTGAATTGGGGAAGTGAAAAGCCACAGTGAAATAACAATTTATAGATTAGATTATTAAAAATTTAAAAAATATGACAGTAGTAAATATTGGTGATATGGAACACAATGGAAAACAACTTGGCATTTTTTTTTTTAACATCCTTATTGGAGTATAATTGCTTTACAATGGTGTGTTAGTTTCTGCTTTATAACAAGGTGAATCAGCTATACATATACATACATCCCCATATCTCTTCCCTCTTGCGTCTCCCTCCCACCCTCCCTATCCCACCCCTCTAGGTGGACACAAAGCACCGAGCTGATCTCCCTGTGCTATGCGGCTGCTTCCCACTAGCTATCTATTTTACATTTGGTAGTGTATATATATCCATGCCACTCTCTCACTTCCTCCCAGCTTCCCCTTCCCCCTCCCTGTGTCCTCAAGTCCATTCTCTATGTCTGTGTCTTTATTCCTGTCCTGCCCCTAGGTTCTTCAGAACATTTTTTTTTTTTTTAGATTCCATATATATGTGTTAGCATACAGTATTTGTTTTTCTCAACTTGGCATTTTTTAATCTGTGCATACCCTATGCCCTAGCAGTTATCTTTCCTAGCTATTTACCTTAAAGAAACTCTTTCCTTTTGGCACCAGAAGACATATGCAAGAATATTCATACTGTCCTTATTTGTAATAGCCTTAAACTGTAAACAACTCAGATGTATTTTAATAGACAATACCAGATTCCTTTCCTAAAAGAGCAATTTATTCTTGCTCTAGCTGTTTGGAAGGGTCCAGTTGCTCACATTCTTATCATCACTAGATAACCCTTTTTCTAATCTTTGCTAATCTGATGGATGAAAAATAGCATTTCCTTATTACTCTAATGCACATTATCTTACATGTTTATTAGCCTCTTCTTTCATTTGCATATTTATATCCTTTGCCCATTTTTTCTTATTAACTTGTATGAACTTTTAACATGTTAGAAATCTTAACACCTTGTTTGTCTGACAAATATAAATTTTCCCCCTGTCCCACATCTTAAGAAGGGCGACCTTCATAAACATTCTGGTTTTCTAGAATGTTTAAAAAGGTCTTCTTTACTGAAAGAATACACAAATATTCTCCTAAATGTTCCCAGAATTTCCATTCATTCATTCATTCATTTTGTTTAGATCACTAATCTACGTGCAGTTAATTGCTAAATATGATAGAGGTATAGAAAATTGACTGGACAATTATACCAGCATCATTGACTAAATAAATCACCTTTACCAACTGAATTTAAATGTACTTTTATCACATATTAGATTCCCCAAAATGTTTAGATTCTTTTCTGTCCTCCAAACATTTTCGCTGATTGAACTGTTTGTTCCTGTGGACATGTTACTCTGTTTTGATCATCACAGTTCTAAGTAATATCTAGAAAGGCAAATCCTCCCCCTAATTTTTGAAAAGTAAATTTTTGTAGGCTATTTGGGCAAGTTATTGCTACATATGAAATTTTAAATTATTTTGTTCATTCCCATGTAAACCCCTTTGAAGTTCAGATTAGAGTGACGTGACATTTATATTCGTTTGGGAAGGATTGGCATTTTTATGATACTACGTTCTTCCCGCTATGTAAAGAATGAGATGAGTCAGGAGATCAGCTACAGTGTGTGTGTGAGCTACACAATGGCTATTGTTTCAGGTTTGCCTTCCAAATCTCACACAAGAACCTCTCTTGTGGACCATCTTAACTAGAAACGTTCAGGAAATGGAATTCTGGGAAGAGTAGTTCAGCCTAGCCATGTTGACATATTGCAAAGCCACCACAGTCCATCCCTTGTCAAGTTGGCCCTCATATATTATCTCTTTAAACCATACTTAATCTCCAAATAAAAACAAAATTATGCTTCCATCTATAGTGATGCAACTATCCTGTCTGCAACTGAAAACATACTCTCAGCCTGTCCCCAAAAGAGGATATAAAGTCTCTTTGTCTTTGAGTGATGTTCTTGTTTCTTCAGCAGATTTATACTGTCCTTCAGTATCATGTAAAAGAAAACAAAAATATTTGGCATATATATGTAAGCCAAATATTTTTTTGTGTGTATATGTATGTATATATATATATATATATATATATGCCAAATATTTTTGTGTGTGTGTATGTGTGTATATATATATATATATATATATATATACATTTCTCCTTGAGTCTTCATGTGGTCTTCCCTCTATGTGTATATCTGTGTCCCAATCTCTTCTTCTCATAAGCATACCAGTCATACTGGATTAGGGTGTGCCCTAATAACCTCATCCTAATTACCTCTTTAAAGATCCTATCTCCAAATACAGTCATATTCTGAGTTACTAGAGGTTAGGACTTCAACATATAAAATTTGGGGGGATACAATTCAGCCCATAACAATATTCAGTGTCTTTAATTGATATAGGACTATTAGGTTATCTCTTTTCTTTTTTTTTTTTTTTTTAATTTATTTATGGCTGTGTTGGGTCTTCGTTTCTGTGTGAGGGCTTTCTCTAGTTGTGGCAAGCGGGGGCCACTCTTGATTGCGGTGCTCGGGCCTCTCACTATCACAGCCTCTCTTGTTGCGGAGCACAGGCTCCAGACGCGCAGGCTCAGTAGTTGTGGCTCATGGGCCCAGTTGCCCTGCGGCATGTGGGATCTTTCCAGACCAGGGCTTGAACCCGTGTCCCCTGCATTGGCAAGCAGATTCTCAACCACTGCGCCACGAGGGAAGCCCAGGTTATCTCTTTTCTAATGAATCTTGGTAGTTATGTCTCTCAGTGAATTTGTCCCATCCATGTAAGTTGTCTAATTTTTGGAAATAGAGTTGTTCAAAATATTCCCTTATTAACTTTGTAATATTTGTAATATCTGAATTGATACCCTCTCTTTGATTTGGAATAATGTGTCTTTTTTCTTTGTTTCTTGATAAGTTTGGTTATTTATTGATTTTGTTGGTGTTTTTCTTTTTTAAAAAAATTTATTTATTTTATTTATTTATTTTTGGCTGTGTTGGGTCTTCGTTGCTGCTCGCGGGCTTTCTCTAGTTGTGGTGCGTGGGGGCTACTCTTAGTTGCGGTGCGCGGGCTTCTCATTGCAGTGGCTTGTCTTGTTGTGGAGCACGAGCTCTAGGCACGCAGGCTTCAGTAGTTGCAGCACGCAGGCTTAGTAGTTGTGGCTTGCGGGCTCTAGAGTGCAGGCTCAGTAGTTATGGTGCATGGGCTTAGTTGCTCCGCGGCATGTGGGATCTTCCCGGACCAGGGCTCAAACCCGTGTCCCCTGCATTGGCAGGTGGATTCTTAACCACTGCACCACCAGAGAAACCCTGTTGCTCTTTTCTAAGAACTAGCTTTTAGTTTCATTTATTTTCCCTATTATTTTCAATTTCATTGATTTCTTCATTGATATGAGTTCTTTCTTCTTTTCAAATATAAGCATTTAATACAGTAAATCTTCCTGTGAGCACTGCTTTAGTGGAATCCCACAAATTTTGATGTGTTTTTATTTACGTTCAATTCAAAATATTTGCTCATCCTCAGTGGTCAAAGCTGGAACAATTTGAGCAAAAATGCAAAGCAGCATTGGATAATAACCCAAAGTATAAAATAAGTATACACGAGGCCATACTAATATAATAAATGAATGAATATAATAATAAATGGGGAGAGGAGACAAATCTCCCATACAGAAGAATTCTAAATAAATTATGTTGATATTCCACTCTAAGGAAGATGGAGCATAACTCCCCCATCCCTTAAGTAGGGCTGCCATAGTGATTTTTTTCTCCCAAAGAGTACAGTATGGAAAGGGGAATAAAAAAGTAACTTTGTAATGGAGAAATCTGAGACAAGCTGCAGCCAGTGATCAAGGTCAACATCAAGAGTTATAAATCATGTTAATGGTAGGTACCCTTGGTATGATGTGATGAATATGGCCCTTTATCTCTGTGATTTTCCCAAAAATCTATAAACCCAGGCTAATCATGAGAAAAACATCAAATTCCAATAGAGGGGCGTCCTATAATATATCTGATCAGTATTTCTCAAACTGTCAAGGTCATCAAATTCAGGAAAAGTCTGAGAAGCTGTTACAGCCAAGAGAAACTTAAGGAGACATGAGAACTAAACTTATTGTGGAATCCTAGATGGGATCCTGAAACAGTAAAAGGATATTAAGGAAAAGCTAAGGAAATCTGAAGTATGGACTTTAGTTAACAATAATATATCAATATTGGTTCATTAATTGTAACAAATGTGCCATCCTAATGTAAGATGTTAATAATAGGGGAAAGTGTGGCAGAGGGTATTGGGAACTGTATGTACTATCTACTAATTATTTTGTAGAGATAAATATGTTCTAAAAAATAAAGTCTATTTTTAAAAATGTTCTCTGATTTCTCTGTGACTTCTTCTTTGATCCATGGGTTATTTAGAAGGATGTTATTTACTTCCCCAAAATTTGAGGATTTTCCAGATATCTGTAATTGATTTTTAGTTTAATTTTATTATGGTCTGAGGTCATACTTTTATTAATACGTTTTAATTTTTTTTTTTGGTCCCGCCATGCAGCTTGCGGGATCTTAGTTCCCCAATCAGGGATTGAACCCAGGCCCTCAGCAGTGAAAGCGTGGAGTCCTGGACCTCCAGGGAATTCCCCTTTTTAATTTATTAAGGTTTGATTTTTGGCCTAGAATATGGTCTATCTGGTGATGGTTCCAGGTACACTTGAAATGAATTTTTATTATGTTGTTGGAAGGAGTGTTTTATAAACGTCAATTAGGTCAAGTTGTTCACTTCTTTTCTGTCCCTATTGATTTGCTCTGTACTTGTTCCATTTATTCCTGAGTGCTGAGTATTGAAGTCTGTTTTGTCTGTTTCTCCTTGCAGTACTATCAGTTTTTACTTCATGTGTTTTGACATTCTGTTAGGTGCAAACACGTTTAGCACTGTTATGTCTTTTCTGTGAATTGATCCTTTTGTCATTAGTGATGCTCTTTTTTAACAATAGATTTTATTTTTTGGAAGTTTTAAGTTCACAGCAAAACTGAGCAGAAGGTGCAGAGATTTCCCATATACTCCCTGTTCCCACACATGTATAACTTTCCCTGCTATCAATATCCCCCTCTGGAGTGGTATATTGGTGATGAACCTGCATTGACACATCATCACCTGGAGCCTATAGTTTACTTCAGGATTCACTATTGGTGTTGTACATTCTATGGGTTTGTACAAAATGTATAATGACTTGTATCCATCATTTATAGTATCAAACAGAATAGTGTCACTGCCCTGAAAATCCTTTTACCTCCACTTATTTAACCTTCTCCCCAGGAATGATGTTTTTATCCCTGGCAATGTTCTTGGTCTGCAGTCTATTGTGTTGTTGATATATTCTCTGATATTAACATAGCCACTCCACTTTCTTTTGATTAGTGTTCCCATGGTATATATATTTTCCATCCTTTTACCTTGCCTGTGTTATAGTATTTAAAGTGGTTTCTTGTGGGCATTGTATGGTTGGGCCTTACTTTTTCACCCAATCTCCAATCTCTGTCCTTTAATTGGTGTATTTAGGCTGCTTTTATTTATATCTACTATCTTAGATTTAACTCTACCATCTTGCTCATTGTTTTCTGTTTATTCCTTCTATTCTTTAAATTTTTTCTTATTTTTATGCCTCCTCTTGGATTATCTTCTGATTCCTTTTTTCTTCCCAATTTGCTTATTATTTATACCTCTTTTAAAAATGTGTTCTAGGTTACCCTAGGATTTACAGTATACATCTTTAATTTCTCAGTTTTAGTGTCTTCCTAATTTCTCCTGTCCATCTTTTTTGCAGTTGTTGTCAACCATTTTAATTTTACATAATAATCACAAAATACATATTTACTATTTTTGTTTTAGATAGCCAGTTCCCCTTCAGAGAAGTGAAAATTAAGAAAAAAAGATTTATTTTAACTACATTTATGGAATTTTCAGAACTCTTCATTTCTTTATGTAGATTCAGTTTCCTATTCTGTAATATATTTTTTTCTGCTTGAAGATCTTCCTTGAACATTTCCTGTAGTGCAAGTTTGCTGCTAATGAATTCTCTCAGTTTTTGTTTGTCTGTAAAAGAGTTTATTTCTCCTTCATTTTTTTCTGAAAGATATTTTTATTAGTTATAGGATTCTGGATTGTCTTCTGACTTGTGTAGTTAATGATGAACTTTTGGATCTGAGGCTTGGTGTCTTTTATTCATTTTTGGAAAATTACCAGCCATTATTGTTTCAAATATTTCTTCTGCCCAATTCTCTCCCCCAGTCTCTCTCTCCCCCACTCTCTCTCTCTTGTCTCTCTCTCTCTCTTTCTCCTATTTTGGAATTCCAATGACAAGAATATTAGTCTGCTTGATTTTGGCCTTTAGCTCTTGGATGACCTCTTTTGTGCCTTTCCCCAACCACTCTTTTCTCTTTCAGTTTGGGTAATGCCTATTGACCTGTTTTTAAGTTCTCTGATTTTTCCCCCCCTTGCCTTTATCAAGCCTATTGATGAGCCCTTTGATGGCATTCTTTTTTCTATTTCAGTATTTTTTATTTTTAGCATTTCTGCTCAATTCATATGGCTTCCATCTCTTTGATGAAATACCTCATTTTTTCATGCACGTTGTCCACTTTTTTCAGTAAAGCTTTTGGGATTGATCTCAGTTATTTTAAATTCATTGTCTGATAGTTTTAACATTTGTGTCTTATCTCTGACTGGTTCTGTTGACTACTTTGTCTCGTGACAGTTTTATTTTTTCTTTTTCTTGCTTCTTTGTGTGCCATATAATTTTTTTGCTGTTGAAACCTGGATATCTCATTCCTGGAGACTGAGGTAAATAGGAAAGGACATGCTTCTTTCTTCAGTAGGCCTTCATTGTAAGGAGTTGAGTCAGTTTAGTCAGGAATTGAGTTTGAGTTTCGATGTTCCTGTGGTTACTCTCAGTGCACCACCGGCTTTAAATTCCTGTATTGTTACCTTGTGCTTAGAATGGAAAATGGCATGCCAGAGGGTTTACTTCAACGTATACTCTACCCTCTGCTTTAGGTTTCTCCATTAGGCCTGCATCTCAGAGAGGGTTCCTGTCCATGATTTTGTCCATTCCCCAGTGACAGTGCTCTTATTTGAAATTGTTTTGCTTGCTAACCTGGTGAGAGGTGGGAGTAGCATTCTCTGTTATCCTTGTTCAACCTCAGTCTTAGGCAGGTGCAGTGTCCCTGGGTCTTAGGGGTAGCACTTTCTCAGTTACCCAGTCCCTTCTTCAGGAAAATGATATATTATGGTCGGAGCCCAGGATGCTTTCCTCCTCTCTCTACCCCCAGTGTTAGTGGGTCTTAACATGTGCTTTGAGGCTAGTATGTTTTGCTGCCCTTTTCTCGACTTCTTATGCTTTCGATCCTTAGGGAAGATTGGGTGGGACTTCATGCCTTTCCTGCAGAAGCTGCTGCTCCCCTCTCCCATCATAAGGGAGGATTTCTTGAGTTCCTCTTGAGCTTCTGATGAGGTCTTTATATGCATTATCTTTTGCTGTTTGCCACTTCTTCTCTTCATTAATTTATGTACGTATCTTTTTCCTATGAATAAGTTTATTTTCAACTGTCTACTTTGTTTTTTGCAGGGTTTGATTTAATTATTAGTTCTATAATCAAGTCCTTTTGGCCTTTAATTTATTTTCTTAGGTCTATAGATTTATTTTCCACCTTATTCTTTTGTTTACCTCATTTTGAACTCATTTAAAATAATTCATATTTTTATTACTTCTTTCTGCAGATGGTGGATTTACAATTTATTTTAGGTTCCATTCAGAATGGATTAAAAATTTTTGGCATGACATATTGCATTACTGACTTTTTCTGCATCTCATGTTTTATTTCCATCTTGTTTACTAACATGTATAGCTCTGCATCTCTTTCATTTTGCTGGTTGAGCATGAATGAATTCTTCTGTCTCTCATTCCATTTGATTTGAGTCTAGTTATCTTCCACTATAAACTACGCGTTGAAGGCTGGATTTAGCCTGAGGACAATGACAAGTGTGCCGAAGGTGAAGAGGAAAGGACCAGAAAGCTCAAAAGGTGTGGATGAATTGTTATGTGACAGATATTATAGATCAGTTTACTCAACATTGATCACACCCTCCTCTTAGCATACCTTCCTGTATGGTCCAGGCAGAAAAATTAAAAATTATATTTCTCAGGCATCCTTGTAGCTATTGTGGATTTGACCAGTCACGTGCACTTAGCCAAGTCTTAAATGTGTAGAGAAGCATCCATGTTCCTGGTACACACCATAGCATGCATGGCATTCCTAGTGCCTCATTATAGCTAAGGTGGTACATTACAAGAGCCAGCAGTTGAGGTGGCGACTTCTAATTCCTCTATGGTTGCTAAGGTAGTGTCACCCAGGAGCCAATGGTTAGAGCAGTGGTGTCCAGTTTTCTCAGATTCCTCACTGTGGCAAATGTAGCAGTTTTCTTGGCAGACCATTCTGCTCTGTTATTTTTGGATCATAATGGGGGAAGCACCTGTTCTTCACACCCACCCAATGTTGTTTGTTGGCACCAAATAGCTAGAGAAAATTCCTTTTCTGTAAACTGGCTTTCTGCAAAGATTCTGTTATATAATAATTGCCCTTATTTATAGCTGAAGCCTGACCTGTAACACTTTGATTGGAATTCTTGGACCAGGCTGCAGTCAAAAGAAACCAAATTGAAAATGATGTTAACAATAAATATATTTTCTGCCATAATGGAGGTCCAGAGATGGGAAGTATTCTAGGTTCAATATGATCAGTTGCTCAGTGATGTCATCAAGAACATAGATTCTTTATGGGTTTTTTTTTCGTATTTGCTATACTCAACTCATTCCTTCTGTGATCACAATAGGGCTGCTTGTGGTAATTGGTGCCTTTTGCTTCTGTGTTTCAAGGGATTGAGGTGGGAGAGAGGCTTGCTTCTCTTGCCCATAAGCCTTGAACAAACTTCTTTTTGCTTCCACTTGACCCAAATCACCTACCTATTACCAGACTATTCACTGGTAAGGGAATTATTGTGGAATGATTAGAAACGGCTTTAACTAACCATGTGGGTAGAATCAGTGTTGAGGAGTCAATTACAGCGTCCATTGTAGTCATTCTACCTTTTCTTTCCTTATCTCTCTGCCTTCTCTCAGCTTTTTTTTTTTTTTTTTCCCAGTAAGGCTAGAACACAGTGGGAAGCCAAATTGGTGTTTCTTTTGGGGATCAAAGATGATCAAAATGGCTTCTAGTGGGAATTTTGTCTCCTCTTCTGAGCTTCCTAGACCTCTTCTTATCTTATTAGAGATACTTGTGCGAAATTTTAGGATTTCTGTGACTGTCTTTCCCAACCAACAGTCCCTCACTTCCACCCCTAGAAAGAGCTTTTGGATATAGTAGGGCTCCAGACAAGATGAGTTTCCCAGGGCAGTGCAGATTCTTAGAAACTTCCATCTCTTTTTTATGCCCACTCTTTTGCTTAATTGCTTCTTGTATATTTTTGCTGTTATTTACTTGATTTTTGTTATATATTTAGCTTTGGAAAGAGATTTCACTTGAGCATTTTACCTCAAAATTCTTTTTTAAAATATTCTTTTAATATTGACTTTCTAGATTTATTGCATTTTGGCCAGTGTACATGATCTGTAAAATTTTAGATATCTGGAATCTAGACTATCAAGTGACCTAAAAGACCATTATTTTTTCAAAAAATTCCCATATATACTGTTAAATAGAATGTATTCTCTTCTGTTATGATTGGTTATAAGTATATAACTACATAATATATATCTACATCTATAGTACAATATATCATATATAATTACTTGTAATTGTATATAGCATATAGAGATATATATTATATATATATATTTTTAGTGCTATTAATTACATCATATAGATCTTCTCAATCCGTGGGGTGTGTGTGTGTATGCACATGTGCATGCTTGATCTGTTTTAGAGTTAGAGGTGCGTTAGACTCAGCACATACTCTCATCTCAGACTCTAGGGACTTCCAAACGCTTGGTCCCAGGGAGGGCAAAAGTTCTCTCTTTTTTCCATCCAAGTCTTGTACGTGCTTGCCTTGGCATAATTGTCAATACGTACCCTCAATCACATTATAAAACAGAACACTTCTCAAACAGTGTTCTCCAAGAATAGTGGATTTTGTGTAATTTCAAGGTACATAGTCATGATTTTTCCAAAATAAGGATCCTTCCTTTCAAAGTAATAGACTCTTCACCTCTGGAAAGACAAAATTCCATTAATTCTTAAGTGGCTGAGTCTTTACTTAGGAGAAAACAGCAACAATAAAAATAAAATCTCTGTTAACATATATATGTTACAAATATGAATTTTTCTCTTTCTTAGGTATGGAAATTGTTTCTGAAAGGGAGCTAGCTCAGTTGGCTCTGGTTCGACCATTAATATTCAGTATTCATGAGCAATCAACCATCAAGAATTATTTTAAAATGCTTGAGAAAAAAGTATCAGAGTATGAAATCACCCAGGAATTTATGGTAAATATTTTGGTCTTAACCAAAGTCTACATGTGATTTCTTTTTCCACATCTCAACCAGAAGATTTCTATTCTTTGTTTTCTTTTTCCTTTTTAGATTGAGTATGTTGTTTTTATTTTTAAATATTAAATTGGTTTTTAAAGTAATAGGTGTACATAGTAAAAGAGTAACAGCATAAAAGGTTATAAAATGGATAAAGTCTCTTTTTCTCCCTTGACTCCTTAGGCCCCCTTTCCACTATTAAATTTGTCATATAAACTTTAAAAAAAATTGTTGACATGTACTTTACTATTTTACCCTTTCTTTCCTTTTTAAAAGGAAAGGAAAGAAAAAAAAATTCCACATAAGAAATAATTCCCAAATATATTATGAGCACATATCTCATTCTTTTTAAGTGTTGCATGGTAGTTAATTATATGAATAAAGACTTTCTTTTCTTTAAATAGTCCCCTATGATGGACATTTAGATTATTCTAGACATTGTTATTATAAACAAGAATCACCCCTCTTCATGTACATATGTGTGAGTATTTTTTAGAACAAAGTCCTAGAAAGACAATCAGTATTTGTGCTATCAAATTTTTAGATCTTTGTTCATCTTTTAAATGACAAATGATTTCTTGTTGATGATCTGATTGGCATTTCTTAATTTGAGAACAAACAGATAGCTTTCCATATGCTTTTAAGCCTTTCATATTTATTTTCAGTGAACTGCTAATTCCAATTGTTTGCTCAATTTTCTATTTATTCTTTTTCATATCAATTAATAACTATATAATGAAGAAATTATACCTTTTGTACGTGTTATACTTATGAAAATTTTCCACTTTGTGTTACACGTATGCGTGCACATACATTTACTGAGAAGAAATAGCTAATTTTTAGTGTTTGGATGTGTCAGTTTTTTCTTTTTGGGCCTCAGGGTTTTCTCTGTCCTTTAGGAATTCCCCTTTCACTCTAGGAGCATAGCAATTATTTCATGCTTTTTTTTTCTAATATTTTATAATTTTTTCAATATGTAAATCTTTCACCCAGCTAGAATTTAATTTGTTATAAGATATTTGGTAGGGACCCAGCATTCTATAGCTAATCAGTTGTCCAAAGATCTTCTTGTCCCAGCTTCTCTTCAGTAATGTGAAATGCCACTTTTTCATATACTGAAGCCACACATATATTTTAATTTACTTTTGTGCTTTTTTTTCCCCATTGATTTGTTTATTCATGTACTGGTACCAAACTTCTAAAATTAGCATAGCTTTATATTATATTTTACCATTAATTAAGACTAGTCTTCCCTCATTACTCTTCTTTTACAAAATTGTTCTGATTCTTCTTACAGATATTTTTTTTCTAGATTTATTTTAGAATTGGTTTGCAGAAAGATTAAAAGGTAAAAATCTGATCATATTATCCTATGGCTTAAAACCTTCTCTGACTCCTCATTCCCCATGGCAGTAGTTGCCAACACTAACTTATGGTAGTGCCAAGTTGGCTACCCAAGAATTACTGAAGAGCTTTTAAAAAGTCTAGACTCTCAGGCTTTATCCACAAATATTCTAATAGGATAGGACTGGATACATATCAATTCCTTTTGTGTATGAAACACGGCCTTCCTAATTAGTTTTAGTTTCCCTTTGGGCTAAATCATGTGCACTGTGCTGTTGTTAACATACTATTAACTGTTACCCCAAGAGGACATGTATGCCTCCATGCCTCTATTACAGTTCTCCTACCTGGTATGATACCCATTCACCTCTTCTTTCCTTTCACACACACAAATTTCCATGTGACTAACTTCTGATGACTCAGGAAGGCTCAGTTCAAGAGCTACTTTCTCTCTAGGAGCTTTCCTTCCCGTCCCTTCAGGTACAATCTAGTGCTGTCATTTATACTAGTGTCTCTCTACATTGATCACACGGCCACCTCTCTAACTGCTGTTAACTTCTTAAGGATGAGGCCATTTTCAGATTCATCTTTGTATTTCAATATCTAGAACAGTGATAAGCACATACTAAATATTCAATTAATGTTGAATTCACAGTTGGTAGAGAAAGTTTTTTGAAAAGAATTCTTTAGTGTCATAGCTATAATTTCTTCACGGGGCAAGGAGTAAATTGTGAGACTTTATATTTTTGTTTATATATTTTGTTGCTGTTATTTTATTATTTTTGTTTATAAAATGATAGATTTAGGGGTAGGTCCTAAGAAGGAAATATTCTGTATTGGTTGTTTTTTTTTTTTATTTTTAATGAAAAAGAAAAAATCTTGAAGTTCAAGGAAAAAAGTATCTCCAGAGAGTTGAACATTTCCTTATCAAGCAACTTGTTGATTGACATCTCAAATTTAAGATATTTTATATAGGACTTTTCTAATGGGGCTCTGACTTCTCTACTTACCATACAACACGTTTAACATCAGGACATGTCATGAAGGGACTTAAGGATTATGAACACTACACAAAAACAAATTTGTTCTTTTCCTTTTTTTTTTTTTTCTTATAGTAAATACATGACTTATATTTCTTACCTTTTAAAGGCTTTAGAACTTAAGAATCTTCCGGCTGTGTTCCACTCTGGGAATGAACTACACGACAGAGACAAAAACAGATACCGAGATATTCTTCCATGTAAGCTAACAATGGTTTTAATTATTTTCCTATTTACATTTGTGAAAAGGTAAAAAGTGGGTTGTATGACTTTCAGTATTAGCCATTTTGACCTGTGACCATGATGAAGAGTTCTGGTAGCTAGCAGTGGATGACCTGGGCATATTCTTGAGTATGCTAGAACATGATGAAGGTCAAGTCTTCTATCCCAGGTAAATCTTCTAGTCACTGTCACAGGGCTGTTTTCATAAGTCCTTCAACCTTGTTCTTATGTATTGCTACTTCTCAGGCCATGAACCATCTAAAACATAAAGTCTAATAGTCTGAGACATCTGCCACTTTTGATACCCCAAGCCCTTACCACCTTCCCTGGCCATTTTGTTTAGACACACAAATACAATGGAGCTATTTATATTCATTGTCCTGGATATTAAAGCTGTCAATCTACCCTCCAACAAGAGTCTGCCCTTTGATTGTTGCCAAAGGGTTACACATAGCTTTCCTGTGCTGGGTAAAGCTAGTGCTGCACCCCTCCCCACCCAGTTGCAGATTTGTCTGTCTCAGACCATCCACAGAGCAGAAACAAAACAACACAATTTTACTCTTAGGCTGGAAATCTCATTTTTATGCCTCATATTCCTTTCAAAGTCAGAAATTTTCCAAATTAAATTACCATTTTTCTTCCTACAATGTGACCTTCCTCCTTTAACCACTCATTTGTCCAAGCCAGACAACTTCGAGTCACCTGCAGTATCCAAAATGGTCACAAAGTCCTTCTGCTTCTACCTTCTTAATACCTCTAGAGTCCTCCCCCATCTCTTGATTCCCACTGCTGCTAACTTAGATGGAGCCTGCTTTATCTCTTAGCTAGTCTCTGTCTTCACTGCCTCCACTCCTATCTACTCACAGCAGCTACTGAAATGACTTCCCTAAAATGTGAATCAGATCACGTTACCCTCCTTTTAAAGCTCTTCTTTGGTTGTCTGTTACTATCATAGTAAAGTTCTTTAGCATGGCATAAATTTCACCTCTCTAGCTTCAGCTCTCCCACCGAACTTTTTTTGGTTTCTGGGATTCATCCTTCTCTTTCTCTTGTCCCCAAGCCTTTGAATCTGAAGTTCTTGCAAGAACCACCCATCCTTCCTTCTTTGCTGAGGTAATTCCTACTGTCTTTCAGAGCTAGCTTGGCCAGACTTCCCTTATCTTTCTCAAAGCTAGGTTTGGTGTTTCTCTAATAGTCTCACACTGTCTTGTGACTACCCTTCCCCACTTACTGAACTGTATTTTAATTATCTGTTTACATTCCTGTGTCTCCTATTAGACTTGAGGTGGTTGTCATAAAAATCAGAGTAGAACACAGTGACTGCTATCATTGGATAAATACGTTCATGTTTAGTTGGTTCATTCAGATCTAAAATAACTTTATGGTTAAAAAAGTAATAAGTACCTTCCCAAGATAGTTAAAATAATTTATTACGCTATCTTCTGTGGGGAGAATGTGCAGAAGTGCATTGATGAATATTTCTGAAATCGGGGTGATAAACCATTATTAGACAGTTTAAGAGATAATGCCAACAATTTGGTGCCACTCCAAGAGGTCAAAGGTCCCAATTATATAATTATATCTCTGTCTCTACATATGGGCCGTACCACATGTCAGGTTCTATGACTCCTGGCCCAATACTTTTTCTGTTACTTGTCTTTAGGTCAGGGTATACTCAGAACTAACTAATAATGATAGTGACTTAGACTTCTAGTAGTTTTCCACTTTTCAGAGCACATTTACACATGTCTCATTGAGTTCTTTCTACAATCACATGAGGAGGGCAGAGCAGATGTTAATATCTGAATTTAAGGATGCAAGTCAATAAGGAAAGGATAATCTTTCAACAGATAGTTCTGAACAACTGCATATTCGTATACCAAAAAATTAACTGTGACCCTTACCTCGCACCTTATATAAAAATTTACTCAAAGTAGATCATAAGCCTAAGTATAGGAGTTAAAACCATAAAACTTCTCAAGAAAACCAGAGAGAAAATTTTAGTGTCCTTGGATTTGGCAAAGTTTTTCTTAATAGGACACAAAAACCTTGAACTGTAAAAGAAAAAAACAAATTGGACTTCATCAAATAAAAAAAAAACAACCTATATTGCTCATCAACACACTGTTATGGAAATGAAAGGCAAGCAACAGACTGGTAGAAAAATACATTCAAAATATTTATCTGACAAATGACTTGTATTTAGAATATAGAAAGAGTTCCTATAATTGATAAGAGGACAAATAGCCCAACATTAAGTGAGCAAAAGATTTGAGCAGCTACTTCACCAAAGAAGATACACGAGTGACAAATATATGAAAAGATGCTCCAATCATTAATCATTAGGAAAATGCAAATTAAAACTATAATAAGATATCATTTCATAGCCCACTCTAATGGAAGAGAGTTTAACAGTTCCTTATAAAATTACACTTATACCTACCATATGACTCAGCATGTATTTGTGAAGGACTTAGATCAGTGCTGGGCACACTTAAACCTATCACAGAGGAGATTAGGAGATTAGGACACTCAAAAGGCACCAGGGATGCATGGGCACAGAGGGAATGTGAGGCCACGTGAGAACACAGCAAGAAGGTAGTCGGCTACAAGCCAAGGAGAGAGGTGTTAGAAGAAACTAACCCTGCTGACCCCTTGATCTTGGCCTTCTAGCCTCTAGAACTGTGAAAATAAATTTCTGTTGTTTAAGTCACCAGCCTGTGGTGTTTTGTTACGGGAGTCCTAGCAAACTAATGCACTGTATAATTCCATTTATATAATATTCTAGAAAATTCAAACTAATTTGTATTGACATAAATTTGATCAGTGGCTGCCTTGAGGGCAGGAGTGGAGCAAGATGGATAGATTACAAAGGGACATGAGAACATTTTAGCAGTGTTGGAGATGTTCAATTATCTTTATTTTAATGATGGTTTCATGGGTACCCATGTGTGACAATTATACCTCAATACACTGTTGAAAAAGGTGGTTTGTGAGTGCGAAAAGTATATTACACTTTTTATATTTTGTACGGTTTACCATTATAATATAGATAGCTAGAAAAATATAAGCTTTCTAAGGGAGAGATTCAACAAGCATCCATACATTAGCGAAGTCTCTGTTTCTATTACTATCACCACTGCCAATAATAATAATGGTAATAGTAGTAGCAATGGCTGTTTTTGTAATATCTTTATATGCATCCCGCACTAAGTCCTTCATAGGTAGTAACTCATCTAATCTTCACCACAACCCTATGATGTTGGTACTCTTAGTATCTTTGTTTTACTAAAAGGCTAAAATAAATGACTTTCCTGCACCTCAAATAGGAGACAGACTGGGATTCAAACCTAGGCTTACCCACTCTACAATAGTGCTTCTCTATATTAATTCTTTTTCCAGACTGCTAATAGGTTTTCCTGTGAGGTATATTATTTTCTACTTCAAAAAATCATTCTTAACACTTAAATGATCCATTCTCAGTCATTCTTTATGTAGATATACAACTATATTTTGCAAGGCTTGTTGTTCTATACTGTTTCATTTTCTGTCTTCCCTTAATCTGAGGTCTCTGTTCTGATTAATTAGTTGTTTGGTTAGAGATGGGCTAAGTAGTTAATGTGTTATCAAACTCTGCCTATCTGCAGCTATCTCCTGTTTTTAAATCCTGATAAATGAATCTTTGGTGATTTTAGGATTGTGGCGTTTCAGTCCTTTTCTCTCAGTCTTCTCTGGGTGTTACTCCACTGTCCTCCAGCTTGCAGTGTTTTAGATGAGAAATATAATGATAATCTGATTCTTATTCTTCTATAAGAAACATTTTTTTTCATTCTGAAACCTTAAAACATTTTTTTTTCCCCCTGGAATTCAGGAATGTTACCAGGTGTATTTCATATCATTGGTCTTACCTACAACTTATAGAACCTTTTAATCTGCAGACTCGATCTTCTTTTAGGTGTAGGAAAGTTTCTTCAGTTATTTAGTAATTGCTCTTTCTCAATCTACTCTTTTTTCTTTTTCTGGAGCTCCTATGATTTATAGGGTTGGTCTCCTGAATCTATCTTCTAAGGCTTATATCTATTACCTATTTCTTTACTTCTGCCTCTTTGTAGTCTTTGCATGTACTTTTTCTTTCTCTCTCTAGTTTGTATTCTTATTTTCTTTCTTTCATTTGGTCTTCTAGGGAATTAATTTAAGTTTCAAGAAAGACCTTCCTCCTTCAGATCATCTACTAAAATTTTTAGCTTATGTGATGATTTATTTTATGTGTCAACTTGGCTAGGCCACAGTACCCAGATATTGGTCAAACACTAGTCTAGATGTTGTTGTAAAGATATTTTTAGATTAACATTTAACCAGTAGACTTTGAGTAAAGCAGATTCCCCTCCATAATACAGATGAGCTTCATTTAATCAGTTGAAGGCTTTAAGAGAAAAAAATTGAGGTCCCCCGAGGAAGAAGCTATTCTGTCTCCAGACTGCTTTTGGACTCAAGACTGTACCAGCAACTCTTCTCTGGATCTCCGACCTGACAGCCTGCCCTGCAAATTGCAGACTGGCTAGCCCCCATAGTAATGTGAGCCAATTCCTTAAAGTAAATCTCTTTTACTGTGTATATATAGCCAATTGATTCTGTTTCCCTAGAGAACACTGACTAATACAAATTTTGGAACCAAGAGTGGTTCTAGAGGAATAGAATCTTAAGGATAGGTTTTATGAATTAGTTCCCTAATCTGACAAAATTTAAAGGCATTAATGACTTTATTGCTAGTAGTAAAGAGAGCACTGGTAATTCATGGTGTGATATGGCAATAGAGATACACAAAATCTCACCACTGGATATTCCTACTCAAATACTTATAAGAGGCAAGGTTCTAGATAACTGTGTATTTAATACCTTAGAGTATTTTTGTCAAACTAACAAGTATAATGAGATTGGCTGGTTGCTGCTAATTGCACTGGACAAAGTAGGGAAAGAAAGGGTTTCAGGGCTTCCCTGGTGGCACAGTGGTTGAGAGTCTGCCTGCCAATGCAGGGGACACGGGTTCGAGCCCTGGTCTGGGAAGATCCCACATGCCGCGGAGCAGCTGGGCCCGTGAGCCACAATTACTGAGCCTGCGCGTCTGGAGCCTGTGCTCCGCAACAGGAGAGGCCGCGATAGTGAGAGGCCCGCGCACCGCGATGAAGAGTGGCCCCCGCTCGCCGCAACTAGAGAAAGCCCCCGCACAGAAACGAAGACCCAACACAGCCATAAATAAATAAATTAATTAATTAATAAGAAAGGGTTTCAAATTTCTGGCTCAAGCACCACATAAATGACCTAAAAGTTTTATGTCTGCCCTGAAAGAAACCCCTATCTCCTATAATTATGGAACTGAGACCTCTGAAAATCTAACCCAGAGTCTCATGTGCAAATGGCTAAAATACAATGGAAATTGAATTCCCAACCTTGCAGGGTGTTTGCTGCTAAAGTGATGGCACTGAGTGAGAAGGAATGTGATCCTGAAAATTGGAACAGAAACATATGGGAAGATCCTGGTGAAGATGCACACATCAAATCCCTAAACTCTGAAGAATCTTCTTTGCCAGTGCTACTGATACTGGCACTAATGTGACACTAATTTCAGGAGACCCAAAGCATCACTGTGGTCTACCAGTTAGTGGTGCTTATGGAGGTCAGATAATTGATGGAGTTTTAGCTCAGGTCCATTTCACAGTGGGTCCAGTGGGTGCTGACCCACTATGGTTATTTCTCCAGTTCTAGAATACATTATTGAACTAAATATACTCAGCAACTGGCAGCATCCCTACATTGGTTCCCTGACCTGTGGAGTGAGGGCTAATATGGCGGAAAAGGCCAAGTGGAAGCCACTAGATCTGCTTCTACCTAGGAAAATAGTAAACTAAATGCAATCCTGCATTCTTGGAGATAATACAGAGACTAGTGCCACCTTCAAGGACTTAAAGGATGCAGGGGTGGTGATTCCCACCACATCCCCACTCAACTCACCTGTTTGACCTATGCAGAAAACAGATATAGATTTTAGAGAATGACAGTGGATTATTGTAAGCTTAAGCAGGTGGTGACTCCAAGTGCAACTGCTGTACCAGATGCGATTTCATTGCTTTAGAAAATCAACACATCCCCTGGTACCTGGTGTGTACCTGTTGATCTGGCTAATGCTTTCTCTCCATACCTGTTAGTAAAGACCAAAAGAAACAGTTTGCTTTCAGCTGGCAAGGCCAGTGGTACATCTTTACTGTTCTACCTCAGGGAAATATCAACTCTCCATCCCTATGTCATAGTTCACAGGGATCTTGATCACCTTTCCATTACTTAATATTATCACAGTGGTCCATTATATTGATGACATCATGCTGATTGAACCTAGTGAGCAAGAAGTAGCAACTGATTGCTCTAGACTTACAGATAAGACATTTGTGTGTCAGAGAGTGGGAAATGAATCAAAAAATTCAGTGGCCTTCTACTTCAGTGAAATTTCTAGAGGTCCAGTGGTGTGGGGCATGTCAGAATCATCCTTTCTAAGGTGAAGGATAAGATTTGCATCTGACCCCTTCTACAGCCAAAAGAGGCACAGTGCCTAGTGGTCCTCTTTGAACTTTGGAGGCAACATATTCCTCATTTGGGTGTGCTACTCTGGCCCATTTACCAAGAGACTCAAAAGCTGCTAGTTTTGAGTGGGGCCCAGAACAAGAGAAAGCTATGCCACAGGTCTAGGCTGCTGTGCAAGCTGCTTTGCCACTTGGGCCACAGGATCCAGTAGATGCAATGTCAGTGGAAGATAGGGATACTGTTTGAAGCCTTTGTCAGGTCCTTATCGATGAATCACAGCTCATGCCCATGGGATTTTGGAGTAAAGCCTTGCCAGTCTCTGTGTATAACAACTACTCTACTCTTGAGAGCTGTTCCTTTTGAGAACAGCTTTTGACCTGCTACCGGGCCTTAGTAGAGACTGAACACTTAACCATGAGCCTGAAAGTTGGGCGTGCACAGCAGCATTCCATCATCAAATGGAAGTGGTGTATACAAGGTCGGGCTTGAGCAGGCTCTGAAGGTACAAATAAGTTACATGAAGTGGCCAAAATGCCCATGGTCCCCTCTCCTGCTACATTACCTTCTCTTTCTCAGCCTGTACCTGTGGCTTCATGACAAGTTCCCTATGATCAATTGACTGAGGAAGAGAAAACTGGGACCTGGTTTACAGATGGTTCTGCACCATACGCAGGCACCACCTGGAAGTGGACAGCAGCTGCACTACAATGCCGTTTTGGGGACATGCCTGAAGGACAGTAGTGAAGGGAAATCTTCCCCGTTGGTAGAACTTTGAGCAAAGCGCTTGGTTGTTCATTTTGTTTGGAAGCAGAAATGGCCAGAGGTACAAATCTTTACTAATTCATGGCCTATAGCCAATTGTTTAGCTGAATGGTCAAGGACTTGGAAGAAACATAACTGGAAAATTGGTCACAAGGAAATCTGGGAGAGAGAAATGTGTATAGATCTCTCTGAAAAGGCCAAAAACATGAATATATTTGTGTCCTTTGTGAATGCTCATCAAAGGGTGATTTAAGAAGAGGTTTTAATAATCAAGTGGATAGGATGACCTATTCTGTAGATACTGGTCAGCCTCTTTCCCAGCCACTCCTGTCATTACCCAGTGGATTTATGAACAAAGTAGACATGCTGGCAGGAATAGAAGCTATGCATGGGCTCCTCATCAACATGGACTTCCACTCACCAAGGCTGGCCTTGCTATGGCCACTGCTGAGTGCCCAATCTGCCAGCAGCAAAGACCAACACTGAGGCCCCAATATGGCGCCATTTCCCAGGGTGATCAGCCAGCTAGCTACTTGATGGCAGGTTGACTGCATTGGACTGCTTCTGTCATAGAAAGAACGGTGCTTTTTTTCATACTAAAATAGACACTAGATATGGATTTGCCTTCCTCGCATACAGGCTTCTACCAGATCTACCATCTGGACTTGCAGGATGCCTTATCCACCATCATGGTAGTCCACACAGCCTTGCTTCTGATCAGGGAACTCACTTGGAGGCAAATTACTTGTGGCAGTGGGCTCATGATCATCTCTTACTATCTCCTTTTTGAGGGGAACTTTTCTCCTATGACTACTTATTTCTTTCTTGCTAAATACAGGCATACCTGGTTTTATAGCCCTACACTTTATTGTACTTTGCAGATACTGTGTTTTTTACAAATTGAAAGTTTGTGGCAACCCTCTGTTGAGCACATTTTTCCAACAGCATGGACTCACTTCATGTCTCTGTGTCACATTTTGGTAATTTTCGCGATATGTCAAACTTTTTCATTATGATTATGTTTGTTATAGTGATATGATCAGTGATCTTTGCTGTTACTGTTGCAAAAAGATTACAACTTGCTGCAGGCTCAGATGATGGTTAGCATTTTTTAGCAGTAAAGTATTTTTTAATTAAAATACGTATATTGTTTTATAGATATAATGTTATTGCACATTTAGTAGACTACAGTATAGTATAAACATTTATATGCACTGGGGAACAAAAAAATTCATGTGACTCGCTTATTGCGATAGTACCTTTATTGTGGTGGTCTGGAACCAAACCCACTTTATCTCTGAGGTATGCCTGTGTTCCATAGTTTGTTTCTGAAACTCCTTCCTTTTATATATTCTTTCTATGTGCTCTGAATCCTTTAGTATTTTAATAATTATTGTCATTTTTTTCACTTTGTTTTTTTTTTTTGAGTTCTGGGAAAATTCCTTAAGCTGGTTTTCTAAATCACTAATTTGTTTTTCTGTTCGCTTCTCATTTTAGGGATTTTAATTGAGTAATTGTGGTTTTTATTTGAAAGCAAGCTTTTATTACTTTAGATTGTTTCATTTTTACATGTTAAATCTCCCTTTTGAAAATAAAAAATTATTTTCTTCTGCAAAATGGTACATATTCACTATAAAAATTTAGATAATAGTCACTGCTAGCATTTTGATGAATACTTGCCAGGTTTTTAATCATATGTTTATATATGATATATATGTATACATACATACATATGATGAAAGATCTCACTTTAATGCTCTTTTACCTCCTTTATAATTTAATAATATAACAAATTTATGTCAATAAACAGATATACATCATTCTTTTAAATAATAAAATAATGTTTGCTCAAATTTCATTTAAAATGCAAATAGGAGTTTTTAAAGTATTCTTCTCTCTTATAGAAAGGAAGACATTTGCTGTGATTTCTCAGAATTATATACTTTTGTGAAGTACTAGATATCTTTATATATCTAGTGATTGTTTTTTCTATTTATTCATATTTACAAGGAGAGATTTATGTTTGCTATTTTGGAATTTGAGAAAGGTTCTGTCAGAAATTGTGTAAGCCCTCTTCAGTGATCTTGGTCATAGTGTTTTTGGGAGATAAGTGGGTCGCATGACCTTGAGTAATGGAGAGGAACTATTGGTGAGACCACTGCATGGCAGGGAAGGACCCTCCTTTTCTTCTCTCTGTGGGAGCAGTGGAGGAACCAGAGCTCCAGATGTCTGTGTAAAGTGAAGAGAGTTCCTGGGCCAGTGGAGTTTATTAGTGAGCCAAGTAGTTGGATTTTCCCCTCTCCTATTTGTTATAATAGTCCATGTTGGACGAGTCCCATGTTACTTGGAGCAAATCCCCTTTGTAGCATCGTTTTGCCACAATACCTTTGATTAGCATGCCACTTCACCACGTGAAGGCTGGGAATGGACATAAAAGATGGCTGCCTTGTGTGTGGGGCATTGGTAGAATTACAGTAATCCTGGGATTTGTATCTGCTCAAGTACCCCAATCTTTTTTTTTTTTTCTCCCTCCTGGCTCTGCTGCTCTGGGCTTGCAAGTTTTCTGGATTTGTAGGAGAATGTCATTCATTCACTTGCTCCCTCAGAGGCCTCCTCCTTTGCTGTGTTCAGTCACAGGCTAGGAGGTACCTCCCTTGGCCTATTCCTACCTGTGCCATATGTAACAGAAATCTCTCAAAATGTCTGGATACCAATGGCATCCTTCTCTGTTCAGAAACTGATTTTTTAAAAAACTGCCTTAACCTAATTGTATATTTCTTAGGTCATGCCAGTAGGTTTTGGGGAGGGAAGAATTTAAATTCATGGACTGAAATAACCCTTTGAAAAGAAATTCCTATGCCATCTTCTCTGTTGGTCAAAGAGATAAATGGATTTACCTGTGTGAAAGGGTTTCATGAAATCTGGGTGTATTGCATCTCTTGCTTTTCCTTTGTCTGCCCTATGTTTCTGCGTTTGTAATAGATGATTCAACACGTGTTCCTCTTGGAGAAAACAAGTACTACATCAATGCTAGTTATATTAAAATAGTCAATTCTGGAGAAGAGTATTATTATATTGCTACCCAAGGACCACTGCCAACTACCACAAATGACTTTTGGCAAATGGTTTTGGAAAATAACTCTAATGTTATTGTCATGATAACCAGAGAGGTAGAAGGTGGAGTTATCAAATGCCACCATTACTGGCCCGTTTCTATGAAAAAAACCTTCGGAACTGAAAAATTGTCATATCTTCCTGGAGAACTACCAGATACTTCAATATTTCATCATTCGAATATTTCAAGTTGTCAAGAAGTCCGTAAGTTAAAAAAAATCAGTGTTAGATATATATATTTCATTATATAAGCACACGTGTCAGGACGAGAAGTTAGGAGTAAGATGGGACATAGCTGGGGATACTTTTTAAAGTAACTTGTTTTTACTTCTCCCTGGTACCAGAAACTAAGACAACACCACTTCTACTTCTGCCTAACCAAACTCTGACTGGAGAGATGAAAAAATTGAAAAGGGGAGTTGGGGCGGTTGAGAGTGAGTGTTGGAAGTTGCCTAATCCTGGGATGTACTTCGGCTGCTTCTGCTGAGAGTGACAGATATGTATGGAGTCCTTAAGATCTCCTGATAATCACTGTGCCAGGCACTGTTGCTCCTTGCTGAGTAGCAAAGAGTTCGGCGCGCTCACTGGTACCTCCAGTTACTGTGCTCAATGAATGTGGTAATATTGAGATTTGTATGGGGTGCTTTGGGAGCTCAGAAGGGAAGTACTTAGCTCTCCTTGGGCTTGGGGGGAAGATTTGCTAGAGGAGGTGACATCTGGATTGAGAATTACCCAAAGGAGAAAGCTGGAAAGAGGAAGTAGATGATCAAGGTATAAAATAGCATGGGATGTGTATAGAGAGATACAAGTAGTTAAGTGTTTCTGGAATGTAAAAGTTCAATGCCAGGGAGTAATGAGAGGTGAGATGAGGCTATAGAAAATAAATAGAGAAAGCCAGAACATGAAATGTCTTGGATTTCAGCTAAGGAACATGAACTTCATTATGAAGATAATTGGGAGACATTGAACAATTTTAGTAAGAAGAGTCCATGATCAACTAGGGCAGTTAACAGTTAGATAGAAAGCAAAGACTTTGGTGTTATTCAGATAAAATTGGCAGACTTTATGTGACTTGTGACTTATAAGGAGTGTTCAAAAATTATGCTGTCAAATGCGATAGCCACATTTGGCTATTTTATATTTAAATTATTTAAACTTACATAAAATAACAAATTCAGTTCCTCATTTGTAGTATCCACACTTCTAGTATTTAATCACATGTTACTAGTGGCTACCATATGGGCAGCAAAGATATAGAGCATTTTCATCATTGTAGAAAGTTCTATTGGGAAGTATTGGTCTAGAATAATTCATTTCTTGCTCTAACAGACTCAGAAAGTAGAAAAGGAATGATTTATAGGAGAAAGTGATGTTACATTGCTCTAAGTGGATTTGATTAGCAGGTAGGTGATACATGGGTTCTATAGGAGTGAAGGGGATGGGAGTTAAACTGGAAACTTGAAAAGAGTGATGAGATTTGGAGTCATCATCAAAGAAGTTGATTGGAGCACAGGCAATGATCAGGAAAAGGGTTGCTGGAGGTGCTGAGGTTGGAACACATAATTTGCAATAACAGTAAAATATGCAACTATGTGATTAATTTTTTCCTAACCATGGGATTCCTGACCACAGGTTATGAGACTTACCCAGGGAGGGATGTTGCTTAGTATATGTGGCAGGATTCAAAGGATGAAAGGAGTTGACAGTTTGGTAAGAGAATGATTTAGATAATCAGCCATGAAGTCTAAATTTAGGGAGAAGGATGGAATCAGGGGCTAGGAGGAAATGGAGGACAACAAGGACAGGAGAGCTCCATTTAGTCGCATTGTTGGAGTTGAAGTGAAGCACAAATGAGGTGGTAGCATAAGAGCTTCTGCTCAGAAAATGATGTTGGAATCTAAGAACTGGAAGATTTTTGATATTGGACATTATAGGTGATGGTGAGTCCAAGGAATGATCACATTGTGAGGACTAGAAGAAAGAAATGGTCTCCTCTGCAAGAGAGAAATAAAAATGTGAGGTTAGAGTGTCTGTTTGGCTGTTGAGATCCCAAATTTGCCCGGTCAGAATCTGTGGTAGAGTGATAGCGATGAGAAGATGAAGCTGAGAGGTATGAAACTCAAAAGGAAGAGAGGTTTTTGTACAAAGAGAAGGAATAATGAATTGGAAATAGCATTGGGCAGCAAGGGGTATGCAACCTAATCTCTAGGCTCTGTGGTACCTGGAGTACAGGAAAATAGGTGGCCTTGATTAGAGAGGGCTGCAGAGTGCAGTGCCCCTGGGAGGCAAGGCCAGGAAGTGGAAGAAGCATTTAGGGAAGTGATGATGGTTTCCACGAGTTTACTGTGGGATGGGGGCCTGAGTGCAAAGGGAGATGTTGAAGAGATAGAGAAGTGGGGAGGGAGGGGAAAAGATAGAATTGAAGAGCATGAGGATCAGAGCATAGAGTGGTGTGACCAAGGAGGCCAAGAATAGTAATAATGGCGGACATTGATGGAGAGCTTGCTGGCTGTGTGCTAGGCCCTGTGCTTGCTCTGTACACCTGAGGATTTGCCTGATCCTTCACTCTCCTAAGACTTGTTGATTCCCTCTTATTAACCAATTATTGTGCCAGATGCTGGAGACAGAAAACAGACACAGTCTCAACTCTTAGAGTGCTTACAGTCTAGTGGGGAAAGAAAACACCAGTTCCAAATGACATGTGATACATGCTATGGCACGAGAAGGACAGCTTGCTTGGAGAATACAGGGCAGGTGGGAGGCCCAGAAGAATGACCTGTCTGCAAGGACTCAAATGCTTGGTTCCACCTGTGCACCCTTGACAAGGGCGTCTAGGATGGTGGCCTTTGGGCTGAGGCCCACAAGCCTCAAAACCATGGGGTTGATGTTCGGAGAATCTGCATCATGGCACTGTGTCAGGAAACCAGTGAGGCCCACCTTCGTGCAGGTTCTCAGTGGTCAACAGTGCATGAAAGATTTAATCCCTAAAATATGTGATGGAGTGAGAGCTATCCTCAATTTGGTGCCTTCACAAGATTTTCAAGTATCGTTTTCCTCATCCAATTTCCTGTACCGATGATTCAAAATTGAGGTTTTCTATTTGGAACTTAGGAAAATTGTATTTCTATTTGGAACGCAGAAAAAAGTGGTGCATTAGGGAGAAGCAGAGGAGCAGTGAGAAACCCTTCCTGAGTTTTTTCACGAGGGTGCCCAGTGAAGTAAAATGAGGGCTCCACATTGGGGAAAGGGTGAACCCTCTGGAAAGGATGATCAGTAAACTCAAAGTGCTTTATCTGTCAACCCTGAGGAGAGTTCCGTGGCTCCGCTTTCAGGGGGTTCAGCACAAGAGTGGAGACCAAAGTCTACTCACATGGTCATTAACTGCCCTGTCCTCATCACCAGAGGAGGTTGCCCCCCACCAAATCCCGGTTAAGCAACTTGGCAGCACTTACTGTTTTAATTAAATTTAGTATCATAATATTTAAGCCAAGATAGATTGCTTTTCTATCTTATTCCTAACATGTTAGCTCATCTTTCATCCTAAGTGTTTTGGATTCTTGGTTTGTTTGGACTCTTCTACATTCTCATGGTGCAGAAGAAAGATGGTAGAGTTAGATTTGGGAGGACTACATTATTGTCCCAGCTCTAAACATATGAGCCTTCTGACCTAGCACACATCTATCAGTCAATCAAATTCTTACTTTTTTATCTGTAACCTGAGGATATCACAGTGCTTGCCTCCCCAGGGTTGATGTGAGGATTAAATGAGATAATGCGTGTGAAGTCCTTAGCACAGTACCTGGCACAGAGTAAGGGCTAAATTCCTGTCACCTGTTAGTATTTTTATTTTTATTATCCTATTACCATATAGCAATTATTATTAACTATTTCTGGCATATTAGAAATTAAAAGAAGATCTCTACTATAAGACATTGATAAACCTCTCCTCTCTCTCTGCCTTCCTCTCTCCCTCCCTCCTTCTCTCTCTTTCCCTTTCTCCCTCTCTCCCTCCCCACCCCACCCCCACAGACAGGAGCTAGTCACTTTGTAAAACACTTGCAGTTCACCAAGTGGCCAGACCATGGCACTCCTGCCTCAGCAGAAGGTTTTATAAAGTATGTTCGTTATGTGAGGAAGAGCCACCTTACAGGACCCATCATTGTTCACTGCAGTGCTGGCGTGGGCCGGACAGGGGTGTTCCTATGTGTGGATGTTGTGTTCTGTGCCATTGAAAAGAACTTTTCAGTAAGTGTGTGAATTAAGCAGATAAACTGATGCTGTTAGTAAACACTATACTTTTAACAGCCTTCTAATAGCTGAAGACTGATATTTGGCCTTCAAGAGCAACTGAGTAAATAGAGAGCCTGTGAGCTTTGGATACCTGCTTCTCACTTAACTGCTGCAGGTTCTTGGAGGTGGTTGTGAGGATTAAAGTACACAATGCAAATGAATGGCTTCGGACAGTGTCTGGAGCGTGGTAGGTGCATCGTAAACATGAGTTCATTTTCCTTTTCTTTCCCTCCACCCACACATACAGTTTTTAGAATCTTGTTAGAGAATGTTGATGATGTGTGCCTATTTTTAATGAACAGAAATACATGCATGTGAGCACATTGGGAAAAAAAAGTAGACTTCAGAGTTAATGAGAGGTCCCTGGGTTTGACTGCCAGTTTTGCCACACATTTTAGATTTTGGTGACTTTCTGCAAATTGCTCATCTTCTCTGAAACTTAGTTTTCTCATATGTAAAATAAGGATAATAATATTGTTGGGTTTGAGTCAACCATTAACAATTCTTTATTTTCCTCCTAAATTTGGAACCAGCTAAGGGATAAACACAAGAATTAGACATATGGTGATTCTACTATGATCTTTATTACTGATTAATTAGGGAATGTGACTTTAGATCTGTGCCCCAAAAGACCTACTTTTACTGAACTGCTTTCCTGTGCTGCAGAAGTGAGGAGGGGAAGACATTTGTTTAGTTAGCAGGCACTGTGGGGTGGGGGGGAAAGCGGCTCTCACCATGCCCACAAGGAATATGAAAATCCATACCTCAGTCATAGACAACAGGGGCTACGAGGCATTTGTCCTGGTAGGCAAATTTTGCAGAGTTATCTTGTTATCAGAACAAATGTTAAATCTCTGCTCTCTTAGGCATTATGTAGTTATACCCCAACAGTGACAAACTCTCCCTTATGATAGCAAATTGGCTGCATGGGTTCTACAACTCTCCATTCTAAGGTAGTATTACGTCAGGGGTAGAAAAATGTCCTCTCCCAGAAACTCCCTGGAGGACAGAGGGAGTTTCTTTTTCTCAGAAGCTTGAGCCAGTATCTCCTAGCATTTCACTGTTTCCGCTTCAGTTATAGCCCTTTCCCTAAACTGATCACTGTGGGAGATGCTGGTCCATTAAGGTCTGTCAGGACTACTCCAGGCCATACGGCTGAGAATGAGAGAGGAATGGTTTTCCAAAGCAAACTGAGAGTTTTGTTTTGTTTTTTTTAACAAAGAATGAATATAAACTGGGTGGTAAAAAAATGACAAATGTCCCCAAAATGCTGAAAATTTAGGTAGTATGAGTCTGATGTTATCTGTTCCTATAATTAATGTTGTTTTATCCTTTTAACAGAAAACGCATTAGCATAATTTTTATTTTATATATTCTTCATCATAATTTATTTGTTTATATTTGTTCTTACTTTATATTCCTTATAGAAACTGTAAAATCTATAAGTATTGTATTTTGTGATTCTGAGGAGCACTTTTTTTCCCCAACAGTGTACCTTGTTTAAACTCAATATGTGTTTTATGATAAATCATCTGTCAGTTTAATTGACAGTGTTTTTCTTAGTGGTATGTAAAATAGTGATGTATTTTACAATTAAGGATGCTTAGATTTGATGGAAAATAGTGGTTCAAAAAAAGGAAATGCATCCATTGTTGCCTTATTGGCTTTTCATAGAGCCTTGAGCTGTCAAATGTTCTTACTTATGCCCCTCTCTACTCTTTTCAGAAATTTTGTCCACCAGAGCTACTCAAAGTATGGTCTTGGACCAGCAACAATCTGTGTTATTTGCAGAAAGATAAGTTTTCTGAAATTGAGAGTAAGCATTTAGAAACTTTCAAAGCAGTTTGATATATTGCTGTGACATCCAAGAGCATGACAGTGGGTTGGCCTTGGTGAACAGGATGTAGACCAGTTTGTGCGTTTTGGAAATCACACAGGGAGTCTTACATGCTGCAAGCTGTATACCAGCCGTGTGTGGCTGACATTTTAAGATTAGTTTATCAATTATAACTCTAAAGGATATGAAAATCTGAGAATATGTAACCATTTATTTCTTTTTATTGTTATTTTATAGCCGTTTTTATTTCTAAGTAAGCCTGCTTAAAAATCCTTAAAACATTGGGAGCAAACTGGCTCTTCTCTTGCCAACACTGATATTGCTCTGTAGTTGAAACATTCTTGATAGAACTTTCCCCTCTAACAGTTGTTAATTATGTTACCATATTATCACATAATGAAGTGAGTAATCCAAAATTTAACACATTAACCTTTACGAAATCAAAAATTCTTACCACATCACTAAACACACTGTCCAGTTCATCTGGCAGGGTTCTTTTTTTTTTTTTTTTGGTAGCAAGACTTTCTTGATGAAGCAGTGTGTTGGTTTATCTTTTGGATAAATTCTTTAATCTGTATAACTACCTCAGACTTGTTTTCTTGTCATTGCAGCTCTACTACCAGAACATAATCCTACACAAAACTTAAGCTCCAAATTACATTTGATGACAATGTAGCACTTTGCATTTTTATGCAGTTTAAGACTAGTTAGTTGTGTTTATCACTAATCAAACTGAGAAAAGGAAGAATTCTTCCTTCTTATCACATCACTTTCAAATCAAACATATACTGAATCACTATGTTAGCAATAGCTGTGCAGTTAGTAAGTTGCAATGGTAAATACTTTGTTACTTTTGTTTCCTGAGTTGTTATGACTTCTCATCACTAGCCAGTCCCTGAATTCGTCAAGCTGTGGCTTCATTAGAAAATGGTACTTTAACTATCTTTTTTTGCCACACCTTCAGCCCAGATTTTCAATATAGCACCTTCAGTACAGTCTGTCACCATTATCTGGCAATCGTGTAACGGTTTTTAGTCTTAGCAATTCAAAGTGCTATTTTGTAAGTCTGCAGAGTATTAATGTTACATGTGAAATGTTGAACATGAGCTTTTTATTTTAGTATTCTTTAAAATAATTCTTTTGTCTTGGAACTTACTTCTTTTGTTCTGTAAGTAACAAGCACATTTTAATGGTTTCTTTGCTTTGTTAGCCAGTACATCTTTGCAATTAATACAAGTGTGGTTTTAGCAATTCACAATTAATCATGGCTATAAAACTCAATGTATGAGGAATCATAATGCTAGGTAAAATTAACATGAACTCTTTTGGTCTTCATTTCTTTGTAGTTACTTCCACTATTATCATTTGGTTAACCACTACAGCTATATTCAGAAAAGCTGTGCCTTTTCTTGTCAGGACAATCCAGTGCAGCAGCTTTTGCCATCAGTAAATTAAGGTTAAAAATGAATAATACAAATATATTTTCATAATTTGCCTAATCTTAAATTACAAATTAACAGACTTTCAAGAAACAATGGTTTTTAAATTCATTGAAGTTCCATTTTATCAATATTTCCTTTTATGGATCATGCTTTTGGTGTCAAGTTTAAGAACTCCTCAACTAGCCTAAAGAATTTTTAGGTCCTAAAGAATTTTTCCTATGTCCTTTTCTAAAGTTCTGTAGTTTTATGTTTTACATTTAAGTCCATAGTCCATTTTGAGTTAATTTTTTTATAAGGGGCAAGGTTTAAGTCAAGGCTCACTTGCTATTCTTCCTCCACTGAATTGTTTTTACACCTTTGTCAGAAATCATTGGGAATATTTGTATGGGGCCTATTTCTAGTTCTATATTCTGTTTCATTGATCCATGTGTCTGTCCTTTCGCCATTATCACACTTTGGATTCCTGTAGCTATATAGGAAGTCTTAATATCAGGGAGAGTGATTCCTTCTCTTGCAAAATTGTTTTAACCATTATAGGTCTGTGCCTTTCCATATAAATTTTAAAATTAGCTTGTCTATGTTTACAAAAAAGCTTGAGGGATTTTGATAGGATGAATTGACATTTTTACTATGTTGGATCTTCCAGTATGAATGTGGTATGTCTCTCTATTTAAGTCTTCTTTGATTTCTTCCATCAGCATTTTGTCATTTTCAGCATATAGCTTCTGTACGTGTTTTGTTAGATTTATTTTATTTCATTTTCTTTGAAGCAGTTGTAAATGGTACTGTGTTTTTACTACCATGTTCATTGTGTGTACACGTATGTACAAATGCAGTTGAGTTTTGTGTTTTTAAAAAATATTTATTTACTTATTTGGTTGTGCCGGGTCTTAGTTACGGCACATGGGTTCCTTAGTTGTGGCAGGTGGGCTCCTAGTTGTGGCATGTGAACTCTTAGTTGCAGGATGCATGTGGGATCTAGTTCCCTGACCAGGAATCAAACCTGGGCCCCCTGCATTGGGAGCATGGAGTCTTAACCACTGCACCACCAGGGAAGTCCCCAAATGCAGTTGATTTTTGCATGTTGATCTTGTATCCTATGATCTTGTTGAACTCACTTATTAGTTCTAAGAGTTTTTTTTGTCCTGTTTTGTTTTGTTTTCAGATTCCTTGGGATTTTCTGCATAGACAATCATTCCATCTGCAAGTAGGGACACATTTACCTCTTCCTTTCCAATTCATTTGCCTCATATTTCTTTTTTCTGGTCTTATTGCGCTACCTGGAACTTCAAGTGTGTTGAAAACAGGTGGTGAGAGCAGACATTCTTGCCATCACTAATATTAGGGGGAAAGCAAATTAAAATTATTTGTTATATGAAAGATGCTATGAAGTGGATGAAAAGACAAGCTACAGACTTGGAAAAACTGTTTGCAATCCACATATCCAACAGAGGTCTCACATCTAGAGTATATAAAGAATCCTCAAAACTCAATAGTAAAATAAATAAATAAATAAATAGGCAAGTAATTCAGTTAGAAAATGGGTAAAAGACATGACATTTCAACAATGAGGATGTATTGATGATAAATAAGCACATGAAAAGATGCTCAGCTTCATTAACCTTTAGGGAAATAAAATTAAAACCATGATATTGAGCTGCATGAGCTGCTTGTAAATTTTGGAGATTAATCCTTTGTCAGTTGCTTCATTTGCAAATATTTTCTCCCATTCTGAGGGTTGTCTTTTCATCTTGTTTATGGTTTCCTTTGCTGTGAAAAGCTTTTAAGTTTCATTAGGTCCCATTTGTTTATTTTTGTTTTTATTTCCATTTCTCTAGGAGGTGGGTCCAAAAGGATCTTGCTGTAATTTATGTCATAGAGTGTTCTGCCTATGTTTTCCTCTAAGAGTTTGATAGTGTCTGGCCTTACATTTAGGTCTTTAATCCATTTTGAGTTTATTTTTGTGTATGGTGTTAGGGAGTGTTCTAATTTCATTCTTTTAAATGTAGCTGTCCAGTTTTCCCAGCACCACTTACTGAAGAGGCTGTCTTTTCTCCACTGCATATTCTTGCCTCCTTTATCAAAGATAAGGTGACCATATGTGTGTGGGTTTATCTCTGGGCTTTCTATCCTGTTCCATTGATCTATATTTCTATTTTTGTGCCAGTAGCATACTGTCTTGATTACTGTAGCTCTGTAGTATAGTCTGAAGTCAGGGAGCCTGATTCCTCCAGCTCTGTTTTTCTTTCTCAAGATTGCTTTGGCTATTCGGGGTCTTTTTGTGACAAAGGGTTAATCTCCAAAATTTACAAGCAACTCATGCAGCTCAATATCAAAAAAACAAACAACCCAGTCCAAAAATGAGCAGAAGACCTAAATAGACATTTCTCCAAAGAAGATATACAGATTACCAACAAACACATGAAAGAATGCTCAACATCATTAATCATTAGAGAAATGCAAATCAAAACTACAATGAGATATCATCTCACACCAGTCAGAATGGCCATCATCAAAAAATCTAGAAACAAATGCTGGAGAGGGTGTGGAGAAAAGGGAACCCACTTGCACTGTTGGTGGGAATGTAAATTGATACAGCCACTATGGAGAACAGTATGGAGGTTCCTTAAAAAACTTAAAATAGAACTACCATACGACCCAGCAATCCCACTACTGGGCATATACCCTGAGAAAACCATAATTCAAAAAGAGTCATGCACCACAATGTTCATTGCAGCTCTATTTACAATAGCCAGGACATGGAAGCAACCTAAGTGTCCATCGACAGATGAATGGATAAAGAAGATGTGGCACATATATACAGTGGAATATTACTCAGCCATAAAAAATAACAAAATTGAGTTATTTTTAGTGAGATGGATGGACCTAGAGTCTGTCATACAGAGTGAAGTAAGTCAGAAAGAGAAAGACAAATACCGTATACTAACACATATATATGGAATCTAAAAAAAAAAATGGTCATGAAGAACCTAGGGGCAAGATGGGAATAAAGAAACAGACCTACTAGAGAATGAACTTGAGGATACGGGGAGGGGGAAGGGTAAGCTGGGACAAAGTGAGAGAGTGGCATGGACATATGTACACTACCAAACGTAAAATAGATAGCTAGTGGGAAGTAGCCGCATAGCACAGGGAGATCAGCTCGGTGCCTTGTGACCACCTAGAGGGGTGGGTTAGGGAGGGTGGGAGGGATGGAGATGCGAGAGGGAAGAGATATGGGGACATATGTATATGTATAACTGATTCACTTTGTTATAAAGCAGAAACTAACATACCATTGTAAAGCAATTATACTCCAATAAAGATGTTTAAAAAAAAAGAACATGATAAAATATCACTAGATATCCATCAGAAAGGCTAATATAAAAAATAATGACAACACCAAATGCTGGTGAAGGTTTGAAAAAACTAGATTACTCATATGTTGCTTATAGGAATGAATGTAAAATGGTATATCCAGTTTGGAAAATAGTTTTAAATTTTCTTTAAAAAAAAGAAAAGCAGAACTAAACTAAACTTACCATATAACCTTAGCAATAACACTTGGGTATTTATTCCATAGAAATGAAAACTTATGTTCACACAAAAACCTGTATGTAAATGTTCATAGCAGATCTATTTATAATAACCAAAAACTGGGAAACAACCTAGATGTTCTTCAACAAGTTTAATGGTTAAAAAAATTGGTACTTGTCCATACTGTGGAATACTATTTAGCAATAAAAAGGAATGAACTACTGATACACTCAATTTGGATGAATCTTGAGGCAATTAGGCTAAATGAAAAAAAAGTTAGTCTCGAAAAGTTAGATATTACATGATTCCATTATGTAATCCCCTTGAAATAACAAAACTATAGAGGTGGAGAACAGATTACTGGTTGCCAAGGGTTGGGGGTTGGGGTGGGTGGGTAGTTCTGATGGATAACAGGAGGAAGTCTTGTGGTGGAACTGTTATGCACCTTGATCATGGTTGCATTTGCATGAATTTTCACGTGATAATATTTTATAGAACTATACATACTCACACATACACTCCCACTCACAAATGATTGCATGTTAAACTGGCAAAATCTGAATAAGCTCTGTAGATTGTACCAATGTCAACTTTTTGGTTTTGATATTATACTCTAGTTGTAGAGGATGGTATAATTGGGAGAAACTAGGTGAAGGATACACAGACTCTCTCTGTACATTTTTTGCAACTTACTATGTATCTATAATTATTTCAATATAAAAATTTTTAAAGGCTTAATTAACATTTTAAATTATAGAAATGACAAATTATATAAATAAAGGAATGCTTACATTTTCTCTGATTTTTATGTACTTTTGGATTATAGTTGACAGTTGACAAACCTTAAATTTCTTGTGGTCTTGCTGCACATGACTCGTCCTCAGCTTACACCACATGTGACTTTTCAGGCAAGTTCAGCAACACCTGAGCTGGTCTATATCTTGTTCCACTGATGAGGCTGCTCAATGTTACACCACTGTCAGATTGCCGTAAGAGTTTCTAAACACTTATTACCAGTTTCTGGACTCATCTCATTGTGGTCTAGCAACAGCTCTTTGCAGACCTGCACCAGCTTAGTGACCACACTGGGTAGTGCTGGTCTCCGTGCACAGGTGCAGAATCTGGTGTTGGGCCAACTGTTGCTCGGGGTCTCCATTTGAGTTGAGAGGGCTCTTTATATGAGAAACAGCTGTGTTACTGTTGTGGCCAGAAAAAGTCTTCTATGCTTCAGACTTTTGCAGAATCACAGTGCTGCTTTAAGTTCTCCCTTCTGAGAACAGAAAAGTATACACAGGGGCAAATTTGTTGTTATTTCTGTTGGAGAACATTTCTTATTATAAATGATTGCTTCCTGCTTTTTCCTGGAAACCCATTTAAACAAGTCTTCCTTATCCATTAGACAAGGTTAAACATAGTACATTTTCTTATGACTGAAAATGAGAACTTTCTGGTTAAATCTTGAGATATCTTTTACTGGAAAAAAGTATGAAAAAAAAAAAAAGAAGTATGGTGTACTCCTTTGGCATCTGTGAGTTTTGTGTTTTCCCCCTCTATGGATAATACAAAATTACTGTCATCCTGTTACAGTTCAACATCATGAATATAGTGGGCCAAATGAGAGAACAACGTTATGGAATGATCCAAACAAAGGTAAGTCTCACCACATAAATTCTAATAAGAACAATAATGAATATAAAGATGAACATTGTATAGCACATTACAATTTGTAAAGCTCTTTTGCCTACACAGTTTCATTGAATTCTCACCGTTTGAGGTAGACATTAGTTATGCTCTGATATTACTGATGAAGTACTTCAAGTTCAGAGCAATGAAGTTTGTTCCATAATGTCATTCAGACAGCAAGTAGAGGAGCCAAGACTGAAACTGAAGTCCCCTATGCCCAAACACATCTTAGTCCATAATGCCATTTTAAGTAACATATCTAAAGTTATTTTCCATAAATTTCTGGATGGCAATTTGGGGATATTTATTTGCAACTAAAATATCAAAGTCACTGACATGTCATAAAAAAGAAATCATTTATGTCACAGATTAGTTATATTAATCATTGGGGGATCAAGAGAATATGGATAATGAAAATAAACAGGTACCCCTAAATCTTTTTTAGGGTTTCTTTAGGCAATGTTCAATGATATGAAGTATTTCATTTGAACTAGGCTACGTCTAAAAAATAAGTTTAAATTTGATTTATCCAGTGAAGATATAAAGAGATTGAGATTGAGTCAGTTTCCCTTCTGTTCAGTTAAGCTTCAGTTAACTAGTTCTAGACCAAGAATTATATTATTATCATTTATCTTCCTGATATTTAAAAAAATGTATTTACATAAAGAAGTTCTTGGTTAAATGTTTGCTCTTTTTAGGCACTTTTCTTTGTGGTTGAAAAGTACAAATGTGTTTTCTGAAAGTGGATATTGGTATTCAATTAACATTCCATTGTTTTTTGTATATATATATATATATATATATATATATATATATATATATTTAGAAGCAGTATATCTTTTGTTATAAAATTGTGCTTGAAGTTCTTCAGAAGTTTCTGACTTTAAAGTAAGAAAGACTTCTGTTGCTTCACTCTTGAAATTACCAAGTGTCTTGGAGCCTCCTCATAAAGAACACGTTCGAGCTGTGCTGAAGGGCTTTGCTTATGCAAATGTGCTGTCTTGGTGTATCATTTGACTTTCTTTCTGACAACTCCCTGAAGGCAGCATCATTTGGTTTGGGGTGGACAGTGTTTACCCACTGATCTTACTTAGGTAATATCAAGTACCCTCCCACATTTTCCAATGAAATGAAAGTTACATAAAACAACTGCAGCCTATTTGGTTGAAGGGGTTACAGAACCCAATAAAGGACTTGAACTGTATTATTTAAGATTTTATTTGGAAAGACAGCTGAAGGGAGCTGAGGATTCTGCAGATCACAAGATCGCAAGATCATATCATGACCTCTTACAGGCATCTTCAAGACAGATACGTATCCATGTTTTTTAGCTAGAGTCTGTACTTGTAGGTGGTGTTTGAAAAACTTAGGTCACTAAAGAGTCCAATTAGGATGGGTTAACTGTCTATGCAAATTGGCTTCCATTTTCCTATACTCCTACACTCCTCTGGGGCCCCAGGGACCTCGGAGGACAAGCTGCCTTTCTAGAGCAGCTAGACAAGGACCTGTTGGTCTGGGAAGCATTTTCATGGGTGGGCAGAGTTCCTCCTCTCCATCACATGAGCACATTGGTGAACGGTCCAAAACTAAAACAGATGTTTATATAGAAAGTCCAAGAGGAAATTTTGCCCATCTAGAGTTCTTTCCTATCCCACCCGAACACTTAACATATTACTCAGTCTGCTTTGTTAAAAGCAAATATTACATTCTACTTGCCTCTTACTCTCTGCCCTTTAGCTAACTAATAAACTTTGATATAAGCTGTATTACATACTTCTGAGTATCTGTTACACCAGATATATTTTTCAAACTAAAATCTATGATAATTATTTTTTTCTTCAGAGTTCCATTAAATCATTTATTTCCATTACTGCCCCACCTCCACTGTAACATTTAGAAGTTGGCTTTGGGAACCAGATTTTGGAAAACCAAGTTCATAGTTGTGAAAACGAAAACTTCCATATTCTGTTTTTGAAAAGATATGGTCATTATTATATTCATCTTATTATAGGACTTTGCCTCATACAATTACAGTGATATTTTGGTCAAGAGATTTCAGTGACCAGTTATACTTGATTATAAACTATAAAGCAAGTGATACATGTCTCTGTATGATATAATTCAGTGGAGATCAGAATAGTCTATGTATTATATTGGGAAAGTTTCTAATATTAATCTGTAAATCTTGAATTTTTAAGAGAATTATTTTGTTCCTTTAGCTGAATGAATACTTGAAATGGTTGAATTAAAATTGATAATTCTCATTTTAAAAATAATTATATGCTGGAAATGTACTTTATATTAAATGGAATTGATGATTTTGCCTATTTGCATTGTATAAATAATAGTCTGTGCTAAACATTAATTTAATTTTGATGATTGGCTTTTAATATTTGTATTACTAATTTTATTTTCTATTATTATAAAATAATAGATATAATGTACATAGTATTTCTGAGAAGGATTCTATGCTATTATTTAAATTAAAAGATTTACTATGGATTGCCTGAAATATTTTTATTATTTGGGCCTTGAAATGTTCTTGCAAAGAAAAATTCCACAATTCTCAATGGTAAACCTGTCTCTTCTTTAATGTGTGCCTCATTTTTATAGCTGGACTAATTTTTAGTTTTTCAGGGAAATTAAGTAAATATGGCAATACTGATTACATTTGTTTTTATTTCATTTTTGGGATGTGAATTCCAAACTGAAAAAATTTTTTTTAAATTAATTAATTAATTAATTTATTTATTTTGGCTGTGTTGGGTCTTCGTTTCTGTGCGAGCGCTTTCTCTAGTTGCGGCAAGTGGGGGCCACTCTTCATCGTGGTGCACGTGCCTCTCACTGTCACAGCCTCTCTTGTTGAGGAGCACGGGCTCCAGATGCGCAGGCTCAGTAGTTGTGGCTCACGGGCCTAGTTGCTCCGTGGCATGTGGGATCTTCCCAGACCAGGGCTCGAACCCATGTCCCCTGCATTGGCAGACAGATTTTCAACCACTGCGCCACCAGGGAAGCCCTGAAAATTTTTGACTAATTGAAATACTAAGTTTTGTACCAACAATAAATCAATTTTTGCCTAGGGTATGAATATGAAACTCCCATTGACACCTTTGTGAGTAGATGAATGCTTATTTAGAAGAAATTTTAAAATATTTAAATATATATTTATAAGCATATATTAACTTTCAACTTTGAATACATATTTTTTAAATTGTATGTGCTTGATGAACTTATATGTTGGACCCAGACTTTTCAGGAATAAACATTGTAGATTTTATTCTTATATAAGTCTTAGCAATTTATTTTTCTTTGCACCTTTCACCTCCAATCTGTCTAAAACACTGTTGAATTTTCAGTTAAGTTTACAGTTGTTACTCAAAGGTCATTTCAGTAATTTATTTATGTTGAAAAATCTCAAAGGATAACACCTTAAATAACTCTAAAACAAATGTTTCATTTCCTACTTACTTTTTCTTAATCCCTGGGAAGAATTAATTTTCTTCTGTGTTGTCTTGAGGTTCAAGTAATTGAACCAAAAAATTGGAAAACACTAAGTAAAAACAGGTCAGTGGTGAGGGTGATGGATTGCTCAGTGGAGTACTCAATTAGTCCACAGCCACAATCAAAAAGCAATAACCGATGACCTCATAATGAAACAATTTGAATTAGAAGGAATCTTAAAAGATATATAATCTTTTAACCATCTATCTAACCATCATATCTAAAACTTGAACATTTTTTAGACACTACTAGCAAGCAACATCATATTTGGAGCTGAAAAAATAGAGCCTTACGATTAACAAAACAATACCTCCTGTTAGCACTATAGGTGAGTACTGCTCTAGAGTTAACCAGCCAATGCAATAAGATTACAAAAAGGTATAATTGCTATAAATATTGGAAAGTTGGAACACAGTAATCTTTTGTTTGGATATTTTGCCCACATAGAAATAGTAGACTCAACTAAAGTATAGTATTAGAAGATTCATTATGAAGTATGGATAAAAGATATCTATGCACCAAAAATCTTTCTCTATATCAGGGGTCAGCAAACTATGGCCCACAGGCCAAATCTGACCTATTGCCTGTTTTTGTAAATAGAGTTCTATGGCCATTTCTTTATATATTGTCTGTAGGTGCTTTTGTGCTACAATGGCAATGGCAAAGTGGCAGAGATCATATGGCCCATAATGCCTAAAATATTTATTATCTGGCCCTTCAAAGACAGAAAGTTGGCCAACCCCTTTTATATATCTTTAATAGGAAAAATATCTCTGAGCAATAGGGATATGTACCATATATATTTTATAAAATGTATAAAATACTTAAGATTAAACTTACCAAGAACTTGACCAGTTCATATTCTGAATGAATAGTAAATGAATAGTAAATGCATGAAAAGAACCATGATATTTTTGAAAAGAAAAATTAATTGTGAGGAAGGGAGAGGGTTTGCCTTAGCAATAATCAAAGTATTGTCTAAAGTCACAGTAATTAAAACAATGTGAAACTGGCACAGGGATACATAAATGGCTCAATGGAACAAAATCGTCAAGAAGTAGAGTCCACAGACTCATATATATTTGTGAATATTTAATGTATATTGTATGCTAAAGATAGCATTCCAAATCCAGAGCTTCAAAATATATGAAGCAAAAACTGATAGAACTGATAAAACTGGAAAGATAGAAAAATCTGCAATTATAGTTAGAGATTTCACCTCTTAATAGTTAATAGAATAAGTAGAAAGAAAGTCAGTAAGGATATAAAAGATTTGTATAACACTATCAACCTGCTTGACCTAATTGACATTTGTAGAGAGCACTTCACCAAACTACAGCAGAATATACACTCTTTCAAGTGCATGTGGAACATTCACCAAGAGAAATTATATTGGGGGTTCAAAAAGTCTCAATATAACTCAAAGGAAAAGAACTGTATAAGTATGCTTATGGAATTAAGTAGAAATCAATAATATAAAAATATTTCAAAAACTCCAAAGTATCTGGAAATTTAACAGTGTACTTCTAAATAACTTATGGGTCAAAGAAAAAAAGAGAAATTAGAAGATACTTTGAAATAAATGAAAACACAACATATCATAACTTGTGAGATGCAGTGACAAAGTTTAGGGGGAAAGTCATATTCTTGGTTGGGCTATGCTGAATTTGTTATGTCTGTGGGACCTCCAGGTGTCTCTGCAAGTCTAATGTTAAAAGGATTCCTGGGCTTCCCTGGTGGCGCAGTGGTTGAGAGTCTGCCTGCCGGTGCGGGGGACGCAGGTTCGAGCCCTGGTCTGGGAGGATCCCACGTGCCACGGAGCGGCTGGGCCCGTGAGCCACAATTACTGAGCCTGCGCTCCGCAACAGGAGAGGCCACGATAATGGGAGGCCCGCGCACCGCGATGAGGAGTGGCCCCCGCTTGCCGCAACTGGAGAGGGCCCTCGCGTGGAAACGAAGACCCAACACAGCCATAAATAAATAAATAAATAGATAAATAAATAAATAAAAATAAAATTAAAAAAAAAAAAGCACTCCCTTCTTCAAAACTATCAGTTAAAAAAAAAAAAAAGATTTCTGAGCTGAAGACCTAGATCTTAGAGGGTGTTTGCCTTGAAGGTGATGTTTGAAGGCATGGGAATGGATGAGCTCCCTAAAGGAAGTGAGATGGAGGCCAAGGGCAGAGCCCTGGGGAATGTCAACATTCATTCCCACTTTGACTGCCCTTCATGGCCCAGCCTAAGAGCCACGGTTCTTCTTCCATGAAGCCTCCTAACACTCATCTCTCCCTCCTCTGATTCTTTCATCAGTGCTTTTCAAAGTCTGTGGTGAAAGGCCTGTTTTATTTACAAACAGATAGACCCCAAAATAGCCAACAGATATTTACTGGAAAGTGTGGTGGGTTAACAGCAATTGAAACTGGATGAGTATCACTACCGTCCACTTCAAAAGTGAGTAGGTGCAAGCAGCACTTGGTAAGGCCTAAAGGGGTTGGAGCAGTCTAGTTCCTATGTACTCTAAAAGCAGACCAGCCAAGACTCTTTTCCAGTACAGAGTCCCACACTGAGGAGAAACTGTAGAATCAAAAGTGAGCAGAACAGGGATAATAGGGATGAAGAAAAGAGAAAGTCCATATAAAAGTGAGTGAGGGGAACAGAGCTGGAAAACCTTTTTAATGTTTTGAAATATAAAAAAGTTACAAGAGAGAAACTATAGTATGCAAATGACTATATGACCTAACAAGGTAGATATAGTCACTTAAAATGGGTATACTATAGGCAAAAAATGTTTAAGTGATTTTGGTAATAACTGGTAGAGTAGTATTGGATTATCATTTTGAGCCTATTGTAATACTGGGTAAAGCAAATGAGTAATTACGTGATGTTTGAATTCAGTTATCCTCTGTGTCATTGTGAATGAGGACTCTAGAGATAGAAGAAAAAAGATACAGGTGTAATACAGAAGTTAAGTAAAAACCCTATAGTTCTCAATTGAAAATAACAATATGAACCCAGGAAGTATTTAGATGCTAGATAGATAGATAGAGAGCCAGATGCTTTGTCAACTTAAATGTCCTAGAAACAGTGACCAACTTAGTAAAAATGAGCATCCCTAGCGCCCAGATTTTGATTTCTAAATCTTGCAAGAATGAAAGTGACATAGACATTTTCAGACACAACAAAACTGAGAGAGTTTGCTTCCAGCAGAGTACCCTAAAGGAAATTCTAAAAGTTAAAACACCAGAAAATTATCCCAGATGAGTTAAAGATGGAATTAAGAGCAGAGAATGGGTTAAATGTTTTGTTGGGTTTAAAATACACACATTGAATTAAAATACATTACAGGGACTTCCCTGGTGGTGCAGTTGTTGGGAATCTGCCTGCCAATGCAGGGCACAGGGGTTCAAGCCCTGGTCTGGGAAGATCCCGCATGCCGCAGAGCAATGAAGCCTGTGCACCACAACTACTGAGCGTGTACTCTAGAGCCCACAAGCCACAACTACTGAGCCCACATGCCACAACTACTGAAGCCCATGCGCCTAGAGCCCGTGCTCCGCAACAAAGAAGCGACTGTGATGAGAAGCCCGCGCACCACAAGGAAGAGTAGCCCCCGCTCGCCGCAGCTAGAGAAAGCCCGTGTGCAGCAACAAAGACGCAATGCAGCCAAAATTAATTAATTTAAAATAATACAATACGACACTCACATACTGGTTGGGAGACATATAAATAGATTTAAAATGTTCTGAGGTTCTTGGACTATTCAAGAGAAGGGTAAATTTATCAATTAATATTAGATTTTGATAACTTTAAAATGCTTCTTATAATTTCTATTGTAACTACTAAAAGAACAGGAAAAGTGTGTAAGTTCCAAATTAAGAGAAGGTAAAATATAGGCAAGACAGGACAGAAAAAGAAACAGAATGTGGTGCAAATAAAAAGCATATAAAAAGAGTAGACTGAAGCCCAAAGATATCAGTAATTATAATAAGTGATAAGTGGATGAAATGCTCAATGTAAATGATGAAAAATATCAAGAAACAAATTTAAAACATAAGGATACAAAAAGGCTTAAAATAAAAGGGTGTAAAAAAGGATGCAAACACTAGGCAAAAGAAAGCTGGCATGGTATATTACTTTTAGACAAAATAGAATTTTAGCAAAAAGCATTACTAGAGAGGTTCTCTGGAAATATATGACCACTCTAAATTTGCATGCACCTAATAACAGGGCCCTAAAATATATAAAATATATATACAAAATAAATGAAGCATATATATAAAATAAAAAACTATAAAGAGAGAGACAACTACAAAATAATAGTGAGGGGTTTAAACCTCTCTTAGTAATTAATAAAACAAGCAGACAAAAATCAGTGAGACTATAGGAAGAAGACAGCCATCTACAGGCCTCAGAAGAAACCAACCCTGCCAACACCTTGATCTTGGACTTTTACCCTTCTGAATTTTAATAAAATAAATTTCTGTTGTATAAACCAAAAAAAAAAAAAAAAATCAGTGAGACTATAGAAGAACATGATGTACCCAGCTGACCAAAGAACATATATAAAACATTGCACCCAAGACTGCCGAATATACTTTTTTTCAAGCTGTCATGACACTTATACCAAAAATGACCCTGGGCCAAAAAGCAAATTTCAATTTATTTCAAAATAATTAAAATCATAAGCAGTGTGTTTTCTAAACCAAATGCAATTATGCTAGAAATTAGTAACAGAATGATAACTGGAAAAGCCACATATATCTGAAACTTAAGAAATGTACTTTTAAATAAATAACGGGACAAAGGAAAAATCATAATCGAAATAAGTTTGAACTGATAATGAAATTAGTACATTTAAAAACTTTTGTGAGAGAGCTAAAGCAATATTTAGAGGAGAATCTATAGCCTTAAATACATATATTAGGAAAGAAAGGACAAAATTAGTAAGCTAAATAAGCATTGATCTCAAGAAGTTAAAGGACAGTAAAATTAACCAAAGTAAAGTAGAATGAAGTTTAGACTAGAAATGAATGACATAGAAAACAAATATATGATAAGGGGAATCAATATAGCTTGATCAAAACTGGTTCTAGTAAGACTGATCCAGAAAAATGAGCGAAGGAACAAATAACAAAAAGCAAGAATGGAAACAAAGGTATTTCATTATAGAATCTGGAGACTTTAAAAAAAGAAAATGCAGGCTCTAAAAGCAAAGGCGATAAAAGAAAAAATAAGTGGGAGTATATCAAACTAAAAAGCTTCTGTACAGCAAAGGAAACCATCAACAAAATGAAAAAGGCAACCTACTGGATGAGGTAAAATATTTGTAAATCATATATTCGATAATGGGTTAATATGCAAATATATAAAGAACTCGGGCTTCCCTGGTGGCGCAGTGGTTGAGAATCTGCCTGCTAATGCAGGGGACACGGGTTCGAGCCCTGGTCTGGGAAGATCCCACATGCCACGGAGCAGCTGGGCCCGTGAGCCACAATTGCTGAGCCTGCGCGTCTGGAGCCTGTGCCCCGCGACGGGAGGGGTCGCGATAGAGAAAGGCCCGCGCACCGCGATGAAGAGCGGTCCCCGCACCGCGATGAAGAGTGGCCCCCGCTTGCCGCAACTGGAGAAAGCCCTCGCACGAACCGAAGACCCAATACAGCCAAAAATAATAAATAAATAAATAAATAAATAAATAAATAAATAAGAAAATCCTTTAAAAAAAAAAAAAAAAAAAAAAAGAACTCATACAACTCAATAGCAAACAACAAAAACAAACAAATGATAAACAAAAAAACAAGCAAGCTGATTTAAAAAATGGGCAGATGATTTGACTAGACATTTTTCCAAAGAAGATACAGATGTCCAACAGGTACAAGAAAAGATGCTCAACATCACTAATCATCAGGGAAATGCAAATCAAAACCACAATGAGATAACACTCACACCTGTTAGAATGGTTATTATCAAAAAGACAAGAAATAACAAGTGTTCGCAAGGATGTGGATAAAAGGGAACCCACATGCACTGTTGGTGGGAATGTAAATTGGTGCAGCCATCACAGAGAACAGTATGGAGTTTCCTTAAAAAATTAAAAATAGAACTACCATATGATCCAGTAATTTCACTTCTGGGTATTTATCCAAAGAAAACAAAAACACTAATTTGAAAAGATATATGTACCCCCATGTTCATTGCAGCATTATTTACAATAGCCAAGATATGAAAACAACCTAAGTGTCCATCAATGGATGAATGGATATAGAAGATGTAGTATATATATATACAATGGAATACTATTCAGGAGCAAAAAAGAATGAAATCTTGCCATTTGCAACAACATGGATGGACCTTGAGGGCATTATGCTAAGTGAAACAAGTCAGACAGAAAGACAAATACTATATGACCTCATATGTGGAATCTAAAAAACAAAACAAAGCAAAATAAAAACCAAGCTCATGGATACAGAAAACAGGTTTGTGGCTACTAGAGGCAGGAGTTGCGGGTGGATGAAATGAGTGAAGGGGGTCAAAAGGTACAAACTTCCAGTTATAAAATAAGTCATGGGGATGTAACATACAGCATGGTGACCATAGTTAATAATACTTTATTGCATATTTGAAAATTGCTAAGAGAGTAGATTTTAAAAGTCCTCATCACAAGAAAAAAAAATTTTAACTTATATGGTAAAGGATGTTAACTAGACTTATTCTGGTGATCATTTCACAAGATATACAAATATCAAACCGCTATGTTGTATACCTGAAACTAATATAATGTTATATGTCAATTATACCTCAATAAAAAAGCTGAAAAAAAAGAAAGTGAGAGAATATCAATAAGTTTATGCCAACACACTTGAAATGGGCAGATCCCTAGAAAAACTAACAATCAAAATAGAAAATCATAATACATAGGTCTAAAATTTCAAAGAGGGGCTTCCCTGGTGGTGCAGTGGTTGAGAATCTGCCTGCCAATGCAGGGGACACGGGTTCGAGCCCTGGTCTGGGAAGATCCCACATGCCGTGGGGCAACTGGGCCCATGAGCCACAACTACTGAGCCTGCGCGTCTGGAGCCTGTGCTCCGCAACAAGAGAGGCCGCGATAGTGAGAGGCCCGCACACCGCGATGAAGAGTGGCCCCCACTCGCCACAACTAGAGAAAGCCCTCGCACAGAAACAAAGACCCAACACAGCCAAAAATAATAAATAAATTAATTAATTAGAAAAAAACAAAAAAACATAAAATTTCAAAGAAACTGATTCATAATTAAAACCATTCCACAATAAAAAAGTAGGTGGCTTCACTGGCAAGTTCTAAAAAATAATTAGAAGTGTCTCCAATCTTATACAGTTCTTTGATAGAAAAGAAAAAGTTTAGCATAGCATTGATACCAAAACCCAAAAAGGAAACTATGAGAACACATCAGGTCAATTTTGACTCATGAACATGTATGCATATATCCTAAACAAAGTAGTAACAAATTGAACCTAGAAATGAACTGTTAGGGGATAATTTTTAAAGAAAGCATAATTATTACTTTCATAATATTAAATATACACAAGTCAAAATTTGTATTTAATCCATCAATTAATGAGGGAACCCATAAGCTAGTTCTCAGGAAAATTTTAAAATATCACACATAATTAGGTATACAGTAAGCTACAAGGATATATTGTACAGCACAGGGACTATAGCTAATATTTTACAGTAATTATAAGTGGAGTATAACCTTTAAAGTTGTGAATCACCATATTGTACACATGTAACTTAAACAAAAACTAAAAATTAATTAAAAATTAATATTAAAATACATAATTAATTAATTAAAATTAATACAATTAATAACAATTTTTAAAATTACACATAAATGGTGAAATTTACAAATAGATGATAAACTGGCTTTTACCATAATGGGTGAGAAGAAGAATGAATTGTCTCTCCATTGGGCAGATTTAACTTACATGTCTATGGATCAGAATCATTTGAATTGCTATCAATTATCTGCAATTACAGAGTCGTAAAATAGCTCAAAGACTATGAAAGGTACAGTACCCATAAAAATCAGAAAACCTAAAATTAAAAAATTCCTAGTTTTCCATTGAGAACACCAAGTAATCCTTTTGGTCCATTTCAAAGCTTTTTACAGTTTTTCCTGGCAATATAAAAAGGATAAGATATCCTGATCAAATTGCATTTATTCTAGGAATGCCAAATTGGTTTAACAATGTAAAATCAATGAATGTGATTCATCACACTAATGGATTAAAAGAGAAAATCCTACAGACAGCTCAATAGATGCAGAAAAATTCTGATGAAATTTGATATCCATTTTTGATTTTGAAAAAGAAAATCCTTAGCAAACTAGGAACAGAAGGAAATTGCTTTAATCTGCTAGTGGATAGCTGCAGCAAATTTACAGGTGATGTTCATTTAATAGCAAGACATTCTTCCCTCCTACAAATCAAGTGCTGTCTTGGACTTGCCTTCTGAAAAATGGGTAGGCATGGAACTGGGAAAACTGAGTCCACTACACAGTCAGGCTTGGATAGAAGCCCCAAGGAAACAACTAAATGTCTCTTGATGCAAAAGATCATGCTCACTGGTGATGATTCTTAAGTTCTTTCTCAGATATAGAGGGAGTAGATTTGGTTAATTTTACACCATAGAGCACCTTCAATATTCTCTAACAGTATCCTTTCTGCTCAGGATCACCACTGTGATGTCAGCAATCCAGAACCAATCCTCTCACAAACCCAATGTAGAAAAGGTACTTCACAGGTCAAATAGAAATGCCTATGTTAGCAGTATTTTATTCTCTAGGAAAGTACATCTGAAGAGCCCAGTACTCTAGTGTTAAGGTGCTTGTTTACAGGGAATTCTGCCTGTATGAAGCTGAAAGCAAAGCAGAGTATTCAAGCTCTTCACAACAAAGGGCCAAATCAAAGAGACACAGCATTGCAGAGTCTGAGCGTTACCAGCTCTACAGAACAAAATGGTGCTTGGGTCCCTTAGTGACTGTCCAAGCTGGTCTGCCACTGAGCACCGGGGCATGGTGGGTCCTGCCCAGGAAGCCTGGGCTGACATGCTTGTGGGAGCAGCTTATTTTTATGAGACTTCTAATGACCTCTCAGGGGAGATAATGTCTGTGCCCACTGGCACTGACAGCTGCCTCCAGAGCTAAGTGATGGCATTTGGGCACAATGGCCACCCCCTAGATTCTCAGGTCAAGTTCTGTGGAAAAGAGTCGTCCAGTGGGTAAAGAGACTGCCAGGCTCCTGCAGGAACCATGAGTAGGGATTTTGTAAGGGAGGCCTGGGGTTGACCAGGGTTGCTCACGTTTTCTCTGGCTGTTGACCTTCTGGGAACGTATGTCAGGTTGAAGAAGGGTTGATGGAACAATAAGCTGTAAAAGCAAGTCATATAAAGCAGTGCAATAAGAACAAATAATCTGGGAATACACTTTTGTCGGGGTTCATCAGTGGTTTTAGTGAGAAGAAAAGAGGCCTCCGCTCATCATGGTAATGACAAGGCCAGGGCTGGATCTGCACCTGTGCCCAGGAGGGTTTCCTTCCCCGAGGGAGAGTGTGAGGAGGGCAGGAACCTGAGGGGTAATGCTGGGACACAGGCTGGGAGATCCTCCATAGATCTGTGGGCAGAGGGGCACCCTGGGAGGAGGCTGGTTTGCCGTAGTCTGGTTTGATTGAGACTTCTGCTCCTGGAGAATCACAAACATACACTTCTAGTGCCCTCACCCTTTAGTCTCACTCATGCGCTCGCTGGTTGCCCACACCCAGATGCATGGACAGTCACACAGGTGTGATCTCCTGGCACTTCTCTGCTTTCCCTACCACACACCTTTCTTCTGAGCAGGGCAGGAGGGGACAGTGTCGTGTTCCACTTATAGCCCTCTCCTTTAAATAGGTGCAGATTTGTGAAGCATTATACACTTTTTTTTCACTCTCACCCCTAGACTCTTAGAGTGACTGTTTGTACCACTAATACTACAGCAAACACAACATTATATAATTATTAAATGATGACTTTCCTATGAGCTCTCATGGCTTCCCTGTGCTTTACTCTGCTTTGAGTCACCATTACCTAGCATGATGCCTAAATAGAGTAAGTCCTCAGTAAAAGCTAGATGAATGGAGAATGAATGAACAGAAAAATTGTGATTACTTACTCATCATGTAATGTCAATATTTTGGAGTGTTGTTCATATCATAGGCATTGGTTTATGACATGAGCATACTATCCTGAAATGCTTAGTCATATTCCGCAGAAACCAGTCCCATGAGAGTCGGTAAGAGATGGGTTCTTGGGAAATACTGCATTCCACGTGCTTCTGTTGGAGTTCCACAGTGCACATTAGTATACTAGCATCAGACAGACCAGGAGGAGGACTTGCACGTAGAAAATGCCATCCCTCTCTTAGCCTCTGGTATGAAATTATGACTCTAGGAAGAAGGATGAGTGAATTAAATATTGGAATGTAATAGCAAACTTGCTTTTGTCTCTTTAGTGGATATATAGGAATTCCACTACATTGATTAGAGTTCATCCACCAATAGTTTTTCCAAGATGAGCTCATGAATTCTGTATTCTCTGATGTCTGGTGTATTTGAAAATGTCTTTATCATGCATGACATTTGGCTCTGTATAAAATTCATGTGTTATTCTTTTCTCACTTGGAGGGTTTTGTAGACACTGTAGACATTTTGTAAACATTCACCTACCTTCTCATAGCATTGAATGTTGTTATGGAGGAACTTGTTGTGTTGAAAACATAATTCTCATACAAATAGACAGGGAGCACAGCTCATTGTTTCATTTACCTCATTAATGGCTGAACCAGCAGGAAGACCAAAGGTCTGGGTGGGATTATTTCCCCAAGCACCACCAACTCACTTTTAAACTGCTTTTATTCTCCTATTACCTTTTTCTTCTCCTTCTTCTCCTCCTCCTCCTCCTCCTCCTTCTTCTTCTGTTGGCCTCTCTCTCCTTTAGTTCTTATTTTGTGGAATCATAATTCTCATCTAGTGAGTATTCTTCAGCTGCTGGTTGCCTGTTTCCTCTCCTCTGGTGTCTGAATGGTATCCATGGTCGTTCCTTTCCACTCTGACAGGAAGCCCTTCTCTCTACAGTGAACACTGAAGGGTGGTGTTGGTGTTGTCAGGCCTGGCAGCTTGGACTTCACTCTGCTGTCTCTAAGCATGTCCTTACCAGTGCTGTCCTCTGTGTCCCTGCTCCTCAATTTCAAATAGTTCATATTTTTGAATGAGTGAATGAATGTCAATACCTTATTTTCAGGGTGCGTTTTCCTAGTGTTTTGGTGAACCAGGTCACCACAAATGCTCGTTTGCTGTTAGAGAAACTGAGTGAACTAGTAGCTTAGTATTGTTCCAGAGGCCCTTAGGGGTTCTCCTTTATTGTGGAGTGAAAAGAGATGCTTTGCACTCTCATGATGCATTGCCGACGACTAGAGTTGTTAAGTAGACAGCATTTGACATTCTCTTGCAGACCATCTCCCAAGAGAGGCAAGCTGGTAACAATGTACAGTCACCATCTTGACTGCTGTTGCTGTTTGTATAAGGCATTTTGGGAAATCTCTGTTAAGCGAATCCTTCTGAACTTGGAAATTCTCTTTTGCTTAGCTTTTTCTGTTGATAACAGGTAAACCAGAGGTGGCTGGCTAAAAATAAAAAAAGTCACAGTGTAGGTCAACGCTGGGTTCTGCACTCCATGTGTGTAGTTGCTCAGATATGTCAAAGTGCCTCACCCTTTGTGTCTGTCCCAGAGCTGATGGTGGAAGGTGAACATCCGATTCAGAGCCCTGCTCATGCTGGAACCTGAGCAGACATGACTCCCTCACTGAGAACGATCAGAGGGAGAACAAGGAGAGAAAGTGACAGTCCTTGAGTCAACATAGGGGCTCACCATGCCCCTTCATAATACTGTTGCCAGGTGTAGCACACTGTCCACATTGGCCTGGCTTTTGCATACTTGGCCTTACATGGGCCCAGTACACAGTGTCCTCTTGTGTGGTTGTGGTCTGTGTGTGTGTCCCTCCTGTAATGGGAAGTAGGATCATGGCCATTCCTTAAGTAGAAGTGGTTGTTCATCTTTCCACAGACAGTAGTGAGACTCTGAGGCCCATTCCTCGTCCCTGGGCCAGAGACACTTTGATCCACCCAGAGGACAAGCCATCCTTGTGTTCCAGGCTGTTGAGACGGAAAGGTGGGTACCAGGCTCGGCGGGACCTGGTTACCAGGAATAGCTTTCATTTGTCTCTTTCTCGGGCGTATGCCAACTTCTTTCTCACCCAGGGTCCCTTCAGACAGGGCAGGTCAGCACCGGGCCGGGCTTAGAGCAGGCACAGCTCCCCTCAGAACTGTTATTCTCTAATTTCCCACGTGATTTTCCTCTTACAAACCAATCCATCCCACCTGAGAAAAGAAAAAAAAAAAAACAGACCACAATAGTAAAAGTTTACTGTTGGGATGATAATTTCACTACTCACCTCTGGATTAATCTTGGTCTAACGTATTTCCAACTTGACTGCATTCATTCTGTATTGTCCGTGCTTAATGTATTTTCTGGCACCCAGTAACATTAATTAAATAAGTGGCTATATAAATGACATAAGAACAGGCAGCAGGGCGAGTTAATCCTAACTCTAAGTATTAGTTGAACGCCTGTTCTTTGCGTGACCCGTCGGGGAGAGCAGTGCCAGCGTCCTCGGGACACGAGGGCTGTGCCTCCCTGCTGAGCAAGATCTCAGCACAGAGGATGCTCTCATCCATTACCCCATCGGAAGCTCACAGGAACCCCTGAGGGAGAGGTTTAGTGGTCCTTGTTGGAGAAGAGGACTCTAAGTCACACGTAACTACAGCCAGAGCTGGCTGCTGTGGTTCTCCATCCCTCCACACTCCCTCCGCTCTCTGGTGGGGCTCAGGGTTCCCGTTTTTCTGCTTGGATTTGGAGCTGACAGTGAGCCTCCTGCTGGACAGAAACACGGCCACCCTGGCACTTCCTGTGTGTGCCGATTCTCCACCTGCCAGCAGCACTGGCCCCCAGAGCCCACGGAGCCCAGAGCACCTACTGGTGTTGGCTCCAGGTGGCTTCTATGGGGCCGGAATCCCCAAGTTCTCACCCCTCCAGGCCGCTCATCCCCGTCCCTGGTCAAGACTGGCCTGGAGTTACAGGCAGCTTCTGCAGTGAGGGGAATCTGCGGTGAGCTTTGAGAGGGTGGGTTGTGCTCTATCAAAGAGGGAAGGGGGGAGGCCATCGATGAGGGCTTGCCTGGATCCTTTATCACCACCTCTAAATGGTTTCCTGCCACTAAAGCCTGTCCCATCTTTGTCAGCCCCCTCACCACCACATGGTACCCACACGCCCACGCCAGCAGTCATTGTGTGTGCCCGTCTTGGGGAGCCTGCACCTCTAATGAGGTCACTCTGCTCGAAGTTTGGCGTGACTCCACGCCACGTAACCAGTAAGTTCAAACCTCCTGGGTAGGCCGACTGTGCACAGCCTTCTGCCTCCCGGGGAAGGAAACCAGTGGAGAGCAGCCCTCACATCTAGGTCTGGAAGGGGTAAGCTGGCAAAAAAAAAGTCTGCTTTGAGGTCACTGGGTCAGCCTCCAGGACAAACAGGCCCTGCTTACCCTGGGCCCAGGCACCAAGGCAGGGGCAAGGCTGCAGGGGCCGCAGGCCAGAAACAGCTGCCCATGGGGCCTCCAGCTTACAAGGCAGTTGCTCAAGCCAAAGAATCTCCATGACCCAAGGCCGTGCTTGGACTCTCAGGGCCACAGGAACAGCAGGCCAATAGCTTCCAAGGCTTGGAGACAGATCCAGCATGAGGGCAGCCCTGAGCCCCCAGGGGCACTTCAACCTGGAGGGTCTCCATGGGGGTCGTACCTGCTGCCTGGGGTGCGGTGCGGTACGGTGCCCTGGCCGGCTCTCCCCTCTCGGCCCTCCCGTGGAACTGAGCGCGCTGCTGGCACTCAGCAGATCATAAATTACCATCCCACAAGGCTTTCAGCTGGGATAACTCCACAGCTGGAGGAACTTTCTTTTTTTCCCCCAACCTTAACACATCATAAAACACAGCTGTTTAGGGAATGAGAACAACCAGGAGGTATATTTGCCTCAGAGGCTCTGGTCCTAAGAAAGCTTGGAAGGTGAGATTTGGAGTCTAATACATCAGCCTCACCAGCAAGCATGAGAACAGCCATTTCCCTGGATCCCCAGGCACCTTCTGAACAGCAGGCTGGCTGCTTGACCAGGGCCAGCCAGGCCTAGGGCAGAAAGAGGTCCTGGCACTCTCTCCAGGGCCATCTTGGGTTTGTGACAGGTGGGCTTGCTGTAATCGAGTGTAAGTTTGCCCCAGAATTCAGTCCTGAGTCTCCTCATCCCATTCAGAATCTGTCGGCATGTGACCCTGGGCTCAGCCGGCCAAAGACAAGGCCAAGTCCAGAGGAGGGCTCAGAGGGCCCTGCCTAAAGTTTGGTCAAGGAGGGAGTCTTTGCCAAGCCACAACTTCTGTTTCTTATCAGATCAAGATTCTCCAATATGGGTACTGAAGACTTTACTTTCATTCGTTCATTCACTGACTTACTCTCTTCTCCCTGTTTTTCTTTCATGTAGTAAATATCATTGAGCATTTCCTAAGTGTCAGGGGCAACCTAAGAATCAGAAGCAGATAGGTACCTGTCCTCATGGTGTTTTCAAACCCTTCTGGAAGATTACAGTGTCTATAATTTAAACATCTTTAATTTAAACATCTTAAAATAGTCATGATGACTATTTGAGGAGATTAAAGGTATGAAAGGAAGCGGGTGCCAGGAGAACATAAGGCAGAGGAAGTGGACCTGTTTTCAAGGTTCAGGGCCAGTGCCATGGGGGGAGTGATGTTTGAGCTGAGATCTGCAGGGCGAGTGAGAGTTACTTTGCTGAGTGTGCCACCGGGCGTGCCAGACAGCAGAGACAGAGCCACCTGCAATGGGCCCTTGCAGGGGGAGCAGGCTGTGTCCGGGAAACTGAAAGAAGACCAGTGCTGACGGTCAACGAGGGTGGAGGGTGAGAGCTGAGGGCGGGCAGGGGCTGGGCTCAGGGGCTCAGCTGCGGACTGTATACCAGACAAGGGTTCCCCTGGAAAGTAGGGACAGGGTCACCTGCTTGGAGCGAAGGGGAGTGTGCGCAATGGGAGAGTTTAGGAGAAGAGAGGTTAGCAATAGTCATTTTGGAGGGCAGGAGAGCAAGCTGACAAGAAAGACATGGTAGGTGTGAAATATAGGACATTTGAGATACTGAAATGTGGGTCCATAGTGGAGTCCACTTTGTTTCTCTTTCCTTTACATACATCTCCATATATATGTGCATCTCAAACTTCATATATATATGGTTCTGTGTACAGATGTACATATATGGTTATACATATTAGGTTTTATATATATTAGGATTATGATCTTCATATATATATAATTTTTTAGTTGATGCAAGTAGTGTGAGAAAAGGTGCAGAGGAGAGAAACGTTGTGTTGCATTCAGGAAACTGCGAGCTGATCAGCTTGACTGGAGCCAAAGGTGAGGGGGAAGGGCTGGCTTAGCTTATGTCCCTGGGGGTGACTAAAGAGAAGGAACCGATGGGACATATTAGCTTCTCTGGACAAAGCTCACCTTAATTGGAGGCTGGGGATGATTGCATGCTAGTGAAATAGGCGCTGGTCCTGCTGATGTGAGCTGACGTGACTTGCAGGATGCAGGAGGACCCACCTGCTTATGCACGGCCCCACAGCCTCTTGAGAGCATTGCTCTTAGACTAAAGTGTTCTTCGTAACCATCAATTTCATGAGTCTGAGAAAAAAAGGCCAAGTAAATTACAAAAAAAGAAAAACAAAAACAACCTCCAGACTCCCTTTTCCTCTCCATGGGAGGACTGTCTTTATTAAAGGCTCCTTGGTATCTAAAGCTGTGAGAAGTACTGTAGTTCAGCAAAACTGTAACTGTTAAACCCAGAGTCATACTTGTTTGTTCTGCATAATGCCTATTAGCATCCCAGGAAGCTTGTGTTCCCGTATTATGGGAAACACTAGCTAAAATGTCATGTTTCCCAGAGGCTTCTGTTCTCATTTAAACATGTTGCCAGGGAGTAACACATTGGTACATTAACACACATATATTACTCTGGAGGGATGCAACAGAATTCAGTCTAAGAGCATCCATGTTCAGCAGAGAGGTTGCCCCCACCCTCTGCTCCCACAGCTGAACCAGAAAAGAAGACGGGAGAGATGTATAAGGCTGAAAGCAGCTGAGGAAGTGCTGGAGGGTAGGGGCACTGTAAACTCTGCAGGGCCCCAACCTGGTAGAGGATGACTCAGGTGTTTGCAGCAAACAGCATTGTAACGGGGCCTTGAGCTGGTCTTTGATAGGTGGAACTGGGGAAGAAAGGGCTCCAGGTGAAGGAAAGGATGGGAGTAAATGAAGTAGCAGGCAGAGTTCAGGAGTAAAGGGGAGGCTGAAGTTAAGGATACAGGTTTGGAATCAAGGTACTAGGTGTGTCAAGTCAGCATAAGTGGTGACGACCTGCAAAGCAGTGGTTCTCACACACGTGAGAAATATGGCACGTGCATCAGTAGCTCTGGCTCACTGAGATAGTTATTCTTACCTGGGGAGGTAAGCAGAGGGTGGAAGTAGGGCATCTTCCTCTTCCTGTCAGTCTTGGAAAAGTCTCTTCAGTGACTCTCATAGACCCTCGTATTGATCATGTCTTTTGTTTTCTGTATTCTGATGCTTTGACACCTTGGGGCCTTGTTGCCCCTCCCAGGGTCAGCCAATTCCTGAAGATAGTAAACAACTCATCTGAAAGTATGCTTTTCAACTGCAACCAATCCAGGGCCCACACCCCAACTGCCTCCTTTATTGGCTCTCACACTTTGGGCCACTATCAACCTTCCCTAATCAGCCAGGGCCACATACCAGAAACGTGCCCCAGAGCTACTAAAATTGTTCAAACTAGCCAATCCTAAGCAACCTCACCCTGCCGTGCCTAATCATTCCCATGAAAACCACAATAAATGCTTTTGCCCATGTTTTCCCCTCTTTCTCTGCCTCCTGATCGACTCTGGTGCTTCCCCTTGTGGCCCTACATGGCAGGCTGTGCCTCCTGTTTCTAGGGATTTGTGGATATAACAACTTTTTCTTTCATGACAATCATTTCCAGGACTGCATGTCTTATTATACCTGATTAAAACAAATCCTAGGAACCCTTACAACAGCCCTATGGGTAGGCTGATCAGGACTGTCCTGATTGACACCTGTTGCTCTACATAATTATTAATGATACGGCTTTCATTCTCTAAAGTGTCCCAGTTTGGATGATAAGTTTTAAAGGGCCGTACCTTCCTGTTGAGAAACACAGGTGAAATATAGCAAGAGAGGAGGGTCAAGGGCAGAATCCTAGAGATCTGCGGTAAGGAAACTGAGGACTGATACGAAGTGGGAGGAGAGCGTGCACTTATCACATCAGAGAAACTGAGACTTGGGAAGTCACAAGAGTAACAGGTTGTGGAGAAGGCAAAGGGAATGAGAACCATGAAGCAGCCACTGCACGTGGTCTTCCATGGGTGTGGAGGGCAGGGGCACAATGCCTGCGGGCCAGGGGTGGATGGAGGACAAGGTGGGAAGTAGTGACTGCACAGTTCACTACTCAGGTTTACAATCATGAAGAGAAGCAGGGAAGGAGATGGGCAGGAATCTGAAAGGCAACAAACCTGAGGATATGGTTTGTTTTAAATTGATAAACTCAGGTTTCATGAGTTTTGTGGATGAAGAGAAGTCGCAAGACAGAAAACACATGGGGAAAGGATAGTCTCTTCAACAAATGGTGTTGGGAAAACTGGATATCCACATGCAAAAGAATGAAATTGGACCCCTATTTTACATCATAAATAAAAATCAACTCAAAATGGATTAAAGACTTAGATGTAAGACCTGAAACTATAAAACTCCTCAAAGAAAACATGGGGTGGGGGCGGGGAACTTCTTGACACTGGTCTTGGCAATGACTTCTTGGATTTGATACCAAAAGCACAGGAAACAAAACCAAAAATAGACAAGTGGGACTATATCAAACTAAAAAGGAAAGGAAACAGCAAACAATCAACAAAGTAAAAAGGCATCCTATAGAATGAGAGAAAATTTGCAAACCATCCATCTAATAAGGGGAAAATATTCCAAATATATAAGTATCTCCTTCAACTCAATAGCAAAAAAACCCAAAAAACAAATAATCCGATTAGAAAATGGGCAAAGGACTTGTATAGACATTTCTCCAAATAATACATACAGATGGCCACCAGGTATATGAAAAGGTGCTCAACATCCCCAATCATCAAGGAAATGAAGATCAAAACCATAGTGGGATATTACCTCATGCCAGTTAGGATGGCAATTATCAAAACTAAAGGATAAGTGTTGGCAAGAATGTGGAGAAATTAGAACCCTTATACACTGTTGGTAGGAATGTAGAATGATACAGCCACTATGGAGAACAGTATGGAGGTTCCTCAAAAAATTAAAAATACAACTACTATATGATCCGGCAATCCCACTTCTGGGTGTATATCCAAAAAAATTGAAATCAAGATCTCTAAGAGGTATCTGTATCCCCAAGTTCATTACAGCATTATTCACAATAGTCATGATATGGAAACAAACCAAATTTTCATCAACAGATAAAAGGACAAAGAAATTATATATATCATATATACATGTATGTATACATATGATGTGTATATATGTATATATGTATATATACATACATGTATATATGTGTGTGTGTGTATATATATATATAAAATTGAATCCTTAAAAGGGGAAATTCTGCCATTTGTGACAACATGGATGAACCTAGAGGAAATTATGCCCAGTGAAATAAGCCAGTCACAGGACAAATACCGCATGATCCCACTTATATGAGACATCTAAAATAGTCAACCTCCTAGAAGCAGAGAATAGAATGGTTGTTGCCAGGCGCTGGGGTGTAGGGGGGAACTAGGAATTGTTTTTCAATGGGTATAGAATCTATTATGCAAGATGAATAAGTTCTAGAGATTTTGTTATACAACATAGTACCTGTAGTTAACAGTACAGTATTGTACTCTTTAAAATATGTTAAGAGGATTGATCACACGTTATGTTCTTACTGAAAAAAGAAGAACGCAAGGATATTTTCTTGAAAGTGATGTATATTTTTAGTGCCTTGGTGCCATGGTTGTGGTGATGGTATCACAGGTGTATGCATATGTCCAAATTCATCAAGATGTATAAATTAAATATGTGTATGCTTTTGTATCAATTATATCTCAATAAATCTAAAAAATAAAAAGAATTTATGGGACAGAAACATGGAAAGAGGTCAAGAAGGAATCAGGAAGGCGTGGGATCCAGAGTCCAGGGGGAGACGTTTGTCTTGAAAGAGGAAGGCTATTTCTCAATAAAGACCCACTGGGGGAAGATAGAGACATTCTGAGGCAAAGGAGAGAGAAGGTGAGAGTGTCATTATCAGATGAAATTCTCAATAAATTATGAAGCGCAGTCATCCCCTACGAGTTCAGGAAGTAGGGGTGGGTGCGTGGACCTGGGGAGAGGAGAAAGATTGGGAACAGATGCTGGGGGAATATGCCGGAGGCCAGCAAGGGATGAAGAACTGGGTTGTGCAGCAGCCTCAGGGGGCCAGTGGAGGTTAACAAGGACGGGCTTGTCGAGGAGCCGAGGCCCACAGTTCCACAGCCTCTGGATCCAGGCTGCACGGCGGGGAGGGGAGAAGGGAAGCCAGGTGCTGCCTTCTCCAGTGCTGGAGCAGGAATGGAAAAATGCCAGGAGGGCCAGGGATTTGGAGTTGTATGTGAGCTTAAAGTTCAAAATGATTTCAGGAGGAACTTGCAGGATGAGAAAATGGGTGATATTTAGGGGGATAAATAGCAGGTGAACAAGGGCTGGGGAGAGATGGATGTAGGGGCAGACTGTGGTCAACGAGGGTAACATCAGAGGGACTGATTCTTGAGGGATATTTGAGATTCTGTGCTCACCTTAGTTTCATCTATCCTAAGGGTCCCCCTCAGGCCGATTTCATTCTGTGAAAGTGCAGGTAGCCCTCAATTTGCATCCGTCTGATATGCATGAATGTCAGTTACCCTGCTTTCAAGGTTTTTCCTTTCCTTTAGTTTTCAGATGCGTTCGTTTTGAAATCGAACAGGACCCTTTGTGACCCTCTTGGGTATAAGAACCCCCTCAACCATGTCCCCCATCTCTTGAAGTAAAAGCCTTTGCTTCAGGCCTCCCCTGAGTCTCAAAAGGCTCAAGAGTTAATGATTAGGAAAATGTGAACATATAGTACAAAGAATATCTGTTGGGGCAGGAAACCGGTAATAATTTAAACAATACATCAGCCATTTAACATGGAATCTATAAAGTATGTCAGAAACTATAATACACTTTTGATTGTAAAAATTAAGGGTAATATTTTATATAAAGATAAGAGGTAAAACTGACTTCAGACAAAAATAAGAAATGAAGGACAAGGGCTCCATGGCTGGGTGGTTAAGTTTGGCAAGGTCCTTGTCATACTTGGGAGGGGGGATAGAGATGATGAATAATAATGTACATTATTATTATATAGACTATCAGACTCCCAAAATTCTTGTTAGGGTGACTAAGCCTAGCCTTAATTAGCTGGGCTCTGATGACCTGGACACTTCCAATTCCCTCATTTCCAGGACAAAAAAAGCTCCCTGTTCAGACCAGATTTCCTCCCGAAGGACCAGTGTCAAACTCTTCATATAGCTGATTTAATCTGCTCCCTGTCTAACTAAGCCATGATTTGTCTCTTACCTTCTCTGAACCCAGCAGCATTCTGGTCTGGATCCACAAGGACACCTCACAGCGTGGGGACGCTGGGGTATGGATGGTACTTAATGGGCTCAATGCCCCTTCACCTCCTCCCCCTGCCTATGCTTGAAGGCCTACGTGTCACCCCATTTGCAATGAAGAAAGAAAGGATACTTCCAGGGAAGGAAGAGTCCAGAAGCAAAAGGAATGGGGTCGTATTAATTATCCATTGCTGTGTAGCAAACTACAAATTTAGCGACTTAACACCCAATTATCATGTCGCAGTTCTGTAGGTCAGAGGTCTAGGTGGGCTCCACTGGGCCATCTGCCTAGGGTCCCATGGGACTGAAATCACTGGGCCGGGATCTTATCTGGAGGCTCTGGGGGAAATCTGCTTCGCATCTCCTTCAGGTTGCCGGCAGGATTCAGGTCTTTGTGGATTGGGGACTGAGGTCCCCACTTTCTTGCCGGCTGAGATCTGGAGGCTGCTCTTAGCTCCCAGTGACCACTCTCAGGTCCGGACCCCCTGCCCCTCCACCTCAGCAACGGAGCCCCTCCTCCATGCTCAAGCACCCACATCAATCCCCTCCGACTACCTTGTCTTCCACCAACCAGAGAAAACTCCTCAGTTTAGAGGTCCCAGGTGATTAGGTTAGGTTTGATGAAGCCCCTCCCAAAGTCTCCCTATCTTAAGGATACTCACCTGATGAGTATCCTGAATGCCATCTGCAAAGTCCCTTTGCCATGTAAGTAACTTCATCAAGGGAGTGATATCTCACCATATTCACAAGTCTTACCCACAATCAAGGAAAGAGGTTGTACAAGGGCGAGGGGCTTCAGGCTCATCTTGGCCTTCTAACCTTACCACAGGGCTGGGAGGTGAAATGCAGTCAGGCTAGGCCTGAAAGGAATTTCCTGGCCCCTGGTGAGATGGGGAGTTTGATTTGGGGGTATTCCTGCCACACTGGGAATCTAGGAGAGCATGGACCTTGCTGTCAGGTGAGCAGTGCTCATCACTTCTTGCTGTATCAGTTCCTTAAACTTAAAGTCATCCCAAACCTACTGGCTTGAAGACCACCGCTTATTTATCTCAGGACACGGCAGTGTGGGCTGGAAGAGGACTCAGCAGAGAGGCGTCAGCTGGGGCAGCTCGACTAGGGGCCGAAGGTCTGCTTTGAAGAAGTCTCACTTCATGGCTGATGAGGGGTTGCTGGCCGGCGGCAGGGGCTTGGCTGGAGCTGAGGGCCGGGGTCTCGGTTCCTCTCCATGCAGCCCCTCCACACGGGCTTCCTCACAGAATGGTGACTGAGTTCCAAGAGCAACGTCCCAAGAGACCGGAAGCGGAGGCGGCCAGCTCCTTGCAGCCCACCACGGGAACTGGCACAGTGTTGCTTCTGCCGTGTTCTCTTGGCCAAGCAGTCCCAGGCCCAGATTCAAAGAGAGAGGGCAGAACCGCCCCCCCCCATCAGTGCCAGGGATGTCAGAGAATTCGGGGAACAAAGAGTGTTTAAGAGCCGCCACCCCTGCTGTGTGACCTTGCCAAAGACTCTGAACCTCATCTAGAAAGTAGGACAAACTCTTCCCTTGCTGGGAGGGAGGATAAAGCAGGTAGAAGCCCAGTCTGGGAGCCTGGGTTCCAGAGGTGAATTCTCTGCACTTTGCAGGGTCGGGGGCCAGTGTGCCTGACCCAAGGGGCAGCAGGAGAAGAGGGGCTCAGCCGGCTTCACTGGAGGGAGACCCAACCTCGAACGTGACTCCCGGGGCCTGCCTTGGAGAGCCACCCCTGGAATCCTCGCAGTGAGACAGCATGCCAGTGGGGAGCCCTGGGGCAGCAGCAGGGGAGGGAGCTGGGGGGCTGCCTCCCACTCTTTAGCCAGAAGGATAGACAGAGGGACTTGGGGGTGCTTGGGTGCAGCTGCGGCAGCAGGCGCTAAGCAGGTGCGCCTCCCCACAGCTGTGGGTGGTGGCCGGGTGCCTCCCTGGGCTCACTGCAGCAAAGGCAGAGTCAGCTTGCTGTTAGGGCTGTTAGCGCCTGGTCCAGTGAACACCCAGCAGACCGTCCTGGTCCTGGAGAGGGTCTTGCTCCCTCCAGTAAGGACAGAGGTCAAGGGCATCTGTGGCTGGAGGTGATCACCCCACCCCCTGCGCAATGGAGGAGGCCCAAGCTGATGCCATCACATCCGCTCTACGCATGGCTGGGCTGCCAGCTCCTGATTCTCTAGAGGCAACAAGCTGTGCTCCAGTCATGGGCTGGGAAGGGGTGGGCTCTCCGTCAGCCTCCTGCCTCCAAACAGAGCCTGACTTAGGGTTTTCCATCACACCATGCTGTTTGGGAGAGCAATACACCCACCACGTCTGCCTTCAGCGTGGAAAGGAGAAAGGAAACTTTTCTTGTCTCTCCTTTGCGCCAGGCACTGTGCTAGGCATGTCCTAGGATCCAATCCCTATTTTATAGCAGGGAACCTGGGACTCAAGAAAAGCAAAGGAAAGGCCCAGGGTGTTAGTTATCTATGGCTGCATAGCAAATTACTCCAAATTTGGTGGCTTAAACAACATTTATCACCTCACAATTTCTGTGGGACAAGAATCCAGGTGTGGCTTAGCTGGTCCCCTGGCTTGGGTCTCTCACAGACTCCATCCAGTTGTCAGCTGGGGCTGTGGTCTCATCTCAAGCCTTGACTGGGGAGGGCCTGCTTCCAATCTTGCCCAGTGATGTTCGCGCCATTCACTTACTTGCTATTTGTTGACTGAAGCCTCTCTCATGAGGTTTCTTGCCACGTGGGCTTCTCCATAGGGCAGCTCAGGGCATGGTAGCTGGCTTCCTTCAGAACAGGTGAGTGAGAGGGCAGCTGGGACGAAACTCAGAGTCTTTTCTGTGACCTAATTTTGGAAGTGACATCACATCACGTTTGCCATATTCTATTCATTAGAAGCAAGTCACTAGGGGCAGCCTACATTCAAGGTTGGGGGGTATTACACAAGCGCGGGAGGTGGGCTCACACCCAGGATAGCAGGGGGCAGAACTGGGATTTGACTTCCCCCCCCCGTCTCTGACTGCGGCATCTGTGCCACAAACCCCACTCACCACACACATACCATGATACTGCACATACAGATATATACACACATTCACAGACACTCACATAAAACATACACCAAACCACATACACGTGGATGTACACACACACACTCATACACACACTCCACTGCTGGGAGGAGGCTGAGGACAGGGTAGGTACGACACTGACTATTGAGAGTTGAGGTTCTGGTGTCACTTAGAAAATCATCTTAGGACCAAAAATAGAATTCTGGGTCAAGCCGATTCTGTTTGAAATAAAATCCTAGTTCAAGAAGGAAGTTACAGGATCCATAGCAACCACTTTAGAAAATGGAACGGTTGGTGGAGCTCAGAGGAGCGGAGGCCTCAGCTGCACAGCCTGCAGTTTGGAGCCCCTTCCTGGCTGGGTGGGCCTGGATACGTTGCCCTTTCTGTGTGACGGTGACACCTACCTCACGGCTTGAAGCCTGGCAGTACTAGGCCCTTAGCAAATGTGACCTCACCCTGTTTCCTTTTCAGACAATTTTGCTGTCCTCACACAGTTGTCACAGAATCAGTTTTTGGAAAGAGAAAGGAAGCATTGTTTTATGGCTGCCGATGGCCAGCTCCAAAGCGAGACCCAGCGGGGAGGAGGCTGGGAAATATTTGTGTGTGGGCGCAGGTGTGGGTAGGGGCTGTGGTAAGTGTTCCTGATGGTGTGTGTGTGTCCGTGTTTGTGTGAGAGAGGTGCGGCAGGAGAGAGAAGACGTCCACCCCGTAAATCGGCCTCCTGATTCATGGTCCCAACGACATCCACTAGGTGGCGCTGCCTGCCTGTGCAGCTGCACGTCAGTGCCAGAAAGCGGTGGGTCCTGGGAGGCAGGCTCCCCCGACTCCCGCTCACCCAATCCCTGTGCCCTGCTCCGTTCCGAGTCAGAAGTCTGTGGCCAACAGATGAGCCTCAGCTGGAAATCGCTGCCATCAGCCCCAAATCCTGTTTGAGGATGGGCTTAATATTCCACTTCCCAGGGCTGCATTTGTTAGTTTCAGGGAGGAAGGGAAGCCTTCATTTGCCTCATGCAAAAATCACTTTACATACGTTACTGCTTTGGATCTTCGCAACCACCTGTCAAGTGAGTAAACGGAGGTTCAGAGAGGTTCAGCAACGGCCCAGGGTCACACAGCCTGGAGGCGAAGGAAACCAGAACTACCTCCAGAACTACCTGTCTTCATGTGCCCCCACCTGGGCCCTGCCCCGTGTTTGGTGGAGGAGGCTGTGCTGGGCGCAGGGCAGGGGACTTGTGGGTGCATCAGGGATCATGGACCCAGAGAAGACTGAGGCCAGATGGGGCGGGGCTTCTGTAATTGGGGCTTTGCTCCCTTCCTGTCTGCTGGGGTGAGAGTGACTGTAGGGCTTGTGGCGCAGAGCAGTATGAGCCAAGGAGGGCATTAATGACCTCTTTCTTTAAGGAGAAAAAGTCATGGGCAGGCCTGGGGCTGCCCAGCTTGATTCCACAGCTGCCAGGTTCCCTCACATTGGCTGTCCCCACGTGCACCTGACACACAATTCTAGAGCCATGGGCCGAAGCAGGAGCTTTCCCAGTGGGGCGCCTGGGGTGCAGAGGCAATGGAGCTGGGAAGGAAGCCCTTGGGGAGTTGGAGCAGGGCTGGGGGAGGGGGAGGGACAGGCTGGTCGCCCTGTTCTTCTGAAGACTCTACAGTCCCCCAATCAGGGAATCCAAGTCTTTCCTACATTGCCTGAGATGAGCAAAGGTGGCCGGATGGGGATGGATGACCAGGGTCCAGGGAAGGAGAGGGAACACCTGGTTCGCACCCACCTCTGAGCCAGGTGTGCTGGGCAGGTTGCAGGGCTAACTCCTATGAGAAACCTGCTGGTGGAGCCATCTCAGGCTCCCTCCATCCCAAGGAGGGACAGAGCAAGCAGGACGGTGAGGGTGCCACCCAGGCTCGCGGGACGCACATGTGATTGCACCCTGCCCTGGGGGAAGGTGAGAGCCGGGCTCAGGCCTCCGTGGGAGGGTCTCCTTCCCCCCGGCCCCGGCTGCCCGTGCCCAGTGTCCGGTTTCCTCATCCTCAGCCTGTCCGCCAGGAAGCTGCCACCGCCACCCTCCCTCCCACCTTTCTGCGCCCCCGAGGCCAGTCACACAGCCCCAAACTGGATGCCTGGAGTGCCCTCCGCCCGCCCACCCCTGCCAGCCATTGGTCCAGCTCTGCCTGGCTTTCTGTCTGAAACATGTGCAATGACTCCCCTCGGCTCCCCACCGCTCTGCCTGAACTGGGGGGAGTCTCCCCAGTCAGCCTCCTGCCTCCAGGGTCACCTACCTCAGGCTTCACCCGCTCAAGTCCACTCAAGAGATGTTTAGTGAGAACATTTCCTGGAGTTGTGCTCTGCGTTCCCACAGGGAACATTTCCCACACAGCAGCAAAGCGGCCTTTCTCCATCAGTGCCGCCCCTGCTCCCAGGGCTCCCAGTCACTCAGAATCTCGATCGGGGGCTCTTAGCACGACTCTCCAGGCCCCGAAGGCCCAAGCCCTTTGGCCCCTGCCTGCTTCTGCAGCCTGCGCCCCAGCCCAGCATCCCAGCAGCCTGGGCGGCCTGTGTCTGAGCCTCAGTGGGGCTCCCGCTTCTGCTCAGGACACGCCTGGCCAGCGGGAGAAGGGGTCGGAACCTGCAGGCTGTGGGTAGGACCTGGGAGGTCACACTGCAAGGGAAGGAAGGCCCCTATATTTGTCTTTGGGGCCTCAGGTGTAATAAAACATCTATTTGGCCTATGCCGCCAGTTCCTGGCACAGAGCTCCTAAAACCCTTGGAATTTCCTGAGTAGTAAGAGTGTCTTTTGTCATTCATAAAGAGCCCCTTGACCATACCTGACCTTATGTCTCACAGACACACGTGTATCGTGGCGGGCCCTCAGGGAGTTTCAAGGCAGGGGGTGGCCACCAGGAAGAGCAAGCACGAGATTGGAGGTGGCAACTTTCAGCCCCACCGGTTCCTGACTCCCGACTCCCTGTGGGGCGGGGGGGACTGGAGATTGCACCCAGTCATGTGACCGGTGGTGATTTACTCAATCCTGCCTAGGTGATGAAACCCCAAGAAAAGATCTTGAAGCAAGGCATCTGGGTTGGTGAAGACGTGGGTGTGCTGGGAGGGCGCCCCGGAAGCTCTGCGCCCCCATCCCACCCCTCACCTTGTCCTATTCTCTTCAATCTGGTTGTTCATTTGTGTTCTTTATGATAAACCGTATTAGTGAGTATAGGCTTTTCCCAAGTCCTGTGTGTTGGCCTAGAAAATTATCAAAGCTGGGGGTGGTTCGTGGGGACCCTGACTGTGTAGTTGGCTGAGCGGAAGTGTGGGTAGCCTGGGGACAGCTGCCAGCTTGGGGCCAGCGTCTGCGGTGGAGGCAGCGCTGTGGCGCTACGCCCTCGCCCTCGCGGGCTGCTCTCACACCAGGCGGTTAGCATCAGGAGCGCGTTGAATTGTAGGGCGCCCCGTCGTGTGGAGGGCTGGTGTTGGCGCGGCAGGCCTGCAGCCTTCTCCTCCACCCTCACCTCCTATGTTTGTCCCCTTCACGACAGTGTTCCAGGCACACTGGTGTGTGCTGCAGGCGCCGTCCTGAGGTACAGTGAACCTCTGAGCCCTGCGGAAGAAGAGAGAAGCACGAGGGCAGCACGCCTCTCTGGGGCAGAGTCACCTGGAGTTACCAGGAGGAGGGACAATGGCCTGACAGTCCCTTGGGGAGGGCTTCCCTTACCCAAGGCTCAGCGCCAAATCTCAGGCAGGGAAAGGACCCTTGCAGTGACTGCCGTGTAGCACTCCGGGGCCTGCAGCTGTGGATACAGCAGCTATCCCCTGCACATCCTCTGTGAAGTCCCAGGGGAGCTGGCAGCACCTGCAGTTAAGATAAACTGAGGAATGGGGTAACGGATGCTGCTCCAGTTAGTTCTACTGTTTCAAAGATCAGAGTGGACCAGCCTGGGGCTCAGGACGCAAGATGGGTGAAGCAGGGGGACCTTGGTGGCCGGCATGGCTGTGCTGGGCCCTGGGGTCTTCTTTGTACTGATCATGACTCTGGAAGGCACGGAGTCTCCACAATTACTACTTGTCCAGGTATGGGCCAGCTCACTGCAGAACCTTCTCTAGTGTTTTCTGGGTCTTTCGCATCCTGTTTTCCATTCTCCAAACCCCCTCCATGAGAAGGCACATGCTATGAGCATTTGAGAGCTCAGAGGCTTGCTGGCTTTTGTCCGCCGAGCTTGGCAGTGGCTTGGGAACAGGACATGTTAGCAGGAATCAGCGTTATTGGAAAATCACAAAAACATGTTTTGATGACATTGTAAGCTCTCCACTCTATAAAGAATTCCAAATGATGTGACCGGGAATGCTGTCGTGGATCCCAGGCCCGGACTCTCCAATTCCCTCCTCTGTGCCTGGGAAAGATACTGCCTCCTCCAGGCACACAGTGAGGCCCTGATCATGGGGAGAAACTCAGATGGGTCCTCCAGACTATGGAGAGGGCGTGATGTACTTTTGTCTCCTTTAACTTGTTCAGAAATTCCACCCGAGATTACTCATACACGTGAGTAATGAGTCCTCATGACGGGCTGCAAAACTTCAGTTGGTCAGCATGTATGCAACTCGTTCATTCAGCTGACATTTACTGAGTCCTTTCTGAGTACTCACTGAAGCCCTGTACCAGCGCTTCTCTAAATGTGGCCACCAGACCGGCAGCATCACCTCTATGAAGATTTGAAGTCAGAAATGCAAATTCTCAGGTCCCACCCAGATTTCCTCATCAGAAACCCTGGATAGGGGGTCTCCAGCACTGTGCTTTAACAGGCCCTTACAGCTGATTCTGATGCACCCTTAAGTTTGACAGCCACTGCCCTACAGCATGCTCAGCGCTGGGGATGGAGGACAAAGGGGATCACAGGGAAATAAAAAGAGAATTGAAAGTGCAGGAAAGAAAAGAAAGGTAACAAGGTAGCAAAGCAGGCATAAGCCAGGTTAGCAAGTTTGTCTTCCTTGAAATGTATATGTTGGACATTTAGAAAGAGCTTCTTGAGAACTGTGTTAAGGGTGGATTGGAAGGAATCCAGGTTAGAATTAGACCAATTAGGAGGCTGGTGCAGTAATAGTCCAGACAAAAGATGGTGAGAGTCTGAATTAGGGAAAGCACGGTGGGAAGGGCAGGGGGTGGCTGGATTTGAGAAAAACTAGGTAAATGCGTACTCACTGGTGGGGTAGACATCTCAAATGAGTCCCAGGTTTCTGGCGTGGAGACTGGGTGGTGGTGATGTCATTTTTTGGAGCACGGAACAGGAGTGAGTTTGGAAGAATCAGTAATGAGTTCAGTTTGGGACATGGTGAGTTTGAGCTGCCCTTGGAACTTTCAGATTGAAATGCAGGTCTGGCGCCAGAGGAGATGGGGCTGGAGGTGTAGAGGGAGGTGGGAAGGACTCCCTGGGGAGGCTCAGGGATAGACAGAGTGGGGACCCAGGCTGGGCCTTAATGTAAGCACAGCCCCTGAGACCATTGCACGTCACTGAATTGACTCTGGCTTGAGTTCAACGATGGGAAATGATCAGGGAGGTCATGCATGGAGGCTGGAGAGCAAGGCTCTGCTGCTCTGGTTGGGTGGAGCCAAGGGGAAGGCAAGGCTCAGTGTGAGTCAGGGCAGCAGGGCTGCAGGAAGCTCACTGCCGCTGCTCCCTGTATCCACAGAGGTAGAACCGCTAGAACGAGGGCACCGGGTCTCCTCCGGGCTGCTCAGACCCCACAGAGGCGGTGCCTCTAGAAGAGCCTGGGAGGGAAAGAGAAGGGCCCGGAACCCGTCCGGTGGTAGTGTTTGGGTGGATCATTCCGCCTGCAGAGCGGGGGTGAAGGGAGGGAACAGGTGCATTTCTTTCCTGGTGGCACTTCATCTGGGCGGCTCTATAGCTCCTGGAGAGAGAGAGCCAGAGGAGGGGGCTGCCAAGGCTTAGAAGGGGCTTTCTGACTTCAGAGCTGCAGCTCCTCCCAGAGGCCCCTCCCCTAGGGTTGTCTTGGGAAGCTGGACTTCATTTGGGGGATAATGCAGAAGGGGCCCTTCCCATGGGAGCTGAGTCCGATGGACCTTGAAAATCCCCACAGCACTGAGATGGGGGTGACTCTGTGACTCATTCTCCAGGCAACTGTACTGGGTATTAGTCGGTGAGGCGGACAGGTCATGGCCTTGGTCATGGCGGTCATGGACAGGCCACTTGGCTGAGAGGACACCTTGAGACATCTTTCCCTGGATGGAGGGTGGTGAGGGTTTCAGACTTGCTTCTATTTTCCTTTCATTCATCTGCCTCTTTGTTATGGTTCTGGTTCTTGGGAGGGTGGGTCTTTTTATTAAAAGGAAATCAGAAGCTGGGAGGTAAGCCTCCTGTGACTATTTTGAGGATGAAGATGGTGGGCACAGGCAATACCAGAGCCATTCATACAACTTTGAGGTGAACGTGCTAAGTGACAGCATGTGATACAAGGATGGTCCAGGGCAAGTCAGGAGCCTGGAGCCCTGGTAGAACAGGTGCTGGGCAGACCTGCAGATGCGCATATGTCACAGTTCCCATATTCGGCACCTACAGTCTGGTGGTGATGAAAGACAGATAGACATGGGAAGCAGCAGGCAGAAAGTGTGGTATTAGGGTTGGGGCAGTGGATGGGTGGGGTGGGCACAGAAAGTAGGTGCAGGGTTCAGGACAGCTCTCTGGATGTTGTCTGATAATTGATGAATAAATAAAGGAGGGAAGAACCTTCCAAGCCACGAAGCAGATGGTGTTGAGATGTGGAGGTGGCGGAGCCCTCATGCAGGTTCGAGGAGTTTCCAGTGGTTCATCATGACTGGAGTAGCAAAGGGGAGGCCGGGAGCGGTGGGAGATAGGCTGGGGCTAAGCAAGGGCCAAGCCAAAGGGACTTGCATGGTGCCCTGAGGGGCTTCGCTCTACTTGGTTGGAGACAAGAGCCCTTAAATGACTTTACGCAGGGAAGTGGTGCCTTATGCATTTTGGCAAGACTGCTTCAGTAGCAGTGGTCTGGAGGATGTGTGATAAAGGTACGATTAGGCCAGTGGAAATGGGTTGGGAGTGGAGAGGACGGCCAGCGAGATAGGAGGTAGGGCCAGTGGGACTCTGGAGCTGAATGGCGAAAGCATCTCCTCACGTGAATAAACTGGCCTGGAAGATTAGAGAACTCCAGTCCCTCAGTGGTAGAGGTGAGCCCTGGGGCTCCATCCCCGGGTATGACTCTGAGGCAGGTGTTAGTCAATGAGTGAGTTGCCCAAGGTCACAGTGTTGAAAGTAGAGCTGTGACTCCAACCTGGATGTCACTGATCCCATGAATCATGACGTTTTCCACTCATTCCACAATCCTCCCCGTGTTCTAGCTCTAAAACATAGCTTTACACACACACACACACACACACACACACACACACACACACACTACATTTAATACGTTCAACAATTAGCTCTGTTTGAACCAGGAGACCCATCAGTGATGGACTTGGTTGAGGGGACAGCTCATGACCACAGAGTCACCCAGTACACCTGCCTCCCTGCGGCCACAGGAAGCCAGCCCCACTGGCCCAGGGAGCACCTCCTGGCAGGGAAAGGTGAGGGGCAGGGTCATGTGCTCAAGCCTTCGAGGAGGCTGCAGGTGGGCTTCCAGGCAGAAGGACATGGCTGAGTTTGTCTGGGTAAGTGATCGTGCGCCCATCTCCATCTCCTCGGCTGTAAAGTGGAAGGAGAACCCGAGAATACCAATCTCGCAGAGTCGGTGTGGGTGTGACATGGGAAGGATCGGGCCGCACGATTGGCATGGTACCTGACACGGCAGGTGCTCCCGAAGTGGCCGGGTTCATCAGCATCGGCATCAGCGGCCGCCACCTCCTCTCATCATCACTGTCGTCAGCATCATTGCCATCATTAACCTCCCCGCCTCCTTGCCTTCGCAGCCTGGCCAGGCTGTCCGTGCCTGCTCTCCGTGTAAGCCCGGAGACAGGGACTGGGAGGACCGGTAATGAATACAAATCACTCCCCGGACACTGAAGAGGATGTCGTTAGCATCTCGGCCTCCCAGCGGTAACTGTCCTCATTACCTCCTGAGCAGCTGCTGTCAGAGCGCGGGAGCAGAGGCTTGATGAAGACAGATGATGCCTGCTCGGCCCGGCCTTCGCCTGGGGTGATGCTGTGCGAAAGCGGGGACAAGCACTTAACCAGAGTTCTGCTCTTTGCCAGAGCTGAGTGACTGCAGGCAGGTGCTAAGTGCAATTTCAATAAAATGTTCAGTCAATAAGGACAGTTGACAAGGATGTTACAAGCACCCCGTCCAAGTTTTCAACAGAATTCTGAAGGCAACTTGGAGGCCTGAGGAAGTGTGATAATTTCTTAAGTTTCTCTGCAAAAACAAGTAAAAGGAATTCTTTTTTCTAAAGCTTATTTATTTTTGGGCTTCCCTGGTGGCACAGTGATTAAGAATCCTCCTGCCAGTGCAGGGGACACGGGTTCGAGCCCTGGTCCGGGAAGATCCCACATGTTGCAGAGCAACTATGCCCACGAGCCACAACTACTGAGCCCGCGTGCCACAACTACTGAAGCCTGCGTGCCTAGAGCCCATGCTCCGCAACAAGAGAAGCCGCCACAGTGAGAAGCCTGCGCACCGCAACCCCTGCTCGCTGCAACTAGAGAAAGCCCGCAGTGCAGCAATGAAGACCCAAAGCAGCCAAAAATAAATAATAAATAAATAAATAAATAAATAAATAAACAAAAATAAAGCTTATTTATTTTCACTTTTGTGATTTAAAAATGAGATGATTAGAAGATCAGCAAATATGTCCGTCTCATCCTCACAATGGCCCTTGTCACATAAATATGTGAAGTACTTAGCACGGGGCTGTCATGCTCACCTTTTGAGGGAGTACCCCAAGTGACCATAGTCAAAAGCCAAGGGATGTAGATCCCTGGGCTTGAACAGGAAAATCAGGACCCGTGGGTCCCCAAACTTAGAAGCCAGAACTTCCCCCCATGTCTGGCCCATCATCCAGCCATGTCTGGGCAGGAGCAAGAAGGAGGTAAGGCCCAGATCTGTCCTGTCCACACATCCTTAGGCTCAGGGAGTTAAGCCTCAGGAATTAAAAAAAATATCCGAGGCCCCAAGACTCCTGTAGGACTGGCAGGTGTATGGGAGCCCTGCAGGGGTGCAGGTGAGCGGCACTGCCCTATTCAGCCACCCTTCTGCCCAGGTCAGTCTCAACACCATACCTGCACAACCCCACCCAGTGGGCAACCCCTGTTCATCCTGCTCTGGGACAATGACAAGCCACCACAGGCTCGCTTTCTTGGTTCCTTGACTTGGTCTCAGGCCCTCCAGGGATTTGGACCTCCCACCCATCTCCTCCCGTGGCTGGTACCCATGGGTGAGGCTGCTCATCTTCAAGCTGACTGGCACCTTCCAAGCCCATCCTTCCCCTCATCATTCCACATATGATTGAAAATTCTACTTTCATTTCTGAAACCCACTTGGTAGCCCAGGAATTTGACTGTACTTCCCAAGAAGCCAGGACTTAGGTCAAGAGGCTTCCCTGGGCCTGAGAAGTCACTAGGGAGGCCCTGGCTGGGAGTTGAGTGAGGGTGGGCATAGGACAGTTCCAGCCACATCTGGGTGGCAGCCAATTTCTGAGGTTCTAGAACAAGTGGTGTCACTCCTTGAGAGGAAGTGTGGGCTAGTGGAAAGGCACTGTCTGTTCAGTCCAGAGGAGCTAGGAATGAATCCCAGATCTGCCTGTTACTATTAGTGTCACTCTGGACAAGCCATCTAATCTCTCCAAGCTCCATTTCTTCACAGACCTGAGTCAACTTCAGTAGAAATTGAATTTATTGGAAGAGATCAGGCCAGTGACAAAGAAGCCTGGTGCACAGACTTGGAGAACAGGCAGGAATCAAGGCAGGCGTAGCCACCAAGGCCAAGGTCAGCTGGGAGGGTGTGGGTCCAGGCCACTGCTGCTGCCACGCTGACACCACTGCCCTGTGCTGCCACCTCGGCCCTTGAGCCTTGGTGGAGGTCACTCCTGGATGGAGGAGTGTAGAGGACATGGCCTGGTGGGCACAGGGAGAAGAAAGATTGAAGAGCCATGCCTACCCTGCTCAGTTTCTATAGCGGTGGCTGTGCTCTGTGTCCCCCAAGACTCATGCAAAGGCCAGCTCTCCAAGCATGAAAGGACATTCAGAGGCTTGGCAGCCAACAGAGAGAATGAGAAACAGCTTAGTGCCAATTCATGTGCTTTCCAGGGAATCCTAGGGATTAAAGATAAGGTCTGTTGAGTTCCGGATACCCATAAGGCCCTTTCTCCATCAACTTCCTCATGCTGAGTCTCACGGCCCATGGAGAGTCCTCTGATTTTCCCAGAGAAGACCCTGAGGGGCATTTGGCCTAGCCTTACCTACTTGGTTCGGGGTCTGAATGCCTAATACCTGGATCAGAGGGAAGAGGAAGAGGCTGATTGATTGACTGACTTTTATTTCACAAATCCAAGGGGAAGAGGAGGGACTTAGTTGCCTGGGTGATTAATTTGGGCATCTTCGGAGATAATTGGGAGGTCACTTATCTTTTGTTTTTACTCAGGATTTCCAGGGAGAAAAGCTGGAGTCAGTTACTAGACATCCTGCTGGTTTGGGAGCCATAGTTCTAGCCACCCAAACAAAAGGACAAAGGCAACTATTCACCCTCACTTTATTCTACCAAAGATGCAAAAGAAATGCCAAGTGCCAAGAGTGTGGTGGGTTTGAGGTCCGCCTCCCCTCCTTACCAGCTATGGGTTCTACTTGACTTTGCCAGGCTTCAGAGGCTTCTTTCCAAATGGAAATCAGGGTGTGGTGCCCAGGGGCACTATGAAGGTACAACAAAACCATTGTTGCAAACCTCCTGGAACAAAAGTTGGCAAACTTTCTCTGTAAAGGGCCAGATAGTAAATATTTTAGGCTTTGTGGGCCGCACGGTCTTTGTTGCAAATACCCAACTCGGCTGCTGTAGCCTAAAAGCATACATAAATATACTGTATAGTGCAAGGAACTCTGCTCAATATTATATTATACTGTATAGTGCAAGGAACTCTGCTCTAAATGGGAAAAGAATTTGAAAAAGAATAGATACATGTATATGTATAACTGAATCACTTTGCTGTACACCTGAAACTATCACAGCATTGTTAAACAACTATACTTCAATATAAAATAAAAAGTTTAAAAAAAATAAATAAGGAAGTAAAATAAAACATAAATAAATTGACCTGGTTGTGTTCCAATAAAACTTTATTGACAGACAATGGGCTGGATTTGGTCTGCAGGCCTAGTTGGCGGAACCGGTCCTAGAAAATAGTATGTGCTCAATAAAGGTGAGGCTGCTTCTGTCAGAAGAAGCTCGACTGGGTCATAAAGAAGTTGAAAAACATGTTCAACAAAAGTGGGGCTTGAGAACAGGCAGGAGGAAGAGAAAGGGTCTCAGAAGTTTTCCTCAAGAATTATTGGATTACACCATAGCACATCTGCCCCAACACACCACACCGGTCATGGGCAGGCCTGCCTTGAACACTGCATCTCCTGCAGGGGTCTAGAAAGAGGCTGGAGAGTGTCCTGGGCCACTAGACGGGGGCTGGTCACATGGGTGCATTGAATGGGGATAGTCTTGGGCAGTGACTAACTATCACTACAAACTGGATGGCAGGTGCCACCACTGGGAGTCCTGACCAGAGGACAGTGGGTGGGGCAGGGGCTCTGAGCTGGACCCTTGCAGTACTACCTGGTCCTGGCAGTGACCATGCTTACTCAGGTGGGGTTATGCCCATGTGGACCTTTTCCTGGTCCATGAGAAGTTTTGGTGTTAGTCCTGGAACACATGAACGCTTTCTGTGCAGGAACTCATGCCAGCTCTCTCATCTAGGCTGAAATTGCCAGGCCTTGACCTTAGTGGTTTCATATTTACAGCCTTTGCTTTGGAGTCAGCAGGAAGAGTCTCCTGTCCATCTGTCTGTGGCTGGGATCTGGGGCGAGGCTGAGGGCAAGGGCTGGGAGCTAGGATGAGGCTAGAGAAAGGGCCCCAGTCGCAAGAAGGACTGAGTGAGTAGGGGAGGTAGAGGGAGATGTGATTGATACCTGGGGGTGTTATTCACCCCTCGTGCAAGGGCTCAGCCATTGACTCGGCCCCAGGCTCTCACCTTGCACCTGCCTTCTTGGGGACAGGAGCAGAGAAGGATCATATTGATGGAGCTGCTCACAGTCTAGTGGGCTGAGAGCCTAGGAAACAGAGAACAATAGGAGGAGCTGTTCAGGGTTACATTTTGTTTTTTCCCCTGTATGTTTGGCTATTTTTCATTATTCAGAATTGCCCTTGAATTTTAATCTTTTTTTTTTTTTTTTAAATGACAGAGATATAGACGCTCAGAATTGTCCCAAACATCCTACCGGGTCATAAATGTGTTGTGATCAACATAAGAATATCCCCTCAGAGCTCCTCCCGCCCTCCTGCACTGAAAGCAGAGGGCCGTTGAAGATGGACCACTGCTGGGGGTGTTCACAGCATGTGGCCAGTCTCTGGCAGCGAGACGCTTTGTGACCCAGGCGCTGGGCCCAGATAGGAGCACCCCTCTTCTGTACTTGCTTAAGGAAGACCTGTCATCTTTCCTGAGGCACAGCAGACTGCATCACCCTTTTATCTCTCTCTCACGGGCCTTGGCACAGTGGGCTTTCTCAGCCTGCAGCCCAGCTGTGCTCTTCGACATCCCATTAGCAGAGGGACCAAGGATGGAAGAAGTCTGGTCCCCTCCCTGAAGCTTGACCCCAGAGTCTTTAATTAGTGTGTGACACCAGTGGTCCATAATTTCCGCCCAAGCCCTGCTTTGATTTCCGCAGCACAAACATGACTCAGGGACCACTGATAAGGGGCAGAGGGGACAGAGCAGAGGGCCCAGCATTTCTCGCGTCCACAGCCAAGGCATTGAATGGCTGATGTTGCTAATCCCTTAATGAGGGCCTGGCGGCTCCCGATGGCAGGGGCCAGAGAAGCGGGGATAGAGGAGCACAGCTTGGGCTGCACAGAAGCCCCAGGAATGCCTTACATTAACAAACCTAGCTCCCGGGGCAGCTGCTCCTGCCTTTTCTTGATGCTTATGGAAACTTGTGCTAATTATAGATAGCAACGTGGCTCTGGAAAGGAAGCTCTTTCTGAACTCTCATGGCCTCCAGTGATAATATTTTAGAGCTGTGACATTAACATAAACAGTCCATGGTAGGTGGGCAGGATAAGTATGAGCCGGCCCAGCACAGCTTCTACACCCATGCCTGCCAGACGGATGCCCGGGGGAGGATGGTCCAACTGCGCATCAAGGTGGTTCTTAAGTGCATTTTTTTTTAAAGTGCATTTTTGAAACCAGACAATCTTAGGTTCAAATCCCACTTCTGCTCCTATCCACTGTGGGTGGGACCTTCGGCATATTTCTTACGGACCCGAGAGAAGGCTTCCTAATCTGTCACATGGGAGCAGTGACACGTGCCTTGCAAGGCTATCTTGAGAACTGATGAAATGGTGAAATGTAAACCTCTAGCTGCAGCAAGGTTGTATTTCTAGCAGGGCAAGGTGTACTGCTTTCACGGACCCCAGGACCTGCTGCTACAGCAGGAAGGAGGCCCAACAATGAGCAACACACATGAGTCAAATACGTGCTGTCGGTGGGAAGAAGTGCCAGGAAGAAATGATGGAGCAGGGAGGGGGAGGGTGTATGTATGTTGTCGGGGAGGGTCGAGGAAGGCCTCCGATTTGAAGGAGGAGAGGGACACGAGTGTTCTAGAAATGGGAACAGGGGACACACATTCCATCAGTCTCCCCCTAATGTGATCTGGTCTGTAAAACTGAGCTATATAATGTTCTGTCTTTTTAGCCCCCTCATGGAGACCTCCGTGTGGGAGGAATGGCCCCCATCCTTGAAGGTCATCCAGTGAGGCTCAACTGAGGAGCCACTTCCTCTGGGGGACTCTCCCAACCCTAGGGGTCCAGGGCTCCCTCAAGGATGGCATGGCCATGCCCTGTCACTCTCTCCAGACATGGAACCCTTGGGGATAGCCCAGGTGGTGATCCTCTCTTTGTACTCCAGTGCATTCAGGAGACCCTTAGTGCAGTTCTTGTGTGATTTTCCCCGAAAGATGCCCTACATGGTAGCATTTTCCATGAGGAAGCCTTCAAAGGATGCTTGCTGAGCCCGTGAATGAATGGTTCACCTAAACGGGCATAAATCCCTCAGGCCATGGAAGCAGGCTCGCCTCAGGACAACGGCTCCACCTGGCCCTTTCCTCAGGACAGGGAGCCAATCCAGGCTGCTCTCAGGCTCAACTGCTGTGTGAGTGCCCAGCGGGGGCCCCCCCTCTACCCTTGGCCCAGGTTGGAATTCCCAGGAGTGCAGGACCGCAGGGCCTGTGGAGAAGCACCCTCCTGGCTGAGTGGAGATCTGCCCTTCAGCCTTGTCATGGCCATGTGCACATTCAGGGCACCATTAACCCCGCCGCATATCCTGCAAGACGCTGCCACTGGACTTCAGAGAACCTGAGTGGCTTTTTCTCTTTTAAATCACAGAGCCCACGGCAGTTGGCAGTTTGCACCATCTCTGCTCAGCCCTGGGATTTAGCGACAGGTGCCTTGGAGCATGTCCCCCAGAGCCCATCACCAGCATCCGTGGAAAAGAAGGAAAATAATTTGTTCCCCCTTCCAAAAAATGTGTGTAGAGAAAATAGGCCTAGTCTTAGATCTGAGCCAACTCTCTTTAAATTGATCTGTCTCAAAAGAAGTGAGAAAGTGCAGGGGTTTTCCCCCTGGGTAAGAGGGAAGCATGACAAGAGCCTGGAAACTTGGCAGGGATGCCCTGGATCGCAGCTCTGGCATCAGGCCACTTGGCCAAGGACTGGGGAGAAGCTTTCCAGTTGTCCTGATGAAATTCCCTCCTCGGCTTAGACGAGGCAGGCGCATGTGTGTGTACAGCACAGATGGGGCTCTAGCCTTGCACGGGAGGCTGCACTCCTCCACTTGACCTCAAGTCAGTGGACACTTCCCAGCATTTAATGAGCCCCACTGTGTGCCGGGCACTCACAGGTGGCACTTCCTTCACGGTAGGAAGGTGACCCTGGAGGAGCACAGTTTTCTAGTTCCTCCTAAGGCCTCCTGATTCTGCCTGGTCAATCCCGTGTCAAGGATTGTATCCAGGTGTGCGTGCTCACCTGGGAAGTGACAACCATCACTCCAATGGCATCTGGGGTCTTTCCTGCATCAGAACTCAAAGTCCTCATGTGGAAGTTTGAGTTCCCTGGTGCCCAACATCTGGATACGAGGAAACATCCAAACGACTGGGGGCATTTTCACTGCTGGACCCAGATGTTTGGCATCAGGGAGGTGCCCTGCATAGGTCACTCCACCTGTTTAAAGAAAATTGAGCTCTCATGTAAAATACTTTTCACACTCCTGAGGAAACTGAAGTAGATATGCTGGGCTCCGTAGCCAGTGCCTGGAGTTTCCTGTGCTTTGTATGGGAAGGCGGAACCTGGTGTGGGCTGGTACCTGGAGCCTCCAGCAGGCTGCTTCCCATGCACTGGCCGCCCGCAAACCTCGCCATGATCTGGCTGTGGGGCTCCGTGACCATGAGGCCCACGCTCACAGCCTGCCTGGCAACGAGCAGGCCCAGAGAGCAGGGAGACAGAACAGCCAGAGGTTCCGAGTGGTGATGGACGATGGCCGTGGACCCCTGGGGGTCCTGCTGCTGAGGGCAGAACTCCTGGCCCATGTGTGCCTCACACCCCATCTCTGGGGAACCCTGGACATCCCTCGCAGCTGTAGCTGCCCCTGGGCATCCCCTCTGATGAGCTTCCTCCAGCTGAGCTCAGAGAGGAGAGAGCAGTCAGGGCCTTGGAACCCCACTTTGGAGGTCCAAACTGAAGCTGCTGATTGAGATCCAGGAAGGGGCATCCAAAGAACGGGCCCAGGCAGAGCCACGGGGGCTGCGGGGCGCCCCACCTCATCCGAGCTGAGTACAGGGGCACAGGCAGTTCTGATGTCCCGTGTCAGCTTCTGTCTCTCCTTCATGAGACCGAGCTAGAGTGACATGCATGTGGAAAACGTTTCTACCTCTGCCCCGGGGCTGGGCGAGGGGGCGGGCGCTGCTTTTTGGCACCACACTTTAGAAGGGCCTCTGAGCCTCTGGAGTATATCCACACAGGGGCCACACGGGAGCACTGGGGGTCCCTGGAAGGAGCATGAGGAATGACCCTGAGATGGGGAGGTCCGGGAGACTGGAAGATGCGGTGATAACCTGGACCCCCAGGTAAGGCCAAGCTCTGTCACTGTGAGTGGCATGGGACTTGCACACCCCGTTCACAATGCCCCTACCACTGACCAGTACCTCTCCCCTAAGAAGCAGGCCGGCCTTGCCCTTCAGAGGACTTATGCTCTGGGTTAGGCCTTCCAGCCTCCCTCAGGAAGCCACAGAGCCCGGGAATTGCAAAGACAGCAGGAATCCCATCGCAGTGTCCCCCTGGGAGCCATCTCCTCTGTCTTCCGGGTCCTGTTTGATCCCTTTGGTTGTGCCTGCCCCTGGATTTTAGATCTACCTGCTGGGAGATGGCAGCCACTAGACTTGGCTCAGCATGGCCCAGGACTCTTTCTAGAACATACTCAATCCTTTGTCTCATGCTTGCCCTCTTTTTTCCCTTATTCCCACTGATGCTTTTCTGTTCTGATTAGAGTGGCTTGCCATCCCTGCTGCTTCCTCCCAGGGCCTTTCTGCCCCCACCCCAGGGCCTCTCTGGCCCTTTATTGGATAACCCTCTACTTATCAGGATGAGGGAGCGTGAGGGCAGGTCCTTCTGACGCTGATTCCATGAGAGCTGAGGACAGTCACAGGCCAGACCCTCCTTAGCACGTGCTCCACTGCCATGTGGGATGAGAGTTCCACCTCCCTGTGCATGGTCTCCCTTCCTCGATAGGGTATGGGAACTGGGACCCCAAAGGGCTGCAGAAGGGTGGAATCCAGTGCTGCCAAGGGTCAGTTGCCAGGCTCAGCGTCTGCTGCTCCAGGCCCCAAGTCCTGCACGTCTCGCTCCTTCTCCAGAACATTCCTCTGTCTAGAGCACTGACCACCACAGGAAATGGGTCCTGAGAGGCCCAAAGTGGCTCCGGGCAGTCCACCTGAGCATGTACTAGGCGGAAAAGGCCAAAGGGCCAAGTCAGAGGCACAGTCCTGGGGTGAGTTGGAGGTCAAGGCCAGGTCTCCAAAGTCCATGGACTGAGTCCAGTGGACGAGCTGGGTTGCAAGAAGGAAGAGGCATCAAAGGTCAGAGGAAACAGGGACAGAGTCATAGCAGGGTGGTCCCCAAGAGTGAGCGGACCTGGAAGCTGGCCTCATCTTCACTGGCTGTGTGGGCAGGTGGGGTGGGCTCAGGAGGTCCTGGAACCAGCTGGGCACGATGTGTGCTTGTGAAAAGCCACCCCTGTGTGCAGGCCTGAAGGGATGGACCCTCTCGGAGGGGACTTCAGCAGGTGGCCCTGAGCTCTTGGCACCTGGATCCTGAGCCTCCAAGGAGCATGGCAGCCAGGCCTCCCTGTGGCCATGGGCTCAGGGAGTGTGCGGACCCACTGGGACGGCCAGGCTACAGCATGTGTAGGAAACAGCCACGGGAGCTACCAGAGACAGCAGGGCAGAGGGTCTCTCCGAAAGGGCCTGGGGACAAAAAGCCTGGGTTGCTAGTACCTCCTGTGTCTTCTCTCCCTAGAGCAACGCAGACGGCATCTGCGTGTCAAAGGCCCCCCTCCCGCTCTCTACCAAGCCCCTGCTGAGGCACCTTGGCCCTGCCCGAAGGGTTGGGTGTGAAGAGGTGAGACCCTGGGGCTCGAAGCAGCACCTGTCAGAGGAACAGCGAGGGCTGGAAGTCCCGGGCGGTCAGGTGGGGTGGGGAGAGTGGAGCAGAGAGGTGGGGCTCAGGGCGGGGACACAGAGTGCCAGCATCTTGTCCTGCAGGCCAAGGGTAGGTGGGCAACGTCGGGCTGAGAACACAGCCAGAACAGAGGCCCCCCTAGGGGAAGGGGAGAGAGCAGCCCACTTCAGCTGGGGGTGGGGTCTCTAAGTCCTGAAGAAGCTCAAATTTGGGCAAACGGATTCCTGGGAGGATATCTTAGAAGGAGCTCACTAGTGCCAGGTGCCGCTCTGGGACCTGTACAGGAGCTTTCTCTCTGAATCTCCACGTGGGCTCTCCAAGCTTGTCTCAGTGAGGAGGGCATGAGGAGACAAGGCAGGAAAAGGTCCTCTCACTTGCCCGGGGTCACACGATGGCTTGGAAGGGGCCCAGTGATGTGGACTTCACTCGGTGGGTCCCCAAGCCCCATGCAGGTCAAGGTATATCTCTAGGCGGTAGAAAGAGGTGGTCTGAGGGCCAGAAGGATCCTCAGAGAAAGGGCGACCACCATTCAGGAGCCTGGCCAGCCTGCTAGGCTCCCTCCCAGCTCCCTCCCTTCTCCCGGGCCCTCCCCTGCTCCGGTAGACACAGTGCCAAGGCCAGGCAAGCTGGAGGCGGGCGTTGGTGGGGAGGTGGAGGGCTTGGTGCAGCGCCGCAGCTGGAAGGCGATGTGGGAAACTTCTGCTTGAGGGGAGCTGCTCAGATGGGCCCCTAGGCCTCCGGGTTCAAGGTCCCGTTTTCCCACTGCCTCAGCAGACAGAGAAGGGACTCCAGCGGCCGAGGTCTGAACAATGGTCCTGCTGGCTGCGCAGCTCTGGCGGCAGGCCGCCACCCTCTGAATGCAACGACTTGGAAAGGCTCCTCCTGGGAAACGGGGCAGTGCGGCCTGTGACCCGCATGCTCCCCTGTGTTCCGCCTTTCTCCACAGAGCCCTGGCCTCAGGGGCGAGGGTGTCAGGGAAGTGGGTGCTTCTGGGAGTGGGGGTCTCGTGCAGAGAGGCGAGGGCTGGCAGGTACACGTGGCACAGAGTGAGGAAGAGAAAGCGTGTGCGTCTGTGAGCAGGCATGGGGTGAGGGCTGTGTGGAGGGGTATAAAGCAGGGGGTGCCTGGGCTGGTGAGGGGGCAGGTGAGGGGGTCTGTAAGGCCTGCGGTAGGTGATGGCGCTGTGGTTTGCATAGAGGGTGGATGAGTGGGGAATGGGGAGCCCGTGTGCGGGCTGGTTTCACGAACCAAGGCCTTCACTGCCGCAGGGGAGGCCCTGGAGGCTTGGCCCTGCAGGATGGGTGGGTGCGGGAACACGCAGAGGCAGGGCGCCTGGCTGGGCCCTGGGCCCGTCTCCCTGTGAGGGCATCATGGCCTGGGGGCAGGGGTCGAGGGCCAGTTCCCTGGGGTGGGGGCCATTGGAGGCAGGAAAGGAGGACTCCATAGCAAAGTGAAGGCAGGGAGTGAAGGCTGGGGGGCACCCTGGATAAGGAGACTCTGGGGCAGTGTCTGCATACAGTAGGTGCTTATGAATTTGTTTGCTATGTGACTGGTTCCTGGTGCCAGTGGACTGAGGGGTCTTCAAGAGGGGCGTCAGTGTGTGTGTGTATGTGTGTGTGTGTGTGTGTGTGTGTGTGTGTGTGTGTGTGTGAGAGAGAGAGAGAGAGAGCGGGAGAAATGGTGTGTGCGTGCACACCCTGTATCCCCTGGTCCCCCCTCTGTCCCTCCCTGCAGCAAAGGATGCCTGTGAGTGAAGCTGCATCTTCAGCATGACCAGCAGGGGGTGCTGTGCCACCGAGGGACGCCCCTCCCCGCCCCCTCTCCTGGAAACACTTCCAACAGCTGGAATACATATTTTTACATTTTTGAGTGGGTGCCCATATCTGGCATCGCTTCGATGGTAATCTAGCTCCGGTCCTAGATGGCAAACTGTCTGCACTTCATCGCCTCCTATGCTAATAATATCACAGGATGTCACACCCGGGGGCAGCCTGGGGCTCCTGGTGCCCCCACCCCTCTCAGCCCTGAGAAAGGGACATACATTTCCTGATGAGAAGGCATCTGAAGCAGGTGTGAAATAAAGCCTGAGAAAGGGAAGGTGCCCAGTCCACATGGGAGGAGCAAAGGGGAGCATGGAGGCCAGGGGGTTTCAACCAGGGGCTTCTGCAGAGCCCAGGGCAGGACACCCAGCACAGGTCTCTGTCCTCGCAGGCTTGGTGGCCCCCAGGCCTCCTGGCAGGGTGTTATTTTCTTGGGAGCGGCAAAGAGTGGCCTGGGGTGACATCAGAGGCAAGAACAGGGGTCCTGGGAACAGCTGCTGGGACCCTCAGGTCAAACCTGGAGAGACCCGCCTTGCCTCTGCTCACTTATGTCACTCACTGTGTTGTGAACTCATGCAGCACAAAGAATGCGCTATCAAGGCAAGGGTGGGTGCCGGGATGGCCCAGAGGAGGGGTTCAGCCCAGCTCAGGGGTTGGGGGCTGCCAGGGGCTTCAGTGGAAGGTTTGTCTGAACTGTGTTCCGAAGAATGAGTAGGAGTCAGTTGGGCCAAGTGGGCAGCATTCCACGCTCGAGGCCCGTGTTGCACAAGCAGGAAGTGGGAGCCGGGTGGTGGGTGGTAAGTTGAAGAAGGCTGCAGGTCTGTGTTAAGAGTGGCGGCTGTCCAGCCCCCGTGGGGTGCTCAGACAGCTGAACCCACACATGTTGGACCCCAGGGCCAAGGGCAGACTCTGGGGGAGGGAGTGAGTCCTAGGACAAGGGAGCTGAAGGGGGTGGAAGTCAGGTAACTGAAACCAACAGGGGCGGCCCCAAATCCTACCTTGGTATCTTTAGATTCAACATTAAGACAAACTAAACTTTCAAATCTGGGCTTTTCCAGGGACAAATAGCCAACTTCTCTGGAGCTGGGATTCTATCTGTAAAATGGAAATGGGGGAGATGGGGTGATGATAATCCCCACAGGGCAGTCGTGAGGGTTACATGAGATGTTTGTAAGCCCTTATCAGTGCCTCACACACCGTAGGGGTCAATAAATGTTAACCATTATTATTATTATTCCAGGGCTTCTGCAGGTGAGGAAGCTGGGAGGGAATTTAAGTATGTTATCTAATTTTTGTGTCTTTTTATCTAGCATGAGGTAGTTAATGTTCCTGCTTTATGGATGAAGAAGCAGGGCAGCCAAGCTTAGTCACTTGCCCAGGCCACACAGCTATAGCTCAGCAAAGCTGGTAACTGGTCCAGACACGTCTGCTTCTCACCGCCTGAGGGGCAGCCCAGGGCTGGGGCCAGCCGTGCGCAGGCAGGACCCTTCCTGGGGACCGTGGGATCAGCCCCTGGAAGGCACTCTGACCTGGTTGCCTGACTGGAGACAGTAGCTGTGTTGAAACATCATCTTTGGTAGCAGCAAAGAAGGGGAAAGAAAACCAAACAAGCATGTCATCGGCAGCCTGGCCCTCTGGGGACTCCCTGTGGCTTGGACCATCTTACTGCCTCGGCTTTGTTTGTGTTGTGCTGGGTGAGAAGGAGAAGGGCAGCCCAGGAGTCTGCAGGCCAAGGGCAGGGTGACCAGCCTGGAGGCTGCAGGCTGCAGTGGTCTCTGCATGGGGATCATCTGAGTACCTCGATGGCTCTTGAGGGACAGGGCATGTGGCCCGCGGTTGGGGGCAAAGGAGGAGTGTGGGATCTGTGAGGAGCACCCCTGCCAGTCAGTCATCAGGGTGGTTGGGAGGTTAGGGGGTGGGTGTTAGGGGACACCAAACAAAGGTCATAAAGGTGGCGTGCAGGTCAGATTTATCCTGTCAGTGTATTTGATTTGGCTTACAGAGTGCTTCTCAAAAATTTTTATTTATGTCCTAACATTTTCCTATAAAAATCCAGGTTTGAAGTTTCTCTTGAAAAAAATGGAGGATCTGGCCACACTGTGTGAGAGGAGAGAGGCTGCCTATGCAGTTGGTGAAAATGTTACCACAGACCCCACCACTCTCTATAGTGCCCCCTTCACTGCTTATATGTCCCCTGCCTTGGTGGGCCGCTGTGTTAGCAGCCTCCACCATGGATGGGGATGCCTTCCATGAGTCCTTGGCATCTCCCCAGGACCCTCAATCTGGCTATGATCCTGGTTGCCCTAGAGAGGAATATGGGGGTGGTGACAGGCACTCAAGGTCATTGGTGTTAGCAGTCCACAGCAGAGTAGGGAGTGAATGGGGGGGCAGTGAGAGAGGGCTCCCCCACCCCAGAACTAGCGATTTTGGTTTGGGCTGGAAACCTGGTGGGAGCAGCCACCCGGGGACCCTGTGTGTGGCTCGGCCTCTGGTTCTCTCATGCTGGGAGAGAGAAGGCCGGAGCTGATTGGCCCCAGTCACAGTGTCACAGAGGAAAACTCCACCCACTCTGGGGGAGATGAAGGGAAAGGGCAAAAAGAGGTTCCTAAGATTTCCAGAAGCTTCCAGACATACCACAAGCTTCCAGGACAGACAACAGACATTGAAGCAACTGTTCTTAACCCCAAGCTGAGGGGGAGGCAAAGATGTGGGGAGAAGGCTCCGCAGCTCCCTGGGTCAGGCACACCCTCTGGGGGGCACAGGGGTAGCTCCCCAGTGCCGGGACAAGGGGCAAGCACTGGGTCAGGCTCGGCTGAACAACGGGGCAGGACCCACCCCAGCAGGCCCCCAGGCGACCTTGGGCACAGAGCAACTGCTGCCAGGTGAAGATGAGCCTGGAGGTGATGGGGTGGGGGTGATGGGAGGTCAGGGGGAGAGAGACCGAGAGAGAAGGAGAGATGGAGAGAGACAAGGAGACAGAGACAGACATAGAGAGGCACAGAGACAGCGAGAGACAGATTGAGAACAAGAAAGAGCGGGAATCTGGATGAGCCTCTTGGGGCCTGTGGGTTCCACCTGACTTGGGACAAGCTGGGTGCCCAGCCGCCTCCCTTGAAGAGCTGACCGCAGGTCCTCACCTCTCCCCTTCCAAGGCCTGGCTCACGGCCCATGCCGGGGAGCATCCGGTGCTAATGATGCTGGCACATACCAGGTGCTCAAGAGCTCTCCTTATGATGGCTGCTGCTCCGTCTCCTGCCGGTGGATCCCTGCTCACCAGGGAAAGCACACCAGGAAGGCCTCAGCCAGCCTGGGGACATCTGGGAAAGGACCACCGGGGCTGGGTGGGCTTCTGCCGATGGCCAGTAAGATCGGGCAAGGCCAGCTCCATCCTCAGTATCAGGGCCTGGCAGGAAGGCTCAGCAACCCCTCTGAGCCCAGCCTCGGGCCCCAGGCCCTGCCCACCAAGAGGGGCCTGTCGTCGAGGACCCACAGACTGGGGCTTTGGGACGCATCGACGACAAAATCAAAACCATATTTTTCTGTGTTGGAAGACCGAGCGTGATAAATTTGGAAAGTAATAAACATCAGAGCTTTGCAGACCATTTCCCAGCATCTCACAGCACACTGGATTCATGCAGCCGGAGTGGCGCACCCCCAAGTGTGTGCGGCCTGGACCAGGGGCTGCTCCGATCAGTAAAGGTGGGGCCGTGCTCTGGAAGGCCGAGTGCACTTCGTTAGAGGCTGGTGATGGGGAGCTTCCAAGTGGATGGTTTGGAAGCCCACGAGCAGGCAATGTGGGGGGAAAATGCCCCGTCGGGAGTTGTGGCCAAAGCAGATCATGGTTATTCACAGTGTGGTTTCCAGCTGCTTCCAAATCTGCCTGCGCCAGCTGGGAGTCTGAGTGAGTTACGCCTCCCTGTGTGGATCTCAGTTTCCCCAGCTTCTCCTAGACATCGGCCAATCTGCTGTGACTCTGACATTCTTCCGAGCAGGCTCAAAGGTGGCACCCAGGGCTTCCTGGAGATAGAACCTCCGCATCAGATGCATCCTCCACGTCATGAACTGGCCTGAGTAACACATACGATCAAAGACCGTAGGGGGCCCGGAAGGGGTCTGCTCCACCTCATTCCTGTGCCTGCTGGTGGCCTTTGCTGGCTGGATAGACACGTAGAAACTCCTTTTGTGTGAAAGCCGGGATAAGGGAGATCAGAGTGCGTGGGTGCAGAGCCTTTGGCAGGATGGGGTCTGTGGGCCAAGCTGTGTTCATGCACCCGGTTCAGGGGGCTTTCCTCCCCGGCTGGTGGCCTCTGAAGTGCCGTGAGCCCACCCTGCGCTTGTGATTTCCTGGCCGTCCTCTGTACCTGGCACAGGGCTGTGCCTCTAGTTTGACCTCTCTTGGCCCTCCTTCCTTTCTCTGGAACCCTCCCTTCCTGGAATTGGACCCCAGGACTCCCCTGCCCCATAGAGACTCCCTGTGGCACTAAGTCCCATGAAGAGTCCACTCCTGGGTGGCCCCTGCACAGAGGCCTCCGCGATGGGACCCTTGCTGTGCAGGCCGATGGCGCTAGCTCTACCCCCTGCTCTGACCACCATATCTGCTCATCCCCTTCCTGAGCACAGTTGATGGCCCAGCTCATAGGCTTGTCTTATACATACACAGGCACTTTCCACGGATCAGGCACACAGAGGCACACTATTTTTGCCTCCTTTCCCCTTGCTCATTTCTGTTTAAAAAATTCTGCCTGCACAGCATGTGTAATTTATATATTTCCATAATCCCAGCCTGATTTCTAAAGAGACTCAAGCAGACCAGAGAAGGTAGTTTGAGTTCAGGATGAGTAATATTGAATCGTCCAACCTAAAATAGAGCCGTGACAATCCCACTGGATAAGGTGGAGTCCGTGTCCTTGCCGTGTAGTTCTCATGATATGCACCAGCACTGTAGCAGTGCTCAAAGGGGTGGAACCAGGGTCCTCGGAGATCCCTCAGACCCTCACTTTACAGAGAGGAGAGTGTGGTCCATCACATGGGCTCTTGTGCTTTCTCTGCTTCCTGGTCTCTCCAAGGTCCAAAGGACTCCTCAGCTGGAGGATATCTTCAGGTTATGTCCTCTTACACATCCCCATCCAGGCATGTACACGGCTCTTGTGACAGTGAGAACCGAGAGGACTGCCTGTACACGCAATAGCCCACCCACTGAGAGGAAAGCCCACATTAGAATGCGAGGAATCTTGCAAAGAGTGGCTCCAAGTTTACCTGTGTTGCTGAATCATAGTGTCCAGGCAAAGGCTCCAGGGATCCTGGAGAAACGAGGTGGGAGGCGCCCATTTTTTTGATGGCTAAAGCAATTTATTTTAAAGAAAGACTGATGAGTACAAAGAAATTCCTGTGGGAGCAGTGTGTTGGCCACCTAGTGTAGGTGTCTGATTTCCTTCCACAACTGGTTCATTTAAAAAATGCACATTCTTCTGATTGTCAAAGTCATCTGTGCTGATTACACAAACACACACACGCGCGCCAGTACACACCGATAAATACATAAAAAAGAAAATAACAATCACAAATGGCACCACTGAGAAGCATTTTAGCAACATTCTGGTACATTTCTTCAGTTCTAGACACCTAGCTGTACACAAGAGGGGGACTGTTTTAAACACTGTCACTATCGTATCGTCTTTGTGCCATGTAATGCTGTGGGAGCTTCATTTTGCTTACATATTTGCCTGTATTTCTAATCATTTCTATTCATAGATTCCTGGAAGGGGAATCACTGGGCTGAAGGGTGTGAACATGTTGAGTATTTCTTGCCAACTAGTCTTCCAGAAAGTGAGTCACTTTATTTGCTCTCCAAGAGCGTGACGGTGCCCACCACCAGTCTTTAAAAAAGGATCAGGGCTGGAAATGACTCAGACGTGAATCTGGTGCCTAGCTATCTAGTGACTAGATGCCAGTCCAATCACCACGTGAAGCAGGAGCTGCCTGGCAGGGGGCCCCCTGCTGAAGCTTCAGGGACAGAGGGCTGGCTCCCTGCAGGAAAGCCTCCACTCCTGCAGGTTCTTAGGGTGGCTCTGTGTGCCCTTGGCTGCCAGGCACCTTGCCACCAAAGACTGTCTGAGGCAGTGGAGAGTCTGTGTGGTGGGCAGGCCCCCTCCGCCTCCCATCCCTCCATCACCCATGTCAGTCATGGTAGACTTAGGTTCTAGTATTCCTTATTCAAGTTGGGGAACTCCTTTAAGAAAAATCAAACACAAAAGTATGAATACAAAATTAGGTCTAAAAGTGAATATGCCCAATGTGACCAGAATCACAACAAATCATACATTTTAAAAAGCTGATAAATAATATAAATATCATAAAACCCTTCAAAAACATAATTTTGACTCACTTCCAGCCATACTTCTATAATACTTTCCTTACGTTTTTGGCTGAGTAGTCTTTGTTCTCTTCATATGACAGTGATTTTCTACAGTCATAATAAAAAGATAATTTAGTCTTTCTTCAGAGTATGGCTGATCAAAAATAGTAAAAGTTTTTGGGTAGTTTAGAAAAATTGCTTTCAATTTCATAACTCATTGGTAATGACATGTAAATTATAGTATTATTATCAAATTTGGGGAACATTTGTATCATGTTTCTGTGTGTATGTGAACTATAAGATTTTAGGGCATTTCAAGGTTTCGCATGGTTACTATTCTTAAATATTCTCTGAATGATGATATTCACGTATTTGTCACTTTGTGTTTTCTTTGTTGTCAGTTTTAGTGAATTCAGCAAGAAATTGAAATATCTTCCCAATATCTTCCTGGGATTCACTCCTTTTAATTAGTTAGATTACTAAACCCATCCAAGAGCCTATTTATTATTTTTTTAGAGATTTATCTCTTCCTCTTCATGGTAAAATCTGAACATTTAAAATTTTAATTTGATTAACGATAATTTTGATTGATTCCATTGCACATCTTTATACCTTGTCTTATACTCCACTAATTTTCATCTGATTTTTTCTCAGTTTCTTTTTTTAAAACTTGAAGTCCAGTTGCTGTACAATATTATATAAGTTACAGGTATACAATATAGTGATTCACAATTTTAAAAGTTATACTCCATTTATAGTTATAAAATATTGCTATATTCCCTTTATTGTACAATATATCCTTGTAGTTTATTTTATACCTAATAGTTTGTACCTCTTACTCCCCTACCCCTACATTGCCCCTCCCCCCTTCCCTCTCCCGCTTGGTAACCACAGTTTTGTCTTCTATATCTGTGAGTATGCTTCTTTTCTCAGTTTCTTAATTAAAAATTTAAGTACAAAAAATTACATGTATGTTCAAATTGGAAAACTATAACTTTTCATTTGATTTATTGCAACATTTAAAAACATTTTTCTAAATTAAAATTTAAACAATATATTCCCAATTGAACCTCTCCTTAGCTGGATACCAAAACGCCTGGGGCCCCAGCAGTGCCACCTGATGGGGGTTGGGGGGTATATGTGACAAATGGGAAGCCCCAGTGCGAAGAGAAGGCAATCTTACTTTTTATATTGTTAGGGTCTCTCCTGGGGCTTTGGAAGGGGTTCCTGTAAACTGGGGACCTGTCCTATAAGTGTCATTAGCTTGAAGGTAAATTCACCTGCGGCATCAGTCTTGGACTGCCCTCCCCACCTCCTTCTGCCCTGTGGAGTCTCTATTCAAAGGACTTTTGGCTTTTCTAACCTAAAGCCTTAGCCTGAGATGGTGACTGTGGCTTAGCAGGCCAGATGAGATGGACTTGGCCATGTTCATTGTTCAACTTCATCAGGGCAGCTTAGGAGATATTCCTGTAACTCTTGACAAACCTGCTCTCTCATGTTGAGAAGTGTCTACAAATCTGTGTTTGTGCATGGGTTCAAGAACTAGGAAGAAGTCCTGGATATAATTTATGGATCTATCTATCTTACAAACTCCTTAAAATAGCTTCAGGTTTATTTTTGTCTTTAAAAATCAATATAATTCAAGAAAAAGAGATGACAAGCCTCTGACTGGGAGACATATCTAACAAAGAACTTATGTAAACTATACAAAGAACTCTTAAAACTCAACAGTAAGAAAATGTAAGCCACTGACTGGGAGAAAATATTTGCAAAAGACATATCTGATAAAGGACTTATGTAAAATATACAAAGAACTCTTAAAAGTTAACAATAAGAAAATGAGCAACTCAATTAAAAATGGGCAAAAAAATTATGCATACTGTATGATTCTAACCAAATGATAACCTGGAAAAGGGAAAGCCATGAGGACAGTAAAAAGATTAATAATTTCCAGGGGCTTCTTGGGAGAGAGGGATGAACAGGAGAAGCGCAGATGATTTTTAGGGCAGAGAAGATACTGTGACATTGCAATGGTGGATACATGTCATTACAGGCAGACCTCAGAAGTACTGCATGTTCAGCTCCAGACCAGTGCAATAAGGTAAATATTGCAAAAAGCAAGTCACACGAATTTTTGGTCTCCCAGTGCATATAAAATTTATGTTTACACTATACTGTAGTCTATTAAGTGTGCAATAGCATTATGTCTAAAACACAATGTACATACCTTAATTTAAAAATGCTTTAGGGACTTCCCTGGTGGCGCAGTGGTTAAGAATCCGCCTACCAATGCAGGGGACATGGGTTTGAGCCCTGGTCCGGGAAGATCCCACATGTCGCAGAGCAACAAAGCCCGTGTGCCACAACTACTGAGCTTGCACTCTAGAGCCCACGAGCCACACCTACTGAAGCCCGCGCACCTAGAACCTGTGTTCCTCAACAAGAGAAGCCACCACGATGAGAAGCCCATGCACCGCAACGAAGAAGCCCCCACTCGCCACAACTAGAGAAAGCCCGCACGCAGCAACGAAGACCCAACACAGCCAAAAATAAAATAAATAAATAAATTTATTTTTAAAAATGCTTATTTCTAAAAAATGCTAACCATCATCTGAGCCTTCAGTGAGTCATAGGAGTGACATCAAAGATCACCGACTGCAGATCACCATAACAAATATAATAATAATGAAAAAGTTTGAGATATTTCGAGAATTACCAAAATGTGATAGACATGCAGTGAGCAAATGCTGTTGGAAAAATGGCGCCAATAGACTTGCTCATTGCAGGTTGCCACAAACCTTCAATTTGAAGAAAACGCAGTATCTGTGAAGCACAATAAGAAGTGCAATAAAAATCAGTTTGCCTGTACACGTTTGTCCAAACCCATAGAATGTACAGCACCAAGAGTGAACCCTAATGTAAACTATGGACTTTGGGTGATAAAGATGTGTAAGTGTAGGGTCGTTGATTATAATGAAGGCACCACTCTGGTGGTGGGTTGTTGATAATGGGGAGGTTGTGCACGTGAGTGCAAAGACATATGGGAAATCTCTGTATTACTCTAGGCTCAATTTTGCTGCTAACTTACTTCTCTAAAAAATAAAAGCTATTAAAAGCAATAGAGTCAATGGTTTTCTAACTTATTTAATAGCCATTTCCAAGTAATTCATTCAATTCATGTTTACTAATCGATCTCTGAGACCCAAGGGACATAGTCAAGAAAAAGGCTGGAGAGATTCCTAGGGTCACAGCAACATAATGCTGCAGGAAGACAGTCATCTAGAAGGGCAAATAAATTAAAAGATCATAATCGCAATAAATGTTTTTTCAGTCGTCCGCATTTCACAGAAATAATGAGCAGGGGGGACTCAAGGTAGTCTAGAGGGTGCGGGTGTCTTTCCCAAGGAAGTGACATCTGACCTGAAGGGTGGCTGGAGTCACTCAGGTCAAGAGAGTGGCAGCAAGAGGGCAGGGAAAAGGACGTGTGTGGAGGCCCCGAGCAGGAAGGAGCTGGGGCTCTGAGGTGCAGAGAGAAGGAGCCTGAGGCTGCAGCTTAAGTTGCAAGAGGGTGACTGTCCGAGGGCTCCGTAGAGGGGGCAGGGCCAGCCCTGCAGTGCCTGGGGGTCCTCGCCAGGGCTCTGCTCTCTCTCCAAATGGATCAGAAATATTTGAAGGGCTTTAGTGAAGGGATGGAAACGATCGGGTTTGTGTTTCAAAAATATTATCTTGGCTAAGGCACAGAATGGATCAGGTGAGAGCAAGAGTGAAAATGGGAGACTAGTTAAGAGGCATCTCAGTGACCCCGGCAGGAAAGCGTGTTGACCAGTGTGGTGGGAGAGACATGGACAGAGCCTGGAGAGCTTCTTAGGCCAGGAGCCAGGGGACAGTGTCAGAGAGACAAAGTGTTGTACCCTGAGATACAGGACACTGGAGGGGAAGAGACCTGGGAACAAGGATGAGGTAGGTGCTCACTGCGGACTTGCTGAGTGAGATGTGCCTGGGCCGCACGCAGCTGGAGCCCCGCACTCGGTCTGGGCTGGAGACATATCTCTGAGCAGATAGACGGTTAATTGGAGCCATGCGGTGGATGAAATCATCTAAGGGGAACGTGTGGGCTGAGACGAGCAGGGAACAGGGGGTCTATGGCCGCCTCCATCCTCTGTTAGGAGATCATCAGATCATCAGCAACAAAAGCTAGAGCCCATATTTGGTCCATGCTCTCCAGGTGACAAAGGCCTCGCACCCAACAACGTCCCTATGATTCCTCAGCAGACCCTTAGAGGCGAGCATGCTTGTACCCACCGGGAGGCTTTGCAGTGCAGGGGAGGCAGAGCAGGACTAGGAATCACAGAGACTGAGGCTCTGATTCACAGGGTATTAATCCCGACCACCGAGAGTTGGGGGAATCCAATGACACACTGCATTTACAAAGCACCAGGCACCGCACCTGACACATGGCTGTTGAGGTTTTAAGGGACTCATAAATAACACCCCATTACTTTCCTCCTCTGCTCACATCCAACTGAGAAATGAGACGCTGGAGCCAGATCAGCTGAGAAATGGACGAGCGACAGAATCCTTGTGGTCCTGCTGATGGACAGCAGGCCTTAGCTCTGTGGTCCACACGGGGTACTCAGCTTCCTGCACCTGCCACCATCCTCCTGGTCACACCGTCACATCATGGGGCAGCCCACCTGAGAGACCATGTGGGCCGGCAGAGCAGAACAGTCAAACTCACCCGGAGCAGAGGGAGGGCCGGGAGGGTCTGAGTCTTCTGGGGGCTGCCTTTTTAAAAAAAAAATAAATTTATTTATTTATTTATTTTTGGCTGTGTTGGGTCTTCCTTGCTGTGTGTGGGCTTTTTCTAGTTGTGGTGAGCAGGGGCTACTCTTCGTTGCGGTGCACGGGCTTCTCATTGCGGTGGCTTCTCTTGTTGTGGAGCACAGGCTCTAGGCACGTGGGCTTCAGTAGTTGTGGCTCGCGGGCTCTAGAGCACAGACTCAGTAGCTGTGGCGCACGGGCCCAGTTGCTCCATGGCATGTGGGATCTTCCCAGACCAGGGCTCGAACCCATGTCCCCTGCATTGGCAGGAGGATTCCTAACCGCTGTGCCACCAGGGAAGTCCCTGGGGGCTGCCTTTTGATGGCTCCGCCCCACCCAAAGTAGAGCTTCGGACAGTGCTGTCACCCACCACCAGCTGGGGTGGGGGAGGGCGGCAGGGACTGTCACTCTGGTGAGGTCTCCCCACATGGCACTGTAAAGCCCTCTACCACACCACCACTGATAAGTGATTGTAAATACTCAGGCTCTTACTCTCTACTTTACTGTTTTCAGGGTCACAAAGAAGTGCTTCTTTCTGTCCTGTTGGTTATGTCTGTCAGACATGATCTCTGATGTCTGGGTCACAGGTGTCAGAATCTGGGGACCAGCTCCCTTCCATGTGGTCTTTGGGTCCCATGGACATGGCCACAGTGTGGATGGCATATGTTGATCCAGGCATCCCCAGCTGTCTGTGCTCAGGGGACCAGAGAGGTAAACCCTGGCCCCAGTGGGGAGCTTGCCCACTTTGGTCTGTTCACGGCTCAGCACAGCTCAGACTTCCAGACATCTAGCACCTGACACACCCATCCTGTGTGCCTCCAAAGTCTCCTCTCCCCCCCCCAACCCTCCTTTCGGTCCTCTTGCCCTTGCCAGTCCTTACCAGAGACACCCATCCCCACTGTCAGGGCCGGTTATGACAGCTGGCTCTGGAATTGGATATCTGGAACAGAGAGAGACAAACCCAAAAAGCATGTGTGTGTGTGTGTGTGTGTGTGTGTGTGTGTGTGTGTGTGTGTGTGTGTGTGTGTGGGTGGGGAAGGCAGGGTGGGCTTCCAGTTGGAATTCCCTGTCCTGGTCCAAGCACAGGTGAGGCGTTCTCACCTGCCTTTGATGCCAGGCTAGGCATCAGTCATTCATAGTAATGAGAAGAACTTGTGTGGCAGGTGCATGTCTTGTTTTATTTGTTTGTGGTGCTTCTGCCAGGCTGGAAGAAGTTCAGTCTGGGAAATATCGGAGCCTTCCCCTGCATCCCCGCTCGTGAAGGTCCCAGGGTCCCTACGAAGAGCAGGACACTTGGACAAGCCCTCCAGCCCACTTGTTAGGGCGGGGATGCTGAGGCTGCAGCCTGTATGGTCTCCTCAGGCCCAGTGGCCCCATGTGCCCTGGACCACAAGGTCACAGCAACCTGGGCCTGAGCAGAACATCCTGTTCCTGAGTGGGGTCTCCCATGTAGGGAGCCACTCCCCTCAGAGGTCCTGTCATTCCCCTGTGGGGTTGACGTCAAGCCGGGCAGGGTCTCCTCTCCTCTAGGGACCCCTGGACTTCCGGCTGCCCCGCGTCTGGGCTTTGGCAGCGAACACCTTTCCTCCTACCATCACACTGTCAGGTCTTTGAAGATCACAATCCAGGACTAGGGATGGTCTCCGGGCAGCTTCTGCTTCCTGTCCTGTTACAACCCTCCTAAGCAGGAGGGAGTGCAAAGGCCAACTTCAAGCCTGGACAGGAGAGGGGACAGAGAGAGAACTGACAAATGCCACATCTCATCAATTATCCTGCCAACCCTGTGACTGTGTCCCATACTTGATCTCACTGCTTCCCTGTCTGTGATCTCCAGACAGATCTTCCTGACAGCCCTGGGGCGCTGGGTTCTTTGGGAGAACTTTGGGGGATGCTGAGCCTCAGGGTAAACTTTGCACATCAATTACGGGCAAAGGTAACAAATTGAAAACATGGTGTTTTTTTGAAATCCCCACTGTGTACGGAGAGCCCTGCAATGAGCTGTCTGCTTTGAGCGATTGTGTTGTACTGATCGCAGGATTCGCAAGAGGAGGTAGGGATTGGGCTTGGGATTCTCCACCCTGTCCCACAAAGTTTGCCTTCCCAGGTTCATGCACTGCAATGGAGCTTGAGTCCAGCCCTGTGGGTACCCCACGGTCTCCCCTGTGCTGAGATAGAGATGTCTCTTCTTCCTGGGGCTCCATTCCCCCTTCTCCTCCATGGCCTGTATCTCTTCTGCTCCCCACCAAGAGGGTCCCACCCCAGGCTCCTACTGGGGGTCAGTCCTTCGGTTTCCCCAGCTCCCTGATGAGAGGCACCACACCTGAACCTAGGGTGGGGCTGACAGGACAAGGGGCCTTCACAGCTCTTGCCCTGAGCAACGGAAAGATGCTCAGACATTTCACCCTCCCTGATGAACACTCCTTGGGGCACCCCCTGGACCTCATTACACTAACAGAGTGTCCTTCTCTGTATTAATGACCTGGTGTGTGCCTGACCCAGGAGGAGGAGAAAGGAGGAAAGAAAAAGACCTTCACATATTATAAAAACAAACAGGGATGTATCATGAGGGAGAATGAAACTTGTGTATGAATTTTAAGGATAAGAAGCAAGACTTTAAAGAATTCTGGATTGCAGCTCCTTTCTGGGCTGTGCCCCAAATGCCCCAAATGACTTACTCATTCATTGGAGATCTGTTGGATAAAAAGTTTGAAATTTGCTGACTTCACTCATTTAATCATTTCCTTGTTGTTTCTTTGGTAGATATTTTTAAAAATTTTTATGTTTATCAAAGTCGTACATGTACATAGTTTTAAAAGTTAAAGGGTTCTGCAAGGCTTATAATGAAAACCAGCATTTCCCTTCCCCCCTCCTCATCCTCACTCCCCAGAGGCCATCACTTTGAATTCTTCTCACTGATTCTTCTGCTGCTTTCCTCCTTACTTTAAAATAACATGCTTCGACTGTCATTTCTTGATTTTCCAGTTTAAATGTTATTTGATGAATTCCTACTATGGAAGAGGGGGACTTAGCACTCTGAAACCACCCTCCCCCCATGCATAGGCACACTCTCTTCTCCTCAACCCCCGTCACGGTAGTTATAGTGTAATTTTTGGCGAAATCAACATTCGGTATTTACGTAGTTATGACTATGTTCATATTATTCACGGCTAAACCATGTAGAGCACATTTCCTATCTTGTACAGCTTTTTGTTTTGCTTGGAATAAAGGGTTGCCAAGTTTTCCCTTTGTTTAGTGTTTGATTACCAGTCATTTGTAGACTTTGGGCTGAAGGAGGCTATACCTGCTCTTTGTGTAGATTCGCGTGCACTCCAGCGTGGACTGGCTGCTCCTTGTGTTGCTACCCCCCAACCCCCGTGGTCTTGGGGTCCTGGGCACCCCTTTGACTTCCCCAAGTTGAGTCCCTGTTGGCTGAATCCAATGTCCTCTCCTGGTTTTCTCCCTTGTTCTGGTGAAGTGCCTCCTCCAAGAGCTTCCTGAGAAATGTTCTGCGTTAGCACAGTGTTTGGAGAGCTTGTACAGGCAAAACTTAGCCAGTCCACCCTCGCTTTTGATTGGCAGCTTGGGTGGAGATGCTTGACCCTCAGACTTTGAAGCCGTCACCCATTGCCTTCCAGCTCGCAGAGCTGCTGTGGAGAAGTCAGATGCTGTTCTCATCAGGCCAGTTTCCTCTCTGAAATCTTTCAGAATTTTCTTTTTATCCTTGGGCTGCTTGTGTGTGGGTCTCATTTCACATGGGGGTTTTCAAACTGGAGGCTCGTGGTTGTTACTCACAATCTGGTAAATGCTCTTTCATTATTTTTCTACCCCTCCTCCTCATCCCCCCAATCTATTTTCTCTGTTCTCATTTCTAACCCTTTTTGTTTTTTCAGTTATGGACCTCCTGAGCTGATTCTCTAGAGTTTGTAGTTTTTCTTTCCAGTGTTCCATCTCTTTGTTTGTGTTCTGTCTTTTGGAAGATGTCTCTTAACCTTTCTATTGAAGCTTCTTGTACGCTATTGTTTTGCATATCTGCTTTGTTAATTTCCAAAACTACTTTAAAAATTATGAATGATTCTTTTAAAGCTTTGTTATTCTTTTGTAAGCAACCCACTCACTCATTTCATAGATACATGCATTATCTTATTTCCTGGAGATAGCACTTGTAATTTATATACATAGATAATAATTTTTTTCTCCCCTGCTCCCTGGGATATCTCTGTTTCTTCGAAGTTCTTTTTTTACTCTTTGATGGTTGTGCCTCTGACTTGATGTAACCAGTAAGGCTCTAACACACACATTGGAAGCTCTGTGAGTCTGGGTGGGGCTTTAGTGGAGGAAGACTGATCTGGGCCATTTTACTGGAGGGGGGGGATCCGAACTGCCAGTGTCTGTAAAGATTCTATTGGGCTGGCCTGTATCCCTAGAGAAGAATCATCCAAAATACTGCTTGGTTTCTAGTTCTCAGGGAGAAAGAGGTGTAGGGTGTGGGTTTCAGCATTCAGCATGTTGACTTTCTCTTCATCCCCGTGGTCAGCCTGGTGCCCTCACCTGCATCTGTTCCCTTAGCTCCTGAGTCCAGAGCCCCCTGCTTCTCTCTCACTAGAGAGTAGAGCCCTGTCTTCTGCCAGGATGATGGGGAGGTAGTTTCTTACCTGTACAAATTGGGGCAAGGGACCATGGGCCAAAACATTCTCATGCTAATTTTTAACTAGCCCTCTGTTTTCAGCTCCACCCACACCGCCACTTGCAGAAATACCTGTCACTTGTAATCCCGATTCCTTTCTGGCAGACTCTGCTTTGCTTCCAGCCTTCCCCCACCACCTGGGTAGGTTTCAGGCTTCTCAGATCTGCTCCAGCATGACCACTCATGCAGCTGCTTTCCAGGTTCCAAGATTTCATCCCTGTTACTTCCTCTCCATTTTCTTTGTCTGTAGAAGGTTTTGCCTTATTTTCCCTTCTTACTGTCATTTAGTGAACTTTCAGGAGACACTAGATTAACACGCTGGGGAGCCCATGGGCCTTTCTTTGCTTGCTCTGTTCTGGAAACTCCTCCCATCCCGTCATGGACTGCCCCTGCCAGCCCAGGACCAGCTGCCTTGTCTCTCTCTGCCTCTCACATGGGTGGCAGGTGAATGATTAGAAAATCCTTTCAGCAGGCCTTGAATCCAGCTTTTAGACCCTGGGGACTAGTTGGCATCTACCATATTGTGCTTGATCTCTGGAGTCTGTGCACAAACCGAGACTGAAAGAGCCCCACTGGAGCATCCAACATTCATTGCCTTCATCTTAATGGTCTCTTCCAATCCTTTACCCACTTTTCCATTGGATTGTTTTCTTTTTGTGATTTGTAAGCACTATTTTTGGCTATGGATCCTTTGCTTGTTAGAAAATTCCAAATGCTACTTGTTTTTTTAACTTTATGGTGTGTTTTGAGCTATGGAAGTTTTTAATTTTTGTAAGATTAATCAGTCAGTTGTTTCCTTTATGGCTTCTGGGTGTTGAATCTTCCTTCCTGGGGAAGGAACCCCCATCCTAAAGTTGTAAAAAAATCTCTTTTTTTCCCCCTAAAACTTTTGTCATTTCTTTCATTTAGCTTTTTTAAAATATTTACTTTTCATGACAAAAAATAATGCACCCTAATGTAGCAAAATAGTCAACACAGAGATATGTCACAGGGAGTTAACAATCTCTTCTCTTTTTACTTCCAGGCCAGCTTCCTCAGGTCACCAGCCTTAGCAGTTTGAAGTCTATCACACCCTTCTTTATGGTCATTCAAATGTGTGTTCAGATTTATGGGATTTAGTTTTGTTTCGTTTTATCAAAATGGGAAGATGGTATTTAAACTAATTTTTTTACACCTTATTATAGATTTTGTTGTTGCACTTTAAAAATGGTTTTAATTAAAATTTCTATTGAGGTAACTATAGATTCACGTGTACTTGTAAACAATACTGTGTATCTTTTACCCAATTTCCTCCAATGGTAACATCTTGCAAAACTGTAGTCCAATGTCACAACCAGGAGAGTGAAATTAAGATGATCCAGGGATCTTTTTTGTTTGTTTTGTTCTACCATCTCTTTTTATTTTTATTTTTTCACATCTTTATTGGAGTATAAATGCTTTACAATGTTGTGTTAGTTTCTGCTGTACAACAAAGTGAATCAGCTATACGTACACATATATCCCTCATCCCCTTCCTCTTGAGCCTCCCTCCCACCCTCCCTATCCCACCCCTCTAGGTCGTCACAAAGCATCGAGCTGATCTCCCTGTGCTATGCGGCTGCTTCCCACTAGCCATCCATTTTACATTTGGTAGTGTATATATGTCAGTGTTACTCTCTCACTTCATCCCAGCTTCCCCTTCCCCCTCCCTGTGTCCTCAAGTCTGTTCTCTACGTCTGAGTCTTTATTCCTGTCCTTCCCCTAGGTTCATCAGTACTGCTTTTTAAAATTCCATATATATGTGTTAGCAATACGGTATTTGTTTTTCTCTTTTTGACTTACTTCACTCTGTATGACAGACTCTAAGTCCATCCACCTCATTACAAATAACTCAATTTCATTCCTTTTTATGGCTGAGTAACATTCCCTTGTATACATGTGCCACATCTTCTTTATCCAGTCATCTGTTGATGGACATTTAGGTTGCTTCCATGTCCTGGCTATTGTAAATAAGGCTGCAATGAACACTGTGGTACATGACTCTTTTTGAATTATGGTTTTCTCAGGGTATATGCCCAGTAGTGGGATTGCTGGGTCATATGGTAGTTATATTTTTAGTTTTTTAAGGAACCTCCACACTGTTCTCCATAGTGGCTGTATCAATTTACATTCCCACCAACAGTGCAGGAGGGTTCCCTTTTCTCCACATCCTCTCCAGCATTTATTGTTTCTAGATTTTTTGAGGATGGCCATTCTGACTGGTGTGAGGTGGTATCTCACTGCGGTTTTGATTTGCATTTCTCTAATGATTAGTGACGTTGAGCATCTTTTCATGTATTTGTTGGCCATCTGTATGTCTTCTTGGAGAAATGTCTATTTAGGTCTTCTGCCCATTTTTGCATTGGGTTGTTTGTTATTTTGATACTGAGCTGCCTGAGCTACTTGTATGTTTTGGAGATTAATCCTTTGTCAGTTGCTTTGTTTGCAAATATTTTCTCCCATTCTGAGGGTTGTCTTTTCGTCTTGTTTATGGTTTCCTTTGCTGTGCAAAAGTTTTTAAGTTTCATTAGGTCCCATTTGCTTATTTTTGTTTTTATTTCCCTTACTCTAAGAGGTGGGTCAAAAAGGATCTTGCTGTGATTTATGTCATAGAGTGTTCTGCCTATGTTTTCCTCTAAGAGTTTTATAATGTCTGCCCTTACATTTAGGTCTTTAATCCATTTTGAGTTTATTTTTGTGTATGGTGTTAGGGTGTGTTCTAATTTCATTCTTTTACATGTAGCTGTCCATTTTTCCCAGCACCACCTATTGAAGAGGCTGTCATTTCTCCATTGTATATTGTTGCCTCCTTTGAAGATGATCCAGGGATCTTATCCCTAGTTTTATTTGTACTCCTTTGCGTGTGTGTGTGTGTGTATACGATTTTATCATGGGGGTAGGTTCATGTATCCACCACCACAATCAAGATACAGAACAGTCCATCACCATTAGGATCTTTCTTGTCTCCCTTTTATAACCACACCCACTTCCCTCCTACACGCTCCCAACACACAACCCCTCATCCCCCTTCCCCCCATCCCTAACCTGCAGTAACACTAATCTGTTTCCTATTCCTATAATTTTGTCATTTCAAAATGTTATATTAATGGAACCTACAGTGTAATATCTTTTTGGATTGGCTTTATTCACTCAGCATAATTCTCTGGATCTTTATCCGGGTTACTGGGTCTCTCAGTAGCTCCTTCCTCTTTATTGCTGAGTAGGATTGCATAGTATGGATGGACCACAGTTTGTTTAACATTCACCTGTAAAAGGATATCTAGTCTGATTTTAGTTTTGGGCTACTATGAATAAAGCTACTATGAACTTTGAGTACAAGCTTGTGTGTGAACACAGGTTTCACTTCTCTGGAAAAATGCCCAGGAATGAAAATTTCTGGGTCGTATGGTAATTGCATGTTTAGTTTTATAAAAAATTGCCAAACCATTTTCCAGACTGTAAAACTATTTGTTTAAATATTGTTTGAGACCCCTTGGGGTTCATAAACACAGACCTAGCCTTTTTGTTTTTCATAGCTCCTTAACATGCTATAGTGTGGATATCATGCAACTGATTTCACCATTCAGGCTGTCTCAGTGTTTTACCACTGCCAGTGATGCTGTGACAGACATCCTCTTACAGAGAGTCTTACATACTGATGACTTGACTTCCATAGGCTAGATTTTCAGAATTGATAACTTTAGTAGATATTGCCTATTACTTTCCAAAAAATTATAAGAATTCATACTCTCACAAGCAATGTATGAAACTAGTCATTTCCCTACCCCCTTGCTAGCAATGTAAATTGTCAGTCTTAGTTTTATTCTAATATTCTATTTTTTAAGGTTATTTAAATTTCTATGGAACTTACTTTGGAGTACATTGTAGAATAAGGGTCTAACTTTATTCCTCCCACCCCAAGTTCTTCTAGTTAGCTATTACTGCATGGCAAGCTATCCCAAAACTCAGTGACCCAAACCAATAATTTATTATTATTACATCTTGTGATTATGGGATTAGGAATTGGGTCAGGGCATAGCAGCAATGACTCCTTCTTGGTCCATGATGTCTGGGAACTCAGCTAGGGTGCCTCACACAGCTGGGGGCGGAAACAGTTGAAGGCTGACCCAGCATCTTCCTCCATCTCTCTCTTTTCCCCTGGCGTGTCCATGTGGTGAGCATGGAGTTCCTCACAGCATGTCTGCCTCAGGGTATCAAACTTCTCACGTGGAAGCTCAGGGCTCCAAGAGAGAGGGAGCAGCCTCAGCTGTCCCTTAAAGGCTAGGACTGGAGCTGGCATAGTGTCATTCCCACCACCCTCTATTGGTTAAAGCAGTTAAACTCCAGCCCAGATTCATGGGAGGAAGCCTAGACTCCACCTCTCAATGGGAAGAGTATCAAGGACTCTATAACCATCTTTGATCTGTTACACAGGTGTTGATACCTAATTCTGCTAGTGTTATTTATTTAATTATTCTTTATTCATTGAATTGAAATACTACCTTTTTTTCCCCTGGACTCTCTATTCTGTTTCACTGATTCATTTGTTTTTTCTTCAACTAAAGCCATTATGTTCTGATTCTTATGGCATTACAGTACATTTTGATAGCTAGTAAGGTTTGTACCCCATTATTGGCTCCCCTGTCCCAGAATTTGCTACCAATTCTGGCTTATTTACACATTCAGGTGATATTTTTCCTGCCTTGGGATTTGGGGATGCCTGTTTTTCTCTTTGAGAGATGGCTGGTGCTGTCCAGTCTGTTTGGGTTACCTGGGTGGGGGGTCCCCTGGACCCAGATCTTGACATCAACTCCAAAGTGTGAACCAAGGCTGGGGAAGAAAAGAAGGTTGTTCATCCCAGTGAGAGGAACTCCAGGGTCTCCTGCCTCGGGAGCTTTAAACAAGCAGCACTCACACAAGCGTAGTAAGTGCTCTGAGCTCCCAGGCAGCTGCCCTCCCTTCATTGTGGTCTATACGCACACTGAAGCCTTTTTTGGAAATGCTGAGGGAAGAGATAATTTGGGGCAAATGCTTCAGTCCTGCAGGAAGACTCTGAGCCCTATCATCTGAGTAAGAACACCCACTGCAAGAAACATGCCAGGCGCAATTACAGCCACCTCCAGGCACGGTGAAGGGAGACCCAGATCAAAGTAACATTCCATGCCTGGGACATGTGTTGTAGTGTCCATTTCCTAGATGTAGAAATGAAAGGGAAGTTTAAGGGAAGAGGTTGTTATACCTTTGCATGGAAAGCTGCAAACTCAAACTGTGAACCCGTGTTTCTTTCTTTCAAAGGACTGAGTAATCAGTGTTGCTTTGGTTTTGATTTTCCATGTAAAAGAAAAGGGCAGAAACATTGATTCTTCTGAGAGCTACCATCCACAGCTAGGAAGCCTGGGGGAGATTAGAGGGAAGATTGATGTGTGACATTTATACATGGGGTTTGGGAAGGATTGCTGCTTTTTATAAATCCATTTCTGTTGCCCGTGGTCTCAATAGATATGGATTGGTCACTGGTGATTGTTTAACCATAAGATAACCTCAGGCAAATTCCCATCTGCCTCTAATGAGGAGCCTCTCAATAGGCCATAACAAAATCTGCATGTGTAAATTTTCCTAGATGATGGAAGGACTCTCACTTCACCCATTTCCAGGAGATTTGGGGGACATGTTATGACTGCTAAGATGGAAAGTAAGTTTCAGCTGCCATCTATCTGGATCTATAGAGTGATAAGTCACAACAGGCCTGTGCCAACTTCTAAGGGGACCAATAGATGTAAAGGTCTGCTATGCGTTAAAGCAGGCTGCCGTTCCAGGGCATGGGGTGAGGAGGTCCTGTGTGGTTGTACACTCTGGGCACTGAACAAGGATAAAGGTGTCCCTGCTTTCAGCTTTCATGAATTGGAGAAAACAATATTTATCAAGTGATAGAGCAGAGAGGTAAGTTAAAGGAAATGGCTCCATTTGATACGGTGGAGACATTTCAGACTTGATACAATACAGCATGTCAGAGCAACCATGAAACAGGCTCTAGTAGGGTGACAAGGAACACACACCTTTATCCCAGGTGGCTGTAGGCTGTAGTGCCTTCATGTAGCACACTTGCTTGGGTGTGGCCATATTAGCTGGGAAGGGCCAGCTTCTGTGCTGACTGGGCAGTGCCTGTGCTGAGCCCATTACTATAGGATGAAGGGGAAATGGACATGGGAAGATCCTGTCCTATTAGATCTATCAGACCACCCTCCCCCGCTTACTTCTGTAGCCTCCATTGTTTAGTCTCTTATTTGCCATGGCCTCTAGCCAAACTCTTGAATTCCCAGTTCCTCCCTGCATCCTGCTCCATCTTTATTTAGGACACACACACACACAATTCCCTCTGCCTACAGTGATTTTCCCTGATATTTAACCTGGTGAACTCTTCCCTTTGTGTTTTCCAACATCTATGACCTGGGCAACGTTCAAAACCCCAAAAGGACACAAACACACACACTGCTTGGTCTGTCTCCCCTCTGCCCTCGTGCCCGCTCCCCCAGATCTCAGCACAACGGCGCTGCCTCAGGAGCTTACCTGCTTCCCGTAACCCAGCTACACTCTCCTGGGAGGTTAATCTTAGTTCTTAGGAAAACTTTTAAGTATCTATTTGTGGTTATTTGTTTAGTGTCTGTCTTCCCCATGGAGTTGTAGGCATCAGAAGGAGAGAAACACTATGTATTTTGTTCATTATTTTTCTCAGCGTCCAACCCAGGGCTTGATGCTTGAATGTTCCATCAAAGTTGGTTGTCTATGCTCATCTTGCTGCTTCAAGAATAAAGATTGATGCATTAGTTTTCTCAGGATGCTGAAACAAATCATCATAACTGGGGGCTTAGAACAACGGAAACTTATTCTCTCCCAGTTCTGGAGGCCAGAAGTCTGCCATCAAGGTGTTGGCAGGACCGTGTTCCCTCTCAAGGCTTTAGAGGAGGATCCTGCCTTGCCTCTCTCTTAGTTTCTGAGGTTACTGGCAACCTTTGCTGTTGCTTGGCTTGTAGGTGCATCACTCCAGTCTTTGCTTCCATTGTCACCTGACATTCTTCCCATGTGTCTATTTGCATATCTTCCTCTTCTTATAAAGACAGTCATATTGGATTAAGGGCTCACTCTACACCAGTATGACCTCATCCTAACTTAACTAACTATACCTGCAATGGGCATATTTCCAAATACAGTCACGTTCAGAAATTCCAGGAAGGACACGAATTTGAGGGCATACAATCCAACCTTGCACAACTAAGGTATCTCCCTTTCTGCCTTCAGCTATTGCTGGAATGCTGCTCCTGGTGTGCCCTCCGCACTGATGGATCTGTCTACACTCCCACAGGCTCCATGAGAACAGCGGGTGCTTCTGGTTGGTGCTTTTTGATCTGTGATAGAAAGTTGTGGAGGAAAAAGGAAAAGCTGAGGACTCCTGAAAGAGGAGACCCCATCTTGCACTGACAATCCAGAGGGAAGGATTCAAACCCAGGTTTCCCAGAAGTCAGCAAATACTTGTTTCTTCTGCACACTCTGCAAGCTGCTGTAACATCTGCAGGATGGGAGGGCATGGCTCCTGAGTATTGAGAATGACCTTGAATTCTTCCCTGGTAATGACAGAGCACCTTTATCATGGGACCTTGGCACTGCTCCTCTGGGTTCTTCCTAAATCCTGAGGTTTGAATTACAACTTGTCTAGGGAGTGGGATGCAAATTCATCCCAGCTTTGTTAGCTAAAGGGCCTGAGTATGGGACCTTGGGCATGGACATATTTGAAGTCCAGAACACATGGGTTGGAGGAGTGGACAGTGGGCCTCAGACAGGCTCCCGTCACACCTTGGGGTCAGACATGTCCGTGGGCAACTGGCAAGCCCTGGCCTCTAAAAAGACTCACACCCCATTACATTCTGCCATTGCCAGTGTAGGGGGTGGGTGGGCTTGGTTTGGTTTCCAGGAAGCAAAGAGAATAAATACAAAAGCAACTGTATTATAGAAGACTGGGTGGGGTGGAGAGACATGGGGAAGTCAGAGCATTTTATCCAGTTGGCTCTCAAGTACATAAAATCTGTAGCAGGATTGCTGGAGGGATAAAAGTAATGACATTGTCAAGGAAAACCATGGACATCTTTATTGAGCTATAATTTACATTCCACACAATTCACGCATTTCAAGTGTACAATTTGATGATTTTGATATATTCACAAGTTGTGGAATTTCAACAGTCAATTTTAGAACATTTTCATCACCCCAAAAAGAAACGCTGAATCTCTTAGCTCCAATTCCCCCACTCCCCAAGCTGTAGCAAACCACTAAGCTACTTTCTGTCTCTATAGATTTGCCTGTTCTGCACATTTCATATAAATGAAAACATACAATATGTAGACTTTTGTGACTGGCTTCTTTCACTTAGCATCATGTTTTTAAGGTTCATCCATGTTGTAGCATGCATCAGTACTGCATTCCTTTTATGGCTGGATAAAAGTCCATTGTATGGATATACTAAATTTTGTTTATCCAATCATCTTTCGATGGACATTTGGGTTTCACACCTTTTGGCTATCATGAATAATGCTTTTATACATTCATATGCAAATTTTTGTGCGGACATATGTTTTCATTTCTCTTGAGTATATACCTAGGAGTGAAATTGTTAGGTTATAAGGTAACTCTATTTTTAACATTTTGAGGAACTGCCAGACTGTTTTTCATAACAGCCGCACATTTTGCATTCCTATCAGCAATGTATGAGGGTTCTAATTTTGCCAATATTTGTTATTATCTGACTTTTTGATTGCAGCCATCCTAGTAGGTATGAAGTGGTATCTTATTATGGTTTTGATGTACATTTCCCTGATGGCTAATGTTGAGTACCTTTTCATATGCTTATTGGCCATTTGTATATCATTTTGGAGAAATGACCAGCCAGAGCCTTTGCCCGTTTTTAAACTGGGTTATTTGTCTTTTTATTATGCAGTTGCAATAGTTCTTTATATATTCTAGATACAAGTCCCTTATAAAATATTTGCAGAAAGTTTCTGCCACTCTATGTGTTGATATTTCAGTTTAATAATGGTGTCCTTTGAAACACAAAAGTTTTTAATTTTGATGAATTCTAATTTATCTATTTTTTTTTCTTTTGTTGCTCATGCTTTTGGTGTCATATCTAAGACTCCTTTGCCAAATGCCAGGTTGTGAAGATTTATGCCTATGTTTTCTTCTAAGACTTTAGTAGTTTTAGCTTACATTAGGTCTTTGATGCATTTTGATTTAAAAACCACAGACATGTTTTACAATAATGAGATATTTGGAAAGGGTGTGCAGGAAAACTTACCAATGACCAAACTGTGGTCTTCAACAAGTCTATCTACTTAACATATTCTTTTCTGTGTGCTCATTTATTTACACACGCATATAATAATAGCAATATATATAACAATAATAGCTATTGTGGCCACATGTTAAGTAGTGACTAATGAGGGGCAGAACAATAACAAAACATTGCATGTACCTAACAATGGATTTTGCACTTTCTTGAAGCAACCTCCCCTTTAAGATCAAAGAGAGCTGCCAGATTTTTGACGAACAGCATAAAAAAATTGAAAGAGAATATATGAGTCACATTTTCTCTCTAATTTCTCTCTAACTGGAATTCCAGCATAAAGAGGGCTTGGATCAGCTTCCGTCAACAGATTTGAGACGGTCTCTCTTGCAGAAGCGTCCGATTTACTCAGTTGGGGCGGGCCGGTAGAGATGCTGGTGCCTGGCAGCCAGGAAATATAAGGCTCAAGTCACTCCCATCGCCCCTCACCCACATTTTCCATGGCACCTGAGAGAAGTAGAGAGATTCAAAGTTGACCAGAGGACCACCTCCATTATTTGGGGAAAAAAGGAAAATTCACCAGAAACCTCTTGCTCAAAAAGCTGAAGAAGGGTCACTAAAGGTACAAAAATAAAGATTTTTTTCTTTCTTTTGCACTCTCTCTCTCTCTCTTGTCCCGTCTTGGTGTTTTTAGTTTGTTACGTATTGTCCTGCTCCTTTAGGTGTGGGGAGACTCACGGCCCGTGTGCAGACCTCACAGGTCAGTTCCCGCTCCTGGCAGCCGCTAGGTGGACACACTATGTCCCATCCAGGGTCAGGGACATGAAGCCCAACATTTTTCTTCTCCATGGGCTGGCCGCCTCAACCCAGAGAGCATGGGAGACCCAGAGCATCAGTCCACACCAGTACTTGGACTGGGGTAAGAGAGAGGCTTGCCCCTCCCAGCCGCCCACTGACATGCCGTGGTGCTGCCAGCCTGGGGTGTGGGCAGCCAGTGCCATGCCTCGCCCCAAGATGCCATGGGCACACACACCTGACCCCAACCCTCCCCACACCTGTGCCCAGGCCTCCACTGGGGGCAGAGTGTAGCAGCAGCTGTCACCTGGCGGAGGCGGGAAAGATGCTGGGAGCAGGGGGCTGGATGGCCAAAAACCCACCCTTGGAGATGGAACCTTATGTGCGCTGAGGTGTCAAGCCCAGTGCATGCTCCGTTGCCCAGAGGACTTCATTTATAAAACACATTCAAAGATACAATTATGAAGAATTCCTGGAGGCCAATCAGCAACGGCAGAGCATTAAACCCCAAGTGTGGGACCCCTCCGAGTGCAGGGTCCTGTGGGACTGCATTGGTTGCCCACCTAAAGGCCAGTCTGGGTGTCCTGTGAGATTAGCTGGGAGACAGGGCTGAGAGACCAGCCCAGAGGCTGCCTGATGGGGAGCGGGGACACACTCCAACCCTCTCAGTGGCGAGGAAGGTCACTACTAGATGCTCCTGAGATGGCTCGTTTCGGGGAGCTGCGTGGCCAATAGCCAATCCTGCAGATACCAAGGAAGCATCTTAGGATGAGGAAGGAGATGGGATCAAGGAATGTCTCACCCCACCAGAGATGGGCAGCGGGCCTGGAAAGTGATTCCTCGATGCTCCTGCCCTCCACTGGAAATCAGAGAGGACAGATGAGGAGGCAGGGAGAAAGGAAATCTTCGAATTTCACCAAAGAAGTATTTACCCCAAAGAGTGGAGTTTTAAAATGGAAGTGGCTAAGCTGCTTTGACTCAGTACTATTATATTTATTGATTTCAAATCCAATTGAAGAGTTTTGCTCTAAGTAAATTTCATTATAGAGAGTAAAACGGCTCCAATTGATTTTACAGTTGAGACCTGTGTACTCTTGCAACTGCAGCGCTGTACCCTCCCCACCGGCACTTACCAGAGCTCACCCCAGGCCAGGCAAGGTGCTAAGCCTCTTACACGGTCACATTGAATTGCCATAACAACCGCACGCGGCAAGTACGGCTTCATCGCCACTTTTTGGAAGAGGAAATCAAGACTCAGGGAGGTGGAATAGCTTGGCTGAGGTCATGAGGTGTGCAATTAAAACCTGGCAGAGCTAGAATCAGACTTTGATTGCTCTCACCCCACTCCCACTCCCACCCTCAACTTGTATCCTAATCCTCTCTTTAGTCCTAACAGTTTTTGTATGTTGCATCCACTTCTGTAGGTAAACATTTTGAGAATGCACCAGAAGAAGAGGAAATTGTTAGGGTGATAGCTCAGAGATGTGTCTGAGCGGCAGCTGGGGAAAAGGGACCCTGATGAAGGGAGCCTGATGAATGGAAGGACAGAGACAAGGAAGGCTGTGATGTCCAAGAAAGGAGTCACGGCCCTCTTGTGTAAGAAGTGAATCATGAAGACCCTCCTGACCTGTGTCCAAGGATTTGTCAGGAGATGGGGGTAAACTCTTGGGGGCACGGGTGGGGTTCCCGGCCATCACGTCAGCAGCCGGCAGAGAACTCTCCTCTAAACAGCTATGGGTCACAGACCTTCGAAAATCTGTTAAAAGCAATTAACACACTCTCTTTCTAAAAACGAGTACTATTATAATTTTGCACATAATTCAAGAGGTTCACACATACCTTATATAAACCAATCTCAGATTTTTCTGCACATTTGGAGGAACAGGGGGAGCACAGATGCACCTGCACCAGCTAACATGAGAGCAAAGAGACCCACAGGCAGCAAGTCTTCCATCTGGGACAGTACCCTTTGAGAAGCATATTTCTTGCTAGGGTGACAGAGGGGTAGAGGGGACTTTGCAGAGCCAAGAGCCTGCACAGGGGACATGGGGCTTTGGACTTCCCTGTAGAACTGGGTGAGGCCTCCCCTGTGGCCCCAGACACTGACTTTTCTCAAGACATCAGCACCTACAGAGAAAGAATTGTATATAGTGGCCAAAGTAACACTAGAGGATTTTTCTCTTCTCTTCTAAATATGTTTGTTTTTAAATGATAAGAGACCTGACTCCCCTCCCTGTGTGACAAAACCTTGCACGCTGCTCTGATCTAGCTTCTTCCCATATGTGTCTGGGACAGCCTGCCGTGGGTAAAACTCTCTGGGAAGCAGGCTCTGAGTCTGAGATTTGTCTGCAGGAAATATACTGGGAGTGCTTTCCAGATTGACACGTGTGAAGAGTTATGGAAGCAGGCTTGGGCAGAGAGAGAAGTTGGGCCACGAGGCAGTTCTAACACGTGCCTCAGCCATGCACGGGAAACGTGGCACAGCCAACATGACCCTGTGGAATAGTCCTGAGGTGTCTGAGGGGACTGGGCCTTCGCATCCCTGCACTGACCAGCCATTGAATACGGGCTGGCCCTAGGAGCAGAGGTGGCCACCACCTGAGTTTCCGGCTGTCGGTAGAGGGAATAGGGACTTGGTCGTGAAGGGTGGGGGGGGTGGGGGCTCTGGGTGCACCACAGCCTTTGCTACAAAACCGCTCAAATGTGGTACTCTGACCTGGATAAGTAACCATTTAATTCAGCCTGTGAGGACCAATATACAAAGGCTATGCTCATGTTTTCACTCCTCTTAATGACCAAGAAGCTGCCACTACTGACTGATGCTATTGTAGAACTTTCTAGGACTTCTGTTGTAATTCCACCTACCCCCAGACAGGGGCAATCCAGAATAAAGGGAAGACAGTGCCAGAGTCATGCCAGCGGGATTGTTCTCACTCTGGATTCACTATGGGAATAAGAGTCCTCCATGCTGCTCTGCTCAGGCCATTGGGAGTTGGAAAAAGCAGACTGAAGCAAGGCCAGATTCCCCTGTAGACGATCAGCAAGCAACAGCCATTTGAAGCTTAGCCAGTGAGCCGGAGCCAGACAGGGGGCTGGCTAATGTCTGGGCTTAGTCTGTCTGGAGGAAGGACCAGGAAGGCCAGACACAGCCGGGCTCTTTTTGGCAGCGATGCAGGTACAGAAATCTGACTTCTCAGTGTACCTGGAACTGTCTGAGCACAAGGGATTGAATCAAAATAAACAAGCTCTTAAGATACTGGTGATAATAACAATAATGGTGGTGGTGGTGATGATGATGACATAGCCAACATGTATTTTGGAGCTTCTTTGTGCCAGGGTCTAGGCTAAGTAGTTTGCATGAACTATCTCCACAAACCCTTTTCATAAACCTCTAAGGTAGGTACTATTTTTATCCCTTGTACAGATGAGAAAACTTACCATGAGAAGGCTGGGTAAGTTGCTCAAGTTACATTGCTAGTAAGTGGTGAACCATTATTTAAACCTGTGTTTCTCATTAAATGGTGCCATCCTTCACCCAGTTGCTCAGGCCAAATCCCCTAGGAGTCATCCTTTAGTTCTTTTATTCGTAAATGTCCTATAACTTAATGAAATTTTAATAGTCTCATAAATTTTACCTTGAAAATTTCTCCTCAGCCTGGCCACTTAGGCTTATCTCCCAACCTACCACTGTATCAGCGAGAATGAGCTAGGTTATGCCTCAGTGACAAACAGGTCCTAACTCTCGGTGGCTCAGAATAACAAAAGTTCCCTTGCTCTTGCTCCACATGCATTGCTGGTCAGCAGGTCTCTGCTCCATATTAGCCTCACTCAGGGAGTCAGGTTGACAGAGTTCGAGAATTTGGAATGTTATCAAGGTATGGCAAAGAAAGGGCAAGGTGTGTGTGAGCTCTTAGAGGTGTCTACTTCTCCCATTTTATTGGTTGAAGCAAACCACATGTCCATGCCTAATTTCACAGGAGTGGGAAGTGCCATTCTACCATAGACCCGGGGGAGCCCTAGAGACACAGGAGAGCAGCGGCATCACTGCCACAGTCCCTGTAGATCCAATCTCCACTCTCGCTTGCACAGAGAACTTTAACAGCCTCAAACCAGTCCCCTTCTTCTGCTCTTGCCCTCCAAACCCTTCTCTGTGTGATGGAGAGAATGATCTAAAATATAAATCAGATCACTTTCCTCTCAAGTGTAAAGCCCTAAATAACTTCCATCACATTAACAATAAAAGTCAAAGTTCTCAACCTGGCCTACAAGGCTCCAAAACAAGGGTCAGCAAACTACAGTCCTCTGGCCACTGCCTGTCTTTGTCAATAAAGTTTTATTGGCACACAGCCACACCTATTCATTTACATATTGCCTGTGGCTGCTTTCATGATACAACAGCAGAGTTGAGTAGACATGACAGAGATTGTACGGCCACAGAGCTTAAATATCTAACTGGCCTGGTACAGAGATAGCTTGTTGACTCCTGCCCTGAAAGACCTGGACTTTGCCTCCTCCCAAGACCTCATCTCCTTTCACTCCCTGTTACTGGCTTCCTCCAGCCATACTGGACTGCCTATTGTTCCCCAAACTGCCCAGCTCCCTCCCACCTCAGGACCACTGCACATTCCATCCTCCTACCCAGAAGCCTCTTCCCTCACTTTTTAACACTGCTCATTCTGGGAAAGAATGTCTGGTTTCTTCTCTACCTGGCCCCCCTTCAATAGCAACCCATCAATCTTGTCACTCTTCAATCCCTTCTTTGTTGCATTCCTCTCCACTTGACATTGTGCTGCAGATTTTATTCATTTATGTATTTCCCATCTTCTTCCATATTAAGGTCTGTGAGGTCCTGAAGTTTTGGGTTGAGAGGGCTGGAGTTGTCTCAGTACCTGGATAATCTTCTCTTATAATCTGTGCCTTCTGAGTCTCTAATTCTAAGTTGACCAGTACCCTCCTGGGGAGGGGATTTTTAATTTTTGGCCTTCACTCTAAAGAGAGTATAGTTCCGTGAGATTTTCAAGATCGTTTTATGTCTGAAGATTTTAATTTTTGCATTTGAGGATCAAGGACAATGGTGGTATTATGATGCCTTTTTAAAAACACATCAAGCAAATTCCGGTCATCTCTGGGAGGCAAACTTTGAACAACTCTGCAGTCCCCAGGGAGAACAATCTTCTGTAACTTTGAAGCCAAATATGATTTCTGAAAAGGAAGTTACAATCAATTGAAAACTCTCAGTGGAGCGTGAAGAGCAGAGGGTTCCCTGTGGTGGAGCCGCAGCTGGTTCTGCCCAGGCTAGACGTGCCCTTCCCGGCTGGAGGGAGACCACACAGACGGCACAGTGGGCAGGCTGGAGCAGGATGGGCCTCGGATCCGAGCATGTGCTCAGAGCCCAGCTCAGAACATGGAAGTATTCCTTCTTCATCCTTGTCGTAGGCTTGGCCATTTTCAAATGAATTTAGGTGATTAAGGCAGAGAAAACAGACAGAATAAAAACAAAGTGAGACTGCCTCACCTTCTTAGCAGAGATGATCTGGAATATATGAGAAACAGCTGAGGCTACCAATGGTTGGATGAGTGTCTGTGGGGCAAGGTGGTCCACAAAGAACCCCTGGCCCAATCTTGCTGGTCGGAGCTCCCTGACTCCACCGTTTCCTGCTTGGCTGCATGGAAAGAGATGCAGGGGTGCCCACAGGTCCAGTTGCTTCCCTGGGTTTCCTGCTACACTCACATGACCTTCTGCCACCCACACCCTTGTCTGCTTGCTCAGGTGCTCCGGACCATTCCCTGGAGTACCCTGTGCTCTGCCCTGCCTCATCCCAAGTGGGCCCCCTTTCCTCCTATTGGTTAATAAAGTCCAAGCTTAGCTGAGCATTCCAGGCCATTTACAGTCTGTGTCCAAGATCATCTCCCCTTTCTCTCTGACGTCAACTTACCCTGTGTTTATCCAATTTGACATCCAGCTATTTCTCAAAGAGTCTGGTACTGTCCTGCTCCCTGCTTTGGTTCATGCTCTTCCAAATCCCCTGGTGTCTCCTACTTCTGCCTACGGGAGTGTATTTATCCTCCAAGGCCTTTATTCCAAGTCACTTCCCCCACGCATTCTGTCTGCTCCCTTGGAGCCCCACCATGGGTATCTACGCCTCTGCCATGACTCATGTCTGGATGAAGCCACGCGAAACTTCTCCCTTCCATGGGGCTCCACAGGAACAGAGCACGGCTTGTTCATCTTCATTCCATTTCCCTTTGCCACCCCCTGACCACGGGGCCTGGTGCAGACGGTGGGTTAGAGGGTATTTAGCAAATGAATAAATGCTCTAAGAACAGGGACTGGTGATTGAATTTACACTGGTTTTGTGTGTGGCTTTCCCAGAAAGCTTGGCATCTCTAAGGTAGGGGGTGAACGTGGCATAGAACAAGGTGCAGTGGGAGGGGAGGAACCTAAGCCAGAGAAGGCACACGGGCCATGGCTCCTTTGTAAGCCTGGCTGATGGACTGGGGTGAGTGATTGGGGTAACTGATTGGAGTAAGGATTGGAGTAACTGGTTGGGGTTGTCCCTGAGCCCTGTGCAGGAAGACTGAGAAGTTTTACCTGGCCTGCTCCGGGGCTGATTGAGGCGTGATGTCTGCTGTAATCCCAGTGCAACACACATGAGTATTCACACCTCTGCCAAAGGTGTGAGTCCCAGAGAAAAGGGAGGAAGACAAATGTCAGCTTCAGGGATCAGATGAGCTAGGCCTTTGGAGGAGGTAGGAGCACCTGTCCAGGCCTTGACAGTTCTCCTTTGGTGCCCTCTGATGCCCTAAGGTGTCACTCCAGGTGGGCTGAGCGACTCTCACCTTGGCTGTGTATGGGGAGCCCATCCTTGCACCCGTGCGATCGTGAAGCAAAGCCCTCACCCCATACAGCCTCCTTTCTGTGTCCTGTTGACCCTCGGCCCTGCCCACTGTGGTTTCAGCCACACACAGACCTCAGACCTAGACACACTCAGGGATCCTCCCCTCTCTCCAGCCCTCTCTCTTAAAGGTCTAGAAACCTCCACAGACACCATGCTACAGTCAGTCATCTGTGAACTCCTGGAAAGTTCACTTGGACACGGTTCTGACAAGGGCTGGGGTTGGCAGGTGGCCTGGTCCCTGTCCCGGGTGCCGGCCAATGCTTCACCAATCATCTTGCCCACCCATGTTCTACAGAAAGGCCCAGCAGGTCCCTGGATGCACTCAAAGGCTGCTCCCCTCCAGTGGCTGAGCGGAAAAACAGCTCCATCCTAGAGGTCCTACTGGACTCCAGGAGCTGCTGTGCAGAGGGAAGAAAAGCAGTGTCACTGAAATCGTGATGGGGATGGGGAGCATAGGAAACCAAGGGGTTGAAGAATCAGATGAAGGGGAGGTGCCACAACAACAAGGTGTGGAGGGGAGCAGACCAGGGCAGGCGGGCCCACTGCCCCCACTGGGTGGGTTTAAAATCATCTACTTCTCAGCAGTGGAAGGCCCAGAGGCCAGTGCTACCCCCAGGCCACGTCCATAATGCGGAAAGAAGGCAAGGAGAAGAAAGGGGCCTGAAAGAGCCAGGTGCAGGTGAGAGGGGACAGAAAAACTCCCGGTGAAGCGTCACAACATGAAAGGTCAGGCGCTCCCTTTTTCTATTAGCAAAGTCACATCTGTTCCTGTGCACTTGGGGGAAGGTCAGGGTGGGGGCAGGTGTGATACAGCCATGGTGGAAGAGTCCTCATGGTTCCCATAGATACAGAGTGGAACCCAGCCTTTGTCTCCAAGTCCACCTCATGGCCACAACCTAGAACAGCCGTGGGTCCTTCTAGGTCTACCACAGCCCACACGGATGCCATCCTGGTGAGTGCCTCTCTATGGCTGCCGGTCCCAGCTCTGCTCAGCTCACATCCTTATCACTTTTCTCACCACCTTTCGTAAGAACTTCCTCTGCCATCTTTCTCCACCAATGTACCTTCCACGTGGCTGCCTGAAAAGTCTCTCAAAGTGGAAATCTGCCCACACATCTCCCCCTGTGCACATGTTGTGCCCTCTTTCTGGGATACCCTTCCCTTCCCCTGCCTTGGACAAGGGCAGGAGTGATGGGGTTGAGGTTTGGATATGCGGGAAGGACTTGGGGCTGGATCCTGTTGGCTGGTGATTCTCAAACTTGCTCATGTGACAAAGCTCCTGGAAGACATGGGCCCATTTGGCAGAATACCACAGACCACTGGTAGATACCATTCCATCGTAACCACAGGTAGGCATGTATTAGATTCAAAGATAGTCCCCTTTTATACAGGACTGTCATATTCCTTATGTACATGCAGTTCTTGGCACATACATAATGTGTTTTTATTAAAACACATTTCCAAGTTTTTCATATCATGTGCATTTTCCATTTGCTCAATACTTTTCTAATCTGGGTTCTAATTGGGTGCTGGGATCCTCAGTGTCCATCCCCCCACAGGCCAGGCACATCTGTCCGGTTCTACTAGGTATGTCTCAGATCCTCTATTTCTTCATCTAGTAAGTGGGCACAATACTTGCCCCTCAAGAGTGTCATGGAGGTTAAATGAAATAACGTGTCAGAAATGCCTGGGACATTGCGGGCACTTGATACGTGTGGCCCCCCTCCCTCTGCGGCGGATAGCATCACAGGAAGAGAGAGGAGGGTTCCAGCATGGAGCAAGTTCACGACATCCGCTATGAGCAGGGGACAGAAATTATAGCAAGGAGAAAAAGCATTTGTGAAAAGGTTGGTAATGAGGGTGGGGAAGTCCAGGAGTAGAATAACAGGATTTGAACCACAATGTGAGGACCACAGACACAGGACTCGAGACCAAGCCTGAGTACCTGGAACCCCCTGGCCCTCGTGCGCCTATTCCCTGAAGCTGATGGCTGTGCATGCAGGTGGGTGAGTGTGGAGGTACCTTGGGGATGTAAATGGGTGGACGTGTGGAGATTGCTGGTCACAACTAACTCATGCCGGAAAACTCTTTTCCTAATTAGTTGTTTCTGTTGAACTTAACTGCCCAGAAAATCTAATTTTGAAGTTTATCCGAGACATGATTATGTTCTTCTCATATAATCTCTTTTTCTGAGAGTCCCCGTGAAAGAAGGCTAATTGGATGCTGTTTGTTTGCAGTAAGAATGCTCAAGACCAGGTGGAGCCAGTGGTCTTGCGCTCCCTGGCAGGGGGCCCAGGCCAGGACAGTGGCCATGATGGGATCTGCCTAGGCCTGGCCCACCCAGGGAGAGAGGGCGCTGGTGATGGGCTGCCCCGCCCAGGACCAGACAAGTTAGGGGGACGGAGGAGGCTGGCCTGTCCCCTCCTCTCAGGAGCCAGGAGCCTGCCCTCAATCAAATTTTGGCCTTGCTCTCAGTTTCCATTTCCCTTTCTGACAGCACAGGCCAGCCTCCCAGAAGAAGAAAGATGAGTTTCTAATGTAAAACAGAATCTGTTTGAACCAAGCTCAGAATGGTTTCCTGACTTTCATCAGGAAGGGGAAGGACTTCCACATCAGGGGACCAGAGGTGGTGCCAGGCATGGAGGTGTGCAGGGGGGTGTCCTCAGATTGGATAGGAAGGCTTGGGAGGGAGCCCTGGGCATCAGGGCGGGCCTGCCAGGGGGGGAGAGTCAGGAGGATGGAGGCCTTTCATCGCTGTCCTGGCCCCCATCGTTCAACCCCCTTTCATTCTGCCAGGGCCCCCCTGACCTGCTAAAATTGAATGGTGGTTCTGGTGGGCTCCAGCACCCCATCCTAACAGGCACTGTCATTCAGTCCTCAGGGCAGGCAGTGGGGGCCCGAGGAAGAGGCAGCTGCCCTCCACCTTCTCGAGGGCCAGTCCCAACCCAGGATGTTACGAGAGAAAAAGGCTGCAAAGGGAAGAGACTAAAAGAAAGGGCGACAGAAATCTGCCACAAGCAATCCCCAGCTTCTCTCAGCCTCACCCTTGGAGAGGAGGCCTCTTGCTGGGAGAGAGGCAGGAAAGGAGACCCAGAGGGCACGTGGGCACCTGAGCTCAATTTCTCCAGCAAGAAGGACCGATGTGGCCAAAGTGATAACCAAATCCTCAAGGGCTAAGCTCCCCTGGGAGAGCAGGGAGAAGACACTGGGAAAGTTCCCAAATGTGTTTTCTCTCCTCCTGTGCACTCTTCACATGGGTCCACACAGCCCTGCCCGTTTCCCCCTCTTGTCTCTGGAAGTTGTGAGGTGACCATGGGAGAGAGACGGGTGAAGCTGAGGGTAAAACCCACACCCCACGTGGCTCCCCTGGACATCAGCAAAGCCCTCGTTGAATTGGGGGGGAAGCTCAAGGGTTTCCTCAGGTTGCAAGAGGTGTGGTAAATCCAGGCTCATGAGCCACAACGAAACTACAAAAGAAAGAGACAAGCCCAGCTCACCCTGTGAAGGCTGCATGCTGGCCCAGCTGTGCCTTTCCCCTGGTAAATCTGTAGAAAATCCAGCCCCTCCAACTGTAGCTCAGTGGGGAAGAAAGCAGACCTCAAACTGCATGGGAAAAACATCAGGGAGATTTATCCGTACTGTATCAGAAAAAATAGAGTACCTAGACAAAACCATCCACGTGAAGCCTGGGCAGGATTTAACAAATGGCCAGGCATCTATGCAAACACACTTTAGCAAGAAAGATGAAGATGGAAGGAAAAAAGGAAGGAAGGAAAGAAGGGAAGGAGGGGATGGAGCTTGGAAAATATGGATGAAAAAGATATTCTGAAAGAAAATGTAATCCAGGAAAGAAATTCCTTTAGGTACTTCTATTTGTTTATTGAGCATTCCCGATGTACCAGGCCCTGTTCTATCACTCAAACATTCGTTACCTCACTTACTTCTTGGGGAAGTTAATTATCCTCTATGTGTCTTTTTTCTCGTCTGTAAAATAAGGCTTATATCAATAAATTGTGGCTTATATGGAGGTAGATCTCATTATAAGCCACAATTTATTGATATAAGCTTTATTTTACAGACGAGAAAAGAGACACATAGAGGATAATTAACTTCCCCAAGGGGCAAGTCCAGTATTTAAAATCATGAAAATCTAGATAAAATATATGATTGCAGGAAATCATAGAGGGTAATTAACTTGCCCAAGTGGCAAGTCTAGTATTCAAAATCATGAAAATCTAGATAAATTACATGAATGCAGAAAATCTAGATAAATAAATAAAGGTATAAAAGAAAAAATAATTCATAATTCTACTGCCAAGAAGCAGCTACTTCTTCCTGTCATTTATCTTCTCTGTTTTCAATTTATTTTTTTTTTTTTTATTTTTATTTTTTATTTTATTTTATTTTTATTTTTGGCTGTGTTGGGTCTTCGGTTCGTGCGAGGGCTTTCTCCAGTTGCGGCAAGCGGGGGCCACTCTTCATCGCGGTGCGGGAACCGCTCTTCATCGCGGTGCGCGGGCCCTTCACTATCGCGGCCCCTCCCGTTGCGGGGCACAGGCTCCAGACGCGCAGGCTCAGCAACTGTGGCTCACGGGCCCAGCTGCTCCGTGGCACGTGGGATCCTCCCAGACCAGGGCTCGAACCCGCGTCCCCTGCACTAGCAGGCAGACTCCCAACCACTGCGCCACCAGGGAAGCCCCCAATTTATTTTTATAGTAGCTCTTGGTGTATTTTATTACAAAAAATTTTGGAGGAAAAAATTTAAAACTACCTAAAATCATATGATGTATCTCCCTTTAGATGCATGTATATTTACTTATACTCTTACTGGAAAGACAGAACAGAAGTGATGGAGGATTCATACACACACACACACACACACGCACACACACACAGCTGTTTTTCAAAGTACAGTTGCCCCCCCTCCCCTTGTAGAGGCAAGTTTCTTACCTGTGAATTCAACCAACCCTGGATCAAAAATATTCAGAAAAAAAATACCAGAAAGTTCCAGAAAATCATGTTAAACATGTCTACCAGGATAGGTACTGAACTGTAGTTAGCAGTGTGCACCTGTGGTTTTATCACTCTACTGTTTGTATTTAGTGTCTAAATGCCATCACTAACTTTTGTTGTCGTTGTTTTTGTTTTAAGGAACTCTTCTTGGGTACTGAGTTCCCTGAGTTTTCTTATATTTAAGAATATCTTCTATTGCCGTTATAACTTAACAATTTGGAGGTCTATGCTCATTTTGGGATATATTTATTTCCCTCAGCACTTTGTAGAAATTGCTCTATTGTCTTTTAACTGTTACTGTGGCTGTAATACATGATATACATAGCTTGTGTTTTTGTTTGTTTGTTTGTTTCTTGGATTGAAGTATTCTATCTTCATCCTTTATATTCCATTTCCTAACAAAGGTCTGTCTAGCTTGTCATCATTTTGTCTTTTATATGATATGCACTTATAATGTTCAGATTGACATTTTTCTTCAGGAAATTTAAAAAATTTATATCTTCAAATCTGTGTTTTTTTCCTATATTATAATTCTCTGAGATATCAATTTTCCCCCTGTTGTATTGTCCTTATATATTATTTTCTATCTAACAATTTTTATCTGCTTTCATGCAGGTCTTTCTTTATGACAGTAGTTTGACTTTTAGCTGGATGCATTGTAAAATTCTGATTACTATTCTCAGAAACATTACAAGAATATATTATGATATTGCATCCAAAAACCATGAAAAAAACTTTCTATGGAAAACTTCTCTGTGCCTTAACAGAGAGAATGAAAGTATACACAGAAGTTAAAATATTATTATTATCCCCAGGCTTCAAAATTATTATGTAATATACAGCATGGTGACCATATATAATACCATATTACATATTTGAAAGTTGCTGAGAGAGTAGACCTTAAAAGTCCTCATCCCAAGAAAAAAATTTTGTGTGACTATGTATGGCAACCAATGTTAATTAGACTTATTGTGGTGATTATTTCACAATATATACAAATATTGAATCATTATATTGTACACCTGAAACTAATATAATGTTATATGTCAACTATACTTCAATAAAGCAAATTTTAGAAGACTTACAAAAAAGAAAGCATATACAGAAATTTAAAAAATGTTATGTATTATTATTCCCAAACTTCAAAATTCCACATAAAACCTAAAACAAAACGTAGAGAAAACCACCGAGGACTTGGAACAATATAAGAAAGATGCAAATGTGTTAGAGAAGAGGTAAGTGAACTGGAAAATGAAATGCAGAATAGTCAACATCCATCAGTTCCAGGAAGTAAGAACAGGGAAAATGAAGAGGAGGAAATAATTAAAGACATAATAGAGGAGTGTTTCTATAGTCTAAAGTAAACAAATATCTTCACCCTAAAAGGAGCTGCTGATTGCTAAGCAGGAAGGATGGGGAAGAGTGTAGGGAAAATCAGATCGCTTCTAGAAAGAATAAAGGAGCTACAATGGAAGAAGAATCGAATTGGACTTCTTGCCAGTATCACTACAAACTGGAATTAAAGGCAGAAAGGCCTTCAGTGTCCTAAGGGAAAATCATTGTCTACTTATAACCCTGTCAATTAGATGTGAGAACAAAAGGCAGATATTTTCAGTCCTAGCAAAGATTCAGGAATTTTACCTCCCACGTGTCCTCTCTGAAAAAAAATAAAAAAGAAGAAGAAAAGAAAGGCAATCAGATTCTCCAGACAAAACAAAAAGCTTGAAAGAAAAGTCATGGTACAAACATGAGACAAGCTAAAACTTGGCATAATTTTAAGCAACGAATGGCATTTAAAAAAGGGAATCTATTTGACCTTAAACCTTGGAATATTCTCAGTAGTACAGCAAAGATTCAGTGATCTGGGAAAACATTCTCGTCCTCATGTAGATGTTTCTCTAATAAAAATATCTGGCTGAACCACAGGAAATTGCCACATTTTGGGGAGGTAAAAGGAGATTGAATATAAGGAATTTCATATGGTTCATATGATTCAGCTGAATACATAATCATACTCTGAAAAGTTCTATTTGTTGGGTTTTGATTTTCAGAATCAACATATAAATAAAAGATGGAAGACATGATTGCAGTTTCAGAGCAAGACATAAATGATAAAAACTTTGAAAATATAAAAACCACGTTATATTTAGGAGGTAGAAGGTTGAAGGAGGTAGAAAGAAGTTCAGGGGCACAAAATTACTTATTACTTATTTAATGAGGAGTCCCAAGATGTTGATTATATTTCATGAATCAAGAAACAGAATGGATATTATAAGATAAAACATGTACATATATTAATGTTGAGAACTAAGATTTTCACTATAAGACAAAGGAGATATGGGTAGAAACTAAAATAAAAAATCCTATTCCCTTAAATTTGAATTGGAAATATCACTACAAATTCATAATTTTATGTGTAGGCACCTGTCCATCCATCCATCCCTCCTAGTTCTGTCTGATGAAATGGCAAAATGCCAGTACCAAGGAATCTATCTGGTGACCCAGATCTTGATTTCTCAATACTATTCCCCATGAAAATGAACCATCCTTGGATAAATGGCTGATTCCAGGTCTGAGGCAGGGAAAGTAGAAGATAAGCCTGGAACATCTTGTTATATCAGAACATAAAGAAGTGCTTGAAGAATAATGAAAATCAGTTAAAAGGATGCAGGAGTCAACTTTAAGGGGATCTCACTGACTATTTTGGGAACAATTTAAATATCAAGAAGTATAACACATTGAGAAAATAAATCTATGAATCTATAGTAATATGAAGGAAATTGCTTATGTCTACATAATGTATAAATAAATTTACAAGAATGGCAGCTTTATGCAAGACTTCCAAAACAAGAAATAATCTAATTATCTAATAATTATAATAATCTAATAATTATAATAATCTAATAATCTAATATTATTCATTATACAATGAATAATACATTGCTTTGCCTTGTCACACTGCAATAAATAGCCCATGGTCCACTCTGTGGGTAGTTCCTCCAAGCATCAGGGAGGGGTCGCATGCTCAGTGACAATATCAATAAGCTGTCAATAGTGAGTGCTTGTGATATGTCAGCCACAGTTTAAATACTTGTATTTACTCCTCATGTCAAATCCAGTTTCAAAGGAAGCCACTCTCAACAATAACTAACATTTATATTTGATTGAACCATATGAAATTGCCATCATCTGGTCATTTTTGTCCTAAAAACCCAGCGATTTCACATGGTCCAATCAGATACCACATTGCCCTGAACAGGGCCCAGTGGTCAGAGGCAGAGAGGATGTGGGCCTAACTTACGTCATCTGCTACAAACGAATGTGGACGTTTGGGATTCTCATCCCCTAAAATTGTTTCCGGGTCACCAAACTGCACCCGTAGGAAATGGGCAGCCCCTGGAAGGGGGAGGGGCTCCCCTCTTCAGATGAGACTGTGGAGGGGGGAGTAGACAAAGCAGATCCTCCGGCTGGGAAGTGCCAGGGACCACAAGGACACTGGGCATGCAACCCCCCCAACCCTGTTGTCTGACGTGGAATGTATTCCAGTGCCAAGCAAGGGAGTGGTGTTTCTGACAAGCAGGATTTGATCGTTGCTCAGACTGGCTGCAGTCCAGAGCGTTTCCTGAGAGCTTCTACTGGCCTTATGCTGTTCCTTCTGTGCCCTGTATACTGGGGGTGCTGGGGACAGGAAGGAGTCTTTAGGTTTATAGCTTCCCAGGCCATGAGGAGCCACACCGACCTGTGGGGAGGGCTGCCCATCCCTGAGATGATGGAGATCGGGACTCGGGTTGGCTGCTGGCCCCCGTGGCACTTTAGGGCCATATCCCTTGAGGTGAGGAGGCACGTGTCCTGTGAGTAGGAAGAGGATGTATGAATGCTGGGTGGCTTCAAGGGTGGGTGGAGGCAGAGGCTGCCCTGGGGAGTTGCCCACCCAGTGCCCACTGCTCCCTCTTGCTTACTAACAGCATCCCCCATTTTATTTGGGGTGCCGATATGCCCCATTTCTACATTTTCTCACCTCCTTTACAAATGGGAGTAGGATAATCATTTTAAGATTTATCCATGTTGTTGTGTGTGTGTTCATTCTTATTGCTCTTACATCATACTTTGCTAATGAGATAAATGCTATAGAAATATATCCATTCTATTTTTCTACCAAGTCAAAAGTGTAATATTATAGGAAACGTTCTAGACTCAATTAAAATATTTTAGCTGCCATGTTCTAGCTGTGTAACTGTGGACATGTCACTAAACCTCCCCATGCCTCAGTTTCCTCTCCTGTAGGATGGGACTAATACTAGCACCTCATTGGCCAGGTTCACCAGTACTTTCATCATTGACTTGAGAAGCCCAGCCTCCTGGACCTGTATCTGTCTGCACGTCTGAATGGCTTTGTGGACTGGAGCCTTCTGTTGGCTCTGGCTCCTTGGTGAGTTATGATGACTGAGGTTTGTCAAAGGTCAGGAAATGATAGATCAAGGAAGCGGGGGTCTTGGCTTTCTGCCTGGAAGAGCTGCAGTGTGGGAAGCTCTCTGCCTCGGTTCTGATGGGGTGTCTGAGAAGCAGGCCCATGTGTCGCTGCCACAGGACAGAATTCAGGTCAGCATGGGTTCCGTCATCAGGAGGAGAGATTCTGGAGCTATCTCAGAGGTGCTTCAGCTGGAAAACTGATTGCCATGTGAGAAGGAAGTTTAGAGAAAGTCAAGGTGGTGGTGGAGAGATTCACACAGGAAGCTGCTCTGCTGCTTCCCAGCAGGAATGAGGTTTGGGAGAAAACAGCAAAGGTGTTCATGTCCCTCTTGGAGGGTGAGGAAATCATTAGGGAGTCCACCAAACAGACCCTTCCTTCTAGCAAATTTAAGTGAGAGAAGTTTAAAGGAGAGGACGGACCTTACAAACAGGGGAGGCTACCCTCTGAGTTGAGGATAGAACTTGTGGCAGGCGGTATTTTGCAAAGATGGCCAGAGAAATATTTTCTATCTCTCATGCTCCTCTAAAAGCTTGCAGCCCCTCATCAAGAAGTGGCATTTACAACCTTTCCCCTCGAACCAGGCCTATGGGACTGCCTTGACCATACACTAGGGAAGAAGTGGCATTATGTGACATCTGGGCTGGGGTATAACAATGTCATACACTTCCTCCAGGTTTTCTGAGGATATTCACACTTGGAACCCAGCCACCATGCTGTGAGGAAGCCTAAGTAGCCCATGGAAAAGCCTACATGAAGAGAAATGGAGACCCCAGCTCACAACCCCAGCTGAGCTTCTAGCCAACAGCCAGAGTCAACTTGTCAGCTGTATGGAAGAGCCATCTTGGAAGTTGACCCTCTAACCCCTAGTCTTATGCTACGTGGAACAGAAATGAGCCACACTGGCCAGCTTAACTGATTCATGAGCAAAATAGAGGATTGTTGTTATTTTAAGCCACTAAAGTTTGGGGGCAATTTGTTATGCAGCAATAGACAACTCATATAAAGCTCATCTAGGAAAAGGATATAGATTGATGCACTATTCAATAGCTGATGCAAGTCAATATGAGGAGATGCCAGCCCCAGCCCTTACTGTCACCTGGCAGCCTTCTCCACTGAGCAAGGCTTTCCCACCATTCTGGCAAGTCTGGGGCATTAAAGGACAAGAGTGAGAACCGCCTGCCCTCTCTTGGACATCTAAGTTAAAAAAAATACTTGCACCTCTGGTCAAAATACAAACATTTTTTGGAATGGCTTAAAAAGTGCTCTTGTTATAATACTATTTTTTAATTGTGGGATTCACTGAGAGCTCCAGATAACTCCTCTACAAATGTCAAGGGTCTGCCCTATCATCCAGGTTTATAAACCTCTTTCTACACAGCTTGTGGGAGGCACCAGGCTGTCCAGAGCATTTAATGAGGATTTACTGAGGGTTTATAACAACTGGAATATTATTTTGCTGCGTTTTGTAGATGAAGAGACTGAGGGTCCCAGAGGTCATGTCCATTGAGCCAGCAACTGAAGGAGCAAGGACAGGAAGCTATGTCTGTCCATCTCAGTCTGATATTCTGTACAAGGTCAATGTGTAGCTTTGAATTTAAAGTGGGGATTTATTTCTTTTCACTAATTGGGTGATAAGTATAAGAACATGTATCTTTAACTCACTCATTCTTTCTCTCTCTCTTTTTACTTTTGGATAATATAGACAGCCATTTCTTTCTTTCTTTCTTTTTTTAATTGCTGTAAAGTACACAAAACATAATATTTACCATCTTAACCATTTTTCAGTGTACAGTTCAGTGGCATTAAGTACATTCACATTTTTGCACAACCGCCACCATCAATCATCCACAGGACTCTTTTCATCTTGCAAAACTGAAACTATGTACACACTAAACAACAGCTCCTCATTCTCCCTTCTCTCCCCAGCTCTGAGAGCCACCCTTCTACTTTCTATGAACTTGACTACTCTCAGAACCTCGTACAAGTGGGATTGTACAGCATTTGTTTTCTTGTCATTGGCTTATTTCACTTAGCTTAATATCCTCAAGTTTCCTCCATGTTGGAGCCTGTGTCAGAATCTCCTTCCTTTTTAAGGCAGTTGCTTCTCTCCGTTCAAACACAATGTTTTGCTTTGGTCTACATGCAACCTCTTGCCAACATCTGTGTTTAAAGCTTCCAACAAATCAGAGTTTCTCTCCATCCTCTGCTTGATGTAAGCAGTTGGGGTTTTCTTAGCATGGAAGCAGGAGCACCGTTAGGTGTGTAATCACTGCCCTCCAGCTCTGGAAGCCCATACCCCTGTATCGTCTAGGGAACATTCTCCCAACTGGGTTAGGAGATTTTTTTCCCCATGGAAACAAGTGCTTCCTTCATCCTTCACTGCATCACCCTGTATCAGTGATTGCATCATGAGGGTACAGGGAGTATCTTAAGTAACTTTGAGTTCCAGGAACCCATCCACAGTAGATCCTCTATAAGTATCTGCTCTGAATGAGTAGCTGAGTGAATGAATGCAACCACCAGAAGACACTTGGGTTAGCAGAAAGCCTGGTCAGTTCACAAAAGTTACTTCAGTGGCCTGGCAATAGGAGAAATGTAAGTAAATTAAAAAATTAAAAATGAACTTTTAATGGATTCAGAGCAGAGATTTTTTTTTTAAATCCCTTAAATGCCTCCCAGGCCTGTAAGATGTGACTCTAACCAGATTGTGTGTCAGCAAAGCTAATGCCCCCATCGGAAGGGCCTCGGACATTGGTGGTGTGCTGGCTGTATGTCGGCCCTGTCCTCGTTTATGCTCCCAGGATTCTGGTGGGTAGGCACCATTGCTGTCCCTGGTGCACTGCGAGGTTGAGTGGCTTACCTGCCATCTCACTGGGCCTCCTGGAACTTGAATCCACTCAGCCAGCTGCAAAGGGAGACTCTCAGTCAAGGATGCACAGATAGGACATGTCCCAGAGGACAAAGTTGATATTGTGCATCCCTGTGTAGCCTAAGTGGTACCTCTCAATCTCCTGGGGGTCCGATTCAGCAGCTCTGGGTGGGCCTACGAGTCTATATGTCCAACAGGGTATGCCCTTGAGAAGAAAGTGCTGGGAAGGGACGGTGCTGGCTCAGGTCACAGCCTGTTATGTCCCTGGGTAGATGTAAATTCGGACAGCGAATATGGGAGCATTAAGCTATTTTGGCAACCTTTGGATTTTACTACGGCCCCTGCATATTTTCCACAGGCTGAGCATGAGTTTGCCAGAGAGATGGTGTATCCTATACCTGGTAGCACCCTGAAGTCCTTTCCACACTACAGTTTACCAGATGGAGGTTGAATCCATCTGTCTACCTGAGCTGAGGCAGCCTGACTCTGGCTCTGGACTCACATCCCCTCAGGGTGTCTGGTCCTGCAGCCTGGAGGAACCCTGGAGGCCTCTTGGGAGATAAACCTGACCCGCCCCACCCGTTGTCCTCACACTTGTGATACCTGGAATATTGGCAAGAGAGTCGCCTGTGGCGTTGGGCACGTCTGAGTCAACAGCCCAGCTCGGAACCCGTTACTAGCCAAGTGACCACGGCAAAGGCCCTCCCTCTTGTGAACTTGATTTCTTCATTTGAACGACGGGCCGCGATACCCCCTCAAAGGTCCTTGAGGTGATGGATGTACACCAACGTTGCTTAACAGAGTGATACGCATGTGGCCATGGACACGTGCCTAAGGAGGGAACTAGAAGGCACAGCTTGGGAATCTGGTGACACATCTCATTTAAACAGGCTTTCAAGATGAGAATGCAAGGTCTCCATTGACCTGTGATCTTGCAGAGATGACTTGTGAGCCGAGAGGTGTGGACTGAACACGCCGTTTTCTCTGCCTTGCACAAAACACCGCTCTGTTTCACACTTGAACACACAGCGGAGTCAGAAACCAGAGACCCCCGCATGTTTTATGGACTCGCCTTGCTCTTGAAATTGGCATTATAAAGAGAATTTTCTGGGCCCCTCATGTCTTCTTCCCCCACAGTCACAATTCCCCAGCTCCTCAGCAGGCCATCTGCAAAGCCTGCTATCATATGTCATGTTCTGTGATGCTTCCTGTGACCAGGATCTTTGGGCTCCCCTGTGACTGTCCCAGGCCAAGCCTGTCAGCCCGCACCTCTGTGATGACCCCTCCCCCCGCCGCTGCCTCTAATGGGCTCTTTGTCCTGACCTGGGCTGCCTTGAAGAAGGAGGGGTGTGTTCATTCGATGGCCCCTGATTTCCACCCCCTCCCCAGTCCCCACCCTCTGAGCTGGGTTGAGTCATGACTTCTGTGTTTTATGAAGTGTGGTTCTTCTCAGCAAGCTTTCTAATAATGCCTCTGTCGTTTGAAAGTACTTTTGTTCAGGATATGTGGACTGGTTTATCTAGCTTTGTTTGTGGTCAAAACTGTATTATTTATTTATTTATTTTTGCTGTGTATGAGTGTATTTTTCCCTACCACATAAGTGTTTTTTAAAATTTGCACACAGTAAAATTAACTCTTTGGGGTGTATAATTCTCACAGTTCTACATACTTAAACCCATGTCTAGATTCTTAAAACCACGACCACACGCAGGATACAGAGCAATCACAGCGTCCCAAAGACTCCCTGACCCGTTCCCTACCCCTGCCCTGGCAACTATTGATCTGTGTTTTGGTCCCTGTCATTTTGCGTTTTCCAGATTGTCACATAAATGGAATCACACACCTTTTGTTACTGGCTTCTTTCAATTTTTTAAATATATACTAAATTATAAGATAAATGCCACAAGGATGCTAAAAGCTAGGCAGAGATTTCGTTTTTCTTGCTGCATTAAAAATGAAATCAAAGTGATCAAGCTGCTGTTTAGACCAGGTGGGAAAGCCAGATTGTGGAGGTCCCATGGTGGGACTGAGACCGAGGGGAACCTGCTGTGTGTGCCAAGCAGGCGCCCAGAGGGGGACGATGGCACTCACAGTGACTGACGGTCCACTCACTCTGTGCTGGCACTGCCTGGGGCCACACCGCCTTTAATCTGCACACAAACTCTGCATGTCCTGTCTTCTTTAATCTGCCAAAGAGGAAAAACGGTCAAAGAGGCTAATATGCTGTCCCAGGTCATGTGTTAGAAGCGGGTTGGGCTGGAAATCAAACCCAGTCCCTCCGATTCTCCTCACTGCTTTCCCAGGACCAGCTCTGGCTCAGCAAGTGCCTCCTACTAACGCTCTGGGGTCAGATGGTTCCTGAGAACCTGTCTTGAAATTGACATTATAAAGAGAATTTTCTTGGACACCAGCAGATGTAAGTCCAGCTCCAGGACTAATAGACCTCTGACGGTGGAGAAGCACTGACCTCCTCCCAGGGCCTCGGTTTCCTCATTGTGTAATGGGATGGTGCCAAAGAGGTACTGCATATGCTGCTCGGGGAGTCTTTCTGGCTCTGTTCTGCAGGTCCAGTCAAAGTGGAATCAGAGCTGGCTGACCGTGCATCCTTCCCCGCGCCAGGGCCCAGGGGAGTCCGCCATCCTCCAGGCCCTTTCTGGCCCAGCTCTCTAGGGCTGGCACTGGAAGTCAGATGCCTTTGCAGTCATTCTATGAAGCAGTTCTCCTTTCCTTTCCAAGGGCAGACCTTCAGATGGCTCCTTTTCTTCTCTTCCTACAGATCCTAGGACATTCTTGTCTAGATGGAAAACATGGCAAATAGTATAATTTACAAGCTTAATCTGCTTAGTATGAAATCGAGGAGCTTGAGCTCAGCTGGCTCTGGGCCTACAGTTCATTTTAGACTGTTTTGCAAAAAAAAAAAAAAAAAAATGTGTTAGGGTCAGCAAATCCTTTCCCTCCAGACTTCCTCTTAATTTTTAGACCCCTTTGTATGTCAAGGGAAATATAAGTCTTATGTCTTCAACCCATTTACTCTTCAGTCACTAAAGTTGTTCTGAAAGAGTGATTGAAGGTTCGAACAGTTCTTTTCTCAGGACAGGAAGTTGCGTTGACTTCCTGTGAGCAAGCTCTGATTTCCAAAGATCTGAGAAAGGGCCAGAACTCCCAATCCAGCAGGATTGCCACAGACAGAAGGAGTGCCTTCTTTGGCCAGTACTCACATTTTGGTTCTTTTAGATTCTGTGTCCCTTTGGAGAAACAACTCAGCAAGAGTCATTGATTTGTTTTTCAAAAAAACCGTCTTCAAAGCCAAATTGCCAACACAATTCAACAGAGGTACATAGACGCTTTTGCAGTGAATTACTCAATTGGGCAAATTCCCCGGGGTTCCTGTTTCTTTGTGGGTTTAGAATTGGATTAAAAGTCAAGGCAGGCTCTGACTTTGTCTGTAGACTCCAATGATCTGCAGATGTCTTGGTGTTGCTGAGATGATTTTCAGATTAGTCTGAAACAATCAGGTTAAGACAGGGGCTTACCCAGGAAAGGGACTGGGGTCACAGGAGTGGAGGCAAATGTTATAAACACAATGGAGATCTTAGTGACAGTGGTTCAAAGTTATTGATTTGACCCTTGGGTTTTCTGAGTAATGGGCTTCAGGCTTGGTTCTGGTTTTATTCCCACATGTGAGTTGCCTCTTCCTTCTGGTCTTCCCGTGAGGATGAAACCACTGGCCTGAGAGCTGCAGAAGGCCCGGGAGGGGCCCTGTCTATATTGTTTCTTGTTGTATCCAACTTAGAACGTGGAATACGGTTGTTGCTCAATTGTATATTTGTCAAAAGGAGGAATGAATTAATGCCCTTTCACTTTTATTTCCTGTAGAAAAGGTCTCAGGTAACTAAGCCTCCTCACTCTTCAGCTCCCCTTTTCTGGTGTTGGCCCCAGAATTTCCCTGTCCAGACTTCAGACTGCTGTAAAGCATGTCTCCTTTTGTAAATCAGCTATGGGACGTGCATAAGAGCTTTTGAGTTTGAAATTCTCAAGGACCTGTCTATTGGCTACTTCCAGGTTCCCCCTGATACTTAGATGGAGACAATTTCTTTATTAGCTGGACATGGAGGGATCTCCATGTCCTAGATCTATAACTTCACCTGCCAAACTGAGATGGGGAGACAATGATGAGACCAGGGGAGGGGAGTGAATCTGGCTTAACAAGAAAAACAACAGTCCCAGGTGTCATGGCACAGTGGGCGTAGGCAGCAGTGGGACAGACAATACGGGGGCAGTCCTGGCACCCAGAGATATGTGTCTTGGAAATTAGTGTATGATGGTTGCCCACAGGGTGGCAGGTGTGGATGACATTTAGACTTTCAGTAAGGCTGGTTGGCAAGTGGTAGACTGGCCCTAGACCCCTAGCAAGATTCAGAGTGAGGTCTCTAGCCTTGGGGGGCTACTCTCTCAGGCAAAAATTAGCTCTAACTCAAGAGGTGCTGGCGTTCTGTTGAGACTCATCTCTTAGGAACAAGGCAAGTTACCAGAAGGAATAAGAAATCCAGTTACCAGAAGTAGAACACAAGGCCAGAGCTGGACCAGTAGCAAGTGTGACCCTCAGCTCAGCCCTAAGTGAAGAGTTAGGACTGGCTAAAAGCCCCTGTTGGAAATCAGGACTGGAGTGTGAAGAGGAGAGAGACGGAGGCAGCCTGAAACAGGACAGGCACGTCCTCTCTGCACCCAGCTTCTCTTCTCACTTGGGTGGTTACTACTTAACATGCTTGACTATTTAGAAATGAAATCAGAGCACAAGAGAAGGACCATACCTCTTCCTCACACTCCAAATCCTTCTTGGAGAGAGAGGACTTTCAAGCAGCACGTGGATCGCCTTTTGCTCCATGTGCAGACTCTGGGTCACCTGTCATGGCATGGCTGGGGCTGATCATGGGCTGCTGCTGGGATGGAAACAACCAGTCAGTCTGCGGTTGTGGATACTTCACTCTGCTGTCTTTGATCTTCTCCAGTTTAGTGCTCATGAGAGCCCTGAGAGGTGGGACCCCCATTCATTGTTTGTAGGTGGGAATACAGATATATGTAAGTAAGTAAATGAGAAGATGAGCAACTGGTCAGAGACTCAGTGTGCTCGGTGTTCGGCTCCAGGGATTCACAGCACGTCCACCTGCTCCGTGTGCAGCCCACGTCGTCTTTGCCAGTTGAACTCCCCCAGAGTCCAAACACTCAGTTCCTGCATCACAATCACAGCCGTCCCAGGTGCATCTGCCCACAGTCTCCAGAGGGATCCAGGCTCCCGTGGCTGCAGCCACCACAGGTTGGCCTCGTTATTCCCATTTTTGTGTAACCCAGTTGCTGCTGCCCTGTGTCCAGCCCTGGCTCACCGATTCCTATGGCCCCAGCATTGTCTGGGGGTTGTCCTACCTCTTCCTCAGGAGGCTTAATGCAACTGGGACAAACTCACAGGGAAATGACCCCTTGCCGTCCAACACGAAGTTGTGAAGGCCAGAGGCGGACTCTGCAAGGGATTAAGTGTGCTTAGGGGAACTTTCCAGGCAGCCAAGAAGTTCTCGGAACATGCAGAAACCCTAAGGTATACATCCCACATTCTAAACCTCAAACAATAAAATTGGAAATAAACAGAAAAGCCAGGACCTAAAAGTACCTAACTACAAAGAATCTAAAAAGAGTTTTCTAAATATCAACCAGGCAGGGAGGAAATTCAAAGAAAGTAAGAGCATTTAAGAATGTAATTACAAGGTAGATACTCTAACAAAGTGTGAGGACTCAGGCCAAACACTTTCTCAGAGGGAAAGTCATTTCTTTAGATGGCAATTTTAATAAAAATGCTAAAGGAGCTTTAATGACCTAAAAAGTTAACAAAGAAACAAAGATGCTGGTTCACAGAACAAAAGGGGAAAAAGACAGACAAATGACACAGAAAAAAGTGAATTAGAAGGAGAGACAGCAAATTAATATGGGTTAATTCCTTGAAAAAATATGTTTACCAAATTCATAAGGAACTATTTTTAATAGAAAAAGGAAGAAAGAGAGACAGAAAATAGAAGCTGACAAACTTAGAAACGAAAAAAGACTGATGAAAATTCGGAGCAATATAAGGGTTTGAGGCCATGGCCCACACTTTGAGAAAGCTAATGGTGGGCTTTGGAGCCAAACTGCCGGGTCCGAATCTCACCGCTCCAAGTAGCTTAACTTCTCGTTCTGCCTGTTTCCTCCTGTAAAATGGGAAAGGATAATGATAACCTGCCTCTTATGGGTTTTGTAACGTTTGAGTGAGTTACTCCAGGTCATTTATGGGAACATTACAGTGGCAGAGTCAGGGAGAGAAGCCTGTGACGATACTAGTCACAAGAGCCCATGACAGCCCATGAGTCCTGGACAATTCTTATCCCCATCTTACAGAGAAAGAAACCAGGACCAAGAATGGTTAAGAAAACTGCCCAGGGTCATCCAACGTTTTTGGAAAGATTTTTCCAAACTGGGGGAGGACAGTAGAACTGTCATAGGGTTGAAGGAGCTGAGGATGTTTTCCCTGAAGAAGAGAAGACTCAGGGTGGCATGTCCCACATGCCCTGGGGAATAGCTGATACCCTTGAGTATAAGCTAAAGGGAGGTACATTGTGATGGTTAATTTTACCTGTCAACTTGACTGGGCTTAGGGATGCCCAGATAGCTGGTGAAGCATTATTTCTGGGTGTGTCTACGAGGAAGAGATTAGCATTTGAATTGGTGACCCAAATAAAGAAGATCCACCCTCACCAATGCAGGGACATCATCCAATCTGCTAAGGGCCCGAATAGAACCAAAAGGTGGAGGAAGGATGAATTTGCTTTCTCTGCTTGAGGTGAGACATCCATCTTCTCCTGCCCTTGGACATAGGTGTTCCCGATTCTCGAGCCCTTAGGTTGAGATAGTTTGGACACCATTTTCCTTGGGCCTTCAGCTTGTGGATGGCAGATAGTGGGACTTCTCAGCCTCCATAATCACGTGGGCCAATTCCTCATAATAATTTCTTTCTATGCATCTACATATATCCTATTGGTTCTGTTTCTCTGGAGAACCGTGACTAATACACACATTCAATACAATATGAGCGTGGTGATTTAAATGTTTGCACATTTAATCACCAGTGTCTGGTTTCTTGAGTATTTCCCCTTTCTCCCTCAGCTTCTGAGTTTGTGGGTGACGAAGAAATGGTCTTTCCTGACTTTTGTGTTTCTCAAAACCATAGTCTGTTATGGAGACAACATCTTGTACTTCTGAGAGAAAAATTGTTATCACTGAGGAAAAGAAGGACTTCTTGATGAATGGATAAAGAGGATGTTTTACACATACACAATGTAATATTACTCAGCCATGGATAGACCTGGAGCTTATCATACTAAGTGAAGTAAGTCAGACAGATATCATATGATATCGCTTACATGAGGAATCTAAAAAACGATGATACAAATGAACTTATTTACAAAACAGAAACAGACTCACAGACTTAGAGAACGAACTTATGGTTACCAGCGGGGGAATGGTCGGGGGAAGAGATAGATTGGGAGTTTGGGATTGACATGTGCACACTGCTATATTTAAAACAGATAACCAACAAGGACCTACTGTATAGCACAGGGAACTCTGCTCAATATTCTGTAATAAGCTAAATGGGAAAAGAATTTGAAAAAGGATACACGGATATATATCACTGAATCACTTTGCTGTACACATCATTGTTAATTAAAAAATAAATTAAAATAAATTACAAAATAAAAATAAAATGAAGTCTACTTCTAGAGGCTAGAAAAGACCTTTGTTGGTTGAGGTAGGCATGGAGGGGATGGGCATGTGGAGAGACCAGGGTACGTGGTGAGAATGGAGATGCCCACTTCTTGGGCAGAGTCTGCTGGAGCTTCAAGGAGGCATTGAAGCCCCACAGAGTAACTGAATGCTTAGAGGCACCACTGACAGCCTCACAAGCTTCTTGTGCCCAGCATGCCTCTCAGAGACACAGACAGATTCCTGGAATGCCCAGTGATGGCACAGGTGAGCTGATGTCAACTTGGGATCTGCAGGACCCACAGCAACAGGCAGGAGGGGGCCTCAGTGGATACTTGTGTGGACCCAAGATTAGCAACAGATGAGACTGTGTCCATCTTGGCAGACATCCAAGTAGACACAGCTCAAGATTTGGGTGCTGCTTTGCTTTAAGCCCCTTCCTAAACATAATCACAACCCTGGGGGGAAAAGAGAGGACCTCAACTGATAGAATTTAATTTTTCCATAACCTTAATAGCACGAGGCTTTCAAATAGAAATTAAGTAGAATTGGGTATATAGACTGAGAGTCTGCCTTCCATGTTAAGAAACAGTTTTTTGCCCACTAGTTAGAGGTATTAAATGTAGATGGTGCTCTGTCACTGAAATGTTCCAGAAGGGACTGGATAAGCCTTTGCTGAGGATGCCTAGAAGGTGGCCTGTCTAGAGACTGGCCCACCTAGAGACTCTGTGACTGTATGAACTCAAACAGGTAGAAAGATGACAGCTGGCAAGAGGGACTCAGGGAGAAGCCTGGAATTTTCTGACTCCAAAGTATTTCCTCCTAACCACCTAAAACTCATGGTCATTGATTCATTTCTGAGGGAAATAACCATAAAATATATGAGGTTGATGAAGGGAGATACGGAATTTGGGAATAGAAGAGAAGGTGATGATGGCAAAGAGAGGTTCTGTGTGGGTCATTGAGAGGGGGTGGCCGGCATGAGGACAATCCTATAGCATGTGTGACTAAATGGGGTTTGCACAGTTGAGAGGGGCTAGTAGGTGTGTGAAAGCAGGTGTGCTGTAGGGGAATGATGGCATGGGGTGTAGACTATGAGGACGATCAATGGCAGACGTGTGAGGGGGTACATGATGTGGGTGTCTGCAGGAGAGGATGAGTGGGGTGTGCAGTTGGGAGTGACTGTGTGTAGAGCATAAGGCATACTGTCCTGGGGTGTGTTGGTGGTTTCCTCTGTGAAAGAGTAGCCCCCTTAGTGGGTATTTGGAATTGTACCAGATTAATTTTTTTTTAATGACCTAACTTGGCCTTCTGTAAGCTTTATCTTTTCTTTTTTAATTTAATTTAATTTATTTATTTTTTTATACAGCAGGTTCTTATTAGTTATCTATTTTCTACACATTAGTGTATATATGTCAATCCCAATCTCTCGATTCATCCCCCCGACCCACTCTCCCAGCTTGGTGTCCATACGTTTGTTCTCTGCATCTGTGTCTCTATTTCTGCCTTGCAAACCTGTTCTTCTGTACCATTTTTCTAGATCCCACATATATGCGTTAATATACAATATTTGTTTTTATCTTTCTGACTTACTTCACTCTGTATGACAGTCTCTAGATCCATCCACGTCTCTGCAAATGACTCAAGTTCGTTCCTTTTTATGGCTGAGTAATATTCCATTGTATGTTTGTACCACATCTTCGCCATTCATCTGTTGATGGGCACTTAGGTTGCTTCCATGACCTGGCTATTGTAATTAGTGCTGCACTGAACATTGGGGTGCATGAGTCTTTTTGAATTATGGTTTTCTCTGGGTATATGCCCTATATGTAAGCTTTTTCGATCTGAGGATATCTGTCTTTCTTCAATTCTGGAATATTATCAGCTACTAACTCTTTAAATATTGTCTCTCTTTTTTTTTCTTATTATGGAACTCCTGTCAGCTGTGTGTTGAAGATTCTTAATCTATCCCCCATGTCTATTAACTTCTTTGTCATATTTTCTAACTCTCTTTTTTTTGTTCTCTTTACTAACTAGGTTATTAGAAATTTTTCATAGTTTGGTTTTCTCAATCATCACTACTCTTTGATTCTGTTCAATTCTCTGTTTATCTCGTCTATCCTCATTTGTTTTTGTTTCAATGACTATAATTTCCACTTCCAGATTTCTAATTTTCTTGTATGCTCCTGTTCTATTTTATAGCCTCTGATATTTGATTCATAACCTCCTATTCTTATTTTATGAACGTATTCCTTCCTTTGTCTCTAGCAGAATTTTAAGCTTACCAATTTCAAAGTCCTTTTCAAATGACTTTTTACTGTCATTTTCTCTGGAGATTAGTTCTCCCATTTATTGGATTTGTTAACTGTCATTCACAGTGTTATACTTTCTTGTTTGTTTCATACTTTTGGCTTTGAGACTCATCTTTCTGTGGGTTTTATTTTTCTGGTTATTATTTTAAAAGTTTTCTTTCCAAATTCTCTTCTTACTGCAGAGTGGTTTTCCAAATTCAGCCAGGCTTCCTGTGGTCTGCATCTCAGAACAAAGTCTTATGAAAGGGCTCAGGATTCTTGCCCTTTGGGAAGTTTAAGTCCCAGCCCTGGGCCTGTGAATGCATCAAGTTGCACAATTCCAGGGGCACCATTTACATGGAATAAAATGTCAACAGGGCCCCCTAGAATTGTGCAATAAGATGGCCCTCATGGCAGCCCATTTCCAATCTTGAGATATCTCTCCTCTTATCTTTCACTTCTTGCAAGTACCACTTTTCTGAGGCTCAGAGAAGATAAATCATTTACTTAAGGAAATTCACCAGGAAGTGGTCAAAGGTCATGCATTTTTCTGCTACAGTGTGCTGCAACCCAGAGCTGTTAAAGAACATTATAGAAAATAACTGGGTCCTTGAAATTTAGCATTGAAGGTATTTCTAGGATCCAATGAAAATATATTCCTCACATTTTCCCATGTGTGTGCATGTTTGTGGAGAAGGAGGATGATGAGAACACACTAGGTGGGACTTTACTGCCTCCAGACTGCCCCATGTCTGCTACAATTGCTGGAGGGACTGAGTCTCGAGAGGACATCAGAGCTGCGGCTACGTGTGTCCAGGGAGACTTGTCTGTGATTCTTGCCCCTGCTTCCACCACTACTGAGATTGAGAAGGGCTACTCTCTTCCAGTCAGAACTCTCTCTGGATTTCAAACAGCCCTAGGGTTGTGTTATACAGTTATTGGATGTGATTTTCCAAAACCACGCTTCACTTTGAGTTTCCATCACTGTCAGGCAGCCCTCCCCACTGCTTCCGAGGGAGAGGATTGAGCCCATCTGAAGACTTAGCAAATATATGCATAAGTCTTTGCACATTTCCCTTCCGACATATGACCTAATGGGTTCAGTAACCCTGGAAATATTTGATCTTGGTGCCATGAGTCCCTAGGGTCACGGGTTTACTGGAGACCAGTGCTTGAAGTCCTGCTAAAACCTAATCACCAAAGAAAAGATCTCAAACTTACCATGGGAACTGACTGCATGTTCAGCCAATCAGATTTTGGGAGGCAAGTTCAAGCCCCCTCCTTTGGGTACGTCTGTTCTATGGAGTGAGAGAGCTGCCTGGTGGGTTTTTCCCATGCTTAGCATGGTGCCTGACACACGGATGACTCTCAGTGACTAAAGGGGAACCCATGATAATAGACCTATCCATTGTTGCCACTCAAGAACGGCAAAGGGATAAGGAACAAAATAGTTCATTTTCAGTGGATCCAATCCAAAAGATGACAATCTGCATGCACTCTGGGTTTTCAAAGTAGATAGAACTGCTTTTCTAAATGTTTTAGGTCTGGAAAACTTCAAAGGTACTTGGCCAAGGAAATCTGTCTTAATTTTTAAATCCTGGTCTATTTGAAGAGAAATGCAAGCTCCCTGTTTCTAATTCATTTATACTTGATTTGTCAAAACACTCTTTTGTAAGAGGTATTTGTTGTCCAAAAATCCTTGTGACCCCTGCTGGAAGGACTGCATCCTAAGGCAGGGAATTAGTTCTGGGCAATTGTCCTCAGCCCTAACCCTCATTTCAGATCCATGTCTCATCCCCCTGGAGGGCTCCAAGGTCCTAAACAGGACTGCCTGTCTTTCCCCCTCTTTGAGAAGTAGACAGGGACTTTAAAAGAAGAGCCTGTGACTGGTCGTCCCCAGATCCCCAACCAAGTCTTAGAGGTTTGGCTAAAAACCTTCAACACCCTTCCCAGAGGAGAGTAAATAGAGCCTTGTAAAAATACAGCATTTGTGTTCCTTTGACTTTATGAAGTTTATATACTTGAAGTGTAGCATGATAAATGAATGTGTTTTTCTGTGGTCACCTCTGTTTGGTCTGCTCTATGAGTCTGCATTCATTCGGATGATATCTAAAATGACAAATCATCCTTTTAAAAAATATTTTTAAGTTGAAGAATTTACATGTAGTGAAATGTACAGGTCTTAAGTGCATATATTGAGGAGATTTGACAAATGTATACACCCATATAACCAACAACCCAATCAAATTATACAGTATCTCCATCACCCCAGAAATTTTACTTGTGCCTCCTTCCAGTAAATTCCATTATCTGTAAGCAGCTGCTGTTCTGATTTCTGTAACTGTGGTGGGAAGCTTCTAAGATGGCCCCCAAGGATGCCCACTTTGGTATTTATGCCCTTGTGTATCCCCTCCGCTGGTGTATGGGCTGCACCAAGTTACGTGCTAACCCTTCTGAGGGTAGAGTAAGTTATAGAGACTGCTAGACCTGTGTTTCTTGCCATCTCTTGCACTGTCTCCTGTACACCCATCTCTGGGGGAAGCCAACTGCCGTGCAACAGGCCCATTAGGAGAGGCCCATATGGCAAGGAACTGATGTCTCCAGCCCACAACCGTCAAGCACCTGAGATCTGCCAACAGCCACACCAGTGAACTTGGGAACAAACAGTCCTCCAGTCAAGCTTTGAGATGACTGCAGCCCTGGCCGACACCTTGAAGCAGCCTGTGAGAGAGTCTAAGCCAGAGACATCCTGACCCTCAGAAACTGTGTGATAATACATGCTTGATGATTTAAGCTAATGAGTTTTGGCATAATTTGCTATGCAACAATAAATAACTAATACAACACTGTGGATTTTTTTTGCTCCTGAACTTCAGGAAAATGAAATCATACAGTATATATTCTTTTTATGCTTGGCTTCATTTGTTTAACAGAATGTTTGCAAGTTTCATTCATGCTGTTGTATGGATCAAGAGTTCATTCTTTCTCAGTGATGAGTAAATTTCATTGCATGAATATGTGACAATTTATTTATCCATGCCCTGTTGGTAAACATTTGGGTTGTTTCCAGTTTTATGCTTTTTTGAATAAAGGGGAATAAAGCTGCTATGAACATTCTTGTACAAGTCTTTCTTTGAACATATGTTTTCATTTTTCCTGGGTAAATACCTAGGAGTCCAATTGCTGAGCCATTGTTGATTAATCTAAGAAGAAACTTCAAAATAGGTTCCAAAGTGGCTGTACCATTTTGAACTTCTTTGTGCAAAAGTATCTATTCAAGGCTTCCTCCTACTTATTTTTTCTTCTTTCTCAAGCTTCTTTAGGTGGAAACTTAGATTGCTGATTTTTAAATCTTCCTTCTAATATAACTATTTAATGGTATAAATTTCTCCCAAAGTTAATTAATATGTGTGGGGTGCACTGCTTAATTGCACCCCACAAATATTTGTATGTTGCATTTTCAAGTATCATTCAGTTTAAAATATTTCCTAAGTTCTAAATTTTCTTTCTTCTCTGGTGATAGGTTATTTTCTAAGTATACTACTTAATTTTCAAATATTTGGGATTTTTCTATTTACTGTTACTGATTTCTAATTTTACTACAGTCAGAGAACATACTTTGCTATGTTTCAATCTTTTTAAATTTATTGAGGCATTTTATGGCCCAGCATATGATCTGTCTTATGACTATTCCAAGTCTACTTGAAGGTAATGTATATTCTATAGTTGTTTGGTGTAGTGTTCTCTCAGTATCAATTAAGTCAAGTTCGTTGTTAATTTTGTTCTAACCTTCTATACCTTACTGGAGTTTTAGGATCTAGTTCTATTAATTACTAAAAACAGGGTGCTAAAATTTCCAACTATAATTGTACATTTTTCTTTTTCTCTATTTGTCAAATTTGCTTTATGTATTTGAACTCTGAAATACTTCTTGTCTTGAAGTCTACTTTCCCTGATTTTAATATGGACATAGCTGCTTTCTTATGTTTCCTGTTTGCATAATGCATATTTTTCACCGCTTTACTTTCAACTTCTCTTGTGTATTTGTATGTCAAATGCATCTCTTGTAGTCAGCATACAGTCAGATTTGTTTTATTTTCTGTTCTGCTAAGGTCTGCCTTTTGATTGGAGTGTTTATTCCAATTTTATCTAAAATAATTATGGATATATTGGGTTTAAGTCTACCATCTTGTTTCTAGTTGTCCCATCTATTTGTTTTCCTCTTATGTTCCTACTTTTTGTCTTCTTTAAGTTAATTAAATTATCTTAGATATTACATTTAAATTTCTTTGTTTCTCTTTAGTTATACAACTTTGTATTAGTCTTTACTGGTTTCTCTAAGGATAATGATATGTAGTCTCAACTTCCAGTCTACATAGAATGAATGTAGTAACTTCATGTAAAGTGCAAGAATTTTAAATACTCAAATTCCATTCCTTGGGCTATTATCCTCATAAGTTTTTCATCCTTATATGTAGTAAATATAATATAATTTAACATATAGTAAATATAACATATAGATAAAGAGAGAATACAATGTTATCATTTTTGCTTTAACTAATTTATTGTTTAATAAAAATAAAAATATATATACTTTATGTATACAAAGTATATATAAAGTACATGTATTTGATATATACATACATACATATTTGGTATATATAAATACCAAATATAATACTCAAAAAGAGTTTCCACATATATTTCATCCAGTTTTATAGTTATTTTCAGTAGGAGGAAAATTTTAGAACCAGTTACTTTGTGATGACTAGAAGCAGAAATCCTGACTGATCATTTTTACATTTTGGTTCAAGGGCTCAATAATTTTTTTTCTAGCCATTTCCACTTACCTTTCAGTTTTGGCTCCTTGACATTTGTTTTTGGAGAGCACTCACTCTGTAGCTCAGACATGAGCTACTAGAAAGGTAGTTGGTGCTGTGGAAAGAACATGGGCTTTGGGAAAACCTGACTTCAAATCCTAGTTTAGTAATTTTAGTAACTTATGACTTAGGCCAATTAATTAATCACTGTGAGTTTCAGTTTTCTCATCTAAAAATGGAGACAGAAATAATATGAATACTGGTACTGCTGAAAGCTAACATTTATAGAATGATCACTCTGTGCCAGGAGTATTTCTAAGTGTTTTAAACTTGAAGTTTCTTTGTGAGGATAGACATAATGATATGTGTAATGGTCAAGTGGCCCTGGGGATTGGGAAGAGAAAAATGAAAGATTCTGGGACTCAAGTGGGTCCAACAGCCCTAATGACCAATCTTTGCCTGAATGTTATCACCTGATGCTCAGTCCTCATCATTATGGTACCATTTTGTCCTCATGATCAACCAGGGAGATGATAAGCCTCATGGAAGCATGAGTGACTGAATGAGTCCCAGATGTGGGCACACTAATGAGCTATGGGCATTGCTTGCTAGTTTTCTGCCAGAATATACTGGTCATGGGATTAGACCCATTACAACATCTCAGTAATATTTGTAGTGCCATTAAATGTTTGAATGATTAAAACTTTGAGACATAAATAAATCATGGAATGCAGGACAATTAATTAATACTTTCCTGTATCATTGAATTTTGTTTTCTTATTACTTAGCAAAGTAGAGAGTAGCAGCTTTCTTGACCAAGACTGTTGAATAAACCTCAAAGGTTGTATCAGTCAGTATAGTCTAAGTTACATTTCAGTAACAAACAATTTCTGAATCTCAACAGTCTGTTTCTCGCTCATGTTACACGTCAAGTTCAGGGCAGGGAATTCTGCTCATTGTAGTTTCTCAGGGATGTGAGGTTATCAAGATTACTTTTCTACATGTGCTTTCATAAGCAATGAGACAGGGGAAAAGGAATAGAACCCACTTTGCTGTCTCTTAAGGGCTTCTGCACATTTCATTGGCTAAGCAAGTCATTTATCCATACATAATAACTTTATGAGGGTAGAAAAATTTTAGTATATACCCAGGGAGGCGGACCCTATTGACTACACTATATTTTTATGAGTTTCACCAAACCAGCCTGAGCCATTTCAGCCACACTTTCATTTGGCAGCCCCTGATATTCACAAGTGTTTTTGCCAAAGAACCATCATGCTTTTAAAATTATTATTTGTCTCTTAGGCATACGGTCCATGTTTTCTCCTTAAGACTCTCATAACTAAAAAGAATGTCATTTCAGCCAGAGCCTATGTCCAACTCCATCTTTTCTAACAAAGATTTTCGAAACCATGAAGTTGCATTTTAGCCAATGAAAAAAGACATCAAGCTTAAAAAGTTAAAACTTTTGTCACAAAACCAGAACTGTGTGCTTTCTTTGGTTTCGAATTATTTTGAAAGTTTCTTAAGTTAACTAATGATTACAATGCCATATAAACCTTAATTCATTTGTATATTAAATCAACAAATTTATTCTGCCACTAACAATTGTCATCAAATTTTCTTACATTGCATATGTAATAGAGGGATCACAGAAAGGTCAAGCTTATTACTATGTAAGATGTAGGGATCATACATATATGTGTATATATATACTATACTATATTATATATATATACACACACACACACACACATCAATGCAATACATACATTTTCTTCTTTTTTTTTGAGTGCACAGCACATTTTTACAAACTTTACAAGCACTGTTGTGGACAACGGGACTGTGGTAGCTACATCAGCTTTATGGGTATAGAACCTGTGCAGCCCCACTGGGCCCTGTGTTCAGAAGGGCCCCATGTTTGGTTTAAAGCTCTGCTGTTGCTGTCTTGAGATTCTTAATAGCTTTTTTACAAGAGGCCTCAAATTTTCTTTTAACACTGGGTCCCCCTTTACAAGGGGCCACAAATTTTCTTTTCTTTTTACAGATTATGTAGCCAGTCCTGTGGATGGGGCACTGACTACTCGTCTGTTTTCTTCATTGGCAGATGTGAAAACTGAGGTTTCATGAGGTGGCCATCACCTGCAGTTGGGAAGTGGAAGATGGATGGGGCCAGTCTAGCTGCTGCTTTTCTTTATTGTGCATGGAGTTAGCCAAGTGCTGTATTTGAGTTTGGGGGAGAGACATAATTAATTTCAACAGTTTTCCTTGAACCAATACACAAATGTTCCCCTCACCGGGAGAGTCCCTTCCTGGGTTCCTGCTGTGGGTCTTTTTGAGGCCTATTTCCAGCAACAGCAGACTTCTCACCACCTCCCATCCTGGGACTGGCCAGGGCCCAACATGTTGAAGTTAGCGTCAGCTGGTATTAAGGAAGGGAGGGGACAGAGCCAGCTTATGTACTGACAGGTATAACAGCCTCCAGATTCAAGTGGGAAAGCCTGGATGATAGGGAGCCCCATCTAGGCATTCTGGGCACCCAGAGCTGCTGCACTCACATCTTGAGGCTAGGACACGGGGCTGCATTATCCATACCACCAGGCTGATGCTAGTGGTGAGGGCTAGAGGGGACCCCTGCTCTCTACCTGACTCTCACTCCAGGAGCCCCCTTCTCAACTTCTGCCACTAGAGACTACTTCAGGGGATTATTTATGAGAGCAGTTTTACGTCATGTGGACCAATCCTAAGAAGTGAAATTTACAGTGAGTTCCTGGCAGGTGAAAGGAAGGTTCTCCTCCCACCAAGGCCCCTGGCACCTGAGTATCTTACTTGTAGACCTGGAGTTTACCCCAGGATGGGTGTGGAGGGCAAGGGCTGGGGTTTCCAGTGGCTGAGCCTATGTTATGCACCTGGCTGTCATTCTCCCCGCTTCCTGCTTACACAGTCACAGGCTGTCAAGGCCCTCACAACCCCATAATCAACCCAATGGTCCCCATCAAGCAGATACTCAGCCTGGATGGGACTGGGTGGGGGAGGCACTTACTCCAGAAGCAGCACAGTCTACTTCAGGACAGCTCTGACAGTAAGAAAAACCTTCCTTACTGTGATGACTTTGGAAGGGGTCAGCTTGGATGAGCCAAACTCCTCTTTCCAGAATTCACTTTCAATTATGTTTCTGGTTAGAGTGGGTCATAGGAAGATTCTTGGGAGACTAGGAGGGTTGATGGGGAAGTAGTAGCAGACACTTTTTGCTGCTGGCTATTGATTTACCAGGATGGTGTGAAGCCACAGCCTGACCTGCTCCTCCGACTTCTGGGCCAAATACATATGTTTAACCTCATGACGGAGGGCCCAGCTTCTGCAGGCCCGTGTCATTATGTCAGAAGCAACAAGAGCGGACACGGTTTCAGCCCAGCCCCCCACGTGTAGGCTCTGGCCTCCTTGTGACCTTCCCTCCTGACAGCCTGCCCTGTGGACTGCAAGCTCCAGCATCAGCCTTGAGGACAGCAGCCTTGCAGAAACAGCTTAGCCAAACCACCTCCCACAACTGGGTTAGGTCAGTTCCCTACAACAGAGCATATGTCTCCTATTAGTTCTGCTTCTTTGGGTGAATCCCAATATTACACTTCGGTCACACTGGAATTGGGATCCCTTTAACTTGCACCTGTGTGCCCCCCTAACTTGACTTCCGGATATCATAAGGAACAAGTTATCCTCCCTCTGCATCAGTCCTCTGCCTGCATTTGCTCTTCTTCAGCCTAGAGAACTTTGGTACCTTCAGATGACTTACACAGAAGCGTTTGAGCCCTTTCCATAGCTGGTGCTCTCATGTCCAGTCCTGTTGTCGTAGGAGGACACCTAGGGACCGAGCCTGACTGTTCAGGTGAGACCTTTGCTTCCTTAAGTCCTTATCACAGGTAGTGCCTGACCTTATCTCTGGGTCAGGCACTACCAGGATCATCGTTAGGAATGACCATGGCATCTATGACAGTATATGTCTATCCCTAGACAACTACTGTGGGGGGATAGTTATAGGATTTGCTTATAAATTTCTGTGAGCTTCTAAGACCTGGGTGAGTTTGAGAGACTGGACTTCAAAATGGAACTAGCCCTTCTCTGATTTCCCTGAAGCAGTCTGGGAGCAAGCACAGGAGCTCACTGAGTTATGGAAAGTGCCATTTTAGGACATTGTAGGAACTGCTCCTCCCCATTCCCTGTGGTTTTCGGATTGGCCCAGAGACTCTTCAAGATGTGAGGTGAAAGGCCAAGAAATCAGTTCCTCCTACTTTTTCAGCTGAAATTACACATTATCCTGGGTTAGCAGTCCTCACTGAGGGCTGGGGAACTGATTATGATAAACTGCCAAGTTTTCAACTCCCCCCCTCCCCAGCCCCCCATTCATCCCAGCTTCTCCTAGACTCTGCCCTTTGGTGGGAGAATCAGGAAGAATGGGCAGGACACCACTTGTCAACTGGGCCATGCCAGGCCATCCATGGGGTCTGCTGGGGCCAGCAGGGCAGTAGCTCTGATGCCTCTTCCTTCCCCGTCATTCTCCTGTCCCTTTCTCCTGCCTCCCAAGCCTGAGCCCTTCTGGAAGGTGAGAGAAGTTTAGCCTCAGCTTGTAGTGCTCCTACCTGACCTCACTACACTCAGTTTGCTGCCTCATATGTCCTGAAAAAGATGGTTTTCTCAACTAATTTTTCTTTGTCCCACACCAACCAGTAGACCTCTTTTCATGAGGGCACAGCTTTGGGGGCAAATGTAAGTTTGAATCCAGGTTCTGTCATCTGCTAACTGGGTGCCTTTGGCAAGTGAATGACACCTTTGTGTCCCAGTTACATGGACACAATCATGGCCATGAGGATTATTTGTGAAGCTACCTGGTGGAGGTACCTTATAGGCATTATAGGTACCATTATAGGTACTTATATACCCTATAGGCATCTGGTACACATAGGACCCCTCTCTTCCTTTTCTTACCCTCCTAGTCCAACCACAGTCGCTCAGTAATTCCCCCCTCACACCCCTGACCAAGGACACTGCTCTCTTCCAGGCAAGGGGAGCCTGGGGCTCAGGGGCCTCAAGCTGCATACCCATGGATTCCTGAGTGTGTGTAGGACTTTTGGACCAACTGAAGTTCCTTCCCCAGGAGGCCAGCAAAACAGAGTCCATGACTCCTAAAGCAATTCTTCCAGGAGGTGCTGCAGTTCCAGAAACAACTTACCCCATTTCACAGAAAAGTCTATCCTGCGATCAAACTGTAAGTAATACAACAGCCTCTTCTACCCCAAGCTGCTGAAGCTAATGATAATAACTCTGTGATTTAAAAAAAAAAAAAATCGTGTTGACATATTTCTATTCCTGGCCAAGAAAAGAAAGGAGAGAAAATACAAATGCAACTTTTTTACCGGAGCTCAGGAGAAAGCTTGCGACTCTTTCTCCCCCGCTCAGCAGGATTGCTGGGCTGTGATGTTGTGGTCCCAGGGAAGGCAGGGCCTCCGCAGGGCTGGCTGAGCACTTTCCAGTACCCTTGACTTTGGTAAAAACAGTGCAGCGAGGACCAAGAATAGGCACGGATGAATGCAGACACAGGATGCTGGGAGTGTCTCCAGCTGGAATGGCCCAACACTAGGAAATGAGGCCTAGGATCTGCTGAGTCCTGCAGCTGATACATGTGTGGCCTGGGGCAACAGGCAGCCCCTCCCTGACTCTGATTTCTCTACTGTGAAAAACGTCACTACAATCTCAGCGAAATCTGAGAGGCAGGTGTCTGGTTTCTCCCTCCTTTGTCCCACTGGGGAGGATGGGGACCAGATATTGTCTCTGCCACGGAGGAGTCTTTTTCTTGCCTCCTGCACTTGTGAGACCTGTGGGTATCCTGGGGACCTGCCAGCCTTCCCCTGGCAACAAGAGCAGAGTACCAGCAGGGGTCAGCCCATAAACCTTGCAGGATCTGCAGAGGGCAGTGAGCTAGTAGGGAGAGGCCTCCCTCAAGAAGAATAGTACAAAGGGCCATTGTTTATCAAGCTCATGCCATGTGCCAGGCACACACTTCATCCTCACGATAGCCTTGGGAGGCTGGTGTGGAAAATAAGATCCAGAGAGGTTTGATCACATGCCCCAGGCATCCAGCCAGTGGACCGAGAAAGCCCTAACCATCTCCTGAGCTGCCTACTCTGGAGGCAGCAGAAAGCCCACCCCAAAAGGGATTCTGCGGATGGTGCGTGGGTGTGCTCCTTGCTGCAGACAACTTTCTCTGTCTCCACTCTGCTTTGTTTCACCCTCCCTGGGGTCAGAGGCTATGGATAAGAAGCACTGGGGAGTCCTGAGGGCCCTGTTGTCCAGGACTCTGCAGTCACTGGGGCCCTGCCTTCTCTAAGCCTTGGGCAGGAACCTACATGGAGATCTCCAAAGGACCAGGCATGTCACCAGCTCCTTATTCCACCACTTACCCATTATACTGATGGGCAAACTGAGCCCCAGAGAAGTTCAATGACAGTTTAAGCTCACCCAACATGTGACTGTGCTTCTTCTCTGCAAAGCTGATAGACGGGCCAACCCAGCCTTACAAGGGGGCAATGCTGACTTCATCCAGCCACTGAGCAACTGGGGGACCCCAATCAGAAGAATCACAGCAGCAGAGCTCATCTGACTATAGAGAAGATTTGTTAGGATAAGTACAGAATGTAAATTACACTTAAGAATCTTGATCTTCTCCCTTTGACAGAAGACTGCTTTCTTTTTCATCTCAGATCCTAATCCTCATTGTTGTGTATCCAAATAAATCTGTTTTGCATTATCAGAACAAAACAAAACACCAACACCTAGAAGGCACTTGAGAGATCAGGTAGGAACCAATGCATGCATTTGGTTTTATCGTGTGCCAGGCTGTTCTTTGCACTCCATTGCTGACTCATTTATCCTCACCACAGTTCTGTGAGGTAGGTACCATTGTCAGCTCCATTTCAGAGATGAGGTAACTGAGACTCAGAGCAGTGGGCTGGTCCATGGTTCCGTGGCACTGGTACATGAACCCAGGGTTCAAGTTCTGATCTGTGGGTTCTGCAGCTTTGTTTTCCTCTCTTGGAGCCTGGAAGCAGAGTGGAGGGAGGCCTAGCCTGGCAGATGTGTGGAAAGATCTTTCAGGGCAGAATGCCACGAATTGTGGGAGGGTCTGGAGGTGAGAGGATGTAGCGAATTTTAAACCTTACATATTTCACTTTTAAAATCCTCCCCTGACGCTCTCCAGATGCAGGAAGTGGTGAAAGTGCACATTCTTCAAAAGCCATCCCAGGCGAATAATCTGACACTGAAACAGAAGGGAAAGCGGGTTAAGCGTGGGGAAACATTTACCTGCAGTGCAAGAGCCATGCCTGCATGTGATGTCCTTTACCCGAAATCTGGGGAGGTCCTCCTGAGGTTGCTGCTGGCCATATGCACTGGTCAGACAATGTCACACTCACAGTTCTGAGATGTGAAACGCAGGGCAGGCCAAGGGGGCGCCCCCCCCCCCCGCCACTGACACACACAACAAGAGAGCCATGTGCCACAGACCTCTGATAATGCCTTCCAAGACAGTGTATTTTCTAAACAACGTCCAACAAATAATAATTCCAATTTCAATTCTCAATCAAAAAGTATCCCAAGCTGGCCTGGTCCTCTGGACCTGGGATCCCAGCCATTCAGCCCACTTCACTGAGGCTGGAGCATGTCAGGGGCCAATGTGTCACCCCAGCCACCAGAGTCGGGTCGGTAAGTGCCCAGACTGCTTCTCAGCAGGCACAAGGGTCTGCACTGAGTCTTCAGGGTCGGGAGCAAGAAAGACCTGTTCTCTTTGGGGTCCTGAACGCCTCCTTGGAGCAGTGTGCTGTGGGAGCAGGGGCCCCGGAGCCCCTGCTGCCCGGACTTGGCTGAGGTCACAACCTCACTGGGCCTTAGTTTCCTCATTTGTCAAGCAAGGATCGTGATGCCTCCCTGGAGGATTCCTGAAACGCTGCTCTGGGGGCAGAAGGGGAATTGGGAGCCCAGATGGTCGGTGTCCTGGAGAGGAAGGAGGCAGAGAACAAGGATGGAAGCAAAGAGGTAGGAGAAAGATCCTCCACAAGGGTTAAGGAGTCTTCACTGCGGAGGGGAAACCGGCTGCTTGGGGAAGTGGATTTTCCAAGATCAGTAGAGGGCGCCACCATCCACGAGCACGTGCGCCAGAGACCAGTGATCCTTGGCACCTAGCTCTCCCGCATCCCATGCTCAATCCATTTCAGGGCCAGTGTGTCACCCAAACCCTCAAAACCCACTCACCTCCCTCCGCGCCCACAACCTGTCTTGGGCCCACACCCCCTTCCCATGCAGCAGACGTATCAGGCTCTAAAGCGGACTCTTCCCCGCCCATCCCCTTCTGGGTTTATTGTTGCCTTCCTTCCTTCTGGCCAGAGTCCATTTGTGGACTGCCCTGCCTTCCTTCCTAGCCCCTTTCCTGGCCCTGCCCCTGCCCCCTTAGCCACCCAAGTCTTCTCCCTCTCGAATCATCCCCACACTCCCACCTGCCCCAGGGCCTTTACACATGCCATTGTCATCCCTCAGTGCATCTTCCCTCTCCTCTAGCATGATTTTCGCTCTCATCCTTCAGATGCTTGGTGGTCATGACTAGAAAACCACCTCAAAGTGTGTTAGTGCACACATGGCATTTGCCACCACTGTACTTTTTATTTTCAGAGGGGGAGTCTTTTTTTAATTTAATATCTGCCTCCCTCCCCTACTAGAGGGTAATGTTCATGAGGGCAGGAGCCCCTGTTCCCCAGGACCTCCTACCGGACGCAAGAGTGGGTGCTGAATGCTGGAACGCCGGGCCCACGGGGGTTTACTTAAGTGCTCAGACTCTGGAGTTTTCTGTCATCTTAGAAGAGTGACTTTCATGTAATGTAGCTATCACATTTCAGTGAAGTGGAGTGTTCAGGGAGTCGTCACTTCTTTGTTCCGGATGCACCTCTCGGTGTCCAGAGAAGATGTGCGGATTCCTGGTTTGTGCTGGAACAGAAACAGGAGAAAGAGGCTGCTGAAGGAAGCCTTCCCCCGCGTCACACACACCTGTCAGAACAATGTGTCCACACCTCTGTGACAGTGTGAATGACAACCCCTGATTTGCATCTCATCTCCTCCCTGAGGCAAGGCCCGAATCCCAACCTGGTGCTCAGGCTCCAAAACCAAAGTGCCACCAGGGGCCAGGCCTGCCTTCAGGGCCCTTGATTTCCTTTGGCCTAGTGAGTGGGGAGCCAACCAGTAGTTACCGCCACTAGCTCTGTCTGGAGAGCAGGGAGAGCTCAGGCAAGTCCCGACTAACAGCAACGTGTGAGCTTTGTCTTAAAGCAGAAAGGACAGTCTCCGGGAATGTTCCAAGGGTGCATCTGGGAGGAAGTGCATGTAAAGGCCTGGAGGGTGGAGGACAGATGTGGCATATTCGGGACCTCGTCATTGGTGGTCTTCAAGGAAAGGCTCAGACTATGGTAGCAGCAGAGGATGAGCCTCTAAGGGATTTAAAACAGAATCTGCTGCAGGAAAGATGACCTTGGCAGCCCTAGGGAGCTCTCCCTGAGGGTGAAGGAGAGGCCTGGAGCGGGGAAAGGAGAGAAGGCCGTGGCTGCACTCCAGCAGGAAGAAGGGAGGCCTGGGTCAAGGCCAGCCCACAGGAGGGCAGCAGGGACAGAGAGGCGAGACGGAACCCAGCACCCTGCTGCCATCTGCCACAGACTGACTGAGCCCATGGCCTGAGGACTGAGCAAACCTAGCAGCAGGGACTATTAACTGTCCAGACAGCATGAACCCTCCTGCTCTGCTTCCGTCCATTGGCCGCACCCTCTGAAGGTGGCAGCAGGCGGGGAGAGGGGCCGGGGTGGGGGGCAGGTGTTGAAGATAAACCCACACAGAAAAATGAACTTAAACTGATAAGTGTACGGAAGGAAGAAAAGAGAGAAAAAGATGGAGGTGTGTGGAAAGAGGGGGTTAATAAGATTGAGAATCAGAGAATGGGTCTCCAAGCAGGTAGCTTTTAAGCTGAATCTTGAAAAACCAGTAGGAGTTGGTCAGGTAAAGTGTCTGGAAATGTCTTCAAGGCAAAAAGAACAGCACAGACCAAGCCTCTGAGGAGGTAAACACACGGGCCTCGAGGAGCAGACAGTGCAGATGGCTGCAGCACAGCCCCTAAGGGGCGGCAGGAGTGGAGGCCGAAGAGGCAGTGAGGTCTGGGCAGCCCTAGTGAGACCCTCTCTAGGTCTGGTGAGGCTCTGAGGAGGTCTGGGGAGGCCTTATTGGGTTGGGTCCTTAAGGTTGGGAGCCAGGTCTGGGGCCTTCCTGTCTCCGGGTCGAGCGCAGGTCCCCCACAACACAGATGCTTGGTAATAACCAGCCTCACACCAGAATGGATGATCTTTTGGCCCCAGCACTGTGGGTCCTGACAGCTCCTCCTTGGGGGCTGGGGTGGTGTTCTTTGGAAGGTCCGGGCCTTGCCTGGATCCCTGTTGGCCAAGCCGTCCTCACTTTAGCCTGCGTGAAGGAGGAGGACCCCCGGCGGGCAGCACAGGCTCTTTTTCTTTGCTAATTACTACCTGACATTTTAATGTTCACATTTAATTGCATTCTCCACCCTTTAGTGCAAAAAACCAAAAACGCATGAAGCCTTAGAGGCCTATAAACCAAGTAACAGAACTTTTGTAAAACCCTTTGAAGTCCCTGCTGGAGCTTAAAACTTTCTTTCCCTTTGAATGTGCCGATTGTGTGATGGGGCTTTTGAAATGAGGAAAAGGCTCAGGGATCTGGCGACACATTCACACCGAAATGTGCTCACAGGGACACACACACACACACACACACACACACACACGGGATGGAGACACCCGTAAACCTGTCACTGCCTCTCAGGGACCTCCTGAGCCCATGGATTTCTTGATTCTTTCCTGGGAAGCAGCACAAATTACCCAGAAGATTGTCACTTACGAGCTGAGGGCTCCGAGTTCACAGTCTAGGCTGCCATCCCTCATGTGTGACCTGGGCAGATGACCATGTCTCCGCTTCCTCATCGAATGGGCAGCGGTGACTTCCAGGAATGAGTCCTTCACACGGTGCCTGGTATGTGATCCCATCCCGTCCACACTGGGTTTAGAAAGGTGACTTATTACGTGTACACCCAATTGTGAGGTCACTTTATAACCTTACAATCTTTTAAAAGATTTTCCATGGGAATGAATTCACCTTCCGGACAAGGGTCCTCCTTCAGACACAGTGTTCAAGAGCGGCTCTGGAGCGCTCAGCTGGGGAGGCCTGCTCTGAGTTGCCGTCACGTAAGTGCTTACGAGGCGCCCGATGACACCTGTGCCATCAGGATGCTCTAATGCAAGGTCTTCTTGAGGTTGGCCCGCAGCGCACCTGAGGCAAGCACATCACTCCCGCTTCCTCTTCTTTCCCAGCGGCTCTGGAAGCAGAAAGGAGTGGTGACGGGGTGCAGTTTCTACAGCGCATCAGCTTCTCCCATCCCACTTAGAATTCTGCAATAAGACTTTGCCGGCCTCCCATAAGGAGGTGGAGGCCAGTCCCCCTCCACTTTGAATCCAGGCTGGCCATAGTGGCTTGCTTGTAACCAATAGAATGCAATGGAAGTAATGCTCCGTGGCTCTGTGTTGGGTCAGCAGAGGCCTTGCAGCTCCTGTCTTGGTCTCAAACACTCCCTCTTGGAACATTTCTTCTTGGAATCCAGATGCCATGCTGTGAGGAGTCCAAGCCCAAACAAGAGGCAGTTGACAGCTACAGCAACTGAGATTTGCTTATTTGGCAGCCCAGCCTTCCAGTCGTCTCAGCTCAGGCACCAGACACAAGAGTGATAGAGGTCTCCTGATGGTTCCAGCCTGAGCTGAGTCCCCGATAGCGGAAAGCATAAACTACTCAGCCCCTCTCTGCCTTGTCCAAATTCCTCACCCACAAATCTGTGACCTGAAATAGCTCTTGTCTTACACCACTGAATTTGGGATAGTTTATTAAACAGCCAATGAAAATGACAGCAGCCACCATGATGTTCAGATAATGCATCACTGGAGGTCAAGTTGGGAAACGGGAGATGGGTGGTATGACCATATAATTTACTGTTTAACCTGGAATACTTCTGAAAGTTTAAGGGGGCATTATTAATATACGTGTCAGGATAATGAGCGTAAACTGGAATTCTTCTGGAATCCTGGCTGCCCTAGTAATGGGTCTACCTCATCACTGATGCTCCTTTCCTTCTCTTCCTATTCTGTAGGGGGAAAAGCCTGGGCTTGGCTTTAGAAGATCTGAATTTATTTTCCTGTTGTCATTTTACCAGCTGAATGGCATTGGATACCATTGATACTAGATAATCTTAGATGACCTTCTAAAACCTCAGTTTTCTAGTCTGCAAAATGGAAATAATAATTCTTTTCTCTCTTCAGTCTTCAAGCCATAGCAATTAACTTTTTCATCCTATGGCATTGCAGAACTTGTCCTGGAAGAAGTCCTCAGTGACTGGCTCACGGCCAATCCAAAAAGTTCTGTTCAGTTCTCGCCTTACATGACCCCTCAGTGGCATCCAACTGTGATGGTTAATTTTGTGTGTCAATTTGACTTGGCCATGGGGTACCCAGATATTTGGCTAAATATTATTCTAGGTGTGTCTGGGAGGGCATTTCTGGATGAGATTAACTTGTGAATCAGTAGACTGAGTAAAGCAGATGTTCCTCTAGGCAACTCTAAAGTAAAAGGATGGAAAAAAGATATAGCATGCAAACATTAACCAAAATAAAGTAGAAGTGGCTACGTTAAGATCAGATAAAGTAGACTTCATAGCTAAGAAAATTTCTAGAGGTGTGAAGGGACACTATATAATGATAAAAGGGGTCAATCCTCCAAGAAGATAGAAATCTTAAGTGTGCAAGGAAACAGTGAATTACATAGACGACGGTCATATTGTTGTGTGTCTTGAAGGATGCCTCATCTAAGAAGACAAGGAGAATGAAATAAACAAAGACACTGTGTACAATTGGAGGACTGGAAGATGATACAGGTGAGAGTGGAGATGAAGTAAGATGAAGAGCCAGAGATGGACCACCTCTCATATCACCCTAAATGCCACTCTAAAGATATCGGCACATATCTGTAGCTGCCAGAGAGCGTGGATGGCCACAGGCTGAACAGAGACATTGAACCAATTCCCTTCCCCCTCTACTTTTTCAATCTACTCTTAAAATGTCAGTTGATAAATTAATCAAGATTGACAGTAAAAGGGTTTGTGCTAGATTTTTCTGTCCTGATCCCCTGTAATTCTGTCTGAGAAGGAGCATTGGGCAACTCAGCTTGTCTGGCATATATTAGATGTTGATGAATATTTGTTAAAATGAACAAAGTGTACTTTAACACAAGTTGAACTAAACTCAAGGCCTTTGGGAAAACTTTGGAACACTAATGAAAATATCGTTCTAGAGGCTTAATGAAAAATATTTACCCTTAATGAACCTTAAGTGAGCTGCAAATTATTCATATTCAGTTCAGTAACTGGTGGTTATTTAGCTAAGTCTTGATTACATGTAATGTAATTGTCAATGGATAACGCTGCAGTGCTGAGTTTCCCCTCTTCCCCCTGCCTGGACATACTTTTCATAAAAGGACACTTTCCTGTTTGTACAGCAGACCGAGGCTCACATGGGAATTCTTTGTATGCCCTGCAAGCAATCCAAGCATCTGACTTCCATTCTCCACTCACAGCTGGGGCAAGTGCGAGAAGTCAGCAGAAAGTTGGAGGTGTGTTAACAGGGGGTTTATCTTGACACTCAGTTGCAATTAAATCCAGTGGGTTAAAACCTTCTGAAGGCATTACCCTCCTTTAAACAGGGCACTTTTAAAGAGTGTTTCCACAATGAACAATATTCATCACCAATGTTATATATGGCTACCTTTTACCCTCAAATAATGTTTTCTTTCCTTGGAAGGGAAAGCAACTTTCCCATCATCATAATTGAATCCAAACATCTGTCACCCACAAAGGCATGGTTTTAGAGGTCAGCTAATGGATGGATATCTGGCTTACAGAGCACCCTGAACCGCAGGGTGCCACACATTTACACCCACACCTACATGCACATGCACATACCCCAAATGCATTACTCCAGAAAACTATACTTTTCACGATCATTTCTTTGAATAAAAGTAAGACAGCAATGAATGTAGCTGGAATAGTCAAAAGAGCAAGGGACTTGGGGATAGCAGACCCTGGTTCTGCCTTCACATCAGCATAACCTCTCTAGCTCTCAATTTCCACACCTGTGAAAAATGTGACTGATGAAGCCACCTCCACCATTTAACTCTTGTAACCCACCAACGACCTTATGTGTTCATGCATTTGTGCGTTGGCATGAAGGTCCCTCCACCAGCTGCGTTCTACTAGAGCCTTGTCATCCTTCAAGGCTCAGCGTTTTTGATGTTGCTTCCCCAAGGAAGCCCTCCGTGGTTCCCTCAGGTAGAGTGACCAGCTCATTTTTTAGCATCCCAGAAACCTTGCAACTAGTTGCATTATTGTATTCATTGCATTCTATGGCAACCACTTACTCATGTGCCAGTTTTCCAATCTAAACGATTAATCCACGGAGAACAGACCAGGGCTTATTTTTCTCCATTTCTCTGGTGGCAAGCAAAGGATTAGCACAATGTAGGTGCTAAGAAAAGGTTGAAGGAAAGAATAAACAATTGGATGAGTAATTACTTGAATGACACAACACCCTAAAGGCAACATCACATAAGAAAGTCTGTCAGCTGACCCCCAGGCTCTCCCCCTCCACAATGATAAGAAAGTGGTCTTGCTGAAATCCATTGCTTGTCACATCTCATGCTTTTGGTCCATCACCTTCAGGGTACAGCCCAGACTCCCCATCAAGGTAACCCATGTCATTATGACTGAGTTGCTATCTCTTTCACTGCTCTCCTCCCCTCCCCTGCCATCTGCTATGTTCCAGGGAATACAATCAAATTTCCTGACATACTATGCTCTCTCATACCTTCAGGTCTATCCCTCTGTCCTACCTCCATCTTCCCTCTTCACCTAGCTAATCCCTACCTGACTCCAAGGCTCAGCTAAACTGACTCTTCCTCCAGAAAGCTTTCCTAGATTCCATAAACTTTCTATTCTCTGCCTGCCAGAATGCCATCCTTGACCTTAACAGGTTTGTCTGTTTGAGGGTCTGTAAGCAACTTGAAGACAGAGGCTGGGCCCTGCTCACCTCTGTACCCCCAGGGCTTGACACTGTGCCTGTCCCTGAATGACCCCTCAGTTAACATTCCTGCCATGAATGGGTGGGTAGATGAATAATGTGTCAGCCTGGTCAGTAGAAAGTCAGATCTAGAGTTCAAGCACAAAGCATTTGGAGTGTTACGTGCACACCATCCCACCAGCTAGAGGGTTTGTCTTCTTGACCTTCAAAGGTTTCCTTCTTCTTGACCTTGACCAGTTTCTGAGAAAAGTTTTTTAAAATCCCCCACTATGGCCATTAGTTTTTCAATTTCTCATTGTAATTCATCGTGTGTGTGTGTACCTACACACGTGCATTTGAATATTTATCAATATATATTCAGTTAATAGATATTGAATCAATGCTGTTAGGTATCTACAAGTTTATTATTACCTTAACCCCTTGATAAAATCTGAATTTGCCTGGATTATCTTGTTTTACCTCTTACTTCCCTTCCTTCCACACCCCTTCACACACTTTTATTTTCAACCTTTCTGTGTTGTTTAGTTTTAGGTAAATCTTTTGTGGGCAGCTTATGCTATAATTTTTAAAAATCCAATTTAATTATCTGTGTTTTCTAGTTGAAGAGTTTAATTCATTTACATTTACATTCATTAGTATTACTATTTTTTACTTCTTTTTGTCATTTAATGTTATGTTTCATTTGTTATGCTTATTTTTGCTACTTTTTTTTTTTCCTTTCCTGCTTTTTGTTGGATTAGTAGTGCTTTCTTTCTGCCTATTACCCACTTGGCTGCTTTGGAAATTAGAGATTCTATTACTGTTGTGGGAGTGTCCTCTAGAAATTTTACCTTACAAAATCACATTTATGTTTTTCTAGAAATGTCTAAAATTATTCAGTATCTTTATTTTCATCCCAAATAAGATACTGCTTTAGCATGCCTCCAGTGCCCTCCAAACACCCCTGCCCCATCACCTTCCATAGTTTTAGTTCCATATTTACTTTTTCTATCAAGAGTGAATGGTATGTACCAACAGTTTGCCCATTATTTTGATTATCATTTCTTCTTGTAGCCCACTCTTCTCTGGATTTATTTTCCTCCTTGTTGAAACTCATCCTTTAGTAGTTCTTTCAGTGAGGGTACATAAGGGATAAACTATCTTAATCTCATATGTCAGAAATGCCATTATTTCAAATACTCTGTAATGAGAGTTAACGGCACAGAATTCTAGGCTGACAGTTTCTTTGAAGATAATGCTGTATTATCTTCTTGCCTCTATTGTGGATGATTGGAAGTCAGCCGTCAATCTGGGCATGCTGCCTTTGTAGACAATCTCTTTGCAGACTTTAAGATTTCACCTTTATCTTTGATGTTTTGGTTTTTTGTTACAATGTATATTAAGATATAGATTTATTTCCATTTATTTTAGAATGTGCTTTCAATCTGAAGTTCCCATCCTTTGTTAACTCTTGAAAATTCTCATCTGTTATCACTCCAAACATTACCTTTTCTCCTTTCCCTCTACTCCTTACTTCTGGAGCTTGCATTAGAAGAATGATGGAGATTTTCAATGCCCTTCTGTATAGCTTAACTTCTCTTTCAAATATCCACGTTTGCTACTACATTTTTTCTTTTTATGGAGCTCAGACACAGAGCTCTGATGTCTCTTCCTTTTCTTGTACAAACATCGTTGTAATGGATTAGGGCCCCATTCTTATGACCTCCTTAAAGATCCTGTCTCTAAACACAGTCAGATTGGAGGTTTGGGCTTCAACATATGGATTTGGGGGGACACAATTCAGTCCATAGCACTCCTACTAAAACCTGTGTCAGAACCAAACAGAAACAAGTAGTGCAGCAAATGGAGATTTGTACATTTGGTACTTCTTCTCTTTTAGTCAATGGTCAACAGCAAGAATACAGTGATGACTTTTGTGATGCAGAGCTCACAAACTCTGTCTCTTGTGTGCATATTCCATCATTCTCATGAATCTCTATTATGTGTTATGAGTGTATGGGGGACGGTTGTCCAGTGAGGCTGAACTTTAGATTGTTTTAGTGAGATCCACTGCTGGTTATTAGTAGAGACACTGCATTATCCCAGGGCCAACTTTCTTTGCTCTTGGTTACTGGTTGGTAGTGAGTAAGTGCCTTCTGCTTATTTTTATTGCTTTGCATTGAGAAGGTCATTCTTCTCAATATTATTCATGGTTTCTGGAAGAAGAAAAGATCCTAGGTCTCCCTATTTGAGGTTTAATGTTAGGGAGTGGATTGAGGGGGACCCTACTGGTGGAGCTGATAGGAAAAGACAAAGAGTCACTAACAGGGGATGCACTGTGAGGGCAGAGAGTGTGGAACTGGTCACCCTGGCCCAACATAGGCCCTAGGTGGCCATGAGAGGACATGGCTGAGGCTGGACATCCCTCCTGTCAGGTCCACTTGGGCATGTCTTGGGAACATGTGTGGGTGTGCGTGTGATTGTGGGTGTCGTGTGCACTTGTGTGTAGGTAAGTCAAAGCAGTGACCTACTTGAGTAACTGAATATGAGGAGTCCAGGCCCACTGAACATGGATCCACTAATGCTGAGAATATGAGAGAAGCCGTCCCTGCCTCCTGCCCTAACCTAGTGCTCCGTGCACCCAGATCACCACACTCATAAGTTTCTGCATCTGACAAGGATTTCCGAAATGGAGTAAAACAGCAAGAGCAATGCCCAGAAGAGAGTATTACAGCCGATCGGAGGCTGGGCCGGCCTCCCTGGGTTCTTAGGCCGAATGATCTTATCCCAGGAGGAAGGAAGCTTCTTGGGAAGGGGGAGAGGAGGACAAACACAAACAATTTTAAAATGTAAATATTAGAAGCAGTAAGACTTCATTTTGTACACCAAGCTTATGAATTGCCTCTATTATTCTGAAGTCAAGGAAACCGTGGCAAAAATATTTATTTATGGATCAAATGCATGCTTATTTAGCACCTACTTTGTGCCAAAACCAGAATTAGGCTTTGGGGACACAGAGAATCAACACTGACCCACCTGCAAGGAGCCCCTGGTCAGAGAGGAAACACCTCAATCACCCTTGCTGATGCTATGTAATGTGTGTAGAGTGATAATGCCTGGATTGATTGGAAGGAAGGCTTCCCGGGGGAGGTGTCCTCTGGGCAGTGCACTGAGGAGTGAATGAGAGCTCGTCAGGAGAAGAATGAGGTGTCAGGCGGTGGCCAGCTGTCTTTATTCCACATCTGTGAATGTAAGAGTCTTCCATCCAATGGGTGGGGCTGAGCCCATCTGTGACCACAGATGGTTCCAGGGAGGAGCTGGCGGTCACCCACACTGACTGATGTGAAATCTGCAGTTGGGGACGTCTGGGGGTGTGTGCAGCATGCTCCAGCATCGGAACTCTCCGTCCTGCTCTTGGCATGTTCCCCTGACATGGGAACATTCCCCTTGCATCTGGCCAAACTGGAGCTGGTGCTGGAGACACAGAGACCTCCCCAGCCTGGCGGGCCCCTCTGCCCAAGCGGAGTGCTCCCAGGAGGACCCCCATCAGCAACCCCTGCCTTCATCTGCTTTTCATCATCCTCCCTCCTCGTGTTAACAAAACATTTTCATATTCGCCAACTGCTTGATGCTGGGTCAGGAAGCTCACCCTCACATGGGAAGCCCAAAGGGTGAAGCTCCTTGACCAGGCACTTCTGTAAATCACAGTTGATTTAGGTCTGGGGGTGTGGTCCCAGTGCTGGCAAGCCCTGCACCATGCTTCAGATTCCCAGGGCAATCTGGTTCGTATCAGCTGAGCAGTCCCCAGGCCCCAGCTGGCTGCAGAATGCTCTCTGGCAGAGGTCTGAGTTCTAACACGGTTCTGTTTGTCTGCAGATCACATTTTGGTACCTGCTAACAGAATCAGGGTGCATCCGGGATCATTCATCCAACAGTTTCTTAAGTTGCTGTCAATAGGACTTTGGCTAAACCTCTTCCTCATCTCTCCAAATAAGTTACGGAAAGAGCAGATTTCTGGGCCATCACGCATGTCAGCAATCAAGTGACAGCCCCCGGGAGGTCCCACAACCCGACTGAGGGTATTGCTGGTGAGTTGGTGTTGTTTGAAGCCGGGATCTCAAAAGCATTAGGACGCCTTGGAAAGAGAGGAATTCTGCCATCACCTCTCCACTGTGGAGTTAGTACACCCTAAGGGGTTTTCCAAGAAGCAGAGGCACGTGTACAGAAATGCACAGGACAACAGGTGACTGTCCTTTCCCTTGGTGGTGACAATGGCAGGGATGCTCAGGCACCTGGGAGAGCATATGGAAATATGATGGCAGTGTTCTGGGCCTTCCATGCTGTTTGTATGTTTTGGGAATTTATGGTGCTGATTCCCAGCATCCAGATTCTCACCATGGACGGGAGTGGGTTTTCAATGACTGCATACGCTTCCCTGGCACAGAGATCCAGCAGAAAATGGGTCCAGCCAGGTGGAATGCAGGGAGTGGAATGCCCTGGCTGTCAACCTTCCTTCTGAACTCTGACGCAAAGTGAGGACAGCAGGAGAAGCAGCCTGGAGAAAGGTCCCCTGTGCAGGTGAGGGTTTGCAGCCTGGCCAGTGCCTAGGGAGGGCGGGAAACCTAGCAAAGGGAGAAGCCCGCTAATACATAAAGGAGCATGAAAAGCTGGAGGGAGCTGAGACCTTGGGTCAAGTTAAAATTAATAAATACTGAGGGGCAAGAAGAGATGCCAGTGGCAAGTGAAGGGCAGAGGAGTCCCGAAACCCAGGAGAGATGCAGTCAAGTGAGCTGTTGGGTTGCAGCTATTTTTATTAAGCTCAGTTCCTATGGTAGATTATCAAATGGCCCCAGAGCTTCCAGCTCCTCCCATCCAGTGTTGAGTCTTTCTTCACCCCCTTGAGCTGGACTTGTGACTTGCTTTGGCCAATGGGATAAGTAGCCCATGTGACGCAAGCAGAAACTTGCTTGCCCACTAGGGCTCCCCCTCTCACTGCTCTTGGAACTCCACTGTCATGTGATTACATCTGGGAACCTTTTGGATAATGAGAGACGTGGAGTCCAATTCTCCCTTTCCCCCTCCTCCTCCTCTCTTCTCTTCCTTGACTTTTTACTGTTAAGCTTTGAGAGTACTTTATATATTCTAGATACTAGTCCTTTGTTGGATATGTAGTTTGCAAATATTTTGTCCCAGGTTGTAGCTTATCTTTTCATCCTCTTAAAAGAGTCTTTTGTGGAATAAAAGTTTTTGTATTTATAAAGTCTAATTTATCAATTTTTCCATTTATAAATTGTGCTTTTGGTGCTAAGTCTAAGAACTCTTTGTCTCACCCTAGCTCCTGGAGGTTTTCTTGGGTGTTTTTTTGTTCTGTATTTTACATTTAAGTCCATCATGTATTTTGAGTTTGAGTTAATTTTTATAAAGTTGTAATACTTAGGTTGAAGTTCCTTTTTCGTTCCGTTCCTTTTCTTTTATCTTCTTTTTTTTTTTTTTTGCAGTTGGGTTGGGGGTGAGTGGGCCATATGAATGTCCAATTGCTCCAGCACTTTTGTTGAAAGGCTATCTTTCTTCCATTGAATGTTTTTTGCACTTTTGTAAAAACTCAGATAGGCATATTTTTGTGGATCTGTTTCTTAGTTTCTTATCCCATTCCACTGATCTATGTGTCTCTCCCTCCGCTGATACCACACAATCTTGATTATCATAAGTATATAGTAAGTGTTAAAATCAGGTAGACTAATTCTTCCCATTTTATTATTCCTTTAAAAATTTGTTTTTAGCTATTCAAGATCCTTTACCTTTTCATATAAATTATGGAATAATTTTGGCTATATCTGCAAAAAAAATCTTGCCGGGAATTCGATAAAATAGCATTAAACCTGTATGTCAACTTGGGGAGAATTGACATTTTTACTATATAGTTCTTAGCATACAAGTCCTGTACATATTTTGTTAGATTCATACCTAAGTATTTCATTTTTCTGAGCAATTATAAATGGTACTGTATTTGGTATATTTATTTTAAAATAGAAGTTTATGTTTGCTATTCCATAAATGAAAAACAAGTATCACTTGTCATAAATAGAGAATAATCACAAAAATACAGTCATACCTCATTTAATTGTGCCTTACTTGATGGCTCTTCGCAGATACTGTGTTTTTTACATATTGAAGGTTTGCAGCAACTCTGCGTCAAGCAAGTCTATCGGCGCCCTTTTTCCAATAGCGTTTGCTCACACTGTGTCTCTGTGTCACATTATGGTAATTCTATCACCATCTCAAACTTTTTCATTATTATTATATTAGTTACGGTGATCTATGATCAATGGTCTTTGTTGTTATTATTGTAACTGCATATGTAGTAGAAATAGCAAGAGAACTAGAATTACAAGTGGAGCCTGAAGATGTGACTGAATTGCTGCCATCTCACGATAAAACTTTAATGGCTGAGGAGCTGCTTCTTATGGATGAGCAAAGAAAATGGTTTTTGGGGATGGAACCTACTCCTGGTGAAGATGCTGTGAAGATTGTTGAAATGACGACAAAGGGTTTAGACTACTACATAAATTTAGTTGATAAAGCACTGGAAGGGTTTGAAAGGATGGGCTCCAATTTTGAAGGAAGTTCTACTGTGGGTAAAATGCTATCAGATAGCACTGCATGCTATGGAGAAACGGTTTGTGAAAGGAGAGCCAAGCAGTGAGGAAAACTTCATTCTTGTCTTATTTTAAGAAATTGTCTCAGCCATGCCAGCCTTTAGCAACCCTGCCCTGGTCAGTCAGCAGCCATCAGCATCGAGGCAAGACGCTCCACCAGCAAAGAGATTACGATTCGCTGAAGGCTCAGATGATGGTTAGCGTTTTTTAGCAATAAAGTATTTTTTGATTGAGCATATACATTCTTAGACATAATGGTACTGCACACTCCCGGGATGTCTGTTTGCTCAGTTCCACTCACTCGGTGAGTGTCTTTGAATAAATAGCCTTGTCTGAACCTGGCTGGGGAGGCAAGGGGGCTAAGGGTGAGGGAGGTCAGGAAGCATGCGGCAAAGCAAAGAGCAGCCCCTGAGTTCACAGCTCAGACCTGCCATGCAAAGAGGGGAAGCAATTTGTCCAAGGATGCACGTTCACCAGATGAGAGCCAGGGTTTGGACTCCAGGTTTACCTGGGCCCTTCCCACGTGCCGCTCGGCCTGTATGGAGATTCAGAGGACCAGGATGGGGCAGCCAACAATGCTGAGCGCGCAGGTGATCCAAGAGCAGGAGGGGCTGCCGCCGAGTCCCTGGGCGAAGGGGAGGACGTGTGTCTTCCCTCTGCCCTAGACAGCGCCCAGCTAGGGCCCATCCTGCATCCTTGGAGCTCCAGACGGAGGTCTCGTCCCAACTTCCTCCCCAGCAGGGCTGAGCGCACCGCAACAGTTCAGCGCGGCTCCCAGCAAACCCCGAGTGAACCCTTGGGGGCTTTATTTTCATTTCTTCTTGGCAGGACGTAACTTCCTGCTTCTAAGAAAAACATCTTTCAGCAGAGCCACGAACCAGGCCCAGGGTGTCCACACATCCCCCAGCTCTGACGGGACAGCAACGTGATGAGCTAAACGGAGCCTGATTGGAAGCACATGGAGCCTGTTTCCTTTCAATTTCCCGAGGGTCTCAGGCCTGGAGGAGAGAGGTGTTTGATAAGTCATGTCAGAGCTTTTATCAGGTCCGCTGTGTGCGAGCAAAAGCCAGGCAAAGGAGGAGGAGACCAAGGGCCCCACTCGGGAGGACTGAGGAGCCGGAGCTGCCAGGTCAAGTTCAGGACCAAAAACCAGAGGGAGACCAGTGTTTACTGAGCACCTACTATGTGCCAGGTGCTGGGCTAATCCAGGGCCAGGAGAAGTAAGACAAGTGCCTGACCCAACTGGTGCAGAAGAGGGTTCACAGACTGTAGTTACAGGGCACAGGGAGGAAAGGCAGGATACCTGACTGTGAGCAGACGTCCGCCTGGCACACCATGATGCTGAGCTGTGACTGGTGCTCTGTCCTCATCCTCACCTCTGTGGATAAAGCAGAGGTGAATTTGCCTGAGCCAGGGATGCACTGTTCCGAGTCTTCCCCCTCTCTCCTCCCTTGTTGCAGACAGATCTGTTCCTGGCCCAGCGTCTCAGGGAGCTCCACACAAGAACAGAGAGGTTCAGGGTAGGGCAGGGAGGGGCAGTGAGGAGCTGGAAGAGGGAAGCAGCTGAGGGCCTGAAGGGTCCAGCAGTGCAACATTGTCTGTAGGAAGCCCACTCCCCCCTCCCTAGGCAGCTGGGGTGGGGCTCCACGTCTGGCCCTCACCAGGAAGAGCAGCACAGCTTGGTCAGACTGGGGCACCTGCAGACAACTGGTCTTGCCAACTATCGTGGCCAAGATGTAGGTCACACATAGTAGCCACTGGGTTTGTCACTTAGCTTTGGTGGCTTGTAAACAAATATCCTTTACAATATAATCTTCACTTCATTAATAATTTCCTTGCAATCTCTGGGAAACAGCATTGCTCCTAAGAACATTACAGAGGTTCTTTCATATACATATATGACAGGAAAGGGTTCTAAGACCACTGGACTTGGGAATCTGACAGCAATGGTTCCAATTGTACTTTCTTGACTGACTCAGTCTTCAGTTATCAGTTTTCTTATCTGTGAAATGGGAACAAGACACTTACCTTATGGATTTGGCGTGAGGGTTATTTTCGTTATTCATGTATTCCTTTTTGTTACAAAAAGATTAGGGTTTCTTAGGATACGTAAGATAGACTAAAATGGTATAAAAATAAAAGATGGGGAATTCCCTGGCTGTCCAGTGGTTAGGGCTCCGTGCTTCCACTGCAGGGGGCATGGGTTTGATCCCTGGTTTGGGAATTAATATCCCACATGCCACGCGGCCAAAAAATAAAAATAAAAATAAAAAAAAAGAGGGGAGAGAGTCAAAAGAGAGGGTAGAAATTGAATTCAAAACTAAGGCCAACAACCGCTTTCCATAATGATATTTCACTTTCTAAGGGGGAAGAACAGTTTTCTCTCTAAGAATTCTTGCTACATGTGAAAATAGGACCCAGTGTTTTCTGCAGTTCATGGAGGTCGTATGATGATGAGGGACAAATCCCCACAAGAATCTCAACAGTTTTTGGTACCCAGATGAGGCAGCAGTTAAGCCTGGAAGTCTTTTTAAAGAGAATGCAGTGTGGGATAATGAATGATGTCCTAGGGAAATATTATCAGTTCTTAGATAGGGAAAACTTTCTGGCTGGATAAATAGCATCATGCAACAAAGCAATTTAGTAAAAGTGATTGTGCACTCCAGGTGCCCGAGACTCTTGGCTTAGCTGTCTTGGTGTAGATGTAGATTTCACAATACCGGGAAGAATGACATAGCTAATGATCTTTCAAGAAATCATCCCTATCACATGTCAACAAATTGAAGATTGTCCTCTCCAACAGCTACAAGATGGGCAGCTGCTCTCAGTTGCTGATTACATGCAGACCCCATAAGCTTTGGCAAGAAGTTGAGCAGAGGAAGTGTTGGCCTCCTCCTGGGAAAACTGAGATGCCCAACAATGACTCAGGCCTCAGCTTTTGCTTAGGGGAGGGTGTGTGTGTGCGTCTGTCTGTGTGTTCCGTAATCCTCTGTAGAAAATTAGTTTGAATCCACTAGAAAATGCAGACTTTAATGGGGGATCGAGGCCGTAACATATATATACCTTATTAAAACACTATAGTTTTAGTCTTGAAAATATTCAGAGCTGGTGAACTCAGTTAATCAAATAATCAAATAATGAATCAAATAATCTCATAAAGTACTCCAAACTTGAGGTTGAACAATGCTGTTTCCCAGGAATTTTTAGTGAAATGAATTATTTATTTAAAGAGATTATTGTTTGTAAACCACTTAGGTTGAGAATTATCTACGAAAACTGTAACTTGAGTTTTTTAATAGCTGGTTCTACTCTCAAGCAACACGTAGCTATAATGCATAGTCGTTTGGGCCACCGACTGAGATACTACATCTCATCATCTGCATAGAAGACGATGCATGTATTTATATTACTTACATTCTCTATACCAGGCAATTACATGTCCATCTTACCTGAGGACCTTATAAGATAATGAATAATTTTGGAGGTATATTTTTCGGTGCTAGAATGTATTTTTCTAAACTTTAACTTTATAACAGTGATACACTTAGTAGTAAAAATCCAAACAATGCTGAAAATGTGGACGAAAACGCTCCCTCCGCTTTTCCTCCCTATGCAACTCTCCAAGGGTAATCACTTTTCAAAGATTTTGATTTTGCTTTTCCTGCCCGTGACCTCCATGATCTCAATAATATGTTCCGAGCTCTATTTCTTGACCTGTCAACTCTCAACTGTGCCTCTTGGCTCCCCCTATTAAAAAAAGAAAAGAAAAGAAAATTTAAATTACTTACATCAGATTTTACTCAACCAAAACTTTATTTATATATATAATTATATTAGTTCTCCTTTAGCTCTTTTAGCTTACCTTTACAATTTAAAAATATGCTCGAAGCTATTTCTTGATCTCTATTTTACAGGACACCTTTTTGAGTCTCCATCAGGTAAATTGAAGAAATTAAGACTTCTGCTTTCCCTGCTCTTCCCCTTCCTTCCCCATCTCATTTTCTGTCATTTCTATTTTTAATTCAAACTGCTAAGGTTTATAATATTTTCTTTCTCCTCTGTCAATATATCATATTTTATTGAATATAGCGTGTCATCAATTCTATGACATATCATGGTTTGATGTTCCATTAAGTTTAAAAAAATGCTGCCAATGATATTTCATTAATTATAAAATTTGAAAAGAAGTATCTTTTTTATGAATTTATGAAAGATGGTAGTCTCCTGTGCTTGCCTATCAGTTAGTTCTAAAAATAAAAAGAAACTACTTTTATAATATTATTATTGTGTAATATTCCAGTAGAGTGATTAGGACCATAGAGAAGAAATATAAGCTTTTGTCCCTAAACCAGTGCTACTCAAGTGGAATTGTTCTATGTCAGGGAAATTCTCTTTTCTTATTGTCCATAATTTTCCCCAAATCATGCAACATTTTAGTCTTCTTCATATGGTTTTCTTACACACCTTTCTTGGTTTTCTTATCATTTAAAAAAAGAATGTTTTGCCTTCACCTTATCACTAAGATTGTCTGGTCTTGAAATCATATTATATGTTGTAAAATCCACTTTTTCCTTGAAAATATTCTTCTTGGGACCCTTGGGTTGGACCAGTCGGTTTCTAGACCTACCACATATCTGTTGTCCTTAGATTTTCTCAGCATTGAGTACTGGTTTATATCTTCAATTTCTCAAAAGCATACATTTTCTCCTCTTCATTAGATAACTTCTTCATTATTTTGCAGCATAGCCTCAGGTGATTTTTTTCCCAAAGGGGTGAGAAGAAAGTGTATATTTCCAGATCTGCAAATACTCTGAGACATTTTCTGACTAAACTTGCTCATTTATCTCTGCTTCCTCACCAAACCCCACTAAAATGATAGTGATTTTTTTAAAGCACAAACAGTTTTTTGAAAGAGAAAAGAGACTAGTTAATATCAACACAATGTTGTAAGTTACAGAGGAGAGGACAAATGGTATGTGGCTGAGCAGAATCCCAAGCCTCATATGGTAAATGGCTCAGCATTTAGCATAATGGCTAGTCCACCGCTGTCCTCCACAGGCTCAGGAACTGGTAACCCAGCTGCCTCTGGGATGAGGGTACACAGGGAGTTTGCCAGCAGTGTATTTAAGCTTGTTAATGGTTCCCTCAGGATCTGATGATCTTTGGTTCCTCTTTATGACTGAATTATGATTATGACTAAAGAGTCAAGCACAGTACTTTTTAATCTGCTAGTGCATACTCTTCCTATTCTCACTGCCATTGTGAAATTTCCCCCTTCTGTGTTCCTTCACTGTCATTGCACTAGAAATTTAAGGAACATCAAAGATAGATAGATGATAGATAGATAGATAGATAGAGATGATAGATAAATAGGTGATAGATAGAAAGTTAGTCAACCGTTTTGAATTACTATCACTGCTGGAAAATTTTAAGGTTTTGCCAAGAGTTGGTTCCTCTTGACTCATGGTGCAGGTCCTGTAAGCTTGGTCCATGACTCAAAAGCAAAATTCTTTGTTGACCTCATATAGCTTTATCCATAACCAAGTTCCATCAATAATTTAAAGGTCACTGAAGGTTAATGAAATCCACCACTAAAGCAGCATAATTGTGATGTTCCCCAAAGTGGCAAACAGTTGAACATTAGGCTGTGTGTAAGGTCTCTGGCTACATCTGGAAAACAGTGGCTTGAAAAATCCTGACCTATAATGTGTCAACCAAGAAACAGAAAAACATTTGTATAAACTAAATTGTATAATTGTACATTGTATAATTAAATTGTCAGGGAGAAGAGGGAGGTTTTTTAAAGACAGAATCCCCTTTCTCATACCACATGGTACCATATCTGTAGAGTTAACAAAGGTGGACAAGGGTTTCAGAAGCAAAGCCCACCCTGCTATGCAGCCCTTTGTGGCCTGGATTTTTAATCAGCCCCTCAAACTAAGGGACCATTGCCCAGTTGGAATGTTCCTGTGTTAATCTGCTAGGGCTGCCATAACAAATACCATAACCTGAGTGGCTTAAGCAATAGAAATTAATTTTCTTGCAGTTCTAGAGACTGGAAAGTCTAAGGTAAATGTTCCAGTCAGGTTTGCTGTCTGGTACGAACTCTCTTCCTGGCTTGCAGACAGTTACCTTCTTGCTGTGTCCTCACATGGCAGAGAGAGAGAGAGAGAGAGAGAGAGAGAGAGAGAAAGAAAGAGGTCTGGTGTCTCTTCTTCTTTTATAAAGACACCAATTCTATTGGATCCAGGCTCCACCCTTATGACCTCATTTAACCTCAATCACCTCCTTAAAGGCTCTATTTCCAAATACAGTGACAGTGGAGGTTAGGCCTGCAACATATAAATTTGATGAGACACAGTTCAGTCCATAGAAGCTCCTTAGGCTCCAGACACATGGGGACCAGTGGCCATTATGCATAGAAGAGAGTAGAATAAATCTCATAGGTGTCCCCAGTGATCTGGGACTCTCTCACCTCACTAGGTGTACCACCAGCCTGTTTCAGACTATAACAGCTTGTCTCAGCTCTTCCACTACAAAAAGACTTAGAGGACTCAAGTTCCATCCATTCTAAAGCAAAGAGTGGCTGCTCCTGGTTTCTACCAGTTCTTTCGTGTCAGAGTAGTATTGTGTGGCCATAAGGCCACAGGGGTCACTTCTGATCCAAGCTATCCCATTCCCTACTTTGGTGAGCTTGAGCAAGTTATTTAACTTCTCTGAGCCCAATTTTTCCTTTTCTGTAAAATGGGGATCATAGCGTCAATCTCAGGGCTGTTGGGAGGATTAAGTAGATAATGTATGTCAGGCATGCAATGCTGTACATGATGGAGGGTGCAGCCCACAAGTACTCACTCCCTGCTCTTTCCCTGCCCTTCACAGGATGAAGGACACCCTGTGGGTCCCTTCTCATTTGGGATATTGCAAAATGTAAATGCCATTCAATATCACTCATTGACCCTTTGCCTGGGAATACTTAGACACAGCTGGATCTGCACGGAGGCTGCATCTCTGAGGATGAAAGCCTCCCCTGACCCAGGTTCCCCTGTGTGGCAGTAATTTCTGGGTTTCTCTTTGTTTCCTCTTTCACCCTCTTCCAAGGCAGCCCTGCCTATGGGTCTGCTTCTGCCCACCAGTCCCCTCTGATATTACTCTCATGAGATGGTACTCCAGAACAGGGCTTCTCCAAGTGCGCCCCCACCCAGCATCAGCATCCTTGGGAACCTGCTAGAAGTGCACATTCTCAGGCCTCACCGCACACCACTGAATCAGAAAGCCTGGGTAGCTCAGCATCTCCCTTTAGAAGATGGCAATACACATTTGAGAACTGCTGCTTCAGTGAGTGACAGGTGAGCAGGTAGGGACTCTAGGGCCTTGGAGAGGACAGGAAGTCCCAGTATGCCAGCCCCACTCCCGAAGTTTCCACAGTGTCTTTTCCAGCTCTTACCCCAACACTCTAAGCAATACTTCTCCAAGGAGGCTTTTTTTTTTTTTTTTTTGGTTCACTGCTCCATCCCTGGTGCTGAGAATGGTGACCAATAAGGAGCAAGAGCTCAACAGAGATGGGTGGAATGAAGGAATCAAGCCAGGGCCTGAGAAGTGACTCACCTTCGTCAGGTGGACCCGTGAGACTCAGGAGGGCGGAGCGGGATGTGATGGTGTCAAGGCACACGCTCTGAAGAGCGTGCAACACAATTCACAAAGGAAAGGCAGATGGAAGCGTTAGAGCCGCACTGTGGGTTGTGAGATGGGGCTGAGCACGTGAAGTCAGGGGTCACAGGAAGTCATGTGTTTCCCATCCCTGAAACACGCTCTGCTTACAGCACCAGCCTCGGAGCTGACGGACAATCTCCGCGTTCCGCCCGGGGTTAGAGCAGAGCAGCAGTTACACCCAGCTGTGGCCTCACCCTGGATTCTGCACTGGCCTCTCTGTAGGCAACAGCTCCTGACAACAACTCTGCTGAGGGACTTGCACCCCTCGAGCTGTTTCACATCCTAGTAACGGAGCTGGCGGGGGCCTGCATCAATTGCCTGGATTTGAACCTCTGTTGACTGTGTGGCCTTGGACAGCCTGTGCCTCAGTTTCCCTGCCTGTAATTTGGGGTCCCGGTCTAGTTAGCTGATCTTACCTGTGCTCTCAACCTCTCCCTGGACTTCCCCTAGAAACTTAGGCTTTCCCTGGTGACTCTTAATGCCCCCTGCATGTACACACACACACACACACACATATCGACAGTGACCCTGAACGGCTTGGAAACAAAGTCTTCATCTCTTAATTTCCAGTCCAGCCCAGTGAAAATTTACTAAATTGTGCATGAGAAAGCACTTTGCCAATGTCCCATTTCTACACGAATTGAATGTTATCAAATATCCAGGCAATGCTATCAAATATCCTAGCATGGCTCTGCCTTTGAATTCCTTCTAGCAGTGGAATTTTTACTCTGATGAAAATCTCCAAAATGATGGGATGGAGTGTTCCACTGGACCAGACTGGCAGTGAAGGGCCTCGTGCCCTTGAGGACAGGCTCTGCCCCACATGGGCAGTGCCCTCCATCCCACTTCACTTCCACTTGAGAGCTCCAAAAGAATTGGCATCTGTCACGTCTGTGGGTAGTTCCACGGGTGGAAGGATGGGCAAGCCCCCGGCAGGCATCTCCATTGTTGAGGCTGAGCTAGAAGTGTGACTGGGAGAAAGCCCAAACACCAGTGACCTGTTTGATTTTCCTATGGTCAATTAGCCTTTATTTCTAAATACCCTGGGGTCACAGTGCTTCCATCAGGCAGCCTCTCCAAGCGCTGTGCCTCCTGAAGACAATGCCTGACATAATGAAGATTGATGGCCCCTTGAAGCCTGCTGGGCCTTTCCCCACTGTGGGAAGAGGGGCTGCGAGGACCCTGGGAGAGGCAGGTGTCAACTGCTCCTCGTGGACACAGCCCACTAGAGAAATGGGATGTCTTGCTGCTGGTCTTTAGGAGCAGGTTAAAAATAAACTTTGATGAGGTCATCTCCTGACCCCAGCCCTGTTTCCACGCACTCCAAAGAGACTCTAAAATGCAAACGTGGCCTCTGGGTCAGGCCTGTGCTTGGTTACCTTTTATTTCTCCCTTCAGGATAAAAATGGCAATGGACACACAGAGCTTCTCCGATCAGCCCCGACCTCTTCATCTTGGGCATTTCAGCACCTCTGAGCTGATCCTAGTTCTAGGCCCTGTCGTCCTGTCCTGGGTGGGGACATGTGCTCCTAGTGTCTGTGTGTCTGCAGATGACTGGACGTGCCTCCACTCATCCTCTTTTCCTAAGCCTCTCCTGACCCCAACACTTAAACCCGTCACTCCATTGTAATACTATGCATCTGTTCCCTCCTCTGTCTCATCATTTTGTGTATTCCATTGTCCTTTTTCCAAACCTTTAGTCCTTTGTTTTCTAATTACCAAAAGGCTACATGTTTACTATAACATAGAAAGCACAGGAACATGTGAGTTTAAAAATGGTTGTTCCACCCAGTCAAAAAATGGGCAGAAGACCTAAATAGGCATTTCTCCCAAGAAGACATACAAATGGTCAATAGGCACATGAAAAGATGCTCAACATCACTAATTATTAGAGAAATGCAAATCAAGATTACAATGAGGCATGGAAGCAACCTAAATGTCCATCTACAGACAAATGGATAAAGAAGATGTGGTACATATATACAATGGAATATTACTCAGCCATAAAAAGGAACAAAACTGGGTCATTTGTAGAGTTGTATATGGACCTAGATACTGTCATACAGAGTGAAATAAGTCAGAAAGAGGAAAACAAATATCGTGTATTAATGCATACATGTGGAATCTAGAAAAGTGGTACAGATGAACGGGTTTGTAAGGCAGAAATAGAGACACAGATGTAGAGAACAAATGTATGGACACTGAGGGGGGAAAGAAGGGGGTGGGATGAATTGGGAGATTGGGATTGACATATATACACTAATATGTATAAAAAATAGATAACTAATGAGAACCTGCTGTATAGCACAGGGAACTCCACTTCACTGTACAGTAGAAACTAACACAACATTGTAAAACAACTATACCCCAATTAAAAAAATTAATTAAAAAAAATTACAATGAAGTATCACCTCATAGTGGTCAGAATGGCCATCATTAAAAAGTCTACAAATAACAAATGCCGGAGAGGGTGTGGAGAAAAGGGAACCCTCCTACACTGCTGGTGGGAATGCAAATTGGTGCAGCCACTGTGGAAAATAGTATGGAGGTTCCTTAAAAAACTAAAAATAGAGCTACCATATGATCCAGCAATCCCACTCCTGGGCATATCTGAAGAAAACTCTAATTCAAAAACATACATGCACCCCAATGTTGATAGAAGCATTATTTACAATAAACAAGACATGGAAGGAACCTAAATGTCCATCGACAGATGAATGGATGAAGATGTGGTATATATACACAACGGAATACTACTCAGCCCTAAAAAAGAATGAAATAATGCATTTGCAGCAACTTGGATGCACTTAGAGATTATCATACTAAGTGAAGTAAGTCAGACAGAGAAAGACAAATACCATATGATATCACTTATATGTGGAATCTGAAATATGGTACAACTGAATTTATTTACAAACAGAAACAGACTCACAGACATAGAAAACAAATTTATGGTTACCAAAGGGGAAAGGGGGTGGGGGAGGGATAAATTAGGAGTGGGATTAGCAGATACAAACTACTATATATAAAATTGTTTATCAAGGTCTTACTGTATAACACAGGGATCTATATTCATTATTCTGTAATAAACCATAATAGAAAAGAACATGAAAAAGAATATGAAAAAGAATATATACACACATATATATATCTGAATCATTTGCTGTACACTAGAAACCAACACAACATTGTAAATCAACTGTACTTCAATAAAAAAGTTTTAAAAAAAAGTTTTTTCCCTGTAATCCGTCTACTTCAGGGTCTCAGTGCATATCTCAGTTATCCTGTGTTTACATCTCTGTCTCCCCCATGCCAGGGGTGCTCCTAGAGGGGATGTGTCATCTCACTCCCCTCTGGAGCCCTGCTCAGTAGAAGAGGGTGGTGCAGAGCTAGAGAGAGCAGATGTGAGGACCCCACTCACTCTCACGGTCAGGTTCAAAGCCTATACACCTCAGATGCTTGTGTGTCTTTTTCCTACAGTCCCACTCTCCTAGTAAGCCCCTGGAAAATGACAATGTGAGATCAATTTCACGACACATTTAGAGCCTGAGCAGCCTTCTTGCTGCAAATGTTTAGCTAGGAGAGACACAGTGAGAACTCTGATTTTAAAGCCCACAGGCTCAGGGAAGGTGTGGAAATTCAGACCTCCAACCTGGGATCAAGGGCAGCAGAGTTGAAATCTTTTTGAGCCTCATGCCACGAAGAGCAAGGTAGGAATACAGCGAGCCATGGATTCTCCCAAAGCTGGAAGATTGAACTGAGACTGAGTCCTAGGCCAGTGTGGTGCCTAAACTTGCGCTCTGCCCACTGCTCCACACTACCCCCCACCCAGCAAAAAATAAGAATCGAATTATTTTGATGAGACTCAGCACCCAGTGTCAGATGCTGACATGTAGACAGACTATTGCAAATCAGGATGACTCATGCAATGGTGGCCTCCGTGAGGGACCATCAGCGTTTGGGTGGGTCTGCAAGTGCTTCAGAGTCAGAGCTTGTCTTCAATGTATTTTCCACACATCTTGTTATCCTTCTGGCCTTTTCTAGAGCAGATGGTCATTAACCTTGAACATAAGGGATCTGGTCTTGGCCGGATGTCCAAAGCTGACTCCATAGCAATGTCTCATTTGAGGACTTCAAAATAGAATTCACTTAGTCAACAGGGCTTTGTGTTACAAGTAAACAGGTGGAAAATTACAGATCACGCTTTCAAACATCAGCCAAGTAATAGCACATGACAATACGACCTATGTGTTACCAGCCTTCGTGGAAATGTTCCGCACGGTTCCAATCACTCTACGTGTTCTGGCTGCTCCAGGAAGTGAATAGTTTTTAAATGATGTGTACGCTCATTTGCAAGGTCCACGACCAGCTCAGAAGGAACATTGCCTGAGTCGCTGAGTGAGAAGCCAATAGGACCTGTCTGCAGACACGGCTTTTAAGAACCTACTCGCACTTCATCCCAAACCTCACAAATTGTCCACGTCTTTATAATCCCCATGTTCACAGTCTACCTTCCTGAGGACCTTCTCCCTACCCACTCACGTCCTCTTCATGTCTTTACTTCCTTTCCCCTAACAGGTCCCACTGGGAGAGAAATAAGGGCCGGGGGAAGTCAGCCAAAGGATCTTCTGCCTGGGGAACATTTGCTGATGCTTCAAGTGCGCAGAGATCCCTAACTCCCAAATGGACCACGCCAAGCCCTTTTTCCTTAATTTCAGAGGCCCACGGTGCAGTTTAAAGAAAATCCAATCCATGTGTTTCTGATCCGTCTCCACACAGCTCATCCAAATGTTGGATTTTAAGAGTTTGCAGGTATGCATGATGCTTTGGGAGTCAACTTTACAAGCCTTCCACACTCCCATTTCTACTGCAGGAGGAAGTCAGGTTTTGCCAAGAGTAAATGAGTTGGCGTCTCAGAAGGTTCACGTTGGGTCTGTAAACATTGAAGCCACAAGACTTGAGTAGAGTGGAAGCTCAGCCTCAGAGAAAGTACTCTCATCCCTGTCCAGACTCAGAGCTTCGCAGGAGGGGTTGAAGCCCTTACATCTTCAGCCTCTGCATGTTTCATGCTCACTCATTGCAGCTCCCCATGGAGCTTAGCAGTGTTAAGATAGAATCTAAAACACCTCTGAGAGGTTCTCATCAATCAGGGGTGCTCTTTGTGGATGGTGGAAATGAAGCTTTGGCAGAGAACTGATGACTTTGCCTTCTGGTTTTGAGGTATTGAGAAGAGAGGTACAATGGTCCCCAAAGCTAGCAAGTTGAATCCATCACCAAACTGTCAACACATAAGTTCCACAACTGTTGAAGTTCAGGGCAGAGGAACATGACTGTGGACTTGAATTCAGCTCCTTTCAAAAATTATTATCAGTAGCCAGGAAGAACTGTGGAAGGAAGCATGGTCTTCCTGGAAAGCCATGCACTAGGAAAAGGAAAGAGGGAGGGAAGGAAAGAGGGAGGGGGCAGTTAGGCCCCTACCCAGGTAAAGCAAGCTGCACATCCCTTCCAGTAGAACTCTGAGACAGCATGAATTGTGCTGCTCAGGGTCTCTCCAGATCTTCCACTTGGCTGTGTAACTGACACATAGTGTTCATATAAAGAAGGAAACACGTGCATGGACAAGACAAAATGCATGGTGCTAGGAACTTGTCTTATTTCCATGCACGCCATGGAAAGGTAGCCTCAGGGTATAGTACAAAGCTGGTGGTCTTGGAGCCAAATGAATCTGGGTTTACATCCTGATTCTACCACCTAATAGCCACGTAACATTGAGCATATCACTTTACCTCAGTTTCTTCCTCTGTAAAATGGGTATAACAGTATTAACCTCTCAGGGTAATTGGGAGGAAATACACTAGAAAATACACAAAGTGCTTAATAAACAGTGTAATAATACATGAGGATGGTGACAGGGCTGCCATTGGTAGGTGAGTAGGGTTCCGTGGCCCTGTGAGCTGGTTGGCTGAGGTCTCAGGAGCTCTCCTCTCCAACTTGGTCCTGGGGCCTTAGCGTGTTTGCAAGGAGCAAAGGCAGAGGTCTTCAGAGCTCACACAGTGACGCCATGCAAGGCAAGAACAAGGAAAGGGCTTGGCTATGGGAGTCCAAGGTCTTGAGTCTCAGCTCTGTCTCCAGAGGTAAGTGGCTGAATCCCTTGGGGCCTTAGCTTCTTTATCTAGAGAAAGGGGCTCATGTCACGGGAGCCCCAGAACTGCCCCAAGGTTTGCATGAGAAGAGGGACGCGGAAGTGGGTAGAACTCTAGGCAGAAGCCACAAAGCCGGTGTCCATGGGGACCAGTAGGTGCAGGAGTGAGGGGCAACCTGGAGGAGGAAATAGTGGTGGGAATGCGGGGCTGGTGCGTGCCTGGACCAAAGGCATTCACCTTCACATTTACAAATGGCCCCACCACCACTAGCAGAAACCACACTCACTGTGTGACCCAAACAAAGCAGACCAGCTTCAGGGAGCTAAGATAGAACCTCTGGACAATTGATGCCTATACCTTTGCATTCTACATTATATGAAAAGTCCTACAGTCAAGGATGGAATTCTCTACCGGCTGCCAGTAAGTCAGAGGGGGTTGGAAAACATCAGAAGAAACAATGTATCAGAGGGTGCCCATCCCACAGTCACACCAAGATCTTGGACAAGTCATTTCCCTTGTTAAGCCTTAGTTTCCTGTCTGCAAAACCGAGTGTCAGTGAAGATTAAAGGAGAATGCAAATACCAGGCGCCTGGCACAGGGTAGGCTCTTAGTAATTGTCCTGGTCTTTTTCTTCCCACACAAAAAAAGTCAAGCTGCCCCAAGTTTTTCTATTGAATAGTACAGGCTTTTCTTAATATTGGTGGCCAATTATATAAAAGGAAATTTGGTTGCAGATGAGGCCAGTCTGAAGGCAGCCTCCTGCAGTAGCCCAGGGAGAAAATATAAATTGGATGTAGGCGCTATTTAATTTCTCTTAGCATAAAATAGAAATGCACATGCCTGCGAGGACTTCTCTGTCTCACTTAAGACAGATGGGTTGCAGGAGGAAAGCCTGCTTCCTCATGGGATCTTCTCACAGTTGACTCCAGGAAGGCAGCTCTCCCATCTTCCTGGCGTGTTTTGATTCTGGAAGCCCTGCCAGCCACTAACAGAGTCCCTATTCACTGCCGCCTCGGAAGAGTAACAGAGCATTTCACTACTGCATGCAGCAGGCTCACAGAAATCAGGTTTACAAAGAGTTATATTTTTAAGGACAGATTTTTTTTTTTTTTTTTTTTTTTTTTTTTTTTTTTTTTTTTTTTTTTTTTTTTTTAATTGTATAGCTACTTTATTTATTTATTTATTTATTTTTGGCTGTGTTGGGTCTTCGGTTCGTGCGAGGGCTCTCTCCAGTTGCGGCAAGTGGGGGCCACTCTTCATCGCGGTGCGGGGACCGCTCTTCATCGCGGTGCGCGGGCCTTTCACTATCGCGGCCCCTCCCGTTGCGGGGCACAGGCTCCAGACGCGCAGGCTCAGTAGTTGTGGCTCACGGGCCCAGCCGCTCCGCGGCATGTGGGACCCTCCCAGACCAGGGCTCGAACCCGTGTCCCCTGCATTAGCAGGCAGATTCTCAACCACTGCGCCACCAGGGAAGCCCCAAGGACAGATTTTTTTAAATTCCATTTCCTTCTCTCTCACCCGTGTCCAACCCCCATATCCTTGTGATTGGACCAGGAAGTTCTGTGGCCAAGCTTTTCTTGGATCGTGTGAATCAAGATCAATAAATATCTGTGCTGGAGCATGACTTGCCCCAGTGCCTCTCTGCGTCCTGGAATAAGGGCCCTGGCTGTGTACGGCTGTGCAGCCCTGGTGCGCGCCAGCTCTTCTGCTGTACGTGTCTGTGCTGCGTGCAGGCCCATCAGGCTGCCAGCCCCCAGAGAGGAAAGACCCTTCTGCGGCTGGGTGTTAGGGGTGGGGAATCCACTTTGAGGGCACTCTCCCAGGAGTGTTGCCAGTCTCGGGGGTGAGGGCAAGGAAGGGGCTCCTTTAGTCTGGGGTTTCTAGGATACATTTTCAGGCCATGTGGTCCACAGCTTGATTTCAGGTGGTTCATGAGATGTTCCAGGAGCAGCTACATATGTGGGTTCTTAGGTAGCAGCACGATTCCTTGAAAGAGTAAGGAGTGGTCTCTGTACCCCACCTCCCCTTCCTCGCCCCTGTCCTCTCTTTAAGACACTCTAATCGGGTGTTTGCCCCCTCTGTGCCACCAGAATCACACCCATGACACCATCTTGTCAAACCCAGTGGTGGACTCTTTGTCTTCATCTGGCTCAGCCTTTCAGCAACGTCTGGCAGCTGTCACTCCATCCTTCGTAAACACCTTTCCCTCACTGTGCTTCCACGGAACCACAGAGGACCAGAGCGGGCTGCCTTCCTTCATCACCCTGGCTGGGCCTCCTCTTCTTCCTGACTCGTTAGTGTGGGAGCATCAAGGGCCCAGGCATCCATCCACACTCACTCCTGAGATAATCACATCCGGGCCTGTGGCTTCAAACACCATTGATGAAATTAACACCCTTACATTGACCATTTCAGTCCCAACCTCTCCACACTGATCTAGCTCAAGCCATCATTCAAATGTCTATTTGGAATCAGTATGTCCAAAACATAACTTTGATCCATCACCCCTCCCCTATGGCAAATATACACTCCACTCTACTCTCTTTCTTTGCTTTGTTTTCTTCTTACAATTAGACTTTTTTTTCATTTATTTACTTGTAACTTGTCTGTCTTCCGTGCTAGATTATTAGCTCCACAAAGAAGACATTTTATCTATCTTATATTTAATGCTTACTCTTAGTCCCAAGGACCATCCGTTCAGGTACCCAGTTAATAGTTAATGAATGAATGAATAAAAGAACACTGAATTTTGTAATGTGAATGTTATTATCTTTCCAGTTCTCTTTTGATCCATAAAAGCCTGTCTATAACACTGCTCTAACACGTGGTAATTCCCCTTTTTCACAAAGACAGAATAGTTTCAGTCTGAAAAACATGGCAAAACAGTATCTCGCTAGAATTTAATAAACTTGTCTTAATTTCATTGTCTTTTTAATATAGTTCCATTCTATTTATGGTGAGTATTCATAATTCTATACTTATATTTATGATACAAGTTTCCTCTAAAATTTTATTTATTTAGGCAATATGAGTGAATCAGTTTAAAGTAGATACTAAGTAAATAATAGACTAGACACTGGGGCTGGCTGGTAAGGGAAAGACATCTGCCAACACCACCAGACACAGTGTCACTGGGCTCCAGGGCCACAAGGAAGGGAAATGAGGCAGGTGTCTCCTCATCACAGGACCAGGGAGGGGTTTGATGGGGGAGGGTGGAAGGACCAGCCCCCAAGGCAGGGTTTCCCAACTGGGAGATTTTGAATATCTTCTTTCAACTTCTGCTTGGCATCTGGGACCCTACCTTCCTGTCAGGGTACCAAGGAGGGGAGTTTGCACATGGACAGAGTTGAATGACCTCAAGAGCCTTCTGGGAAGATTTTAGGAAGAAGGAAAGGAAGGGGGAGGAAAAAGAAGGTAGGGAGGGGGAAGAAAGCAGGAAATATATTAAGCATTTATTATTTGTCAACTTTGAAAATTATCTCAATTAATCTACTCTAAATGTTTGATATCATACAGACACAAAGGAACAATTGTCTAATTGCTTCATTTTCTGCTCTGGGGCCAGGTCTTTGGCAATAAGACCAGGCATTGTCCCTCCTGGCATGAGGCCTCTGATCTGTGCAGACTGCTCTCTGAGACTGGGAGCCAGCAGGGCCTCAGTCTATCTTATGCCTCTTGGTGGTGTCCCCAGAACCACAGGAATGCTCAGCTGCTCAAAAGTCTTTGCTGAATAAATGAAACAAAACTGAAAGTGAATGGGGGGAAAAAAATCCCTGAAGATATCAAATCTCCACTAATAATTTAAGACAAGATGATATAGGAACAACTCAATAAATGTGTGTTGAGTGAATGAATGAATGAATGAACAGGCCATAAAGAAGTGCTATGAGGTGAAGGTGAGGCTGGGATGTGGGGTGTGGGTTTCTCAGTTCTCCAGGGAAGACACTCCGAACATTCTTTTACCAGGCTTTCCTGCCTCTCCAACTATTGTAGATACATAGCACAGAAATTTCACAGCAGAGATATTGTGTGATACCGCAGGTTCCATGGGTCAGAAAGGGTCTGAGTCACCTCCTGACTCACACATCTGTGTGTGTAGGATGGCCAGAGGGCAGAGCTGGGGTTCGCCAAAGCAGCAGGTGTGGTGAGCTGGTTGGCGTTGGCTTTACACCAATTATGGTGACTTTGTGGGGAGGCACACACGCGCGGGCGAGGCTGGCAGCCGTTCCCCAGGGTTAAAGCCCCACCACCACCAGTTAACTCCTCATATGAAGGTTTTCTGGACGGAAGAGAATACCCCCTGTCAAAGAGAAATTATACGGACACTTGATTTAAAAAAAAGGCAAGGAAAACTTTATTCAAGATTATTGCAATAGGGGAGAGACATTGAACCCAACTCCAAATGCAGACAGAGACAAATGGGGATTTATAGCCAGTGGGCAGGGTGAGGGAGAGGATAGACAATTATGAAGAGGAACTTGGTTGGGTATCCATGGTGAGGGGAAGCGGAGCTTGATGGGACATCAAGGTTGAGGTGGGGGGTTTTATGATAAACTGGCTAAGAAAGATTCTTTGCTGTAACTGGACAAAGCTTAGTCCAAAGGAAGGCTCAGAGGAGCCTGACTACAGTTTGGTCAAGGAGGGAGACCTTGTTACTACTAAGAGGAAAAAGGCTTGCCTGGGGCATGGACCAGGCTGAGGGATGAAAGAGAGAGAATAGATTTGAGGGTAGCACTGCTTTAAGTCACTCTGATGTCTCTCAAGCCCCAGGGATATACGCCAAGTCCATGAGTTAGAGAAATGGTCTGGAGGATATGTCAGGGAAAAGCTGAGCCCCACGGTCCTTGATATATAGCCCAATCAAGATGCTTTACAAGAGTGAGTAGGGAGTATTCCCCACACACACCCCACATTTCAGCCTATAAGACCCCAGTGAGCTGCAGGGCATTGCCACTTGAAGAGAGAAGCAATGGCTGGGGCCAGGGCTCTTGAAAGGGGTCATGAGCTCCAGGATTGCAGAGGGCATGGGATCCACAAGGTGGAAGATGAGGGCTGTGGTGGACCCTCAGGAGACACCTTAGGGGCCGGTGGATGGAATGGAGGTGTTCTGATGGGGATGGTGGTGGGTCTTGGGGAATTTTATGACTTGGACAAGATCCAGAGAGTACTGAGCTGAGGTTTAAGGGCGTCAGTTCTTTGGTCAGACCCCCCCAGGCTGGCCTGTCCGTTTGGGGCTTGGTCCACGTCACTATGAACCTGGAGCGATAACCAACAGGCAGCATGATGGTCAAGGCCTGACTCCATTTTCACCATTAATGAAAGAGTGAGTTACTTTCACCAGACTGTGGCATCAGGGTGGATGAATGCTTTACTTTCCAAATGAATGTATGAAAAAGGTAACGTTTCATGACATTTCTGCCCAGGTATTCCACTCCTGGGATCCTAACCAAAGTAAATAATATTAAACAGAAAACAAGCTTTATGCACAAAGATGTTTATTGCAGTGGTACTTATGCTAGTATAAAATTGCAAACAATCTAAATGTCCCACCACAGGGGATGACAGATGATTAAGTAAGTTCTTTCATAATCCACTTTGAAATATTTATTCAGTCATTAACAGTGGTGCTTACAAAATCTACAACAACATGAAGGAATGTTTAAAATGAGTGAAAAAGTGGGACACAGAATTCATATATAGTATGTTTGCATCTGTGTACAAGTAAGTAAAAGTAAAATCCCATGCCTTCAGAATTCTAAGAATTTTTTTTTTTTTGGCTGCGCTGCTCGGCCTGTGGGATCTTATGGGATCTTAGTTCCCTGACCAGCGATCGAACCTACGCCCCCTGCATTGGAAGCACAGAGTCTTAACCCCTGGACCACCAGGGAAGCCCCCAGAATTCTAAGAAATTTTAGTACTCCTCATTTAACCAGAACTCCGAGCTGTCCCAGACATCCTTCCCCCAGATAATTCTCGATAAGGTATCATTGCTGCAAGATCTAGATCATCGTGCATGTTAGCCAGGCAGACACCTGGGACGAATGCCTGCACAAAGTGGCCCCGACAGGCTCCTTTAGTCAGTATGCAGTAGGCTGTGCTGCAGTCATAACCAACCATAAAACGACACAGGTCGATTCCTTACTCAGGTTACAGGTCCACAGCTGGTCAACTGGAGATGTGCCCCTCGTTGTCCTTGCTCAGAGTGCGGGCTGACAGCCTCCATCACCTGATGCAGCTACAAGATCTCTAGGGAAGTTTTCTTGGTGCCAATGGCTCAGCATCACCCCTTGCTCTTTTGACCACCACTTAAGAAAGTCAACACCAGACATTTGGTTCCAGACTTACTAAGAAACCATAGCAAACTACCTCCCTCCCCTCCCCCTTCTGTTTTCCAGCTGCAAAAAGGAGATATTTACCTTCTACAAAATTATTCATTCTTGGGCACTTTACAGAGTGTGCAGCATTTTCATAGCCACACAACCTGAGGTTTATGACCAACACGGAGGTACACAGGGTCCCTGCCCAGATAGGCTATTTGTCCATGGCTACCTATCCCTCCAGACCGAACTCTTAGTCTGCAGAGATGCTCCATTCTCTGGGGGAAAAGTTCTAATCAGAGCTTGTAAAGACTAATTTGTTTCATTCCTGTGGCTATTAGAATGAAAAGGTTTAAAAATAAAGGAATAAGTAAAACAGAAGCAAGATGACAGTGTTTAATGTAAGAAAAGTACAATGTCTTGAAAAGCTACAGGAGTCTCTCTCTCTCTCTCTCCCTCTCTCTTTCTCTTTCTCGCTCTCCCTCTCTCATTACTGCCCACCTCTGTCCCATAACCATGTTGCAACTTCATGTGGTAGATTAATGGTTAATTTTTTTCTATCAAACACGCTTGAACTGAGATATGTCTCTGCCCAATGAGGTGCCAGACTTAGGTCAAACTTTACTTCACATGCCCTGAGAGATTTACCAATAGGAGAAGGCTGGGAGAGGATACATTGGTTTTTGATTGCTGTGTAATGAATTACCACAAGCTTAGTGGTAATTTCATCTTACAGTTTCCTGGGGTCAAGAGTCTGGGCACAGGTTGGTAGGGACCAACGCCCAGGTTCTCACTAGGCTGCAGTCACGGTGTTGGTTGGCTGCATTCCTGTCTGAAGCTCATTTGCATTGTTGGCAGAGTTCAGGACCCTGTGGTTGTAGCACTGAGCCCACATTCACTGAGGGCTGTGAACCAGAGGCCACTCTCAGCTCCTAGAGAGCCTGGAGTTCCTCATCATGACTCTCTCCATGGGCAGCAGGAGAGCTGCTGCTTCTGCAGTTTGTCTTCTCTAAGGCTCACCTGATTAGGTCAGGCCCACCCAGGGAATCCCCTCCTCCCTATTTTATCCATATAGAAATTTATTTTGAGGAATTGGCTCACATGAATATGGATGCTGGCAAGTCCACACCTTTTTTTTTTTTTTAAAGATTTAATTTTATTTATTTTTGGCTGTGTTAGGTCTTCATTGCTGTGCACAAGCTTTCTCTAGTTGTGGTGAGCGGGGGCTACTCTTTGTTGCAGTGCGCAGGCTTCTCATTGCGGTGGCTTCTCTTGTTGCAGAGCATGGGTTCTAGGCACGCAGGCTTCAGTAGTTGTGGCGCGCAGGCTCTAGAGCACAGGCTCAGTAGTTGTGGCGCACAGGCTTAGTTGCTCCGTGGCTTGTGGGATCTTCCTGGACCAGGGCTCAAACCTGTGTCCCCTGCATTGGCAGGCGGTTTCTTAACCACTGCGCCACCAGGGAAGTCCCAAATCCACTTCTTATAAAGCTAGTTTAGTGGTGATGAACTCACTCAGTTTGTGTTTATCTGGGAAGATCAGCATCTCTCCTTCACTTCTGAAGGACAGTTTTGCCAGGTATAGTATCCTTGGTTGGCAGTTTTTTTCCTTTCTTTTAGTACTCTGAATATATCATCCTACTCTTTCCTTGCTTGCAGATTTCTCATGAGTTGAGACAGAAGTGGGCCACTAAGGTAGTGTCAGATATTGAGGAAGTTGGACGTCTTCCTTGGTCTCTATTTCCCCCACAGGAGAAATTGAGCGCCCAGGAGATCCTTCTTGGCACTGTGCTGTGTTGGCTTGAGGGATGGGTGATATGGATAAAGTGTCCCTCTTACCCATTTTAATGTGGTTTTTCTAACTTATTTTTGCTCCACTGGTATGCTATAACTTTTCCTCTGGATTTTTTAATTCTCACAAAGGAATTCTTGTTCCTGGATAGTTCCTTAATCAGTGTTTCTGTTGGGTGAGACTAGGGCTGAGGATCTTCTGTTCTTCCATATTGTTGACATCACTGAGGCTGGCAAGTCCAAAATATGCAGCACAGACTAGCAGACTAGAGACCCAGGAAGAGCTGATGCTGCGGTTTAAGTCTAAAGGTTAGCAGGCTAGAGATCTAAGAAAATCCAGTGTTGCCGTTCCAGTCCGAAGGCTGTCTGCTGGCAGAATTTCTTCTTACTTGCTCTGATTGGATAAGACCCTGCACATTATGGAGGGCAATCTGCTTTACTCAAGGTCCACCAATTTAAATGCTAATCTTATTCCCAAACACCCTCACATAAACATCTAGAATAATGTCTTACCACACATCTGGGCATCATGACCCAACGAAGTTGACACATAATATTAGCCATCATATACCTGGGATGGGTTTAAATGAAGGTATAGGGGGAAGAGAAAGTGCTGGGTTGTGCAGAAAGTGTTGCACTTGAATGGAAGGGGTTCCTTTTTATTAAATTGAAGTCAACCTATTAGGAACCCTAATCATATCTGCACAATCTCTCTTGCCATATATTGTACCCTAATCACATATGGAGAGGAGCCATATGGCATTGTATTCACAGGTTCTGCCTACACTCAAGGGGAGGAAATTATTAAAGGCATGCACACACAGGGCAGTCCAGGGGCCATCTTTGAATTCTGACCACACCAGGGGCTTCTCTGTGGTCATTGGTTTCAGTGCACAGTTGGAGGAAACCTCCAAGCTGGTTGCACTAAGCTGCCCTGGACACTCTGCAAAGAGCCACGTTTTGCTCACACAGTTCTTTGTTCTTGCATGCCTGGCCCTTGGTCAAAGGGGATCCCTCTGCAGCCCAGAGCAGAGAAAGGGAGCTGGCAGCAGGCATATTTCCAATTTCCTTCTTTCTCCCTGCTGCTTCCTTAGGAAGCTCAGGGAGGGCCAGGACAGCCCTGGGGGAGGGCAGGGCCTTCAGAGCAGGGCAATGCCACACACAGAGTGCTTGCAGGCCTCAGGCCCCAGGGACAGCCATGCTAATATTTTCTTCGCACTAGTCAGGGGAAGCAGAGGGCCGGGGAAGTGATAGCAGATGTGTGCAGGGCTTTGGCTGAGAGCGGATGAAGTGGGGGTGTCAGAGAACTAGCCCCCCTTTGGGAACAGACTCCCTGGCTTCTGTCCAGAGGCTCCAAGGGCATCTCTCAGAGCTGTTTCCCCACTTACTTCTCTGTCATCTTGGAACCCATGTGGGGAGCTGAAAGGCAACCAGGAGTCCCAGGGTCTATCCTGGGGTTGGAGCCAGGGGCCTTGGGTTCTACTCCTGCTTTTTTTCTGGCTGTTGGTCTGGGGAAATCACTGAACATCTCTGAGCCCCAATTTCTACCTCTGCAGGTAAGGGTGGATGCAGGATGGAGCGAGGTCCCTTAAATGAGGTGGATTTCTAGCCCACCGTGCACTCTACACATCTTTTGCTCCTGGCTGTCTCGCAGCAGATCTGGGCCAGTGGCCACCCGGCTTTGCTCAGGAGAAAGTAAGGCAGAGTTTAGGTGGGCCCAAAAGGATGCTCTCCCCCCTCTACCCACCACCTCACCCGCACAGTGACAGCCTTTGCCAGATTGAGTCAGGGAAGTCAAAGACAGCCCCATTGCCAAGAGGCCACATGCCTGTGCCAAACCCTGAGCCAGAGCCACAGGTCAGGTCCAATAAGTCGGGGCTGTATTCAGTGCCTCAGTTTCCCCATCTCAGAATGTGGTAGTTGGGTTGGTCCTAAAATGTCCACTGTCGCCTGAGGTCCAGGGCTGAGCCTCCCTGAATCGGGCGCAGCCTGCTGTAATTTTAACACCTTTTTTTAAAACTAAATGGTCTAGCATCCAGTACTTAGTAGACCCAAAGGTTTACTTACTGAAACCAGGTTGAACGGGAAAATCTGCAGTGAGGACCCCCCCACCCCCAAGTTGGAGAAATCTCTTAAGTCTAGCAAATGTCAACTGTGCATTTGAAAATTCCATCACTGAAGACAACAGCCCAACCCAAGCAGGGGCCTTGGCTCCACCCTCCCCAGGGGTGGAGAACTTGCTGTCCAGAGGCCTCATTTCACTCTGTGTTGTACAGTTCTGCCTTAAGTTGAAGCCAACCTCCCTGTCATTCTGCACGGCAGCATTTGGGGGTGTGAATGAAGCATGTGGCCTGCCATATCAGTAAACAAAGGATGTTGTGGCCACCAAGCTGTCAGCCACTGCAGCTGCCCCCAACTGTGCACCCTGAGGGGACTCAGGATGGAAAAAAGCAGGATACTGGCCCTCGATAGCTAAGATGCATATCAAAGGAATGATTTCAATGAGCCCAGACTCTTGCATCTTCCCATACACAGAAAAGCAGTAAATTCATTAACTTGAGATGTCTGTTTTTCTTTAATTAAGTCATCTTTTGATGTTCCAACTACTTGGTTTTTCTTGCAAAAACTCCGCGTATCCTGGCTCCTCCCTTACCTCTTCGGAGTAGGCCCTAAGAGCTAGCTGAGAGGCTGTCTTTTGGCCTTAAGTCTGCAGAAAGTCCACTGAATAAAAAATAATTCTCAACTTGTAGGTTGTGCATTATTTTTTCAGTTGACAGAGGGCTTGAGGAGCTTGTGCAGTGCCTGCCTTGTGCTCACCTGGGGCTGTAGGTCGGACATAGCTGTGCTGTGGTGTAAAACGGGAGGACCTGAAACTCCACGCCTGGGTCCACCACCTGCCTTTGCTGGCTGTGGCAGCTAAGGGGGACCACCTGCCTTTCCAGAGCTTCAGCTTCCTTCTCTGTAAAATAGAACCAACAAACCCAGTTTCTCCTGGGTAGAGTGAGAATGAATCAATCCGGAATGGACAGTTTACAGGGTGTTATGTTTGAAATTGTGTCCCTGAAATTTCCGTATGTTGAAGCCCTAACCCCCAGTACTTCACAATGTGACGGCACTTGGAGATAGGACCTTTAAGGAGGTAATTAAATTAAAATGAGGTCATTATTAGGCTGGGTTTTAATCCAATATGACTGATGTCCTTATAAGAAGAGGAGATGAGGATGCAGAGGGAAGACTGTGTGAAGACACAGGGAGAAGACGGCCGACTACAAGCCAAGGAGAAAGGCCTCAGAAGAAACCAACCCTGCCAACACCTTGATCTTGGACTTCTAGCCTCCAGAACTGGGAGAAAATGACTGTCTGTTGTTTTAACCCTGCAGTGTGTGGTATTTTGCTATGGTAGCCTGAGCTCACCAATATACAGGGGAAGATTCCTTTATCTTAGGCAGAGAAGGGGAAGGCTCAAGAGGGCTGGAGCTCCACCATGCAGCTTTTCCTGCAGCCAATTCCTGCAGTCCATCCTCTGTGGCCCATGGCCCAGTCTGCCCAGGCTGGCCTGTGGCCTGCAGCACCCGGTGCCCGATTCAGGACAGTCAGCCGGGCCACGGGTAGGGTAACTGACAGCGCACCACTGCAAACTTATTTTGATTGTAGGCAGCTCTGCTGAGAGGCTGCAGAACTCCGCCAACTGGTCTAACATGATTCTGCGAGAAATGTTGACTCTAAATTATAAGGACTTAATTTTTCCAACCACAGCTAGTCAGTAAATGACTCTCTGAAATGACAGATGGAAAGTTCAGTTAATGTTTATCTTCTGGCTCTAAGCAGCCCCGCCTCCCCCAGCACTGCTCAGGGCAGCCAGCACATGGAGCGGGAGGTAGAGACTGCTGTCCCCAAACACTGGCCCACTCCCCAGACCTAGACCCTCAAACCTGCCCTTGACACGAGGTTGCTGCTGTATGTGGGGCAGGAAAGCTGCCCCAGAACCCCAGGCTCCAGGCCCCTCCAAGTAGCCAGTTTGGCCATGTCCCTCTCTGAAAAGTCAACTGAGCTATTCTGAGGCAACAATGATCTGGCTTTGTTCCCAAGGTGGCAAATGTCTCGGCCTGGTGGTCTACCGAATAGTAATGCAAAACCCTCTCTGCCAGCTCTTCAGGGAGATGCCAGGAACAGATCATAATTGAAACAGCCAAGGTCTCCATAGCATTTTTTATGGATCTGGCACTGTACAACCTGGGATGTAGGTGTTATTACTGTCCTCCTTTTATTGTTGAGGAAACTGAAGCACAGAGAGGTTAAGCAACTTGCTCAAGGTCACACAGGAACTGGAACTCCAACCTGGACAGGCTGGCTTCATGATTCATGTTCTTGACTTAAGAGAGAATCCAGGGCAGAGCAACAGTCTGGACAAGAAAAAGAAGGTGACGTGGTGGTGGTGGTGATGGTGGTGGGGTGTGTGTGTGTAAGCCCGAGAGAGTGGATTGCCAAGGCATAATGGGGAGACCAGCAAAACCAACAGACAGACAGACAGATGAGGCTGGAGGGGGTTGAGGAGGCCTGACCATACCACCTTCTGTCAAGGTCATATGTGCCAGGGTAAGGAGTTTGGGTCTCATCTTTTAGGGGATGCATCTGTTGTTCGTGGTAAAACAGACATAACATAAAATTTACCATTTAACCATTTTTAGTGTACAGTTCAGTGGCACTGAGAGCATTCACATTATTGTGCAGCTCTCCCTGCCATCTCGCCATCTCTCTGCAGAACTTCTCCAGCATCCCAAACTGGAGCCCTGCATCCACTAAACATCTTTCCATCCCCTCCTGCCAGCCCTCCACAGCCACCGTTCTGCCTTCAGCCTCTACGGATGTGATGGCTCGAGGTAAGGGGGTTCAGTCTCAACCTGCGAAGTGTGACGTGGCGAGGGGTTGGTCTTCCCCATCGCTGTAGCTGCAGAACAGACAGTGGGTTGAAAGTCCAATCCAAAGGCAAGGGCTGCTTTTCCACTGAGAAGGTGGCCGCCAGCAAATGCCCAGCCTGTTCTCTGTCCAGTGCCAGGTTTATACCAAAGGCTTTACATGATCTGTCTCAGACCAGCCTCGGGCCTCTTTAGAGTGAGTGACTCTAAGTCAAGGAAAGTGAGGTTTATTGAGGTTCAGGGCTTACAGCCCAGTATTTGCAGCTGAGAGAACCTCAGCCCAGGGCCCAGCACAGAGGGACTGCTCATAAATGTGAATTTACTTACAATTCCTCCATAAATGTAAATCAACCGTTATGCTGAATTTCTCACATGAATGCACATATCAGTCATTCAGGTAAACAGCACTTTCAACTCCTGGATTTGCCCTAGAGTTCAAAGCAAAGTGGCCTCAAAACAGATCCATTTCAGCACAGCCGTGGTCCCTGCAGGAAGCCTCGGCTTCTGATGAAAGGCAGGGAGGCCCCAAGACACTGTGCAGAGGCCTTTGGCTGAGGCTGACGGAGGCTGCTCTCGCTCTCCTCCACCGCAAGGATGTGAGAGACAGCAGTGCCTCGAGCAGGTTTCTGGGGACAAGACTGTCATGGCGGCTTTTTATTGAGCACACCAGCCCTCTGCTGCCTGGGACAAGTAACACAACTTGGACATGGGACAGCACACGAAAGAGAAGGATGTGTCCACGTCATGGCTGCGAGGAGGAAATGGAACTCCGTGAGCCGGAGTGGCTGGAGCCAGGAGGTCAGTTGGTGAGTCAGGCTGCAGGATTCTTTTGAAGGGGCTGGCAGAGGATCCCAGCATGTCACGGCCATAAAGAGGCAGCAAACAGGCTGCGGCAGGGGCTCTGTTGCCTGGGTCACGTGCTCCCATTCTTCTCCCTCCCCCTCATCCTCTGCAATGCCTCACTGCCTAGTCTCACCTCCTGGGCTTGGTCCCCTGGCCTCTTGCGATCCAGCCCGTCCAGTGCTGTCCAGTCCTGCTGTACTTACCTCTCCCCACATGCGCTGTGCTTGAGCCAAGGAAAATGCCAGGTCCCTGGGACTTCCCTGGTGGTGCAGTGCTTAAGAATCCACCTGCCAATGAAGGGGACACGGGTTCGAGCCCTGGTCCAGGACGATCCCACGTGCCACGGAGCAACTCAGCCCATGCACCACAACTACTGAGCCTGCGCTCTAGAGCCCATGAGCCACAATTACTGAGCCTGCGTGCCACAGCTACTGAAGGCCGCATGCCTAGAGCCTATGCTCCGCAACAAGAGAAGCCACCACAATGAGAAGCCCGCGCACCGCAACAAAGAGTAGCCCCCGCTTGCCGCAACTAGACAAAAGCCCATGCAGTGACGAAGACCCAACACAGCCAAAAATAAAAATAAATAAAATAAAAAATAAAAAAACCCAAGTCCTCTCCATCCTAAGACTTCTGTGATCTAGTACCTATGAGTGGACTCTGCCTCTCACCTAGAGCTGTTTCACTTTCTTCTGCTGACCGAATCTTAAACTCAAGTCAATGTCATCTCCTTCAGATGCCTTCTGGGATTCTCCCAATCCAATGGCCTCCTACCCACTCCCCAATCCTCCTCACCCCAAGCCCTATGCTCTCACAGCACTGGGTTCTGCCTCTAGGGCCACCGTTCCACATGGTAATGTAACACATCTGACCACATGTCTGGTCCCTGCAGATGGGCAGGAATGGTGTCACAGTCTGCATGGCCACAATGTCCAGCATGGGCCTTGGCACAGGGTGGTGTTCTGGGTAAGCGCTTATCTGACTTAAGCAAGGTGTTCCAGTCATCCTTGCTGGGTGACAAACCATCACAGATATGGCAGCATAAAACAATAATTTTATTATGCTCATGGATGCTGTGGGTCTGGAATTCAGTCACAGCACAGTAGGATGGCTTGTCTTGTTTCCACAAGGTCTGCGATCTCTGCCGGGAAGCCGGGTTCAGGTGGGCATGACTTGATGGTGGGAGGCTGGAATCACCTGATGATCTCTTCTCTCAACTCCTGCATGTGGTCTCTCCATGTCACTGGGCTTCCTAACAAGATGGAGGTCTCAGGATAGTCAGACTCCTTACACGGCAGCCCTGGCCTCCAGCATTAGTGTTCCAGTGGAGAAGGAAGAAGATACATTGCCTTTTCTCCATTCTATGTTTTTCACAGGCCCACCAGATTCAAGAGAAGACCTGAACCCTGACCATGTGAAGGTGGCAAAGTCACATTGTAGAAGAGCATGTAGGATGTATAGTATTATTGCACCCTTCTTGGTAAATGCGATCTGCCACAAAATGACTAGCAGAGAAATTGAAATATATATACTCAACTGAATTTTTCTTTTGAAATTGAAATATATATACTCAACTGAATTTTTCTTTTCTTTCCCTCTGCAGAATCCACTCGCCCCCAACTCCCTTTATCCCCATCTCCAAAATCAGATTTTCAGCACAGGGAGGAAGGCAGGCACCAATAGGCTTATGCAGCTGAACTCATGCACGGCTCCAGAAATATGCTAAAACAAAATTCCTTTGCAAGCACATATCCTCGTGCATATTTAGAGTATGACATCCCAGATCCTGTGACAAAAAAATTATGTCTCCATCTTTCCTACAAAGTAGTTTCCGGAATCAGACTGGTTTTTGATCTAGGTTTGAAAACTGCAAGAACATTAGGTCCTAATCTCCATCAACAAATTCCTTCCAGCCAAGAACTCCCAGGTTCCACTTTGTTCATTTCTGTAGGAACTTGGACAAGCTAAAAGAGATGCTGTTTTTCAACTCAGGATCTCCATCCCATCCAAGTGGAATGAATGTCAGATTTAAAAGGGGGCAGGGGGATGGTGGTAATTTCTTTAAAGGCATGTAATAAGAAGGAAGGAATAGAGAGCATCTAAGAATAAATATTGATAGAATGCTGGATGTTGAAATGTGTGTTTGTTTATTGAACAATTTTAAAGAAATTAAAAATGCCACTGGTCTTATTCTTTAATTGAAGGTGAGCCCGCGAGGTTGGGGATGTCGAGGTTTAGATGAAAACAGGGATGAACTGACCTCAGTCTAAACAGAAGGAAAAATAGTGTAAGCACCGAAAAAAAAAGGCATTTGATTATTTTTCTTTAAATGTAAATAGTATTTTTGGCCAGTAGAGAGTTGAGGACAGGCTAAACCTGCCTTTGCTGCCTTTAGCAAATAAAACCCTGTTTAAGACACAGGGTAGACTCACCAGCAATTTAGTCTCTTTTCAAAGTCATATGACTTATTTGAGTCTTGCATGTCATTTAAACCGGTCTGGGACCTTTGGGTAACATCTGGAAGGCATGTATGCCAACAAATGCCAAAGATAACATTTTAATATCAATCCTCTAGAATAAACAAAGGGGAGGGAGGCAGTCTTCAGAAATGATGGAAAGATCAAACTCATTTTATTGGTTTGGAGAGCAGCCTAACCTCTAATGCATCTTGTGACGCTGATGTAATGTGATCAAGAGGTACGTTTCTCTAGCTTCCCTCCACGTTGTACCATCGCTGTCAACAAATGAGTTTGTGGAAGACGTGAGGTTATCTCTCATTTATGAGAGTGCCCACGGTGATTGGGTCGGTCTTTGGTTTTTCTGGGATTTCTTGAGGGACAGCACTACCATTTAGCTCAGCCAATGGAGCACAAAAGGAGGGGGTCTTGAGAAACCTGGGGTGTAGGAAGGGAAGCTGATTCAGCATATGGCATGTCCTGCTCTTGGTGAATCTTCTTCCAGAAGCCTTTGTAATCTGTCCTTCAGTTTGTACTTGAATACCTGCTGAGATGGGGAACCCACTGCCACCTAAAATCTCCCTATTCCATTAGGAGTCTTTGTTGGTCAGCTCTCCCTAATACTAAGCAGGAATATCAGTCCCCTGCAACAAGTCCCCCTCAGTTGTTGGACAAAATAAAAGAAAGAAATCAAGCTGTGCTCTTTCTCACTTGCACACTCTGGTCATGCTGTTCTCCCTGGACTTTTGTCAAAGGAGACCAAGACAGTAAAACAGATGGTGAGTATTGTCTGTGGGTCATTCTCCATGTGGGTGTTTCTCTGCTAAGGCACCAGAGCTTGCAGGACCAGCACATGGAGATTGTCTTAACCGAGATGCAGGACAAGGTACAGGGTGCTGTGAGTATAAGATGTGAGGTCTGGAGTGAGTCAGCCTGTACCTCACTTATTGTATTAATAGTTTAGGAGAACCATGCGAGTCCCACAGGACATGGAAAGGTTTCCCCACACACTGCTGCTTTGCTGAAGAACAATGAAGTGGATACTTGGGGGAAATTAGGAATGGCATTTAGTTTTTTTATGTTTGAGACTGCTTTCACTATTCAGATCTTGTAGGACTTTGTAGCACTCTGTACAAATGCTGCTCTTACTTTGTAGAAATGGAAGCCATGGCAGAGTCTTGGCAAAAGAGTGACAAAACCCAGAACATGGTGAGAGGATTACTCTGAGTGCTGTTGAATTTTCAAAGTGTACCTCCAATGCAGAAACATTGAGTGTCAAAGCTTTATTAATCAATTTAACAAATATTTATGGAACACCTACTATGCATCAGATGTTAATTGTCCTCAGGGTTGGGGACAGGGCAGGGAACAAATAAGACATGTCTTTATCATCTTGAGGCTCAGCATCTACCTGGGGGAAGCAGCAATAAATGAATGGTGATGTGTTTTATAAGGACACACAGCAGGCTGAGGGAGAAGGAGAGTAGGGAGAATGTGAGGACCTCTTTAGAGAGGACATTCAGCTGGGAGATGCTAGGAGAAGAGCATCTCAGCAGGTCCCTTCAGAGGGATGGCAAGTGCAAAAGTCCTGTGGCAGCAACATGCTGGGCTGTCAAGGACCAGCAGCAAAGAAACCAGTTGTTACAGAGGAAAGCGAGCAAGAGGGAATATGATGGCGAGAAGGTCAGACAGGTAGTGAGGCTCTGATGACACAGGGCTTTGGAAGCCACTGTGCAGATGTTACTCTGATTTTGTAGGATGGAAGCCATTGAGATTCTTGACAGAAGACCCATATGACCTGTCTTGCATTGTGAAAAAATTACTCTGTATGAGAAAAATTGAGTTTAGGGGAGCCAGGAGGAAACAGAATTCTACTTCAATAATCCAGGCAGGAGATGATGGTGGCCCGGACCAATCCAGGCTGGGCCATCTTCAGCTGCAAATCTATGAGGGTGAATATGTCTAGCTGAGCCCACTGTCCCCTGAATGCAGAGTCCTAAAGAGGAAGGTGAGAAAGGATACAGGTTAGGCAGCTGCAAGGGCTGCCACAGCTCCTGTTTACCATTAAGTCCAGATTTGGCTTTTCAATACTAATTTCCACCAAGAGGCATCAGGACCCTTGTCCTCAAATGTTAGGGCAGGAAAAGTTTTAATGAATATGGAAGATGTTGGTAATGAGGATAAATAAGTTTGCTTTCAAAAAATGACAGTAAGATCACAGTTGAAAGGACAAAGGAACCACTTTGAAGAGATCACATCCACCAAGCTGAGCATAAAAAAGAAAATAATAATGAAAATTACCTTAAACAGGTTGATTTTGTGGAAGACCATGAATTCATAACAATACTCAAAAGAAGAAAGTTAGACTGAGCTCTGACCGCCACAGCAACAGTCAGCTCTACCCACCACCAGAGCCTCCCATCAAGCCTCTTAGATAGCCTCAACCACCAGAGGGCAGACAACAGAAGCAAGAAAAACTACAATCCTGCAGCCTGTGGACCAAAAACCACAGTTACAGAAAGACAGAGAAGATGAAAAGGCAGAGGGCTATGTACCAGATGAAGGAACAAGAAAAAACCCCAGAAAAACAACTAAATGAAGTGGAGATAGGCAACCTTCCAGAAAAAGAATTCAGAATAATGATAGTGAAGATGATCCAGGACCTCGGAATAAGAATGGAGGCAAAGATTGAGAAGATGCAAGAAATGATTAACAAAGACCTAGAAGAATTAAAGAACAAACAAACAGAGATGACCAATACAATAACTGAAATGAAAACTACACTAGAAGGAATCAATAGCAGAATAACTGAGGCAGAAGAACGGATAAGTGACCTGGAAGACAGAATGGTGGAATTCACTGCTGCGGAACAGACTAAAGAAAAAAGACTAAAAAGAAATGAAGACAGCCTAAGAGACCTCTGGGACAACATTAAACGCAACAACATTCGCATTATAGGGGTCCCAGAAGGAGAAGAGAGAGAGAAAGGACCAGAGAAAATATTTGAAGAGATTATAATCGAAAACTTCCCTAACATGGGAAAGGAAATAGCCACCCAAGTCCAGGAAGCGCAGAGAGTCCCATACAGAATAAACCCAAGGAGAAACACGCCGAGACACATAGTAATCAAAGTGGCAAAAATTAAAGACAAAGAAAAATTATTGAAAGCAGCAAGGGAAAAACGACAAATAACATACAAGGGAACCCCCATAAGGTTAACAGCTGATTTCTCAGCAGAAACTCTGCAAGCCAGAAGGGAGTGGCATGAAATACTTAAAGTGATGAAAGGGAAGAACCTACAACCAAGATTACTCTACCCAGCAAGGATCTCATTTAGATTTGATGGAGAAATCAAAAGCTTTACAGACAAGCAAAAGCTAAGAGAATTCAGCACCACCAAACCAGCTCTACAACAAATGCTAAAGGAACTTCTCTAAGTGGGAAACACAAGAGAAGAAAAGGACCTACAAAAACAAACCCAAAACAATTAAGAAAATGGTCATAGGAACATACATATCGATAATTACCTTAAACGTGAATGGATTAAATGCCCCAACCAAAAGACATAGACTGGCTGAATGGATACAAAAACAAGACCCATATATATGCTGTCTACAAGAGACCCACTTCAGACCTAGGGACACATACAGACTGAAAGTGAGGGGATGGAAAAAGATATTCCATGCAAATGGAAATCAAAAGAAAGCTGGAGTAGCTATACTCATATCAGATAAAATAGACTTTAAAATAAAGAATGTTACAAGAGACAAGGAAGGACACTACATAATGATCCAGGGATCAATCCAAGAAGAAGATATAACAATTATAAATATATATGCACCCAACATAGGAGCACCTCAATACATAAGGCAACTGCTAACAGCTATAAAAGAGGAAATCGACAGTAACACAATAATAGTGGGGGACTTTAACACCTCACTTACACCAATGGACAGATCATCCAAAATGAAAATAAATAAGGAAACAGAAGCTTTAAATGACACAATAGACCAGATAGATTTAATTGATATATATAGGACATTCCATCCCAAAACGGCAGATTACACGTTCTTCTCAAGTGCACACGGAACATTCTCCAGGATAGATCACATCTTGGGTCACAAATCAAGCCTCAGTAAATTTAAGAAAATTGAAATCATATCAAGCATCTTTTCTGACCACAACGCTATGAGATTAGAAATGAATTACAGGGAAAAAAACGTAAAAAAGACAAACACATGGAGGCTAAACAATACGTTACTAAATAACCAAGAGATCACTGAAGAAATCAAACAGGAAATAAAAAAATACCTAGAGACAAATGACAATGAAAACACGACGACCCAAAACCTATGGGATGCAGCAAAAGCGGTTCTAAGAGGGAAGTTTATAGCTATACAAGCCTACCTAAAGAAACAAGAAAAATCTCAAGTAAACAATCTAACTTTACACCTAAAGAAACTAGAGAAAGAAGAACAAACAAAACCCAAAGTTAGCAGAAGGAAAGAAATCATAAAGATCAGAGCAGAAATAAATGAAATAGAAACAAAGAAAACAATAGCAAAGATCAATAAAACGAAAAGTTGGTTCTTTGAGAAGATAAACAAAATTGATAAGCCGTTAGCCAGACTCATCAAGAAAAAGAGGGAGAGGACTCAAATCAATAAAATCAGAAATGAAAAAGGAGAAGTTACAACAGACACCGCAGAAATACAAAACATCCTAAGAGACTACTACAAGCAACTTTATGCCAATAAAATGGACAACCTGGAAGAAATGGACAAATTCTTAGAAAGGTATAACCTTCCAAGACTGAACCAGGAAGAAACAGAAAATATCAACAGACCAATCACAAGTAATGAAATTGAAACTGTGATTAAAAATCTTCCAACAAACAAAAGTCCAGGACCAGATGGCTTCACAGGTGAATTCTATCAAACATTTAGAGAAGAGCTAACACCCATCCTTCTCAAACTCTTCCAAAAAATTGCAGAGGAAGGAACTCTCCCAAACTCATTCTATGAGGCCACCATCACCCTGATACCAAAACCAGACAAAGACACTACAAAAAAAGAAAATTACAGACCAATATCACTGATGAATATAGATGCAAAAATCCTCAACAAAATACTAGCAAACAGAATCCAACAACACATTAAAAGGATCATACACCACGATCAAGTGGGATTTATCCCAGGGATGCAAGGATTCTTCAATATACGCAAATCAATCAATGTGATACACCATATTAACAAATTGAAGAATAAAAACCATATGATCATCTCAATAGATGCAGAAAAAGCTTTTGACAAAATTCAACACCCATTTCTGATAAAAACTCTCCAGAAAGTGGGCATAGAGGGAACCTACCTCAACATAATAAAGGCCATATATGACAAACCCACAGCAAACATCATTCTCAATGGTGAAAAACTGAAAGCATTTCCTCTAAGATCAGGAACGAGACAAGGATGTCCACTCTCACCACTATTATTCAACATAGTTCTGGAAGTCCTAGCCACGGCAATCAGAGAAGAAAAAGAAATAAAAGGAATACAAATTGGAAAAGAAGAAGTAAAACTGTCACTGTTTGCGGATGACATGATACTATACATAGAGAATCCTAAAACTGCCACCAGAAAACTGCTAGAGCTAATTAATGAATATGGTAAAGTTGCAGGTTACAAAATTAATGCACAGAAATCTCTTGCATTCCTATACACTAATGATGAAAAATCTGAAAGAGAAATTATGGAAACACTCCCATTTACCATTGCAACAAAAAGAATAAAATACCTAGGAATAAACCTACCTAGGGAGACAAAAGACCTGTATGCAGAAAACTATAAGACACTGATGAAAGAAATTAAAGATGATACCAACAGATGGAGAGATATACCATGTTCTTGGATTGGAAGAATCAACATTGTGAAAATGAGTATACTACCCAAAGCAATCTACAGATTCAATGCAATCCCTATCAAATTACCAATGGCATTTTTTACGGAGCTAGAACAAATCATCTTAAAATTTGTATGGAGACACAAAAGACCCCGAATAGCCAAAGCAGTCTTGAGGCAAAAAAATGGAGCTGGAGGAATCAGACTCCCTGACTTCAGACTATACTACAAAGCTACAGTAATCAAGACAATATGGTACTGGCACAAAAACAGAAACATAGATCAATGGAACAAGATAGAAAGCCCAGAGATTAACCCACGCACCTATGGTCAACTAATCTATGACAAAGGAGGCAAAGATATACAATGGAGAAAAGACAGTCTCTTCAATAAGTGGTGCTGGGAAAACTGGACAGCCACATGTAAAAGAATGAAATTAGAATACTCCCTAACACCATACACAAAACTAAACTCAAAATGGATTAGAGACCTAAATATAAGACTGGACACTATAAAACTCTTAGAGGAAAACATAGGAAGAACACTCTTTGACATAAATCACAGCAAGATCTTTTTCGATCCACCTCCTAGAGTAATGGAAATAAAAACAAAAATAAACAAGTGGGACCTAATGAAACTTCAAAGCTTTTGCACAGCAAAGGAAACCATAAACAAGACGAAAAGACAACCCTCAGAATGGGAGAAAATATTTGCAAATGAATCAACGGACAAAGGATTAATCTCCAAAATATATAAACAGCTCATTCAGCTCAATATCAAAGAAACAAACACCCCAATCCAAAAATGGGCAGAAGACCTAAATAGACATTTCTCCAAAGAAGACATACAGACGGCCACGAAGCACATGAAAAGATGCTCAACATCACTAATTATTAGAGAAATGCAAATCAAAACTACAATGAGGTATCACCTCACTCCTGTTAGAATGGGCATCATCAGAAAATCTACAAACAACAAATGCTGGAGAGGGTGTGGAGAAAAGGGAACCCTCTTGCACTGTTGGTGGGAATGTAAATTGATACAGCCACTATGGAGAACAATATGGAGGTTCCTTAAAAAACTAAAAATAGAATTACCATATGACCCAGCAATCCCACTACTGGGCATATACCCAGAGAAAACCGTAATTCAAAAAGACACGTGCACCCGAATGTTCATTGCAGCACTATTTACAATAGCCAGGTCATGGAAGCAACCTAAATGCCCATCAACAGACGAATGGATAAAGAAGTTGTGGTACATATATACGATGGAATATTATTCAGCCATAAAAAGGAACGAAATTGAGTCATTTGTTGAGAAGTGGATGGATCTAGAGACTGTCATACAGAGTGAAGTAAGTCAGAAAGAGAAAAACAAATATCGTATGTTAATGCATGTATGTGGAACGTAGAAAAATGGTACAGATGAGCCAATTTGCAGGGCAGAAGTTGAGACACAGATGTAGAGAATGGACATATGGACACCAAGGGGGGAAAACTGCGATGAGGTGGGGATGGTGATGTGCTGAATTGGGCGATTGGGATTGACATGTATACACTGATGTGTATAAAACTGATGCCTAATAAGAACCTGCAGTATAAAAAAACAAACAAAACAACTAATACTAAACTTTCATTGGGTTATTTGTATGGAAATATGTTAATATAAATGTTTCAGACATTACATGAAATTTCTAAAAATCTTATATTTGTATTTGTATGGAAATATGTATGGAAATATGTTAATATAAATGTTTCAGACAGTACATGAAATTTCTAAAAATCTTATATTTGTATTTGTATGGAAATATGTATGGAAATATGTTAATATAAATGTTTCAGACATTACATGAAATTTCTAAAAATCTTATATTTGTATTTGTATGGAAATATGTATGGAAATATGTTAATATAAATGTTTCAGACATTACATGAAATTTCTAAAAATCTTATATTTGTATTTGTATGGAAATATGTATGGAAATATGTTAATATAAATGTTTCAGACATTACATGAAATTTCTAAAAATCTTATATTTGTATTTGTATGGAAATATGTATGGAAATATGTTAATATAAATGTTTCAGACATTACATGAAATTTCTAAAAATCTTATAAAAAAAAAAAAAAAAGAAGAAAGTTAACATAAATGTATGCAAAAAAAGAATCCATATATTAGGATTTGTTTAATTTTATTGCTTTTAATGAGTAGAAAAGTGTTTGTATTTTTCTGTGATATTTACAAAGTACAGAATTATATTTCTCACTCTCTCTGTAGATAAGAAAGAATAAACACAGGGAACTATAAATAAACTAAAATAATTCCCCAAACATGGGTTCTGCATCATATAATAAGCAGATGGAGGAAAAATCAAGCAATTGATTGCTTTTGTGGTCCTACACAGCAAGCAATTAAACAGAGAATCCCACAGAGTGTTCCAAGATGATTAATTAGCCAAATATTGCATACACCCGCATCTCTCATCTTAGTGTATGGAAGCTTGAGATGGCTCTACTAATTATAATGCAATATTGATAAGGCATGCATAAGTTTCCAATTAATACCTATAGACTAGGCCAATTTATCATAATGACAGGACAATAGCTTAGGTATTGCCAACCATAAGAAACTTTCAGAAATACATCATTTCTGGGAATGACACCAAGTTTCAAAAAATTAAATCTTTGAATTTAGATTTTGAAAGGAAGGGACTTAGAAGTCTGGATATAACAAATAGAAGTTCATTATCAAAAGGAACTCAGCCAGTGATTTGGTTTAGACCACTTTAGACTATACAAACATGTCCTAGATCAGAATCTGTGACCTCTTCTCTTCTGAAATGCTGTGTGTACATGTAGTTTAGGGTCTCCTAAGATTATTAGTATCCAATAGAATTGCTGAAGCCCTATGTGGGTATAAAAATGAAACCTTAGGAATATTATAAATGAAGATAAAAATTTCTTTTCAATGCAGGGAATTTATAATTATATGACCATTTTTACATATTAATGATTTTGTTCACATTTATGTCTTAAAAAGACTACTAGTGAGGATAGCCTAGGTTATGCCGTGATTATAAATAATCTCAAAATCCTAACAACTTGACACAATAAAGATTAATATTAATACATAGCTAAAATGACACTCAAGGAGTATCAACCTGGTTAGAAATATTAAGATGCATGTCTCATTTCTCTGTAATAGTTCCTTTCCTGCTAAGTAACTTAGATAACACAGAAGCAAATAACACAATGTACTTAGCCTGATGGATCATCAAATCATGATTCGAAATGATCCTATTATATTGGGGAATGGTCTGAAGATGAAATAAAGTATATTCACTAAGAGCCTTTAACCAGTGGGCAGGGCCACTTTGTCTTCTTTACTCATTTCTTTTACAATCTGCTTCATGGCCTGTAGAAGAGCCAGAAATCTATGTTCCTTCTCTCCTGTTGAAGTATAGACAGTCAGGCCTCAGAACTTGTCTTCTGTAAGCACACTTGGCCATCTTGCAGTGTGTGTGTGCATGTGTGTGTGTGTACACACCTGTATATGTTTCAGCTTCTTTACCTTAAAATGAATGAGTGAGTTAAGTCAGCCTCACACTCTTTCCTAGTTGTCTTCAATACAGATGGAGAGAGTTGAGGTCACCCTTCAGCCTTGGAGAACCAAAATAAATCCTCTGTTCCAGTTTAGATCACAGACGCCTGCCTTTTGTCAATCTTGGGATGCATATGCCCAAGTACTAATAAAGGCTTTTTGTTTCAATTTTCATCTATTTTTGCCTACTGGACAGAGCCCTGGAAGGGAAGAGGGGTAAGTCTTGGGCTTCAATTCCCAATAGGTCCAGATGGAATATAAGCTCAGAGTGTGATGTGTCTGCTGGGAAAACTAATGTTGTCTCAGGTGGCATTGCTGGAATTGTGCAGAGTCCAGAATAGAGCAGTGATAACCTTATTTGGCAATGGTAAGACTATTGCTTCTGAGCTCCTCACTAAAAGGAGGTGATACAGAGAGTGGTGATCAGGACAGTGAGAAATGAAGGCCACGTCAGTGGCATTGGAGGTACCTGAGGCTATGCAGCCTGGACTGAAAGGAGACATGCTGATGGCCTCAGTCATTTGAATGGTCATGGAAGAGAGTATGTGGACAGAGCCAGCTCCATTTAAGGGCAGAGAGTAATCCTGGGAATTGGCTATGCCAAGAACACAGGTATAGGGCAAGAAAGAATTTTCCAATTGGGCTGTCTCAGCATGGAATTTTCAGGCTCATGAGGTGGTGAGACTCCAACATTGCAAGTGGCCAAAGAGAGGCTTGATGGTCATTTGTTAGGATTGATACTAAGGATCCTAACTTAGGATAAATTGAACTAGTGGCCTTCAAATTCATTTCTCACCAAGACTCTGTCATCCTGAATCTGGCCAACCGAAAGATAAAAGCTCCCACGTTAGCCAGATCGAACTCTTTATCTAATCAAGAGAGTTTGGGTCTATATGGTCAACAAAATTAATGTTTGCCAGTATCTTGTTCTCCTCTAATTTCACGTACACAGAGAACTGTAAGTTCTATTCCTTGGAGTTAGATATGGCCGTGTAACTAGTTCTTACCAAAGAAATGGAAATGAAAATGATGGGCCAAACTTTGAGCCAAAGCAGTTAACTACAGATGTTTGACCTTCTGACTCTTTCTTCATCTGCAACCATTAAGAGTGTTAAGATGGAGAGGCCAAAAGAAGGAAACCATGTGATCTGCTAAATACGGAGGAGAGCTGCCCTGGAGAGCCACCTAGATCTACAGCAAACTTCGTAAGAGTGAGAAATTGACTGAGTTTTTTTTTTTTTTTTTTTTTTTTTTTTAGCAATTTCATGTATCTTTATTTATTTATTTTATTTATTTATGGCTGTGTTGGGTCTTCGTTTCTGTGCGAGGGCTTTCTCTAGTTGCAGCAAGCGGGGGCTACTCTTCATCGCGGTGTGCAGGCCTCTCATTATCGCGGCCTCTCATGTTGCGGAGCACAGGTTCCAGATGTGCAGGCTCAGTAATTGTGGCTCACGGGCCTAGTTGCCTCGTGGCATGTGGGATCTTCCCAGACCAGGGCTCGAACCCGTCTCCCCTGAATTGGCAGGCAGATTCTCAACCACTGCGCCACCAGGGAAGCCCTGACAGATTTTTTAGATGATTTGTTATTGCAGCAAAATTTAGCCTATCCTGACTGATACACTTTGGGAACACAGGGCATGTGAGTTTCTAATAGGAAAGGAACTAGAGAAGCTGGAAGGAAGTCTGGTGAGACAGATTAAAGGGAAAGCCACACTCAGTTCTCCTGGCACTGTAACTTTTCATGGAACATTGGCGCATTATACACATTTCTGAAGTTCCCTCTGAGGCCCCAAATGCATCTCTTTAACTGTTAAATGAGGAATATCTGACATGAAATTTGGGGGACAAAAAAGGCTCTGAATAGTGAAATGAAGTTAGACTTGGCTTCTGGAGTTGCCACCTTGGCTCTGGGCAAAGACCAAAGACTTCTCTTTTGTGAGAAAAAACCAACCTCATTGTGTCTGTAAACACAGCACATCTGGGGCTACACGGAATCCGCTGATTTTATAAACTAATTCCTGCCAAAGAATCCAAACTAGCCTTAGTTTATAGGTGTAGAAACTGAGGCCCTCAGGTTCCAGTGACCTTGAAACTGGGTCCTTTGGGTTTCCGTCTTTTCACCAGGCCAGGCTATGGTGATTGCACAGTGTAAGTATTTCTTCAAAGGAGAATCAAACAAAACTCCCAGACTCCGTGTCGACAGCCCTGGGCTGGAGAGGAAAGCAGGGCTCCTCACAGAAGTTTGGTTTACAGCAGGGCTCCCCCTTGGCCCCAAGACAGCTTTGATCACCATGAAGTTTCCACAAACACAGAATGAATGAGGAAGAAGATGGTTATGCTTTTAACCTGATCGACACTGATGAGAAATGAGGCATATACCGTCTTTTCCATAGCGTCCCGCTTCAGACAGCTGTCACCTTTCCCTTTAAAGTATAAGCTTAAAATGTTTGTATATTTTGTTTGTTTTTTAACACTTCTCATCACATAATTAAGATATGATGGCTAAAGTCACTTACGACTCACTGATACGGTTCAGTAGAATACAAGGCCAGAAAGCAGCCTGTCTGCCTTCAAATCCCAGCTCCCTGTTTCTAATTTTCTGACTGTGTGGCTTTGGGCAAATTACTTAACCACTCTGCACTTCAATTTCCTCATCAGTTAAATGGGTATCATAATAGTATCTACCTCATAAGGCAGTTATGGGATAAAATGTGTTAATATATGTAAAGCATTTGGAAAAGTGCTTGGCATATGGTAAGTATTCAAGAAGTAGTATTTATGTTTTCCTAAGTTCTTGACTGGCAGCCAACCAAATTCCAAGAACTGTGAAGTCTCTGTGTGCTCAAGTCTACGGGGGTTTAATATAAGGTAATTCATGGGCCTCCCCTAAAGGCCCTAAAAGTCCATCAGAAAAAAACTAGACTAAGCAAAAATTCAACGAATATTATTAGGAAGTTAAGAATGGTCAATGGACAGGAAGCTAACAACATCCGCTACAGTTACGGGGCTACATGATCACCTTTGGCTATAGGATGCTGGGAAAAAGAATTCTTTTAAATGGCCATTGAGGCAAAAGCAGACACCTACAGGGGCTTTCTGGCAAGTTTTGCTTTCCTGCTCTAAGTGCTGCACCTTCTTTCTTGTCTCATCTTCTTCCTCCCTCTCAGAAAGCAAGATTGTCTGTTTCCAGTTAGGAAAGGCCACAAGAATTTCAGACACCTTGGTCCTGACAGTCCCAAGCCTCTGAACCAAGGGCCTTTAATACACTTTGTTTATTGATAAAGTAAATCCCAATTCATGTCTTCAATCATTAATTCTCCAAATATTCTTCTAGTTTGCTTTTGTGCTTGACATTGTTAGGAGATGCCATGGTTGAATTCTGTCCCCCCAAAATTCATATGCTGAAGTCCTAACTCCAAGCACCTCAGAATATGACCCTATTTGGATAGGGACTTTACAGAGGTCATCAAGTTAAGGTAAGGTCATTAGAATGGGCCCTAATGTGACTGCTATCCTTATAAAAAGGGGAAATTTGGAGACAGACATACGTACAGGGAAAACACCATGTGAACATGAAGACGGCCATCTACAAGCCAAGGAGAGAGGCCTGGAACCAACCTTAGCCATACCTTGATTTCAGTCTTCTAACCTCCAGAACTGTGAGACAATACATCTTCGTTGTTTAAGCCACTCAGTTTGTGACGCTTTGTTATGGAAGCCCTGAGAAACCAATACAGGTTGTAAACAAACCAGGTGTGGGTCTCACCCTCAGGAACCTCCCTGCACGGGGCAGGGGGTGGGGGTGAGGGAGAAGATAGCAACCTGATCTGCACATGATGAAACTTAGCAGGGGTGGAGGGACAGGCAGGTGACTTGCTCTTCAGGCAGGTGTCATGGTCAAACAGCTGTCCAGCCTTCTACAGGATGGAATCTGTGTTTCGGTCTGGCCACACATGTATGGGTATTACTCTTAAACTAAAAGGCAGTGAAGACCACCTTCACTCCAGGTTTCAGAGAGTGAAACCTTGAAAACATCGTCACTTCATGATTAAACGTTACATTGAGACAAATATTATTCCTCGACGATTGGGTGAAGGATTTAGCCAGAGCAGCATGGAACAACTTCTTTGGGCCGCCTTCCCTGGAGCTCCTTTCATATACCTATACTTCACAGTTAGAACACAGGCACATGTAAAGCAAATGCGAATACAACCAGGGAAAGTTCCAATCGCTGTCCCTGTGAGGATACTAATAAAGGACACTGTCCCCTGTCCTGCACAGTGAGTGCTCAGTTAGAGGCCAAAGGGACATGAGTCTCAAGTCCTGGCAGCACAAACTCAGTATGCCTCCTGGGTAGCTGTCGCGGTTTGTTTATACTAAGGGCACTGTAAGTCATGTTGCATGATCGTGTTTTCCTGCTCCTATGGGCTGCTTGGAACCTCAGAAACACCATTAAGAGCCCCCTGGCAAGTGTATGGGAACTTGAAGGGCACATTCATATTATTTCCATCCTCCTAATCCACAAATGACTTTTATTTTAACCCATATCAATTTTCATAAACGCCTCCTATAATTGTTCATGTGAAAAGGGGCATAATATTTAAAATTAAAAAGACAAATTAATTGACTTTGGTCACCACTCAAAAATATTTTGTTCAGTTATTAAAAATGATACAGCACCATGGGTATTTATATTTAATATTTTGTGTATTTCTTTTAATGTTAAGAAAAGGAAAACCCATTAAGAAAAGGAAAATCCAGGATGAACTTCTTTTTCCAGCGATGTCCCCATCAGCCTTTGACGTGAAACAAACTAAGAGTGGGTCCAGGAGCCCCGGAGAATAATTCTGGTGACACTCCAGGGAGTGGAACCAAACTGCAGTCAGGGGCATTCCTGAGCCCGGAGCAAGGGCATCTGGCAAAATGGCCTCACCTCTGTCTCCAAAAGGCTCATCTCATTATAGGATCAGGCTCTTCCAAGTTAAGGATTTTATCATCAAAGTCATTCCCAGGGATTTGCAAACTAAAAAGACTAGTTGCCCCCATCCCCACCCTAAGATACAATGATGAGGCAGAAGCAGAATAACTGCAGGTGACACTGCCACCAAAAGGGGATGGAACTGAAATTGAGCCACATCACAACTACTGCAATCCAGCTGGGCTCCTACAGACCCGCTGCTGTGGGGTCAGGGACATCCCTCTTTAGAGGCTGGTTCTTTTTCCTGGAAGTGGCTCCTAGTTCACTGCTCTCGCAAGCTCTTGGACCCACTCTCTTTGAGATTCTTCCTTTTCTATAAGAAATGGCCATGTTTGCAGCTGAGTAGCTTTCTAGCCTGATTCCTGCCTGGAGATATATGGGGACCCAGAGGTCTTTGTGCAAGTTTCACAATCTTAGTCCCTGCCATGGCAGTGCCGTCATTTAGATCCCCTGAATGAATCTCCTCACTGAGGCAAAACAATAGATACAATACAAGAAACATCTTTTCAGATGTAATGCTGAGCTAGCACAGAATAATACTAAATTTGTTGTGATTTATTAGAATAAATACTAAAGTTATTAGAATAAGTACTAAATACTAAATAAAAAGAGAATACTAAATTTTAAAAACAAAATGAGGCTCAGCATCTTGGAAAGAGCTCATACAAATGAAGAGCACTAAAACTCATGTTTCATTAGCTTCACAGTAAATCTGCTTCTCACAAGTAGTAAACCCAGAAAAAGTGTATTAAGGATATCATTTTAGGTGACATAAAGATATTAATAAACTTTAGACATTCTTAAATATGCATATTGAAATAGCTAAGATGACCATTAATAGAGAAGACAGAGAGTGTATACCCTTACAACAAGTAGAGTGAAGACAATGGAATCAGATTTTAAGGCATTCCATCCAAAGTAAGGCACAAAAGGAGAACACAAAAGGGAAAAAAGAACGAGATAAATAGAAATTGTATAGTAAGATTGCAGGCATAAATCCTAATAATACTAGATATACATGGACAAAAATCTTGCTTAAAATATGAGGACCATCAGTCTGAGAAAAAGCAAACACAAATCCAACCAAATAATGTTTATAACAGATAACTGTAAAACCTAAAGACACAGAATATTTAAATTAAAAACGGAATAAAATGTGTTAGGGAAAGAATAACCTGAAAAGAAAATTCTAAACTTACATACTACTAATAGCAACCTCAAATATATACAAAGCAATATTTGCCAGAGCAATGAGAAATTGACTAATCTACCTTATTAAAGGAATATTTTAACACAACATCTTTTAAATAATTGATACAACAAGCAGTTATCATACCTAACAAATGAGGAATGTACACTTTTCTCACACAGGAAACATTTATAAAATCTGACCACATATTGATAATAGAGCTATCCTCAACAAACTTCAAAAAATTTGTATCATATAGTCCACATATTCAGCTCACAATGTAATTAAGTTAGAAATAAAAACAAAAAAGATAACTTAAAATATATTTTAAAATTATAAAGACATATTTGTAAATAATTCATGGGAAGTAAAATAAAAATAAAAATGAGAAAATATTTATAAGCAAATATAATTAAAAATACTGTGTATGACCTTCATGGTACTTAGAGGAAAATTTATAGCCTGAAATACTTATGGTAGAAAAGAAGGCTCAAAATTAATGACTTAAGCATCCAAAATATGAAATTAGCAAAATAACAGTGAAGAATATGGAAGGAAGAAAACAAATTTCTGTCCATAAAGCCCCCAGTCTGGCATTTTGTTATGACAGCCCTAGCAAACTAACACGGATATATAGTGTAATTCTTATGGTGGATTCAGTCAAAAAAGTTAGACAGTCACCAGCTTACATTATCTCTAAGAGCCCCTCAAAGTTTAAAACTCCTTGGAGGTTGGAAAGAATAAAGGCCTGTTCTTCAGTCTGCAGAGAATCTTCCCTAGGGGTCTTCATTACCCATCAACATCTGCCATGAGCGTGCCCCATGCAATTCCCGCAAGGTCGAAATGAGGTGTGCAGTAGAAATCAGAGCATCTTTGAAAGCCTGTAACTAAGGCTCTGGTCATGAAGATAGAAACGCACAAAGCGTGCGGGAACTAGCCACAGGGGCCCAGGGCCAGTCAGCGCTTGGCAGCAAAGAACTGAAATAGAACTGGACTTTTGAAACGTTTAGGGCCAGGTTCTCCTCTGAGGCAGTAGTGTTTCTGGATGCTGCTCCATTTCCTCCCATCAGTCCACCCCTGAACACCATCCCAACGTAGACGAGGGTGAGTCCTGCCTTAGCAGAGCAGGCCCCATCCTGGCTGGAGCTTCGGCACGCTCACTGCAGGGAATTCCAGAGGTGAGTCTGTAAACGCAGTCCCCAGAGCGCTGTTTGATGAGAACCTCTCCTGGGCAGGTTTGCTTGGAGTATTCAAGAGTCTCACTCCCCTAGTCACTGCGTAACTGCCAACGCTTGCTGCTAAAGAGGTTTCTGTGTCCAAAAATAATCTCTAATGACAGTTAGCATGACCCTGGCATAATCCATCCTCTCCAGATAAGTGAAAGGGAGCTAATGCCCAAATCCTGGCACAGACACAGAACAGGTCTTGGAAGGGGAGGTGACTGTGACTTCAGTCCTTGGCAGAGGGCTGCAGACTGGATGGGGAGCCAGGCCAGTGGCAGGAGCATGGACACAGGACGCCTGACATGGGCATTTCCTTCTGCTGGGGCTAGGGAACAGTCCCAAGCCCCTCTGCCATTCTGCATAGAGCTTTGGATATCTGTCACCTGAATGGGCCACACCACCATCCCTGGATATCACCGGGGTTTCACTTTTCCAAGAGCTTCCTAGTGTGTACTTGAGTCCCAAGAAGCATTCGCCTGGTTAATGGAGCTGACCCCTGATTGTGAGAAGGGCCTGACTTGGACCTCTCCCTGACCCTGGGAAGAGACCAAAGATCCCTGCCCATCACTCCGCCTTACACATATTTTCACTCAAGGCTGATTCTTAGGACTAGAGATGTATTACACGTGCTGAGAGAGGGATGCTGTTGGCCTCTGCATGCTAGCTTTCTTCACAATCATTTTCTCAATCATTCAGGGCTCTTGGTCTGGAGCATTTTGAGGGTGGGAGGAGATGGAGGATGGAGTCTGCAATGGAACAGGAAGAGGTTATTCAGCATCCTCAGTGTGTAGTTTATCTTTCCAACAGCCCTGGGAGTGACAATTAATGTACACACTTTGCAGATGAGGAAACTAAGTCCTAGAGGTCAAATAACTTGCTCCAGTTCACCAAGGTCTTGTGAGTCATTCAAACACAGTTCATTTTGGTTGGTATCTATGATCTTTGCATTCTCCCTCATGCCGAAGCAGGAAAATATATGTAATTGGTCCTGAGAGCGGCAGATAGGAATAGAGTGGGGGCCCAAGGATGAAGATGATGGGAAGTCTTCAGGGGCTTCCCCAGAGCAATGAGGGGGAGCCTAAAAGGCAGGTCCATGGCCAACTGCAGGTTCATGCAGTCAGTTCTGACCTTGAAGCAGCCATCCTTCATTCGACTTTAGAGGCAGAGTCATGTGGTGGAAAGCTCAATGCCCAGGGGTTGGGTCCAGCATCACGACTCACTGGCTGAGTGACTCTGGGCCAGTCATTGGACCTTTCAGTGCCTGTTTCCTCCTTCTTTATCTCTCACCACTTCTGGGAGGATTCAGCCCCACGCTGGGCATCCCTCTCCTCACCCCACACATGTAGAAGGCATGTGTGTGCTGGCTTCTCACCCTCTGCTCAGGACATTTGGAGGTGTTGAAGGCAAATGGAAAATGTATGTTTCCTCCACAGAGCTCTCCTTGTTTGAATGAACTGAATCTTTATTTTTCTTTTTCAAGCAAAGAGGTTTTCATTAATTTGTGCCAGGCCATTTAATATATTCTTAGGTTTCTACGGTGCTCTTGTTTCACTTAATTTTCTGGATTTCCAAGAAAGTTTCAGGACCTGGTTTGGTGAAAGACCTTGAAGGGACTGAGAGGATAAGAAAAACGAGAAGCAATTTCTTCATAGCAAGACTTCTCAGTGTAAAGATCTCACCAAGAAATAAGGACAATTGGGTATAGGTAGGGGTTTTCCTTAAAAATCTTGATCTTGGCAAAGTAAGATGGGTAGGAAATCAAGCCAGAAATTCAAAGACACAATGCATAGCTTTGTTTGATTTAATGTGGTTCATTTATCAGCAGTTAAAGCCATGGATAGTGGGGAAAAAGTTGCTTTTGAAGAACCATTCACTGTAACCCACCTGAAAACTACCTAGAAATGCCAGAAACCCAATGGGGTGGTTTTTCCACTGAGCGCCAAGCTTATGAGTCTGGGACTGTTCTTCCTGTTCTACAGCTGAGAACACTGAAGTACAGGGAGCTCTGGTGATTTGCCTGAGATCTCAGAGCATGTGAGAAGAATCTAGTGGACCTCGAAGATTCCAAATGCTTTCATTGCAGCTGGTTGTGGGAAGGGGGAAAGATGGAGGGGGGCACAGAGAAAGGGAAAGGGAGGGAAGGAGAGGGAGAGAAGGAAGGGAGGGGGAGAAAAAGAAGGGAGGGGAAGAGAGAGGGAAGACGGGAGAAAGATAAGAGACCAATGGAATCCAACTGTGCTGGGATGCGGAGGGAACTCAGGGAGCCTTAGCTTTCCCTTCCCAACAGTTGCCTTACAAGGTTGCTTCAGAGAATAAACTATAAAATAGTGAAGTGATGTAGCACGTTGCAGAGAAATGCTTCCCTGTGCAGACTTGAGGTAGGGCAGTGAGCTTGGCAGTCCTCCAGCTGTGTGACCTGGAGCAAGTTTTTGCCCTTCTCTCCGAGCATCAGTTTCCTCACCCATGAAGTGGGGCTAAGAATAGGCTCGACCTTAGAAAAAGTGCGCTAAGAAGCTGACACTTACTGGGTGGCCCATCAGAAATACATCCATACCTGTGATTAAGGCTATGATGCCTATTGAGAATTTAAACATACAACGCAAATAAACATTATTGTCATGATTTGCATGAGATAGATGTATACAAGGAAGCAGCTGTATTTTAGTCTAGGAGATAAGGAGACTATTGACCAGAGGACAAGGGAGAGGGTGTCACTATTGCATGGACAGTGGCCATCAACACCTCTGGCAGAGAGGCAGGCACAGCTTGGGGACCCTGGGAGCTCTCAGAAGCCACTGTTGGAAATTACCCCCACCTAGCCTGGGCCTGCTCACCTTCTCCTCCAGGTTGGGCTGCCAGATAATTTAAAAGGATGCCTAGTTAAATTTGATTTCAGATAAGTAATGAATACTTTTTTAGTTTAAATACGGCTCATGCAATATTTGGGATATATTTACACTAAAAATTTGTCATTTATCTGAAATTCAAATGTAACCAAAACATCTTATCTTTTTATTTGCTAAATGTAGAAACCCAGCCTCCAGGGAGAAAAGCAGCTTCCTACTCCATTGACTTTTTGTTATAATTTCTTTTCTGATTATGAAAATAATACGTGCCTCTTGTATAATCTAGGAAATACTAAAGTACATGGAAAAGAAAATAATAATTCATTTTGTAATACTATGAGTTAATGTTTGAAAGTCTCCAATACTTGAAAATATTTGAAAATTGTGGCCTATTTCCTTGAAGTCTACCCAGTTGAGATGATATTTTATGTATGGACTTTGTATTTCTTTGGTCTAACATTATACATAATCTCCCTGTCACCAACTCTCTTCTCCACTGAGTTTTGTTATGCAGCATAACCGTCTTTCCTTCTTGCTGAAGTGGGTGGTTTCCAATGTGCATATCTGTACATAACATTCTGTCCACACATCTTCAAACAATCTCTCAAGTGGCTTTTTAAATTATTCCAAGATATATATGTATATATATAAAATCATGGCAATTTGAAAGTGATAACATTTAATGTCTCACGGGGAAGTTTTTCTAAAGCTCTCATGGGTGTAGTCAAAGCTTCCCTCCCAAGCCCAGCTGAGCAACCCTGCAGAAGTTCCACCTGCTCCCACAAGATGATGTTCCACTGGGAGCGGGGAAAGCCAGTGCTCAGCCTTTGTTCCTCCCTGAGCCCTCAAGCACTCGATTCTGCAGAAGATCATTGGCTTGAAAAACACAAAAATAAGATCTTCAAGACGGCGCCTTGTTTTCCAAGGTGGGAAGAATGGACTTTAGGATAGTGTCTTCCACCTAATAGGCTGGGACACGCGAAGAAGAGTTCACCTCCCCTTTGAGACAGTCCTCGGACTAGTGGTTCTCAACCCCAGCTATACACTCAAATCACCGAGGAGGTTTAAAAACTGCCAAATCTCCCAGCCCCACCCCAGCCTAGTCAATACTGACCTCTGCGGCAGGGGTCCCAGGATCAACAGCTCTTTCTAGAGTTTCCTGTGTGACTGCAGTGGGCAGTTGGGGTCGAAGACACCTGTGTTAGACTTTGACGCTATCACTCACAGTGAGTCAAACCCGAGGAGGCTGGACAACAGAAGAATGCTGGGGACCTACGCAGAGCTGGGGCCTCAAGGTCGCCATGCCCTTGAGTCCACCCATGTAAGGAGCCTGTCTGCTGGTCTCAGCAGGCACAGCTTCTCTTCAGGGCCTCCGCCAGAATCTTCCTTGAGCTGGGAAAGTGGCCTGGTCCTCCTGAGGCCTAGCTCAAGTGCCACCACTTTCCCCAGGTTGCTCTTCCCTCCCACCCCACCCCTAAGCCTCCCCCCCTCCGCCGATCCGCCCCATCCCAGCACGCAGTTAGCATGGCCTTTGGTGAGCCCCTCCTGTCCCCAGCACTCAGCTCAAAGCTGGACCATGGAATAGAGCTGAGGCTGCTTCTCTTTTGTCACTTGGCGGGCCTCTCCCCACTTCATCTGAAGGGACAGCTTCAAGGACCAGGGCACGCAGCTTCCCCTGAGGACGGAGGGGTTTGTTTTCTGAATTGCAGACTTGTCATTTCTGGGCTAACTTTTGCTGTGGGAAGCCAGAGCCATTCATCTGACCATTCAGTGTCTGTCTTTTGCAGCAGGGACACCAATCCATCCTAGGATGGTGCACACAGGACAAGAGGGGGGCTTTATGACTGTTGCCAGGGCTCAGGCCCAGGGAAGCCAGGGGTCCCAGAGGAGGCTGTCAGGGGCTGTCTTTTAGTCAGTTCCGGCTGCTTTAACAAAACACCATGGACTGGGCTGCTTAAACAAGAGACAATTATTTCTCGAAGTTCTGGAGGTACGGAAGTTCAAGATCAGAATGCCAGCATGGTTGGGTTGTGGTGAAAACTCTCTTCTTGGTTAACAGACAGCTGCCTTCTTGCTGAGTTCTCACACACTGGAGAGAGAGTAAGCTTTGGTCTCCCCTGGTAAGAACACTGATCCCATCATGGGGGTGCCACCCTGTGACCTCATCGAAATCTTATTACCTCCCAAAGTCCTCACCTCCAAATACCATCACATTGGAGGTTAGGGCTTCAACATATGGATTTTTCAGTCCATAGCAGGGAACATAGGAGAAGTTAACAGGGGAGAACCAAAACATCTCAGGAGAGCAGCCACAGGTTTGGGAAACGGCAAGCCGTGTAGATGGTCCCTCACCAGGCAGGGTTGCTGGGGTGAGCATGCCATGATGATGGGAGTTGGAGTAAGGCAGGGGCAGCCCCTTGGACCTCTCATCTGGGACCTCCCGAGTTATGTGAGGAGGTGAGAGAGGACAGAAGGGCAGCCTCTCATTTGGGGGAGTGAGGGGCCGTAGGGGCTGTCACTTACTGGGTTCCTTAATGATGCCTCCCAGGAAGGTCCAACTCCCACTGTCTGCCATACCTATTTGCCAATCAGGAAACATGTAATGAGTACCAGTTATGCCCCAGGCTCCGTATAGTGAGCAGGACATGCAAGTTTCCTTCCTTGTGAAACTCACACTCCTGAGGGGAGGAAAGTCATCACAGTCACACAGGTGCACAGGCCTAAATGTGAGGTGTGCACATCTGCATCCCTTCCAGCTGCGTCCACCCAATGGGGCACCAGGGGAGACAGAAGGTGGAGGAAGGAGGAGGGAAGTGGGCTCTGGTTCCCCTGGCTCCCTGCCTGCTGCACACCTGGGCTGCTGCATCCTCTATAGAAGGCTCTGCTCCTGTCCACCCCCACCCACCACCCTGCCCCACCACCAGCTGCATCTGAGAACCCCGGACCAAGAGAGATAGAGTTCCCCCCCCCCCATAATTTAGCCCTGCTAGCTCAGAGGACAACCCCGCCCCTCAAGGCTTCCCCTAACCCTGGCCCACATCTTGTAGTCAGTCCTTTCATTGAACCCTCATCAAATTACCCAATTTAAATATACCCTCTGTTTCCTGCTGGGATCCTGCCCGACCCAGTGACCTAGTCTGGGAGGTCAGGGAAGCTTTCAGAGAAAAGGATGTTTGAGCTGAGCTCCGAAGGATGAAATTCCAATTGCTCTTAAGGGGTGGATCCAACATGTGTGTTTGGTCAGTAAGGGGGAGGTCCTGGTATGCTCGAGGCTACAGTGAGGGGGGTTGCAGGGGGCAGCAGAGGACCCCATGAAGCCCTCCCCCTCTTAGCCATACCTGGCCAGGGCATCACTGAGCCTGGTCGCAGCTGTAAGGAAAAACGGGCAGCAACTCTCATTCCTTAAGCATCACTGCAGACGCCAAGAGTGTTCTGGATCCCCACACCTTCCGTACAGGTAGACCCAGAGGAGGCCGATGTCTGGTGCCTGGGTTATGAGGGATGCTCTCTGAAAGGCCAAGGCAAGCAACAGGAGGGCATGAACTCAAACTTGGGGGACGCTGTGGGAAGCTCTGAACCCCTTGCATGGATTTAAGTTTGCCTCCCTGAGTTGGTACCTCGGGAAAGTGTGAGTTAGAACTAGGCACATAGACACATATTCCAAACTCCATTTCATCATCCTAAAGTTTGGTTATCTCTGTGTATTAGTTTCCTAGGTCTGCTGTAACAAATTACCACAAATTCTGTGGCTTAAGACTATGGACACTTATTCTCTCACAGTTCCTGAAGCTAGAAGTCTGAAATCAAGGAGTCCTCGGGCCTTGGGGCCTTGCTTCTTCTGGAGGCTCAAGGGGAATATCCGTTCCTTGCCTCTCTCAGCTTCAGGTGGCTGCCGGCTTCCTCGGTTTGTGTCACATCACTGCAGTCTTCAAGGCCAACATCTGCTCAGTCTTCACATCACTTTCTCCTCTGTGTGCGAAAAATCTCTCCCTGCTGTCCAGCCCAGGTTGACAGAAAACAGCTGCCTTCCACTGCAGCTGCTGTTCTGCAGGGCGATGGATTATTGGGTGGAGGAGGCCTCCTAATCCGGAGAGCTTCTAAACCGTAGAATGGCTGTTCTCTGGGAAGTCCTTTCTCTGGAAATCTTGACCAGTCAATGAGATTTCTAGTGGTCAGAGGACTTAGCCATGGCTCTGTAGACAGAGGGTTGAGGCCGTGATACGGTGACCTTTCAAAATTCACGACAATTCCTTGAATTATGAAAACTACTGTCAAGATTGCCCTTGATACATTCTGTCGCCATTTAGACAAGGAATGTAAAAAGAATAAAAATAACCCGATGAATTCAGGATGGTGGAAAATGTCATTACTGGTAATTAAAATTACAGGAAGCCTTGCCGACTCTTGCTCCCTCCCCAAGACTAACATGAGAACATGTTTTTTCTTCTGATGCAATAATTAAGTTTGCCCAAGAAAACGTCTCTCTGTGCACATCTCAGGGCAGGGATAAATGAAGCCTTTAACTGATAAATGTGATCATCTCAGTTACTAAACTCTCTGGGCAGACAGGCTTCCCAGGTGGATTGACTGAGCAGTGATGTGCGGGGGGATTGGGGGCGGGGGGCTCTGGAGAAGGGGTTAGAGATTCCTGAGGCCCAGAAAGACTGACTTTGTTAAGAAATGGAAGAGGGTTGGGGTGACCTCTGTAGCTAGTGGCAGCCACAGTTCTAGAACCAGAGCCTGAGGCCAAGATGCCAAGATGGAAATAACAGCTCGAAGTTTCATCAGCTGCCACCGGGATAAAGAGACACATTCTCCCACACCGAGCACAGACCAGGCGAGGGCCCTGTGTAGACACTGCAGATGCACGGAGAGCAAGCACAGCCCTCCCTGCCCTCACTGAGGTCTCATTGAATGGGGAAAAACAGATCCCAATCTAGGGGTCTCCCAGGGCACTCAGAAAACTGACCAGGACTGAGGGTCAGGTGGAAGATGCTTAGACTTGAGAGCTGAACACTGAGCGAAATAAAACTGGGCGGGAGGCCGAGGACCGTGGATCCATACACCAGGACAGAAACAGACAATTACTCAGTTGCAAAACATGCAAATGAGTAAAAAAAAAAAAGGTTTAGCCTCATTAGCTATCAATGAAACAGTAAGTAAAAGCCTCCTGAAGAATGATTTCTCTCCTCTGGAGGAATACTCAAGGATGGGCAGTGTGTAATGAAGTGGGTCCTCCCTGCCCTGTGGGTAGAAGTGTAAACAGGCATGACCCTTTTGAAAAACAATTTGGCATCCTGTGCCAGCCCACGTGTATATTGTGACTCATTATTTTCACCTTTGGGAATCTACTCTAAGAAACATTTCACCATACCAAAGGCTTAATGCTCAAAGGTATATACTGCAATGTTATTTACAAGGGTTGTAAGCAGAAGCCAAATTCTCCTCCTACAAGCACAGATAAACAACTTTTATGTCCCAGAATAGGCATACACACAACAGAATATTATTAGACCATTAAAAGGAAATTAATAAAGAGATCAAAAATTTCAGTGATACAGTAATAAGTGAAATACATAAGATAGGAAGTCATATTCATTTTTGGTAGCAATTATGTAAAAGTAAAATGTTGCATCAAAAAAAAGGAAAGAAAATTTTTAAATGTTCAAATTGTGGTACTACAAAAAGCGTTTTTCTTTCTTTTTTCAGTATTTCCAAATTGTCTATAATGCGTATTATTTTATAATAAAAAGAGCTTTTTTTTTTTTAAAGGAAAAGGTTAACTCTATTTTAGTTGCTAAATGGAAGCCATGGTCAATTATCGTGGTCACTCTCCTTGTCACTGATGTACTCCCTTCACTCACATACACACACAAACACACAAACTTTCTATAAGCAGGATGTGTGTGTACAGTTACTCTGATTGAGGGGGTAGGGTGGCAGCAGTACATGGTAGTTTCATCCTGTCTTTCTCTGGAAAACACACAAATGTACAATCTGACAGGCCCCTCTCTGGGACCAGGGCAGGTCTTTGTGGAATGGTGGACCTGAAAGAGATTTTTATGCTACTGGGACTAGAGACAAGATGCTTAAACCTTGTATTAGTTATCTATTGCTCTGTAACAAATTACCCACAAACTTAAAATAGCAATCATTTATTACCATACCCTGGATTCAGCCATGGCTTTTCTGCTTCTGACTCAAGGTATCTCACAAGGCTGCAATCAAGGTGTCCTGTCCGCCTGGGCTGTTGTCATCTCAAGGCTCAACTGGGGAAGATTCACTCATGGGGTTGTTGGCAGGATTTGGTTCCTCACTGGCTGTTGGCTGGAGACACCAGTTCCCTGCCAGATGGGCCTCTCCCTAGGGCCACTCACAACATGGCTGTGATTTCCTCAGATGGAGGGCTCCTGAGAGTGAAAGTACTAGAAGGTGAGCAGGACAGAAACCACAGTCTTTGTAACCTAATCTCGGAAATGACTCCCATCACATTTGCCATTTTCTATTCATTACAAGCAAGTTCCTAGGTCCAGCCCACATTCAAGGGGAGGGGATCCGACAAGGACATGAATACTAGGAGGCCAGGTGCGTTGGGCTATCTTAGAGCTGCCAATCACAAACCTCATAAACAAACATTCTTTCCACATCTATGCTGTTTCTGTACTATATTAAAGTGAATTCAATGCACACCACTGCTCTTTTTTAATACCTTTCCCATTCAGTTCTTGCATCACAGGCATTGGTCTTCTGGCAGATTTCCAAGGATTAATATCCCTGAGCTCTTGCAAGTTTGAAAATATAGGCTACTACTTAAGAGAGCAAGATCTGGCCTCAGACTCCTGTGTTCGAATCCTGGTTCTGCCATTTCAAGCTGTGTGAACTTGGGAAGTTTATTTAATCTCCCTAGGTGTCAGGAACCTCACCTTTAAAATGTGGTTAATAATGGTACCAATCTTATGGGGTTTTTGAGATATTTAGATGAGATTATGTGTGTAAACACTCACATAGGGTCTGGAATTCAGAAATATTGCCCATGGTATCATCATTATTATTTACTTTTAAATGCCAGCATAACTTGGTTAAATTCTTAAGTATTGTTTTATTCTCTAAAGATTATTATATTGCCTTCTAATTTTGAATGATTCTGTTGTGAAAACTGCTAGCCATTATTATGGAAATTTCTTTCCTTGCAGTTGAGTTGTTTTTTTAAAAACCTGGGCATCCATTGAGTTTTTTCTTTGCATTCTAACTCCAATGTCTCTATAGGAATGTCTCTCATTTTTAATTGTTCTATAACAATTTTTCTTCTCTCATTTTTAATTGTTCTATAACAATTTTTCTAAGTCATGAAATTTCAGGTAAATGTTGATCTTCCTTTATTTGAGGAAGGTTTCTTTACTATATTTTTATTTTTCAATTATATTTCTTCTGCTATTGTCTTGAGGAAAATAAATTATTATATATTAGACAATATTTGTCTGTCTTTCAAATCTCACTTTCTTCTAATCTATTTTAGCTCTTTATTTTTTCATTTCATTTGGCTTCATTTCCTCAATTCGGTACTTGTCACTGCCTATATATTCAACAGTATCCAGTCTCCTTTGTGACGACTCTCATGTAACTTTTCTTTCTATAAAGTTTTTAATCTTATTGCTATAGACTCATATTTTTTAAAATCTTTCATTGCTCTATCATCTCTTTTCCAGCCCTCATACCTCTTTATTGAGCTCTTTTATTTCAGAGAGGTGACATTTTCTTTAATTTTACTGATTTCATGGAATTGGTTTAAGTTCATTTGCTTGGATGGCATAAGGCTTAAGGTGTGTATTTCTCACTTGCCCTCTGTCTTAATCTTTTCCTTCTTTTGTTGGTTTCCATATCTTGCATAGGTATCATGTTGATTTCTTTCTGATCATTGCTTATCTTTGAAGGGAGTCCTGTCTTCTTGTGCCAGCTAGTTGTTGAAGAAGAGCAGGTGAGCAGGCAGCTGGATTTTGGCCTCTGGTCTACAAACACATTCTCACTAACATTCTTCCCTGAAGATATGATTGAACTAGGTCAGGAAATCTTCCAGGCTTAGAGTGAAGCTCTTAATGTCATGGTTGTGTGCATAGGATTTACTTATGTATCTATATCCATATCCATATCCATATCCATATCTCTAGCTATGATTTCATGTTTACTTTCCTTCTGGTGACCAAGATCAGTAACTGAAAGTCAGTTGCCCTCCCTCTGTGGACGAAAATTTGTCCCTCACCATCTGCCTCTACAAGGATGAAGTCACTAGCCACTGCAGTTGCTGACTGTCAACACACCCTGAAAGGAGTTCAGGGCAGAGATCAGGAATGAGGCACTCTGTGCTCTGGGAAAAACTGGCAGAACAGGCCTTGAGATAGTTAGATATGTTCAGAAGATTTTATGAACCCAATTTCTTGCATCTTCTTATATCTAGAGAAGCACTAAAATCATTAATGGAGGCATCTGCTCCTTGTGACTAGCAGTGACCTTCAGCCAAAATGTGTGCTTGACTCCATGTATTCCCCCTACACCAAAATCACATGTATATTGACCTCCCTCCTTACCTCTTCAGAGCAGTTCCTCAGAGCTATCTGAGAGCCTGTCTCCCAGGCCATAGTCCTCATTTTGCCCCAAATAAGACTTAACTCACAACTCTCACATTGTTCATTTCTTTTCAGTCAACACCTTCCTGTTTTGGCCTCCACCTTGGTATGCACATTTTTGCAAAGACGCATGTCCATGTGTTTCCACCATGTTTTCTCGTTAAGCCCGGACTCCCAGCCCTCCTCAGGCCACGCTGTCCTCAAGAACCCTCCAGTGTCCCTGGCCGTTGTCATTCTAAAGGAGGGGTCATTTGTTTGACCCCTCAGGCTGTGCAACTTGTTTTTGGAGGGCTGCGCAGGCTTCTTTGCCAATTGTGGCTCAAAGGTGTGCCTGATTTCTAGTTTCATCACATGTAATTTTTTTCTATTTTATTTCTCCTTAATGGTTCCAAATCATTTCAAAAGATAAAGGCAGAGACACATTCTTCTATCATCTTTACCTGGAATTTTCTTATAAGCCCTCCTTCTAAATAATTACACATCTATTTATGATCCAGATTTTAAAGAAAGGGCATAGCTTGCCATAAACAAATGAGGAGTACATTCCAACTAGAGAAACTAGAGACCCCTTGATCAGAGAAGTCCCCAGACCTGCATGGTGTGAAGGCTAACCAACAGGCAGAGAGTAAAGTGAGGCTGGGGACATGGAAGAGCTATTCCTCTAAGCTGAGGGATTTTGATGGGTATGAAAAAGAATAAAGGAATAAATTCCACAGGAGAACTTAACATAACATTGCTGTTGCAGGTTTTAAAAAAATCTTCTGAATAGGATTTAGAACAAGATTAAGATTTAGAACAAGGAAAAATAGATGCCTTCCCATCCAGTAAATCAGATCCTTCCCCAAGCAGAGATGATGTGCTCCAGAGTCCTACTGGGGCAACATGGCTAGAGCCAGACCACTAATTCCCCAGATCTTTAAAGTCTTGCTTTTTCCTTTGGCCTGGGGGCTGGAAACCCCTACAGACAGCTCCTGCCAGGCCAGCTCACAGCACAATTTTGGTCTTGCTTTATTCCAGACAGCAGAGAGATAGCATTCATCACTTGCAAGCTCTATCTTTCGAATTTCATCTACTGCCTTCTGACTTATCAGCCTTTCCAAGAGATCTGAAATACTTCTGTATGCCATATATATATATATATATATAGAGAGAGAGAGAGAGAGAGAGAGAGAGAGAGAAAGAGAGAGAGAGAAGTATGCCATATATATATATATATTCAGAAAACATAATAAAGCCCTCTAAGCCCTCTACAGTGCTCATGGTTCAAATAGAGATAAATGACTTTTGACTTCATATGGAGCCAATGCATTTCCTTTGCCTTCCAGAGCCTCTCATTTGGGTGTTGTACTTCATTCGTATCTACTGCAGGTTCCTCTATAGAAGAATATGAGACTAAGAGCAGCATCTCACGATAATTATCCTGGCAACTTTGTGCTCCATGGATTGGAGCGATGAGAGGGTAGAGACAGTGAAAGCCATTGAAGAGAAAATTGCTACAAAAGGTGAAGAGCCAGGGACCAAAACTGAGATGTTACTGTGGAAACAGAACAACAGGACACATGGAAATAAGGAAGAGTTGTCTGAGGAGAGTTTCAGAACATAGCGATAACGGGCTGACCCAAGGACCAGGGAGTCTGCCCAGACATGGTCCCAGAATCCCCAGGGCTCCAAAAGTCCTGCCTGTCAGTCAGAGGTGGCGAATCAGAAGACTCCCATTGGCCATTTTGGCTTCATGGTGAATGTAAGAAGGAATAACGTTTCTAAGCCTCCCCCGTCTGAGTTCCTCTCTTTCTGTCTGTGATAGCTGCCTCCAAAGGTGGTCTCCTCAGTGAACTATGCCTCCCAATAGCCACATCCTCCCCCACTCCCACACTGAATCTGGGCTGGCCCAATATAACCAATGAAATGCAACAGAAGTGACACAGAGTGACCTCCCATGCTAGGTGATGAGAAGCCTTGCAGTTTCTGCCTTGGTCTCTTGGAACAGTTGATCTGGAGGAAGTCTGACATCATGTAATCAGTACAACTGTCCTGAAACCACCATTACTATGAGGAAGCTCAAGACAGTCACAGGAAAAGGCCATGTATAGAGAGAGATACCCAGCCAGCCCTGAGATCCCAGCCACCTCAGCCTGGGCACCAGGCATTATGGATGTCCAGCCCAGGTTAGGCTTTAGATGACTCTAGCCCCAGATGACATCTGACTACAACTACATGAAAGAGTATCACCTTGCTGAGCTCAGTCAACCCTCAGAAACATGAAAGGGCATGACAAAATGTTTTCGTTCTCTAAGTTTAATTCTCTTACTTTATTACATAGAAATAGATAACTGGAACATTAACCCAGAAAGCCATGTGAGAGCCACTCTCTCTGTAGACACTAGGACCATTTCCATGGATCAGAATAAGTGGGGAGCTGTCACCCCTGCCCCCCAGTTGCTTTACTAGCATCCCTAGATGAGGAGTACCCATTGATATCAGCCCTCTCCACATTTCTCTCCTGCCCCAAGAGAGCCAGAGAGATTCCAATCAGCTCTTCTGAGCACAAAGTTCATGGACCCCTGGGCTTGCCTGCTTCCAGCTGCTAATTTCCCTGGCAGCACCAAGAGATATGGGCAATGCCCAGGACCCCACCATTTCTGAATCTCCATTTCTCCATCCTAGAGCTCTGAAATACCCTGCTGCTGCCTGTCCCAGGCATGGGAAGACCTCGCTGAGGGAAACTGGGAAGGATCTGGAAAGGGAAGAGGCTGTCAGAATCGGTGCCCATAAGAACCTCCCAGGCCAGACTGGAACCTACCACATGTCCCGGCCCTCCCTGCCTGTTGACTTGGGCTCTGTGTGTTTTACATTTTATTACTGGTGGCCCAGGCTACACATAAGTGTTTATGCTGGCAACAGGGGGCAGCATTTCCTGGGCTTTGTTTTGGGGAGGAAAATCGTGTTACAGAGCTTTATTTTCTCTGTATGCTGTCAGTTTTCTCCTCTTAACCCTGTGTCAGGGTCAAAACAGAGCTTGTTTCTTGGGGTGAAAATTCCATTCTTATCCCCGTGTCTGGCCTTTTTGGAAGACACACTAGCTCACTCTCCCCGTGAAGCACTTTTCTCCCGACACAAGCATGGTGTAGTTGCTCGTGGGTGTGACAATTGTGTTCTCCAGACTTTTAAGGCCAGGGTCCCAGAAAGGTACTTGCATGTGAAATTGAGCGGTTAGCCATCAATGTTGTTGGCATTTGGGACCCTGATTTCCAGACTAGCTGCCATGTGCAGGAGTCTCCAGCCAGTGTTACTGATGGTCTTCACTTGTGTTGACCCTAGTACCAGACAAGTCCACCCCCCAAACAGTTAAGACATAGAAGAATTGGGGTAGGCACTTGGGGAGGAAGGACAAATACCAAGTCTACTAATGCAATCTGTTTTAAAATATCAACCATCTCATTAAGCACACACACACACACAACTGAATGACGTGAGTGTATTTAGGCAAAACAGGATTACTTTTCATATTTCAACTGGCTAAAGTCTGGAGCAGTTTGCAGGTTCCACACACAATTGGATGCACAGAGCTTGCCCTGAGCTGGGGATCTGACCAGTAGCTAGCTCTTGATCTGTGCTCTCCTTGGACCTGTGACCTGGAAAGCAGCAAGGGAGATGCCAGTGGGGCCAGCTGGAGATGGCCTCTTTGTCTGCCTCCTCGCAGTTCCCAGAGCCCACTCTGTACCACCCAGGGAGGTTTTGCTTTCTCTGACTCCTTTGTTTTATCCCCACTCCTGACTCCAATTTCATAGTAAGCATGGAAAAACTGAGCCACAGAGAAGTAAAGCCAGTTAGCCAGGTATTCAGCAAAGAGCAGGAGAGCCAGGTCAGAACCCAAGAGTGACCCTGTTGCCCAGGGATCATGGAAAGAAGCCACCAAGCCTTGAGAATGCTAGGGAGGCTGGGGCAAGAGGACATTTCATCCCCTGAGGGTATGTCCTACCAGAACGAGTAGGCTTTGAGCTTGGCCAATGGCAGAAGACCCAAGTCACGTAAAGAAAGTCACTGAGCTGCTTCCAGTCTGTCTCTTCTCTTCAACAGAGGTAGACACAAGAATATTCTGCCTCTCACTAACCTCTTGCTCACTCTTTGGCAAATCATGTGGACGGGAAAAATGCTTTGTAAGGTACATATGTGAGGTATCCTAACCATTTTCACTGTTGCCAAGCAACATAAGACAGGACCTGGAGAAAACCCTCATACCAGCTTTCCACAATCTACCTGGCAAGACCAGGAGACAATAGATTCCAGGCTGCAACCATCTTGTCCTTACCTCAGGGCCCTGTAAGCACATGTTACTCCTCACATCTAGAGAAGTCTAACCCCCTTTCTTGAAAATGGACTGGCCTCAATGACTTGCCTGGCCAGTACAACATGGTGGAAGTAACATTCTAGGACTTCTGAGGCGGGGCCAAAAGAAGCCTTGCGGCTTCCACCTGGGCCTCTTGGAAAACTTGTTTTTGCTCTCTTGGCTACTCACTTCCACGCCACATGGAGAAGTCCCGGGTAGGTGTTTGGGTATTGACCATCCCAGCTGAGCTTCTAGCCCATGCCCTACATCCACAGCTGGCCACGTCAGTGAGCTGATTCAGATGTCCAGCCTAGCTGAGCCCTCAGACACACCAGCACAGCCATCATCTGACAGTAGCAGCATGAGACAGCCTAAACAAGAACCACCCATCTGAGCCCAGTCAACCCAGAACAGAACCAGGAAGGATAATAAATTGTTGCTGTAAGCCACTAAGCTTTAAAGTGAAATATTTAACTGAAAGAGCTCTTCATGAGCTACCTACAGGCATCTGGGCCTCCTGCTTCTCCCGCCTGAACCCTAGTGGTTGAACTGATCCATCATCTTCCTAGTGTGGCTTCCTTTCACTCTGTCCCAGGGCATCTCTCCCCACTTTCTGCTGTTCTTGCAGATAAGCTCAGGGGTCATTCTCAACTTAGGGCTCTTACTACAGGGACAACGATGTCTGCAGGAACAAAGATGAGACAACAGAGCGACGAGCACAAGGAAGTGACTTCAGGTGGGTCCAGCATGCCCTACACACGCCAGTCCTAGGCTGAGGTGGTCACTTCCTCTTTAGATGATAAGCAGGAGAAGCTCCTGAAGATTGCAAACGAACGCTAAGCTCCTTCTAACCATCACTCAAATCCCTGCCCCAGGAGCATCTTGGAGCAGAGCAGAGCAGGGGTCCCCACGTGTGGCTCTGTAGTCTGGAGCATTGCTGGCTCTGCACGTCCAGCCTTCAGCCAAAGTCTGTAGCGTTTATCACCTCCACATGCCTTCTCGGCTTTGGCCTTCACTGCCCTGGAGCGGGGAGACCGGCCAAAGTAAGGGCTTTCAGAAGAACTGACCCCACAGACCGGGTTTTCTGGCTCTGACATCTGTGAAAGTGCCACAGATGTTAGGGCTAATTAGCCACATTCGGTGAGACCAGGCCTATCAAACATCCCAGGCAGAGAGGTCGGCTCTGGGCTGAAAGGTGAGCTGTTTATTTAAGGGTGGTGGGTGGTCTCTGGCAGGACTTTCAGATTAACCTAAGCCCTCTGAAAATAGAAAATGCAGAGCTGGGCAGCCTGGGGTACCAATGGAGATAAGGGCAAGCCAGGCGTGCGGTCCTCTTTGATTTAAGGATCTTCTGGGGGCAGGAGGTAAGGGGGAGGGAAGAGGAGCAGGGCAGAATTCTTTCTGTTTCCAGCCAGAGACTAGAAGGGCAGGCTGTCTCGGGGCAGGAAAGATATAGAGATCTCCTACAGCCCCATATTGCATGTCTGGAGAGGAATTTTCTGAAGCCCTTGCGTTGTTGAGCAACCCCACAAGCTCTCAATTGATTCCTGCCTATTTCTGGGAGCATCTCGAGTATCAGGAAGATAAAATCCCAACCCCTGGAGATAATGCAAAAGGTAGTAAATAAGTCCAGGCTTCAGGGTTAAATACATCAGGATTCTAAGCCTGGCTCTGCCTCTTACTAACAGTGAGAAGTTGCGCATCACGTCTATAGTCTCCTCTACCTTAGCTTTTCCCATCTGGAAAATGGGTATCCTACTGCCTTACCCTCCGTGTGAGGGCTGAGATGAACCACACACACAGTGCCCGCCATGGCACCAGTAATAATCCCCCGACTTCCCCCACAACCCCGTGTGCAAGACTCAGACATTTTACTAAAGGGCTTATCTCAGTGCACAGGATGCTCACACAGGCCCCTGGGAGGCAAATGTTCTCCCTAGCTGGCAGGTGAGGACACTGAGAGACTCAGAGTGTCAGCGATGCAGCTGGAGAGTCTGAGTGTGAATTTCAGTCCAGGTCCTGCTCATCAAAGCCCATGTTCTTGATTGCAGAGCTGTATTTTTGCCCAGCGTAACTGGGGTACAACAAATGCGATCACTGTCACCACCCCCGGGGAGGTCTGTGGTCCCATCAGTGCGCGTCTACAGGGCCTTTGCTGCTTCTCCTATCTAAGGGCAGCCTGAGCCTCCCGGTTCCACAACAAGCCAAAGGGCTGCCTGCTGCTCCCACCTCAGCCGTTTGGGACCCGACAGGCTAGACTGACTCTCTGACAAGGGAAGGCCACTGTGACCCTCAGGCCTAGTCAAAACATGGCGGGAGGCGGGCGGGCAGCAGCAGTTTCTGACAGGCCTCAGCTCAGGCCTAAGCCAGGGGCTCGGAGCAGGAGCAGAAAGTGAGCTTCCCCAGCGCCCCTGCCCAGAAGGGCAGAGAGAAGAGGCCCTGCTAGGCCGCAGAGAAGGAACAGAAAACTGGGAGGGGCCTCCTAGGGTGCCCAGTCCAGTCTTCTGCCCCCTGGGAAGCCTCACCATCGGCAGGCAGAGCACTCAGGCCTCTGTTGACTTACGGGCCTCCAGGGACCAGGCTGCACCATCACGTGTGGAGACAGTCACAGCTGGTCGTCACTTGCAATGAAGCAATATGACCAAAGGGCCTCTCCGCCCAGCGGGATCAGGCCTCCTTCAGGAGTCTCCAGGGAGCCTCCCGTCCTGGGCCCTCCCAGGCCTGGTACTCCAGGCTGGGCGCTGCTTGGCCACCCAGAGGGCACATCCAGGGCGAGGCCCAGCATCTGCTTCACGGCCCAGCTTATGCCTACTGATGGGGCTCAATAAAAACCCAGATGGCCTCTTACCAGCGTGTCATGGAAGCCGAGCCATGCCTCCCAGGACCCTCGAAGGTCCTCCTGACCTTGGTCAACGCAGGGAACAAACGAGGGGTGGGGCTCACCCCAGAGGCCCCTGGCCAGAAATTTGTAAATCACTGCTCTGCAGCTCAACCCTCGCTTTCCATATCCCGAGCTCTTCCTCAGCCTCTCATCATAGTAATAGTTAAGATGCCTGAGCTCTTTAGAGTTTATACCCTGCCTCACATCCCCTCTAGCACCCTGCAGGAAGGCATTATTGTTCCTAATTTGCAGAGGAGGAAGTAGAGACTCAGGAGGCCAGGTGAGGGGTCCAGGTCAGCAGGCCTCCAGCCGGCTCTTGCACACGTGGAAATAGGCGTCTCTGCGGGGACCTGGTGAACCATGTGGATCCTCAGCTTCTCAGCCAGTGATCCCTCTGCTGCTGCCTGCTGTTTCTGTAATTTCCAGGCTGAATGACGGTGCTCCCTCCTGACGCCCCCTCCATCCCACGCATGAAGATGAGGCGGGGGGATGTGCCCAGAATGTGACGCGTGGAACCCAGCTCACCCGTGCGGGGCTCAGGAGCCAGGCATGGCCCCTCTTTCACGTGAGGCCCCGGGCTCTTTGGATACCCTCCACATGCCACTCATTTTCTCATCCTGGCAAGAATGGTCCAGACTGATGCTCGGCCCCTCACTGCTGAGACTCAGAGACATAGGATGGCCATGTCTCTTCTAGTGCTGGGTCCAAATTGCTGCTGCTGCCTTGCTCACCCTCTGGGAGGCCTTTGGAGAGTCACCTAATTTCTGAGCCTATTCCCTCCCCTGTAAAACAAGGATCCCAGAGGTGCTGTGGGAATCAATGAGACGGGAGGGGTGACAGCACCGCATGCGTGCTGGGTGCACACTCAAGCCGGCATTTGTGCCGTGGCCTCCAGGAAGGGAGCAGCTGGAGTGCAAGGACGGGGCCAGCACCGTGGTGGGCCGGGCTTGCTTCTGTATCAGAGGCCCAGGCCTCCCACCACACACCGTGTCACAGTGGGCCCAGCCACAGCCTCCTTGGGACAACCTGGCCGGTGAGGCCTTCAAGCGTGGCACAGACCCAAGATGCATGTCCAGTGAGCAGCACTGTGAAGCCGAACTTTGTCAGGAGGTGTGGATGTGTCATTGGAAACAGATGCTCTACACCAAAGTGTCCTTTTCTTTCTCTGTCAGGCTCCCTGGGCTTTTGTGACAATCCTGCAGGACAATGCCAGGCAGATGGGGCAAGGGCACAAACAGCTCTCAGAGGTGAGGCTCTGCCTTCAGGGAGCCCCAACCACACTGCCCATGTCCTGACCCCTGGGCTGTGTGACCCCAAGCAAGTTCCTTAACCACTCTGTGTCTCAGTCCTCTCTTATGATATTAAGACAATAATAACACTAACCTCATGAAAATTAAGCTGTGAGGATTAAGTGAAATAATTAGAACAGCTCCAAACATTCATCCATCCATCCATCCGTTTATCCATCCATCCATCTATCTGTTCTCCCGCATCACCCTCTCTGAGACCCCTTAGGTACCAGGTGCAGGAAATACGTGGGTCCTAACCCTGCCAGTCTGTCCCAAGTGGTTCTCTGGAAAGCAGACTCTGAGGCAGAGTTAGGAGTATAAAAGACTGGCTGGCAGGGACCACCTATGAAGGGATGTGGGTTTGGACAGGGAGAGGTCAGGCTGTGATGCAAATATAACCAAGTCTCTGCCAGGCCCACAGAGCTCTGGAGCAGAACCATTAGAGGAGACCCCATTGCTTGGGGGAAGAGCTATGTCCTGGTACCTCACCTTGCTCAGTTGATGGAGGCTGCCCCAGGGGGAGTGTGATGAGTCTAGGAATCAGCCAGAGGCCATCGGGTCACCACACCACTCACAGCTGAGCAGCAGAGAGCACTTTCCTAAAGGGGGACCTGCAGTGTGTCTTGGAGCCTGCCGTGCCAGTCCTACAGTGGAGGGTGAGACGCATGAGGGTGAGAACCCCATACAGAGACAGGAGCTGATGGGAGGCCAGGGCGCTATGAAGATGCCAGAGACGCCTGCCCTGGGGGGACAGCAAGTCTTCTTGAGAGTGATCGCTAAGGTAAGGGATAAATGGTGAGTGACAGGTGCCCAGCAGGGACAAGGGAGGAGGCCCCTGGCCTAGGATCAGCACTGGGTAACGAGATGGTAGCTAGACATGGCGAAGGCCTTGGGCTATGGCTGTAGGACTGTTCTGGAGCCCAGACCTTGGCCCCTTCCTGGAGGCTGCTGGGAGCTTTTTTGTTCATGCTTTTCCCAAAACCATAAGAGCCTGGGGCTGTCCCAAGCTCCCTTCCTCTCCATCCCTATCATCTTCACTGGGAGTGTGGGACCAGAGCATGCAGGCCCCATAGTGGGGCTCTTGTTTCTTGCAGACAGCCTTGGCCTTGTTAGCCCAGGTCCAGGGGTGCTGGTTACAAAGGCAGGGCTGGTGAGTTACCAGCTAAACCCAAACCACTGTGTTAACGCAGAGCAGGAGGACCTATTGTTTTTGGCCTCGGGAACCTGCTCAAAAGCCAGGGTTGATTTTGGTCATATTCAGCCACTGAATACCCATGTGCTTCAGTTCTGCGGGTCCATTTGTCCTTTGGGTGAGCAAAGGGTTTGAGCATCAGCCCTGAGGGGCAGAGCGAGGGAGGGCCGGGGAGGCAGAAGCACCCTGGAGGGCCCTGCCCTTGTCTGAAATTCAAAAGATGCATCCAGCCCCTCAAAGGAAATTCTCCTGACCTCCTTTCCCCAGAGTGTTATCAGACCCGGGCCTGGCCCCAAACCGTGGATGGGAATAGTTCAACCCTGAGATCCTCCCGCCTCTGGCACAGCGAAACATCTACACTGCTGCTGCTTTTTCTTCTTTAATTTGATTCCGCCTGGTAGCCCACAAGGCTGGACCGAGAGTTATTTTTAAACAAGAATCTCTTTTGTTTGCTGAGCATAAGTTCTCATTCCATTAGAAAAAAATACAGGGCTCCTTCCATCAGGTTTCTCTTGGAAACCTGGCCTCCATTTTGAGGCAAAAGCATTTTAAGAAATCAAGTTCCCAGAGACTCTCCCCGCTCGGCCCCATTTTAGCAGACACGCCTCTCGGACCCTGTTCAAGCCGAAATGGGCCCGCAGCAGCCCCTCACACTCTGCTGTGCGTGTAAATCCCCCAGGGGGGTGGCCAACACCCACATTCAGTTCTGGACCCTGGGGTGGGGCTCAGACCCTGCGTGTTTGACCAGCACCTGGGTTATGCCAACGTTGCTGCGGCACCCGAGTGAGGGTTGAGGATCTGGCCAAAACCTTGCTCTCCAGAGGGTCCTCTGCTCAGACCTTAGAAGCCAGAGTCTTCGTGGCCCTCCTGGTAGAGCCATCAGACCCTCCCTGTCCGGCCACCCCGCAGAGAACATTGACAGGCCACGACCCACAGCGTGCAAGGAAAAGAGCATCTACCTCCAGAACTTCCAGACCACGGGAGACCTCAGAGTGGACCAGATGACCCAGGGAGGGGAGAGGTGCAGGGAGAGAGGACGGGCAAGGACAGAGCCAGAGACCCAACGTCTAAGTCACTGGCAGGCAGGAAGGGAGTCTACAGAGGAACTGGAGAAGGAACCCACCAGGAGGGGTGGGAGCCCCATGAAGGAAGTGTCGCCATGGAAACCAAGGAGGAAATGGTCCCCAAACTCCAATGTTGCAGAGAAATCACAAAAGCTAAAGACTGAAAGGGGCCTTCCTGATTGGTTTCAACAGCAAGCCTCTCACTCAGCTCGTAGGGCTGCAGCCCCCATCCCTACACAGCAGGAGAGGCATGGGCAGAGGCTGGGAAGGGAAAAGAAATGTGGTCAAAAAGGGAGAGAGTCAAAGCAGTGATTGAGGAGGTGTGGGGACAATCGAGGCTCTTTTCTTTGTGATAAGGAAGAGTGAGGCAGAAACCAGCAAAGAAACGGTAAAGAAAGAGAGTGATGGGAGCAAAAATGGGCCATCAAAGGGCAGAGCCCAGAAGGCTGGCACAAGAAGGTATGTAAGATACAGGGAGAGGAGAGGAAGGCCAGGCTTCCATCGTGGCTGCAAGGAAGGAGGGGAGGCCTCCTGCTGAGAGTGAAAGAGAAGTGTGGAAGCAGCCGCTGTGGGGAATGGGCTTCCTATGGCTCTGGTGGACACACGTTGGTGGGCTGATTTTCCCCAGCAGCACTGAACTGCCCCGATATCAGCCCTGAGAAAGGAGTGCTTGGCTCAATCCACAGCTAAGGTGTTGCCGGGGGGGACTCAATCTAAGAAGAGTGATGCAGGAGATGTGACGGTACCTGAAAGAGAGAGGCTGCAGTGATGCTTCACGGAGTCTAAGCAGGGGAAGAACAGAGGAAGGCAGGAGGGAGCCCAGAGGTAGGGAGAAAGCAGAGAAAGCAGGGGTCTGGGACATCCAGTGCTGTGTTTCCAGAATGACTGATTGAGACAGGTATAAGGAAAATAGTTACGGAGAAAATGAGAATATTTAATTCTGGGTGATGGCATACACAGGTGGTATCGCAATGACAATAATTAGAGGTGATCGGGTAAGGAAGTGGAATCTAGGATGGTGGACACCACCCCCAAGGGTGGCCACCGAGGATAATGGCTTCTAAGCCCCACAGCTCAGGGGAGACCCATCCAGCACCCTGTCCCTGGCATACGGACACATAGACAACCACGTGCTCAGAGCAGCACTCTCCTCGTGCTGAACAGACAGAGGTGTGGTGGTGACATCTGAGAGCCAGCTCTCCACTAATTGGGAGAGGGGTCGCAGGTTGGGCCCGCAGTCAGGCACAAGGCACTATGGTCTCTGGGGGAAGCTCCGGGGTGTCAGCCTTGCCTTCCCAGGGCAAGGGTTATCTCTGGGCACTCGCCTTGTCCATCCAAATGACCCAGCAACAAGGGAGGTGCCACCAGCACACGCAGTGAATGTGAGCAGAGATAGGGCACAGGGCTTTGGAGCACCATTGTTTCGGAAAGAAACAAGGAGAACAGAGCACAGGCAAGTTAAGCTCCCTTGTAGGGAAGGATTCCTGTACCTTTTATTCCTGCTAAAGAATCTGATGCTTTACATCCTCCACACTGGGCTTAAGTGCCAACATTAGGTCTCATTCAACTCTGTGCTACATAAGTGTTACATACATTATCTCATTTAATGCTCATGACAACCCTGAACTTGAAAAATGTGAACTGGCTTACATGCATTTCTGTGTGAACACTTTTGTATATCCAGATATAGAAATACATAAGGACTCAGGCAGAAAACCCAGTTTAAAAGCTCCCTTTCTCATCCAAACACCACTCAAGTGGGACAACTCGATATTCACATGCAAAGAATGGATTTTGATCCCCCACTTCACAACACATACCAAAATTAACTCAAAGTTGATCATTGACTTAAATATAAGAGCTAAAACTATTATAGTCTTAGAAGAAAACATAAGGGTAATTCTTTATGATCTTGGCAAAGAATTTGGGACAGAATTCTTAGATATGCCAGCAAAAGTGTGAGCAACAAAAGAAAAATTAGATAAATTAGACTTCATAAAAATTTAAAACTTTTTTGTACCAAAGAACATTATCAGGAAAATGCAAAGACATGCTATGAAATGGGAAATTTTTCACAAATCATATATCTGATAAAGGTCTAATATCCAGAAGAGCTAAAGAACACTTACAACTCAATAATAAAAAGGCAATTTAAAAATGGGCAAAGTAGACATTTCTCCAAGATATATACAAATGGCCAATAAGTACATGAAAGATGGTTGACATTGTTAGTCATTAGGGAAATCCAAATTAAAACCATAATGGGATATCACCTCACACCCACTAGGATGGCTATAATCAAAAAGTCATATGATAATGAGCTTGGCAAGAATGTGGAGAAATTAACTCTCATACTCTGCTGAAGGGAATGTAAAATGGTACAGCTGCTTTGGAGAACAGTTTGGCAGGTCCTCAAAAAGTTAAACAGAGAATTACCATATGACAGAGCTATTCCACTCTTAAGCATATACCCAAGAGAAATGAGAACATCTGTCCACACAAAATCTTGTACATGAATGTAGCTGCATTATTCATAAAAGCCAAAATATGGAAGCAACCTAAATGTCCACCAATGGATGAACAAGGAAGCAAATTTCAGTTTATCCGGAATAGTATTTAGCCATAAAAAAGAAATGAAGTACTGATCCATGGTGCAACTTGGATAAATCTCATAAACATTATGCTAAGTGAAAGAATCCTGTCACAAAAGGTCACATAATATATATTTCAGTTTATATGCTCTACCTAGAATAGGCAAATTCATAAAGACAGAATCCAGAGGATGGGAGGAGGACAGAATGGAAAGTGATTACTTAGTGAGTGTGGGGTGTTTTATGGGGTAATGAAAAACTTTTGAAGCTAGAGAGAGCTTATGAATTGCACAGCATTATAAATACACAAAACAGCACTGAATCGTACACTTTAGAATGGTTAATTGTATGCTATGTGAATTTCATCTGTCAGCAGTATGGCGAGGAGCTGCATGAAGCTGGAAAGGACAGGCCAGTTCTGAAAAGGACACGGCAGCTGCTCCCTTCTGGGCTGCGGGCAGGTGGACTCTGGCTACAGGTGAAGAAGGTCAAGGCAGGCCTACTCAGTTTTCCGGGGCATGGTGGTGAGTGAAACCCCAAATCAGTGCCTTGGCATCCTCTCCCTGTCAGCAGCTGTAGGTCACCAAGGTGACCAAATTCAGCTCCGACAGTGCTGTAGCCCCAGGCCCCGGGGGTTTAGGGAAGAGTATCAGGAAAGAGACAGCAAAGGAATTCACAAAAGAAAGGTGCAAGCACTTATTTCTTATCCTTCCTCAAATTGAACCCTTTATTGCATCCTTCCCCAAGATTAAACATATTCTCCTAATTAATAGTCCACTACAGATCATCTTCTAAACCCCTGACATTTCAGAACGGAAAGTCTCTCTGAGATCTTCTCATCAACTCCTCATTTTAATGATGAGAGAGAAGTGAGGCTCAGAAAGGAGAAAGGAGTTAGTGACAAAAACAAGATGACAACGCCATGTTTCGTCATCCAGGCTCTTCCATATTTATTGATGCACAAGTCATTGCTTCAATGCAGAAGTTAAGGATGCTGGGAGGAAAGAACAAGGTTTCAGGATGGTGGGATAATAGAGAGGAGTGATGTCAGGAGAATTCTTAAACTAGCAGGAAAGGAAAATGATGACATCTGCGAGTATTTCCCACGTATCCCCATCCATGTGATGGATCCATGCTTGGAGGAAAGAAGGAAGGGAAAGTGCACCGCGAGGAAATCACAAGACTTGAGTGCAAGCTCTAAGTCTGCAAGTTACCCCCAGGGTGATATCAGAGGAGCTGCAGCTCATTTCAGCATCTTGGCTTTCCTCTGTCACATGGGAAGAAGTGGGCCAGCAGTGGAGGGCCACATTCGGGTTAGAGAGTGACCTCAAAGGTTGTCCCAGCCTCACCGTCACCATCACAGAGGCTGGAAACAGGTTGATGGGATGGAGGGAGCCAGACCTCCTTCTGGCTCAGTGAGAGGCAAAGGAATCACCGCCAAGGCCGTTTCTTCCCCTCCCTCCTGCCCCTGCGGTGCCCACACCGTGGCTGACTCCACAGACCCACAGACCCCTGCACCTCCCTGTCTGGCCGGGAGCAGCCAGCTGGCCACCGACGTGTTTTTCCCCACGGCCATGGGCCCGGGGGGTGACTCACAGCTGGCAGGCCTCTGGCCCGGTGTTATTTTGAGATCCGGCTCTGTGATGGGCTCATGTGACAGCTTTGTTCTCCCAGGCCCTTTTGATTTGTGAATCTCCCTTTGTGGCTCGTGGGGGATGCCCGGGCCCTGCTGTTTCTGGGCTCCAGCGTCCCCCTTGGCTGGGCAGGCCAGGGCAGCTGCAGTGAGGGTGGCAGACAGAGGGCGGGAGCAGCAGGGCCCAGAGTTGAGCAGCCGCTGGCTTGGGCAGCTCGGGGCTTCACTTCCAGGCAGCATGGAGCTGAGTGGGTGGTCGTAGAAGAATGATAAGTGCCTGCTCAGAGCCAGTTCTGAATGGCTGGATCACAAACCACAGGGCTGGACAAGGGCTGCCCTGCTGTGCTTGGGCCTCGTCCCAGAGCTCTCCGCAGCGTCTGTGAGGCTCGGGCTGGACCCCAGAGAAGCCGCCGGGGACTCACGGGGCAGCCAGCCCTTGGGAAAGAGCACTTGGGGCCTGGGAGGGCTCTGCTAGCCAGAAAAGACTCCAGGCCTGTCAGATGACGTCTATGGGACCCCATTTGTGGCACTTAACGTCAAGGCAGGCAATGTTACAGAGCAGAGAGAACGGCAGAGCCAAGGACAACTGGGTGCCAATCCCAGCTCTGCTCCCAGCTGGTGCTAAGACCTTGGGACCGTTACTGAACTTCTAATCTCTCACCTGTAAAATAGAATTCTAAGACCCTCTCTGAGCTGTGAAAGGTTTAACTGAGCTATAACACATACAGATGTGCTCAGCATTGTATCTGTTTGGTAAATGCAGTCACACACACACACACACACACACACACACACACACACACACATGCCTGCCTCTTTCTGCCATCCGTGGGGTAGGGAAGGCTTGTTCTCAGTTGCTGCCTGGCTAGGTGTCCCCTGCATCCTCATGATTCCATGAATCCTTCCTGAAATTGATGCATTCCCAGGTCGCTGAGGGCCAGTCTCCAGCCACCTGAGTGGAGGCAGCTGAATTCACACACACCTCCTGACTGCTGACTTGCCACACCAGCTCAGTGGACGCTTCAGTCAACAGGGCCTTTTTTGGCAGCTACAAATTTCATGGTTACAGGTGTTCCTTATAGCTAGACAGTCAACTTCCATAGGGCAAAGCCTCCTACAGAAGGAGGAAAATGCAGACCCAGGACACGGCTTGCTGATTGAAAGAAGGAGAAGGAGGGAACCAAGGAGCTTTGTGCATCCTGCAAGGTGTGACTCGCCCTGGAGTTTCAGGGTCTCAGCCTCAAGGCCTCCACCACCTGGAGGAGACGGCATGAGAGGCACATCTTATGATGCCCGTGTCTGGGTTGGAAGGGGGCTTATGTGCCCTCCTGCCCAAACCCCATGCGGTGATGCACATACACACTGATGGCTAGACCAGCTTCCACTGGGACCCCACCGGGACAGGCGTTCACTCCCCTTTAGGCAGCTCACTGCATCAGCAAGGCCTCCAAATAGTGAAACCCTGCCCAGTGTAGCTTATACCAATTGATCCTTATTCCACTGTCTGGGGCTATACAATACAGATTTGCTCCTCCTTCCTCAAGACAAGCTGATGACACTCTGCAGATTCCGTGAGTCTTCTCATCACAAAACCCATAAACCACTGACCCGCCTTTCCTTTCAGGGAATAGTTCCAAGAGCCCCATTCTCTTCTGCTTTCCCTAGGAAAGAACAAATGCACCATCAGCTTTACACTGAAATAAGAGGGCACCGAGGACGCTTCCAGGGAGCCGGCACTGACGACTCTCCCCTGGGCCACGTCTCCTTGAAGATCTCTTTAAAGGCCTGGGTCCCCTCCCCCTGGAGCCCGGGGAGCAATCTTCGGTCCTGCCCAGGGCTGGCGGCCGACCAGGCTGTCTGAGAGCCTCACCCTCACCCGCAATGATCGCAGTTTTAATCCGGTAACTCTCAGCTTTTCCATCAGAATTCAGAGGGCAATAATAGTAACTGTTTGCTTGTAAAGTGCTTGGAGCTCAGAGGAGAAAAGGTGTCAGACAAGTGTGAAATGTTATTACTGGCACAGGCCAGAGAACAGAATGGAAATTCACCAGCAGAAAGTAGGAACTCAGAGGAAGCCATTCGTCACCTCCTCTGAACAAATGGATACAGGAAAGGGGGTCTCCCCTCTGCAGCCAGGCACACCCCAGGTCAACCAGAGGGGCTGGAGGAGAGGCAGGTGAGCCCAAAGGAAAGTCCCGCTCTCTGGTGTCAACATCACCGAACTCATTTAATAGACATGCCTTCAGCCTGAAGACTTGCTCTCCATTGCACACTCTAGGAGGCTGCCAGCTCAGCCCAGGTACCCAGAGCCTGCAGGCAGCCAGTTCAATCAGAGAAGAAGCCTCCTGGAGAAAGGGGCCATTGTACCCACCATCTGGAAGAACAAACCTGGTTTTCAAACAGGGATGCGCGGGGAAGATGGAGCAAGTCAGCATGTGTGACACAGAGACAGACAGTAGAACAGACGCCTTTGGACATACAGATAATTCAACAAACAAAAGAAATTTTAAAAACTCTAATTAGTACTCTCAGAAGTTCAGGAAGATTGTACATTCATAAAAGAATATTCTGGGGAAAAATATCTTCTTAGACCCTTAAAATGTGATCTACCATTCCGTGTCCCCAAAATAGTCATCAGCAAATGAACCAAAAAATAAAGTGAAGGAAATCTGCCAGAACATAGAACAGAAAGACATGGAGAAGGAACTCTCAATGGAAATGACCCATGCATCCTATTAGGATGAGTGAAAAAAATACCATATAACATTTTAAAACATGAAAGATAAAGAGAAAATCATAAACACTGAGAGAGAAAACAGAATCACCTATAAATGAATGAAAATCGCATTGGCATTTCGTTAACAAAAATTGTTGGATACATGGGAGATTTTAACATATACCATGTTCCTAGATGGGAAGACTTCATATTCTAAAGATACCAATCCTCCTCAAATGAACTCAAGTGTCAGATTATTCTCCCTGACTCCTGACAGCTAAAGTTTGTCACTTTAGGACTTTGAACCTGGAACCAGTACTGCAAAGAATCAGAAGATGGTTCCAAATTCTAGTGGTGGTGGTGATGGAGATGGTGGTGGAGGTGTTGGTAGCAGTGGAGCTCATAGCACTGGGGCTGATGGTGGTGGTAGGGATGGTGGTGGGTGATGATGATGGAATGGTAGCAACCAGTACCAGGGTCTGGGAGAGATGATGGCAGCAGAGTCAAGAGAACTGTTTCTTGACAGCAAGCATCCAGGGGCAAGGGCACCAGTGGCACCAACGGTCCTGAGGATATCATTTCTCTGTGTTCTTGGTTCTTCAGCCTCCCCCTAATCTGACCTTCTTTCCAAAGCTTGTTTCCAAACACCCACTCCTTTCACTAAGCTATTCAGTATCCTTCTAATAAATCTCTTTTCTGCCTAAGTTAAATAACATTTGTTTCTATTGCTTGCAACAAAGAACACCAACTGGCACAAAGAATTTTCTAATCTTGAGAAAGAACAGGCTTTTATAAGCAAGGCATGGAAGCAGAAATATTATTTTGAAAATAAAAGACTGACTAACTGAATCACAAAGCTTTTAACAATCCAATAGAAAAAGTGACACATCATAGATGAAGAGGAAAGATTGATATAAATATGATAAGATGTTCAGTCTCCCTAGTAATCAAGTAACTGCAGATTAAAATGACAGAATACTTTTGCGCTTCTGGTTAGCAAAAAAGATAAATTATACGTAACATCCAAGGTGTAAGAGGGTGGGAAAAATGCACTGGGGAAAACAAAAAAGAATTACTTTGACTGGAAAGTTAATGATATCTCCCAATACTTGACGTGGGAATTTCTTCTCCTCAAAAATGTTATTTCGAAATATTTATCCTATAAAAATACTTGCACAAAACACACAGATATTAATAGCTGGGTTATTTTTGAGTCAAAAATTATAGATAACCTAAGTATCACCAACAGGGGCATGGTTAAACAAAATATGGGAAACACAGGAGGAATACAATGAGTTCAATTTATCTTTAATGATCTAGACGACTCCTTAGTGTATTTAGTGAAAAAAAAAAAAGCAATTGAAAAACAGTCTATATGGTATGATTCAATTTCTGCTTTTAAAATTTTTTTAAGTTGCAAAAAGGAGGCTAAGGTCATGTTTTTTTTCTTATACACCTCTGTAACAAGTAATACCATAAAATGATCATGTTCTATTTTTGCAATTTCTCAGCAAAACTAAAAGTAGAAAGAAATGCAGTCAACAGGAATATCCCTTGAGGGATAAATCACCAGGAGGGTTCTCTATTGTCATGTGTCATTGTGAGCCTGCTGTGAATAGGCTGGGTGAGGGATGGGTCTTCTGCTGTGTCCTATGCCTTCCCGCCGGGGTAGTTGGAAGAGGCAGAAGAGGTGCCTGGTTTTATCTTATGGTCTCAGAAAAATTCCTTTGGAGTCTAGGTCAAGCTAAAGAAGGAACACCGAAAAGAGCGATCGTTAACTGTGCTTAAGAACTGCCCGGGTCCCTTAATGTTCCATCAGAGGAGTGAAATTAACTAGAAGGAAAGCCCCCCATGCAATAAACGGAATCACAGACAGATGAAAAGATGTTTGCTTGACCCAGTAAGTACAGTATACTGTGCCCACAGCACATGCTGATAGACTACTACCAGGAGGCTGCCTATGTTTTGCAGCCTAAAGTCTCTTTGATTTATGGAGCCAAAGTAAATGACAGGCAGGGCCAATAAAAATTCTTTAGAGATTCAGGCTTACTTTCCATTCCATTTCGTAGAGGAGGTGAAAAGACGTGCATGCATGTAATGGGACTTAGTGAAACTCATGAACCGCGAATGGGACACTCGTTCATCGGTGTCCAGGGTATTTCTGTTGTCAGAAGGGGACTTCCGGCCAGGGCGGGTCCTGAGGCAGGAGCATAGCTCCATCTGGGGGTGGTCTGAGTTAGATAAACATTTTGTCTGCTGCTGGGAGTCCACTGGGCAGGCTCAGGGGGACCAGAGGAGCAGGCTTGTCCAAGAACTGGGTTCCTGAAAAGCGTGATCCACAGCCCCTGTTCCCACTGGGTCGGCTTGCCTTTCAAAAGAACCTGGAGGACAATGTCCTTAAGAGAAGTGAGTGTTTTCATGAGTGAATGAATGATCTATCCCTTCCCTAAGTTGAACCCTCACACAAAGCCTGAGAGGAAATACCCACTGAAAGTTGTGAGAGGTAGTGGGCTTGTGTGTGAGATGGATTTGGGTTCAAACCATATTTGTGAGTAACTCTGGGTAAGTCACTTCTCTGAACCTTGTTTGTTTCTTCTGTTAAATGGGCACGATACCATCTTCTTCATAGGACTGGTATTCATATCAACTGACATACTGTGTTAGTTTGCTGGGGCTGCCATTAACAGAGAGCCACAAACTGGGGAGCTCAAACAACAGAAATCTACTGTCTCACAGTTCCATCAAGGGAGGCCTGAGCTGGACAGAGGCCTAAAGCTTGATCTAAGGAGGCTAGAAGCTACAGATCAAGGTGTTAGCAGGCTGGGTTCCTGCTGGAGGCTATGAGGGAAAGTCTGTTCCGTACCTCTCCTCCGCCTTCTGGCGGCTGGCTGTCAATCTTTGTTGTTTATAGACTTCGTGAAGAAATTCTGCCTTCATTGTCACATGACATTCTCCCTGTGTGTATATCTGTCTCCAAATTTCCCCTTTTTTTATAAGGACACCAGTATATTACATTAGGAGCCTACCTTAATGACCTCATATTAACTAATTACATCTGTAATGGCTCGATATCCAGATAAGGTCACATTCTGAGGTACTAGGGGTTAGGACTGCAACATACGAATTTTTGAAGGACGCAATACAATCCACAAGTGAAAATAACATAAAATGACTGGTATATCATAATTCTTCAATAAACATAAATAAAATGACTGCATGTTGAAATACTAATATTTTGGAACCATTGAGTTAAAAAAAACATTACTGGAATTAATGTCACCTGGTTTTTCCTTTTTTAATGTGGCTATGAGAACATATAAAATTACATATTTGGCTCCTATTTGTGGCTCAGATTCTATTTCTATTGGACAGCACTGGTCTAGAGTCTGAAGCAGTAGACAAAGCATGGGCTTTTGAGTCAACAGCTCTGCACTCCAAACCAAACTCTGTCATTACCAGCTTTGTCAACAAGGGCAAATGATTTAATCTCTATGACCCTCGGATTTCCCATATGTGAAATGGAGATAAGAATGGATTTCATGGTATTGTGGAAAGGATTAGGTGGGATCAGGTATGCAGAATGCCTAGCAAGAGTTTGCTACCTGGTAGAAGCTCAGTAAATGTGCGTCTCCAACCCCCTAGTTAGGAGGAAGAGAAAACCACGCTGTCAACACTCTCTTAATCAGCACCAGATGCAGAGCTAGTGGCTTTGCAAAGATGGAGTTCTGAGCAAGCACAGTGAGGGAGGGGAAGTTCAACCACACAGCCAAAGTCCTCTGTGTTATTCTGTGTGAAAAGTTTAGAGTTTCGGGGCAGAGGGGAAGTCTTTATTTGAATTTATCTTCTTGCATTTCTTTAAAGCTTGCTCTAAGACGTGGAACGTGTCCTTGATAAGTAGAGAATTGTGATGCATCAATACGGGTGCTGCGTGTGTGATGAAGTCATACCCACACAGAGCATGCTCTATTGCTGTCCCCCCGTCCCAACCCAAGCCTTAGAAACTCTGGGGAGTGCTCTCATCTCCTGGTTTGCAGGGAGCCTCTGCCTTCCAGCAGCTCCGGGAACTATACCTTAGGGCACTCACAGAGACCAGTCCAAGATAACCAGTCTCAAATATAAGAAGTGAGATGAAATTACAACTGAGAGAAACTGAATATCTTGTCGTGGAGAGGATGGTCTTATCTTGGTTTGGTTGCCTGTTCATATTAAAGGCATGGGTGTGTAGGGGGGTGATGAGGCGGGGGGACAGGGTATTTATTGACTCTACGTTGGGTCAAGGACCACAGTGGGCTGCTCAATGCAGCAGATGGAGTCTGGAGGCACAGAGTGTCCAGAACACAGGTACCAACAGCTCTGTGGCGGGGGGGCTCGTCTGAAGAATTGTTTAGTTCTACACACTGCATTCTAAGAGGGGAAACTGAAAACTGGGGCTTGTCCTAAGGAAGATAAGCAGGTAGGAACCGGGTCACATGGAAACCACTGGTGGAATGGGAGTGTTTAATCTGAAAAGGAGAGACAGGGGATGTCTGTAAGAGTTGGAGTCCCTGCATGTGAAGCAAGTTCTAGCCTCGCTCTGCTGGCCCCTTTGGCTGGGAGAGAGATGACTGGTTCCCACAGGGAAGAGTGTATTTAATGATCGATGCCCTCCCTTATTCCTAAAAAGATTGAAAATAAATGAAAGGAACAGGATGGTCCCCCAATACAACAAGCTGTTTTGTTAGTCTGTGGGTTCCTTGTCCCCGGAGACATCTGAGGAGTTGTCGCCTGTGCTCCAGAGTGGAGGTCTTTGTCGAGTGAGAACCTCCAGCTCTGGGCTTGGAGGTGCAGACACTTCTGAGAGCAGGTGGGCTATTCCCATGAGGCTCAGGGGGCCCAGCTGCATCCTGCTCCTCTCAGTATCACAAGTGTTGGGGCCACTCTCAGGTACACGTGCATGTTTGTGAAGTTGGGAATTTGGTTTGGAACCTTCTTCTCTCCTGAAAAATGCATCTTCCACTGGTAAAGTTTACTTTTCCTGCCCCTTCTCCAGGCCCTGGTAACCTCAGGCTCCTGGCCCGGCCACCAGGCTGAAAGGGACTCCCAGACCAGCCTTCTCTCTAGTGTCCACATACAAAGGAAAATCCAAGCCAAGAGTGGCCAACACAACAGCTGCGGTGGATGAATGAGGGGTGAGGCAGGTTGAAAGAGGTGGCCCTGGGTTGGGGAAGAGCCCCTGGGCTGGGGTGACCACATGTACCCGCTCTGGCCTGGCTGTTGTTGTTTTCGCCAGTCCCGCCTGGACCCTGGACTGAGCCAGCCCTGGGGATGGGCTCCTGTTTGCGCAGGGTGGGAGGTGCTTTCAGTGTTTTTCAATTGCAGTTGCCTTTGGGGAATGGGAAAGAGTGAGTCAGACAGAGTTCTTTGAACCTGGGACCCCCCGGCCTGAACTTTGAGGAGACAGGAAAGAGCTCGGGTTAGTCACTGTGTTTCTGTGGGCCATGCCGGGGGTGTGGCCTCTCACGTGTGTTGCCATCATGGGCCTTTCCATGACGGGACAGGATGCTCGGGCGTAAGGGCTTCCAGTGGAATTGTCCAGGGCCAGCTAAGCACGCCGCCCTGGAACGCGCTTCAAGGCCTCTGAAGACCACAGCTGCCCACAGCTCTGGACAAGAGAGGAGGGGGGGTGGAAAGGGCGGAGCGGAAGGGGCTCACAGAGTACCCTGTGGTCAGACTCAGGCCAATCGGCTGGTTTAGAACAAGGGGACAAGGGGACTCATGCTGTTCCCTCTGGGAACGTGGAAGGTGAAATCCCAAGGTTGTCCTTTCCCATAGGAGATCAAGAACCTGAAAGTGTTTTCACACCCTTTGAAGTTAACAGTTCCACTCTGGGAAGTGACTGTGAGGAAATGATTCCAGATTTAAAAGGTAAACTACCCAAAGACGGTCCCTGCACTATTATTTATAACAGCCAAAGCTTAAAATGGACTAATTAACCAATAAGAGGAGATTGACTAATTAACCTACTGCATGTTCCCAGCCACTGCTTGTGGTACATAGGAAAATTTTGTAATCACATGGGAATATGTTTACGTCTTTCAGTAAAAAACATAAAATCATAATACGAACGTATACAACTGTATAGCCACAGCTGTGTAAAAAAACAAAAACATACACAGGAAAAGTCAAGGATGGAAAGGTGTCAAAATGGTAGTTAACACTATGTGATAGGAATGAGGAATATATTTTCTTCTCTTTTTGGTATTTTCCAAACTGCCTCTTATGAGTGGATATGTTTGATCATTATTTTCATGTTTTACAAAGTAACTTCAGGCTTAAAGCAAATCAGCAGCCCTTCCATATCTCCATAAGTGGGCCCATGGGTGGTAACAGAGAATAAGCTTTTGATGCAGGAGGCTTCTGTATGGATGGGACTCAATGGCATTTGAAGGCTCATATCATAGAAAGTTGCCTGAGGACAAAGGTGCTGGTTCCACGAAACGGCCAGTGGTCAGGGCTTTCACCTTGCTGTCCCCCACAGGTCCCCACAAGCTGTAGAGAAACCTGACCATTTTCCAGGGGGGAAGCTCAGTCCCCCAGGAGGCTGCAGGGGAGGAAATGCCTATCTTCCTTCTGTCCCTGACACAGCCCAGGGATGGACAGGCCCAGAGCGTGGACTTACTGTGTGTTCTTAGTCCCCTGACTCTCAACTCCGTCTCCTCTTCTCACGTTGGTGGTCACAGAATGAAAGATTTCCTCACTCTTCCCATGTGTCTGGCCTCAGGACAGACAGACACAATTGCCACATGTGTCTCATTTACCAGCCTCAGAGACTCTGAACTTCATTGTGCCAGGGGAGTGACGAGATGACTCACGCATGGCAAGAATTGTCATGTCTTTATGTTTCTCCATCACCGCTGTTATTTTCCTGTTATCCCCACCAAAAGAGGATGCTTTTGTCCTTCAGCTGGCTGTGCTTCCGGACCCCACAGACTTGCGCAGAAATAGTATTGTGGTCCTAACAAGAGCATCTGTCTCTTAAGAGATTAAGAACCATCGGCAAACCTAAGTGTCCATCGACAGATGAATGGATAAAGAAGATGTGGCACATATACACAATGGAATATTACTCAGCCATAAAAAGAAACGAAATTGAGTTATATGTAGCGAGGTGGATGGACCTAGAGTCTGTCATACAGAGTGAAGTAAGTCAGAAAGAGAAAAACAAATACCATATGCTAACACATATATATGGAATTTTTAAAAAAATGGTTCTGAAGAACCTAGAGGCAGGACAGGAATAAAGACGCAGATGTACAGAATGGACTTGAGGACCCGGGGAGGGGGAAGGGTAAGCTGGGACGAAGTGAGAGAGTGGCAGGGACATACATACACTACCAAATGTAAAATAGATAGCTAGTGGGAAGCAGCTGCATAGCACAGGGAGATCAGCTCCGTGCTTTGTGACCACCTAGAGGGGTGGGAGAGGGAGGGTGGGAGGGAGATGCAAGAGGGAGGAGATATGGGGATATATGTGTATGTATAGCTGATTCACTTTGTTATACAGCAGAAACTAACACACCACTGTAAAGCAATTATACTCCAATAAAGATGTTTAAAAAAAAAAAAAACCATCAGCAAAGTGATTAGCTACAAAATCTCCTACTGATCAACATGAAGAATCAAGTGTTTCCAAATGGGACAGCTGAAGACTTTGATGGAGGGTGGAGTCCCTCGGGCTGAGATCATGAGAGCTGTGCACGTGAGGAGTCTTCATGCTATGCATCCTTACAGGTGGGGAAACTGAGGCTCAGAGCAAGGGGAAGTGGCTGGACCAAACTCCTCGCAGAACCAGGATGGAGTCTACAATGCATCCTACCATTGGAAATCCTGGTGACCTAAGGACCACTGCTCCCATGAATGCAGTCAAGCAGGAAAATGACCTAGGGAACATGGATATTTGGAACTTCATATATCACTTCTTCTGGATGGTGGAGTCTTTCTAGAATCACTAGAACCTCCAGAGCTCAAAGAACTGTCATCAGCTGCCAGCCAGTGGGCCACCTACTCCCTGCTCCCACCTCCATGACACATTGAGGAAAGGAGCTCCTTGTTCCTCCCTCCTGCTCTCCATGGTGCTCAGACCCATGAGTTCCTGCATGGAAACAAGTTCATCTTCTGCCTGAAATCTGCTGATGGCCCCAGAGTTCAGATGGTGGGTCTGGAATCTGCCTCCAGCCCTGAGCAAGAGGGTGGAACAGCTGGCAGACACCCCACCTGGATGAAACTTCATCAGACTCTGTCCTGGACACTCATTCGGATCACGGACATGACTGAGACTTATAACACATCTCTCCATGGTGGCAGTGAGAGTCCCAGGTTATGTGTCCCTTAGGGAAGGAAAATTACATAGAGTTAGCGCACGAGCTCAGGGGCCAGGACACTGCTGCCTGTCCCCCGGGTTCCCAGGGCCTAAAACAACCCCTGGCAGGAGACTGGAGGAACCTGGCTGAATGGGCAGTGACACTTTCCTGCTCCAAAATGCTTGCAGCCCTGGAGCTCCCACCAACCCCAGGCTTCCAGGAGCCTGTCTCTGCCTGCCCACACCACGTCCTCCTCCACCCCCTCTGCCTGGCTCAGCCCGGCCCTTTTGTGAACTAATGGAAACACGCGTTTCAGGAGCTGAAAGCTGTAGCCGGGAGGGCCCAGTCCCCCTGTTCTGTGGATGGACCTGGGGGTGCGATCCCCGGAGTGGGCCTGCTGGGGTGGCTCATGGCCTCCGCTCTTGGGGCAGGCCCAGCCAGGAGCACAGACACCCCCAGCCACACACATGTCTAGTCAGACACATATCTGCCAGGCTGCACCATAAAACCCTAACTAGGCACATAAAAGCCGCCTGCCAGCCCTCCGGTGCTTCTGCTGGCTCCAGAGAGCCTCCAAAACCAGCCCAGACAGACGGCAAGGGTCCGGACACAGCGGCACCAGGTTACACAGGGTCCCCAGACGCCTGGCACCTCGGCACAGAGTGTAGCCGCAGCAAGGCTGTGGTGGCCAGGTTGAAAACCACCTGGCTGCCCCCTCTCTCTGGGACAGAAGAGACTCGGCATCACCAGCGATTTAAGGAATGATGTTGAAGCCTTGGGATCCACCAGGCAAAGTGAATATTACCCCAGGCACAGACACTGTGCTTGGGAAGTTGAAGTTTGTCCGAGGTCACGTAGGCAGGCAGGCAGAGGCTAGTTTTCCACCCTTTGCTGTCTGCTGAGGACTCCCTTACTGCTCCTCTCCATGGACCAGGCTTTAGAGAACCACTTTTGGGTCTGTGGGAGGCCAAAACCCCTCCTCAGGGAGAGCAGAGAGCTGTTGTTTCCAGAATCCCAGCTCCTTGGAGGGTGACGGCTTGGTGGGTGGGGTGGATGGCAAGCCCAGACCTGATCCTGCTTCATGCCTCTCTTGGTCCTCTGCCTCACCTTCAGGGAGGACCCCAGCCCCATGTCTCTGCCCATGAGCAGTCTTTGTGTTTCTCTAAACTGCCCTGCCACATTTCTGCTTCAGCAGATGCCACATGCCTTTTCCTTCTCTCCCAGTGGCTTAACTCAGTGGTCCTGGTGGCTGTGATAGCTTGCAGAGTCTACAAGGGCCAGGGTTGCCTTCCACCTGACTTGCAGTTCTTGGAAAGACCATGCCTGTTCCTCTCCCTCTGATTCTGTACACTCCCTTGTCCTGGAACACCTTTCCTTCCTCTCTCCCTATGCTGTTTCCTTCTCGGCCCAGTTACCACCTCTTCCAGGAAGCCCTCCTGGACCTCTCCACCCAGGCTCAGTTAGGGTCTCCCAGTGAGATCTCTACCATCACCCTTGGCTCCACACCCACCTGTCTTCATCTTGTGACTCACCCCTACTTGCTTTTAGCTCCTGGAAGCCTTGAGCCCACCTGCTCTTTCTGCATTCCCAGAACCACCTGCCCCAGTGCTCAGCTCATCACAAATCCTCAGGAAACATTGTCAAATGGATGTTGAAGAGGAAACATCTCCAAATCCTACTGGATTCAGTGAGAGTCCAGAAACAGGACTCCAAAGGGCCCTGTGAGCTGGACTGGAGCAAGGGCAGGAGCAGGGCCAGCACCTCCCTGAGCTGCTCTTGAGGAATATCCTGGCAACTGCTCCAATCTCCTGTCATCCGCATGTGGGACCAGACCCCATGCTGGCCGACTGGCTGCCCGGGATGATGACATGGGGGGCAGCCTGGCTGCCTGGGGAACTGTGGGTGTCCCAGAATGAGGCGGCGGGGGGGCGGAAGGGATGCAAAGAGGACTACCAAGGAGGATGCGGGGTACAACAGTTGCCCCTTCCACAGCACAGCCCTGCCAGAGGGTTCCACGGAACATTACAGCATCTCACATTTCCTTACAACCCCGAAAGGAAGCCCCTCTGTTTCACCAGGAAAGATGCACAAAAACTGACTGATGGGTTCAGAGGAGGGAAGGTGGCTTGAGAGGTGAGTTTATTCCTAACTTTCATGCCCCAAGCAAGTTAGGAGCCAGCGTTCAGAGCCCAGCCACCTCACCTCACACGGTGGGTCAAAGTAATCCCACCCAGACCAAACAGGCAAGCGTAACAACATATAATAATAAAAATGAAATAAAATAAACAACACAAGACAAACTATAATTGAATATTTAACCTGTAGAAGGGGCTATAACAAGGCTTAGAAGTATAAATGATATCAGAAGAAACAGACGATTTTATAAAGCATGTAAAACGTGATACATTAAAAAAAATCAGCTTAGTAATAAGCTTACTGGATAGTAGTTTAAAATATGCACAGAAGTCCTGTAAATATTCATAGTTTTTGATCAAATAATTTCATTTCTGGAAATTGGTATTATTTTGCAAATTATTTGCAAAAGCCACAATAATTTTAAATATGGAAAAAATATTTATTGTACAAAGATGTATATTTTGACATTGTTTATGATAGGAAAAATTAAAGTAATCAATAAGAGAATATTGGTTAATTGAACCATGGTAAAGCTAACCAATGAAATATGCAATCAAAATATGCTTTTGTAAAGTTTTTTTGTGATATAAAGAAATATTTATGCTCCAAATTTAGTGACAAAAGGAAAATCCAAGCATGTGAATTCAGAATGATGTCAACTATTTGAAAACAAAAGACATCCACAGAGTAATAATGGAAGAGAATTGAATAATCTATTGACACAATTTGGGTGGTACAAAAATAGAGAATTCTTTTTATCTCTGCTTTTTATATTTTCCATATATTCTTTAATGAGGTTTAAGTATATTTATAATAAACAAGCAAATATCTTTTTTTCAGCAAAGCTAGAATGATTCTTCTTTACGATCTGACACTGTGCTGACTTGGGTATGGGGGACTAATACAAGGCCATGGGCTCAGGGTCCCTGGTCACAGAAGGTACTCCCACCAGCAGGTATGAACACTACAATCTTCATTATGCACAAAGGTGGGCAAAAGTAAACATTAAGCCACACAGAGGAACACATATTGAGAAGTACCACATCCTGTGAATTTTACCTGAAATAGGCAAATTTAATAAATACTAGAATTCTGGGTTGGGTAAAAAAAATGCTCATAAAGAAGAAAATCAGGGGGAAACTCTTACTAGATTACCAACTATCTCATACAGGGCAAAACTATCCCAGTTAAAATATTAATCTGATTAATCTAAATCTGAGACAAGGCACCATTTGCAAACTGGCTCTAGAAGAATGGATTGTGGTCTAGTTTGCTTTGAGGGGAATCCGCTTTAACTCTGTCAGTCAACTCAGCCTCAGTAGTAGGAAAAGTGGCAGAGCCCGAGGGCCTTCCATCCCGGTGTCACGTGATGCATCTGCAGCCCTGCAGGCACCATGAACATAGGAGGACAGAAGGTCTACTGTCTGAGTCCTCGGAAAGCAGTGGGGGGCGGGAGCAGTCACTCATGATCTCTTGGCGCCCCCCAGGCCCAGCCTCCCTCCAGCCAATCTTCCCAGCCCCTCCCCATCCATCCCCTCCCTGCTGACAAGTCTCCCCAGGGCTCCCGTGTCCACCTGCAGCCTGGCCATCCAGCTGCCTTCTCACTCCAGCCTTCCCCATCGTGTTTCACCCAGTACTCCCCACAGCCAGCCTACCAACCCATTACTTTTTCCTGAAAATAGCTAAATGTTGGGAAAGAGCCTAAATGGGTGTTATCATGAACAGAGGGAGTCCCCCAGTCTCCTATCCCAAGCCCCAGCAGAGGATAGCCATCAGGGAGCTTTTCATGATGCTGATGCCCCACTCACCACTGAATTCCTTGTCACTTGTAAATGAAGAGTCCTCTGAACCCTTCCATGGAACATATAGGCTTGTGGTTCTCTGGCCCTATACACTATTTCCTCTCTAGCATGTCTTATTTTCTGAACCTTTAATCCATTCCTCTACCTTTTACCATGACAATTTTGGTATTGGTACTTCACTTAGTGCAGGTTGCTTTTTTCAACCATCCAAAAGCCAACCCATATTAGCCCCATCTACTGGGGCCCTTGCCATGGTATAAACCCTGCATCATGGGACAGTGCTTCTGTTTGCTAAACTCTCCCTTATCCAACTCTATATCCCAGCCCCCTCAGGATCTGGTCCCAATCATAATCTCTCATGTCCTGCTGGTGCATGTTGATTCTGTACTAAGACATTCCAGACTACAGAACCTTCCCCACTTAGTGGTCCCAGCACTTCCCTGACTGGGTTATATGAGGCTATGACCCCTGTTTTCATCTGGCAACCAGGAAGGGAGGTATGGATAGATTATGAGAGGGACACATGTTATGTATGCATCATCTTCAAGCAAAGCGGGGTGTGGGCCATTTTCCAGGCCCTGAGCGTGTAAACAGGTATAGGTTTTTTGGGGGTTTTTTTAACGTCTTTATTGGAGTATACTTGCTTTACAATGGTGTGTTAGTTTCTGCTGTATAACAAAGGTAATCAGCTATACATAAACACATATCCCCATGTCTCCTCCCTCTTGCATCTCACTCACCCTCCCTATCTCACCCCTCTAGGGTGGAAAAAGCACCCTAGACACAAAGTACCGAGCTACAAGTATAGGGTTTTAAGGTTCTTAGTGTATCAACCAAGATGCCCCCATCCCAATCTCAGGTTCCCACTCCTTCCTAACCAGCGCCCTGACAGACTTGCTGGGGTTGAGAATTCAACAATCTCTGAAGCTCTGCTACCTTCACATTTACGTTCTGGGCCTGATCCTCAGTTGTCCCCACTGCAAGAGATGAGGGTTTCTTATACGCTGCCAGGAAGGCCCTCTGATTTGCACACTTTGCCTTAAATTCATGATTAATCACCCTCAACTTTTCATAATCTATCTCCCATGACTCCATCTCACTCAGCAAGAGCCAACTACTTCCATTGTCTCTATAATGATCACTTCCCCTGAATCTTTAATATCAGAGATATTGAATCCTCCAGTTCACAGCACACGTGCCAAGGGCTATGCAGCCTCCGGCTACACCAGTCATGGAGTCCTCTTTGCCACTGGGCAGTAGATGACTCAGCCTCCAGATCCCATCTCTGAGCCTACTTCCTCACATCACTCCTGGCACCGACTGTCTTAGGTCAGCCATCGCAGGAAACAGACTCAGATGGAAACATGCATACAGAGGTTTACGAGCGAGCCACTTGTGGGAACCAGGACTGGTTAGAGCGAGAAGCTGAATGCCATGCGGCTGCAACAGGGGCCTCAGCAGAGCCTGTATGAGTCCTGGAGCCAGATGGTCCTGCAGACAGTCCTGCCTTGGGGCAAGGCATCCTTCGGGGCCTCAACACTGCATTCGGGCTGTCCCGGGGAGGGGGACAGCTTTGGCTGGGGCAATTCCTAAGGGGCATGCGGGGAGACTCAGCTGTGAGCCGTCAGCAGATGACTGTCCTGGCAGCTGGGGGGGATGAGGGCTTGGGTCCTGGCAGGGGTACTGGGTGGTGCACCATAGCTTGTCTGTAGGATAGCACTGCAGGGGGAGGCTGGGATGTGTACTGAGAGCATGTGGACCCTTCTGAATTCTGGGACACAAGGGGACTGGCAGGAAGAGAGCGACTAGAGAAAGGCTCTACCAAGACAGACGGAGACAAATGAGCCGAATGATGAGGGCTTGAATGCCAGCACAAGGACATCAGGCTTGGTGCCTCCCACAAAGGTTCCAAGGAAGCTTATTTTGGGGTCGTAAGGAGATGGTGCAGCCCCTAAGGGGTCCTGATTTCTAAAGTATCCCTTTGGCTGCCTCCCCGCCAACTCCTAACTGGCTTGCTCCGGCCAACTCCCCCACACCACCGCTCCCCTCCCCCCAAGCCAGCTCCCTTCAAATTGTCACTCCCCACAGTGCAGCATTCATGCATCAGCTCTAAATAGTCCCACTGTTCAGCTTTAACGAGAAGTAATACCAATTCCCATGTTTGCTCAGAGAGCACCATATTTCATCAAACCAGAGCCCATGCCGGCTCAGATTACTGACCGAGACAATGTTCTGTAATCCTGGTTTATTCACATGTCACGGGTATTTTAGCAAAACAGAAATGAATGGCCAGAGCCACCCTCGGAAGTAACGGGAGAGTTGGGTTCCCGCCCAGGGAAAGTCATGCTTTCTTCTGCCACGGTTCTCTGAGGAGCCGACTTTGATTCTCTGAGTTTTTCCCAACGTTCAGAAAGAGAATATGGGCTGGGGAGGAGTCACAAAGTGGGTAGTTATTTCCCTATAAAATGTTAACTCCGTGGATGGATTTTGCCAGAACAAAAATAAAATCTGTCATTGATTATAAAGTCTTTTGTGCTTGTTATTTCACAGATTTATTACACTTGGGCCTGGCAGCCTGGGGGAGGCCCTGGGATTCTTGTCTCTAGCGCCCCAGCAAACCCTTCAGCCGCCTTTTCACAGCTCATGCCCCAAATGGGAAGAGGGATTTGCTCGCATTTCTTTTGTCCTAAGGGCCAAGAGCTTAAGAAATCTAGATGAAGAGGCATGAATCATCCACCCTATCTTTGGATGGGGACCCACAGACACTGATGATAAAGGCACATTAGTAGAGGTCTATGACCTCCTAAACAAGGAAACATTCTCTTTCCTTTTCTTTATCTTTTCAGCTCTTGGGACTGTGCACTAAGAAATGCATTTCCTCTAGAGAACAAGGAATGGCCAGGCTGAACCTCTCATCAAATCTCACAGAATCGGGATCCATTTTAAATAGGCTACAAGCTCTTTGGAACACACGATAAATAAAAAGGGTAGTTAACAGGATCAATGCTATTTAGTACCATCTCATGTTAAAACCTTACCAATGATACTCCTAATATCCTATTCTTGTCCCCATTTTAGAGTTGAGAAACCAAGGCCCAGAGAAGTCAAGTAACTTGTTTAAGGCAGTACAGCAAGGTAGGGGTGAAAATAGGGATATGAACCTCATCCCAATTGACTCTAAAAGGTCATGGAGATGCTCTCATTTCCAAGAATGAGTTGACATGGGTCCACAGACTCAGGCATAGCATGTTGGAGCTGAAACAGCCAGGAGGTCCGTCTTCTCATTTAAACAGGAGGCAGCCAGGGTTCCAAAGAGATGATGGGGCTGTCCCAGGGTGACAGAGCTAGTTAGACCCACAAAATGACTCTCCCACAAGGTAACTGGACAATATCATGAAACAACTGCTCAGGAACATTTCCTTTGGGGTTTACTTGGGGCAAGGTTCCAGATGAAACTGAATCAGCTTGCTTCCCAGACTATCCAGAGTTTGATTTCTCCTTTACTCAAGTGTGGAGCTTTATAACTATGGAGACTCAGGGCTTTCTGAGCCTAAGGAAACCCTGCCACCCCAGAGCACGTGGCAGATAGGCCTGGGAGACCGAGGTTCCCCAAACAACCTCTCATCACCCTAGAGAGAACACTCTCCATCCCTGACGGCAAGTTCAAGACCTCAGAGACCCTGGTAAAAATAGCATCGGAAGCTCCCAGGACCAGGATCATTTTAGTAAGAAGCTGCGAGAAATCACAGCTCTCAGGACTTGAATCCACCGTCCGCCATCTCAACTCTTATTTTGAGCTGCAGCCTGAGCTATTAAAAACCAAACATTCTCATTGGCAAGCTCCACAGTTAGCCTCATTTCCACGCTAGTAACACTGTTCTGCCTGAGCTGAAGTTGCACAGCGATTGTTTCTTGTCTCAGCGATGTTGTTTGCAGGCGATGCTGGGAGCCAGCGAGGATGTGACCCGGTGGTAATCTGAATTGCTTCACCAAACACATTTTTATCCCATCATCTCGGCTACATGAAAGGGGGCCATAGTGCTCCAGTGTTCAAGACTTTACAGTCCCGCTGTTCGGCAATAAAATGAGGCAAGAAATATTAGCCGTCCCCGGCTGATGCCTTAATTCTTTCCCAACAATGTCAGAGAATCTGTACCCTACAGGTTTTAGTGCCGGCTAAAGCCTGACCCTCGGGCTGGCTTGAATGGAGCGGGAATGAGTTAAGGAGAGCAAGGAGGCTTTAATGGACACAGACCCCGAATAGCCCAGCTTGTCCCGGCCTCCTGCGGACTCACACTCCTTTTCACAGGCCTCGATTGTGTATGGCCCCAGCAGAGACAAAACTACCCATGAGCAGAGGTTACCCCCAGCCGGTACAGGTCAGAGGCATTCTGGGGGAGAAGAGGAGAGGGGGGCGGAGGGGAAGTGAGGGGCACAGGGAGAAGGAGGGAAGTGGCGGTGGGGCTGGGGGAAGGGAGCAGTAAAAGTTGGTGTGGATCATTTTCGAGGAGAGATTCATCAAGTCCAAGACTGTGACTGGTCATCTCACCTCCAGGCACACCGTTTTTGAAAACTGTTTCACCGAACAAACAGGAGCTATACTCACGGGAAGTTGAACGTGATGTGTGCGAATTATCAAAAGAAATAAAATGCTTCTCTATCGTTTTCCAAAAGCTACAGGCCTGAGGTTCTGAGGCTTTCAATAGGATGGCCTCTAATTTGACACTGCAAGATTTTGAAAAATTACAAATGGGTTGTGTTTTACACACCAAACGGAAGCTTTCTCCAGCAATTTTTCAATTATTGCATTGTGAGTCCTCCAAGAAAAGTAACTATTTTGGCTCAGGGAGCCCAAAGTTACCAAGTAAAGGGAACAGTGTGTTTGCAAGTTTGCAAATAGTCCTTAGAAATGTAGTATGGACAGTATCCTGGACCTTGCTGGAAGAATATGGGTTTGAAGAGGTCCTTTCCTTCCCTCAGAAGGGTTCCTAAACCTTTTATGTAGGCCTTGAACCCCTAACTCAATCTGAGGAAGCCCATAGACTGTTTTTCAAAAGAATGTTCTTAATATGCAGGGTTACAGAGGAAGCCAATCACATTCAAATAGAATTATCAAAATGTTTTTTTAAAACAACTTTGCAACATAGTGATATGTGTGCCTTTTAATTAATTCATTAAATAACTAGCAGCGAGCTTGACTACTTTAATTTCAGAATAGTGATGAGCAAGAAGTGATATTTTGAGAAATCTGAAACATGATAAGAAAATGTGATATGAAAATATCTGTGTTTGATGGCTATTGGTGACAAAGTCACAGGTATGGTTAATACCACTGTAGTTGTTTACCTGTGTTTCTAATATGGAATGCTAAGTTGCAGGTACAGGTTAGTGAAAATAAAGATGTAAGTTTTCCCCATCCAAGTTCACAGATGCCCTGAAATTCTATCCATGGACAAGAAACCCTGCTAAAGGCAAGATGAAGCTCATGACCTTCTGCCCCAGGGCTAAACTGAGGGGTGGTGGGTCAGGGATTCACTGCACCCTCACTGTGACACAGTCTTGGGAAAGCTAAGCATTTTCTTCTCCTATTCTGAAGTTTGGAAACGTTTTGTAAAACAATTTAAAACCATGTCTTTTTTTCAGGACAAGCCTGATGGCTACATGTCCAAAGATTAATAAGCACCTTTGATGTGTTCCTTCAACAACCAGAATTATAGTCGCCAAATAAAGGGTCAGTCGACTAATTCTGAATTTTAATCAGGATCTTGTTCCAGTTGTCCTGGGTTGGCTGAGCTTTAGTGTTAGGGTTTTTCTTTTCAAAGGATGCCGAGGAGGCTTCGCGTTCCCCTCACTCTTGCATTTTGGGCACACACTGGCTCAGAGACAACTGGGCGCACACACATTCCCCCGTCGAGTCCTCACGGGGGAGCTGTCATCTTGCAACCACAATCATCACATGCCATTGCAGGGGCAACCCGGCAGGAGGGCCCCCCTAAATGCCGCCCAGCCCCCACGCAGTCCCGGCCAGGCCGAGGCGCCAACACACAGGAGCCGGGCCGGGGCCCGGGTCTCCGGCTTTCCGCAGGGGAGCGGGGAGCGCGCCGGCCCACGCCCACGCCACCCACACTTTGGGCGCACAATCCGGCGCACACCCCTGCGCGCGCACACCGCCACACTCGGGCGCACGCACACCGCGGCCGGGCCACGGACGGCAGTGTAGGCGGCGGCCCGGAGTGGTTCGGGGCGCGCAGCCGGGTCCCCCGCGAGGGCGCAGCCGGCCGCTCCGCCCCGCCCCGCCCCTCGAACCCGCCAAGCCGGGCGCGCCTGGGGCTGCAAAGTTTCGCCGCTCGTCCGCCGAGGCAGCGCGCCGGCTTGGGCTCGGCTCGGCTCTGCGTGGCTCCGGACGGCCGTGACCGCTGGCCGTACCGTGCGCCCGGCTGCGCGCCCAGCTCTGCCCCGCGCAGATCTCGACATCCCGCGCCCTGCCTGCCAGTGCTGCCCGCGCGCCCTCCCGCCGCAGGGTTTGTTCTCAGCCTCCTGTGCGCCCTCGATATCCCTCCTCCTCCTCTTCCCCGGCTCCGACCCCTTCGCCTCCGCCACCCATCATGGCCCGTGGCCCCGCTCGGACCAGCCCGGGACCGGGGCCCCAATTGCTGCCGCTGCTGCTGCTGCTTCTGCTGCTGCTCCAGGACGCGGGCGGCAGCCACACGGCCCCCGCCCCGCCCGCGGCGGCCGACGGCCTGGCGGGGTACAAGAACCCCCAGCGGTCTCCAGGGGACGCGGCCGCTGCTCTGGGCCCCGGCACCCAGGACATGGTCGCTGTCCACATGCTCCGGCTTTATGAGAAATACAGCCGAAGGGGCGCGCGGCCAGGAGGGGGCAACACGGTCCGCAGCTTCCGGGCCCGGCTGGGTAAGTAGAGGGGGCCCTGGGGCCCCCTTCTCTTCATCCTCCCCGGTCCTCCTCACGTGTCCATCCTCCCACCCCTGTACCTCCGCTTTGCCTCTTCCTTCTATTCATTGACTGGTTCATTCATTCTTCCATTAACTATTCCCCCCACCCCTCCCGCCCCGAGCACTCTGTGCCAGGCCCTGAGCCTCCCGTGGGAACGCCAAAGTGGCACAGAGTGACAGAGTTCCTGCCCCTGGGGTGCCGCCAAGTCTCGGAGGGTGTCACACTTGCCGGACACAGACGACCCCATCCACAAGGCTTTAAGCACAGCGTGGAGATGGGACTGGGCTGGGTGAGCTCACCGTGTGTGTGTGGCGGGGCTCGAGGGGTAGGGATCCATGTCACAGCGTTCAGCTGTGTTGGCTCTTGACAGATGAAGGAGGCACTGAAGAGAGCCCATCAGGTGGGTGTAATGCAGCCCTGATGGAAGTGCCAGGCACTGGGCCCAGGCAGGGGGTGTGCCCCTCTAGCTGGGGCACTTAGTGGGTGTGGCAGTTGGGGAAGCGGGGTGGAATGAGAATGGCCTTGGGTGCCCAGCCTTGGGTACATGAGACTGAGGCCTGCTAGGCACTAGCATGAAGTGTTCAGACTATGGAGGTTTGAGGAAAGGTCTAGAAGCTTGGGCAGTGGGGTTCCCAGCCCCTCTCCTGCCCTTGCCCCTCCTGGGCAGATCCTTTCCCCTTTACCCATACCTTGGATAGAGCTGCACCGAGCCCTACCTGCCCTGCTTCCGAGAGCATTTCAGAATCCTGCCTCAGCTGTCTGCCCACCCTGGCTGGGCGACCTCTGCAGGCCCTGGGTGAGCAGAGACGAGGTGCAGCCTGGTGGCAGGGGTGATGGGAAGACCCTGGTTGTCATGGAGATTACTCATGGTCTCAGAATGCCATTGCAGAAAATGTGGGTAGGGGTCCCCTGCAGCCCTTGTGAAGGAGGAGGCCATTCATCAGGAGAAAGACCATTGGTCTGTAGGGCCCCCTCTTGAGGTAGAGGGGAACAAGCCCAACAGTGGGGCCAGACAGCCTGGAGTCAGATCTGCCACCTCCCTGTTGATCACTGCCTGTGTTACTTAGGGTACCACACCGTGGCCTCAGAGCCAGACACTGGAAGCTTGGTCTCGCATAAACATGTACTGGGAGCTCCTGCCACAGAGAAGCCCCTTCCCCCCATCCTCTATTGGGCAGACTCACTAGGTCATTGTTCCTGGGTTCCAGGCCAACCAGATCTAACTCCATCCTCCCTGGTACCTTTTATTCACCTCTTGGGGCCCATTTCTGGAGCACCATTATTAAGTCACTCAAGAATCATCTAGCACGACCATGATCTTGGGCAAATCACTGAAGCTCTGTGGACTTGAGTGTACTCATCCACAAAATGGGCAGATCATGGTAGTATCTTCCCTGTAGCATTGCAGGAAAGATGACATGAGTTGATATGTGTAAGCCCTAAGCCCAGCACTGGCCAGTTTAAGTGTTGGTGCATCGTGTTTCCCTGGAGTACAAAACACTTGTGTTCATATAGGTGTAGACTTGACCTTGCATCCATTAACTCAGTCCCCAAAGCCTTGCAGTTGAGGAAAGCAAGGCCAGTAAGTTCACTGCTGCAATAAGGGATGAGCACGCCCATTGAGCCCACCCTGTTGCTGCAGGCCCAGGCATGGAGGTGCACAGTCTGTTTTTCAGTCTTCACAGGCTGGGGGTGGTACAAGCAACACTTAGCCCTGAAAAGGATCTGGCGACAGTACTTCAGATCCAGTCCTTCCATTTTACAGATAAGGAGACTGAGGCCAGGCCAGGGCAAGCTGTTCACAGTGGCAGTGGTTGGCACCGTCCATCTGTTAGGCTCATGCTGTTCTCACTGCTAGCCCCCTCCCCCAACCTCCATCAGAACTGAGCCCAGGACTTAGGAGACAGAGGATGGATCAGATCCTGGGAGATCAGAATTATTCTGGATCAGTCTAGGACTATTTGACAAATCCAATACTCTTGTTTGGAACCATTTGAAACAGCTATGGGTACAAGTCCCAGCTCCACCTGCTACTAGTATGTGTGCTGTGGTACACATCGCTTTACCTCTCTGAGTATCAATTTTTTGTGCACATAGTGGGGGTGGGGTGAAGATTCAATGGGATGAGGTGGGGTTTGTGCCTGGCAGAGAGTAGGCCCAGGCAGCTTGGTTTCCCTTCTCCTCCCTTGACTGACTTAAGTTGGTTCATACCCAGTCCCTCACCAGCCCTCAGAGTGCCTGCTTTGTGACCCAGCGACCAAGCTGTGAGGAGGTGTGAGCCTGGGTGGGGACCCCTCATTTTATGGATGAGGCACACATGTGGGGGGCTTCAGCTCTGGTCCTGGATCGTACCGGTCCCAGCCTGCTCCGTGACGGTGACCTCTGCTGCCTCAGTGGGGTGGTCCCTGCAACCCGTGTTACAGTGGAACTGTGTCCCTTGCCTGCCTCTAGGCAGCACAACTCAGGTTCCAAGAGCAGGCTGTGAGCTGGAGTGGTAAGGGCCAAATCCTGAGTCTGTGACTGGGACCAGGGACTGATCTTGTCTATGACTCAGTTTTTTTCCCTTCTAAAATGGGACTAATAATGCTCTCTTCCTTATAGGGTATTTTTAATGAACTGAGATATGTTCAGTGCTTAACACAGTGCCTGGCACATGTAAGTTCAATAATGTTTTAGCTCTACTATTATTACTCCAGCCACCCGGCTCCTTCCCTCCCTTCCATTGCTCCTTGAAGTGCATGGGTGGAGAGAGCTTCAGTCTACATCAGTGGAGAGAGCTTCTGAGGCTGACCATAAGGGTTAAGGTTAGACACCTGCAGCCTCAAACGACCTGCATTTAAATCTAGGCTTTTCCGCCTACGTATGTGATATTGGGCAAGTTACTTAATCTCTCTGAGGTTGGTGTCTTTATCTCTAAAATGAGAGTAATAATACATACTCATCTGTCGACAGTGCCAAAAGTCACAGTCAGTTCCCCAAGTCTTTCCTGAGCACCTCATTCAGTGGCAGGTGCTGTAAGCTCAGAGGACACAGAAAAGCATAGACTATTGGCCGTGCCCCGAAAAGCTCACGGGCTGGTGGAGAAGGGAGAAGTAAACAGAAGAATGTGACCAGCAGCACAGGTAGGGCAGTGGAGTGAGAAAGGGCTGGGGGTGGGCTTCAGGAGCCCCACAGGACAGCATTGACCTGGCAGGGGAAGGGCTGGTGGGGAGGGTCCAGTGAAGCCTTCACAGAGCAGAGGAGGCCCCAGACAGACTCTGAAGGGCAGGGGGTGTTAGCCAGGTGTAGAAGTGAAGCACAGCCCTATGTGCCTGGAACTGTGAGGTGTTTGGTTTCAATGAGGAAACAACAGGAAGAAAGAGGCAGAAAATGGAAGTGAACCAGTGGGCCACGAAGGCCTGTAAGCAGTGGGGCAGTATAGAGAGTGTGTATGGTGAGAGAGGGGCGAGGGAGGGGGGAGGGGGAGGGAGGGAGAGAAGAGGAGAGGGGAGAAGGAGAGACAAGAGATTATAAGGGAAATGCATACTTATCCAGAAATCATAGAAAATCACAGTAAAGAAAAGAAATCATCCCCAATCGCAATCCAGATATAACCAGAGTTAATATTTTGTGGAATATTATATATAGTTTTTACCCTAATGGGATCATAGTTGCAGCAGGTAAAACTTGTTATATCTTCATTCTCATTTGAAGTTACTGGTTTTTTTTTCATTGCTGGTCATCCTGAATTGTTTTTCATGCTTTTTGACATTTGAAATTTTTCCCGTGGAAACCACTTCATCCACTTGGGGTTCTGGTCTTTTTCTTACTGATATGTAGAGTTTGTGAAGGCTGTTAACTCTTCATCTGTAATAGATGATTCCCTGTGAAGCACGAGTGTGGTGTGAGGGTGACAGTGTCCTGGGGTCACAGTGGTGGTCGAGATCAGACTGTGGGCTAAGACAGTGGTGGAAAGATGCAGAGTTCAGGGTGGTTGTGGAGAAACAGGATGTGGAGAAATAGGAACTGGGATAAGTTGCATGCAGGAGGGGGAAGAGGCTGTGAAGATTCTCAGGCTCCTGCTGGAGAGGGTGGACGGGTGGCAATGCCTCCCGTTGGGCGCGAGGACAGGGGCCAGGGGTGTGGGGTCCTCACTGTAACAGTAGCTTGTGACACCACATGACCACTGTGTTCTGAGCATGTGCTGGGTGCCAGACACCTTGCTGAGAGCACTGCAGAGATGATCTCACAACTTCAGGAGGCACGTACACATATTCTGCTTGATTAACAGATGAGGAAACTGCGGCGCAGAGAGGTTGTGTGACTTCCTAAGGCCCCACAGCTAGTCAGTGATGAAGCAGGGTTTAAACCCTGACTCTGGAGCCTCCCTAAAAATAGACACTCAGTACACATTAGTTCTCTTTCCTTCTCTGCACCACCACTGGTGGCCCACCACTTCCTTCCTTCAGCTTATTACGTTGGTGCTTGCATCTTCAGCCCGGTATTCTCACTCTGGTCACCCTGATGGCTGTTTCAGGGGCAATGAGTGAAGGGACAGATCTCCAGGTGACTTGGATTCTGTTTCTACAGAGCAGAGCAGTCTGAGGGTCCTCTTGGCCTGAGAGTTGGCCAGCAGGGGGCCTGGGGGGACCCTTGGACTAGGGCCGCTTCCCTACCTCTTTCCTCTCTAGTCCCATCCCTAAAGAGTTGGGAAGGAGGTTGAGTGCCCAGTAGAGTGGACCTGACTAGAGTTCTCAGATTTCCAAAGACCATAGAGAGATCAACTTGTCTAAATAAGGTCAGTCCTTTCTTTCCTGGAGAGGCAGAACACAAAATGTTTGCAAACTAGTTTAGAGTTCACAGCACATGATCTTTGTTACATTAGCTGTTAGGCAGACCCCGATTCTATCCAGAGCACCTGGTTGGGGAGGGTGGGGAAGGGCATGGGCTTGGGGTCAGACAGGCCTGGAAGCACGCCCTGGCTCTGCCCCTTACCAGCTGGGGGGCTTTAAGCACTTTAAGCAAGTTATGTAGTTATGTAGTCACGTACCCTCTCTGAAGCTCCATCTTTTTGTCCATTTGCCATGTCTGCTGCCCTCATTGTGAACACGAGGAATCAAGCATGCCTATACGGTTGGAACTTGGAGCTTCCTAATCAGTAAACAATATTATTCCCATTTTAAAGATGAGAAAACTAAGGCTCAAGGAGAAGTAACTGGACAAACGTCCTGCTGTGCAGTTCCTCCAGCTGGATTTGCATAATCGGCTATATCTTTCCAAAGGAGACTTTCTGGACTTCTTTCAGGATGTTCACTGAGCCCCAGGGCGGCAGGCCAGGAACCCACTTTATTAAGTGAAGCAGACAGATCTAGCAAAGACCCCTCCCCTCCCCTGCCATTCAGCACACATTTCTGAGCACTGACGATCACTCAGGCCTTGTGCTAGGATCTAGGGATACAGAAGTGCACACAGCTGGCAAAGCCCCACCCTCTTGGAGTTTGTGTTCTAGAGGGAAAGAGAAACGATCGCAACGAAATATATTATATCAGGATGTCCCAAAGTGACGTGAAGACAAATGAAGCCAGGGACAGAGTGATGGGGCTGTTCCTTCAGCCAAGGGGGTCAGTGGTACCCTTTGCTGGGGATGCCGCTTGAGCAAAGGCCCAAAGGAGAGAGGAGTGACTCCTAGAGGAGAAGTGATGACAGCAGAAGGAAGAGCTGGGACAAAGCCCTGAGATGGGAGCTGCATGTCTGTAAGGACAGGAAGGCCAGGGTGACTGGGGCAGAGATGCGGGTGCGGGGAGCAGGTGGAGTTGGGGAGGTAAGCAGGCCAGGTCAAGTAGGGCCTTGGTAAAGGGTTGGCAATGGAGAGCTCTGAGCAGGATGGTGGCCTGAGGTTGAAAGCACCCAGCATGCCGGGGGCCTCTCCTGGACACAGCTCTGTGAAGCTGTGACGGGCGCTGCAGGTGCGGGTCCCCACCATCACTGTCTGTCTCATCCCTGGACTGAGCTCCTCTGAGTGCCTCTAATCACCTTTGCTAGGACACTGATCAGCCCAACACTTAGCCCAGAGTAGGAGTTTCCCAAATATTTATCTGGAAAAGGGAGGGAGGCAGGGAGGGGCGAAGGAAGGGAGAGAGGAATGATAGGAGGGAGGAAGGAAGGATCTTTTCTAGCTGACCATGAGATGGGAGCCACAGGCACCGGCACAGTTCATAGGGACTACTCTTTGGAGATTCTCCTTTGTGACCTGGGCTCATCCAAGCTGGGAGGCTTCAGGTAGGTGGCCTTCTCTCAGCCACAGCCTGGAGCCCCCTGCAATGCAGGCGGGCAGGCACAGTCAGAGAGCTGGGCCAGCCTGTGGCCCTTCATGCCCTGGAGATGGGAGTGACCCATCTCCACCTCCACGGTTCCCAGCGGGGAGGGTCATCACGCATCAGGCTGCCTTGTGAGGGGCGAGCTGCCTATAGCCAAAGGCATTCAAGCCAAATGGAGGAAGGACTCCTGCCCTGAGTGTAATTAATCAGGCTGCCTGACCTCTAAGGTTCTTCCCTCTCGGAGTTCCTGCGCGTGCTCTCTGTGGTTCTCCATCCTAAGAGAAGGGCAGCATTTGCTGTCCCTCTCCTGCACCCCGTGCAGAAATAACCTCCAGGGGAGGCCACCCCGTCCTCCTCTACAACACGTTTTGCCACCCTGGGGCAGTCCTCCCAGCACCTTCATTGGGCCACACCCACCTCAAGCCAAGGCTGCTGTCCCTGCCTTGCTGGTCACAGTTATCCTTTATATCCTCTCTCGTTCTTTACCTTGGCACTGGAAGGGGGACCAAGGTGCTTTTCTCTGGGAAGCCCCATCTCGGTTCCCCCAGTCTGCTGTTTTCCTTCTCACCAAGAGCCACAGGTTTCTAGGCCAAAGATGCTTGCATCCTGCTGTGAAGGGCCAGCTCTTTCGAAAGAGTCAGAAATGTCTATTTTAGAGCCTCTGAAGTGTTCTCCTGCAAAGAACCTGTTAGTGGAACAATGGAGTTGACTTGAATTGGATGAAAGAAAACACTTTCTCTGCTGTGTTAGCTGGACCATTGAGTAAGAGGGGCCCGAATTGGTGTAGGAGGAGCTTGCTCTGCCAGCCTTGGTCATTTAGATAAAAGTGGCATAGAAGCACATTTGGGGGATTCCCCCTTTGTGCCTGGCACATTACGTATGTTATTTATTTAATCCTCCAAGCATTCAGGTGAGATAGAGATTCTATTGTCTCTCTGAGGCAGATGAGCAAGGCATGGTCCCGTTGAGGCCTGGGATCCCGGTTCCTAGAGCCTTTCCCAGCTTGGGGGGTAGGAGCTGCCTTGTTGGTGAACTTGCACCCCATCCACAAGTCAACCCCGGGTGTTGCAGATACACAGCCACTGCCCATCGTTGCTTCCCAAATTTACAATCCCTTAGAATGCTGGTTAGAATAAGAATTCCTGGGCCCCATTGTCCCAGACCCTCTGAATCAGCATCTCCAGGGGAGGAAGGCAGTGATCTGTGAGCTTTGGGAAATTCAGGACTCAAGGACCATGACACTCAAGGCCGCAGTGTTTGGGGAAGCCAGGTTTAAATGTGCATCAAGACTCGTGCTTCTCCTTATGTGTGGACATATTGAGGGGCTGCTGTGGACGTGCTGAGGGTTTTTTTCTGAGAATTAGGTAAGATAGTGTCTTTAGAATGTCACCCAAGCTTTGACTGGCATTTATTGGGCCCTCTGACTTTTCCTTCCTTCCTCTTTCTTGTAGTCCCTTAAAAGTACATGAAAGTTCCCAATTGAATTATGCCTTCTTCCCAGTAGAATTATGCCTTCATCCCAATAGAAACAAATAACCTTAAACTGAAGATTTTGGTTAAAAAAATGCCAGCTGAATCTGTGGATGCAGGTGTCAGAGAAACTGTGACCCATTTTCTACACACACACACACACACACACACACACACACACACACTCACACACATTCCCGCTCTTGGAAGCCCTGTACCTCTCCCGGCTTCACCCAGCAGACAGACCCCTGGCAACAGGAAATAGGGCAGCGGGAGGGAGACAGCCCACCTGACAGCTCTGGTCTCCGGCTCTTCTGCAGCATCACAGGGAGATGATGCCTCCCTCCCATCCAAACCCTAGAGAGGGCTTGCTATTCACAGACCTCATGCTGCCAGGGCTTGGGGCAGCTTTCTGCCCTGGGGTCCTGGTGTACACCTGGTAGAACCAAGAGAGAAAGGAAAGAGTGGTTGACAGCCCCAGGGATGCAGGGGCCAAGAGTATTCTCGAGCTGCAGATGTGATGTTTGAGGGATCCCAGTCCGTATCACAGTTCCGGCCTCTGGAGAGCAACCTGGATGTTGGAGATTTTATTGAGTGACCTGGTACAACCCTGATAGTGCTTTTTCTTTGTAAAACAAGTTTAAAAGGGCTTGGGCAGAATAAATAGCAGACACCCAAATGGCTGTGTTCTTAAGTCCAGTTTCCCTCAGAAGCCACTCAGAATGCAGGGAGAGCGTGAGGCACTCTAACTTACCTCATTTGGAAGAAGGACTGCATTTAATGTCTATAAAATAGAAAGCTGTGCAGATACAGGGGGGCTACTGTCAGCAGGGCTCAGACCCAACCCAAGCTATCCCAAATACCTGATTCCACCTTATCTCATGAATGAAGGTGGGGGAGATCATTTGTTCATTGAGAAGCATTGGAGTGCAGAGGCAGGAACTGGAGCTTCAGGGTCCAGCAGCCCTGAGCATCTACCCTGTCTGCCACCTTTTTCTCTTCCTTTCTTTGCAATGGGTTATGACAATCCCCAACCTCTCTGACCTCAATCCCTCATCCTCATCTGGTCCCTGAAAATAGCAAAGGGTGCCCTCATCAGTTCAATGTGAGGATTACAGGAGATGAGGAAAGTCTGGCTGGCCTGGAAATGCTCCCTCAATGGACGTTCCTCCTCCACTTCCTGGACGGGACACCCTATGAGCACGGGGGCCTGTCCAGGACACAACCTAACAGACTGTGGTCTGTCCTTCCCTTGCAGAAGTGGTCAACCAGAAGACCGTGTATTTCTTCAACCTGACTTCCATGCAGGACTCGGAAATGATCCTCATGGCCACATTCCACTTCTACTCGGAGCCGCGGTGGCCCCGGGCACGCGAGGCACCATGCAAGCAGTGGGCCAAGAATGCATCCTGCCACTTGCTGCCCCCTGGCCCGCCAGCACGCCAGCATCTGCTCTTCCGAAGCCTCTCGCAGAACACGGCCACGCAGGGGCTGCTCCGCGGGGCCATGGCCCTGCTGCCCCCGCCACGGGGCCTGTGGCGGGCCAAGGACATCTCCCCCATCGTCAAGGCGGCCCGCCGGGATGGCGAGCTGCTCCTGTCTGCCCAGCTGGATTCTGGGGAGGAGGACCCAGGGGTACCCAGGCCCGGCCCCCACGCACCCTACATCCTCATCTATGCCGACGACCTGGCCATCTCAGAGCCTAACAGCGTGGCAGTGACACTGCAGAGATATGACCCCTTCCAGGCTGGGGACCCAGAGCCTGGAGCAGCCCCCAACAGCTCAGCGGACCCCCGAGTGCGCCGGGCCACGCAGGCCACTGGGCCGCTCCAGAACAACGAGCTGCCGGGGCTGGACGAGAGGCCGGCACATGCCCCGCACGCCCAGCACTACCACAAGCACGAGCTGTGGCCCAGCCCCTTCCGTGCACTGAAGCCTCGGCCGGGCCGCAAGGACCGCAGGAAGAAGGGCCAGGATGTGTTCATGGCCTCCTCGCAGGTGCTGGACTTTGACGAGAAGACAATGCAGAAAGCCCGGAGGAAGCAGTGGGACGAGCCACGGGTTTGCTCCCGGAGGTATCTGAAGGTGGACTTTGCAGACATCGGGTGGAATGAATGGATCATCTCACCCAAGTCGTTCGACGCTTACTACTGCTCAGGAGCCTGCGAGTTCCCCATGCCCAAGGTAGAGTGTGTGGGGTCACCCCGCTGTGTTCTGCCCCTTGGCTAATTGTGACTCTCAACTCTGCCCCTGCAGGCAAGTCCCTCTGCCTCCTCACTCTGTTTCCTGTCTGTAAATAGGGATCATAACACCTCCCATCTACTCAAGGCAGAGAATAGGTAGACAGGTGCCAAAATGGCAGCCTGTTGGGTGGATACAGCCCACAGATGGATGGGGTCTGGCTGTGCCTTCATTGAATTTGAGTTTTAAATCAGAACCTTTCTTCTTTTGCAAAACAGGAGATCCATCTCCTTAGGTGTGTTCCCACACAGCAATATCCACAGAGGTTGAAGAGACCCTGGCCCCCTGCACATAGGTCAGGTCTCTTAAGCCCCCTCCTCACCAAGGCTCTTCTAGAAACCTGGCCTGGACCTCAGGGCGTTGGTGTCTGTGACCAGCACAGAGTTGGCCTCAGTGGCTTCCCAGTGTGACTGTCCATCCCCCATCCCCGACTCAGGGCAGGAACTCACAGGGCAGCTAGCTCTCATTGCACACAAGTTGGCAGGACACACAGCATGGGGCTGTTTTCCCCATTGCGCTGGCCCGGGTTTTCAGATGCTCACCTTTCCTCCAGGCTGGGCCATGGTTCTGTCCATCCATCTCCCCACATCCTGAACCACGGTGGGCTGACTGCCTGCTGATGTCGACCTCGGCACAGAGCACACACTTTCCTCCTACTTAGCTCCTCTGCTGAGTTCCAGGTCATGCCTTCCTCTCCAAGAAAGGAAGTCAGCGCGTAAATCCACTGTGAACGTAAATAAATCAGCCAGCTGGGAAATCCCAGACACAGACGTGGGGCCGCATTAACCTGTTTGGGAATTAAGAGGCTTCTCCTCAAAGCCGTGCATGTGCAGGAGAGAGGAAGGGAGGTGCCTGACAGAGAGACAGGCGTCTGCTGGAAGGGCCCAGCCCGGCGGATGCAGGGTGAGTGCAGCAGGCTCCTGCTGGCTGACCCTGCACTTACCTTATCAGTCTGCCTGGCTGTCTTTCCACCTTCCCTGACACCAGCCTGAACTCCCCAAATGCCGGTGTCCCTCTCCTCCCACCTCCCCACCAGAGGCACTGTGCATATAAAACTCTGGCCCACAATGAGCTGAAGCACCTGTGACGTGGTCCTCTTCATCTTGTGGGAGGTGCCGTGTTTGCTGCTGGGACCCAGACTCTTCTGGATGTGAGAGGCTGCCTGGGGAGGGAGGGGAAGAGAGCTGGTGTGGGCCCAGCGAGCATAGTTTCCAAGCCAGACTACTTTCTAACTGAGGGCTCCTGGTCCAGTTATTTAGTCATTTTAAGCCTCAGTTTCACCAGGAAAATTAAAGTCATACCCACCCCATAAGGTTGATTCAGTGACAAAACGGGGTGATGCAGATGAAGCAGCGCCTGACACCCCAAAGTCAGACCCACCTGGGAGCTGTGAGTTTCCAGCCCCATCACACTGATGCACTTGTGCCTGCAGGGCTTCCCCTCCTGTGCTGAGAACGCGATCACATGGCAAGCGTGGCGGTGCTCCCTGGACTGTAAAGTCTGGGCAGCTATGGCCCCAGGCAGAACCTCCAGTCTTCTCCCCTGCCTTCCCTCTGGGGCTCCTGCCCAGTTCCTGGTGCTCCTCGGGGATGTGTGACGCGCAGGTGCCCCCAAGTGGCCAGTGCCATGTAGGGGATGTGCCTTCCCTCTGGGAGCCCTCAGGGCAGGAAGGCCTTTTGCAAAAGTCCCTAGGACTCAGTCTGCCACTGATTTCAGAAGAAATGTGTACCCAACCCTGTGATCTCACCTTTTCTTCTAGGTCAATGCCTTTTCTGTGGCCTCAGTCAAGGACATGCGGGCAGCGTGGTGGGTGGGTGAGGACTGCAGGGTGGTCAGAGTTCGGAGGTGACCATGCTCCTTTCCGCCTTGCAGATCGTCCGCCCCTCCAACCACGCCACCATCCAGAGCATCGTCAGGGCCGTGGGCATTGTCCCGGGCATCCCAGAGCCTTGCTGCGTTCCCGACAAGATGAACTCTCTTGGGGTCCTCTTCCTGGATGAGAACCGGAATGTGGTTCTGAAGGTGTACCCCAACATGTCTGTGGAGACCTGTGCCTGCCGGTAAGACCAGCCGCTCTGGAGTGGAAAGAACCTGCCCCGCCTGCACACAGCAGGGCAGCATTCTCTGAACCTTCTGGAGTGAGCACTTGACTCAGGGTGCAGCTGCAAAGGCAGGGCACAGCTTGCAGGCCACCATCTGTCACCCCAGGGCATCATTCTGGGGTCTTTCACTGCTGGTGACTCAGCCCCCTCAATGCCAGTCCGAATCCTTTGAAGGGATCTGGGAATTAGCCCTGGCCTGATGGTTGCCCACGGCCTGTCCGCTGTGCTCTGAAGGCCTGAAAACCGGACATGTCCACAGGCTGGGTTTTGTGACTATCACCTCATAACCTGGAAAGAAGACTACAAACCTGAAGGCACTCACTCCCTTCACATGGAAAGAACCTCTGTTTAAATAATCAGTTTAAAACACTTCGGGCCACAGTGTGATGCTGGAAAACAGGGCCTAAATAATGGTATAAATGGATGTTTTCTCTCAAAATCCACTGCAAACGCTTTTATACATACAGTATGCACATATAACCAATTTTGGTTTCTTTTTCTTAATATATGTTTTATTTTAAAACAAAAAGGAGGGCGTTGACACCATTCCCCACAGAGGTAGTCAAGCTGGTTGAGCGTGCATTGTTTAAACGTGCTTATTGAAATAACCCATACAGTGATACGTTGGAATACTAAAACATAACCAAGATTTTATATTTTTGTAAATTATACTTTCTATACTGTAGATTGTGTACGGTATGTGTTTTTATGGAAAGCTAATAAATTAAAGGGACAGTGGTATCTTGAAAAACTGAATGTCACCCATTCCAAAATATGGATGGATCTCCATGTGTAAGTATGACATCTGGGTGGCTGCTGGGGTCACAGCCTTCTTTAGGAGCCAAGGCCTCTGTAGGCCATCTCCATACTCTCTCGTCTTTATCCTAAGCTCCAGACACCGGCCACTCCTATGCCTTCCAGGGTCCTGCCCACTCATATCGCACCACAGGTCCCCACCCTGGGCTCGTCCAGGCAGGACACGGTCCAGGCAGGCACAGTGGCCTCGACTCCTTAGCCTCAGAGGGGATATCAAGTGATGGGGAGGTGCCTGAGATATTTAAAGGAACATCTATGGTAGCCTGGTCAGAGGGCTTCTACTTGGGGTAGTTCAAACAAGAGATTCAGTAGAAGAAGTCAGGGGTCTCTCCAGAGATTCGGGGGCTCCTGAGGAACTGGAACGTCTGCTTCTCCCTGCTTCTTAGTCAGCATCCCTGTCCCCAGATAGTCTCCCCCAAGTGGCTCCCTTATCCCTGAGTTGACATCGCCTTACAGTTGTAGTATCTGAAGCTGATTGACCAGCATTTCTGAAAGAGAAACTAGGTCCAACTGGGGGCAGGTGTATAACAGTCCCTCGGCTGGGAACTAAAAGGATGGCATGGCCCCCAGTCTTCTCTTACTCTGAGAAGGTTGAAAAGCCATGAACAGTTCTCCAGGATGGGACTTAGAAGGAGAAAAGGAGCCCAAGGCATCTGTCTTAGGTCAGGCTCCTGAAACCAGGGTTCCTGTGCAAGGGATGGATGAGGAAGTGCTCCCAGGAGAAACAGGCAAGGAATGGGTAGAGCAGGACAGAAGCGCAAGAAACCAAGCATCCCAACTTAGCCTGGATCCTATGGGGAGCTCTGGCACTTAAGCTATACCTCTGGGTTAGTCCAGCTTCAAGGCAAGGATGCTGGATGTTCAGACCCCCTCCCCATGCTGCCCCCAGTGGAGAGATGGAAACTCTCAGTTCTCTGGCCCTCTACACAACCAGCTGCTGTGGCTTAGGAAGCCCAGGCAGCCTCTGAAGAAGGATGCAACTGCAGCCACTGGAGGCAAAGCAGCCGACACTGAAGAGAGTACCCAGAACAGGTAGGTAAGGGGGGCTGAGGGTACCTGGGTTGGGGTCTAGGTATTTTCCCCATAAACATCTCTACTGTAAGCAGTTTCTTCACAAGCATTCTTGCTGCACAACTAATTGGCCATGAGGCCATTTTGCCATAAAAGATAAAATAACTGGTTGACAGTTCCATTACACTAGAAAATATAACATCAGTTTTTACACATTCTTCCATGAGCACAGTCATACCTCCCACCCATCAAAACCAAAAGTTTACCGATTTATCAAAGATATAAAAGAGGCAGCTACTAACAAGTCTTCGAGAGCATTAATGATGGGTTCTTTAGCTCATTTAGATATGACACCTTGTTCTCTTAAGCTGCCTTTACCAAATTTATTATGCCGTATTAGAAGTTGGAGGCAAAAGAAGAATCAAGCTCCTCCTATCCGTGCCAAAACAAATGTTTATGTGATTCCTGATGCGTAGAAGTCTCTTGAAAGTGGTGAGCATTTTAACAAAACCTGGCTTAGATTAGCTCAACCAAGGGTTTGCAAAAATTGATGTGTTATCATTTTCTAGTGTAGTAGAACTGTCAAGCAGTTATTTTTTACACAAAATTGCCTTAAGGCCAATTAGTCGAGCTGCAAAACCGCTCGCGGCGAAGATGTTTACAGCAAAAATACTGGACACACCTGGCTGGGGCCCAGCAGCATATGCTCAGCATCCCCTCTGAGGTGCTCCAAATGGTTGTGGGACATGTGTGTGTGAACAGCTGCCCTGGGCACATGGCCCTGCCTCTTGGCAGAGATCAGGTGAGGCGATGGCGGTGGTGCTTAAGGCACACATTGCCTTATTCCTGCAGGACTTGTACTGGAACTAAATGATTCATTCATTGGATTGCTGGGATGTCTCAAATTGGTCTGCAAATTGGTCATGGCTTGGTTTGCCATGTCTAATCCTTTTTGAAATATGACAGGATATAAATTACTAGCAAAATAAGTAAAAACATTAGGGCTTGATAAGGTTCCAAATGCCTTTCTTCTCAATATTAGATTCTTCATTTTCCCTTCTCCCCCTCAAATTTTTTCTCATCCAACTGCTCCCTTTCCATTTTTTGGTGAAGATGGGGTGTCCTATAATACTTCTATCTTATTCTTTCTGGCATTTGCAATTTCTGGGAGATCTCCTAGGTCACTATGAAAGGCTACAACTTCTCCGAGCCCTCATTTCTGGATTACAAGGGTAGAGGGGGCGGGCTGGGCGGATCACCCCTGTGTCCAGCCATGGGCAGGAGCTTCGTGCTTGTGCCAGGATGGGTGGTACCCAGTGGTGATGACTTTGCCGTATGATGAAAGGAACTAGTGTCAGCAGGGACCCCTCGCGTTTACAGAGCATCGTGCATTTAGATATGACACTTCATTTAGCCTCGCAGCAACCTTGCAGCTTACTCCCCCGCTGGTGCTTCAGAAAAACAAGCTCAAGACAAGTAAGTAATATGGCCACCAATGTCTTACCAAGACCACAGGTAACATCAGCTTTGACATGCAAGGCTGCCTGGTTCAAGGCCTGTGTAGCTGGTGCTGCCTCCTAGCTTCCTGACCAGTGACCCCCACCACCAGCCAGTTAGGGCTGTCCCAATGGCCTTAAGTGGCCTTACAATAAAGCAAGGCTTAAAAAGATATGTAGGTATGAAATAACGTTTTTTTCCTCTTAAAACCAAAATATCAACATCACATGATCACAAGAGCAAGAGGTCCCAGGACCCAGCCCAGATGTGCACGGGTTCCTGAGCTCACTAACTGCATCTGGGTCAGTCTGGAGGGGGCAGTGTGGTGGTCTGCCACTGAGCCCTAATCCTGAAGTTATACATCCTCTGGATGGGCAGAGCCTTAGTTCATGGGACAAATATAAACAGTACAGCTGCGAGCTGGAAACGTTAAGGCTGGGAGAAATCTTTGAAAAACTTTGGATGCAACCCTTTTACTCAACAAGCAGGGACACTGAATCTGGATACTACCAGGTGTCTTGCCTGAGGCGTCCCGATAGGTGCCTCTGTATGTCTAAGTCACTCGAAAAATGTCATCAGAGCTGTAGCCTGTAACTCAGGCTCCTTCTGTGGCCAGGATGGAGTCAGGGCCATGATGGAGAAGCCTACAGAAGTCTGGGGCTGGGGTGAGAGGGTTTGAGGAGAGGGCTCCAAGGGAAGAGGAGTGGAGATGACTCCACCAGGACGGAAGAGCTGGGCTTAGCTGGTGGCATAAAGCCATTGCAGGCACCAGCTTGTGCAAGATGTGTTTGATGGTAGCACGGGCCAAGGTCGGCTGGAGTGGGCTTCGGCGGGGAGAACTAGGAGGGCAGAACCAGCCTGGCAGCACTGGCTCCTAGTTGTGCACCAAAACATTGAAGTTAGAGCCAAAGGCTATTTCTTTTTACCCAAAGCTGCAAACATAAAATCTCCTTCACTGATAAACTGATGCTTCTGAGATTTCCAAGTCTCCTCCTCTCTTCTACTCCCTAAGATGATGGTGCTCTTTCAAGCTCTGGTCCACTTTTCCTTCTCACTCAAGCCTAATCCAATCCTAGATTCCTCCAATCTCTCCTAGCAGTCCTGTCTGTATGTATAGGGGGTGGGTGAGCAGAGGAACGAATGAACTGTTTATTCATTCAGTGATTTAACATCTACTATGTGCCAAATACCGTACCAGGCAGTATACACACACTTGATCTCTTGGAAGGCTCATACGAATTTCCTCTTTTATTAAAACCAATGTGCAAACTTGAATGTGCATCAGAATCACCTGGAAGTCTTGACCAGATTGCTGGGCTGAATCAGACTTTCTGATTCGGGGCAAGACTTAGCATTTTTAACCAGTTTCCAGGTGCTGCTACTGCTGTGGTTCAGGGACCACGCTTTAAGAACAACTGTTCTAATAAATGTGCTGACCACCTGGGCACAGTCCAGAGACAGAGTGCACATTGGCTGAGTACTTACTGTGTGCCAAGAGGAAGCAGGATCTCAGGGAGGCGAGGCCCAGAGCTGGGAAATGACATACCTGCTGCTCTGCCTGGTTCATGCTCTCCCCTTACAGCCTCAAGGTCAGTCCAGTTTTCATTCCTCTGAGGAATGTGTGGGTGAGAGTGGAGCTTGAGAGGTTAACGGAAGGACAGGTGTCTTGTAGTCAAGTCTCTTGTGATGGAAGGGGCTCCTGACCCCGCAGAGGCAGCTGTATCACAGTTAATCAGTAACTCACCATTCCCCCCTCCCCCCAGCCCCTGGCCACCACCATTCTACTCTCTATCTCTATGCATTTGACTACTATAAGTACCTCATATAAGCAGAGTCATACAATATTTGTCCTTTTGTGGTTGGCTTATTTTATTTAGCATACCTTCAAGGTTCATGCATATTGCGGCATGTGTCAGAATTCCCTTCCTTTTTAAGGTTGAGTAATATTCCACTGCATGGATGTACTACATTTTGTTTATCCATTCATCGATCAATAGACACTAGGCCAAGATTTACAAGCAGCTCATGCAGCTCAATAACAAAAAAATGAACAACCCAATCCAAAAATGGGCAGAAGATCTAAATAGACACTTCTCCAAAGAAGATATACAGATGGCCTACAGACACATGAAAGAATGCTCAACATCATTAATCATTAGAGAAATGCAAATCAAAACTACAATGAGATATCATCTCACACCGGTCAGAATGGCCATCATCAAAAAATCTAGAAACAATAAATGCTGGAGAGGGTGTGGAGGAAAGGGAACACTCTTGCACTGTTGGTGGGAATGTAAATTGATACAGCCACTATGGAGAACAGTATGGAGTTTCCTTAAAAAACTACAAATAGAACTACCATACGACCCAGCAATCCCACTACTGGGCATATACCCTGAGAAAACCATAGGTCAAAAAGAGTCATGTACCAAAATGTTCATTGCAGCTCTATTTACAATAGCCAGGACATGGAAGCAACCTAAATGTCCATCGACAGATGAATGGATAAAGAAGATGTGGCACATATATACAATGGAATATTACTCAGCCATAAAAAGAAATGAAATGGAGGTATTTGTAATGAGGTGGATGGAGTTAGAGTCTGTCATACAGAGTGAAGTAAGTCAGAAAGAGAAAAACAAATACAGTATGCTAACACATATATACGGAATCTAAGGGAAAAAAAAAAAGGCCATGAAGAACCTAGTGGCAAGACGGGAATAAAGACACAGACCTACTAGAGAATGGACTTGAGGATATGGGGAGGGGGTGGGGTGAGATGTGACAGGGCAAGAGAGTGTCATGGACATATATACACTACCAAATGTAAAATAGATAACTAGTGGGAAGCAGCCGCATAGCACAGGGAGATCAGCTCGGTGCTTTGTGACCACCTAGAGGGGTGGGATGGGGAGGGTGGGAGGGAGGGAGATGCAAGAGGGAAGAGAAATGGGAACATATTGTATATGTATAACTGATTCACTTTGTTATAAAGCAGAAGCTAACACACCATTGTAAGGCAATTATACTTCAATAAAGATGTTTAAAAAAAAAATAGACACTAGGGTAGCTTCCACCCTTTGGCTATTGTGAGTAATGCTGTTATGAACATGGGTATACAAATATCTTTTTGAGACCCTGCTTTCAATTCTTTTGGATATATACACAGAAGTGGAATTGCTACATCACATGCTACACTACTTGGGGGAAGAGAAGAGGGGGAGAGGAGTGGTAAATAAGATCATTTGTGGCTCAATTAAGGCAGCCCTTCCCTGAGGCCCCAGGAAGGGAAAGCTGGTGGAAGGAGAGGGAGGGGGTCCTTTTGTATGAGGACCCCACATCATGTGGGAAAGACAAAACAAGACCCAAACCTTGTTCCCTAAGACCTAGAGTTAAGGGGATCTGTCCAGAGGGACCAAGGCCCGTATGCTCAGAAAGGTAGCAAGGTCTCTAGATCACCTTGAGGAAAGTGGGAGTTTAGGCTGGTAACTCAGGGTCCCCATAAGGACCTAGAAATTTGTGGGAGAGGGCAGGATGGGACCAGAGTGTGATCACAGCTGGCCTCTTCTCTCAACCCAGCCACCTGCCACAGGGGAGTGCCTTCTAGAGAAAGGGCAAGCCTGGGAGGATGTCTAAGAAAGCTGTTACCTTGGTGCCCAACGGGAGACACCATGGGGGACCCGGGCAGAAACCTGGATCAGCCAGGACATCCCAGCAGCTGTGCACCAGCAGCTATAAGATGTGTGACACCCACCCCAGCAGCAAAGCTGAGTGTCACTGAGAAGCAACCTGCCAGGACCTCTATCCCACTTCCCGCGTCCAGCATTAAGAAGTTGGACTGATACCATCCCACCTCCATCTCCTTTGGACTAAATAAACCTACAGGGCTCTTGGACAATTCAGGAAAGGGATGACCTGAGACAGAAAATCAGACTTTCCAATAATATGGATCAGGATGTCTCATGCAATTACTTAAAAACAATAAAGGAGATGTGGACATATTGATACTCTGTGTTTGTGGGGCAGATCATTCCAGAAATACAGAGGCATGTTGTACTGCACAGTTCTGGGGGCGCCATCCTCATCACAGTCTATGTGACCAGGACCTCCAGGCAGTGTTCACATGCAGCCTCCACGGCCAGATGTGGTGACGCCATATGTAAGCAGGTCTGCAGTCCTATATCTGAGATCCCCAAATCCAAAATAGAAAACCTGAAGTTTCTTTCAATTCCTTTCATGATAAAACCTGACCTGAATGGATATTTGTGTTTTTATTTGTTTCACTGCAGAAATGTCAATGTGTTTGATTATAGGGGATCACCCCCAAGCCCACTGGGGATACTACAGTATACACTCCATACCAAATTATCCAAATCTGAAGCTTTCTGAACTTCAAAACACTCCTGGCCACAAGGGTTTTCAATAGGGGATTGTGGAGCTGCGTATAATCACAAAATGGTAACAGTGGCCATCACTGGATGGTGAGATTGCAAGTTATTTTTATCTCCTTTCTAATGCTTTGCACTTCCCAAATTATCTGCACTACATATTACTGTTATAATCAGAAAAAAATATTTGTCATGTTTTTAAGAAAACGTCAGATAGCAACTCCTCTGGCTTCAAGAGCACATTCAGGCCACCCCCAGTTACTTCCCTTGGCTCCACCTCTTGAATGTGACAGGTTTCTGGGCTGCCTCCAGGGACTAGAGCCCTGTGGGGGATGCCTGCCTAGCTCCCCAGCTCCTCCCAGCCCTCTCCCTGCTGCGAAGCTGCAGTCCTGCTTCCCGGGCTGTGCACCCGTTCATCTTTTCCCTGCCTCAAGGAGTTCTTGCACTAAGCTGGCTCAAAGCCCAGCATGCTTCCTGCCCCCTCTGCAAGCAGCACTTCTGAAGCTGCACCCTTCCCATCCATCCTCCCTGGCAGTGTCCCCAAAGTACGGGGACAGCAAGTTCTGTCCAGACCCGGCCACTGGGGATTCCTGTTTTCACTCCACCCCCCACTAGGGGTGGGGAAAAGCTGGGTGCACACCCGGGATCTCTGACTCTGACCGCCCTGGCCCCTTGTCCATCTTCCTGAACCTGCACCCTCTCCCCAGGAGCCCTGCGAGCTTGAAAAACTTTCACATTCAAATCCTCCTCAGAGTAGACTCCCAGAATATGTTTATGCTCATCCTTTGCTGTGGTCAAACCCACACGTGATGGAAATGGACAGATCTAAGTGTGGGCCCACTGCCCTTAAAACAACACAGACTCTGGGGCCTCGCAGGGCCCGACTAGGCCACGGCTTGCCAGCTTCCTCAGGGGGGAACATCTCCTGGGCATGTACTGGCCTCAGAGCTTCCCTCCTCCTTTGTCTCCCAGATTACTTGGTTCTCCTGACTGACAAGTGTGGCCCAAGCAGCCACCCAGCTGACGTGAGCCAAGAACGCACCCTCCAGACCAGTGACAGGGCTCTTCTGGGGTCCCAGGGCCAGCAGGATTCTGTGCGTAAGTGGTGTTTTCATAGCGCAGCCCGGCACAGGGCTTCCTCCCCAGCTCCCAGGTCAGTCAGACCCTGGGGTGGAGAAGTTGCGGCCAGAATGCAGCCACCCAACTGACTGGGGCTTAGGGCGACTGCCATGATGGTCAGCACATAATCACCTTGAATCCTTGCAAGTCTCTTCTGAACCCGAGACTCAGAGAGGTGAAGTGACTTGCTCCAGGTCATGCTTGTGAGGAATAAGTGAGGGAGATGGGATTTGAACCCACATCTGGTCTGACTCCAAAGTCCCCACCATCTCACTAAATTATATGTGCCACCTTCACCCATGATCTCTAAGGCTCGGGAGCTCGCTTGACAGATGAGAAACCAAGGCACCGAGCGCTTGAGCCACAAATGCACATCCCAGTTCCACAGGAACCAGGCTTCTTACTAACTCTGATACAGTCTCCACTCCACCACCCAGCCCGGCTCCAATGGTTAGCCAGGGGGCTTCTGGGAGTTTTGTGCTGTTGTTTCTATATTTGGAGGACTTTTTGGTCTTGTTTGTTTCCTGGATTCTTTGTTTCCGTGGCCCAGGAGATGGAGCATGTGTCACCCTGTCTCGAGATTCTTCTGAACAGAGCTGGCAAGGAAATGAGAAAGGATCCTAATTAGGGGGCGATAACCCCACGGAGAAATTCAGATTTTTGCAGCAGGCCGTGTCCTTCCCACAAGCCCTGTGTGTTTGTCAGATGTTTATAGAGCCTTCATTAACAGAGAGCTCCCTTAGATAAGAGGCCTGAGCACAGCATCAAGGGCCAGATAAGAACAAGCAGAGGGCACTTCGGGGACGGCAGGCGGGTGAGAGCCTGTGAACTGGCCCGGGTGCGCGGTGCAGAGCGGTGGGCAGGACAATGCGGGCCGGCTCCTTCCCGGCTCCTCCCCGCACCCGCTAACACACCGCGGCTGCCGCAGTCTCCGGAGCAGGGCTAGAGCATCCCAAGATGTGCCGCGGGGCGCTCTGGGTGGCCCTGCCTGTGCTCTCCCTGCTGGCCTGCTCCGCGCAGGGGAAGCCACTGGAGATCCGGGGGCGGGGGTCGGCTGGGGCAGATGCCCACCGCCTGCTAGGCGGGCCCGGAGGTGAACGGGAGGGGGGCACCTTCGACCTGAGGATGTTCCTGGAGAACATGAAGGTGGATTTCCTGCGCAGCCTCAACCTGAGCGGGGTCCCTTCCCAGGACAAAACCCGAGCCGAGCCGCCGCAGTACATGATCGACCTGTACAACAGATACACCACCGACAAGACATCCACCCCCGCATCCAATATCGTGCGCAGCTTCAGCATGGAAGGTAGAGTCGGCTCCACCGGGGCGCCCCGGGTTGGGGTGGGGGACTCAGTGGTCCAAGGCTGCGCTGCCCAGTATGGCGGCCACTGGACACATGGGACTTTACGTTTCAATTTAAGTTAATTTAAATGAAATAAAATTAATAATTTAGTTATTTAGCTTCACTAGCTTGGATGCAAGTGCTCAGCAATCATGCATGACTATGGCTACCCTATAGGACAGTGGAGATTGTAGAACAGTTCCAACATTGCAGAAAGTTCTACTGGGCAGCTCTGCTCTAGAAGATTCTCCCTCCCTGAACCCAGAGCCACATTTAACACAGTAGGGGCTGAAGGAATGCCAGTTCCCTTCCTTCCAGCCCTTCCCTACCTCCCCCTTCCCGTACTGTCCCCTTCCGACTTAGACACAGACAACTTATTTAGCCTCCAACTAACTGGTATATTTTTAAACACCGAAGGAATGTCTATTTCTCTCTCATCAAAAGGTGTTTAAAATTCAGATAAATTCCTCCGAGAGAGAAGCATTGGAGGACAACTTAATTATTTTCTAAATATAAAATAATTTCCCTGATTTAGGAGGACTAGAAGATAATGAATGTCAACTTAGGGCTTATGTCCACTAATTCACACAATGTAGGTGACATGATCTTGTAAGCAGGGAAGCCAAGGCTTGCAGACTCTGAGGGAACTTGCCCAGTTCACATATTACTTAAGCAGCTGGATTCTGACCCAGGCCCACCTGTCTGCACAGCTCACTTTCCCTACGGCTGCAGCCTCTCTCTAACCAGCCAGGCACTCAGGGCTTCTTCCCTCCTGGGCTTGAGACCCGCAGACTCTTAACAGGCATACGCCCTAGCTAAAGGATGCCGTGGTCATGCTGCATGCCCGGCAAGGCTGTATTTTCTGATGGCCCAAAAGAAGAAGAAAATTCTGGATTTTATGTGAACTTGCCTGGTTTCTAAAACACTGGCTTAATTTTTAAAAAATTAAGTCTGCAGGGCCTAATTTTTTGTTTTTTAATGTGGTCTGCAGGTCATACAGATACCGCCAGCGTCTCACTATGCCCATGGGGCGTGTCTGTAACCTCTGCTTCAGGGAAAGGCCAGGCTTCTTTGGCTGGACCTAATCACCAAATCCTGTAGTCTGGGAGTCCAGCATTCAGAGCCATCTCAGTGACCCCTCCCCACTCCCCCCATCATTGTCCATGTCCTGGAAACAAGTGCTCTGATCTGATCCCAGCTCTGCCTGTGGCCAGTACTGCTGTGAAGACCAATTATGCTTCCCTTCACAGATGGCCTGAGTACGGCTCAGAGGGGGAGGGTACTTGTTCTCTAAGTGTCTGATGCAGTCCCAGGGCCATCTTCTAGGTGTGCCACAGTAAGAGCACAGCGGGTGGTTAATGCACTGCTCATGGACCCCACTCACTACTCATATATGCCACGGTGGCTCACCACATGCTGCAGGAGCTAGACTGACACATCCATGCTGGGTGAGGGGACACAGAGAGCTGTGTGAAAGGCCACGTGCTTGAGGGTGGGGGACCTGTGCACAAGTAGGGAAGACGGTCTTGGGAGGACACAGAGATACTGATTGAGCATATGCTGTGAACCAGGGACAGTGTTGGGTAAGTTCCATGTGCCTTCTTGTTGAAGGCTCACACCAACACTGGGAGGTTGGTAGGATGAGTCCCATTCTACAGATGAGGAAACTGAGGCCCAGAGAGACTCAGGACTTCTCCAAGGTCACAAGCCTAGAAGGGAGAGAGTCAGGATTGGCACTTCAGTCTGTCAGACACTGCCGGGTTTCACGACAGCACACAGTATCCCCTCATGTTGGCACATAGTAGGTGCTCAAAAAACACAACTTCTCTTCCCTCTTTGCGACCAGGCCATGGTATAATAGAGATGTGCTAATGGCCGGGTGTCAGCCAGGGGAGTGGGAAAGTGAAACAGTTGTGTGGCTAAAAGGCAAGCCCTATGTATGCCTAACATGACCAAGCCGTTGAGGTTAATATATTTTTCCCTCAAACATTAAAAAAAATCATCCACTTTCATTTTGCTCAGAAGTTACAATTCTGAATGATTGTTTACACCATTTAGATACTGAGATTTTTAACATTGCCATAATGTTGGAATTTTACCATCCCCTCCCATGATCTCTCCTTTAAAATCATACACTCAGGATCTGCACTCTGAGGCTGACAGTGTGCTTTTCTGTTTTGTTTATTTGATTCTTTTTTTTTTTTTTTTAAAGTGAGGATCGTAAGAGGATGTATGCACTTTGGCAGTTAAACACCCTAAGTCCCAGTCTCCACATCTGTAAAAGTGGAATAATAATTAGGTCTTCTGGGGGTCAGTGTGAAGAGAAAAGTGAAATATAATATGCAAAGCTCCTGGTGCAAAGCTGGGCACGTAGTAAATGCTCAATAAACAGCTGGAGCTGTCAATTTCAATGCGATGCATCACCTGCCTCTATTTTTCTTTGGAAGATGCCAAATGTACATTTTAAAATACCCTTCTACATTAAGGGCTTAAGTGAAACCAAACAGAGACTTGATAGAGATAGACAATGTCATGCCAGATGCCCTTTCATCTAAACCATGAGTCTCAGCTTTGGTGTTATGAAAACAGACTCTCCCAGCAGATGACCGTCACCGTGTATTTGCATTTCAGATGCCGTCTCTATAGCTGCCACAGAAGACTTCCCTTTCCAGAAACACATCTTGCTCTTCAACATCTCCATTCCCAGGCATGAGCAGATCACCAGGGCCGAGCTCCGACTCTACCTCTCCTGTCAAAGTCACGTGGACTCCTCTCACGAGCTGAAAGGAAACATGGTCATTTATGATGTTCTGGATGGAGCCAATGCCTGGGATGCTTCTGGGGGAACCAAGACCTTCCTGGTGTCCCAGGATATCCGGGACGAGGGCTGGGAGAACTTTGAGGTGTCCAGTGCTGTGAAGAGGTGGGTCCGAGCAGACCCCACTAAGAGCAAAAACAAACTGGAAGTGACAGTGGAGAGTCACAGGAAGGGCTGTGACAAGCTGGATATCAGTGTCCCCCCCAGCTCCAAAAACCTGCCCTTCTTTGTCGTCTTCTCCAATGACCGCAGCAATGGCACCAAGGAGACCAGGCTGGAGCTCAGGGAGATGATCGGCCACGAGCAGGAGAGTGTGCTCAAGAAGCTGTTCAAGAGCGGCCTGATGGAGGCAGGTGAGAAGAAGGACGAGGAAGAGGAGGAGGATGTGCAAAGCCACGTGGCCGTGAGCTCGTCTTCGGCCAGACGGAAGAGGAGTGCCGGGGCCAACAACCACTGTCAGAAGACCTCCCTGCGGGTGAACTTTGAGGACATCGGCTGGGACAGCTGGATCATCGCGCCCAAGGAGTACGATGCCTTTGAATGTAAAGGCGGCTGCTTCTTCCCCCTTGCTGACGACGTGACCCCGACAAAACACGCCATCGTGCAGACCCTGGTGCATCTCAAGTTCCCCATGAAGGTGGGCAAGGCCTGCTGTGTGCCCACCAAACTGAGCCCCATCTCCATCCTCTACAAGGATGACATGGGGGTCCCCACCCTCAAGTACCACTATGAAGGGATGAGCGTGGCCGAGTGTGGGTGCAGGTAGTGCTGGCCCGTGGGTGGGGGAGGCAGGGTGGAGGGGGCTCCTAGTGAGAGGTCCTGTGTCCTGCTGGGCATGACAGAGACTAAGTCCACCTGGGTGGCAGCCTGGAGAAGGAAGGGGAGGCACCAGGTCCTTGCAGTAAAGACCTGCTCTCCCTCTCACGGCCCACCCCAAGCACACACCACTGGGTTGAACTGCAGGGGAGGGGATGCCAACAGGCAATGGGGGTTTGGGGAGAAGAGGAAAGCCTGGAAGTGTTGCTGGGGTGGAAGGGGAGATGAAGAAAAGGGGACAAGAGAAAAATTATCCAGAGTCAGCAGAAAACTGAGCGAAAACGAGGCCGAGGAGTATAGATGGGAGATGCGCAGAGATTAATGGAAACTAAAGGACGTGAGAGGCATGGGGTTTATTCCAATAACCTCAGGGAGTGAAGGGGAAAGGAATGGGCTGTGTGCGCCACACCCACTCCACGTTATTCCCACAACCTGTGAGATGGGCGTCGTGACTCCCAATTCACACACGTGGAAGCCAAAACTCGGGCAGTTCAAGTAGCAACAGTCAATGGCATGATTCCAACCCACGGGTCTCCATAGGTCTGTCGATCACCGAAGCCCAGGACCTCCCCAAGTACCCCACTGAGGTTTAGCAGGTCACCTGGTAGCTGAAGACAATTCGACTTTGGGGGCTGGGGAGTGCGGGGCAAACGGGACTGAGGCCGGCCAGTACCCAGCAGGATGACTGGGCTGCCTGTCACATCCAGGGCACGTTCTGACCGCTCCGCGCCTCTGCTGATTCAGTGTCCAGGTGCTTTATAAGATGACCCCTGAGTCACTGAAAACTATCCCCTAAAGCAACTGCAGGATGGAGAGAGGGCAGGACGGAAGCCCTCAGGCTGCAGTGAACACTGTGGCTGGAGGTACTTTGACCTGCTGGTTCCTACAGGGTCACTCGCCGCCGTGGACTCAAACTGCAAGATGGTTTGGAAGGGGGTGCACAGCTAACCCTGAGGGGTGGGGCAGCCCGTGGCCTGTGTCTCTGCAGCTACTTAGCACCACCAGCTCACCAGCCTCACACACCATGGGCTCCCCTCCCACAAGGACTCCATGGATGACAAGACCTTGATTTGAATTTGTTGGAATAAATGCACTCTTGCTTCGGTATTTGCAACGTCCCTATTCTTACTCCATGTACTCAGGTGATGACATCCAGTCCTCCTGGGGGAGGGCTCCTGGCCACTGGCGAACTCAGATCCTTACTGGCCGCATTTGGCTCTGGCTGCACTCGCTGGCTTTCTTGAGCAATGTGTGTCCAGCCCTGGTCCTGGGCTTGGGCCTTGGGACCAGGCTCCTTCCCCACTGACCGCAAAAGAGGACCTCTGACTCTTAAGGTCACACGTGGAATGGGGTGGAGTAGGAAGTTCTGACCGCTGACCAGAGCAGAGCCTATAGGAGGCCTGGAGAGACCTGGGCCATTCCCACTGGTTGAAGTTCCCAGAATATTTTTTTTTTAATGGTTTGTGTTAAATGTTTACATGGAACCAATGAACAGCTTTAACACAAAAATGCAATAAAAACATTATTGTTTAATTACTGGAGTTACAGAAAATACTAATTCCTGGTACGACAATGTTGCTCAATTGTAAGGATGGATGACAGACATCTTTTAGCCCCGGTGGTGTATTTCTGTGCCTGCATCAAAGTCTCACTTGGAAATAAACTCAGAAGTCTAATCTGTGGCCTTTCTTGGGTGTGAGACCTGGGCCTGATGGTCCCCTAGCCCCACACCCTGCCCACCCCTCCCTTCAGGCCCTTCTTTCCCTGGGGGGAAGTGGAAGGGAGAGTCACGGAGAGGGGTGGACACATGTGGGTGGTGTCTCTGCAGGTCGGGGGGAATGGACGCGTCTGTGTAAGAGCCCGTGTGTGGGTATGCGGGCCTGGGTGTGAGCAGGTGTGAAGTGGATACTTGCAAGTGGAAAACGACAGTCAGCCCCATGCCTTCCTTGACCTCCCCACACGTCAGGGGCAGGAGGCTGGGCTCTGGCAGAGAGACACATCCGGCCGTAGATCCTGTCTGCCCGGTGTCCTGAGGCCTGCACAACTCTTCCAGCCTCTGCTCGCTCTACATCCCTGCTCAGACGCCCAGCTCCAGCCAGATACACTCAAGGTCACCCCCTGTTCTCAGCCCTCAGGTGACTGCCGTGGCTGCCCCGTCCCCAGCTCTGCAGCCCAAGTCCACCTTCCATGAAGGCCCAGCTCTAGTGTCCCCTACACACGCCCCCTGGCCCCTCTCTTGATGCTCCAATTCTGATCTTCTTGGCTCTAAGGGACATTACAGTGCTTTTGTCTCCTGGTTGCCATTGGCCTGGTGTGGCGTCTTACTGACCTCTTATCTTGAGCCTCCTGGGGCACCGAGTCCTCTGGGGACAAGGCCCAAGGCCCTCTGACCTCAGTCACTCCCTGGAGGGCTGATGTGGGTTGTGGCTCAGGACAAAGTGATTTGGACGGATGTGCTGGGACAGAACTTGCAAGGAGATCCTGAGAAACACCCTCTGCCTTCCATTTCACTGTGTTCTTTCCACCAGACCCTCCAAAGCTTGTTCAGTCCCAGGCAGAGAATGAAATCCAACAGTGCCATCCTCTGGACACTCTGTTACGCGGCCAATCAACCCTCTGCCTAATGACTGCCGCAGTCAATGCTGTATTTGTAGTGTGTCCTGAAGCGTTTTCATGTTTATCCTCTCAGGGTGATGATCACGGATATGAAGTGGCAGTCCCACAGGGCCACTTAGTGTCATGTTCTGGTCTTGCCATCTCGAAATTCATAATAAATTTTAAACAAGGGTTCCACATTTTCATTCTGTGCCTGGCCCCGCAAACGATGCAGCTGGTTCTAGATGCTTGTGTGTGGTTGGCATCTTGGTTTCCCGAGTCCCAGGGACACTCTGGAGGCTGCTTCAGGCCCAGACACTGACATGATCCTGTAGAACAGCGTGTCGGAGGTTGGCTGCTGAGAGCTTCCCCGGGGTGTGAGTGAAAGGACCAGCCCTGCCCCTCCTCCCTGGCCCACGCCGAGGGGGCCCAGGGGCTTCTCTGGTCTGTGACCAAAGGCAGCAACGCTGTTTGGCTCTCAAAGGCTGGTCCATTCCATCTATATGGCAGCTCCCATGGGAGCAGCCTGACACAAAGGGGGTCCCACTTTTCCCAGATGCGCCTTGAAGGGGAGGCCAGAGACTGTACCCTAGACAGGCCGCACTGGTGGCACACAGATGGCTTCCGTGAGACCAGACCGAATAAACCTTTCGGAACTTCTTTCCTGTTCAAATCAGATCATCTAACTCAGGTAGAAATCTCACACCGTTGTCTCAGCTTCCCTGAACACCTCTCACTAAGACGAGCACCCCTCCCCGAGGAAACCCTTTTCATCAGCATACTGCTCCGCTCCGCAGAAAGATGTCCCTGGGCCCGCAGCAAACGGCTGCTCCTCTGCGGCTCTCGCCCGTGAGCTTCTGTTCTGGATGAGGGTTCCCTTCCTCCCAGAGAGCCTGACACCTGAGCTGTCTTGATGGGGGCTGAGCCCGGAGAGCATTGCTGGGTCTGAGGAGCTAGACAGTGAATATGTGAGCTTCGTGGCCCTCTCAGGACCCCAGTATCACACTTGCATTCTGGAGGCCATTTGGGGCCGCACTTCCAGTGCCTTCCAGGTCATCCACGTCAGTGCCCGACTGTCCTTCCTTCGCCTGGACCATGCTCCTGCTGGGCAGTGCTTGGCCGACGTCTTCCTCTGGCTCAGTGACCATCACCCTGATTTGTCTGGGATGGGCCTGGTTAATGCGTGTTGTCCATGTATAATTGAAATTAGGGCCTCTGTTTGGATGACAGGTTATATGGTGTCCATAGTCAGGGACAGCTCAGGGGCCAATAGCAGAGGGCAGTTGGGAGCAGCAGGGTGGCTGAAGAGCACCGGGTGTGGGGTTGCCTGGCCTGGGCTCAGGTCCTGACCAGGTCACTCACTGGTTCATGGTCACATCAATGGTCACTGAGTCTTGAGGTCCTTGCTTATCACCCCCAAAATGACATGCAAATGCTTCCCGGGTACTTTGGAAAAGTTCATGTAGGTTCTTGCTTCTCTTTCTGAGTAACACTTGGAAAAACGTTAGAGCTACACTATTACCTTTTATTACACTCTTTCACTCTGAATCTTCATTTCTTTCCTCATTATCTTTTTTTATTTCCCTCCTCTTCATTTTTCCCCATGCTCTCCTAGTATCTTCGGCCTTCCTACCTGTACCTGGGTTGGAAGCAAGAGTCACCTCTGCCTACATGTGCCCTCCCCGTGCACATGCACCAGAGGTCCTCCATGTGCTGGGCACCCAAACCTGAAATGTAGCCAGACGTCTGGGAACTGCAAAGACAACTCTCTACTTCCTTGATTTGCCTGGACCCAGGGGTCTCATGGAGAAAATCCTGATGCCTCTTAATTATTGGGGTTCATACATATACAGACATGTCTGATAAACCTGGGAGAAAGAAATGCAAGAAGAACGGCTAAGTCATGGGGGAAAAGTGAGGTCAGCATCTGGAGGGCAGGCCCTGCTCACCAGCAATGTACCGATGACCCCAGACTCAGGGTGAGGCCACCCCAGGCAACACATGTGGACAGAGAGGGCTACAGGTAAACCAGGCCAAAGAGCACCATTGAGAGGGAAAGCTGGAAGAATTAGAGCATGAGGCATGCTAGCTCCCTGGTCTTCCAGAAAAGAGCTGGCACAAGAAAAGGGAGACTTTTCTTAGTGCCTGGAGAGAGAGAAAAAGAAAGAGGGGAGAGAGAGAGAGAAAGAGAGAGAGGAATGAACAGGAGAGAGCAGGAGACAGCCCTCCTGGAGAGTAGATGCTCAAGGGACATCAGAGGTTGAGGACAGCTGAGCCCAGTGGCCTGAGCAGAGCCCCAGGCCCTCCAGGGTCTGCCCCCCGACCTGTTCCAAGACCTCCAGGTGGACCTGCTCTTAGATTTCCAAGGTTGTGTTCCATTCACCATTCCCACCACTCCCATCTCATCCGTCTTATCCTGTGGATTCCCATGGGATGGGGGGGAGATGTTCTGGGTTCAGGCTTCACATCAGCATCCAGCAGACTATCTGCCCTGGAGTTACAGAGACATGGCATTGCTGGGGTTACTAAAGCCATAGGGGATCTAGGCCCTACTCATGTCCCCAACCCCCCCTCTCCCCACAAGTCCATGCCTGGGGTTTCGACACAAAGAGAGGAACCAAAACCCAGGTAAGGGAGGATGGCAATGTCCTCCCTTCCTTCGGCCAATCCACTGCTCCTCAGCTCTGTGATCTTGGGCATGTTCTGTAACCTCCCCAAGCCCCAGCTTCCTCACCCATAAAATAGGAGGAAGGATGGTTTAGGAGAAATCACCTTAGAAGCAGGATGTGAACAAGACCTATGAATGAAGGCATCACCCGTGAACAAATACTTACTGCACAAGACCTTGCGGACTTGGGGCAGCAGGAAACCTACTTGACCCTTGTTTACTATTCTTATGGTTTTACCTCTCTGGTAAAAATGACTGCTTATGCATAAATTATCTCCAGATTTAATTTAAAATAAATCTCATTTATTTGTAAAAAGCATGTGTTCCCAGAACCTCTTTAAGCCCTGCACTCCTGTGCTTTGTCTTTAGGCTGGTTCTGGCCACAACTTTCATTGTCTGTAAACTGGAATTTCTGTCCTCACTGCACAGAAAATGTTTGATACAGGGAAGAGTCAAGGCAGCCACGCGCTTCATAGAGGTTTACCCCCTGCAGAGAAAGCATGTGGGTGATGTTCCCACTGCCGTCAGGACTGTGGTCACTACTCAGAGCGCCAGATACACCTCAGAACTGATCCCAGTTCAGAGCACCACCCCCGCCCCGCCCCGCCCCCCCGGCTCATTGTCTGACACACAGCGCCCCTGGAGGTGCCAATGGGAGCTGCACCCACAGTTACCCTAGGTCTCTTCTGCATCAGGCAAATAATGTTATTTGGGGGCTCTGAACACTTCTTATGTGAACACTTCTTATGTGAGTGATTAACAGCTGGAACGATCTTTATTCTGGGACTTAACTTATTGTTTTCCTTTCATGGCACAAAACTGTAAACATGCTTTGTTGGGAAGTGGGAATAAGGAATAAAGAGAACCAGCCCTTCCTTGCCTAGAGCAGTACTTCTTAGCTCTTCAAATAATTAAAATAATATCGATTCTACATGAACTGTCCCATAAAATAGAAAAAATTAAGGAATAGGAAGAGAAAAAATCCTTTCCAACTCATTTTATGAGGTCAGAACTACCTTAAAGCCAAAGCCAAAAGAAAAGACTACATATGGATAGCCCTCATGAGCATGCAAAAATCCTCAAAAAAAAACAAGTAAATTGAATCCAACAACATATAATAGGATAATACATAATGACCAAGAGAAATTTATCCCACAAATGAAAGACTGGTTAAATATTAGAAAACCAATCAATGTAATCAACCATGTTAACAAACTAAAGAGGAAAAAACATGATCATCTCAATAAATGCATTCCAGAATACTTAACATCTATTCATGATTTTCTTATTAATTCTTAAATACTAAGAATATAAGAGAATGTTCTTAAACTGATAAAGAGCATCTATCAAAAAACAAAACAAAACAAAAACAGATGTACAGTTAACATTACACTGATGATGAAAGACTGAATTGTTTCCCCCTAAGATCAGGATCAAGGCCCCAGAGGTCCTAAGGAGTGCAATAAGGCAAGGATAAGAAATGAAATCTGTAGATGGGAAAGAAAGAAATACAATATGAATATCCCTCTAGAAAACTCTAAGGAATCTATTAAAAACACAATGGATGAATAAATGAGTTTAACAAGGTTGCAGGATATAAGATTAATACACAATGAATAACTAGAAATTAAAATTTTAAGAAAAACATATCATTTACAATAGCACCTGAAAATAATGAGAAATACTTAAGTATAAAACTAACAAAATATTGAATGGGAGAAAATATTTGCAAATGAAGCAACTGACAAAGGATTAATCTCCAAAACTTACAAGCAGCTCATGCAGCTCAATATCAAAAAAACAAACAACCCAATCCAAAAATGGGCAGAAGACCTAAGTAGACATTTCTCCAAAGAAGATATACAGATTGCCAACAAACACATGAAAGAATGCTCAACATCATTAATCATCAGAGAAATGCAAATCAAAACTACAATGAGATATCATCTCACACCAGTCAGAATGGCCATCATCAAAAAATCTAGAAACAATAAATGCTGGAGAGGGTGTGGAGAAAAGGGAACACTCTTGCACTGTTGGTGGGAATGTAAATTGATACAGCCACTATGGAGAACAGTATGGAGGTTCCTTAAAAAACTAAAAATAGAACTACCATACAACCCAGCAATCCCACTACTGGACATATACCCTGAGAAAACCATAATTCAAAAAGAGTCATGTACCACAATGTTCATTGCAGCTCTATTTACAATAGTCAGGACATGGAAGCAACCTAAGTGTCCGTCGACAGATGAATGGATAAAGAAGATGTGGCACATATATACAGTGGAATATTACTCAGCCATAAAAAGGAACGAAACTGAGTTATTTTTAGTGAGGTGAATGGACCTAGAGTCTGTCATATAGAGTGAAGTAAGTCAGAGAGAGAAAAACAAATACCATATGCTAACACATATATATGGAATCTAAAAAAAACCAAAAAACAAAATGGTCATGAAGAACCTAGGGGCAGGATGGAAATAAAGACGCAGACCTACTAGAGAATGGACTTGAGGACACAGGGAGGGCAAAGGGTAAGCTGGGACGAAGTGAGAGAGTGGCATGGACATATATACACTACCAAATGTAAAATAGATAGCTAGTGGGAAGCAGCCGCATAGCACAGGGAGATCAGCTCGGTGCTTTGTGACCACCTAGAGGGGTGGGATAGGGAGGGTGGGAGGGAGGGAGACACAAGAGGGAAGAGATATGGGGACATATGTATATGTATAACTGATTCACTTTGTTATAAAGCAGAAACTAACACACCATTGTAAAGCAATTATACTCCAATAAAGATGTTTTAAAAAATTAAAAACAAATAAATAAATAAAAGTTAGGTTATTTATCTTTTTATTGTTGAGTTGTAAGTGTTCTTTATATGTTCTAGATACTAAACCCTTATCAGATAAATGATTTTCAAATATTTTCTCCCATTCTGTAGGTAAATACCAGTGTCTTTTAATAAATAAAAATACTTTTGAGAACAAAAACAATAAAAATAAAACTAACAAAATATTTACATAATTTATATACTGAAACCATACAACACTGATAAATCAATGAAGACATAAATAAATGGAGTTATACCATTTTCAAAGATTGGAAGTCTCAGTATTGTTAAGATGTCAATTGTCCCCTAACTGATCTATAGCTTCAGTTCAATCCAAATCAATTGTCTGATTCTAAAATCAATTATTGGTATCTAAAATGTACATGGCTTTGGATAAATCCATATAAATCCAAAGGAACTAGAATAACCAAAATAATTTTGATGAAGAATAACAAAGTTCGAGGGATTACATTACATGATTTCAAGACATACTATAAACTATAGTAACCAAAACAGTGTGGTATTGGTGAAAAAACAGACAGAATACAGCAGAACAGAGAGTACAGAAATAGACCCACTCATATGTGGTTAATCACTTTTTGACCTAATGCCAAGGCAATTCAATAGGACAGAAAAGTTTTTTCAACAACTAGTGTTGGCAACTGGACATTGACATGGAAAAAGAAAATCTTGACCCCTTCCTTGTACAATAAAATAAATATACACATACACAAAAATTAACTCAAAATGAATTATAAATGTAAAACCTAAAACTATGGAACTTCTAGAACAAAATATTAAAGAAAAGCTTGGTGACCTTGGACTAGGCAAAGATTTCTTAGATATGGCACCAAGAATATGAATCATAAAAGAAAAAATTGATAAATTGGAATTCATCAAAAACAAGAACTTTTAATCTTCAAAAGACACTGTTAAGGACATGAAAAGACAAGCCACAGATTGCAAAAAAATATTTGCAATACATACATCAGGCAAACGACTCATATCTAAAATGTACAAATAATTCTTACTTGATCAATAGTAAGACAAAAAACAGCCTCCTCCCCCTACCCCCTACAAATGGTAAAAGGGTTTAAACAGACATTTTACTACAGAATATATACAAATGGTCAATAAATATACAAACAGATGCTCAACACAATTAGTCATCAAGGAAGTCCCAATTAAAATCACAATGAGAATGTACTATATACCCATTATAATAGTCAAAATTTAAAAGTCTGACCATGCATACAAATTGTTGGCATTAATGTGGGGGAATTGAAAGTCTCATATGTTGCTGATAGAAATTTCAAGTTTGGAAAACATTTAGATTGTCTCTTAAAATGTTAAACATGCATTCTTGTCCTAGTAAAAATAAAAACATACATCCACGCAGAAACTTATACTCAAATATTCACAGCAGCTGTATTTGTAATAGTTACACTCTGGAAGCAAACTGTAGTTCTATCAACATGTGAGTGGATAATAAATTGTAGTATATCTATACAATGGAATACTACTCAGCAATAAAATAAGTGACCTAATGGTACACTCAACAGCATAGCTGTTTGTCAGTGTTTGTCTGGAGATGGAGACGCAAGGGGATGGATAACAAAGGGGCATGAGGAAAATCTGAGGATGAGGGCAAGATACATTACCTTGCTTGTGGTGATAGTTTCATGGGTGTATACACATGTCAAAACTCACCAAATTGTACATTTCAAAGATGGGCAGTTTATTGTATGTCAATTGTACATAAATAAAGTTGTAAAAAAAAAAACAGAAAAAATACACATTTATTATATAATTTTAAAGTTACTGAAAATATAATAAAGAAAAAGAATAAATAAACAAGTGTCCAACCATTTGATTCAGCAAGCCCAGGTTTGGAAATTTTTCTACAGAAGCAAGAAGCACTAGTCCTAAGAACATGTGTTTGAGAACACTTATCACAGTATTGTTTATAGAAGCAAAAACAGAAACAACTTAAAATATCTTTTGCTAGGGAAACAGATCAGTAAGTTGTCAAGGACAATTATGCAGCCATTAAAAGAACAAACTTTATGCTTCAACTTGGAAGGTTGTTTCTGCTGTATGCTTAAGTGAGTAAAACAAAATGCAAATTATCCTGTGTGCTATTATGAGGTGACACTAGGTAGATGGACAGATGGATGAGCATCATAGATGGGCAGATCCATGGATGGACAGATAGATCTCCTACATATGTGCTTCCACATATGAGCACAGAGAAAAATGAGGACAGCTACACATTAAACTGTTATTATTGGCTGGATTAGAAAGGCTTTGGGAGAAGATTGTTCATACATTTATGAATTATTTAACTTGCAAATATGAGTATGTTTTACTTTATTTTTAGAAAAGTAAAAAGAAAAAGGATTAAAATAAAGTAAAGGCAAGATTCAACTTGCTTTGAAATACATCCCAAAAATATGTTGGCTTGAGGGTTAGAGAGGGGACCAGAGAGACAGAGGTGAGAGAAAGGAAGGGTAATAAAATGTCAATGGTAGAATCTAGGTGAATAGGTCATGGATATTTGCTGTGCCAATTGAAAATGACCATAATGAACACTGAGGGGAAAACTAACATAAAACAATAGATAGGTAGGTATGTAGATAGATAGATAGGAAGATGAATGGATAAATAACCAGACAGACAAGGCCTCTGACCACTGCAAAAAGGGAATCCGTAATGTAGCAGGAGATTAACTTTTTCTGGGATTGCCCAGGCTCCAGGTGTGCTCCATTTGACTCCCAGTAGCACACCATCTGTGCCATTGTCCCCCTTTTAATCTCCCTGGAGTATGCTCTGGAGTGAACACTGTGTCAGGGCCTTTCTCAGGTGTACAGACTCTCCAGATACACAGAAGCCCATGGAAGGTTTGGGTCTTCAGAAGCACTTGGTACCCCCAGGGTCCCTAAGACAACCCCTGCCTCTTGGGTTATCTCTCCCCAACCCCACTGGGGAGTTCTGATCACAGGCTCTCTGCCACTCATCAGCTGCTACTGTGACCTCAGCTTCTTCATTATACCTGCTGACACTGTCACAACAATACTGTGAAGCTCTTCTCCTTACCCTGTTTCCCTTTTGAGGAAGCCAAGGCACAGAGCAGTCATGTCACTTGATCTGGGTCTGTACTTTAGAAAGCGGTAGGGTTTGGGGGTGGCTCCTGAGCCCGTGCTCTTAACACCTCTGCCCACATGGCTGCTTGTACAAGTGAGGGGGAGGCAGGGGCTTTGACTGCATCCCAACTCCAAACTCAGCCCCCAAGATCACAATGGGACTCTCTGTAGCCCCTGGGCCGACAGCTGGCAGAGGCTGCTTGGAAGCTCCTCCTGGCTCCCACAGTGGGACTTGCCCAGAACGTGCTCACCTTAGACAGCTGCCACCTGCTTATGCCCCCCTCATCTGGGGGCCAGGACATCCCTTCCTCCTGGAGAGTTTGGGGAACTCTGGGGACAGAATTTCCTCCCACTGGCCTCAGGCCACACCCACAGGAGGACACATCATCTCCCCTTGCAGGCACTAACTTGGGCACCTCAGGGACTTGCAACAGACCCCAGGCCTGCTTCTACGTCCTCCCTGAGGCTCTGGGCCATCCACACAAATCAAAGCCCCACACCAGCTCCAGGCATCCCATCCCGAGACTGCATTTTAATGAGTCCAGGGGAAACACTTTCCCCAAAGAGATACTTATTCCTGCTTATCTTCATCCACACCTTTCCTGGTCCAAAGGCTTTGCCTGGGTTCAAGCGATGATGGAAAAGTGCCCTCAGAGGATGAGACTGGCATGTTCCGAGTTGTGATTCCCCAGGCGGCGGTGGAGCAGAGGGCTCAGCCTTCCCAGTGGGGACTAAGGAGGCCTTATTATTATAATAAATCAGTCTCACTTGATTGGCTGCAAACGGTGCAGTGATGTGACCATATGTCACTTGGGCATTAAACAAATCCTAATGAGCTAAGAATATGTTTGTTTTAGCTAATTGACCTCTTTGGCCTTCATCAACCACTTGGTAAACATCCTCAGATAATGATTTCCAGAGAGCGGATTGTGGCTCTCGAGTGTGCTGAGAAGGTCCCCCGGCCCCAAGACCACCTCCTCCGGCTGCCGGCTGAGGCACACGTGCGCGCCTGCCTATGGCCACCCGGTCCCAGGAGGGTGCACTGGCAGTAACGGGGCGAAGGGAAAAGAGTGCAGCCAGACGGCTCTCCCAGCGCTCCTCCCTGCCTGTGTGACCACACTCTGAGCCATAGCTGTCTCGTCTGTTAAGTGAAGGCAATGCCCACTCCCAGAGGGATGGGGAGACAAAGCAGGGGTTCTAGGGTCTAGGCTCCGTGGTAGGTATTCTTGGAAATCTGTGCCAAATCAGTCATAAGCTGGACCAAGGTCACTTCTATGCGAAGGAGCAGGAGTCCAGCAGTTCTCTGGGGACTGATGATCTGGATACCTGTGGGGTCTGGACCACAGAGACCTAAGTCCTCCAACTTAGTTCTCCTTGCAAGCAGTGGGCCAGGGGCCGAGCCCTCAACCAGCGAGGGTCTTCTTTAGCCAGCATAATGGATGCTTGTTAGATCTCAGAGCTAACTTCATCTGCCCTGGAATCACCAACCCCATTCATCATGCCCCACAGTGAAGTTCAGACATTTCACTCCAATCATCTGAAAGCTGTCGGGGGGAACCACTTTGGTTCCCTGGATGCATTAGCAAGACAGGGGAATAAACTTCAAGCCGTGAAGTAGATGGAGCCTCAGACTCAACCTCGGCACGGTCTAAGTGACTGTGACCCCACAGGCTTCTTCTGGCTGCCCTCACATCCCCCCACCTAGGATGGTGGGCTTCCGTTAGCTACTGAACTCTGTTTCTTCAGCTACAAAACAGAGCAACTATCTGACACAGAGAACTTATCAGTAATTGAGTGCTTCCTTCTTCCCTGATGCTGTCAAGTGCCTTACCCATATTTTGTCACTTAATCTACACAATAAGTAAGACACTTCCCTAAGGCCACAGAGTAGAGGGTGGCAGCATCAGGCCCCCGAGTTCTCCCTAATTCCAGAGGGGTGTGTCACCCAGTGCAGTGGGGAAATGCTATTTACTTGCAGGTTAACAACTCTGCTTTGCAAGGTAGAGACTGTCAGCCTGTAAAGCATGGGGCACAGTGCCTGGCATGTGGCAGGAACTCAAACGGTAGTTATTCACGTTAGTCTACCAGAGGTGGCGCAGCAAGATGAGACCCCACATACCTTCTGAGTCAAACCACTTCCGCCGCTTCTCCCCAGTCCCCAGGGCTGATGCGCTTGAATTAGACAGGATTAAAGGCTTACCGGAGCTGGAAGCTGCAACCCAACTCCCATGTTTAGCCCCAGACCTTCTGTCCGCTGGCTGAGAAGGACACGGGAGAAAGGCAGCCACGCAGGGCAGTGCTGTTGCCTGGAGCACGGTGTCAAGAGAGCTTTTGTGCAGGAGCCAGCCCTCCCTCTGGATCCCCATGTCAAGAAAATGGGCCCTGCTCTTGCCCATGCTGCTCTGCAGCCTGACTGGCCCTACACACCTATTCCAGCCGAGCCTGGTACTGGACATGGCCAAGGTCCTCCTGGATAACTACTGCTTCCCAGAGAACCTGATGGGGATGCAGGAAGCCATCGAGCAGGCCATCAAGAGTCGTGAGATCCTGGCCATCTCAGACCCTCAGACTCTGGCCCATGTGCTGACAGCTGGCGTGCAGAGCTCCTTGAACGACCCTCGCCTGGTCATCTCCTATGAGCCCAGCACCCTCGAGGCTCCCCGGCAAGCCCCAGCACTCATGAACCTCACGCTAGAGGAACTCATTGCAGGGTTGCAGAACGGCCTCCGCCATGAGGTTCTGGAAGGCAATGTGGGCTACCTGCGGGTGGACGACATCCCGGGCCAGGAGGTGATGAGCAAGCTGAGGAGCTTCCTGGTGGCCAACGTCTGGAGGAAGCTCATGGGCACCTCTGCCTTGGTGCTGGACCTCCGTCACTGCACTGGGGGCCACATTTCTGGCATACCCTACGTCATCTCCTACCTGCACCCAGGGAACACAGTCCTGCACGTGGATACCATCTATGATCGCCCCTCTAATACGACCACTGAGATCTGGACCCTGCCCGAAGTCCTAGGAGAGAACTATGGTGCCGATAAGGATGTGGTGGTCCTCACCAGTGGTCGCACCGGGGGTGTGGCTGAGGACATCGCTTATATCCTCAAACAAATGCGCAGGGCCATTGTGGTGGGCGAGCGGACTGTGGGGGGGGCCTTGGACCTCCAGAAGCTGCGGATAGGCCAGTCTGACTTCTTTCTCACCGTGCCCGTGTCCAGGTCCCTGGGGCCCCTGGGCAAGGGCAGCCAGACTTGGGAGGGCAGCGGGGTGCTGCCTTGTGTGGGGACACCGGCCGAGCAGGCCCTGGAGAAGGCCCTGGCCATCCTCACGCTGCGCCGCGCCCTGCCGGCAGTCATCCAGCGCCTGCAGGAGGCCCTGCGGGAATACTACACACTGGTGGACCGCGTGCCTGCCCTGCTGCACCACCTGGCCAACATGGACCTGTCCTCGGTGGTCTCCGAGGAGGATCTGGTCACTAAGCTCAACACCGGCCTGCAGGCCGTGTCCGAGGACCCCAGGCTCCTGGTGCAGGTGGTCAGGTCCAAAGAAACCTCTTCTGGGCCCGAGGATGAAGCTGAAGAACCCCCGGAGATGGTCTCAGAAGTGCCCGAGGACGAGGCTGCCCGGCGGGCCCTGGTGGACTCCGTGTTCCAGGTGTCCGTGCTGCCGGGCAACGTGGGTTACCTGCGCTTTGACAGGTTTGCCGACGCCTCAGTGTTGGGGGTGCTGGCCCCGTACATCCTGCGCCAGGTGTGGGAGCCCCTGCAGGACACGGAGCACCTCATCATGGACCTGCGGCAGAACCCTGGGGGGCCGTCCTCCTCCGTGCCCCTGCTGCTCTCCTATTTCCAGGGACCCGACTCCGGCCCCGTGCGTCTCTTCACCACCTACGACCGGCGCACCAACGTCACTCAGGAGCACTTCAGCCAGACCGAGCTGCTGGGCCAGCCATACGGCACCCAGCGCGGGGTGTACCTGCTCACCAGCCACCGCACCGCCACCGCAGCCGAGGAGTTGGCCTTCCTCATGCAGTCACTCGGCTGGGCCACGCTGGTGGGCGAGATCACGGCGGGCAGCCTGCTGCACACGCACACGGTGCCCCTGCTGGAGACGCCCGAGGGCGGCCTGGCGCTCACGGTGCCCGTGCTCACCTTCATCGACAACCATGGCGAGTGCTGGCTGGGGGGCGGCGTGGTCCCCGATGCCATCGTGCTGGCCGAGGAAGCCCTGGACAGAGCCCAGGAGGTGCTGGAGTTCCACCGAAGCCTGGGGGAGTTGGTGGAGGGCACGGGGCACCTGCTGGAGGCCCACTATGCCCGGCCAGAGGTCGTGGGGCAGACAGGCGCCGTGTTGCAAGCCAAGCTGGCCCAGGGCGCCTACCGCACAGCAGTGGACCTGGAGTCGCTGGCCTCCCAGCTCACGGCAGACCTGCAGGAGATGTCTGGAGACCACCGTCTGCTGGTGTTCCACAGCCCCGGCGAGATGGTGGCTGAAGAAGTGCCCCTACCACCTCCCATCGTCCCCTCCCCAGAGGAGCTCTCCTACCTCATCGAGGCCCTGTTCAAGACAGAGGTGCTGCCGGGCCGGCTGGGCTACCTGCGTTTCGACGCCATGGCTGACCTGGAGACGGTGAAAGCCATCGGGCCGCAGCTGGTACAGCTGGTATGGCAGAAGCTGGTAGACACGCCCGCTCTGGTCGTCGACCTGCGCTACAACCCCGGCAGCTACTCCACGGCCGTGCCGCTGCTCTGTTCCTACTTCTTCGAGGCAGAGCCCCGCCAGCACCTCTACTCCGTCTTTGACAGGGCCATGTCGAGGGTCACAGAGGTGTGGACCCTGCCCCAGGTGGCAGGCCAGCGCTACGGCTCCCAAAAGGACCTCTACATCCTGGTGAGCCACACCAGCGGGTCGGCGGCTGAGGCTTTCGCTCACACCATGCAGGACCTGCAGCGCGCCACCATCATCGGGGAGCCCACGGCTGGAGGGGCGCTCTCCGTGGGCATCTACCAGGTGGGCAGCAGCCCCTTATATGCCTCCATGCCCACGCAGATGGCCCTGAGTGCCAGCACCGGTGAGGCCTGGGACCTGGCTGGGGTGGAGCCAGACATCAACGTGCCCATGAGCGTGGCCCTCTCCACAGCCCAGGACATAGTGGCCCTGCGTGCCAAGGTGCCCACTGTGCTGCAGACAGCTGGGAAGCTCGTAGCAGATAACTACGCCTCCCCCGAGCTGGGAGCCAAGATGGCATCCAAACTGAGCCGTCTGCAGAGCCGCTATGCCAGGGTGACCTCAGAAGCTGCCCTGGCCGAGATGCTGGAGGCTGACCTGCAGATGCTGTCCGGGGACCCACACCTGAAGACAGCCCACATCCCTGAGGATGCCAAGGACCGCATTCCTGGGATTGTACCCATGCAGGTGAGTTACAAGGGAGACTTGGTCCAGCACAGTCCCAGGAGAGAGTCAACCAACTGTCCGCACATCCAGGGCTCTGTGCAGGGTGCAAGGCAACGGCTTCCAGACGTGTTTTCATGTTAAATTTTTCACCAGTCACGTCTTTTCCTCTCTCTCACCCTACCCTCCAGTCCCTCATGTGCCCATGAGGTCCCTGAGCACCTCAGTAGATCATTGGTACCCACAGGAGCTCAGTTTGAAAAGTGCTAGTATAGAAGGAGCTTCACTCTTGGCTAGGTAGAATGCAAGGGTTTGTAGGGCTTCTCACTGTCAGTGTTGGAGAAAGAGGTTGATAAGTCACATGAGGTCCCCGTGATTTCCTATTCTGGAAATGTGGGGTTTGTGTGCGTCCACATCACCTGCCTGCCTCAGGGGTTTGCAGCTTGTGTGAATGAGTCAGGGGGATGGAGACAGGGAATCAGCACAGGTCCTGGCATCACAGTTGCCTTGGAGCTAGAGCATGGAGCCTGGGGACAGGTCCAGGAGTGTCCACACACAGCCAGGACAACCCCTGCAGTGAGGCTGCCTTGGGTAGACACCGACTGCCTTCTCCTCCCCTCCCCCAATGCCAAGCACTGTCTCCCAAAGGAGTTGTGCTGGGTGGGCGTGCACCCTGACACAAGGGCCAACTGAATGGGAAATTCTGGGCCAGGCTGTGTGGTCAAGATATTTGAAGCCAGCACTGCAGGTCTGGGGAACACTGAAAAGGTAAATCAAGGCTGCAGGGTAGATGAGGGAAAAATTCTCCCGATCAAGGGCCAAAGCACACCGCAGGACTCACCAAGCACTCCCATCAGCAAAGAGCTGGATCTAAAGAACCTTTACAACACCTCTCCATGGTGTTTATCATCTATGATATAACTGCATAGTCACAACAAGTAGGCAGGGCAGCATTTGTCCTAGTTCCCTTGAAGCCAGGACCTGAGATAGGGGCTTAGGCGCGGTCAGTTGATGTGGGAGGTGGTCACTGCAGCAGGAGTGAGGGAGCGGGGAAAGTGGGACAGGAAGTGTGGGCGTGTTATTGAGCCTGTTGCTTCTGAAGATTGCAACACACCCTGACAAGTGTGAGGAATGCCTCTGCAGACGTGACCCCACGGTTCCCGCTCTCTGTTAGCTGAAGGTCTCCCTGGGGACGTGAACTCTCTCAGATTCTGGGGCAGCTTGGAGAAGGTCCTGAAGTAGAGAGTAAAAAACAAGGGTATGCTAGAGGCAAAGCCCTGTCAGCCTGGGTCAAGCTGTGGCTGAAATCAGAGGAGGGCTGAGGGCACCAAAAGCATCTACTGTCGAATTGTTTTCCCATTTTACAAAAAGAGGAACTGAGGCCTGGAGGGGTACAGAGGAGAGTGGCCCATGGCCCAAGGGCTTGTGACTGAGGTCAGCACAAGGCCTGGAGGCCGGGTGTCCTAGTCAGCAGGGGTGTTCCTGGTTTGGAGTCACCTGGTGTGGATTCATATTCTGGCTCTTCCACTTACTGGCTGTGTGACCTTGGACAAGTTACTTAATCACTCTGTGCTTCAGTTTTTTTCAGTAAAAAGATGGCGATAATAGTATCTTCTCTACAGTAACTACTACAACATGCTCAGCACAGGGTCAGATCCCTGGTAAAGACTCAAGCGCCCAGTAGTTCATGTCTTCAGATGATGATGTCCTTAGATGATGAGCTCAGAGACAAAAAGTGTCTGGGGAGCTCAGGGGAGTCAGAGTGGAGACCATGCCTGGGCCTTCCAGCTCTGACGCCAGGGTGAGAGGTTGGCACCCATGAGCATTCCCTGTAAGGAGGCTGCTGACCACTCATTGGGGTTCATATCCCAGGCCCACTACCCATGTAACCTCCTAGATACCATCAGGAAAGGCCCTGGCACCTACTACCTCCTTAGGAAATGTTAGCTCCCTTCCCATGGGCTCAATATATCTCATGATATAAAGGACCTCCGTGACACCCACTTTCAAATCTGACCTTTCACTGTATCTGGCAGAAGTGACAGGGGGTGGATGCTGGGCACGGTTTGGCAGGAGAACAGGGAACCATGGCTATGGGAGAGTTTGACCTGGACTTTCTTCTTTAGCGGAGTTAATTGTCCATTTAAGTACTATGATCAATAATGAAATAAAGATACTCAGAACCTTAAAAAAAAAAAAATTTGAGCTTTCAAATCTCTCCTCTCCTGACACAGAGCCGACCTCCCTCTCTTTCAGATCCCTTCCCCTGAAGTCTTTGAAGACCTGATCAAGTTTTCCTTCCACACTAATGTGCTTGAGGGCAACGTTGGCTACTTGAGGTTTGATATGTTTGGGGACTGTGAGCTGCTCACCCAGGTCTCCGAGCTGCTGGTGGAGCATGTCTGGAAGAAGATTGTACACACGGACGCCCTGATTGTCGACATGAGGTCAGTGGGCGGGGCTCAGCAGTTCCCAGCGAGGCTGGGGCAGCTGCTGGAAGACAGTCAAAGCCATGAGTCTAGTGGGGAAGAAAGGACCCTGGGACGCCGGGCAGACCCCAAGTGGAATAGCCCGCCTGGCTCTCAGGGCTCTGGCCAGCTATTCTGGGGTTCTGGTTTAATTAGCCAGGTGGGGTCCCAACACTGTTGGTTTTTTTAAGCTCAGATGACCAAGGCTGAGAACCACTGAGTTAATCCAGTGGTCCCCAAACTTACCTAGTCACAGGATTCAGTGAGGAGAGAGGGGAAGGGTGACCTTAAACACACTGATTCCAGGACCCCTCCCAGCCCTGCTGAATCCAAAGCCCCAGGAGTGAGGTCCAGTGATCTGTATATTTAACAGGCATCATCCAGGTGACTCTGATGATCAGCCATGTTTGGGACAGCTAGGCTTCCACCTGTGCTTGTGCCTCACATCTTACGAAATCAGCCCAGGACAACCCTGGTCATGAGAATCATAAAGCCAGTGGCCCAGAGAGAATTTGCGATTTAGCCACTATTGTTGCAAAAAGAACTCTTTACGCTACAAAATGATTGTTGTGGGGATGCTTTCAGCTAGACCTCTCATCTGCTTCTGTGAAGGTATGCCTCATACAGGTTGAGTTTCCTTCCGAGAGCTGGGGGAGGGGACTTGGAAAGGTAATGGGTAGAAGAATGCCCTTCAGTGACCAGGTCTCTTGTCACTCCTGGGGCCATAAGCAGACGTGCCCTGGGCACCTTCCATGGGCACTGGGAAGGGGGAAGCCAGCTCCCCTGGGAATTGGACACTTCCGCTCCCCCCTCCCCCCCATCTGCAGCTGCTGGATATACTGAGAGGGAGCTCTGGCTGCTGGCTTGCAAAACTCTTGTGATTCTTAGTCGTCACTAGGTGGCACTGGATCCCAGAGGCAGACTTTCCTCCCTGGAAGATGAACCATCTCCCAGGGCTTGGGTTTGGGTGTACACAGAACTTGAGCTTGGGGACTCCTGTGGCACCTCTGATGACTTTATTCTTCAAACGCTCTATTGAACATCCAAATGACCCTCATGCTAAGTCCCTTTCTGCTTAATTGTGTCATCCACATTTTTCTAAAGAGGAGACCCAGCCCACAGGTGTGCTTTGCTTAAAGATCCTTCCAAGCCAAGGTTTGGAGGCTCAGATGCTGAAGTCATGGGCCCTGAACACATCCGGGCCATCCTAGACAATCAACTGGAAGAGACTCCTAATACACTGCCAGCCCAGTATTCCTCATTACACAAATAAGGAGACAGGGGCCCAGCGAGGTCACACAGCAGGACAAATCCAAATAGCCTGGAATGATCACAGGATCCCTCATCCCCAATGCAGTTCCACAACTCTGAACACTCCACCACACTAAGAGCCATGTTAGGACACCTCAACTAAGATACCTAGTGGGTTTTGTGAAATTATCAAGCATGAAACTAGGGAAGACAATGCTCTCAAAATGTGCAGGCAGCATGGGTGCATGGGAGCAGGCCACGGTCAGTAAGCTGGGGAAATTTATCAACAAGTTCCCGAGTGCAGGACTTAGGGCCTTTAATATAACATATACAATATGTATCACATAATGTATTAATGTGTGAACAGAAGGGGTGGGTAAGTTATGCAGTATTTTCTAAATGAATTTGACCACAAAGTCTCTGGTTCTCAAGAATCTTGTACTCTGGGAAATGCCAACCAAAGAATTCTGTAGGAGGAAGAAAGGACACCAGACTGAGGCTGCCTGGAATTAGAACCCTCCACAGGGCAAGGATTAGGGCACCCAGAGGGGCACCGAGGGCTTCCCTGTGGGCTCCACCCCTCAGTGGGCAACATTTCCCTTCCCTCAGGTTCAACATCGGTGGTCCCACCTCCTCCATCTCCGCCATATGCTCCTACTTTTTCGACGAAGGCTCACCTATTCTGCTGGACAAAATCTACAACCGGCCCAATGACTCTGTCAGCGAGCTCTGGACCCACGCGCAGCTCGAAGGTGGGTACAGAAGCCTTTCCTTCCTATTATCATTCTAGAAGCTTCTGGGAAGTCAAGGAAAGACAGTTTGGGTTCGGGTAAAAGTAACTGTAGATAGAATATAAAGCCCCCGTCCGATGCCATGTACTCTGTACATAAGACCTTTAATCCCTGCAAAACATGTACCATTATACCTATTTTCTAGATGACAAAAATGAGTCCCAACTAGGTCAAATAGCTTGTCTAAGGTCACTCAGCTAATAAGTGATAGCTCCCAAACTCGAACACTGGTTTGTCTAAAACCAAAATGCCTGCCATTCCTGCCACAGCAACCATCAGCCTGCAAGACAAATGTAAAGCTACAAGGGTCCTCGGGCCATCACCAAATCCCACGGCTTTTCCAGTGGTTTTCCATCTCACCTGAACTCTCAGCAGCTTCCCAGCACACCTACCTAAAGGAAGTTCATGACTCTGATGGGGCTTGTGTTACCTGCCCTGGGCCCAGAGCAGTGGCCGGAGGAAGCAGTACAGGCCCTGCGCTTTACAGAGCCACGGCTGTCCAGCCACATCCCAGGTGGACAGCCTTGCTCCATCTCCCTTGCCTAGCTTGCAAAACCAAGGAACCTGCGCGTCCATCTGAAAAGAGGGGGCTGGGAAACCAATGGGGGGTGTGCCTCCTCCGATCAGAAAAGCACCCTGCAATTTTCATTTGCATACTTCCTTATCACACAAGTATTTGGAGGGAATCTTCCAAGATACACATTCAATAATATTGCAAAATGTAAATAAAAATCAGGACCAGATGAATTCTCAATTCAAATAGACATTCAAGACCAGTAGTTAAAAACAGATCTGCAGATCATGGGGTCTTGGAATTGCGATGTCCAGTACGGAAGCCACATGCCACACATGGATTGAGATGCATAAAGTGTTCAGTGCACACCAGATTTTGAAGACTTTCATGAAAAAAAGGATGTAAAATATCTCAATAATTTTATTGATGACATTTTGAGAGGAACAAATTTTAGATTTATTGAGTTAGATAAAACAGTATTAAAATTCATTCTATCAATTTTGTTTTACTTGTTTAATGTGGCTTCTAGAAAACTTGAAATGACATATGTGGCTTGCATTCCGGCTCATGTTGCTTTTCTATTGGACATCACTGTCCTAGAGGGCTGTCGTCATTAAGTCACAAACTTGGCTCTTCTGAGGGTCCAAAGTGAAGAGAGTCTGGTCAGGTTAGCCCTTTTCTCGGGTAAGTCAGTCCAGCCTCTTCCCATCACCGGTGGTAAATTCTCTCAAGCGCTGGCATGCTCAGGATCTGGCACACATCCTTATCCCCATTTTACAGATGCAGAAACTGGGGCTCAGAAAGGTGGGGTGACTTGCCTGTGGACACAAGGACACAGAACTAAATCCCTGGCCCTCCTCTCTGGAGTCTAAGCAGTATGGAGAAGGCAGGTGCCCAGGGTGAGGACTTGACTCCCTATATTGAAGGGCCTTATATCCTGCAGGTGAACGCTACGGCTCCAAGAAGCGTATGGTCATTCTGACCAGCAGTTTGACAGCTGGCGCCGCAGAGGAATTTACCTACATCTTGAAGAGGCTGGGCCGGGCACTGGTCATCGGGGAGGTGACCAGCGGGGGCTGCCAGCTGCCGCAAACCTACCACGTGGATGACACTGACCTGTACATCACCATCCCCACTGCCCGCTCAGTGGGGGCTGCAGACGGCAGCTCCTGGGAAGGGGTGGGCGTGGTGCCTGACGTGGCCGCCCCTGCAGAAGCAGCCCTCGCCAGAGCCAAGGAGGTGCTCCAGCACACTCTGCTAAGGGCGAGGCGGAGCCCACGCCTGCACGGCCGCCGCAAGGGCCACCGTAGTCGGAGCCATAAAAGGGCGGGACCTCTGGGACACATCCAAGGGACACCCAGGCATGAGGTCCTGACTGAGGCCCCCAAAGGGCAGAAAACGGGCCTGCTGCCCTCTGGTTAGGCTTGAGAATCAGAGGTACCCTTGGAGCTCATGTATCTGGTCTCTTCCCAATTGCCAGCATCCTCTCTGTTGGAACACCTCGGGACAGGAAGCTCACCCCCTTCAAAGTCCACCCCCTTCAGGGAAGTGAAGTCCAGATCTATCCCCACTCACGCTTCTTAACCACCAACCCCTGGTCCTCATGCTGTCAACTAGAGCATCTCTGTCCAATAACGTCATAACGTGAGCCACGGATGCCAGGCACATGTGTCACTTTACATTTTTAAGGAAGGTATAAAGAAGCAGGTGAAATTAATTTTAATAGTATACTTTATTTAACCCACTATATTCACAGTAGTATCATTTCAATGAGTATTCAATATAAAAGTTGTTATGAATGAGATGCTTTTGCACCAAGTCTTTGAGATCCGGTGTGTGTCCCGCGCTTATAGTACATCTCCATTGGCACATGTCACGTGTCTAGCACACAGCAACCACCTGCAGCTGGTGGCTCCCATGTGGGACAGTGCAGGCCCAGAGGTCAGGAGCCCCACTCCCCCGCTACACTGTCCCATTCTGTCCTCCCTGCACCTGCATCTTCCCCAGTAGTGTACCTCTCCCACTCTGCCCTGGGATCATTTCTGTCCCCGCCATGCTGTGTAGTCCTCAGGGGTGGAGACCGTCCTACGCATCCTCGTCTCCTACTGCCCAGCCCTTGGCATGGCACCTGACACAGGCAGTGGATACACAGTAAACACACATGCCTATCAAGCTGCAAAACTATGTTTTCCTCCAAGTGGCAGCCCTCAGACACATGAAGACAAGTTCAGTTTCACTTAGAACCCTCTCCTTCCTGCCCTAAACGCTCCCAATCCAATTCTACACAGCAAGTCTATCTTTCCTTCACGATCCTTCCATGACCTTGTTCTCCTGATTCTGCCAGGGACCCAAAAGTGAGCTCTGGTGCCACGCAGAATCCCACCATGCAGCGTTGCTACCAGAGGGGAGAGTGGCCCTGGGTGGTGGTCTGGGGACCTGCCCTGCTCGTCCAAGTGCAGCCGGTCACTGTGCCAGCTCTGGTGACCAAGCTGACTCCTAACAGGGTGAGAAGTTTGAGGCAGGCAGAGCCCAAGACCTCCCCCAGAGTTGGGCCAGCCCTGGGAGGAGACCTGGAGCCCAGGGGTAACCTGGGGGAATGAGAGGCCCCCGGCTTGTGCCCAGGGTCCATGCAACTCTGCTCTGCTAGAGTCACAGGGACCCAAAAATGAAAGACCTCTGAGGCTCTGCCCAAAGTCATGGTGGGGCGAGGCCAGGAGGGCGGGGAGATCCCAGTGCACAGTCCTTGCTCCCAGAGCTCCAGGCTCCAGGACTGCCGGGGTGAGGATGAAGTTCTGGTCCTGTCTGGCCTGGCCCTCTGGTGAGTCCAGGCTGCAGCTGCCAAAGGCGACTCCCCAGGGCACCAGGCATGGCCTGGACTTCATCAGCCCCTTCCCTAGACCTCAGAGATCTGGGGAATCTGGGCCACCACCATCCCTAGGGGTTTCTCCACCAGAACACCTCAAAACAGCCCTGTCTAAACTGGAAAGCCCTGATGGAAGGCAAGATTTCTCTCCAGCTCCTTTTCCTCCTGCTAAATTCAAGTAAGATTCATGGCATGATCGAATTTTAGTAGTTATCATATGTACTGTGATCTCACATTTTTCTTCATTAAACCTACTGCTATCCAGGCAAATGTGTGACCACATTATATGCTTACACTCTAGGACTCTCTCTCCTCCCTCTTTCTCTCTCTCTCACATACACCCACAAAGAGATATATACATATATATACATGCATATATATGTATGTGTGTGTGTATATATATATAATATACATATATATATAATATATATTATATATATATATATATATATATATATATATATACACACACACACACACACACACACACAGCTATGTGATGATTACCTAAATCAAACAATGGTTTCTTCTAGATGGTAGCATTTGGGGTGATGTTTTAACTTTCTTATTTATACTTTCTCTTTTTCTTAAATACTTCTAATTAGCATATATCATTATTTTCAAATGCAGCCGTCATTATTCCAAAAATATAGTAAATAAGATAAAATAAATTATATAACTGACTCACTACCTATACCTTAGTGATCATTAGTGGTTGTTCATTTTTTTATGGGTTTTCCTTTCACATCTTTTGGATTTCCTTGATTTGCACCACTGGTGTTTCCTGCAGCTTAATTTGTTTAAGGTGTCCCATAGGCACTGTGGGGTCACAGATGGCAAATACCCTGGTGGGTCTTAAACAGGAGAAGGGGCGGAGCAGTTTAGGGTGGGTGACATACACAGATCTCTCTTCTGAGCTTCACACCACATGGACATCCATTATTACCATCTCCACCAGAGTCAGCTCCGCCCAGAGCCTTAGACAGGATCAGTTATTCACTGGCGGTCACACATCTAGCACAGTGGATGTTTGCCCTCCTTTAGGCCACCAGCATTTGCACCCCCTTTGGATGTTCAGAGAATTGCTCCCCATATGAACCTGTGGGAAACAGACTTACTCAGAAGCAGAGAGGTGGTTAGGAGCTCAGGTTCCAGCTTGAGCCTGCCCAGATAGGAAGGTCAGCCCTGCCACTTCCAGGCTGTGTGACTCTGGGCAACTTACTTACTTCACATCTCTGTGCCTCAGTTTCCTCATCCATGTGATGGACGAGATAATAGCACCTTTGGGGCTGTGTAGATTGAATGATTAATCTAGTGCTTGGCCAATGTCAGCTCTAACCATTCCCCATGAAATCAGATGTCCTGGACGCTCACTTTTCCAGCTCCCTGGCTGTGGGATATGGACATGTGGTCCTGCCTGGGCCAACCAGAGGCCTGTGTGCCGGACTTTTTTTTTTTTTTTTGGAGCAAGTGACCCAGGGAAGCTTGGTAGCAGCAGTGGCCAGATGTCCAGTGTGCAGGGCAGCATGGCCATGCCCCCACTTATCAGGGGCAGAAGCAGCACCTTCCAGAGGTGGTTCCCCTGCCTGACCACAGCTGAGGTCCTGCTGAGTAGCTCCTTGCTTCTGCCTACTATTCAGCCTGGGCCCCCTGCTTGCCCACCCAACACTGGGTGCAGCCCTGGCTCTTCTCAAGATATCCTTTTCCGCTTCAACCAGCCACAGACTTTGCTTTCTTACAATGCACTGCACCGTCCATCCCCTCTGCCTTGTCTTGAGGTCCTGACTCGGAACCTAAATCCCCACCACAGCCTCCTGCCCCATTTCTGTGTTCCGGCCTGTAGCCAGGGCCACTGCTCTGCCATGCAACTGTCTCCCATGTCCCCCTGCTTGAGGACCCCACTGATGTGCTGTGAGAGGGGCTGGACCAGGCCGCCACCCCCTTTCCCAAGGTATCCCCAGCCACAGACAGGCTGGACTTTCACCATCAGGATCCTTGCTGGAGACTTGACCCAGCTCTCAGGCCATGCTGGAGCACCAGAGGGTAGGACCCCAGCTCTTCTCCCATCTCACTCACCCTCCTGCTTCCTGTGTGCTTCCATCTGCCAAACAGCCCAACACAAAGCAGACGGCCCCGTTTGTGTGTCAGTGAGGGTCATGGCCACCCACACAGCTTTAATGCAACGAAAGGATACAACTTGGAAAGAAAAAGGATACAGCCCGAATCACAGCTGTGGGCAAAGAAACCTGCCTCCAAGGTCTCCAGTGGAGAGCGCTCATCTCACACTTCCTGGTTTCTATAGGATTAGCTGCCTAAGGACCTCCTTGCTACCTTGCAGATCAGGGTGGCTGGCAGTGAAAATAGCCTCCTAATCCAAGCAGCTTAGACTAGCAAGGGTATCAGAGGCTACTGGCTTCCTGTCTCCTGCTCCAGGAAAACATAAGATGACTGGGGAAGAAAAAGTTACATTTAAAGAACAAGAACAGCTACCCTCCTTCCAGAAGGCACTGTCTCCCCAACGCCCATTCAAAATCGCTTTCCAAAAATTCTTCTTTTCTAGGACACGGCACAAATCAAAACACATTGGAGAATAATTTGTTTTTAAAATAAAAGTTTTATTCTATGGATTTCATATCTTACTATATGATGTTTGAACCTCACACATGACTTCTACTACAAAAACATAAACAAAATTATACATATAGGCAGGGCATGTAAAACCCCTTCTCTGAAGAGAAGTGGCCTGCAGGGGAGGCATGCTGCCACCAGGGGGCGGCAGCACCTCCCAAGGAAAGAAAGGCTGGGAGGTTTACCTTAGGACAACGCCTGCTGACTTTCACCCCTCTATAGGGTCTCTCCCTGTGCCTAGAGGAACAGGGCAGTACTGTGAGGTTAGCAGGGCCAGGCCCACCACCCAGCTGGTTCAAAGGCTGGGAGCATAACAGAGTTAGGGGTCTCCAGCTGGTGATCCTGCCCCTCCCCACGCCACCACCACTAACGTGCTTCCTTAAGTCCATGCCATTTTGGCCATCAGTTTTTTAGAGGCAGTTCCACATACGGTCCTGATTTCTGGCCTCTCTTGAGAGCTGCACTTGGCCTGGCACTAAGGATCCTTCACCTAGGACACATGAGCTCCCGGTGTCAGGACGACCCTCGCCTCCTCTTCCCTCCACACCCCCCAAGCCCAGTGGGCTACACATACTTTCATCAACATAATTATATAGTTTTTTGAGTAGGATCTGTGGTCTAAGATTCAGGAATTGGCCGGAAGTAGATATGGACCTAGGACTCTGGCCTTGTTAAGGTTTTACTTCTCTTCCAGATAAAAGCAGAAAGAAAAGCAAATCTTGGTTAAAATTGAGAACTAAAATGGATCTGAATTCAGAATGTCTCATTTTAGCCTCATTAGCACATTTGGGGGACTTTTAGAAATCTTAATGGAATGGCTGCTGTTTGGGAGGTCACATATTGAGATATAATTTGCTATTTTTCCAGCCACTATAGGTATTTTCTCTTCCATTGTCCAAAAAGCAAGCCAAGACTTTCTGTTTATTGGCTCAGTGGCTCCTGTGTTACCTGCCTAATGATGGTATTGCCAGAAAACCACCAGGGCTGAGATCCTGGGAGAAGATCCAGAGCACGTTGGAGGATAGAGGCAAAGACACCAACACAGCATGGGGATGCTGCTTGATGCCAAGAGAGGGTATTCTTAGGTGGGAGGTGCTGGGGAATGTTCTGTAAACTGGAGAGATGGGGGGGGGGGATTTTAAAAAGACAGACTGCCTGTCCTACCAGAATAGGATTACGGTAGAGAACAGATTAAATTAGATATAGAGAATTTAAGGAATGTGGTGATCCTTACGCCAGAATTGTCAAGTAAAATTCATACCTGCTGATGTGATGTTCTGTGGCAACATCATCTGCCAACTCTTAACTGGGATGGAAGGTGGCAGAGAGAGCGTGGGCAAAGTCATGATTAAAAGTGACTGATCTCCAGTCGATACAGGAGGGTAGGAGAGAAAAGGGACGAGACAGGCTTCAACTGCCATGGGGACTTTGGGAAGGCAGCCTGGTGACAAGTAGGAACTGCCACATTAATAAACTTTAAGTCATCACCTCCATGAGTCATCTTGGCGTCTGTCGATTTGAATGGCTACAAAGCAACTTGCATCTACATCAATTTTTACCAAAATGAACTCCACCTTAAAAAGTTGACTTGGGAGATGTTTTCTTGTGCTTCTTCATAAAATTAATTAACTTTAATTTTTTTTCAAAATGTCTCTCTTGCTTATGAATGACACGGTCACTATTAGTAATCATTCTGTTTGCAGCCATAGCCGAGGTTCCCAGAGGAGTGTGGGTGGGCCAGGGAAGACACACCAGTGTAGACATCTCAGGGGTCCTAGCCTTGACCTCACCACCTCTTGCTCTGCATCGCTTTGCCCGTCAGCTCACCGTGGACCTCAATGCTCACTGCTATAAAGTCAGGGGATGGGCTAGAAAGGTAGAATCCCTTTCAATTCTAAATTTCTATTGTTTTAGTATAGTGCACTTATGCCTGTCAAACTGATTTCAAAGAAATTATAGAGCAATCCAACAAGTCAGAGGAGAACAGCTGTGCATCCATTTGAACAGATGTCGAAACCCTTGTGTGAAGCTGGTTTGTCAGGAATGAGGCCAGAACCAGGCATCTCGTTCATTCTTCCCACAAAGGTCTGTCGAATGCCTGCTATTTGCCTACATTGCTCTAGCTGCTGGGGATACAGCAGCGAACAAAACAGCAAAAATCCCTTATGGAACTTACATTCTAGTGATGGGAAATACAAGAAACAAGACAAATCAGTAAAAAGAGTAAGCAAAACAGTGAAAAGTGCTCAAGAGAAGGGCAACAGAAAATGTTGGGGAGGGGAGGAAGGGTGCAAGTTGAAACTGTAGACAGGGAGTCAATGCCTGTCTTAAGTCCCAGTTTTTTCATCATCCACAATGCCACACAACCTGGCTGGGCTGAGCAGACGCATGGCAGGCTGGGAAGGATGTGAGCACAAGTGGGCAGTCCTGGGGTCTTACTCTTGTACTGCTTCTCCAGAACCCATGGTCTTAGGAAAGTCAGCTGACCTCTTGGAGTTCAGTTTCTTCTGTAGTAAAATGGGAATTAAGTATCTACCTCCTGTGGGACTTCTCTGGTGCCGCAGTGGTTGGGAGTCTGCCTGCCAATGCAGGGCACAGGGGTTCAAGCCCTGGTCTGGGAAGATCCCACATGCCGCAGAGCAACTAAGCCCGTGTGCCACAACTACTGAGCCTGCGCTCTAGAGCCCACGTGCCGCAACTACTGAGCCCACATGCCACAACTACTGAAGCCCATGTGCACCTAGAGCCCGTCCTCCGCAACAAGAGAAGCCACCACAATGAGAAGCCCGCACACCGCAACAAAGGGTAGCCCCCACTCACCGCAACTAGAGAAAGCCCACGCACAGCAATGAAGACCCAACACAGCCAAAAATTTAAAATTAATTAATTAATTAATTTAAAAAAGTATCTACCTCCTGGGCATGTCATGTGGATTAAATGGCATAACGTACATCAGTGCACGGTGTGGAGTCTCAGATCCCAACCCCATGAGGTGCCCTCTCCTGGGGACGGCAGGAGAGGGAGGCTCCCCAAAGCTTCAGCCCCCTTCTGGGCACAGCCTCCTGGTGGGCAAATTGTAGCCCCACGCAGCTCCCAAAGGGACCCGGCCAGCAGGGCTCCTCACCTCCTTCAGGGAGGGTGGGGCCTCCAAGCCTCCTTGTAGAAATGGGGGTCCTTCCTTGGTGCCTCTGGGGAGCACTGCTGCTTCCTTCCAGATGCAGAGGAAAAGGCTCAGGGGGTCCATCTCCTCTCCTCCAGCCCACTTTTCCTGCTGCAGCCAGAGGCCCCCTGGAAGGGTTTCTTGGAGCTGACCCTCCAGGGCCCTGGTCCGAACTCCTTTCCTTCGATGCCTTCCTATGTCTCCATCTCAGAGGCCCACCTCCCCACTAAGTCTGCCCCACCTGGGCCTTGGAGCAGCCTCAGACACTACAGCTCAGGACCACCTTCCCCCCAGCACTGCCCTCCCTGTCTGAATCACCAGCTCCTGCTGGACTCTGAGGCTCAGCTCACATCCCCAGCCCTCAGGAGGCCTCCAGGGGTACCCTCGTCCCCTACCCACAGGTCTGACTTGGGCATGCCCCCCGACGTGCCCAGCCCCCCGGCACAGGCCTCTGTTCTGCATCTGTCGCACTGTACCCTAATTATCTCACACCCTGAACAAGGACTATGTTCGACTCACACAGTGGGTCGAACTCACTGTGCCCCCAGCAGGGCCTGGCACACAATCTGGCACAGCACGGGTGCCCAGGGAGGCCAAGAAATGAACGAATATACCGCTGGCTGTGGAGAATGGGTGGGAGGTGGGGGGAGTGGGAGAGAGAGGGGCAGGTGTGGGCTGGGCCAGGGGGGACATGCAGCTGCCTCGGGCAAGGTGGGAGCCTGCCGTGGAGATGGAGAGGGGAGGCGGAGTCTGCGGGTGTTTGGATGGCTGGCTCGCTGCTGGCTGAGACCCCCACCAGCTCCTTCCCACCCGCAAGCCTGAGCTCTGTGACCGAGGCCCCAGTGGAGGGGTTGGAAACTGCAGGTCAAATGAACAAATCTTGAAAGTGAGGTGGAAACCACTCAAAAGAACTGCAGTGACTTGAAAGAAATTCCAACAAAGGGCTTTCACACAGACTGGCTTGTGTTACAGCAGAGTTTATGACCTGAGGTTTGCATTGTTAGGAATAAGGACAAATGTAGATAAACAGCGTAGGTACTGAAACTCAACATGCATCAAATAAACGGAACCCAGAACTCTCCCAGTCTTCACAATGTCTCAAGCCTTAAGGTTTTGTGCATGCTCACCTCCTGAGAGTTAAGGGGTGTGTGTGCGTGTATGTGTGCATGTATGCGTTGTTTCATTTTCCCATTTTCACGTATTCAGAATGTGAAGAACCAGCGACCAGGTGTTGGTTGAATTATTGGTCCCAATTCCGCCGGCCCCTGTAGGATTATACACTCACTCATGACTTCCCCGTTGGCCATATGCACACCTCACCCCTTAACTTTGGGCTTGGCCATCTACTTGTATTGGCCAAGGGGACTTTAGTGGAAGCGAGCCAAGCAGAGGCTTGAGTTGTGCTTGGGTATTTGGACTTGTCCTACTGTGCTCTTGGCGTAACCATGAGAGAAGCGCGACTGGGTAGCCCAACAGTCCTGAGAGAAAAAGCAACCTTGGAGCCAAGATCAGCCAAGCCCAGCTCAACCCCAGCCAACCCACAGGCCCATGACTGAGAAACAGGGGCTCTGCATTGTTTGCCACCAAAATTTTGTCACTTAACGATAGTTGACTAATCTGGATCATGCTAACAGTACTGTTTACTCTGTGATGACACTGCCGGGCACATGCTGGCCATTTCCCACACGTCTTCCCATACAATCCTGACAACACCCCTCAGACACAGGTGTCACCATCTCCATTTTGCAGAGAAGAACGCCGGGACTCAGATAGTTAGAGCAATTTGCCCAGGCTCAGGGCCAGTATGTGAAAGGGCCAAGATCCCAATCCAGGTCTGTCTGCCTCCAAAGCCCACGCTGGGTGCCAGACTTGCTTCCACATGGAGCAAGAGTTACAGTGACGGGAGCAGAGCCCTCACTCTTGAAAATGTCAGAAACACTTGATGCCTATTCGTCACCACACCCTGCCATTAGCAAAGCGCATCATTTCACGACTTTACTTCCTTTAAAGCACATCCTGGGGGCGGGTTGACTTTTTCCAATTATGACTGAGCTGTTCATCCTCAAATGCCCAAGGAGACAGCCCTGCGGACAACTGTGACCAGTCTTTTCGGAGGAAGGCCCCGTGAGCCATCTCAGTCTCACGACTGAGCGCTGGACGCCCTTGTTCCAAACCACCTGTTAACTGTGAGAAGTCATGTGCCGGGAGAGATGGTGGCGCTCGCGGAAGTACTCGTGGCAAACGGCGCACGTGAGGGCCTCTTCTCTCAGCCTCTTAGAATGCAGGTCGGGCCCCACGTGCTCCTTTTTGTGGTGGGACCGCATGTGGAAGACCAGGTCGGAGGTCAGGCAGAAGGAGAGGTTGCATTTGGCGCACCAGTTCTGGGTGGACAGGCCCAGGGAGGTGAGCGTGGGGGGCAGCAGGGCCCAAGAGGCAGTGGAGGAGCACGACGGAGGTGTGGGTATCTGGGCCGTGGCATGCTTGAGCCACAGCATGGGGTCACCCAGGAAAGTGCCGCAGAGAGGAGCATTTGGTGGCACCATTTGCAGGTTCCAGAAATCACCCACCAAAAGCTTGGAGTTGGAAAGTCGACCCCAGCAAGTGACATCTACTGTGTTGATGAGTCCCAGCAGCTCCCCCAGAGCGTCTATAGGTCCGCCTGCCTGGAAGACGGAGGCTGGCCCCGGTCTCCCTGCTGGACTCCTGGTGGGCTTGCTGAAGGCACTTCTCTGCTCCCTGCGGGCTCCACTGGGCCACACTGAGAAGCAGGTGATGCTAGCTGGGTCCCTGGGGATGTCCAGGGCCAGCTGCTGGGGGCCAGGCTGGCCTGCAGAGCCACTGTGCACCCTCTCCTGGGCCTGCCTGCCCCCAAACCTCTTCTTGAGCCGAGGCACCTCCATGAAGGCGCTCTGCCTCTGTTCCCAGCAAGCCTTCCGGGGCATCAGCTTTCCCAGCCTGAGCTTGCCCGGGGCTGCTGACAGCGCCATCTCGGCACAGGCCTCATCCCGGCCACCGCTGCCCGGGGCAGCCTCAGAGCCCAGGCAGTTTGTTTTCTCCAGCAGCACTGGCTTGCGGCCCCAACCCTGCTCGGGTTCACTAAGCCGCCATCTGTTTTCAGCTGAAGGGCTCCGCAGACCTCCCTTCCCGGCAGCCATGGGGACCGCAGGGCCTGGGCCAGCTGAGCAAGGTGGATTCTCCAACAGCTGTCAGTCTCCGAGGCTTCTGGGCCCGGGGGGGGGCCGTGAGACGGAAGGGCTCCCCTGGTGCTTGGGTCGGCACACTCGGACCACAGGGCTCTGCAGAGAGAGGAAGCAGAAGGCAGTGAGAAGTGCGCTCTCCACTCAGGGACGTACAGGAGCACGCAGGTTGTAGGAACTTAAAGAAAGCCTTCTCTCACCTGGGACCTCGGCGTCTCAGGGCAAGTGCTGAGAGGAGCATGAACTTGGGGCAGACAAGTGTCCATGTGAGCCCAGGCTCTGCCAGTCCTCAGCTGTGTGATGTTAGACAAGCAGCCCTTCTAATTAATCTTCTTGGCTAACTTGGCAAGAGACAGTTTTTGTCCTTTGCATCCAAAGAACCCTGACTACTACAGATGCAGCAACTCACCCTGACTCAGAGCACAATGCTTTCACCTCCAGGACTCCATGGGGGGAAGGACCACAGCGCACAATGCTCCCACCCAGAGGCCAGGCTCAGTACTGCCCCTATCTGTCAACCTCCAGACAGCAGCTGCTATCTTCTAACAGTGACACAAGGCTTCTACCAGTCAGTCTGACTTGGTTGAAAACTCTAATATGTTTGCACCCTGATTTAAAGCAGTTTTTGTTCCTTGCTGCTCAGTATGCTAATTTTTCTCCCAAATCATCAGAAATGCCAAGACACTACAAGCACTTGGAGACGGGAGCTGCTGCAGCACAGGTGACCAGAGGGTAAAAGCTGGACAGTAACATCCAGACATGGTGGGTTGGGTCTGGAGCTGTTCCTGGTCCCTGCTCCCACACCTGGGGGCAGCCACCTCTCCACCAGGCCCTGCCCCTGCACCAAGTGTGGGTCTCCCTCTCCACTCTCCTGAAGTGACCACAACTGTTCTTCACACATTCATCCACTTGCTTCTCCTCTGCTCACCCATCTACTGTCAAATGTGCCAGCTGTGCCAACCTGCTGGGCATCACCTGGGGAACCAGCCTCGGCTTTGCCCCTGAGGTGCTCATGGCATCAGGGGAGACACACAATGGCCATAAGTGAGGGTGGTACCCAGGAGGAAAGGGAGCCATCAGCCCTGCTAGGGAGACATTCATCCCTGCCCTTCCCTGATCTGCTCCACCAGCAAGTTCTTGAGGCTTGCAAACCCATCTTCAAGCACCCCCTCAGCTTGTGAGAGGTTTGCTGGACCACCCTCAGCTGAGTGTTCTGACTTTTCATCATTAACAAATATGTCTCCTGAGCCCAGGAGGACCGTGAGGAGGGGACAGCTCCGCTCCTTCCTCACAGGAACATCACTTGAGTTCAACTTAGCGCCTTCCTCTTGCCCTGCCTCCTGCCCCACCTGTAAAAGGAAGCACAGGTGCCTGCCCTCCTTCTCACTATCTTGGCAACAGGAGTCTGTGACACATGTTTTGCATATGTCACCTCCTTCCATCTTCAACACACCTGGAGAGTCATCACCCTCTTTCACAGATGAGGAGGACCCATGTCCTGCAATACTAAGCATCCTTCCCCATGTCGCCTGCAAGGATGAGGCGCAGCTGGGATTGAAACCCAAGTGTGTGTCCCCAAGCCTGCTTTGGTTTCACTGGCCATGTCGCCCTCCCAGAGCCCCCAGAGGTGAACACCAAGTCAACCATGTGACCCAAACACCAAATGAGGGCATGTTGAGGGTTTAGGTCTCCTTTTCCTGCCTTCTCTCCGACTTCTCCCAAGCTTTTACCCCATCAAAAAGTCAAATTCTTTGTCTAACCTCTGAGCTCTTGAGGAAACACATGCCAGCCCTACCTTTCAGCCCATTCCTGTGTGAGCCTGGTCTCGAGCTTTGTCAACCTGAAAGGACTTACAAGACCAGCCACCAGGGAGAGCTGAGCCTCTCCTAACATCCTTTCCAAACTGAGTCCTCAAAGGGGATGCCACTGACATCAGAGATTAGTGCCCACCAATGTTCCTTGAAGAGGAAGAGGCAGTCACATCACTCCACCAGCTGACCCTGAGATGTCCTTCCCACCTCTCTCAGCCTCGAATTCCCATCACCTAGGATTGGGCTTAATTATCTCCACAGTCCTTTCCAGATCTAACAGTGTATGACTCCAACTGGGATGAAGCCACTTCTCCCCCTTTGTCAAAGAATAACTGGTCTGCTTGAAGCCCTGATGCTGAGCTTCCGTGAGCTCACAAAGACACACACACACCCAGGGACACTCATACCCTCACATACACACACACTTTCACAACACATACACACTCACAATCTCATATACACACACTCATATACACATACACTCACATACATACAGTCACATACATTCACATACACTCAAACACATACACATACTATCACACACTCAAATGCACATACACCGTCACACAAACTCCCCCTTTCTCTCGCTCTCTCGCTCTCTGTCTCTCACTGTTCTCCAGATGACAGTTTAGAACCACCTGATGTATCCCACGGCTGGGCAGGAGGCTGCCCTGCTGACCCTGGTCCAGCTGCACCCCTGCATCCCTCTGCACACAGCCCTGCTGCACTACCCTCACAGCTTAGGCAACCTTGTCCAACCACAGCCATGTAGACCCCATTGACAGAACCGTCCAGAGTGCCCTGAGCCACAGATGGGACAACCTTCTCAGCGGTAAAATTTGGAACATGTGGTCTTACTTCAGGATGGAATGTTTGCTAACAGGATGCTTCATGATATAAGTATGCAAGTCACCATTTATTGACTATGTAGGTGTCTACATGCCAGAGATGCCAAGAGCTTAACACACCTTATTTCATGGAGTTTTCACAATAACCACGTGAGGTAATTTGCAGGTCTCAACCCAAATGTGTTCATGTCCAACCTGCAAGTGCCATATTGCTAAACTCTGTGCTGCTCCAGCTTATTGCAGATCTGGCCAACTGCTGAATCCACCCAAAATCGCTTCTGTCAATGCTATCATCCAAATCTTAATAATGATAACAAGAACAAGGAGGAGGAGGAAGAAAAGGAGGAGACCAAGGTACTGAACTGACAGGGGACCTTAGCATGCTGCCCACCCTCCCTGAGGATCACCACTCTCACATGCACCAGCACTGTTGGGTAAGATCACTCAGGCAATGCAAAGAATGTCCTACCAAACTCCATCTGGGGCCCCATCTAACCTCAGTCCACTCCATCTGCGACCATCACCAGATGGAAGTCTTTCAAATGGAAAACGATGTGAGTCTGCCGTGGCTTGTTCCTGGGGAGCCCTGCCAGCTCCTAATGCTCGCCTCCTCTTGTCGAGAGATTGCAGGCTCTTTCCCAGGGTCAACATCAGACTTTGAGCCTCATCCAGCTCCAGGCTACATGCACCTCTGCCATGGTCCTCAACTCCTCTCAAGTGACCTCTGCAGATGTGTGAGGTCATCTCTGGGTCACTCCTGGCCCTGGACAGTGAGTTCTGGGTCAGGAGACCACATGCACAGCTGCTCAGGGCTGCCTCTGTCCCCCTTTCCTACATGGACCTACCAACGCCCTTTGCAACTGGAGGCTGGTTCTCTGTCCAGACAATCGCTGGGCAAAGCAGAGCTGCTCCCTCCTCTTTCTCCCTCCACAGACACCAGCGGTTCTGGTAGCAAGTGGATCTATGCAGCCCTTGTTCTTTTGCTCCCATCCAGTATTAAAAGAACTTTGCTGTCCTCCACTCCCTTCAATAGCCTCAGTTCATTCTGGGCTCTCACCCCCTGACACTATTTACTCATCCTTGTCGCTCTATTGTGTGTGTCCTGAGAAGGGACTCTTCTTGTCTTCCTTGGTTCTTTCAGTCTGAGCTCAGCAAGACAACCCTCTGAGTCACACAGACATCCTTCAGTACCACCCATGGTCTTCCTATTGAAAGAACCTGATTTCAATTCCAGGCTCTGAACCTTTTCCCAGCCTTTAGATGATCTTGGCAACCTTCTAAAACTGAGCTCCCCAAGCCAACAGGGTGTCTGACCATGTCCAATATTCCCTATCAATGGGGATACTTATTCCTCGGGGTTCAGTCCTCCTGGGCCACCAACCATGACTCTGCTGACCAAAACATGAAGTTCTCTGAGAAATGACACCTCACCCACCCTATAGCATAAAAGCACTTGTTTCTCTGTTTATTATCTATTCCTAGATAATAGGAATCATTCATTCATCTGTGAAGCTCTGGCCACATTCTACCTTTTTGTTCATGTTCTAACCAGGCCGTCCCAGGAACCTTTCAGCTTCACATCCACATAGAGGTTAAGTGTGTGGGTTCTAGGGTCAGAATGCCTGGATCAAATATAACTCTGCTCTTACCAATCACATGACCTTGGGCAACGTGCTGATCTTCTCCCTGCCTCTGTTTTCTCATCATGGATCACCTTGGTGCCCACTTCATCAGGTGGTTGTGAAGATTAAATGGATTAACGTGTCTAGAGTGCTAAAGAGCTGGCTCAATAAATGTTAGGTAGCATCAATTTATTATCGCACTAGTTCTGAAGGTTAGAGACAGCCTCAGGGTTGCCTACCCTCCATTCATGCCCCTCCAGGGACCAGCGCACAGGAGTGTTTAACAAGTGGCCAAATGGCCTGGGCAGTTACCTCCTTTCCCCTCCATTTACAGAAGAACTCTTTGCAAACAACTGAACGACAGCATGTTACTGAGATGTCTGCAGATACTTACCACCCCAAGTCAGCTGGTCAGCCTCCAGCTGTCCCAAGCTGCAGCTCAGAAACTAGGTCTTATTTAGTGACACCATCTACACCAACAGTGCCTTCCTGCGCTGCCTTCCTCTTCAGCTAAAACAAATGAGAACAGAAAAAAATCTCCTGCGCCCCAATTCTTTGGTTTCCCCAGACTCTGGAGATGCTTCTCACACCTTTTTGGAAGATTTCTAAGGATAATCATCCATCTACCTCTTCTGCATGTGGATTGTGAGGTGCTGCGTCTTCCCGAAAAGGAAAACACACATGTTTTCTAGACATCCTCCTAGCCCTAGAACCCTGAGAAAATGAAAAATTGAGGAGTTGTCCAGGCCTTCCTGGAGGCTGGCTGGTGGTGCCATGAGGTGGGAAAGAGGACTTCCCAGCCGGCCCTCGAAGGCTCCATGTTCATCTATGCCCACATCCCTCTAGCAGCAATGCCTGCTATGTCCAAGGAAAACCAAATGCAGGATTCTCAGGATGTAGCCAGCTCCCAGGCCCACTGTGAGGTCAGCTGTGGCCCTAACACAACTTGGCCACATGGACCAATTCCTGTGGCAGCCTTCAGAGGAAAAGGCCATGGTTTGTACAACAGACTACTCAGCCAGACTCTACAATAGCATCATTAGCTAGAAAGAAGAGATGCAGCCTATTGAAGAAGGAAAAAAAAATCTAAAAGCACTGCAGCTCAAGACATAGCCTTGAATCAAAAAAAAAAAAAAAAAAAAAGATGTGATCATCTGTTTTTAAAAAAAGTTGTCATCTCCTATTTTTTGAAAAAGATATCTGCTAAGCAAAGCAGGCATGATGGTTCTAAATCATTGGAAAAGCGTGCTCTCCCCCTCCCCTCCCAAAATTCTAATACATGGGAAGTCAGTGGTTAAATGATGTGAAAGACAATTTAACTCTTCAATCCAGAGAACAGTCTCCTAAATCAAAGTGCCATGCTTATACCTATGAATGTGTCCAACGTTCTTTGATACAAAGTGGAAAAAAATTTCTTTCAATAAACACACTGAAATCCTCTTCCATCATTTTTAATTTTTGTTCAATTCTGTGTGATTTATCTATTGACAAATTTCCTTTTGCATATCAACCAAAAAGTTAAATAAGCTGAATTATCACTAAAAATCATAACAAACTCAAAGGACAGGTTAAATTAATTATAAGAACAAAAAGCTTCAAGTTTTGGGCAGTAATTTGCAGCTTTAAAACCAAACAAGTTTTCTTTTTCCAACTTAATATATATATTATGTATGTGTATGTGCGTGTTTGAACATACAGCTATACATGACATAAGAATATCATCAAATAATGAAATCATGTCTCTCTGATAAGATTATATTTTTAAGAAGCAGAAAATTGCTTTGCTATTTAATACTTTCTACTTTATTTCTCACAAATGAACCAGATTTGTTTTTCTATATTTCTTCACTTAGTATGTATCTAAGACAATCTTTGATATGATGATGAAACATTTTCACTGTGTACACAAAAACATTAATTTCCAATACCACAATAATTGTTATAAAAAGTCTGAATCAGTTAACAGTAATTATGGAACCTAATTTTTGCACACCACCAGCATTGACAAGTATATACTTTAGAAATTTATAGTTAATTTCTTATTTCAACTCTCACCCAAATGTTTCACATGCAAAGCCCTGCCCTATTGTCTTCCCACAATTGCTCTCTGAGTCCCACCCTCACTCTCCCCACCAACCTAGCCTTGCACTGCCTCCACAGAAGGATGGTGTGGGCCCCCATGTTCCCTAAATGATCCTGCAAGATTTAGCTTCCTGGTGCTGTCTGTGTCTGTAACTAAAGGCAAAAGGCCAAGAAAAGGATTCATTCAATGCCTTGTCTCTAAAGCCAAGTACTTCTTTCAGCTCACCCTGAAAACTCAGAGATTTACAACTTGATCCTTCATGTATTTTTCCCACAACAGGCACTAAACAGGTTACATGCCCAGATCCTTGGATATAATCTGTTGGAGAAAGGACCTGGGGCAAATGCATCGTTATTACCCTCGTGCCCAGTACAAGCCCTGGCTGAGAATAATGGAGCGGCACAGGGTGGGTGAATGGGTGGATGGATGAATTAAAAGAACTGCAGCCCAAAAAAGTTGACCTAGCAGAAAAAACAAAAATCCAAGGTGGAATTCTTGATGGGGGGAAGGAAAAAGGGAAGAAGCGGGGAGGAGAGAGAGAGGGAGAGAAGAAGAAAAAAGAGAGAAAGGGAAGGACAGGGGACGCAAGTAATAAAAAGATGGATAGGAAAAAGTGAGACAGATGAGAGAAAAATACAGAAGAGGCAATGAGACAAAAGACAGAGGCAGAGGGCAGGGACAGGAGTAGCACGGGAGAAAAAAAAAAAGGAGCGATGGAGAAAGCTGGTGACAGAGGGAAGAGAAGAACCGGGCAGTCAAGGGCAGGACTGAGAACCTGCCCTGGGGAAAAGCTAGTAGAAATGAGATGACTCCCGACCCCCACGCCCACTCGCGGGTCCGTCCCGGGGGGCAGGACAGCGTGTCTCACCTCGGCTCTCGCGCGGCGCTGGGCGCTGGGGACGCGCTGGCAGCCCCGGCCGCCTCCAGGTCGGGGCAGTGACACGCGGGTCGGAACTTGGCGCGCGAGCCCTGGGGGGCCGGCCAGACCCCGCCTTCCCGGGCTGCCCCCGCCTCTGGGGCGTGGCCTCGGGCACCGCCCCGTTCCTAGGGGCCCGCGGGCCTTGGGGGAGGGGCCTGTGAGTGGGCTGAACCCGCAGAAAGGGGCGCCTAGGAGACCCGCTTCCCGGGCACCGCCCGCAGCAGATCTGGACGCCGGGGTGCACGCCGGCTCCGCGCCCACTCGGCTGGGCCCGGCCCTCCCGCGAGTCCAGCTCTGCAAACCCCGGCCCGCCGTCCCCGCTGGTTCAGGCCTAGCCCCGCGCCTCCCAGGCGCGGGACCGAGGAGGGTGCCCTGGCGCGGACCTGCCTTTGGAGGTGGCCCTCGGGCCACGGCGGAGGCTGCACTTGCCGCTGCTCACTCGCCCTGTGCGCCGCGACTTCTACCCTCTTGGGTCGCGGGGACCCGGGCAACAGCCTGGTTGTCAGTGCAGGTATTCCGTGTCCTGCGACTGCGGATCCTCCGTGCTGCCCAGAGACCCCATAAGCGCGTTGGACTCTCCTTCCGCCTCCAGGCTGAGCGGCCACGCAAGCTCCATCTTTGTGGCGCACTGAGAAACTTCCAGACTTCACTGGAGCTGATCGTCGGCCTCTCAGCCTTTCCTGAGCCTCCTCAGTTCTGAAATGGCAGCATTGTGCCAAATAATGGTGAGTTCTGTGACTTCACAGAATGCAGAGGTGTCAGAGAACTTAACTACCCATGGAGGGTGGGACAGGTCAGGGCCTAAAGGGTGGGGACAGGAGGGAATGCCTTCTAAGTGACTACATTCATGCCAGGTCTTGGACTACCTAGGACATTTCCCTGTAGTGAGGGTGAGAGGAGATAGGAGTGGGGTCTCAGGTAACCAGAATTGTTGCAGTGGCAGCCAGGTGTAAGAGTCACATTGTTTGAGCCCAGAAGAGGGGCAGAGCAGGCTAGATAGGGGAGGAGAGAATCCTTGAGGGACTGAGAGGGAGCCCTGAGTCCCCGTTCCTTCCTTCCTTCCGTCACTCAGTGACTGTTCTGGATGCCCCTGAGAGGAGAAGGTGTGGAGACATAAGGAGACAAAGCTCTGTGCTCTTCCCAAAGGGTTGGGAGCATATATTACACAGATAAGATTGTAAAGGAACAAAATTATGATGAGTCTGAGGTGGGCAAAGTGAGATTCAGAACAGACATTAAAGCTCTGAGTAACGGTCCCCAAAACAAAAATTTTCTTCTGTGAAGAGAACCCATTAATGAATATGGACATGAGAGATCAAATCCCAAATGTGCAGCTCACTCAGCCTTAGTGAAATTATAGAATGTCTAGGACAAACCTTGAAAATAATCTGTCCACTTGGAATCCTGTATCTAACTGAACTGTTATTCAAGAGCGAACACAAAACAGAGATATTTTCGGAGGTACAAAGCCTAAGTTGAACACCCTCACAACCTTGGTAAAGGAACCACTAAAGAATGTATTTCAGAAGGAAGGAAACTGAACCCAGATGAAAGGAGACAGTTTCAAGAAACCATGACTGGAAGTCCAAGATCAAGGTGTCAGCAGGGTTGGTTTCTGATGAGACCTCTCTTCCTGGATTTCAGGTGGCCACCTTCCTTCTGTGTCCCCCACTGCCTTTTCACTGTGACTGTGTGAAGGACAGCACTGGCGTCTCTTCCTTTTCTTATGAGGACACTAGACCTATAGGATTAGGGCCCAACACTTATGACCTCACTTAACCTTAATCATCTCCTGAAAGGCCTGACCTCCAAGTGCAGTTACATTAAGGATTAGGGCTCAATATATGAATTTGGGAGGAAGGGCACAATTCAGTCCATAGCATTCAGTAAATATTAAATAAATTGTATCAGTAGTTTAAAGACTTTACACAAAGAAAACAGCAGATATAGGAGATATCATTCCAAATATTCAAGAAGCAGACTATTGTGATCACATTCAAAGTCATCCCAAAAACAACATAAAACACTCCCAAGTGCATTTCTGGAGGCTAGTCTTACGTAATATCAAATCCAGATAAGAGCAGCACAAAAGTAGGAAATTACAGGCCAACCTGTCTCCTGAGTATAGGCAAAAAAAACCCTAAACTAATACTAAATTCAATCCAGCAGTGTTTAAAAAATATCATGGCCAATTTGGGTCTATTTACAATATGTTAATATTGTTTCAGATGCATTAATTTAATTAGCCATATTAATAGATTACTGGAGAAAAATATATACTTCTCACAAAATATACAGAAACTTTTAGATAAAATTCAGGACTTGTTCATGATATCTAGCACACCAAGAATATTAGTGAAATACCCTTATCTGATAAAGGATTTCTACCAAAAGCTTTCAATAAATATCATTCTTAATAGTGATGTGTTAGAGGCATTCTCTTTAAAATCAAGAATGCCTCCATCATAGCTCTACTTGTTGAAGAAGTAATCAAGACAGTGTTTTTTGTTTTTTTTTATACTGACCCAATGGATTTTACAGTTAAATTTTTAGAATAAGAGAGCTTAGCAAGTTGAGTGAATATATCAACCAATAAATACATTTCTTCACAATACCAATAAACAGTTTAAAACTCTATTTTAAAATGCCATTTACACTAGCAGCAAAAATATAAGGTATTTAGAGAAGGCACTTACAAAAGAAGTGAAGATCTTCATAGGGAGATATAAATGAAAAGCATTGAAAAAGACCTAAATAAATGAAGACAATGCCATGTTCACTGATACGAGGAGCCCTGATTGCAGATTCAAATCCCTCCAAATGTATCTGTATATATGTTGATATCATAAACAAATATCAAGAGGGTTTTGGTGGAGACTTGAAGAGTTGATTCTAAAATTTGCATGAATGAGCAAATGGCCAACAATTACCCTAAGAAAAATTAGGTGGGTGATTTACCCTGTACTATCAAGGCTTGCTGTAGCACTCTGCAAATGTTAGGTTAGGTAACTGAACACCGTGTGTATCAGGTGCTACTGGGTTATCTTCTGTAACAAAACCCACCAAATCTAATCAGCTGAAAAGCACAAACTTTATTTCCCACTCATATATCTCACTGTCCCACATATACATGTCCATCCCAGGTTCCCAAGAGGGAGCAGCACGTCACAGTTACTCAGCTACCAGGCTGTTGGATTCACCTGAGTCACACCTGGGTTCTTAAAGATTCTGTCCAGAAGTGGCACATGTTACTTCTATTAACGTTTCCTTGGTGGAGTCAAGTCCAAGCCTGCCATGAATGTGGCAGGGAAGCCGTCCTCCTCTGCAAGAGGAAGGGACAGTGAGGAACAGTAATACAATCGTTCACACAATAATTTAGACAGTGCGGTTTTGACACTTTCAATATAAACCAATAGACGGATAAAGACAGTGGAACGGAGAGCACAGAACCAGGCCCACAACTATATGGAATTTGAAACACATCAGAGGTGACATAAAAATAATGAAGGAAAAAATGGAATAGACAGCAAATGATGCTGGGACAATTTGCTCTAAATATGGGAAACATAAAATCAGATCCCTGGCAAGAATCAGACTTATAAATTAATTCCAGATGGATTCAAGACGTCAGTGTGAAATCTTTAAAACTTTTAAGGTAAAATCTTTAAATCTTTTAAAACTTTAAAACTTTTAAGTTTTAAATCTTTAAAACTTTTAAGATAAAATCTGTTTCAGCTTAACAGGGAAGGATTTCTTAAATAAGATACGAACAGTGCAAATCTTAACAGTTTCACTTAAAAGTGACAAATTCAACATTTGTCATTAAAATTAAGAACTTGTAAAAGAATACATATATATACATAGAATACAAGAACATATATATATATATATGTATTCAGGAATACATATATGTAAATACAATACATATGTAAATACGTATATGTAAATATATGTATTCCTGAATCACTTTGCTGTACACCTGAAACTGACACAACACTGTAAATCAACTATACTTCAATAAAAAAATTAAGAACTTCTGTTTTATTAAAAGGCATTAAATAGAGTGAAAAAAGAGCCACACACTGAAGAAGATCTTTGCAACAATTGATTAAAGATTAATATCTAAATATACAAGGAATGCTAAGGAATCAATATGAAAGAAAAACAACTGAATTGGAGAATGGATACAGGCAGAAACAGGCATTTCACAAAGGAGAGAAAATGAATGACCTGAAATGTGTTGAATAGAAGACCAATCCCATCAGTAATGAGGGGAATGCAAATTAAGACCAAAACAGACGTTGAATCAATAGAAAAATATATAAAAATATGACAATAGCAAGTGTCATGAAGGATGTGAAGCAAGGAAAACCTAATAGGCTCTAGGGAGAAGTATACCAGATTTCATCAATTCCAAATATCATTTATTTAAGATATTCCATTATTTAAAATATCACTCAAACAACAAGAACTACAAAAATCACCAACACAATGCATTTTACCATTTGTAATTTTTGTATTTTCATTATACATATTGAAAGATCTATTTTAGACTTATTACAAATGACTTTTAGCATATATCACTCTTCTTTTGTGCATACAAAAGCCCCTGACTCCCCCCTGGGATTGTCAACAGGCAGGACACTGAGCAGAGCTGCAGGTCACAAAGTCACCATGCCAACCTTCCTGTCCATCATAAGGGACATCACAGGGAATTCTGCCTTCTTGGGGGTGGGGGCAGGCCGAGCAGGTAGTGGGCCATCCCCCAAGGCCAGCCACCTTTGCCTCTTCCGCCCTCAGGGCAGGTACAAGGGGAGGCTCACAGTGCCCCATCGTTGGAGAGCTGGAGGGGTGGAGGCTGTGGCCTGAGGTGGCCTGGAGTGGCCAGGGTCCAATGGGACTGTAGGTACAGCCAGGTAAATGGAGAGTGGCGGGCCCTGGATGCCCAGCCCTGGGCTCTTCCTGTTGCTGTTGCTGCCCCCTCCACTGCTGAGTGCAGGGAGCTTCCAGCATAGCATCCCGAACTGGAGAAATTTCCACCACCTTGACCTTGGCTGGAGAACCATTCACCGCTACCTCAGCCCAGACTGGAGAAGCTTCCACAGGGGCACCAGTCATCACAGGAGCAAAGCAAACAAGTTGTATGACTGCGATGGTGTCTTCGACCTCTACATCGTCTTGGATGCGTGAGTGGCCTTCCCATCTGGCCCCCGTGCTTCTCAAGGCACCACTGTCACCAAGGTTACTGATGGCAAGAAGTGGGCCGGGGGGATCCCAGGCTCTGAGAGAGGGGAGGCAAGGACAATCTTGGTCAGACCCAAGGAACAGACCTCTGTGGCCTCCTTGTTCCTGGACAGAAAGAAAGCCCCAGGCATTTATTTCCTGGGGCTCTTACTTCTGGAAAGGAAAAAGGTCACCATAAGGTTTCTAAATGGCTCTCAGTCTCTACATCAACTTGGCCTGGATCTGTGATCCGCATGCCCCTGAAACAGCTGGAGGGGCAGGCAATTGCTAGGCGCTGCCTTCTCAGCAGTTGTGAGAAGCTCACAGTGCGTTTGGGTTTCTTTTCTTTTCTTTCTTTCTTTCTTTTTTTTTTTTTTTTACCCAAATAACCTCTGTTTTTACTGGGCCCCAGAGAGATTGGTGTATCATCTGTTAGGCATTCTCATAGTGTCACTGCTTAGAAAGTCCTTTGCTTTGCTGGTTCTAACTGCTTTGCTGCTTTCTTTGACAACTTGGAGACCCACGTTACAATTTGTGTGCACTTTCAGAACAGTTTGGTCTGTCTGACTGTGGCCCTGGGAAACCTGTGCTGTGCATTAACTACCTTCTGGCCCTCAAAGAAGGAAAGGGAGGGGTGAATCCTCAGGCTGGAGAGATTGCCTTGGTTCCATTTTCAACTCCTCTGTGGGGCTGAGGATAAAGTTTACTTATTTAGTAGTAACAGTGGCATGACTCTTAATATCATTGAAATATTTTATGGTTTCCAAAGTCCATCACTGCACATCTGTCATCCTCAAAACAATCCTGGGAAGTAAAGTGGGAAGGTATATGCATATGCAATCTCCTGGAAAGAGGAACAGGCTCCTAGAGGTTGGATGAGGTATGACAGAAGCTGGTGGGGGTGACAGGACTGAATCCTGCTGGATTCTGCAAGTGGGAGGAGGAGCTGAGGGTGTCCAGGAAAGGGACCTACACACCCATTTCCCAGCCCCAGGCCATCAGAGAAGAGTAGACCTACAGCACAGCCATAGTGGGCCAGGCTAGGCTTGTCTGAAACCATAGCAAATTCCTCAGTTCCAGAAAAATAACATTGTCTCTCTGGGAACTGTGCTCACTCAGTCTGGTTATAGAAAGCCTTGCTGTCTTCGAAACCATCTTGATGAGAATATTTGGAGGTTGAGGACAAATTCCCTCCTGATGTCCGCTGCTACTCTTGGAGAGAGGGGAATAATGACCACTGAGGAGGCAGCCCCAGCTTTGCAGTCAGGCAGACTCCACTCATCAGTCATGCGGCCTAGGGCAAGTTGCCTCACCTCTCTCTGCCTCAGTGTCCCCATCTGTACAATGGGGACTTCATACCCACCTCACCAGGTTGTGGTGAGGATGAAGGGGAGTTTATATGGTTTGCCCAGCATGTGTCAGATGCAGTCGTGGAGGATGAGCATAAAATAAACTGCCAGGGAAGGCAGAGTCACACACCCTGGGAACTCCCCGGCACTGCAGGGGCCCCTGATCCAGCCCTGACTCCCTGGCTCACTCTCTCCACATGTGCCCTTTGTGGGGAGGTGGGGTGTGGGTCAGACACCTCTGCTGGTGGCACTCCCAAGCTTCTCTGGATCTTTCATCCATTAGCAAACAGTCTTATTCATTCTCTCATTCCCTTGTTCATCCACTCACTGAAATAATTACTGGAAAATGCTATATTCCATTCACTGTTTTGGGCAGTGGGGATAAGGCAGCAAACAAAACTTGAAAAAGTCCTCATCTCTTAGAGCTTTCATATTAGGAGACAAGAAATAAATAGATCAAAGAGGAAATATTGTGTTAGATGGGGATAAACACCAGGGGGAAAATCAGGACAGGAAGATGGGAAGTGCTGAGGTAGGGGCTGTTCTAGAGATGTGCTCAGGAAAGGCTATGCTGACAGACTGGGGCAGTGTGGGGGAGGCTTTGGTGATTTTTGAGCAGAGGAGGTGTGTGATTGGATCATGTTTAAAAGGGTCACAGTTGAAGGGCGCAAGAATAGAGCCTTCCAGGAGACCAGTGAGGGGCCTGGTGCAGGGATCCAGGGAGGAGATGATGGTGGTGTGGACCAGTAGGTATGGGTGGCAATGATGAGTGGACAGATTCTGGAGCTATTTTGAAATTAGAGGCCACAGGATTCCAGAGAGTGTGGATGGGGGGAAAGCCAGGTGTGTCCCTAGATTGGGGATAGGGGTAGGGGATGAAAGCAGTTTCATCACCATGTCTTCATCATTATGTGACTAAGTATTATTATCCCTATTTTACAGATGAGGCAAGGAGGTAGCTCAAGGCCTGGGGATGACCCACCGAAGCCTCCGTATAGAATACATGGATCCAGAATTTGAACTCTGGAATCTTAGTCTTTGTTTTCAACAGTTTGATTATAGTGTACCTTGATGTGGATCTTTTTATTTTATTGCATTTGGAGTTAGTTGAGATTCTTGGAATTGTACGATCATGTCTTTCATCTAATTTTGGACATTTTTGGATGTTATTTCTTCAAATAATGTTTCTGCTTCTTTTTCTTATTTGCTTCAAGAATTCACACCATATGTTTGTTGGTCTGCTTAAGCGTGTCCTACAGGTCCCTTAGACTCTGACCACTTTTATTCATTCTTTTTTCTTTATGCTCCCAACACTAAACAGTGGCAATTGTCCTATCCTCCACTTTGCTGATTCCTTGCTCTGCCTAGTAAAATTTGTTATTGAACCACCCTAATGAATTTTTCAATTTATTATTACACTTTCTGCTCCAAAATTTCTGCTTGGTTTTTTAATAATTTATGTTCTTGGTGATATTTACTTTCCTCATATATCATTATCCTGATTTCCTCTATTTCTTTGTCTTTATTTTCCTACCTCTGAGCATATTTAAGATGCTTTTAAGTGTTTGTCTAGTAAGTCTCATGCCTTGGCTTCTTCAGGAATGGTTTCTGTAATTTTATTTAGTTCCTTTGAATGAACAATGATCCTGTTTCTTTGTATGTTTCACTTTTTTTGTTGAAAATTAGGATTTTTATTACTATAATGTGGTATCTCTAGAAAGCAGAATTCACCACAGCTTACTGGGTTGTATTTGCTTTTATCTGTTAATGTAGACTTGTGTAGTAGTCCGTTTATTCTGCAACTTTTCCAAACTACTTTTGCAAAGAATATTCCTTGTTGTGTGAGATCACTGGAGTTTCTGTTCCCCTAACTCTTATTCACTGAATGTATTGACAGAGATTTCCCAAATGCCAGGATCTGAAACAAACATAAAACCGTTACAAAATTGTAAAAAGACATGGGGTGGCAGGGAGAGGCCACCTCTTCCATTCTTTGCAGAATGTTTCTTTGCTGGGACATTCCTTTAGCACTTAGCTAGACTACCACTGAGCCTAGGGATCAGCCTAAGGTGAAACTTAAGGTCTTCTCAAGACTTTCCTGAACTTTCTCCTGGCCTGAGCGTATGTGTCTGTTTTTAAATTCACCTATGCCCACAGCTGATTTTAAACATCCTAATTGACTCCAGCCAGGTAAGGAGAGTTTTACACAATAATTTGTAAGTAAGGTCGACACTGCTCCCTCTAGATCAAGGACAACCTGGGACTGGACCAGTGATCACGACCAAAACTGCCACCATGCCAGAGAAGGTGTGGGAGAAATGTGATGAAATATGCAACAAAACTCCTACCATTTTGAAAATAGCTATTTCTTGATTGCACATTTGCTTTATTGTTGTAATCTTTTTTTGTTTTCTAGGGCTCCTACAAAGTTGGTGCTGACAGCTTATGGTTGTTTGTTCAATGTCTCCATGGGGGAACGAGGGCTTAGATGTTCAGGTCTGCAGTTTTGGTGACATCATTCATGCTACAAGTTTCTGTTTGCAATTTTATTTTCACATTTGGGAGAAACTGAATGAACATAAATTTTAAACCAAACACTATTATTGTTCACAACAAAAATCTTGAGGCCCCTGACCCTTTCCTCCCCACTTTTGATCTCACTTCCCAGAGGCAAGCCACTTACAAATCTTCCAGATTTTTCTTCTGATAATATGACCGTGTTTCCAATGCTGTGCTTGTATCGACTGCTATTTCCTGCTTTTTGAGGTTTATACATTCTCTATTGAGTTCTTATTAGGGGAAGAGGAAAATTTAGCTTTCTGATAGCTCAGCTCCCCTGCATGATACTGCCGTAGCCACTTCCAATGTCCCAGCATAGTTATCTCACTAAGATGTTTTGGCCTCAAGCTTTAATATCAGAGATATCCTGAAATATTTGGTGACCCTCGTCTCTCCATTCTTATTTAAGAGTGGGCACTAAATCATGATTGAAGCTCTGTGTGCCAGAAGCCCATGTAGTTGCTCTGTTCCAAACTGTCTCCTTCCTGGGGACCTGAGGGTCCCTGTAGTATTTTCCACTGCCATGAGCACTCGTGTTCTTCTGCGTTCTAGAATTGAGACCTTCATTCACAATAATCACACACTGAAACCTTTTCCAGAGGAGGTGGGTGGGTTGAAGACTTTTGTTTCCTATATATCTCCTTTGGAAGATCCTCTTCAGTGGGGGAGAACACAGAGGAGAGGAGTAATGAGAAGGAAAGTGGAATGTGGTATGAATAGTTAGGAAAGGAGTTGCCACGCACTTAAGTATAGGAGCTCCTAAGGAAAAGTGTGTATTGTGGTTGGGTTGACGGAGTCTTATGCTTTGCCACCCACAGTTGTCACAGCAGTGTCTCCCACATCTGCCAAGTTCAGGGGGTAAATCATGGGGTTTGCAGCTAGTTCTGGGTTCAGGTCCATGGAAATTTTGGCAAATTCCTTGACCTGTGAGAGCCTTAGTTTTCTCATCTGTAAAATGGGAATAATGATATCATAGAACTGTTTTGGAATTGGAAATCATGCATGTAATGTGTCTGGTATATACGTACTCCATGAATGATAACCATAGTATTAGAATTATATATCCTTAGTGTACTAGCCATCTCTTGACAGTTCTAGATACAGCCAAGAGGAGGCAGAAGGAATGGTAGAGAGGAGAAGGATGCTTTTGGGTATATGGGAATTACACATATAAATATGACATTCAGGATGTTTATGGGCATGGTGATCACTGGAGGTGAAAGGAAGGAGCTCCTGGTGGTTCCTCAGACTTACAATCCGTATCAAAGACATGAGCCAACATTCACTGGGGAAGAGCCCAGAACAGGGCACCAGCCTCAGTTTCATCCCTACCATCTGCAGAACCTTGAAAAAACACTTAGCCAGTGAGACCCACATTTGCCCTCCGTAACCTGCACTAGTGCACACCTGCAGAGGCATGGGATTGAGCCCTGGCCAGTAGGGCACGTGGAAGTTCTTCCCACCTAGACAGAGGCACCATGAGGCTCCAACCCCCTTCAGCCTCCTCATTCTCCATTCAGGTTCTAAAGTCAGAGCCAATGGCAGTGAGAAACTGAAAGTAGGGATAGGAAGGTCCCACACCTTTCCCTGCTGGTGGGGTATGATGACACCAAGACAGCAGTGTCCCAGGCCTGGGTCTGTTCCTCCCCATGAGTGTTCCCAGAAAAGGCCTTCAGTGTCCAGAGTGGCTCAGCTCTGCAAGCTGATAAGAAAGTAGTGAAGTAAAATAGTCTGAGTAGCACATCCCTCTCCTGCCGGAGGCCAGGGCTCTTGTTGTGGTGTCAAAACTGGGGTACCAGGAGAGCAAACATATCAGAATTGCTTAGCCTTCTCCAACCACTGTATCCTCCCTTATTCCTTGTGTATCAGCCGTCCTGGTTTGCCACCCAAAGTCCCTCATCCCCAAGCACACGTCAGGTTGGTCACCCTCCCCACCACTCACACTGGTGAAAGTTACCACCAAGGTGATCCACTGAGCTTGCTGCGGGAGTGTGGCAGCCTTCAGCTACACGAGGTGGGGAAGAGTTGCCAAAGGGTCTGCTGGAAACGGGAGGCAGCAACTCTGCCCACCAGAAGGAGGTGCCTCATCCCTCTTAATTAAGTCTTCTTTGTTTTCAGGTCGGACAGCGTAAGCAGATCCTGGAATGACATTTGTGATTTAGTAGAAAAACTGTTGAAGAGGTTTACAAAGTAAGGCTGGTGTTTTCCTCTGACAGGCAGAGTACACAGCTCTTTACAATCGGTGGGCATGGGAGTCCTTTGGATCAGGAGCAGAGAGCCCAGGGCAGTGTTCTGAAGCAGAAAGAATTACCAATCACTGGTTGTATCAGGTGTCGACATCCTTCTTGGCTCCTGCCTGGGAATCAGGTTACAATGTGGAGGGCACAGTCTGTCTTTGAGGACCTCATAGATGAGGAAACAGGCAAATCAGTAACACATAGCTAAACACTGGGCTAAAGGGTGCCAGGGACCAAAAGAAAAGAACAAAGGAGTTACTTGCAACTTTAAGGAAAAAGCAAGTATTCTTAGGAAAAAAAAAACCAACAACACACAAGCATGACTTCCTAGAGACTGTGGAATTTTGAACTAAATCTTGAAGGATGAGGAAGGACAGGGTAACAGGAACCATCAAGGAGACTTCTTGTGCAGTTAGTGGTCTGTTTGGCTGGAAAGTGGGGTTACTTCAAGGGAGGGTTAGGAGATGAGGCTGAACAGGACAGCATGGGGCCAAGTCCATGGGGCTCATAATGCCAGGCCCTGGGGCTTATGATTTCCTGCTCTGAGCTATAGGGAGCTATAGATGATTCTAGGGCAGGGGTCTGACATGATCAAGGTTGTGCTCCAGGAGAAAAGTCTGATAATTATGGATTAAATGAGGTGGAACATGAACCAGGGGAAATGGGGAACCCAGCAAGAACCTACTGTAGCAATTTCACAAAAGATGAGAGTCAAGAGACCAGAAGACAGTGGGGGAAAGAGGGAAGGATGTATATGAATGGCTGCTGAGAGGTAGAACAATTTCCCTGAGATAAGAGGCGGGCAGGGAAGACAGGAGAGGAGGGAAGTGTGGGAAGGTCTAGAGAATTTTCCATTAGAAGAGAGGCCAGTGGAGAGGCCCTTATGCAGGAGTTTATAAGTGTCTGCCTTCTTGTGCGTGCAGGGAGCGTGTGCATATGCCTCTGTGTGTGCTGGTGTGTGTGTGTGAGACAGGGACTTTGGGGGTGTTGGGAGTGTAGGGACAGAACATGATACCATCTCAGCACTCACTTTCAGCAAGATCACACATCTTATAGGCCTCCGAATCCTTCACAAAAGGAATGAAACTTCCAGGATTCGAGAAATGCACAACAAAGCAAAAGAGTTGGGGTGGAAGGAGGGAAATTGACATGCACACCTCCCTGGCTGCTCATTGATGTTCATTTTGACCAGTGTGCATGGCTTCTTATGAGCCCATGCTTCCTCCCCAGCCCTAACCTGCGGATGTCCCTCATCACCTACTCCTCATACGGCAACGTTGTCCTAAAGCTCACCTCAGACAGGTAAGTGCCATTTTAAACCCCCAAGGCAGGCCTGGTGGGCAGGGTAACAGAGAGACACAGGCAGCTGACAGTTGCCACTGGGAGCAGGCTGGGCCGTCCCGGGCTCCCCTCATTGTCCACTCTGACCCCCAGCCCCGGCTCCATGGCTCCCACTGACCCCTGGCTGCGCTGGCCCTGGCAGACCCCGTGCTGCTAGACCATCTCCGCCCCCTCTAAGCCCTGCCCTCCACCTGTCCTGTGTCCTCTCAGCGCTCTTCTCTTTTCTGAGAACTGGCTCACTGCAAGGACTCCTGGGATCTGGTGGAGCAGATGTGTGGGCCCTTTGTGAACACTGGCCTGTGTTGGGCACCTGCTCTGTGTGTCACTCTCTGCTCTGGGCCAGTGGGGGAAGAGGGGAGGCACAGTCAGAACCAGGAGGCAGGGATGGGCAGTGCTGAAGTGCTGGAGCTTCAGTGGAGGGGAGCTTGGTCCCTTGGTGGGTCTGAGACAAGGGAGCCCATGAGTGTGGGCTGGGGTGCAGGAGGGAAGCATGACACACCAGCATCTTAGGTGGACCATTCGGTGGGCCCAGCGATGTGCCCAAAGCCCTGGAGGTGGGAAGATATGGAGCTCCTGAGTAGCCGGGAGGTTAAGATACCCGTGACGCAAATGATCGGAACCCAGGGAGTGTGTTGGTGCCAGTGCGTGGACACAGCACTCCCCATGCCTGGCTCCCAGGAGAAGCAGGGGCTGTGCTTCCTGTTTAGTGAGTTAGGGGAAGGCATGGTTTGTGCATGTTTGAGTTTAGAAGAGAGAGACCAGAGTGGGTTTGAAGTGGGAGAAAGAAAGTCCATGGGAAGGGATACTGGCAGGTGGCAGAGAGAGGCGGGGGCGGGCGGGGGCCTCTGGGGAAGGAGCTGCCTGTCGGGGAGAGGAGGACCACTGCCTCCTCCAAGGCAGGGGCCTCAAGACCCAGACTGAGGGAGGTTTGGCGAGGCTCATGGAGGGCATCCCTGGTCCTCTCTGGAGAGTGTAGGAGAGGAAGTCTTCCATGACAGAGGGTTCAGGAGAGGGAGTGGGGCTCAAGGGAGAGGAGAAGATATGAAATCCTCTATGTGTGTATGTTGGAATGGGGGGATACATATCTAGGAGGACAGCTCAAAATCAACCATGGCCCTGATGCTTCCAGCTCGGGAGGAGCCCACAGAATCTTGCTGAGAGCAAGGCTCAGCCCGGGATTGGGCATTCCCAGAACTCCCTAGGAGTTTAGGAGGGTGTGGCAGAGGGCTGGGGTGGGTCCTGGTGTACGGGGTGCGTCCAGCAGTGGCCGATGGAATCTGATACGAGGGGTGACTCTGGTGGGTCTGCAGAGCGTGTCGGCCAGGAATGGGACCAGGGATGGTGCTTTCTGAGCCCTGCCACTAGGGGGAGCAGGCTGAGGATGGCGCGGTCCACGCAGGGCTTGCTCTGGGTGCTGGAGAAGCCAGACGGCACAGGGCTGGGAAGCCCCAGGGGTGATGGCAGGGGTGGGTGAGAACTGGGAAGAGGTGGAAGGGGCTCTTATGGTATGAGAGGGGTATTTTAAGAGCAGGAGGGATTGGTGAGGGTGCTGGGAGCCTGGTGTCCCTGTATGAGAAGAGCTGGGAGGGCAGCACTAGGGAGAGCCACTCAGGTGAGAACTTTGCCTGGTGACTTGAGTCCTGGACAGGAGGCTGGGGAGGGCTGAGCGTTTCAGGATATTGCGAGGTGCGAACGACAAAACTGAAATCTTCCCCAAAGCGCCAAGACCTGTATTTATGCTAGACTAGGCAAGGCCTGCTTTGGCCTGCCCTGGCCATTGGTCCCAGGTCTCCTCTCCTCCTGAACTGGATTGAGTAGGTCTGGGGCTCTCATATCTCACCACACATGAGCATCGCTTCTGTCCACAATGAGAAATCAGCCTTCAGGGACCACATTCTCCTTAGACTTGCTGTGACTGCTCAGCCCATCACCCTGGATTAGCCTGAACCTAAGCCCCAGCCCTGGTGTGTCCCAGTCCCATCCCCTGCTATCTGCTTTAACAGAGGCTGACAGCCCATCCCCATGGCAGCCTGGGGTCACTGCTCTTCCTCTCACATGGACAGGCCTCAGGCCTCTTTTGCAGCTTGTGGTCTCTTTCTTCAGGAGCACATGAAGCCCAGGAGCCCTAGACTCTTAACGGAGCATCCTGACTACTTCCTTCAGTACCGATCCAGAAGGGGAAGTGGCTTGGAGGGACCAAGTCCACCTCAGGAGTCTGTGGCAGGGGAGGAGGGGACAGGGCAGGGGTATCAGCAGAGTGACCTTTCCAAACTCAGCCTTGCCTGTTGGAAGGTGACGTGCCCTCACCAGGGACCCCTTAGGTGCCAGCAGTACCGCCAGTCACATTGGGGGTGCTGGATTCACAGGTGCACATCCATGGGTGCTCCCCCCTCACCACGGACGGTCAAGGCAGGGCCCTTGCTGAGTCCCCTGAGGTCTGCATGCCTGAGACAGGGATGAGCACATTGAAAGCCAGGCCCCACCCATGGGGCCAGCAAAGCAGCATCCTCCACACCCACTGAATGGGAGACAGAGAAGCGTTGACCAAGGCCTGTCAGTGTCAAAGACACAGGCAGAAGGGTCACAGGGTGGCTAGTGTCTTCTCTTGTCCAGGGAGGTCTGCACAGGGCAGAATGGCACCAGGACAGCTGGAGCTGTTTTATAGCAATCAACCCTCATTGCTCCTCAACCCTCTTTTCTGATTTGTTTTCAGAAATGAGCTAAAACGTGGTCTTAAAAGACTTCGGGATGTAGTGCCCTCAGGACCCAGAAACATGCAGGCAGGATTGAGAAAGGTACAGACTCTACGGCTAAGGGAATTTACTCTGCTTTGTCGAGTTCTTAAAGAATTATTGGGTCATCTCACTGCCCTCCCCCAACATTCCTTCATTTTGTTGCAGGCAAATGAGCAGATTTCGAGAGTTTTCTACAATAGTAAGTTGCCTGCTGACGTCACTGTGCTCAGGTGGGACAGAGCCAGGCGCGGGCCTCAGCGAGGGCTGGTGCAGACCCCCTCGGCCAATTCCTAGCACTGACCCTCGGAACGAGTCCCTTGCCCTCTCTGTGCTGCAGGTTCCTCCTCTGCGCAGTGAGGATGAAAACCACCCCCAGGGATGCTTCCGAGAACCACATGGCATCATGCATTACGTTCCTGGTTCTTACTAGATATCAAGTGCTTGACCTATGGTTGGGCTGCATGAAAAAGAAAAGAGAACTTCCAGGGATGGCGAGCAGACGGGGTTCAGTTTAGGGAACAGAGACCTTGGCGTCCCCCTGGCTGCCCACACTTTGTCCACCACAGTTCTGGCTCTGCCTCCTTTCCCTTGAGCCTCTTCCCTCTGGTTGACTCTCATCCTGTGACTGTGCCTCCGACTGTGGCAATGGCTGTACTTGGCCCAGACCACCTGCATCTAGACTGTAGGGTTGCAGCCCTTGTCAGGAAAGATGCATAGGCTGCTGGGGAAAGGCGGGGAGCTGGGCGGGGGCTGCTGCCCAAGCACCTTGACAGTCATTCTGGTTGCTCCTCTCTGTGCTCACCTGAGAGGCTTGTCCTCGTCCAGTGAAGTAGCTGCAGTTGCCTTTCAGGGCAAAGGCTGTGCCACCTGCCCATAGTGAGGGTCCACTAGGAAGGGCTCTGATCTGGTCTCAGGCTCTTCCTCTGTCAAGTGGGCCCTGGGCTGAGGCCCCTTCTCCCTCCAGGCGTTCTGGGTAGTGGGTGCTCCGGTCAAGGTGGCCTCTCCCCAGGAGGGGGAGGTGTGGGAGCAGAGCTGTGGGCCCGGCAGCCTGAGGCAGGTCACTCCAGGTGCCTTGCTGACCAGGCCACTCCCTCCTTCTTCTGCAGACAGGAAAGCTGCCAGCCTAGTTTATGCTCTGACCGCTGGACCACTGCTGCCATCGACATTAGGGGATGCTAAGAATGAAGTGAGTCTAGTCCATCATTAACAGCTCTGTGCCTCATGTATTTGTGTATTTTATACTCAAAATCTTTCTTCTGTTAGGCCAGCAGGCTTCGGAATATGAAGACCAAGGTTTACTGCCTGGGTGTAAAAGACTATCAGAGAGACCAGGTAATTCAGAACAGGTAACCAGGTGCCACTCTTGAGCCCAGTTGGAGAATGCTTTCAAAGGCAGTTGTCCCATGGTCCCCCAGAGGATGGCCCTCTACCCGTCCCAAGTGTTTGGACAACAGGTAGCCACAGCAGATGAATAGCCAGTGTTGTGTAAAGCTACACACCATCGATGTGGGTGGAGGAACTTTCCACTTGCCAAGGGTGGGCTGCTGGCAGATGCCAGGGTGTGGCCATTGGAGTCCAACATGGCAAGAGGCAAGAGCCTGTCTTCTTGGATAGGATCTGCTGTGTCCTCAACCCCTGGCTGTGTGCCAACCATCTCCTCTTCCTTGTAGCTGATTCAAATTGTAGAAGGAAAGACCCACATGTATGATGTGCCCAAATCCAGTGATAAGGAAGGCTTTATTATATCGGTGAGTGTGGGCTAAATGTGAGAAGGGGGATGGGTGGCTTCTCACCATGGTCACGCCTGCCTCTCTCTCTGACCCTGCCACCCATCTGTCTGTTCCAGCTCGTGGGAAATTCCTGTAAGGAAGTTATGGGTGGGGACACATTCTATGCCTGTGTAAGAGGTACGTGCTGGAATCACTGTTCTAGACTGAATGGCATTTGTGCATGTGTGGAGTGAATGTGCCTGAGTGTGTCTGTTTGAGGATGGTGTGTGTGTGTGTGTTTGGTGTGTGAAGTGTGCATGCATGGGGTGTTTTTACAGAAATATGTCGGGTATGTTATCGTGCGTTAAGTATATAAGTAAGTGTGTGTTTGTATGAGGCATGTCTGCCACAGATTGTGGTGTGGATATTGTGTGTAATTACATTTTCTTCCAGTTTTATTGAGATATACTTGACATACAGCTCTGTGTAAATTGAAGGTATACCACAAAATGACTTGACATACATATGTTAGGAAATAACTACCCCAGTAAGTTTAGTGTAATTGCCTTTTTAAAACTCAAAACCAAAAGCTTTATTTAGACATGAGAAAAATAAAGGACAGAGTGCCTCATCCTGTTAAGAAAAAAAAGAAATAAGAAAAGATATTTTTAAACCCTGAACGGAACACTAGCAAATGAAGTCCAACAATATATGAAAAGGACAATACCTCAACACTAATTAAGGATCACCTCAGATATGCAAGTCTGATCAGTATTTAAAATACCAGTGTAGGGACTTCCCTGGTGGGCCAGTGGGTAAGACTCTGCACTCCCAACACAGGGGGCCCGGGTTCAATCCCTGGTCGGGGAACTAGATCCCACATGCATGCCACAACGAAGATCCCGCATGCCGCAACTAAGACCTGGTGCAGCCAAAATAAATAAATAAATCTTTTAAATAAATAAATAAAATATCAGTGTAATTTACCACATTAGCAAAATGGAGAAGGAAAACATGATTATTTCAATGGATGAAAAAAAGAATGGGACAAAGTTCAAGTCCAGCATCATAAGAGGAACACAGCCTGACAAAGGCATCCACACAAATATAGCCAACGCTACACCCAGTGGTTCAATGGAGTCAGCCTCTCCCTGAGGTCTGGAACTTGACAAGGATGCCCTCTCTCCCCCGGAAGGGTCCCTGCATCAGTGTGGGGAGGATCCTGTGCAGTTGCTTTTCTGGTAGAAGCCCTCTCTCTCAGTGAGCTCTGTGCGTGCCGGCTCGTACGTCCACATCACTGGGATTTGTGGAGCTGAGGTGGGTGGATAAGCACACGCTCCCACTGGTAACAGCACACAGCTGGATGCAGCTGGACGCAGACCCAGGAAGCTGGTCCTGGCCGCGGTGCTCTGAACTGCAAGGTTACAGTGCAATAGGCCATGGGGTCACACAGAGCAGTGTTTATATCCGAGCTCTGCTGCCCACGGGCACGAAACCAGCGCAAAATGCTGAGTATCTGCGAGCTCCACTTTTGTCGCCAAGAAGTAGGAACAGCAACACCCACTATCAGATCTGCAGGGAGACGTAGATGCAGTGGAGCTCACAGTGACTGGCACAGGACCTAGGAGCTGGCAGCCCTCACCAACAGGAGCTGGCACTAACACTTCCATCACTGACCCCTGGTGCTGCCCCCACCCCCGGGCTGAGCCCAAGGTGGGGAGGGAAGTGGTTAAGGAACATCCAGGATGAAAGTGTCTCCAGCTGAGCCCGCTGTGGGTGGCAGCTGTGTGACTCCTCCTGAAGCCCACACTGTGACCTGCAGTGCGAAGTGGGGACATGGGTCACTGCTTCTCTGGTGTCACGTCTGAGCCGTGCAGCACCCTGACAGCTTCAATTCTCTGATTATGTCCCTGGGACATACACAGGCCTGTCAAACCATAGAGGAAGATGCCCATTGTCATTCATGCCCTGTGGTGGCCCAGCTGAGGTGACAGGTGCCCATTGCACACCCTCTGCAAGCGTGGCCCAGCAGTGCTGCTCTGACCTTTACAGCTGCTGTCATCTTGTCAAAAGCTGCCACACAGCATGACTGTCACTTGGAGGGAAAGCTCAAGGCAGGAACCTGGACCCCAAATAAAGTAGAAGAAGCTGTTCATCAGGCTGTCCTTCTGAATAAGTCAGTGGGCTGGGTGTGAGGAAGCCGGGAGTGGGGAGGCCCTCTTCAGTCTCTCGGCCTCCCTCCAGGACTAGGCAGAGGCCTCTGCTGGCCTCCCTGCCTCCAGGCATGTGCTCCAGCCCATCCTCTTCACAGGGTCTGAGGGGCAGAGAAGGCCACTTCCCTACCCCAGCCTGACCATGGAGGCTGAGGCCCCCGAGCCAGACAACCAGACCCTCCAAGGTCCATCCTCTGCTCTAAGCCCACCTGCTGCAGAGGCTGGGGCCTGGGGGGACTGGGCTCCCTGCAAAACCTTCCTCAGCTTTACAGGGTCCAGCCCACCCAGCCTTTGAGACTTCACTCTCAGAGTGCCTCAACCCCGAAGTCTTTCCTGGTCAGCTTGCCCCATGGCTTCCCACAGCCTTTGCTCTGTTCCTGTCATTAGTCACTTGTCACCCAGTAGGAACCATGACTTCTGCCTCACTGTGTCCATGGCTTTATTTTTAAATTTTTATCATTCACCTCATATTTTTCTTCCTACCTTTTATTATGGAAATTTTCAAAACAACAGCAAAGTGGAAACAATTGTACAATGGACACCCCTCTCTCCATTACCTGGATTTACAATTTATATCTGACAACATTTCTCTTATCATTTATCACAGGGCTACCTCACCTCCAAACCCTTCACTGTGCATATCTTTACCTGGTAACGATTTTTGTTGAGTTCTCTTTTTGAAATGCAGCAAACAAGTGCATCATTTGCCGAGTTCTGACAAATGCACACACCTGTGTAATCCCCAACCCTGTGAAGGCTCAGACACTACATTTGCCCCCAGAAAGTCCCCTCAGCTCCCTTCCCAGGCAATCCCTGCCCCACCCCCTGGAGGCAGCTACTCCCTGATTTCTTCCTCCACAGGCTAGTTTGCTGCTTTAGAACCTCTCCTCAGGGACTCACAGGGGGTGAGCGCAGGGCCTGGCCTGGGGCACTCGGCACCGTGGTTTGGGGATTCATCCCTCCTGTGTGTTGCTGGGTTGGCCCAGGGCTTGGACCCCAGAGGCAGGCTGGAGGCGGCACCTGGTCACTCCTTTTCCTGTATGTGACTGGGCCAGAGTGAGTGTGTGCAAGAAGCCCAGCAGGTGGGTCCCAGCAGTGGTGGCCATAGGAGGACACAGTGCAGAGCAGGGCTTCCCTCTGAGGCCCGGCATCCAGCTCTGCGTCTCGGCCAGAGACCCTCTGGGGGGGTGGAGGGGGCAGGTTGTGCGGGGCAGGAGGACCTGCAGGATGAAGGCAGGACACACTGCGCAGACGGGGACACTCCTGCAACCAGCCTGGGTCCAGGCTGTCCTCCCACCGTGATAAGGTCCCCCTTGTCCCATCCTACTCTCTCCAGAGATAACAACCACAAAGAGTTCAGCTTTTATATGTAAAGACCTACCTAAGTGTACTTTACAAGGATATTTTTACATTAATGGATCATACAGTACATAGTACTTTCCAGCCATCTACATAGTATTCCATTGCATGGATGGAACAATTCATTTCATTAGTCTCCCTTGATCAATATACAGATTGTTCCTAGTAAGTTGATACTACAACTCACATTGTAGGGACTGTCCGGATGCTTACTCCTCTTGGGTCAGAATATCCCTGGGATCAAGACCAGAAGTAGAATTGCTGCCTTAAAGGGACACCCTGGTCACAGTTGGTCAGTGTCCAGTTTCTCTCAAAGTGACTGTCCCAAGCAGCATGTCGTGCTCCCAGACCCGCCCGCCCCAGGGCAGGTCACGTCCACCTGTGCGCCCGTGTCAGTCTCATGCAGGTCAGATGCCCTCTTCATGCTCATCTCCATTCGGGTTTCTCAGGGAGATGCCTGCCTTCCCAGTAACTCTCTCTAGAGGCCCCGGATGACCTGGTGTATAATTTTCTTCCAGAGAGAAAGCTCTCTGTTCCAGAAAGGATCAGTATCCCACGGGCTGTTGGTCCTTCTGCCTCTGATGGGCAGCGGCACTGTACATGGGAAATACAGCCCTGCAAGCTGATTTTAGTCCTTCGTGCAACTTCATTTTCATCCTCTGGTTGTAACTGTTGGAGGAATTGGTTATGGGGTGTTGGGAAACAGAAGAGGCTGCTACCTGGACAAAGAAAATTCCTTTATTTTGAAGTCTCTTCTGCTCAAAAATCTGAAACCATCACCCTGCCTTCCACTTTGGAGACTTGCCGGAGTCCAGAAGCCCCCCTTTGGGAGCGGCAGTGCCTGGGGCACAGGGGGCTCTGCTGCAAAGGTGAAGCAGCACGCAAGCGGGGCTGAGGGCAGCAGGAGACACAAGGAGGAAGGAGGGTGTCCAGGCGGAGGGCAGCGTGCGCTGCTCCTGAGGACGCGGCATGGGCTGTGCGCTGGGCTGTCAGATGGCCCTGCCCTCGGCTGCCGCCCTCCTTCCTGTCAGCTACGTGGAAGAGGAGAGTGCGTCCAATCTTCACCATAAGGCTGGGACTGGCCATGTCCCTAATCGGGGCTTTCTGGTTCCAACTCACAGCCCAGTGAGCTGAAAAACCACATATCAGGGTATCAGGACGTGTCCCCGGAGAGCAGGGTGATAGATGTTTGGAATTAAGACAGGAGTGGAGGAGGTGTAAGTGGGTGCTGGATTGGGTTCTCGAGATCAGATCCTGGCCCTGAACCTGCCAGGGGTTGGGGGGTACCTCCTGCCCTATCTTAGCTCCAATTTCCCTCTCTGTAAAACTGGAATAGTAGATCATGCCTAGCTCATGTGTTTGGGAGATTTAATGGAGGAAGTGTAAAGATTGATTGGCGCACAGTAGATGCTTGCTTGTTAGGAATGTCATTTTGGATGAACACGGGGTACATGCCTTGGCCTGGCACAGATTTGCCCATTTCTGGTTCCTCTTGGCTTTTTGCTTGTGGCAGGAAGGCTATACTGGCTCTTTTTGCCTCATCTAGAGCCTGACCTCTCCATATTCAGGCAGCTGAGGTTTCCCTTCTCTGCCTGTATCTACTTACAATATGGTTTATTAGTTTAGAGTTATGCTTCTTTGCAAAAAATAATCCTAAAGTGTAAATTGCAATAATCCTAAAGTGTAAATTGTAAATCCTAAAATGTAAATTGCAAAAATAATCCTAAAGTGAGACTAAGGGGCAGCAGCCCTGCTCAGGGTGGACCAAGTTGTGCTGGCAAAGGTGCGTACGCAGGATACAGTCCCAACTGCTTTTTCCAGGACAAATACGGATTCCCGTGTCACAGTGAGCAGGGCCTTTATGAAGTGTGAGCAGTGAGGGTGCAGCCTGGCAGATTTGGGTTCAGAAGCAGCATTGTGCTGTTGGCCACTGGGCATGGCATGGGGTGTGTCACTTAGGGAAATCAAGGCTGCCCTGAGTGGGCCACACGTCTGATTTCTTAGCACAAGGTAATCAGCTCACCTTCCTTGCTCTTTTTCCAAACCTCAGTGCTCTCCCCACTCTCCCAGGTACTTAGGCTCTTCCAAGGGTAGGGTCACTGCCGTCAGGTGCCCTTGGAGGCCAGGCAAATACCACGAGTAAGAGGAGTGGGCCAAGCCAAGCCAAGGACGATTGGCTGCAGTGAGAGGGGTCCTGGAGGGAAGTTGGTTGCTGGACCATTATGGAGCTTTCTGATCCGAGAAGGGCAGTGGCCTCTAGCCCAGTCAATGGTCGCCCTGCAGAAATACAAATCCACTGATGCCAGATGTTCCCACTTTTCCAAAGAAGCTAGTAATCTGGATTATTATCCAGATTACTAGCAGACTATTACTTTTTTTGAAAATTTTAAAAATTATTTTTTATATTGAGGTGTAGTGATTTACAGTATTAGTTTCAGGTGTATAACATATGGATTCAAAAATGTTATGGCTCATACTCCATTTAAATTTATTATAAAATATTGGCTATATTCCCTGTGAAGTACAATATATCTTGTAGATCATTCATTTTACACATAGTAGTTTGTACTTCTTAATCCCCTACCCCTATCTGGTCACTCTCCCCTTCCCTTTCCCCATTGGTAACCACTAGTTTGTTCTCTTTATCTGTGAGTCTGTTTCTGTTTTGTTATATTCATTTTTGTTTTATTTTATTTTATTTTATTTTTAATTAATTAATTAATTAATTAATTTATGGCTGTGTTGGGTCTTCGTTTCTATGCGAGGGCTCTCTCCAGTTACGGCAAGTGGGGGCCACTCTTCATCTTCATCGCGGTGCGCGGGCCTCTCACCATCGCGGCCTCTCCTGCTGCGGAGCACAAGCTCCAGACGCGCAGGCTCAGTAATTGTGGCTCACGGGCCCAGCCGCTCCGTGGCATGTGGGATCCCCCCAGACCAGGGCTCGAACCCGTGTCCCCTGCATTGGCAGGCAGACTCTCAACCACTGCGCCACCTGGGAAGCCCTGTTTTATTTTTTTTAGATTCCACATATAAGTGATAACATACAATATTTATCTTTCCCTGTCTGACTTATTTCACTAAGCATAGTACCTTCCAACTCCATCCATGTTGTTACAAATGGCAAAATTTCATTTTTTTATGGTTGAGTAATATTCCATACTGTGTAATATTCCACACATATATACATATATATCACATCTTCTTTATCCATTCATCTGTTGATGGACATTTGGGTTGCTTCCATGTCTTAGCTATTGTAAATAGTGCTGCTATGAACATTGGGTTGCATGTATCTTTTTTTTTTAATATCTATTTATTTATTTATTTGGCTGCATCAGGTCTTAGTTGCAGCACACGGGCTTCTCTCTAGTTGTGGCACGTGGGCTCTAGAGTGCACAGGCTCAGTAGTTGTGGCACACAGGCTCTCGAGTTGTGGCGTGCAGGCTCTAGAGTGCGTGGGCTTAGTTGCCCCATGGCATGTGGGATCTTAGTTCCCCAACCAAGGATCAAACCTGCGTCCCCTGCATTGGAAGGCGGATTCTTAGCCACTGGACCACCAGGGAAGTCCTGCATGTATCTTTTTGAATTAGAGTTTTCTCTGGATATATGCCCAGGAGTGGGATTGCTGGATCATATGATAACTCTATTTTTAGTTTTTTAAGGAACCTCCATAGTGGTTATACCAACTTACATTCCCACCAAAAGTGTGCAAGGGTTCCCTTTTCTCCACATCCTGGCCAACATTTGTTATTTGTGGTCTTTTTGATTATAGCCATTCTGAGAGGTGAGAAGTGATATCTCATTGGGGTTTTGATTTGCATTTTTCTGATGATCAGTAATGTTGACCACCTTTTCATGTACCTGTTGTCCATCAGTATGTCTTCTTGGGATAAAAAATGTTTATATAGGTCTTCTGCCCATTCTGTAATCAGGTTCTACATTTTTTTGATATTGAGGTGTATTCCCTGTTTATATATTTTGGATAATAACCCCTTATCTGTCATATCACTTACAAATATTTTCTCCCATTCATTAAGTTGTCTTTTCATTTTGTTGATGACTTCTTTTGCTGTGCAAAAGCTTTTAAGTTTAATAAGGTCCCATTTGTTTATTTTTGGTTTTGTTTCCCTTTCTTTAGGAGACAAATCAAAAACATAGGGTTACAATTTATGACAAAGGGTGTTCTGCCTCCTTTCCTTTCTAGGAGTATTATGGCTTCCAGACATATATTTAGTTCTTTAATCCAAAATGAGTGTATTTTTGTACATGGTGTGAGAAAATGTTCTAATTCCATCTTTTACATGTACCTGTCCAGTTTTGCCTGCACCACTTATTGAAGAGATTGTCTTTTCCCCATTGTATATTCTTGCCTTTTGTGTCATAGTTCAATTGACTATATGTACATGGGTTTACTTTGGGGCTCTCTATATCTATGTGTCTGTTTCTGTGTAGTACCATATTGTTTTGGTTACTGTAGCTTTGGAGTATAGTCTGAAAATAAGAAGCATAATACCTCCAGCTCTGTACTCTCCCAAGAAATTTTTGGCTATTTTGTGTCGAGAAAGTATGCAGACTTTTAAACATGGGGTCCAATTGTTTGAAGACACTTGAAAAGTTAACAAAATATGTCATCCAGCCAGCTTCAGCCCACAGGCTGAGAATCTACTTTCTGCAAGCAGAGAAATTGCAAACTTTGCCTTGATCTGATGGGACCTGCAGGAAGACCTGAAGCAGGAGGAATCAGACTGCCAGGTCCAAGGCTGTGCTGGCATTTCTGAGGAATATTCCTCGAGTTAATTGACTTTAGGCAAATCAAGCATCTGGGATTGGAATTAGCCAGCCTGGGCCAGGAGGCAGAGGTGGAGGCTAATGACCTTGGACTTGCAACAGGATGACTTGCATGTTATCCTGGACAGCTCCCCAGGGGGAAGGCCCAATAACTGCCCTCTCTGGATCCCCTAGTATTTGCTTCAGGGCCCAGAAATCCCCAGCAGCCTGGAGAGAGGCTATGGCCCAAAACTGTATCTTAGCAAATCAATGTCTCCCACCCTGACGGAAGGAAGTGCTTGGTGAATCCCTGGGGGGTTATGTGAGGTACATGAAGGGGCAGGAAGAGGGAGGAGAAGAGCACTCATTGCAGACTTCAGAACCACAGCTAAGACAGGATTTCACCTTCCATAGAGGATTCTCCTGTGCAGGGTCCTCGCCTCCTTCTTGCCTCACCCAGGTCCTGGCCTTGCTCCTGGGGTCTCCAGCCTGCCATAGGCAGAGAGAAACACAGGGAGGAGGAGCAGACTACCAAGTGTCAGAAAGCCCCACAGCCACCCAGGCTTGTGTGCTCAGCTCAGACAAGAGTCAGGACTGTCTTCAGCTTGTGTTATCCTGGTTCCTCTGTCATTTATGTAAGGGAGGGCCTGGTGGAGAGCACTGCCTGTGCCTCTTAGGGAAGACCTTGGACCATCTGGGTCGGAAACCCATGGCTGGGTTCGCCTCTGTGGAGGGGACGACATTGGGTGCCTTTAATGAGCTTGATGGGTCAGAAGTGGTGGTGAGAGGCCCCCTGATTGCTCAAAGCCCAGCCCTGCTGCCTCAGAGTGGACCATCAGTGACAACAGGTGAGCCCAGGGGGAAAACAGATGTTGGTTCTGACACAACTGCTTCCTCAGAGGAGTCCCGTGGGAATTCAGTTATGGGGTAGCCTGCAATAATTGTGAGATCAGAGGGAAGTCAGCACTCAGCCACTCCTAACACAGACCTTTGGATGTTGCCTTTACAGAATCCTACCAACTTGGGTTTTATGCATATGGCCTAAGTCCAGACAGAATGAAAGACTATACTTGCAGATATAAGTTGGACAAAACCGAAGTCTTCAGTAAGTACCCACCTTGGTGCCTCCAAGTAACACACTTCCCACATTGCTCTGCATTCCTTACAGCCAACCAAGACTTCAAAGCCCTTGCTGACCATTCACTGTGGACACTGTGAGGATAGAGGCAGCATGGACAATGGAAGGAGGGACCTGGCTGGGAAGCCTGGCCACCTCTCCCTTCATCTCAGGCCAGGAAGTGATCAATCCCCAGCACATCAAAAGCGTCTTGGGTCAGGGCTACACCTTTCAAAGCTGGGTTGGGGGTGCTGGGTCTGTCCTCACTGCTACACTCCCCCCACACTCTCCTCGGCCCTCACTTCCCTTGAGAGACAAGGACTTGAATCTCACGAGTCTGCTGGTGGGAAGTGGAGGCGGCCCCAGGGCCCTGAGTCTGGGCCAGGTGCACTGAGCTCTCCCAGGACCGTGTGGTCACCTGGGATTGAGAGAATGCCAACTGCCAGGCCTGGGCCCTGGAATCCTGGCTCTGGCCCACATTACATGTGTGATCTTGACCTAATGAGTGTTCTGTTCTCAGCCTCTATTATCTGTACTGTGAAATGGGGCCAGTATGGTAGGTGCAGTAAGCCCTATCACATATGTAAAGCTACTGTTTGGAAATACTCAGGCACCAGGTGTCCCTCCAGGAAGGGTGAGAGGCCTGAGGAAGCACACAGTTGGGGCAGCAGATGTGCCCTCAGCACTGAGGTGGGCCTGATCTCCCACACAGAGCGCCTGGGGACAGTGGGACTTTCTCTTCTTCCTCAACTCTCCCAGTTAGCCTCCTGATACATTGATTTAATATGATTATATTATTTTCAATGACTTCTCATTCCAGGGCCATCTGGTAAACCCAGAGCGAGCCCTCACCCCATCACACTTCTGGGCCATCTCTCCTTCTTCCACAGGTGCATAGAATGCGCAGGGCTCTGCCATTGCCACACTCTCACACCACATAGTGTGTAGATGGCCTCAGGGAGTTAGATATCTCTTAGTTTATACTTCAGAAGTGATTAGGACTGAGTAACACATTTATATGGAGAGCTAATGTTTATTACATCTGCTGGTGTGCTAAGTGTCTTACATGCACTACCCCAGTTAATTCTCAAAAGACCTAGTGTTATTGCTTTGTATGCAGCTGATGCAGCAAGAGCTAGAAAGTAGACACAGGTGACCTGATTGCATAATCTAGGACTTTGACCTTGCTGATGACAGTCCTTGAAAAAGATTGGGGACAGCCTATCCTCCAAGAAGTGTATTCAGATACCTCCTCTGGGTTCAGTGGCTATACTGTTTTCTCACCCTTGGTGTCACCTGTGTTTCTCTCTGAGGTGGACCAGCACTAGGGTTTCACATGTCCTGCACTCCTCTGCTGACCGCCATGCTGTACGTGGTCAGAGGCTGACCAGAAGTGGAGGATCAGGACTGTTTATTGCCATGAGCCCCGATGCACTGATGAGGATTGATGTGGTTGTCTCTAACTGTATTTTCCTCTGATTAAAACATCTGGGGAAACATTTTTGTATATATAGAAAAGCATAACAAGGAATAATGTTTAAACCAATATTTCTGTATGTTTTATATTATCTATTTTAGTGTATAATGATTTCATGTATTAAGAAATCTTTAAAATACAGCAATGGAAATATTTGGTTTAATCAGTTAATATTGGTTTCAAAGCTCCTCTGTAGTCAACCATGCTTTTCTTGGCCCTCAGTATGCGAGGTGCCTGTCTTCACCTCACTCTCCCTGCTCTGTGAATACTATGGAGATTACACCACATTTCCTTGTGATTTTTTCACACTAATCCCAATCACCCTACCCCTCAGACACAAATCATTCCCCCGAAATAAAGCCGGTGATTACTTTCAATATCAGCACCAATGAGGGGAACACAGTTCAGAAGTTCGTAGCTAATCTGAGAACCGAGTTATGGCCGAAAGCTGGTCACGTGGAAGGGGACCATCTGTGGGGAACAGGCCTCGCCTGTGGCCACGGTCAGGGTGTGAGAAGATTTAGGGCTCAGGAGAGAGAAGGTTCCACAGCTACTAGTTACGGGCTGTCTGAGCCTCCGGAGTACCACCTCCCAGCTCCCACAAAATTACAGAACAAGCACGAACACAGAAGCCCTGTTCCCCTCAGGCTTCCCTGTGTCCATAAATGGCACCGCCACCCACCCAGGCGCTCTGCTCACTCACCTGCACGTCGTCCTTGACTCCTCTTTGCTCTCATCCCACATCCAGTCCACCTGCAGGCCCTGCTACCTCTGTGTCCAAACTTACCCGAACCTGGCCAGCCACGCCACAGGCTCACTGACCTTAGAATAAAGCCCAAACCCCTTCCCAGGGCCCACGAGGCCCCGCCCCCTCTCCTCACTCACCTCTTTCCCACAACAAGCTCAGCTAGTTATGCCTCAGGCCTCGGAACAGGTGTCCACAGCCTGGACCCTCTTCCGCAGACCTTTCCCTGCCTTTCCCCTCATCTGGTTTCAGCTCCAGGAACACCACCTCAGAAAGACCTTATCTTTAATGGGAATTTTCAATAACATACAAAAGTAGCAAAAATCGTATAATGCCCTTGAAGCAGCCTTCCCCTGCTTTCAGTAATTACCAATCCTGGCCAATCTGGTTTTGCTGATACTCTCACCATTGATTATTGTGAATCTAATCCCAGACATCCCATCATGTCCTGTATAAATATTTCACTTTCTCTTAAAGAGAAATTGAGTCTCTAAAGGACAGGACAGGTCACCTGCTCCTAAGCAGCTGTCCCTTCCCCTCCTTTCTCTATCCTGTCCCTTGCTTATTGATGTCACTGCACTTTTCACTCTGGCGCTTATTTTGTTCATTGTTTGTTACTTTATTGTCTGTCTCCCTCTCCAGTCCCGCAAATGTCAGGTCCTTGAGAGCAGGGCCCCTGCCTGCCTTGTTCCCACTAAACGCCAGAGCCCTGACAGTGCCTGGTGCACAGTAGGTGTCAGAAGAAGGCAGAGAAGAGAAGCTGCTTCTGCCAAAGTGGTAGCTTTCCTTGCCAAGGGCAGGCAGAAGGGGAGGGGCGGATGGGTGGACAAGTCCACTGACATTCTTCTCATGTGCTTGTCTTTCAGCTAAACCACCTAACTCAGTGACTGAAGAAAAAATAATTTGCCCAGGACATATTTTTCTTAAGGCTGGACAGTAAGTGTTTAGGTTCGGGGGCCATTTGGGCAGCTGTCGCTACCATGAGGAGTCCAGAATGTGGACTGCCCCCTTTACTGGGGCAGCACATGTCTGTCTCTGGGAGGGCTCAGGGCATCCTCCACACCTGCCCTGGTTGACAATCCACTGAGGTGCTCAGGGATCCGCGGTGGCCCAGGCTCTGCTGAGGAGGGCAGGATGTGGGAGATGGTGTGCCCCAGGGCTGGTACCTTTGCTCCAAGCAGCTTTTCCGAGTGAAGCCAACATACCGTGTACATACAGAGGAGTCGGGATGGTGCCATCCCTGGTCACTTTGCTCCTGGTCTTGAGGGCATCTGACCCCATGCAGGGCTCCTCACTGCCTGGTCAGCCCTCATTGCAGAGGTCAACCTCATGGTGCCTGGGGATGGGCTCCCCTTACCCTTGCTGCCTGCATTTGAGGAGCCCCAAATGCCTAAAGTGCAAAGCCATTACCATGAGGAGAGCTAGGGCTACAGATTGAGCCAAGTGCAGGAACTGTGTCTATCCTGACTCTTGGGTCACCATCTGCCCTTTGCTTTAGGGTGGTCGTTGTTGATTACTCTCTGGACCTGGGCAATACCTGGAGTGAGAGAAGCTTGAAAATCACCAGCAAGGACTGTGTGAGTGAATGTTGGGCTGCAGCATCCCTCCGGGCTAGCCAGAGACCCTGCTTGTGAGGGAGAGACAATCAGGGATGTAAGACAGGGGAATAACATCACAGGGGAAAGGCCAGCAAGTACAGAAGTAGCCTTTGCAGATACGCAACTCGGGTAGCATTTCACAGCCAGCTCGGTGCCCTTAGTCCTTTACTGCGGAGCTGTCCCCCTACTCTGGTTTGTGAAATTCACTGGAATGCTTCTGCAAGACTTGGGGTAAAGCCAGCTGCCCAGGTCCTGCAGAAACTCTGCCCTCTCTGTGAACCAAGTATCATTGAAGGTATGTGGAAGGGACCAATTCGAGCTCTAAGCAGAGTTCAGAAACAGTGCTGAGGCTCTGCCCACCCTGGACACACCTTGCCACCTCCCCTGGCCCTGGTCTTGTGGTGGGGAGCTCAAGGCTCCATCCTGGATTCCAGCCGGGGTGAGCGGGAGAGGCTGGGGCACTGTGTACTAGGGGACAGGGTCCAGGGACTCTGGGACACCTGGGCCCGCCAAATCGGGGTCCCCAGCACAGGGGTCTGGAGAGTGGGAGCAGCCGTGGTCGTGCATAGTCAGGGTGTGTTTGCACTGCGCTGGTGTAGCAGCGGGCAGAGCTCTGCACCCTCTCACGACCATCACAGCCCTGGCCTCCCACGCCTGTTTGGGGAACACCGGCTGTCACTTTGCAGATGTCATCAACCTCCCTGCGGCCGCACCTCCTTTCTCGTGCTCCTCAGTTGCCCCTCTCCGCTAACTGGCTCTGATCTCTGCAGGGGGACTCTCCCCTCTGTTGCTGGAAAGCTGGCAGGGCAGGTGGGAAGGGCAGGGCTCAGCTCAGGGAGAGGAAGCTGGGAACAAAGTGCTGCTCCCAGGAGCCCTCTTTTCCCAGCTCCACAGCATCTGGGCCCCTTAGCCTGGGGCAGCCCGCCATGGGGGACAGAGCGTGTTGGCCTGGAGTGAGGTTTCCCTGGGAGGAGGGACGCGTGTGCCTAATGCCACCGTCCTTGTGTACAGTCCCAGCTGGTGAGGGTTCGCGCAGCGTGACGGTCCCCTGTGTGTCTGTCTCCGCTGGTCCCTGCACATCCACCTCCGGACCCGAGATTAACCTCCACGTTTCCCAGCAGGAGTCCCGCCACCGGACGGCCCCCGTCCACAGGCACATTGAGAAGAGAACTCGGGAGCCGCCCGTGGCTCCGGGCCCAGCACAGGGTCACCCTCAGCCCCACTCGGCCTCTCCTTTCGGCCTCCCTGTTTCCGGGGCACAGGCTCTCTCTTCCCCCTTCCCCCACTGCTTCTCTCAAGCAGAGGCTTGATGTAGGGAAGGGCTGGGCAGCGCGGGTCCACAGATGCAGCACACGTGCCCTCGGTTATGCACAACAACAAGAGAACAGAGCCCGTTCCTTAATCCCCCACGTGGACCTGGCCTGTGCGTGGGCTTTCTATAGCCTCTCTCTAATGCTCTCAAGTGCTCGCTCACTTCCTCACTCCAGATGTGCAGACACAGGCTCCAAGGTTGCAGAGCGGGGAAGTAGGGGAGGGAGGCAACGGGGAGGTGAGGAGGGTGTCCTGCCTCTGCTCTTGCACCCACACCTCTCTGGGGCCCCAAAGCCCCTCCCTCACCCATCTGTGTGTTGTAGCATTTTGTGATCCTCACAAAACCCCTGTACTCTTAGCCAAGGCAGGCAGTGAGGGCTGGGTTGTCACTGCATGGAGGACTGGGCTTCCTTGACAGGGCTCTAAGGAGAGTCTCGGAACAGGGCCAGCGGTGGGGTCTGTGGCCCAGGGCTCCACAGTGGCTCTCTGGGTACCAGCCATGATCTCCTCGCCCCACTGTGGTCCCTCTGGATGAGGCAACCTGAGGAGAAGGGGAATGGTGAGGTCTGGTGTGGGAAGTGGATATTGGGTTCACGGGAAGAGATCATCCAGGCCAACCCCAGGACTTTGGCATGTGTGCCCTGTACAGCATGAGACTGTGGAGCCCCCAGCTGTCCCAACTACAACCACAGTGACCACAATGCCTACCACTGTCAGGACCAGTAGGACGACAACAAGGACGACGACGACCCCAACGCCTACAACTGTCAGGACCAGTAGGACGACAACAAGGACGACAACGACCCCAACGCCTACAACTGTCAGGACCAGTAGGACGACGACAAGGACGACGACGACCCCAACGCCTACAGCTGTCAGGACCAGTAGGACGACGACAATAACGACGACGACCCCAACGCCTACAACTGTCAGGACCAGTAGGACGACGACAAGTACGACGACGACCCCAACGCCTACAACGGTCAGGACCAGTAGGACGACGACAAGGACGACGACGACCCCAACGCCTACAACTGTCAGGACCAATAGGACGACAAGGATGACGACAAGAACGATGACAACGAAGACCACAGTGCCTACCGCTGTCACCATGACAACTACCGTGACAACTGTTGTCACAACCACAGTGACTACAGTTGTCACAGAGGAGGAGACCACAGTGCCCATGGTTGTCACCCAGAGCCCAGTTCCCAGCAATCCTCTCTTGTACCCTACACTCATCCCGTCCCTAGTCGTGATACCGTTGCTGCTTGTCTGCATCTGCTGCTGCAAGAGGGTGAGTGAACCCTGCCCGCACAGCCTGCATCCAGCCCTCACCAACCCCGGAGGGACCAGGCCAATGCCTGCCCCATGATTCTGCCTGTGGTCAGGTTCCATCAGCTCTGGGGTCCTCACACCAGCAAACAAGGCACAGACTCTGTCCTCCCGTCCCGGGCATAGACGCAGCCTGGGCTTCTAGGGGGCCACCTGCTTCGTGCTTTCACCTTCACAGGGAGGTGGCCTATGGGCTGTCCTGGCCCCTGGGGCAAAAGGACCCCAGACCTCCTGAGACCAGGGCTGCCCCACAGCAGTCAGGCTTCTGAAGGACTCAGGTAGACCAAGGCCCCAGGAATCTCCACTGTTGGGGGACAAAGAGGAGTCTGCAAGGGCACTGATGGCCCAAAGGGAGAAGGATGCTGGCCGGGAGGATGCTAACCCCGGGGGCAGCTGTGCCTTTGAAAGCAGCATGGATCCCTGTCCATCTCTGGTGCCTTCCGTCATTCCGTCGTCAGTCACCACTAAGTCACCAGGATGTGCAGGGCCCCGTGCTGGGCACAGAGGGGCAGAAATGAAGCAGCCACTACCCTTGCCCACAGGAGCTCACCATCTGGTGTCTGGTCTGGTATTGGTAGCTGGAGGGCATTGAGGGTAAATGTCACCTTCAGAGGGTGTGGCAGGTGTCCTGATAATGATAAAGGACAGAGACTGGCCCCGGGTGGGAGGGAAGGCAGAGGCGCTGGCCGGCTGGGTTTGCAAGGACACAGGCCAGAGGTAGGTAAAGAAGAGGAAGAAGCAGAGTGAGAAAGGACAAGCAAAGCAGCACAGAAGCCAGCAGGTCAGATTTCTGCAAAGGGCGAGAAGTGAGGAGAGAAAGCAGGGTGGGGGAGAGGGAGGTGGACTGTCATCCCTGAGGGCTGGGAGGCAGGGAGGGCTGCAGGGGGAGGGAGGGAAGGGGAGAGGAGGAGGGGTGTGGGGAGTGTTCTCTTGTCTTCATATGATGTCAGGGCTGCTGCTGAAAACTCTACCAGGGACCAGGGGCCTTAGTGTGCCTGTCTCCCCCTTGACCCTCCACGGAGGTACCGATTCCCCTTTGATGACCGAGGAGCCTGAGGCTCAGGGAGGTGGAGCCTGTTGGCCACACACACCCAGGCTGTGGGCACCTAGGTTGACACCCCAAAGCCCAGGTTTGATCCCTTACTGCTGCTGAGCAAGGTCCCCTCCTGTCTGCATAGCTGAGCCAGATCCCTCCATGCCCCTTCCAGCCTGTGTTTATGTCTCTTTAACATCCTAGATCGTCAAGGAGCCACCACCAGCCCAGAAACCAGAAAAAGTAAGTGGTGTATTTCGTTGTGATGTTGTCAGCATACTTGATGCACACACTGACCTGCACAGAGAGGCCCTCTGACATGTATGGGGAGATGCCCTCCCCTGACCCTCCAGCTCCCACCTACCTGGGCAGAGAGAGGTGGCAGATAGAAGAGGGTGACAGAGGGCAGGGAGGGACCCCAGAGAGGACCTGAGACTCACAGAATGTCACCCAGACAACACGGTTCCCCACCTCCGAAGACAGCCTGAACCAGGGCCTTTATCACTGAATCAGCAACATGGGGTAGCCTATTTCAGGAACAGCTATGATCCCTCCTGGTATAAATGGGCTTTTTCTCAATTCCAAAATCACTCTTTGTAGACTGATCCTTCCCAGGACTCGCACGAGCATTTGGAAAAGAATCCTCAGGTTTCAGGGACCTGGTCCCCCTCCCCGGGCTCTGATGTATGCTGGGATCCATTTCCTTGGTCTTCATCCCTGTTTCATGTCAGGATGAGGGTCTTGGCAGGGTTGGCCTTTAGGGACTGGGGGCTGAGGAGGGTGGAGGGAGTCCTAACCTGACTTTGAGCTGTTGGGGCACAGCGCAGGTAAGCACAGGGACCAAGGGTCAGGTGAGGAGGCTGGGGCTGACCCGGGGTAGGGGCCCAACCCAGGGCCCATAAGAAGTAGTTAGAGCAGGGCTGCCGCGTCCCGAGGCAGGCGGACCTGGGCCTGAGATCTGGTGGGAAACAGGGTCACTGCCCGGGCTGACGTCTACACTGGCTGCAGTGTGGCCGGGGGAGGCTGGATCTGCCAGAGTCGGGTGAATACAGCCCTGTCTCCTGCTAATGCCCACACCCCTGCCAGCCTCCGTCACATGGCACAGCCTCACGCCCAGCTTCTCCTGCAAGGGTGGCCGCCAGCAGCCAAGGGGACAGGGTACAGTTTGTTGATGTTTGGAGAAGAGCCATCTTTATAAACCAAAAGGAGTTGGTGTGTTTTTCACATGGAGGCCACTCTCTTACAGTGCCGGGTCCTGCTCATTTGTCCTTCATTCTCCAACAAACATTTGCTGACTGGCCAGTACTTGACAGGAGCCCAGGCAACAGATGTCATGTGTCTGCACCCAGGAGCTGCCAGACAAGAAAGCCTGCAAATTTTTTCTCTTTCTAGAAGCCATGCCCTGTACAGACCAGGGTGATTGTCTCCTGCTGTGGGTGCCAAGAAGACAGGATAAAACAGATGGAGGTGACAAGGACCCTTAGGAAGGGAGGGATGAGCCCCTCAAGGCTGGGGGTTTGGAGGAGGGGGAGCCAGTTCAATGCACACAGACTTGGGCCTAAAACACCTGGCTTGGATGGAGATGAGCTTTATGGGCTCTGGTCTCCCACCCCTCGGTGACAGAGAAAAACCAGAGGCCCTCCCAACCCTAGTGGCCCAGGGGTGGACAAAGAGCTGGAGGCTCAGGTGCCCGCTGCCTCCAGGCAGTCCCAGCACCAGGGACCTCCCTGTGGGATGGGCCCATATTTCTGGATGTTGGGGGCTGCCTCACAACCGGCCGATTCCTGATTCTCACAGAGGATGTCATCAGCTCTGGCAATGTCCTGGTTTCACTGGCCAGTAACTGGATGAGTGAAAACATACAGTGACAAACAGCCACACACCGGTCAGGGGAAAAAAAAAAAATGAAAAAGAAAAGAAACTTCTGAGCCAAGATCTTAACAGCATTAAACTACCCGGGAGTGCCTATGGCTCCTGTGTGCTCAGTGAGGGACGGAGAGAGCTCACTGCATTGTCCTTGAGGCCCCTGAGATGGGAAGACAAGGGCCACATGGAGGAGGGGGCCTGAGGACACTTCCCTCCCCCAGGTGACTGAGATCCCAGCTGGCAGGGGGCTGAGAGATGACAGGGACGAAGAGGGCCGCAGGTGGCAGGTGTGAGGAAGAAAGACCCCACCATCTCTGGGTTCAGCTTTGCCCTCCTCCCCTTAGTCCTGCCTCTGTCGCTGTGGGATCCATTAGTACTCCTGGGAGCTTCAAGTGGCAGCCGGAGGGCCGGCCCTGCATCTCCCCTGACAGTCAGTGTGAGGGCACGGAGAAGCCAGAGCTCACCCTACAGAGATGGAGGAAGCACCTGCCAGGGGCTCGTTCCTGCCGCAGGCCCGGCCCCACCTTCTGCCCACACCACGTCCACGTTTTCACCTGTTCTTTGGTTTTCTCATCTCTCTCTCCCCGCCCCATTTCAGGACCCTTCCCCCTGAGCAAGGACTGGGTCTCTTCCCTGCCTTCTCCCTCTGAGCCCCGCAAAGTCAGGCCCTCTTCCCTCTTCTTCAAGCTCCTGCCCAGTCCCCGTGCCCCCCTCACCTTTATCCTTGAGGACCTCTCCTTGGCTACTGCATACCTCCTCCAAACTTTCACACTTTTTTCAAAAGTAGCCCCGACTTCTCCTCCTACACCAAAAGTACTGATTTGTTCCAGAATCCAAAACAATCTGTGACCCACAGTGACGAGCTCCCAACAAACACAGAAGGCTTTTAAGCCCCCTGCCCCAGGTGATGGCTGCAGTGCTGTCCCAGCCAGTGTGTGGGGACACAGCCCTGGGGAGCCATGGGAGACAGAGGGGACACCACCCATCTGAAGGCAGCGTCTGTGCCTGTAGCTTCCTCACAACCACATCTGCTTTTCAGGGAAAACTGGATACTTTTTACGACTTTGTCCAGCACTGCAGCCAGGTGCCATTGATGTGGTGTCCGCCCAGGGACACGGTAAGCAGGGCACAGGGATGCTCCCCGTGGGCTGGGGTCTTGCTTTGGCCCTTGACAGTTGCCCCCGGGACTGTGGGTCAGAGAGCCCTCTCCGGGCATCTGCTGAGAAGAACGCCCAAGGCGTGGAGACCTGGAGCTCATGAGCCTCCAGACGATTCTCAACATGGCGCCCGTGCATTTCCCCTGCGTCCTCGTCTCAAGGATGTCAGGACCTTTCTTCTCCAGAGCAATGCCCAGCAATTCCAATCTTAAGCGAAAAGGGCTGGAGAGGCCTATGGGACTCCCGTCCATCGTCCCTCCCTACTGCCCACCCGACCCTGTGGGACTGCTGGCTGCACCCCATCCATGAGATCCTCCCGGGCTGGTCACTCAGCTGCAGGAGTGGTGGAGGACATGGTGACACCCCCTCCCCAATGTTGTCTGGTCAACACTGACTGGTTTTACCAGGTAGTAAAGATGCCCTCCTTGTGTCAGTGCCTGTGACAATGTGGAGAAGCCCAATTTCTCCACTTGTCATCCTTGTTATTTAATAATAATAATCAGAGATAATTTTATTGCGTCCTTTCTGTGGGTCAGTTGCTCAAGAACTTTACATGTTTTCACTGCTTTAATCCTCCCAGTAAATGTACAGGTAGATACTACTGTACTGGTAGATCCCAGCTTTATGGAGGCGGGTCTGACCCACAGAGAGGCTGAGTGACTTGTCCCAGCTCACAAAGGATGGGAGCAGCAGAGCGGAACTTTAATTCTGAGCCTGGCTCCACCCTTCTCACTGCTCTGCTCCCCTTTCGGTTCAGCACTCATGGTCTCATGATGGTTACCCCCAAACCATCAGAGAGCTGCCCCTCTCAGGCCTCCGGATCTGAGGAGGGCCTTGCTCCTGGTTCTCTTGGGAAGCACCTGCCTGGGCATCATATTCCTGGGTGTCCCCATTATGAGACCTTTTGTACAGACCGGGCCAGGGGCCTGGAGAATGTTGCAGTCCCAAGATCTGTAGTGAGGTCTGTACTGACCACATTCACTGAATCAGGAAAACACTGGCTCTTGGTGGCTGGACAGGTGGGCATTTAGAAGCTCTGGATAGGCCTGAAAGTCTCTGGACACTGCGGATGACACACCTGAGGCATGCTCACACCCAGCAGAGACATTGTCTGGTGACAGTGGTGTCGGGGCTCCTTCCACAGCTGGGCTCGCGGCTCTGGGTATGAATCGAGCTCTGAGTCCAAGCCTTGCTTGCACAGAAGCCCCATTCTCCACCTGTCTCTAGACAGCTCTCTAGAGACTTGAAAGTCATGAATATCTCAGTGAGTGCCTCTTTGGCCAGATCAGAATCTGTGAGAGAGTGACAGTTAAGCTGAGAAATAATTGATAAAAATAAATCCAGAGAAGTCCTTCCAAACGGAGGAAACAGCCAGTGCGTATGCCCTGGGGCTGTAGGGCTTGGTGAATTGAAAGGCTGGAAATCAAGTGCTGCCCTCATCAATCCAATGGTCAAGATATTCACAGGATACCCAGTGTCACCCCATAGGGTGTGGGGGACAGAGGCACACCAGCCCTGCAGGTCAGAGTGTTGCAAGGGCACCAAATCCAGTTGTTCCCCTGCATGTGGTCCACACACATCGAGCCCTCTGATGATGAATGAATGAATGACTGAATGGGCACTTCTAGTTACACGTGCTCCTGTGTAGAGGCTTTAGGTCATTTCTGTGACACAAGGAGGCATTTTGGATCTGACAATATAAGGCACAGAAATCTGCTTTGCGGGGCACTGTGCAGGAATGGGGAAAGGTCCCTTTGGCATTTTCTGGAGTGATTGTAGGAGAGTACTGACTTCAACCTGTTACCAAATCTGCGAAGTTAGTCTAGTTTCTGAAACGCTCCAAGCCTTACCTTTTTTTTTTTAACAAAAACAGGGATAAAATAATAAAATGCCACTGAATAATGCAGTTATGAAGAATGCTAGGTCAATTTTCGGTGAGGCTAAGAAAGTGTCCAGGTGAGTCCGAATAACCCAAAGTCCAGAGGTCCTGGAGTCCCATTGACAAATCCAGTCCAGGGCTGCCCAGAGATGCTGTCAGCTGGTCAGTGTGGTCACCACCCTCCCTGTGGTGCTGCAGACAGATTATCGTGTCCCAAAGGGTCTGCATCAATCTCTACCCAAACCAAGGGGTCTGTATGTGCTGCTGCCTCCAGAGCCCATCACCCATCTGAGGGCACCGTCACCTGCCCTTGCACTGTGGACTCAACCCCAGCCTGAGGGTTGTAGTGAGAACTCATCCCTTCTGCACATACTCACCAAGAGAGCCTGGGCAATGCTGGGGCTACAGTGGCAATCAGCCCTTGTCCTTGCTAACCGGGCTCCCAGTGCAGAGGGGAGCAGGCAAGTTCAACACCAGAGCAAAGGGAGTCCAGAGTCAAAACAACGGGGCTCCATAGGGAAGGGAGGGCAGATGTCCAATATCTGAACAGAGTCTAGAATTAGGAGCGCAGGCTGGAGGCCAGCACCCAGGGAGAGGAAGGGCATCAACAAAGGCTCACCCTGGGGATCCTGACAGGTCCTGAGCCTGCTCTCCTTGAGCCAGGGAAACCACAGCCTTCTGCTCCCAATTCCAATGGCTTCTCAGTGACCTTCTCTCTACTCTTCTTCACACAGGGGAGGTGCACCAATTTCACCTTAATGAATCCCCACTGCACACAAATGTTCTGCGGCCCAAAGATCTGCCTTCAACCCAGCCAGGAGTGCTTCCCCCTCAGTAGCTGCTGTTCACATGGTCAACATCTCCCACCCACACGCTCTCAGTCACTCTCCAGGATGCTGCCGCTGATCCCTCCTACTGCCTGGAAGCTCTGCAGAAGTACTTTGTCACTCCCACCCCCATAGACCAACATCTAAAGCACCAAAAACACAAAATTGTTAAGAGCCCCTTTTGTACTGAATTGGACACATATATTGTGTTTTGGTTTACAGTCAAAAGGAGTTGGGATTTGTTGTTGATTAGCAAGAGAGTTTGTTACCTGGTGAGCACTGCTCCACTGTATGAGATGCAGCTATACTGCTCCGCCAGGACAAAGCACCCTGGTGTCCTGTGGATGTAGACATGATGAGTCTCATTCCCCACAGACAGGTCTTCATCTGTCACCATGGGTTGAGATACGTGGGGTTTTAGCCAAAATATGCTCTTTCCAAAAAGCCCACAATATCTTTGATGTATGAATACAGTCTGGTGTCCATTACTCACTTGCTGTTACTTAATCTCCTGGGCAAGTTACTTAATCTCCCTGTGCTTCAATTTCTCACTGAAAAGATGGATAATGGTGTCTCCTCTACAGGGTGCCATGAGGGTGATAGTAACTGCTACAGTATGCTCAGAACAGGGCCAGGTCACTTGTAAAGACTCAGGGGCCCAGTAGTTAATGTCTTCTCCCTCTGCCCCAGGGAGGGAGAGGATGATGAGCTCAGAGACATCAAGAACTGTGCGGTGAGGACCAAGGTGTTAGAAGAAATCATGACTGGGCCTTTCAGCTCTGGATACCAGGACGTGGGCTTGCCGCACTTGAGAATTCTCTGTAAACTGCTGACCACATGTAGGTTAACATCCAAGGCCACCACCCATGTAATCTCCAAGACACTGTGAAAAAAAGGTCCTTAAACCTACTACCTCTTTCAGAAATGTAAGTTCCCTTCCTGTACCTTAATATTTCTCATAATATAAAAGTAATTGCAGGGTCCCAATTTCCCATCAGCTCCTCTGATGACAGAGACAGACCCCCCAATTTTTCAGATGCCTCCTAAAGAATACTTTGAAGACATGATCAGGTCTCCTTCCACACTTACATGCTAGAGGACTATCAACAGGCAAGAATTCACTGTGAAAATCACAGAATATATATGTGAAGATGAAGCAACACCATGGACCACAGAGTCCAAGAAGGGAAGAAGAGACTGCTTACTCAAATACCAGTGCACATACCAATGCAACAAATAAGGGACCATGAAGAATCAAGGAAACATGAGATGATGAAAAGAAATGAATAAACTCTCTAAAGAAATAGAGATCTATGGACTCTTGTAGAGAGAATTCAAAATAATCCTCTTAAAATAGTTTAGTGAAATACAAGAAATACACATAGACACACAACTTCATGAAATTCAGGAAAAAAATGTATCAACAAAATGAGATGTTCAACAAAGTAATAGAAACCATCAAAAGAACAACTGGCAACTAGAGCTGAAGAATACAATGACTGTACTGAAGAATATAATAAAGAGATTCAACAACAAACTCAAGCAAGCAGAAGAAAGAATCAGTGAACTAAAAGATAGGTCATTTGAAGTTATCCTGCCACAGGAGTGAAAAGAAAAATTAATTTAAGAGTGAAGAAACACTCTGGGACATTACAAACAGAAGGAATAGTGAATTATGGGAGTCCCATATGAGAAGAGGAAGAGAAAAAGACAGTATGTTTGAAACAAAAGAGTTGAACACTTACCAAACATGGAATGAGAGATGTACATCCAAATTCATGAAGCACAAAGAATCCCAAATAAGCTGAGTCTGCAATGGCTACGGGAAATCACATTGTTAGTAAATTGTCTATGGTCAAAGACACAGGGAATTTTGAAAGCAACAAGAGAAAAATGAGTCACCACATGTAACTCACCACCATAAGAATTTAGAGGGACTTCCCAATACAAACTTTGTAGTCCAGGAGAGAGAGGGGTGATGTATTCAAGTATAGAAAGAAAAAAAAAAATCCTGTCAAAGAAGAATATTGTACCCAGCAAATCTGTTCTTCAGAAATGAAGACAGAGATTGAAAATATATCAAAACAAACAAAACTGAAAGAGTTCATCACCAGAAGACCTGCTGTACAAGAATTGCTGCAGGAATTTCATCAAGCAGAAATAAATGCATAATAATTAGCATTGTGAAAACATAAGAAGTTTTTAAAACTCACCGCTAATGACACACATTGTCAAAATCAGACCCTGTAATACTGTAATTTTGCTGTGTAATTCACTTAGAACAATAGTTAAGAGGTGAAAATGTATTAAACAACCATAACTACAATAATATCTTATTGCATACAAAACATAAAAATATATAAATTGTCATATTGATAACCTAACATGTGAAGGATGGAGAAATAAAGGGAAAATTTATGTATGCTATCAATGTTGTTATCAGCTTAGAATAGGATGTTATAAATATATTTTAGGTATGCTTCATGATAACCACAAAGAAAAAACCTCTGGTAGATATAAAAAAGATGATAAAAGAGGAATCTAAGCATACCTGCTACAAAAAGTCATCAATTAACAAAAGACAGCAAGATAAGAAGCTATGAAAAATGGACCCATAAAACACATGAAAAAATTAACAAAATGGCAATTGTAAGTATTTACATATCAATAATTACTTTAAGCATAAAAGAATTAAATTCAATAGAAACACATAAAATAGCTGAATGGACCAAAAAAAAAAAAATGTCCAGAAATATGCTCCCCACAAGAGAATTACTTTAGCCTTAAAGACACCCAAAGATTAACAGTCATGGAATGCAAAAAGATACTCAAGCAAATGGTAACCAGAAGACAGCATTGATATCTATACTTACATCAGACGACATAGACTTTGAGCTAAAAATGCTCCAGGGACAAAGAAGGTCATTATATAATGATAAAAGAAAAAGACAATCCATCAAGAAAACACTGCAATTGTACATATATATATATGCACTCGATATCAGAGCACCTAAGTATATAAAGCAATTATTGACAGAACAAAAGGAAAAAAAATAACACAATAATAGGTGAGGACTTTAATAACCACTCTAAACAATGGAAGGATCATCCAGATAGAGAATTGATAAGGAAGCAGCAGATTTGAACAAAATTATACACCAAAGGAGACCTAAAAGATACACACATTTCATTTCATACAACAGCAACAGACTATACAATTTTCTCAATCACCTATGGACCATTTTCTAGGATAAATCATATTTTAGGCCACAGGCAAGTCTCGATAAATTTAAGAAGACTGACATCATGCCATGCATTTTCTCCAACTACAATTGTATGAAACTAGGAATGAATATCATGAGGAAAGCTGGAAGATGCTAAATTACATGAAAATTAAACAACGCATGCCTGAGCAACCAGTGGACCAGAGAAGACTTTTTTAAAAACAAACAAATATCTTGAAAATTGAAAAGGCAAACACAGTATGTAAACCAGATCACACAGTATGCAACAAAAACATTTCTAAGGAGGAAATTTATAGAAGTAAATGCATATTTTAAGGAAAAAAATATTTCAACCTACAGAAATATTTTAAAAAGCACAAAGTTAGGAGAAGGAAGAAAATAATAAAGATTGGAGCAGAAATAAATGAAATAGTAAACAAGAAAACAATATGAAAGGTTAACAAAATGAAGAGTTAGTTTTCTGGAGAACATAAACAGAATTGACAATAGTTTAGTTAGACTAAGCGAGTAAAAGAAAGAGAAACCAAATTGATAAAATTATAAATGAAGGAGAAGACATGAAAACTGGTATTACCAAAATTAAAGTAACTATAAAACTCTACTATTTAACAACTATACATCAACAAATCGGACAATATTGAAGAAACGGGGAAAGTCCTAGAAAGTACAACCCACCAAGACTAAATCCTGAAGAAACAGAAAATCTTAACAGACCAATAATGAGTAAGGAGATTCAATTAGTAATCAAAAACATCCCAACAAAGAAAAGCTCAGAACCAGATGGTTATACTAGTACATTCTACAAATGTTTAAAGAAGAATGAACAACAATCTTTCTCAAACTTTTCTGCAAAAAATGAAGAGGAAGAAACACTACCAAAGACACTTTACAAGGCCAGCACTACCCTGAATCCAAAGCCAGAAAAGGACATTTAGGAAAGGAAAACTATAGACCAATATCCCTGGTGAATATAATGGAAAAAATCTCAACAAAGTACTAGTGAACCATTTAAAGGATCATACACCATAATCAAGTGGGATTCTCCCCTGGAATGCAAGGATGGTTCAACATACACAAAACAATAAATGTGATAGATTAATACATTAAAGGATGTTCAACATCCTACTCATTAGGAAAATGCAAATCAAAACCACAATGAGATATCACCTCACACCTTTTAGAATTCCTATCCAGGTGCACTGATGGGTGGAGATGCTTGGAGGGATCCATGTCAAAAGCCCATGTCCTCACTGCAAGGGGTCTATAAAATGTACATTTAGCTTTTCCACCTCTACGGTGCAGGAAAGCCAAGTAGAAGGGATGACATACAGAGGTTCATTGAACCAACAGACAGAACCTGTCACTGTGGCATTGAGTACAGCTCACCACATGAAGAGGCTGAGGGGACACATACATGCAACTCTGTCCCCCAAAAGTGTCCTCTCTCCCCTTAACTCTCTTTGAGAAAAGAGTTTTTTGTGGCATGTGGCCAGCGGTGGTTCACAGCCAGCTCATAGTGCCTTGAGAGATTTTCAGGAATTTTGTGAGCTAGCTGTTTTAACACAGCCATTATCGAAAACCACATTAAGTAAACTATTAATAAATTATATAAACACAATAAATATCCAAAACTCAGCACTTCCTAATTCTTTTACTAGTTTTCACTATTGAATATCTTGCTGTGGATGGTACCACAACTGTTGGGTCTGTATGTGGGCTGTGGTGCCCTGCTCCTGTGCATTTCTGCCCAACGCCACATCTAATGACATCAAGTAAGCCATGATGGGAGCATCTATGGCATATGCTATAAATCAGGGCTTCATTGCTTGATTCACTGATTATCTGGACTTAAGAATATGAGGGGGAAAAGTTAATTTAGTTTAAACTAAAAATTATGTCCTGTCTGAATTCTTTCCATTGTGATTAGTGCGAAAATTTGAAAGAATATTCTTCAACTGTTAAACTATTCTCTATTTTGTAAAAGACATCACTCAAAACACTGAGAAACAATTGAAATTTAGACAGCTGTCTTCATTGTTTCATTTTCATGTTAACTTTACCACAAATGAAAATACCATCTGACATTCCTGTTGGAACTACATGCTGAGAGCCAGTTATTAAACATTTACCAGCACACCACCCATGAGACCCAAATGATTTGGAATTCTGGGCACTGGAATACCAGAGACACCCTCCTGGTGTTGGAAGGGGGGCAGGAAATCCTCCAAAGGGCAGGAAGAAAATAGAATACAAAAAGAGAAGTCAGAGGGAACTGAAAAAGCAGGTGCAAGGCAGTTAAAAAAAGTAAGTTAGAACTACATCAGGAGTGTTTTGCAAGGACTGTTTATGAGCAAGGCATATGGTCCAGACACAGAAACCCATTCCATATCTCTTAGGGGTGATTTTCATTCATTTATTCAACAAATACAAATCTCTGCTCAGCCTGTAGATAAAAAGATGAATACAGTGGAGCCACTACTGCACATTCAGTAAGAGGAAGAAAGCCTAGTTATAGTAGGATCTACTGAAGCCTGTGTTAATGGTGTGGGAAAACTGTTGCAGGATCAGGGATGAATAGTCACTAATCATGTGCTACCTAAGAAATGCCCCATCAAGGAGGTGACATTAGCTCTGGAGTTTGATGGATGAATAGGAGTTTTCCAAGAAGCAATGGTGAAAATAACACAGGCAAAGAAGGTCTAGGCATCCTCCAGTCATGAGGAAAAGGTTGAGGGACAAAAGTTTAGTAGGACACAGAGCCACCCTTAAATAATACCCTTCTATTCATACTAAGCCATCCAGACCCACCTGTGACTCCATCCCCACTGAGTGCATCAGGGGAGGGAAAAGGAAGAGGGTCACAGTAAGAGCCGTCAAGTTGCACAGCTCCTTTCTCTATAGACCTCACAACAGCTTACCTTCATTAACCCTCATGTCCTCAGGCTACCCTGGGAGGTGTGAGCAGGCACCCACCCCCCATCTGATGCCCGCCCCGGGTCACAGTACAGATGGGGGCCTGAGGTACTCATACTTGCCCCGCCTGCCAGATAGAGCAGGTAGAGCAGGGGCGCGAGTCAGGGGTCCTGATCCCCAGTGCGGAGACTCACAGAAGTTCTGCCCACACTCCAGGGGCCAGTACCTAAACTGAAGGCTGAGAGAGGACTACTTTTATCCCCAATAGAAATTATAATCCAGTGCTATGACCTTCCGCAGTTAGCAAATTTATCCTGTGTGAGGACTGCCAGGTTTGCTGTCAGGGTGCAGAGCCAAAGCTCAGGGTGTGTGGAGCCTGCTGGGGTCCCAACACTGTCCTTGCTATTACCCAGCCTGACCCTCTCCTCCTGGAGAAGGACTGCATGTCTATTCACCTGTGTACCCCACAGGACTTCATGAGGTGGCAAGTAGCACACTCTCAGGAAGTGTTGGCTGCACTGGACTGAAGGGCACTCTTTTGTACCCAGGTTCTTAAACCAGCAAATGGGAAGGCAGGATTACATGATAACTATGAGAGTAAAGCAGACATCCGATGGTTTGGTTTGAATGTATGTTTGTCCTAAGCAAACCTAATTTCAGTTTGAGGGGATTACCAGACTCTCTGAAGCAGCTCAATCCCTGTATTTTTCCAAGATTAGTTGTCCAGTCCTCCCTTTAATGCTGGGATCTATTCTCTCCTCCCCCATCGCTTCTCACCCTCACCAAAACCTTCTAATTAATCTTCTTGACTCAGGTGGCCAGAATCGGTCTTTGTTGTTGGTATCTAAAGAACCCGGACTGCTATAGATGCAGCAACTCACCCTGACTCAGAGCGCAATGCCACCTGCTTTCACCTTCAGGATTCCATCACAGAGGAGGGACCACACACGCACAACTCTGCCACCCAGAGGCCAGGCTCAGTACTGCCCCACATCTGTCAGCATCCAGGCAGCAGCTGCTGTATTGACACAAGGCTTCCACCAGTCAGTTTTGACTTGGTTGACAACTCTAATATGTTTGCACCCTGATTCACAGCAGATTTTTTTCCTTGCTGCTCTGCATGCCAGCTTTCCTCACAAATCATCAGATGTGCTTGGACACTTTAAACCCCTGGAGACGGGAGCTGCTGCAGCACAGGTGACCAGAGGGTAAAAGCTGGACAGTAACATCCAGACATGGTGGGTTGGGTCTGGAGCTGTTCCTGGTCCCTGCTCCCACACCTGGGGGCAGCCACCTCTCCACCAGGCCCTGCCCCTGCACCAAGTGTGGGTCTCCCTCTCCACTCTCCTGAAGTGATCACAACTGTTCTTCACACATTCATCCACTTGCTTCTCCTCTGCTCACCTGACTGTCAAATGCCCTCTTGTGACAACCTGTTGTGCATTAACAGGTGAATCAGCCTCTGCTTTGCCCTTGAGGTGCTCATGGCTGCAGGGGAGACACACAACGGCCATAAATGAGGTTGGCACCCAGGAGGAAAGGGAGACATCAGCCCTTATGGGAAGACATTCATCCCTGCCCTTCCCTGACCTGCTCCACCAGCAAGTTCTTGAGGCTTGCAAACCCATCTTCAAGCACCCCCTCAGCTTGTGAGAGGTTTGCTGGACCACCCTCAGCTGAGTGTTCGGAGTTTTCATCATTAACAAATATGTCTCCTGAGCCCAGGAGGACCGTGAGGAAGGGACAGCTCCGCTTCTTCCTCACAGGAACATCACTTGAGTTCAACTTAGCTCCTTCCTCTTGCCCTGCCTCCTGCCCCACCTGTAAAAGGAAGCACAGGTGCCTGCCCTCCTTCTCACTATCTTGGCAACAGGAGTCTGTGACACATGTTTTGCATATGTCACCTCAACACACCTGGAGGGTCATCACCCTCTTTCACAGATGAGGAGGACCCAAGTCCTGCAATACTAAGCATCCTGCCCCACGTCTCCTGCAAGGATGAGGCACAGCTGGGATTGAAACCCAAGTGTGTGTCCCCAAGCCTGCTTTGGTTTCACTGGCCATGTCGCCCTCCCAGAGCCCCCAGAGGTGAACACCAAGTCAACCATGTGACCCAAACACCAAATGAGGGCATGTTGAGGGTTTAGGTCTCCTTTTCCTGCTTCCATTCCAACTTCTCCCAAACTTTTACCCCATCAAAAAGTCAGATTCTCTGTCTCACCTCTGAGCTTTCAACAGCTCCTGAGGAAACACACGCCAGTGTTAGCCTTCATCCCACTCCTGTGTGACCCTGGGTTTCATTTGCCGTTTTATCTTGAAAGGATGTCCAAACTGTGCCACCAGGGACATCTGAGCCTCTCCTAACATCCTTTCCAAACTGATTCCTCAAAGGAGATGCCATTGACATCAGAGATTAATGACAACCAATGTTCCTAGACGAGACAGAAGCGGCCATATCAGTCCAGTGAGTGACCCTGAACTGACCACCCCACCTCTCTCAGTCTCAGTTTCCCATCAGTAAACTGGGGTTGGGCTAAATTATCTCCACAGTCCTTTCCAAATCTACCAACGTATGACTCCAGCTGGGATGAAGCTGGAGTAATTACTTTTTTAAAACTCAAAACAAAAAATATAATTAAGAAATAAGAAAAGATATTTTTTAAACCCTGAACAAAACACAAGCAAATGAAATCCAGCAACGTATAAAAAGGGCAATACATCAAGACCAATTAGGGATCACCCCAGAAATGCAAGTCTAATTCAGGTCTGAAATATCAATATAATTTACCACATCAGCAAAATGGAGAAGGGAAACATGAGTATCTCAATGAATGAAGAAAAAAGTTGTAATAAGTTCAAGTCCAGCATCATAATAGGAACAACCTGACAAAAGGCATCTGCACAAATTCTCTCAGCTAACCTTGCCCACAGTGGTTCAATTGGGACAGCTTATCCCTGGGATCTACAACTTGACAAGGATGCCCTCTCTCCCCCCGAGAAGGTCCCTGTATCAGTGTGGGGATGATCCTGTGCAGTTGCTTTTCTGATAGAAGCCGACTCTCAGAAACATCAAGAAGTACCTGATGAGGACAGGGGTGTAAGAAAAGTCATGACTGGGACTTTCAACTCTGGGTACCAGGACATGGGGTTCCTATACACGAACATTCTCTGTAAAAGCCTACTGACCACATGTAGGTTCACATTCCAAGCTCACCAAGCACATAAACCTCAAGAATTAATTGGAACAGGCCCTGACACCTGTTACCTCCTTCAGAAAGGACCCTAAGTCTCTAGAACAGAAGACCAATCCCATCAGTAATGAGAAGAATGCAAATTAAGACCACAAAGAGATGCTGAATCAATAGGAAAATATATAAAAAGAGGACAATACCAAGTGTCATGAAGAATATGAAGCAAGGAAAACCTAATAGGCTATTGGGAGAAGTACACCAGATTGTCTCAATTCCAAAACAACATTTATTTAAAATATTCCATTATTTTAAATACCACTCAAAAAATGCTTTTGATCACTTCCAATTTATGTTTTACCTATTGAAATATCTAAGCTTATTAGAGAAGGATTTTAGCGTATATCACTCTCCTTTTATGCATATAAAAATGAAGGTAATGAAATAAATTGGTTAAGGTATTCTAAAAAGTTTTACATTCACAATCTTGGCTTTTTAATCACTTTTGACTTAGAGTTGCGTATGCCCACACAGAACAGAGACAAGCCATCGCCACTCAGCCTTCTCTGATTTCTGGTCACAGAACCCAGGAGAATAATAAAATAGTTCTTGTTTTATGCGACTGAGATTGGGGTGATTTGCTACACAGAAGAAGATAACTGCCATGTCCCTCATTCACAAAGGACTTTGACATCCTTACAGGCCTTCCTCCACTTCTACACCCTTTCATCCACTGGGTCACACGAGTGACCACTGCAGCACTCTAGGCTCCCAATTCCTTGACCCAACAGTGATGTCCTTATCTAAGCCACCTCAGCTGCCTTCTTTCAGTTGACAGAAAGGCAGGGTTTCCCGAGGAATTTAATGGCCACCTGGGAGAGATTGGGATAAAGAACAAATGGACGTTTCATCTTGTTCCCACCCGTGCCTCCCCACTGGGATTGTCAATAGCAGGACACTGAGCAGACCTGCGGGTCACAAAGTCACCACGCCAACCTCCCTGTCCATCATAAGGGACATCACAGGGGAGGATTATGCAGGTAGTGAGGACATCCCCCAAGACCAGCCTCTTGCCTCTTCTGCCCTCAGGGCAGATACCAGGGGAGGCTTACAGCACCAGTGCACCTTAGTGAAAGGGCTGGAGGAGTGGTGGTCCCTGGGAACCAGCGGAGGTAGCACATGCCCCAGCCTGAGGTGGCCTGAAGTGGCCAGGGTCCAGTGGGACCACGGGGCTGGCCAAGAAAATGGGGAATGTTGGGCCCGGGATGCTGGGCTCCATGCTCTTCCTGATGCTGGTGCTACAGCCTCTAGAGCTGAGCCCAGGGAGATTCCTGCACCACCTCCCAAACCACAGAAGCTTCCACCTGGGCACCAGCCATCAAAGAAACAACTGGGAGAAGCTGAAATCCTGCGAGGGTGCCTTTGACCTGTACTTCATAGTGGACGCGTGAGTGGCTCTCCCACCTGGCCCGGGTGCTCCTTAGGGCACCTCTGTCCACAGGACCACTGAGGACAGGAAGCAGTGCAAGGGAACCCAGCCTCTGAGAGAGGGGAGACAAGAACAGTCTTGATTAGACCCAAGGAACACACCTCTGTGGCCTCCTTGTTCCTAAGTTAGAATCAGTGTGCCAGGCCTTTGTTCCCGGAAACATTTATATTTGGAAAGTAAAAAAAACACCATAGAGTTTCTGGATGGTTGTCAGTCTCTCCATCAGCTTAACCTGGATCTGTGACCTGCACGTCCCTTACACAGCTGGAGGGGCAGGTGATTGCTAGGAGCTGTCTTGTCAGCACTTGGAAGAAGCTCACTGTGATTTCTGGGTTTGTTTGGTGTTTGTTTTGTTTTGTTATTTACCCGAATGACCTCTATTTTTCCTGGGACCCAGGGAGATTGTTATGTCATCTGTTAGACATTTACATAGTCTCACTGCTTAGAAAGTCCTTTGCTTTGCTGGTTCTAAATGTTTTGCTTCTTTCTTTGACAACTTGGAGACCCACGTTACAGTTTGTATGCACATGATGAACAGTTTGGTCTGTCTGCTTGTGGCCTTGGGAAACCAGGGTTGTGCATGTTGTACCTTCTGGCCCTCAAGGAAGGACAGGGAGGGGCGTGTCCTCAGACTGGACAGATTGCCTTGGTTCCATTTTCAACTCCTCCGTGGGGCTGAGGATAAATTTTACTCATTCAGTAGTAACAGTGCTATGCCTCCCAATATCACTGAAGCACTTTACGGTCCCCAAAGCCCTTTACTGCACATCTGTCATCCTCAAAACATTCTGGGAGGTAGAGTAGGGAAGTTATTTGCTTATGCAATCAACTGGAAAGGGGGAAAGTTCCTAGACATTGGATGAAGTAGCCCAGAGGCTAGTGGGTGGGACAGGACTGAGTCTTGCTGGATTCTGCAAAGGGGAAGAGGAGCTGAAGGTTTCCTGGAATGGGCCCTATGCACCCATCTCCCATCCCCAGGCCATCAGTGAGGAGTAAGCCTAGAGCATGGCTACAGTGGGACAGGCCAGGCTTGTCTGAAAGCACGGCACACTCCTCACCCTCACCCCCATCTGGCTCCTCAGTCTCCATCCTGGCACTAAAGTTAAAGACAATGGGACCAAAAAACTTGAAGGAGACCAGGAAGGGCCTGCAGTTTTCCCTGCTGGTGATTATCATGATGTCAGGACAGCAGTGTCCCAGGCCTAGTTTGCAGGCTGATGAGAAAAAAAAATGGTAATAAAACAGCCTGAGTAACACATGCTCCCTGGCCTGAGGCCAGGGTACCTGCTGGGTGTCCATACGTGAGGGACGAGAGGCAACGTGTCAGAATCGTTGGAGGCGTTTCTAACCAACGAATTCTCCCTCTTTCCTTGTCTTAAAGCCCCAAGTAAAATGATCAACCATCCTGGTTTGCCACCCAAAGACCCTCATCCCCCTGCACATGGGTCTGGTTGTTTACCCTCCCCAGCACTCACAGTGATGAAAGTCACCACCAGGGTGACCCACTGAGGTCACTGAGGGAGTGTGGCAGCCTTTCGCTACCTGGGATGGGGAGGATTTGCTAAAGTGTCTGCTGGAAGCTCGAGAGGCAGAAACACTGCCCACTGGATGGATGCGCCTCATCCCTCTGACTCAGGTCTTCTTTGTTTTCAGGTCACAGAAGGCGAATGCTACTTGGAAGGACATTTACGAATTAGTGGATGAAATAGTGGAGAAGTACACAAAGTACAGCTAGTATTTTCTTCTGCCGGGCAGGGTACATAGCTCTTTAGACTCGGTGGTCACAGAAGTCCCTTTGGTCAGGAGCACAGAGTCCAGGGGGGTGTTCTGAAGCGGAAAGGACGGATCACGCTGGTTCCATCAGGTCTCAGCAGCTTTCTTGGCTCCTGCCTGAGGTCAGGCCACATTGTAGGGGACACAGTCTGCCCTTGAGGACCGCACAGATTAATAAACAGGCAAACCAGTAACCAAACACCGAGTTAAACTGTGCCAAGGGCTAAAAGAAAAGTGAAAAGGAATTTCTTGTAACTTTAAGGGAAAAGCAAGTATTCTTATCTTTTTAAAGTCAAGTATGACTTTTTAGGGGATGTGGAATTTTGAACTAGATCCTAAAGAATGGGGAAAACAGGGTAGAAGAACGATCAAGGAGATTTCTTGTGGAGTCAGTGGTCTATTTGACTGGAGCATAGCGTTAACTCAGGGAAGCCTGAGAGATGAGTCTAGACAGGGCAGTGTGGAGCCAAAACCATTGAGGCTCATAATGCCAGGCCAACGGGCTTAGAATTCCGCTGTGAGTAATTGGGAGCTATAGATGATTCTTGAGCAAGTGTCTAATATGATACATGAGGTCCTCCAGGTAGAAAAGTCTGATAATAGTGGTTAAAATCATTTGTAACAAGAGCCAAGAGCAGTAGAGAGCACAGCTAGGGACCTATGGTAGCAATTAAGAGAAAAAATAATGAGGGTCAATGGAGCAGAAGACAGTGGAGGGAGAGAACAGGGAGGGAGGTGTGAAAGGCTGAAAAGAGGTACAATAATTTCTTTGAGATGGGCAGGACATGGGGAAGGTGGGCAAGGAGAGAAAAGGGGTGAGTCTCAAAGAAGTTTACAGTAGAAAAGAGGCCAGTTGGGAGGCTCATGCAGAAGTGCATGAGTATCTATCTTCTTGTGCATGCCTCTGTGTGTGTGTGTGTGTGTGTGTGTTTGTGAGAGAGAGAGAGAGAGAGAGAGAGAGAGAGAGATTTTGGGGGGTTGGGAGTATAGGGAGGGAGCAGGAAGGCCCCACACCTCCATAGGCCTCAGAATCCTTTACTAAGTTATAGGAACTTCCAGGGTTCAGGAAACGGGTCCCCAAAGCAAAACACTTGGAATGGGACCCGGGAAATTGACATGCACCCCCTACCTGGTTGCTTGTTGACTTCGTCTTCATACTTCTCCAGCCCTAACCTGAGGATGTCCTTCATCACCTACTCCACACTGGGTCACACCCTCATGAAGCTCACCTCAGACAGGTAAGAACTGCTTTAATCCCCCAAGGCAGGCCTGGTGGGAGTGGTCACAGGGAAAAACAGGGAACTGAGGGGTTGCCTGAGACCTCATGCGGACCCACTGGGAGCAGGCTGGGCCGTCCTGGGCTCCCCTCAGTGTCCACTCTGACCCCCAGCCCCGGCTCCATGGCTCCCACTGACCCCTGACTGCGCTGGCCCTGGCAGACCCCCGTGCTGCTAGACCATCTCTGCGCCCTCTAAGCCCTGCCCTCCGCCTGTCTTGTGTCCTCTCAGCACTCTTCCCTTTTCTGAGAACTGGCTCACTGCAAGGACTCCTGGGATCTGGTGGAGCAGATGTGTGGGCCCTTTGTGAACACTGGCCTGTGTTGGGCACCTGCTCTGTGTGTCACTCTCTGCTCTGGGCCAGTGGGGGAAGAGGGGAGGCACAGTCAGAACCAGGAGGCAGGGATGGGCAGTGCTGAAGTGCTGGAGCTTCAGTGGAGGGGAGCTTGGTCCCTTAGTGGGTCTGAGACAAGGGAGCCCATGAGTGTGGGCTGGGGTGCAGGAAGGAAGCATGACACACCAGCATCTTAGATGGACCATCCGGTGGGCCCAGCGATGTGCCCAAAGCCCTGGAGGTGGGAAGATATGGAGCTCCTGAGTAGCCGGGAGGTTAAGATGCCCATGACGCAAATGATCGGAACCCAGGGAGTGTGTTGGTGCCAGTGCGTGGACACAGCACTCCCCATGCCTGGCTCCCAGGAGAAGCAGGGGCTGTGCTTCTTGTTAGGTGAGCTAGGGGAAGGCATGGTTTTGGGTGTCCCTGTCTTCTGCATTTCAGAGAGAGAGACCTGAGTGGGGTTGAGGTGGAAGACAGCAGGTCAGTGGGGGGCTGTCAGGCAGGTGGCAGAAAGAGAGGCGGGGGCTGGGTGGGGGCCTCGGGGGGAGGAGCTGCCCGTGGGGGAGAGGAGGACCACTGCCTCCTCCAAGGCAGGGGTTCAGAGCCTGAATCAAGGGAGCTGTGGGGAAGCTCTTGAGGGTCTCTGGGGCCCTCTCTGGAAATTGGAGGTGACGATGTCTTCCTCAAGGGAAGGTGTCAGAAGTGGGAGTGGGCTCAGGGGAGTGAAAAATGGGGTGGAATCTTAAGAAGTGAAGGGCCTGATGAGGGCATAAGCAGCCTAGTGCACAGAGCTGGGAGTAGGGATGGGGGAGGCAGCCCAAGAAAAAGGCCCACTCAGGCGGGAGTGAAGACTGGCCAAGCTCAGTCCCGGGCCGAAGGCTGGGGAGAGATGAGAGCTCCAGCATATTGAGGGTGCTGTCAACAAAAGAGAAATCTTCCCAAAAGTGTCAGGAAGAGGGGAGGGTGTTTGTGCTGGGGTGGGCAGGGCCTGGTTTGGCCTCCACTGGCCCGGGGTCACAGCCTCCTCAGCTCCTGGGCTGGGTCAGGCAGGGCAGGACCTGGGGCTCTCAGATCACACCTCAGGGCAGAATCCCTTCTGCGCAAAGTGAGAGCCAGCCTTCAGGGACCACGTTCTCCTTAGACTTGCTGTGACTGCTCAGCCCATCACCCTGCATTAGCCTGAACCTAAGCCCCAGCCCTGGTGTGTCCCAGTCCCATCCACTGCTGTCTGCTTTAACAGAGGCCGACTGCCCATCCCCATGGCAGCCTGGGGTCACTGCTCTTCCTCCCACATGGATGGGCCTCAGGCCTCTTTTCCAGCTTATGGTCTATTTTGTCAGGAGCACATGAAGCCCAGGAGCCCTAGACTCTAACGGAGCAGCTTGACTACTTCCTTCAGTACGGATCCAGAGGGGGAAGTGGCTTGGAGGGTCCAAGTCCACCTCAGGAGTCTGTGGCAGGGGAGGAGGGGACAGGGCAGGGGTATCAGCAGAGTGACCTTTCCAAACTCAGCCTTGCCTGTTGGAAGGTGACGTGCCCTCACCAGGGACCCCTTAGGTGCCAGCAGTACCGCCAGTCACATTGGGGGTGCTGGATTCACAGGTGCACATCCATGGGTGCTCCCCCCTCACCACGGACGGTCAAGGCAGGGCCCTTGCTGAGTCCCCTGAGGTCTGCATGCCTGAGACAGGGATGAGCACATTGAAAGCCAGGCCCCACCCATGGGGCCAGCAAAGCAGCATCCTCCACGCCCACTGAATGGGAGACAGAGAAGCGTTGACCAAGGCCTGTCAGTGTCAAAGACACAGGCAGAGAGGTCACCACAGGGCCACTTGTGTCCTCTCTGGTCCAGGCAGGTCTCCACAGGGCAGAATGGCATTAGGGCAGCTGGTCTGTTTTGTAACAGTCAACCCTCATTCCTCCTCAACCCCCTTTACTGATTTTTTTCAGGAATGAAATTCGTGACGGTCTTAGCAGACTTCAGAATATAGTACCTAGTGGAGCCACACACATGCAGGAAGGATTTAAAAAGGTACAGATCCTACAGCTCTGAGACTTTATTCTGCTTTCTCAAGTTCTTAGAGTATTATTGGGTCATCTCACTGCCCTCCCCCAACTTTCCTTCATTTTGTTGCAGGCAAATGAGCAGATTGAAAGAGTTTACTCCAAAAGTAAGCTGCCTGCTGACGTCACTGTGCTCAGGTGGGACCGAGCCAGGCGCGGGCCTCAGCGAGGGCTGGTGCAGACCCCCTCGGCCAATTCCTAGCACTGACCCTCGGAGCGAGTCCCTTGTCCTCTCTGTGATGCAGGTTCCTCCTCTGCGCAGTGAGGATGAAAACCACCCCCAGGGGTGCTTCCGAGAACCACATGGCATCATGCATTACATTCCTGGTTCTTACTAGATATCAAGTGCTTGACCTATGGTTGGGCTGCATGAAAAAGAAAAGAGAACTTCCAGGGACGGCGAGCAGACGGGGTTCAGTTTAGGGAACAGAGACCTTGGCGTCCCCCTGGCTGCCCACACTTTGTCCACCACAGTTCTGGCTCTGCCTCCTTTCCCTTGAGCCTCTTCCCTCTGGTTGACTCTCATCCTGTGACTGTGCCTCCGACTGTGGCAATGGCTGTACTTGGCCCAGACCACCTGCATCTAGACTGTAGGGTTGCAGCCCTTGTCAGGAAAGATGCATGGGCTGCTGGGGAAAGGCGGGGAGCTGGGCGGGGGCTGCTGCCCAAGCACCTTGACAGTCATTCTGGTTGCTCCTCCCTGTGCTCACCTGAGAGGCTTGTCCTCGTCCAGTGAAGTAGCTGCAGGTGCCTTTCAGGGCAAAGGCTGTGCCACCTGCCCATAGTGAGGGTCCACTAGGAAGGGCTCTGATCCGGTCTCAGGCTCCTCGTCTGTCAAGTGGGCCCTGGGCTGCGGCCTTCTCCCTCCAGGAGCTCTGGGTGGTGGGTACTCCAGTCAAGGTGGCCTCTCCCCAGGAGGAGGAGGTGTGGGAGCAGTGCTGTGGGCCCGGCAGCCTGAGGCAGGTCATTCCAGGTGCCTTGCTGACCAGGCCACTCCCTGCTTCTTCTGCAGACAGCAGTGCTTCCAGCCTGATTATCACTCTGACCACTGGACCACTGCTACCAACGACATTACGGGAAACTAAGAGTGAAGTGAGTCTTGTCCATCATTACCAGCTTTGTGCTCCATGTATTGGGGTATTTTTACTCAAACCTTTTTTTCCCTCTTAGGCTGACAAAGCTCGGGATATGGGGGCCAAAGTTTACTGCCTGGGTGTAAAAGATTATAAGAAAGACCAGGTAATTCAGAACAGCTAACCAGGTGTTCAGCTAACCAGGTGCCACTCTTGAGCCCAACTGGGGAAAGCTTTCAAAGGCAGCTGTCCCAGGGACCCCCAGAGGATGGCCCTCTACCCACCCCAACTGTGTGGAGAACAGATTGCCACGGCCAATGAATAGCAAGTGTTGTGTAAACCTACACACCAGAGGTGTGGAAGGCGGAGCTTTCCAGTCCCTAAGGGTGGGCTGCTGGCAGACACCAGGATGTGGCCCTTGGAGTCCAACACGGCAGAAGGCAAGAGCCTATCTCCTGGGACGGGATCTGCTGTGTCCTCAAGCCCTGGCTGGGTGCCTACCATCTCCTCTTCCCTTGTAGCTGCATGATATTGTAGAAAGAAAAGACCAAATGTATGGGATAGACGAATTCAAGTCCCTGGAAAAGCTTGTTACCTCGGTGAGTGTGGGCTAAGCATGAGACGGGAGATGGGGTGTCTTCTCCCTATGCCTCTGCCATCAGTCGCCCTGACCCTGCCACCCCACTGTCTGTTCCAGCTGGTGGAAAATTCCTGTATGGAAGTGATGGCTGGGGACACTTACTTTCTCTGTTTAGGAGGTAAGAGCCAGAGTCACATATCTATACAGAAGTGTGTGTCTGTGTGTGTGTGTGTGTGTGTGTGGGTGACACATTTGGGTGGTGTGTGGGTGTTGTGACTGTAGGGTGTGTGAACATGGTGTGTTTCTGTATGTGGTGTGATAGTGTGTGTGGTGTATGCATGGTTTGAGTGGAGTGAGTGTGTATGGTATGTGTGTGTGGTGTCTATGAGTGTGGTGTCTGTGTGTGATGTGTGTGTGTATGAGGTGATTGTATGGAAATCTGTCCAACATATGAGTGTGCAGATATGTAAGTCAGTGTGTGATTGTATGACGTGTGTATGTTGGGAGTTGTGTGTGGATATGCATGTGTAATTACTTTTATGATCCAGCTTTATTGACATGTAATTGAAATATAGCTCTGGATAAATTTAAGGTATACCACATAATGGTATAGACTTGAATACATATATTGCAAAAAGGTGACCAAAATGAATTTAGTTTATAAAACTAAAACCAAAAGTTCTTTTAAAAATTATATATATACTTTAAAACCCTCAACAACACTTTTAGCAAATGAAATCCAACAACACATAAAAAATATAATACATCAAAACTAATTAGGGATCAAGCCAGAAATGCAAGTCTGATTCTGTATATGAAATATCAATGTAATTTACCACATCAGGAAGATGGAGAAGGAAAACATGATTATCTCAATGGATGAAAAAAAAAGTTGGACACAGTTCAAGTCTGACAAAGACATCCAACAAGTACTCACAGCCAACACTACACCCACTGGTTCAACGGGGTCAGCCTCTCCCTGAGGTCTGGAACTTGACAAGGATGCCCTCTCTCCCCCGGAAGGGTCCCTGCATCAGTGTGGGGAGGATCCTGTGCAGCTGCTTTTCTGGTAGAAGCCCTCTCTCTCAGTGAGCTCTGTGCGTGCCGGCTCGTACGTCCACATCACTGGGATTTGTGGAGCTGAGGTGGGTGGATAAGCACACGCTCCCACTGGTAACAGCACACAGCTGGATGCAGCTGGACGCAGACCCAGGAAGCTGGGCCTGGCCGCGGTGCTCTGAACTGCAAGGTTACAGTGCAATAGGCCATGGGGGTCACACAGAGCAGTGTTTATATCCGAGCTCTGCTGCCCACAGGCACGAAACCAGCACAAAATGCTGAGTATCTGCGAGCTCCACTTTTGTCGCCAAGAAGTAGAAACAGCAACACCCACTATCAGGTCTGCAGGGAGACGTAGATGCAGTGGAGCTCACAGTGACTGGCACAGGACCTAGGAGCTGGCAGCCCTCACCAACAGGAGCTGGCACTAACACTTCCATCACTGACCCCTGGTGCTGCCCCCACCCCCGGGCTGAGCCCAAGGTGGGGAGGGAAGTGGTTAAGGAACATCCAGGATGAAAGCGTCTCCCGCTGAGCCCGCTGTGGGTGGCAGCTGTGTGACTCCTCCTGAATCCCACACTGTGACCTGCAATGCGAAGTGGGGACATGGGTCACTGCTTCTCTGGTGTCACGTCTGAGCCGTGCAGCACCCTGACAGCTTCAATTCTCTGATTATGTCCCTGGGACATACACAGGCCTGTCAAACCATAGAGGAAGATGCCCATTGTCATTCATGCCCTGTGGTGGCCCAGCTGAGGTGACAGGTGCCCACTGCACACCCTCTGCAGGCGTGGCCCAGCAGTGCTGCTCTGACCTTTACAGCTGCTGTCATCTTGTCAAAAGCTGCCACACAGCATGACTGTCACTTGGAGGGAAAGCTCAAGGCAGGAACCTGGACCCCAAATAAAGTAGAAGAAGCTGTTCATCAGGCTGTCATTCTGAATAAGTCAGTGGGCCGGGTGTGAGGAAGCCGGGAGTGGGGAGGCCCTCTTCAGTCTCTCAGCCTCCCTCCAGGACTAGGCAGAGGCCTCCGCTGGCCTCCCTGCCTCCAGGCCTGTGCTTCAGCCCATCCTCTGCACAGGGCCCGAGGGACAGAGAAGACCACTTCCCTACCCCAGCCTGACCATGGAGGCTGAGGCCCCCGAGCCAGACAACTGGGCCCTCCAAGGTCCATCCTCTGCTCTAAGCCCACCTGCTGCAGAGGCTGGGGGCTGGCAGGACTGGGCTCCCTGCAAAACCTTCCTCAGCTTTACAGGGTCCAGCCCACCCAGCCTTTGAGACTTCACTCTCAGAGCGCCTCAACCCCGAAGTCTTTCCTGGTCAGCTTGCCCCATGGCTTCCCACAGCCTTTGCTCTGTTCCTGTCATTAGTCACTTGTCACCCAGTAGGAACCATGACTTCTGCCTCACTGTGTCCATGTCTTTATTTTTATTGATCAGTAAATTCTTTTTCTTTCAAACTTTTATTATGGCTAATTTCAAACCTGCAGCATAGTGGAAACAATTGTACAGTGGGCACCCCTATCTCCACCACCTGGATTCGCACTTAATATCTGACTGTATTCTCTTTCGTATTAATCTATCTAGCTCTCTTTCTCTGTCTGTCTTCATCAGTCCATCTGACTTTCTGATGCATTTCAAAATAAATTACAGTCATCAGGCTACCGCACCACATATCTTGAATTTGGAAACAATTTTTGTTAAGATTTCTCTTTTTGAAATTCAGCAAACTTAAGTGTATCATTTGATGAGTTCTGACAGATGCACGCAATACCTGTGTAACCACAAACACCATGGAGAGTCACAGCACTACATTGGTTCCTCTTTCATTTATGGTGGAGAGCACTGCCTGTACCTCTTAGGGAAGACTGTGGTACTTCAGGGCCTGGGTTTGCCCCTATGGAGGGTAGGAGACTGGGTGTCTTTCAATGTGCTCAACAGTTCAGAGAGGTTTGTAGCAGCAACCTGAGTGCTCAAAGCCCAGTCCAGCAGCCTCAGAGTGGACCCTCAGTGACACCAGGAGAGGATCTGGCACAGGAGGTACACAGATATTGGTTCAGACAGAGCTGCTTCCTCATAGGAGTCACTTGGGAGTTCAATTTTGGATGACCTTCTGTAACTGTGAGATCAGAGGGAAGACAGCACTCAGCCCCTCCTAACACAGACCTTTGGATGTTACCCTTGCAGAAGCCTACGAAGTGACATTTTTTGCATCTGGCCTAGATCAAAAAAGGAAGGATGAAATTGTTTGCAGATATGAGTTGGGCTTCAGCAAAGTCTATGGTAAGTAACCTGCTTGGTACCTCCAAGTAAGAAATATCACACAACACACTGCATTCCCTTCATCCAACCAAGCCGTCAAAGCCCTTGCTGCCCACTCACTGTAGACACTATAAGGATAGAGGCAAAGTGGACAAGTGGAGGGAGAGACCTGGATGGAAGCCTGGTAACCTCTCCCTTCATATGCAAAGCCAGGAACTAATCAACACCCCAGCACATCAAGACCTGTTTTGAAAAGGTAAAGACAATGGATAATCCTTTAGCCAGGCTCATCAAGATAAAAAGAGAGAGGACCAAAATTAAAAAAATAAGAAGTGAAAGAGGAGAAATCACAACTGATATCACAGAGATACAAAAAGTCATAAGGGAATACTACAAGCAGTTACAGGCCAACAAATTGGACAACCAAGAAAGAATGGATAAATGTCTAGAAACATATAATCTTCCAAGACTGAATCAGTAAGAAATAGATAATCTGCACAGACTGATAGCTAGTATTGAAATTGAATATGTAATCAACAAACTCCCAGCAAACAAAAGTCCAAGATGAGATGGCTTCACAGGGGAATTCTACCAAACTTACACAGAAGAGCTAATACCTGTCCTTTTCAAACTATTTCAAAATATTGAAGAGGAGGGAACACTCCCAAAATCACTCTATAAGGTCACCATTACCCTGATAGCAAAAGTAAACAAGGTCACTACAGAAAAAGAAAATTATAGGCCAATATCTCTGATGAATATAGATGCAAAAAACCTCAACAAAATATTAGCCAACTGAATTCAACAATATATAAAAAAGAATCAACACCATGATCAAGTAGGATTTATTTTAGGGATGCAAGAATGGTTCAATATCCACAAAGCAATGAATATAATTCACCACACTAACAACAGTAACGAAAAAAAGGATAAAAATCACATGACCATCTCAATAGACACAGAAAAAGCATTTGACAAAATTCAACATCCATTCATGATTTTTAAAATAACTCTTATCAAAGGTGGTATAGAGGGAGCATATCTCAACTTAATAAAAGCCATTTATGACAAACCCACAGCTGACATAACACTTGACAGTGAAAAGCTGAAAGCTTCTCTTTTAAAATCAGGAAAAAGACAAGGATGCCCACTATTATCACTTCTATTTAACATATATTGGAAGTCCTAGGCACAGCAATCAGACAAGAAAAAGAACTAAAAGACATCCAAATTGGAAGGAAAAAGTAAATCTGTCACTATTTGCAGATGACATGATACTATATACAGAAAATGATACAAAAAACTCCACCAAAAAAAAAACTATTAAAACTAATAAATGAATTCAATAAAGTTGCAGGATGCAAGATTAATATACAGAAATCTCTTGCATTTCTGTACACTAATAATAAAATATCAGAAAGTGAATTTAATAAAACAATCCCATTTACAATTGCATCAAAAAGAATAAAATACCTAGGAATAAACTTAACCTAGAAGGTGAAAGACCTATACTTGAAAACTATAAGACATTGATGAAGGAAAGTGAAGAAGATACAAATAAATGGAAAGAAAGGTCTTGTTCATGGATTGGAAGAATTGATATTGTTAAAATGTCCATACTACCCAAAGCAATCTACAAATTTAATGCAATTCCTAGGAAAAAAATCTGTGACATTTTTCACAGAAATAGAATAAGTAATCCTAAAATTTGTATGTAACTACAAAAAAACCCTAATAGTCAATGCAATCTTGAGAAAAAAGAACGAAGCTAGAGGTATTGTGTTCCTTGTGTTCAGACAATACTACAAAGCTACAGTAATCAAAACAGCAGAGTAATGACACAAAAATTGACACATAGATCAATGGAAGAGTAGAGAGATACCAGAAATAAACTCATGCACATATGGTCAATTAATCTATGACAAAGAAGGCAAAAATATACAATAGAGAAAAGTCAGTCCCTTCAATATGTGGTGCTGGGAAAATTGGACACCCTGCACATAAAAGAATGAGATTAGAACATTTCCTCACACCATATACCAAAAAATCTAAAATTGCATTAAAACAATAGATACTGGAGAGGGTGTAGAGAAAAGAGAACCCTCTTACACTGTTGGTGGGAATGTAAATTGATACAGCCACTATAGAGAACAGTATGGAGGTTCCTTAAAAAACTAAAACTACCATATGACCTAGCAATTCCACTCCTGGGCATATACCTGGAGAAAACCATAAGTCAAAAAATACATGCACCCCAATGTTCATTGCAGCACTATTTACAATAGACAGGAGAAGGAAGCAACCTAAATGTCCATCAACAGAGGAATGGATAAAGAAGATGTGGTACATATAAACAATGGAATATTACTCAGCCATAAAAGGGAAAAATATTGTGCCATTTGCAGAGACGTGGATGGACGTAGAGACTGTCATACAAAGTGAAGTAAGTCAGAAAGACAAAACCAAATATTGTATATTAACGCATATATGTGGAATCTAGAATAATGGTATAGATGAACTTATTTGCAAAGCAGAAATAGAGACACAGATGTAGAGAACAAATGTATGGGTACCAAGGAGTGAAGGGGCAGGGTGGGATGGATTGGGAGATTGGGATTGACATATATACACTACTATGTATAAAATAGATAACTAATGAGAACTGACTGTATAGCACAGGGAATTTTACTCAGTGCTCTGTGGTTACCTAAATGGGAAGGAAATACAAAAAAGGGCAGATGTATGTATACAAATAGCTGATTCACTTTGCTATACAGCAGAAACTAACACAACATTGTAAAGCAACTATACTCCAATTAAAAAAATGCACTGAAGATGTAAATATAAGACCTGAAACCATACAACTCCTAGAAGAAAACATAGGCAGAATATTCTTTGACACAAATTGTAGCAATACCTTTTTGGAACTGTCGCCTAAGGCAAAGGAAACAAAATCAAAGATAAACAAATGGGACCAAATTAAACTTATAACCTTTTGCACACCAAAAGAAACTATTGACAAAATGAAAAGACAACCTACTGAATAGGAGAAAATATTTGCAAATGATATGACTGATAAGTCAATATCCAAAATATATAAATAGCTCAAACACTTCAGTATCAAAAAAACAACCGGTTAAAACATTAGCAGAGACAATCCTGCAGCCTGTGGACCAAAAACCACAGTTACAGAAAGACAGAGAAGATGAAAAGGCAGAGGGCTATGTACCAGATGAAGGAACAAGAAAAAACCCCAGAAAAACAACTAAATGAAGTGGAGATAGGCAACCTTCCAGAAAAAGAATTCAGAATAATGATGGTGAAGATGATCCAGGACCTCGGAATAAGAATGGAGGCAAAGATTGAGAAGATGCAAGAAATGATTAACAAAGACCTAGAAGAATTAAAGAACAAACAAACAGAGATGACCAATACAATAACTGAAATGAAAACTACACTAGAAGGAATCAATAGCAGAATAACTGAGGCAGAAGAACGGATAAGTGACCTGGAAGACAGAATGGTGGAATTCACTGCTGCGGAACAGACTAAAGAAAAAAGACTAAAAAGAAATGAAGACAGCCTAAGAGACCTCTGGGACAACATTAAACGCAACAACATTCGCATTATAGGGGTCCCAGAAGGAGAAGAGAGAGAGAAAGGACCAGAGAAAATATTTGAAGAGATTATAATCGAAAACTTCCCTAACATGGGAAAGGAAATAGCCACCCAAGTCCAGGAAGCGCAGAGAGTCCCATACAGAATAAACCCAAGGAGAAACACGCCGAGACACATAGTAATCAAAGTGGCAAAAATTAAAGACAAAGAAAAATTATTGAAAGCAGCAAGGGAAAAACGACAAATAACATACAAGGGAACCCCCATAAGGTTAACAGCTGATTTCTCAGCAGAAACTCTGCAAGCCAGAAGGGAGTGGCATGAAATACTTAAAGTGATGAAAGGGAAGAACCTACAACCAAGATTACTCTACCCAGCAAGGATCTCATTTAGATTTGATGGAGAAATCAAAAGCTTTACAGACAAGCAAAAGCTAAGAGAATTCAGCACCACCAAACCAGCTCTACAACAAATGCTAAACGAACTTCTCTAAGTGGGAAACACAAGAGAAGAAAAGGACCTACAAAAACAAACCCAAAACAATTAAGAAAATGGTCATAGGAACATACATATCGATAATTACCTTAAACGTGAATGGATTAAATGCCCCAACCAAAAGACATAGACTGGCTGAATGGATACAAAAACAAGACCCATATATATGCTGTCTACAAGAGACCCACTTCAGACCTAGGGACACATACAGACTGAAAGTGAGGGGATGGAAAAAGATATTCCATGCAAATGGAAATCAAAAGAAAGCTGGAGTAGCTATACTCATATCAGATAAAATAGACTTTAAAATAAAGAATGTTACAAGAGACAAGGAAGGACACTACATAATGATCCAGGGATCAATCCAAGAAGAAGATATAACAATTATAAATATATATGCACCCAACATAGGAGCACCTCAATACATAAGGCAACTGCTAACAGCTATAAAAGAGGAAATCGACAGTAACACAATAATAGTGGGGGACTTTAACACCTCACTTACACCAATGGACAGATCATCCAAAATGAAAATAAATAAGGAAACAGAAGCTTTAAATGACACAATAGACCAGATAGATTTAATTGATATATATAGGACATTCCATCCAAAAACGGCAGATTACACGTTCTTCTCAAGTGCACACGGAACATTCTCCAGGATAGATCACATCTTGGGTCACAAATCAAGCCTCAGTAAATTTAAGAAAATTGAAATCATATCAAGCATCTTTTCTGACCACAACGCTATGAGATTAGAAATGAATCACAGGGAAAAAAACGTAAAAAAGACAAACACATGGAGGCTAAACAATACGTTACTAAATAACCAAGAGATCACTGAAGGAATCAAACAGGAAATCAAAAAATACCTAGAGACAAATGACAATGAAAACACGACGACCCAAAACCTATGGGATGCAGCAAAAGCAGTTCTAAGAGGGAAGTTTATAGCTATACAAGCCTACCTAAAGAAACAAGAAAAATCTCAAGTAAACAATCTAACTTTACACCTAAAGAAACTAGAGAAAGAAGAACAAACAAAACCCAAAGTTAGCAGAAGGAAAGAAATCATAAAGATCAGAGCAGAAATAAATGAAATAGAAACAAAGAAAACAATAGCAAAGATCAATAAAACTAAAAGTTGGTTCTTTGAGAAGATAAACAAAATTGATAAGCCATTAGCCAGACTCATCAAGAAAAAGAGGGAGAGGACTCAAATCAATAAAATCAGAAATGAAAAAGGAGAAGTTACAACAGACACCGCAGAAATACAAAACATCCTAAGAGACTACTACAAGCAACTTTATGCCAATAAAATGGACAACCTGGAAGAAATGGACAAATTCTTAGAAAGGTATAACCTTCCAAGACTGAATCAGGAAGAAACAGAAAATATCAACAGACCAATCACAAGTAATGAAATTGAAACTGTGATTAAAAATCTTCCAACAAACAAAAGTCCAGGACCAGATGGCTTCACAGGTGAATTCTATCAAACATTTAGAGAAGAGCTAACACCCATCCTTCTCAAACTCTTCCAAAAAATTGCAGAGGAAGGAACTCTCCCAAACTCATTCTATGAGGCCACCATCACCCTGATACCAAAACCAGACAAAGACACTACAAAAAAAGAAAATTACAGACCAATATCACTGATGAATATAGATGCAAAAATCCTCAACAAAATACTAGCAAACAGAATCCAACAACACATTAAAAGGATCATACACCACGATCAAGTGGGATTTATCCCAGGGATGCAAAGATTCTTCAATATATGCAAATCAATCAATGTGATACACCATATTAACAAATTGAAGAATAAAAACCATATGATCATCTCAATAGATGCAGAAAAAGCTTTTGACAAAATTCAACACCCATTTATGATAAAAACTCTCCAGAAAGTGGGCATAGAGGGAACCTACCTCAACATAATAAAGGCCATATATGACAAACCCACAGCAAACATCATTCTCAATGGTGAAAAACTGAAAGCATTTCCTCTAAGATCAGGAACGAGACAAGGATGTCCACTCTCACCACTATTATTCAACATAGTTCTGGAAGTCCTAGCCACGGCAATCAGAGAAGAAAAAGAAATAAAAGGAATACAAATTGGAAAAGAAGAAGTAAAACTGTCACTGTTTGCGGATGACATGATACTATACATAGAGAATCCTAAAACTGCCACCAGAAAACTGCTAGAGCTAATTAATGAATATGGTAAAGTTGCAGGTTACAAAATTAATGCACAGAAATCTCTTGCATTCCTATACACTAATGATGAAAAATCTGAAAGAGAAATTATGGAAACACTCCCATTTACCATTGCAACAAAAAGAATAAAATACCTAGGAATAAACCTACCTAGGGAGACAAAAGACCTGTATGCAGAAAACTATAAGACACTGATGAAAGAAATTAAAGATGATACCAACAGATGGAGAGATATACCATGTTCTTGGATTGGAAGAATCAACATTGTGAAAATGAGTATACTACCCAAAGCAATCTACAGATTCAATGCAATCCCTATCAAATTACCAATGGCATTTTTTACGGAGCTAGAACAAATCATCTTAAAATTTGTATGGAGACACAAAAGACCCCGAATAGCCAAAGCAGTCTTGAGGCAAAAAAATGGAGCTGGAGGAATCAGACTCCCTGACTTCAGACTATACTACAAAGCTACAGTAATCAAGACAATATGGTACTGGCACAAAAACAGAAACATAGATCAATGGAACAAGATAGAAAGCCCAGAGATTAACCCACGCACCTATGGTCAACTAATCTATGACAAAGGAGGCAAAGATATACAATGGAGAAAAGACAGTCTCTTCAATAAGTGGTGCTGGGAAAACTGGACAGCCACATGTAAAAGAATGAAATTAGAATACTCCCTAACACCATACACAAAAATAAACTCAAAATGGATTAGAGACCTAAATATAAGACTGGACACTATAAAACTCTTAGAGGAAAACATAGGAAGAACACTCTTTGACATAAATCACAGCAAGATCTTTTTCGATCCACCTCCTAGAGTAATGGAAATAAAAACAAAAATAAACAAGTGGGACCTAATGAAACTTCAAAGCTTTTGCACAGCAAAGGAAACCATAAACAAGACGAAAAGACAACCCTCAGAATGGGAGAAAATATTTGCAAATGAATCAACGGACAAAGGATTAATCTCCAAAATATATAAACAGCTCATTCAGCTCAATATCAAAGAAACAAACACCCCAATCCAAAAATGGGCAGAAGACCTAAATAGACATTTCTCCAAAGAAGACATACAGACGGCCACGAAGCACATGAAAAGATGCTCAACATCACTAATTATTAGAGAAATGCAAATCAAAACTACAATGAGGTATCACCTCACTCCTGTTAGAATGGGCATCATCAGAAAATCTACAAACAACAAATGCTGGAGAGGGTGTGGAGAAAAGGGAACCCTCTTGCACTGTTGGTGGGAATGTAAATTGATACAGCCACTATGGAGAACAATATGGAGGTTCCTTAAAAAACTAAAAATAGAATTACCATATGACCCAGCAATCCCACTACTGGGCATATACCCAGAGAAAACCGTAATTCAAAAAGACACGTGCACCCGAATGTTCATTGCAGCACTATTTACAATAGCCAGGTCATGGAAGCAACCTAAATGCCCATCAACAGACGAATGGATAAAGAAGTTGTGGTACATATATACGATGGAATATTATTCAGCCATAAAAAGGAACGAAATTGAGTCATTTGTTGAGAAGTGGATGGATCTAGAGACTGTCATACAGAGTGAAGTAAGTCAGAAAGAGAAAAACAAATATCGTATGTTAATGCATGTATGTGGAACGTAGAAAAATGGTACAGATGAGCCAGTTTGCAGGGCAGAAGTTGAGACACAGATGTAGAGAATGGACATATGGACACCAAGGGGGGAAAACTGCGATGAGGTGGGGACGGTGATGTGCTGAATTGGGCGATTGGGATTGACATGTATAAACTGATGTGTATAAAACTGATGCCTAATAAGAACCTGCAGTATAAAAAAACAAACAAAACAACTAATACTAAACTTTCATTGGGTTATTTGTATGGAAATATGTTAATATAAATGTTTCAGACATTACATGAAATTTCTAAAAATCTTATATTTGTATTTGTATGGAAATATGTATGGAAATATGTTAATATAAATGTTTCAGACATTACATGAAATTTCTAAAAATCTTGTATTTGTATGGAAATATGTATGAAAATATGTTAATATAAATGTTTCAGACATTACATGAAATTTCTAAAAATCTTAAAAAAAAAAAAAAAAAAAAACATGAGCAGAAGACCTGAATAGACATTTTTCCATAGAAGATATACAGATAGCCAACAGGTACATAAAAAGATGCTCAACATTACTAATCATGCAAGTCAAAACCACAATAAGATATCATCTCACACTTGTCAAAATGGCTCTTATCAAATGTTGGCCAGGATGTGGAGAAAAGGGAACCCCAGTATACTGTTGGTGGGAATATATTGCACCAACAAATTGGTGCAGCCACTAGAGAAAACAGTATGGAGATTTCTCAAAAATGTAAAAATAGAATTACCATATGATCCAGCAATTCCACTATTGGATATATATCTGAAGAAAAAAAAACACTAATTCGAAAAGATACATGAACCCCAACATTCACAGCAGCATTATTTATAATAGACAAGATACGGAGGCAACATAAGTGTCCATCACAGATGAATAGATAAAAAAGATGTGGTAAATATTACTCAGCCATAAAAAAGAATGAAATTCTATAATTTGCAACAACATGGATGGACTTACAGGGTATTTATGCTAAGTGAAATAAGTCAGACAGAGAAAGAAAATACTGTTGCGTTATCACACATGGAATCTAAAAAATAAAACAAATGATTGAATATCACAAAACAGAAACAGACTCATAGATGTAGAGAACAAACCAGTGTTTGCCAGCGGGAAGAGGGAAGCAGGGAGGAGCAAGATCCAGGGGTAGGGGATTAAGAGGTAAAAACTGCTATGCATAAAATAAATAAGCTACAGTTTATATTGTACAGCACAAGGAATATAGCCAATATTTTGTAATAACTTTAAATGCAGTATAATCTATTAAAAATTTTAAATCACTATGCTATACCCCTGAAACTAGTATAATATTATTTAAAAAAAAACTATACTTCAATTAAAAGAAAAAAAAGAAGCTCCTCTGCAGTCAACCATGCCTTCCTTGGCACTCCGTATGCGAGGTGTCTGCCATCACTTCACTCTCCCTGCTCTGTGAATACTATGGAGATTACACCACATTTCTTTGTGATTTTTTCACACTAATCCCAATCACCCTACCCCTCAGACACAAATCCTTTCCCCTAAACATAACTGGTGAGTAGTTTCTATATCAGCACCAATGAAGGGGAACACAGTTCAGAAGTTCGTAGCTAATCTGAGAACCGAGTTATAGCCAAAAGCTGGTCACGTAGAAGGGGACCATCTGCGGGGAACAGGCCTGACCTGTGGCCACGGTCAGGGTGTGAGAAGATTTAGGGCTCAGGAGAGAGAAGGTTCCACAGCTACTAGTTACGGGCTGTCTGAGCCTCCGGAGTACCACCTCCCAGCTCCCACAAAGTTACAGAACAAGCACGAACACAGAAGCCCTGTTCCCCTCAGGCTTCCCTGTGTCCATAAATGGCACTGCCACCCACCCAGGCGCTCTGCTCACTCACCTGCACGTCGTCCTTGACTCCTCTTTGCTCTCATCCCACATCCAGTCCACCTGCAGGCCCTGCTACCTCTGTGTCCAAACTTACTCGAACCTGGCCAGCCATGCCACAGGCTCACTGACCTTAGAATAAAGCCCAAACCCCTTCCCAGGGCCCACGAGGCCCCGCCCCCTCTCCTCACTCACCTCTTTCCCACAACAAGCTCAGCTAGTTATGCCTCAGGCCTCAGAACAGGTGTCCACAGCCTGGACCCTCTTCCGCAGACCTTTCCCTGCCTTTCCCCTCATCTGGTTTCAGCTCCAGGAACACCATCTCAAAAAGACCTTATCTTTAATGGGAATTTTCAATAACATACAAAAGTAGCAAAAATCGTATAATGCCCTTGAAGCAGCCTTCCCCTGCTTTCAGTAATTACCAATCCTGGCCAATCTGGTTTTGCTGATACTCTCACCATTGATTATTGTGAATCAAATCCCAGACATCCCATCATGTCCTGTATAAATATTTCACTTTCTCTTAAAGAGAAATTGAGTCTCTAAAGGACAGGACAGGTCACCTGCTCCTAAGCAGCTGTCCCTTCCCCTCCCTTCTCTATCCTGTCCCTTGCTTTTTGATGTCACTGCACTTTTCACTCTGGCACTTATTTTGTTCATTGTTTGTTACTTTATTGTCTGTCTTCCTCTCCAGTCCCGCAAATGTCAGGTCCTTGAGAGCAGGGCCTCTGCCTGCCTTGTTCCCATTAAATACCAGGGCCTTTTATAACAACTATAAATGGAGTACAACTTTTAAAAAGTGTGAATCACAGTATTGTACACTTGTAATTTAGGGAATATTGTACATCAACTGTACTTAAATAAATAAAGTTTAAAAAACCAAAATACCAGAGCTCTGCACAGCACTTAACACATGGTACATGTCAGAAGGCGGCAGAGAAGAGAAGCTGCTTCTGCCAAAGTGGCAGGTCTGCTTCCAAGGGCAGGAAGAAGGGGAGGGGCGGATGGGTGGACAAGTCTACTGACATTCTTCTCATGTGGTTTTCTTTTAGATAAAAAACCCACCTTTATGAATCAAGAAAAATTAATTTGCCCAGGACATACATTTGACAAGGCTGGACAGTAAGTATTAGGCTTGGGGGCCATTTGAGCCAAGAATTTCAGAAGCCACCTCTGCTGGGGCAGCACATGTCTGTCTCTGGGAGGGCTCAGGGCATCCTCCGCACCTGCCCTGGCTGACAATCCCCCGAGGTGCTCAGGGATCCGCGGTGGCCCAGGCTCTGCTGAGGAGGGCAGGATGTGGGAGATGGTGTGCCCCAGGGCTGGTACCTTTGCTCCAGGCAGCTTTTCCGGGTGAAGCCAACATACCGTGTACATACAGAGGAGTCGGGATGGTGCCACCATACCGCCATCCCTGGTCACTTCGCTCATGGTCTTGAGGGCATCTGACCCCATGCAGGGCTCCTCACTGCCTGGTCAGCCTTCACTGCAGAGGTCAATCTCATGGTGCTTGGGGATGAATGCCCCCTACCCCTGCTGTCTGCTCTCTGGTAGCCCTGAATGGCTGATGTTCAAAGTCATTTCCATGAGGAGAGCTGTGTGCTATGGACTGAGCCAAGCGCAAGAACTGTGTCTATTCCATCTGGTGGTTACCCTCTGCCTTTCTGTGCTTTAGGGAGGTCTTCATCGATTACAGCCTGGACAATGGTGTCACCTTCGTAGGCGAAGACCTGAAAATTGCCGGCAAGGACTGTGTGAATGACAGGGTAGGCCTGAGCCTCCCTCAGTGGATGGAGGCAGAGACATCCTGGGGAGATGAGGTGAGGGGAGCAAAGTCCCTGGGGAAGGCAGAGCACGAAGCTTATGAGACAGGCATCTCAGGCAGCATCTCACAGCCAGACAGGTGCCCTTAGCCCTTCATCAGGTTGGTAAAATTCATTGCAAATTCTTCTACAAGAACACCGAGGTTGCAGGCAGCTATCCAGGTCTTGCAGAATCTCTGCTCTCTGTGAACCAAGTGGCACTGGAGGCACTTGAAAGGGACCAATTCGAGCTCTGAGCAGACTCCAGAAACAGTGCTGAGGCTCAGCCCACCCTGGACACACCTTGCCATCTCCCCTGGCCCGGGCCTTGCGGTGGGGAGCTCCAGGCTCCATCCTCGATTCCAGCCGGGGTGAGCGGGAGAGGCTGGGGCACTGTGTACTAGGGGACAGGGTCCAGGGCCTCTGGGACACCTGGGCCCGCCAAATCGGCGTCCCCGGCACAGGGGTCTGGAGAGTGGGAGCAGCCGTGGTCGTGCATAGTCAGGGTGTGTTTGCACTGCGCTAGTGTAGCACTGGGCAGAGCTCTGGACCCTCTCATGACCATCACAGCCCTGGCCTCCCACGCCTGTTTGGGGAACACCGGCTGTCACTTTGCAGATGTCATCAACCTCCCTGCGGCCGCACCTCCTTTCTCGTGCTCCTCAGTTGCCCCTCTCCGCTAACTGGCTCTGACCTCTGCAGGGGGACTCTCCCCTCTGTTGCTGGAAAGCTGGCAGGGCAGGTGGGAAGGGCAGGGCTCAGCTCAGGGAGAGGAAGCTGGGAACAAAGTGCTGCTCCCAGGAGCCCTCTTTTCCCAGCTCCACAGCATCCGGGCCCCTTAGCCTGGGGCAGCCCGCCATGGGGGACAGAGCGTGTTAGCCTGCAGTGAGGTTTCCCTGGGAGGAGGGACGCGTGTGCCTAATGCCACCGCCCTTGTGTCCAGTCCCAGCTGGTGAGGGTTCCCGCAGCGTGACGGTCCCCTGTGTGTCTGTCTCCGCTGGTCCCTGCACATCCACCTCCGGACCCGAGATTAACCTCCACGTTTCCCAGCAGGAGTCCCGCCACCGGACGGCCCCCGTCCACAGGCACATTGAGAAGAGAACTCGGGAGCCGCCCGTGGCTCCGGGCCCAGCACAGGGTCACCCTCAGCCCCACTCGGCCTCTCCTTTCGGCCTCCCTGTTTCCAGGGCACAGGCTCTCTCTTCCCCCTTCCCCCGCTGCTTCTCTCAAGCAGAGGCTTGACGTAGGGAAGGGCTGGGCAGCGTGGGTGCACAGATGCAGCACACGTGCCCTCGGTTATGCACAACAACAAGAGAACAGAGCCCGTTCCTTAATCCCCCACGTGGACCTGGCCTGTGCGTGGGCTTTCTATAGCCTCTCTCTAATGCTCTCAAGTGCTCGCTCACTTCCTCACTCCAGATGTGCAGACACAGGCTCCAAGGTTGCAGAGCGGGGAAGTAGGGGAGGGAGGCAACGGGGAGGTGAGGAGGGTGTCCTGCCTCTGCTCTTGCACCCACACCTCTCTGGGGCCCCAAAGCCCCTCCCTCACCCATCTGTGTGTTGTAGCATTTTGTGATCCTCACAAAACCCCTGTACTCTTAGCCAAGGCAGGCAGTGAGGGCTGGGTTGTCACTGCATGGAGGACTGGGCTTCCTTGACAGGGCTCTAAGGAGAGTCTCGGAACAGGGCCAGCGGTGGGGTCTGTGGCCCAGGGCTCCACAGTGGCTCTCTGGGTACCAGCCATGATCTCCTCGCCCCACTGTGGTCCCTCTGGATGAGGCAACCTGAGGAGAAGGGGAATGGTGAGGTCTGGTGTGGGAAGTGGATATTGGGTTCACGGGAAGAGATCATCCAGGCCAACCCCAGGACTTTGGCATGTGTGCCCTGTACAGCATGAGACTGTGGAGCCCCCAGCTGTCCCAACTACAACCACAGTGACCACAGTGCCTACCACTGTCAGGACCAGTAGGACGACGACAAGGACGACGACGACCCCAACGCCTACAACTGTCAGGACCAGTAGGACGACGACGAGGACGACGACGACCCCAATGCCTACAACTGTCAGGACCAGTAGGACGACGACAAGGACGACGACCACAACGATGACAACGAAGACCACAGTGCCTACCACTGTCACCATGACAACTACCGTGACAACTGTTGTCACAACCACAGTGACTACAGTTGTCACAGAGGAGGAGACCACAGTGCCCATGGTTGTCACCCAGAGCCCAGTTCCCAGCAGTCCTCTCTTGTACCCTACACTCATCCTGTCCCTGGTCGTGATACCGTTGCTGCTTGTCTGCATCTGCTGCTGCAAGAGGGTGAGTGAACCCTGCCCACACAGCCTGCATCCAGCCCTCACCAACCCCGGAGGGACCAGGCCGATGCCTGCCCCATGATTCTGCCTGTGGTCAGGTTCCATCAGCTCTGGGGTCCTCACACCAGCAAACAAGGCACAGACTCTGTCCTCCCGTCCCGGGCATAGACACAGCCTGGGCTTCTAGGGGGCCACCTGCTTCGTGCTTTCACCTTCACAGGGAGGTGGCCTATGGGCTGTCCTGGCCCCTGGGGCAAAAGGACCCCAGACCTCCTGAGACCAGGGCTGCCCCACAGCAGTCAGGCTCATGAAGGACTCAGGTAGACCAAGGCCCCAGGAATCTCCACTGTTGGGGGACAAAGAGGAGTCTGCAAGGGCACTGATGGCCCAAAGGGAGAAGGATGCTGGCCGGGAGGATGCTAACCCCGGGGGCAGCTGTGCCTTTGAAAGCAGCATGGATCCCTGTCCATCTCTGGTGCCTTCCGTCATTCCGTCGTCAGTCACCACTAAGTCACCAGGATGTGCAGGGCCCCGTGCTGGGCACAGAGGGGCAGAAATGAAGCAGCCACTACCCTTGCCCACAGGAGCTCACCATCTGGTGTCTGGTCTGGTATTGGTAGCTGGAGGGCATTGAGGGTAAATGTCACCTTCAGAGGGTGTGGCAGGTGTCCTGATAATGATAAAGGACAGAGACTGGCCCCGGGTGGGAGGGAAGGCAGAGGCGCTGGCCGGCTGGGTTTGCAAGGACACAGGCCAGAGGTAGGTGAAGAAGAGGAACAAGCAGAGCTGAGAAAGGACAAGCAAAGCAGCATAGAAGCCAGCAGGTCAGATTTCTGCAAAGGGCGAGAAGTGAGGAGAGAAAGCGGGGTGGGGGAGAGGGAGGTGGCCTGTCATCCCTGAGGGCTGGGAGGCAGGGAGGGCTGCAGGGGGAGGGAGGGAAGGGGAGAGGAGGAGGGGTGTGGGGAGTGTTCTCTTGTCTTCATATGATGTCAGGGCTGCTGCTGAAAACTCTACCAGGGACCAGGGGCCTTAGTGTGCCTGTCTCCCCCTTGACCCTCCACGGAGGTACCGATTCCCCTTTGATGACTGAGGAGCCTGAGGCTCAGGGAGGTGGAGCCTGTTGGCCACACACACCCAGGCTGTGGGCACCTAGGTTGACACCCCAAAGCCCAGGTTTGATCCCTTACTGCTGCCGAGCAACGTCCCCTCCTGTCTGCATAGCTGAGCCAGAGCCTTCCATGCCCCTTCCAGCCTGTGTTTATGTCTCTTTCACATACTAGATCATCAAGGAGCGACCACCAGCCCAGAAATCAGAAAAAGTAAGTGGTGTGTTTCGTTGTGATGGTGTCAGCATACTTGATGCACACACTGACCTGCACAGAGAGGCCCTCTGACATGTATGGGGAGATGCCCTCCCCTGACCCTCCAGCTCCCACCTACCTGGGCAGAGAGAGGTGGCAGATAGAAGAGGGTGACAGAGGGCAGGGAGGGACCCCAGAGAGGACCTGAGACTCACAGAATGTCACCCAGACAACACGGTTCCCCATCTCCGAAGACAGCCTGAACCAGGGCCTTTATCACTGAATCAGCAACATGGGGTAGCCTATTTAGGAACAGCTATGATCCCTCCTGGTATAAATGGGCTTTTTCTCAATTCCCAAAAGACTCTTTGTAGACTGATCCTTCACAGGACTCGCGCGAGCATTTGGAAAAGAATCCTCAGGTTTCAGGGACCTGGTCCCCCTCCCCGGGCTCTGATGTATGCTGGGATCCATTTTCTTGGTCTTCATCCCTGTCTCATGTCAGGATGAGGGTCTTGGCAGGGTTGGCCTTTAGGGACTGGGGGCTGAGGAGGGTGGAGGGAGTCCTAACCTGACTTTGAGCTGTTGGGGCACAGCGCAGGTGAGCACAGGGACCAAGGATCAGGTGAGGAGGCTGGGGCTGACCCGGGGTAGGGGCCCAACCCAGGGCCCATAAGAAGTAGTTAGAGCAGGGCTGCCGCGTCCCGAGGCAGGCGGACCTGGGCCTGAGATCTGGTGGGAAACAGGGTCACTGCCCGGGCTGACGTCTACACTGGCTGCAGTGTGGCCGGGGGAGGCTGGATCTGCCAGAGTCGGGTGAATACAGCCCTGTCTCCTGCTAATGCCCACACCCCTGCCAGCCTCCGTCACATGGCACAGCCTCACGCCCAGCTTCTCCTGCAAGGGTGGCCGCCAGCAGCCAAGGGGACAGGGTACAGTTTGTTGATGTTTGGAGAAGAGCCATCTTTATAAACCAAAAGGAGTTGGTGTGTTTTTCACATGGAGGCCACTCTCTTACAGTGCCGGGTCCTGCTCATTTGTCCTTCATTCTCCAACAAACATTTGCTGACTGGCCAGTACTTGACAGGAGCCCAGGCAACAGATGTCATGTGTCTGCACCCAGGAGCTGCCAGACAAGAAAGCCTGCAAATTTTTTCTCTTTCTAGAAGCCATGCCCTGTACAGACCAGGGTGATTGTCTCCTGCTGTGGGTGCCAAGAAGACAGGATAAAACAGATGGAGGTGACAAGGACCCTTAGGAAGGGAGGGATGAGCCCCTCAAGGCTGGGGGTTTGGAGGAGGGGGAGCCAGTTCAATGCACACAGACTTGGGCCTAAAACACCTGGCTTGGATGGAGATGAGCTTTATGGGCTCTGGTCTCCCACCCCTCGGTGACAGAGAAAAACCAGAGGCCCTCCCGACCCTAGTGGCCCAGGGGAGGACAAAGAGCTGGAGGCTCAGGTGCCCACTGCCTCCAAGCAGTCCCAGCACCAGGGACCTCCCCTTTGGATGGGCCCAGATTTCTGGATGTTGGGGGCTGACTCACAGCCGGCCGATTCCTGATTCTCACAGAGGTTGTCATCAGCTCTGGCAATGTCCTGGTTTCACTGGCCAGTAACTGGATGAGTGAAAACATACAATGACAAACAGCCACACACCAGTCAGGGGAAAAAAAAAATGAAAAACAAAAGAAACTTCTGAGCCAAGATCTTACCAGCATTAAACTGCCCGGAAGTGCCTATGGCTCCTGTCTGCCCAGTGAGGGACGGAGAGAGCTCACTGCATTGTCCTTGAGGCCCCTGAGATGGGGTGAAAAGGGCCACATGAAGGAAGGGGCCTGAGGACACTTCCCTCCCCCAGGTGACTGAGAACACAGCTGGCAGGGGGCTGAGAGATGACAGGGACGAAGAGGGCCGCAGGTGGCAGGTGTGAGGAAGAAAGACCCCACCATCTCTGGGTTCAGCTTTGCCCTCCGCCCCCTGATCCTGCCTCTGTCGCTGTGGGATCCACTGGTCCTCCTGGGAGCTTCAAATGGCAGCCGGAGGGCCGGCCCCGCATCTCCCCTGACAGTCAGTGTGAGGGCACGGAGAAGCCAGAGCTCACCCTACAGAGATGGAGGAAGCACCTGCCAGGGGCTCGTTCCTGCCGCAGGCCCGGCCCCACCTTCCACCCACACCATGTCCACGTTTTCACCTGTTCTTTGGTTTCCTCATCTCTCTCTTTTCCCCCCGTTTCAGGACCCTTCCCCCTGAGCAAGGACTGGGTCTCTTCCCTGCCTTCTCCCTCTGAGCCCCGCAAAGTCAGGCCCTCTTCCCTCTTCTTCAAGCTCCTGCCCAGTCCCCGTGCACCCCTCACCTTTATCCTTGAGGACCTCTCCTTGGCTACTGCATATCTCCTCCAAACTTTCACACTTTTTTCAAAAGTAGCCCCGACTTCTCCTCCTACACCAAAAGTACTGATTTGTTCCAGAATCCAAAACAATCTGTGACCCACAGTGATGAGCTCCCAACAAACACAGAAGGCTTTTAAGCCCCCTGCCCCAGGTGATGGCTGCAGTGCTGTCCCAGCCAGTGTGTGGGGACACAGCCCTGGGGAGCCATGGGAGACAGAGGGGACACCACCCATCTGGAGGCAGCGTCTGTGCCTGTAGCTTCCTCACAACCACATCTGCTTTTCAGGGAAAACTGGATACTTTTTACGACTTTGTCCAGCACTGCAGCCAGGTGCCATTGATGTGGTGTCCGCCCAGGGACACGGTAAGCAGGGCACAGGGATGCTCCCCGTGGGCTGGGGTCTTGCTTTGGCCCTTGACAGTTGCCCCCGGGACTGTGGGTCAGAGAGCCCTCTCCGGGCATCTGCTGAGAGGAACGCCCAAGGCGTGGAGACCTGGAGCTCATGAGCCTCCAGACGATTCTCAACATGGCGCCCGTGCATTTCCCCTGCGTCCTCGTCTCAAGGATGTCAGGACCTTTCTTCTCCAGAGCAATGCCCAGCAATTCCAATCTTAAGCGAAAAGGGCTGGAGAGGCCTATGGGACTCCCGTCCATCGTCCCTCCCTACTGCCCACCCGACCCTGTGGGACTGCTGGCTGCACCCCATCCATGAGATCCTCCCGGGCTGGTCACTCAGCTGCAGGAGTGGTGGAGGACATGGTGACACCCCCTCCCCAATGTTGTCTGGTCAACACTGACTGGTTTTACCAGGTAGTAAAGATGCCCTCCTTGTGTCAGTGCCTGTGACAATGTGGAGAAGCCCAATTTCTCCACTTGTCATCCTTGTTATTTAATAATAATAATCAGAGATAATTTTATTGCGTCCTTTCTGTGGGTCAGTTGCTCAAGAACTTTACATGTTTTCACTGCTTTAATCCTCCCAGTAAATGTACAGGTAGATACTACTGTACTGGTAGATCCCAGCTTTATGGAGGCGGGTCTGACCCACAGAGAGGCTGAGTGACTTGTCCCAGCTCACAAAGGATGGGAGCAGCAGAGCGGAACTTTAATTCTGAGCCTGGCTCCACCCTTCTCACTGCTCTGCTCCCCTTTCGGTTCAGCACTCATGGTCTCATGATGGTTACCCCCAAACCATCAGAGAGCTGCCCCTCTCAGGCCTCCGGATCTGAGGAGGGCCTTGCTCCTGGTTCTCTTGGGAAGCACCTGCCTGGGCATCATATTCCTGGGTGTCCCCATTATGAGACCTTTTGTACAGACCGGGCCAGGGGCCTGGAGAATGTTGCAGTCCCAAGATCTGTAGTGAGGTCTGTACTGACCACATTCACTGAATCAGGAAAACACTGGCTCTTGGTGGCTGGACAGGTGGGCATTTAGAAGCTCTGGATAGGCCTGAAAGTCTCTGGACACTGCGGATGACACACCTGAGGCATGCTCACACCCAGCAGAGACATTGTCTGGTGACAGTGGTGTCGGGGCTCCTTCCACAGCTGGGCTCGCGGCTCTGGGTATGAATCGAGCTCTGAGTCCAAGCCTTGCTTGCACAGAAGCCCCATTCTCCACCTGTCTCTAGACAGCTCTCTAGAGACTTGAAAGTCATGAATATCTCAGTGAGTGCCTCTTTGGCCAGATCAGAATCTGTGAGAGAGTGACAGTTAAGCTGAGAAATAATTGATAAAAATAAATCCAGAGAAGTCCTTCCAAACGGAGGAAACAGCCAGTGCGTATGCCCTGGGGCTGTAGGGCTTGGTGAATTGAAAGGCTGGAAATCAAGTGCTGCCCTCATCAATCCAATGGTCAAGATATTCACAGGATACCCAGTGTCACCCCATAGGGTGTGGGGGACAGAGGCACACCAGCCCTGCAGGTCAGAGTGTTGCAAGGGCACCAAATCCAGTTGTTCCCCTGCATGTGGTCCACACACATCGAGCCCTCTGATGATGAATGAATGAATGACTGAATGGGCACTTCTAGTTACACGTGCTCCTGTGTAGAGGCTTTAGGTCATTTCTGTGACACAAGGAGGCATTTTGGATCTGACAATATAAGGCACAGAAATCTGCTTTGCGGGGCACTGTGCAGGAATGGGGAAAGGTCCCTTTGGCATTTTCTGGAGTGATTGTAGGAGAGTACTGACTTCAACCTGTTACCAAATCTGCGAAGTTAGTCTAGTTTCTGAAACGCTCCAAGCCTTACCTTTTTTTTTTTAACAAAAACAGGGATAAAATAATAAAATGCCACTGAATAATGCAGTTATGAAGAATGCTAGGTCAATTTTCGGTGAGGCTAAGAAAGTGTCCAGGTGAGTCCGAATAACCCAAAGTCCAGAGGTCCTGGAGTCCCATTGACAAATCCAGTCCAGGGCTGCCCAGAGATGCTGTCAGCTGGTCAGTGTGGTCACCACCCTCCCTGTGGTGCTGCAGACAGATTATCGTGTCCCAAAGGGTCTGCATCAATCTCTACCCAAACCAAGGGGTCTGTATGTGCTGCTGCCTCCAGAGCCCATCACCCATCTGAGGGCACCGTCACCTGCCCTTGCACTGTGGACTCAACCCCAGCCTGAGGGTTGTAGTGAGAACTCATCCCTTCTGCACATACTCACCAAGAGAGCCTGGGCAATGCTGGGGCTACAGTGGCAATCAGCCCTTGTCCTTGCTAACCGGGCTCCCAGTGCAGAGGGGAGCAGGCAAGTTCAACACCAGAGCAAAGGGAGTCCAGAGTCAAAACAACGGGGCTCCATAGGGAAGGGAGGGCAGATGTCCAATATCTGAACAGAGTCTAGAATTAGGAGCGCAGGCTGGAGGCCAGCACCCAGGGAGAGGAAGGGCATCAACAAAGGCTCACCCTGGGGATCCTGACAGGTCCTGAGCCTGCTCTCCTTGAGCCAGGGAAACCACAGCCTTCTGCTCCCAATTCCAATGGCTTCTCAGTGACCTTCTCTCTACTCTTCTTCACACAGGGGAGGTGCACCAATTTCACCTTAATGAATCCCCACTGCACACAAATGTTCTGCGGCCCAAAGATCTGCCTTCAACCCAGCCAGGAGTGCTTCCCCCTCAGTAGCTGCTGTTCACATGGTCAACATCTCCCACCCACACGCTCTCAGTCACTCTCCAGGATGCTGCCGCTGATCCCTCCTACTGCCTGGAAGCTCTGCAGAAGTACTTTGTCACTCCCACCCCCATAGACCAACATCTAAAGCACCAAAAACACAAAATTGTTAAGAGCCCCTTTTGTACTGAATTGGACACATATATTGTGTTTTGGTTTACAGTCAAAAGGAGTTGGGATTTGTTGTTGATTAGCAAGAGAGTTTGTTACCTGGTGAGCACTGCTCCACTGTATGAGATGCAGCTATACTGCTCCGCCAGGACAAAGCACCCTGGTGTCCTGTGGATGTAGACATGATGAGTCTCATTCCCCACAGACAGGTCTTCATCTGTCACCATGGGTTGAGATACGTGGGGTTTTAGCCAAAATATGCTCTTTCCAAAAAGCCCACAATATCTTTGATGTATGAATACAGTCTGGTGTCCATTACTCACTTGCTGTTACTTAATCTCCTGGGCAAGTTACTTAATCTCCCTGTGCTTCAATTTCTCACTGAAAAGATGGATAATGGTGTCTCCTCTACAGGGTGCCATGAGGGTGATAGTAACTGCTACAGTATGCTCAGAACAGGGCCAGGTCACTTGTAAAGACTCAGGGGCCCAGTAGTTAATGTCTTCTCCCTCTGCCCCAGGGAGGGAGAGGATGATGAGCTCAGAGACATCAAGAACTGTGCGGTGAGGACCAAGGTGTTAGAAGAAATCATGACTGGGCCTTTCAGCTCTGGATACCAGGACGTGGGCTTGCCGCACTTGAGAATTCTCTGTAAACTGCTGACCACATGTAGGTTAACATCCAAGGCCACCACCCATGTAATCTCCAAGACACTGTGAAAAAAAGGTCCTTAAACCTACTACCTCTTTCAGAAATGTAAGTTCCCTTCCTGTACCTTAATATTTCTCATAATATAAAAGTAATTGCAGGGTCCCAATTTCCCATCAGCTCCTCTGATGACAGAGACAGACCCCCCAATTTTTCAGATGCCTCCTAAAGAATACTTTGAAGACATGATCAGGTCTCCTTCCACACTTACATGCTAGAGGACTATCAACAGGCAAGAATTCACTGTGAAAATCACAGAATATATATGTGAAGATGAAGCAACACCATGGACCACAGAGTCCAAGAAGGGAAGAAGAGACTGCTTACTCAAATACCAGTGCACATACCAATGCAACAAATAAGGGACCATGAAGAATCAAGGAAACATGAGATGATGAAAAGAAATGAATAAACTCTCTAAAGAAATAGAGATCTATGGACTCTTGTAGAGAGAATTCAAAATAATCCTCTTAAAATAGTTTAGTGAAATACAAGAAATACACATAGACACACAACTTCATGAAATTCAGGAAAAAAATGTATCAACAAAATGAGATGTTCAACAAAGTAATAGAAACCATCAAAAGAACAACTGGCAACTAGAGCTGAAGAATACAATGACTGTACTGAAGAATATAATAAAGAGATTCAACAACAAACTCAAGCAAGCAGAAGAAAGAATCAGTGAACTAAAAGATAGGTCATTTGAAGTTATCCTGCCACAGGAGTGAAAAGAAAAATTAATTTAAGAGTGAAGAAACACTCTGGGACATTACAAACAGAAGGAATAGTGAATTATGGGAGTCCCATATGAGAAGAGGAAGAGAAAAAGACAGTATGTTTGAAACAAAAGAGTTGAACACTTACCAAACATGGAATGAGAGATGTACATCCAAATTCATGAAGCACAAAGAATCCCAAATAAGCTGAGTCTGCAATGGCTACGGGAAATCACATTGTTAGTAAATTGTCTATGGTCAAAGACACAGGGAATTTTGAAAGCAACAAGAGAAAAATGAGTCACCACATGTAACTCACCACCATAAGAATTTAGAGGGACTTCCCAATACAAACTTTGTAGTCCAGGAGAGAGAGGGGTGATGTATTCAAGTATAGAAAGAAAAAAAAAAATCCTGTCAAAGAAGAATATTGTACCCAGCAAATCTGTTCTTCAGAAATGAAGACAGAGATTGAAAATATATCAAAACAAACAAAACTGAAAGAGTTCATCACCAGAAGACCTGCTGTACAAGAATTGCTGCAGGAATTTCATCAAGCAGAAATAAATGCATAATAATTAGCATTGTGAAAACATAAGAAGTTTTTAAAACTCACCGCTAATGACACACATTGTCAAAATCAGACCCTGTAATACTGTAATTTTGCTGTGTAATTCACTTAGAACAATAGTTAAGAGGTGAAAATGTATTAAACAACCATAACTACAATAATATCTTATTGCATACAAAACATAAAAATATATAAATTGTCATATTGATAACCTAACATGTGAAGGATGGAGAAATAAAGGGAAAATTTATGTATGCTATCAATGTTGTTATCAGCTTAGAATAGGATGTTATAAATATATTTTAGGTATGCTTCATGATAACCACAAAGAAAAAACCTCTGGTAGATATAAAAAAGATGATAAAAGAGGAATCTAAGCATACCTGCTACAAAAAGTCATCAATTAACAAAAGACAGCAAGATAAGAAGCTATGAAAAATGGACCCATAAAACACATGAAAAAATTAACAAAATGGCAATTGTAAGTATTTACATATCAATAATTACTTTAAGCATAAAAGAATTAAATTCAATAGAAACACATAAAATAGCTGAATGGACCAAAAAAAAAAAAATGTCCAGAAATATGCTCCCCACAAGAGAATTACTTTAGCCTTAAAGACACCCAAAGATTAACAGTCATGGAATGCAAAAAGATACTCAAGCAAATGGTAACCAGAAGACAGCATTGATATCTATACTTACATCAGACGACATAGACTTTGAGCTAAAAATGCTCCAGGGACAAAGAAGGTCATTATATAATGATAAAAGAAAAAGACAATCCATCAAGAAAACACTGCAATTGCACATATATATATATGCACTCGATATCAGAGCACCTAAGTATATAAAGCAATTATTGACAGAACAAAAGGAAAAAAAATAACACAATAATAGGTGAGGACTTTAATAACCACTCTAAACAATGGAAGGATCATCCAGATAGAGAATTGATAAGGAAGCAGCAGATTTGAACAAAATTATACACCAAAGGAGACCTAAAAGATACACACATTTCATTTCATACAACAGCAACAGACTATACAATTTTCTCAATCACCTATGGACCATTTTCTAGGATAAATCATATTTTAGGCCACAGGCAAGTCTCGATAAATTTAAGAAGACTGACATCATGCCATGCATTTTCTCCAACTACAATTGTATGAAACTAGGAATGAATATCATGAGGAAAGCTGGAAGATGCTAAATTACATGAAAATTAAACAACGCATGCCTGAGCAACCAGTGGACCAGAGAAGACTTTTTTAAAAACAAACAAATATCTTGAAAATTGAAAAGGCAAACACAGTATGTAAACCAGATCACACAGTATGCAACAAAAACATTTCTAAGGAGGAAATTTATAGAAGTAAATGCATATTTTAAGGAAAAAAATATTTCAACCTACAGAAATATTTTAAAAAGCACAAAGTTAGGAGAAGGAAGAAAATAATAAAGATTGGAGCAGAAATAAATGAAATAGTAAACAAGAAAACAATATGAAAGGTTAACAAAATGAAGAGTTAGTTTTCTGGAGAACATAAACAGAATTGACAATAGTTTAGTTAGACTAAGCGAGTAAAAGAAAGAGAAACCAAATTGATAAAATTATAAATGAAGGAGAAGACATGAAAACTGGTATTACCAAAATTAAAGTAACTATAAAACTCTACTATTTAACAACTATACATCAACAAATCGGACAATATTGAAGAAACGGGGAAAGTCCTAGAAAGTACAACCCACCAAGACTAAATCCTGAAGAAACAGAAAATCTTAACAGACCAATAATGAGTAAGGAGATTCAATTAGTAATCAAAAACATCCCAACAAAGAAAAGCTCAGAACCAGATGGTTATACTAGTACATTCTACAAATGTTTAAAGAAGAATGAACAACAATCTTTCTCAAACTTTTCTGCAAAAAATGAAGAGGAAGAAACACTACCAAAGACACTTTACAAGGCCAGCACTACCCTGAATCCAAAGCCAGAAAAGGACATTTAGGAAAGGAAAACTATAGACCAATATCCCTGGTGAATATAATGGAAAAAATCTCAACAAAGTACTAGTGAACCATTTAAAGGATCATACACCATAATCAAGTGGGATTCTCCCCTGGAATGCAAGGATGGTTCAACATACACAAAACAATAAATGTGATAGATTAATACATTAAAGGATGTTCAACATCCTACTCATTAGGAAAATGCAAATCAAAACCACAATGAGATATCACCTCACACCTTTTAGAATTCCTATCCAGGTGCACTGATGGGTGGAGATGCTTGGAGGGATCCATGTCAAAAGCCCATGTCCTCACTGCAAGGGGTCTATAAAATGTACATTTAGCTTTTCCACCTCTACGGTGCAGGAAAGCCAAGTAGAAGGGATGACATACAGAGGTTCATTGAACCAACAGACAGAACCTGTCACTGTGGCATTGAGTACAGCTCACCACATGAAGAGGCTGAGGGGACACATACATGCAACTCTGTCCCCCAAAAGTGTCCTCTCTCCCCTTAACTCTCTTTGAGAAAAGAGTTTTTTGTGGCATGTGGCCAGCGGTGGTTCACAGCCAGCTCATAGTGCCTTGAGAGATTTTCAGGAATTTTGTGAGCTAGCTGTTTTAACACAGCCATTATCGAAAACCACATTAAGTAAACTATTAATAAATTATATAAACACAATAAATATCCAAAACTCAGCACTTCCTAATTCTTTTACTAGTTTTCACTATTGAATATCTTGCTGTGGATGGTACCACAACTGTTGGGTCTGTATGTGGGCTGTGGTGCCCTGCTCCTGTGCATTTCTGCCCAACGCCACATCTAATGACATCAAGTAAGCCATGATGGGAGCATCTATGGCATATGCTATAAATCAGGGCTTCATTGCTTGATTCACTGATTATCTGGACTTAAGAATATGAGGGGGAAAAGTTAATTTAGTTTAAACTAAAAATTATGTCCTGTCTGAATTCTTTCCATTGTGATTAGTGCGAAAATTTGAAAGAATATTCTTCAACTGTTAAACTATTCTCTATTTTGTAAAAGACATCACTCAAAACACTGAGAAACAATTGAAATTTAGACAGCTGTCTTCATTGTTTCATTTTCATGTTAACTTTACCACAAATGAAAATACCATCTGACATTCCTGTTGGAACTACATGCTGAGAGCCAGTTATTAAACATTTACCAGCACACCACCCATGAGACCCAAATGATTTGGAATTCTGGGCACTGGAATACCAGAGACACCCTCCTGGTGTTGGAAGGGGGGCAGGAAATCCTCCAAAGGGCAGGAAGAAAATAGAATACAAAAAGAGAAGTCAGAGGGAACTGAAAAAGCAGGTGCAAGGCAGTTAAAAAAAGTAAGTTAGAACTACATCAGGAGTGTTTTGCAAGGACTGTTTATGAGCAAGGCATATGGTCCAGACACAGAAACCCATTCCATATCTCTTAGGGGTGATTTTCATTCATTTATTCAACAAATACAAATCTCTGCTCAGCCTGTAGATAAAAAGATGAATACAGTGGAGCCACTACTGCACATTCAGTAAGAGGAAGAAAGCCTAGTTATAGTAGGATCTACTGAAGCCTGTGTTAATGGTGTGGGAAAACTGTTGCAGGATCAGGGATGAATAGTCACTAATCATGTGCTACCTAAGAAATGCCCCATCAAGGAGGTGACATTAGCTCTGGAGTTTGATAGATGAATAGGAGTTTTCCAAGAAGCAATGGTGAAAATAACACAGGCAAAGAAGGTCTAGGCATCCTCCAGTCATGAGGAAAAGGTTGAGGGACAAAAGTTTAGTAGGACACAGAGCCACCCTTAAATAATACCCTTCTATTCATACTAAGCCATCCAGACCCACCTGTGACTCCATCCCCACTGAGTGCATCAGGGGAGGGAAAAGGAAGAGGGTCACAGTAAGAGCCGTCAAGTTGCACAGCTCCTTTCTCTATAGACCTCACAACAGCTTACCTTCATTAACCCTCATGTCCTCAGGCTACCCTGGGAGGTGTGAGCAGGCACCCACCCCCCATCTGATGCCCGCCCCGGGTCACAGTACAGATGGGGGCCTGAGGTACTCATACTTGCCCCGCCTGCCAGATAGAGCAGGTAGAGCAGGGGCGCGAGTCAGGGGTCCTGATCCCCAGTGCGGAGACTCACAGAAGTTCTGCCCACACTCCAGGGGCCAGTACCTAAACTGAAGGCTGAGAGAGGACTACTTTTATCCCCAATAGAAATTATAATCCAGTGCTATGACCTTCCGCAGTTAGCAAATTTATCCTGTGTGAGGACTGCCAGGTTTGCTGTCAGGGTGCAGAGCCAAAGCTCAGGGTGTGTGGAGCCTGCTGGGGTCCCAACACTGTCCTTGCTATTACCCAGCCTGACCCTCTCCTCCTGGAGAAGGACTGCATGTCTATTCACCTGTGTACCCCACAGGACTTCATGAGGTGGCAAGTAGCACACTCTCAGGAAGTGTTGGCTGCACTGGACTGAAGGGCACTCTTTTGTACCCAGGTTCTTAAACCAGCAAATGGGAAGGCAGGATTACATGATAACTATGAGAGTAAAGCAGACATCCGATGGTTTGGTTTGAATGTATGTTTGTCCTAAGCAAACCTAATTTCAGTTTGAGGGGATTACCAGACTCTCTGAAGCAGCTCAATCCCTGTATTTTTCCAAGATTAGTTGTCCAGTCCTCCCTTTAATGCTGGGATCTATTCTCTCCTCCCCCATCGCTTCTCACCCTCACCAAAACCTTCTAATTAATCTTCTTGACTCAGGTGGCCAGAATCGGTCTTTGTTGTTGGTATCTAAAGAACCCGGACTGCTATAGATGCAGCAACTCACCCTGACTCAGAGCGCAATGCCACCTGCTTTCACCTTCAGGATTCCATCACAGAGGAGGGACCACACACGCACAACTCTGCCACCCAGAGGCCAGGCTCAGTACTGCCCCACATCTGTCAGCATCCAGGCAGCAGCTGCTGTATTGACACAAGGCTTCCACCAGTCAGTTTTGACTTGGTTGACAACTCTAATATGTTTGCACCCTGATTCACAGCAGATTTTTTTCCTTGCTGCTCTGCATGCCAGCTTTCCTCACAAATCATCAGATGTGCTTGGACACTTTAAACCCCTGGAGACGGGAGCTGCTGCAGCACAGGTGACCAGAGGGTAAAAGCTGGACAGTAACATCCAGACATGGTGGGTTGGGTCTGGAGCTGTTCCTGGTCCCTGCTCCCACACCTGGGGGCAGCCACCTCTCCACCAGGCCCTGCCCCTGCACCAAGTGTGGGTCTCCCTCTCCACTCTCCTGAAGTGATCACAACTGTTCTTCACACATTCATCCACTTGCTTCTCCTCTGCTCACCTGACTGTCAAATGCCCTCTTGTGACAACCTGTTGTGCATTAACAGGTGAATCAGCCTCTGCTTTGCCCTTGAGGTGCTCATGGCTGCAGGGGAGACACACAACGGCCATAAATGAGGTTGGCACCCAGGAGGAAAGGGAGACATCAGCCCTTATGGGAAGACATTCATCCCTGCCCTTCCCTGACCTGCTCCACCAGCAAGTTCTTGAGGCTTGCAAACCCATCTTCAAGCACCCCCTCAGCTTGTGAGAGGTTTGCTGGACCACCCTCAGCTGAGTGTTCGGAGTTTTCATCATTAACAAATATGTCTCCTGAGCCCAGGAGGACCGTGAGGAAGGGACAGCTCCGCTTCTTCCTCACAGGAACATCACTTGAGTTCAACTTAGCTCCTTCCTCTTGCCCTGCCTCCTGCCCCACCTGTAAAAGGAAGCACAGGTGCCTGCCCTCCTTCTCACTATCTTGGCAACAGGAGTCTGTGACACATGTTTTGCATATGTCACCTCAACACACCTGGAGGGTCATCACCCTCTTTCACAGATGAGGAGGACCCAAGTCCTGCAATACTAAGCATCCTGCCCCACGTCTCCTGCAAGGATGAGGCACAGCTGGGATTGAAACCCAAGTGTGTGTCCCCAAGCCTGCTTTGGTTTCACTGGCCATGTCGCCCTCCCAGAGCCCCCAGAGGTGAACACCAAGTCAACCATGTGACCCAAACACCAAATGAGGGCATGTTGAGGGTTTAGGTCTCCTTTTCCTGCTTCCATTCCAACTTCTCCCAAACTTTTACCCCATCAAAAAGTCAGATTCTCTGTCTCACCTCTGAGCTTTCAACAGCTCCTGAGGAAACACACGCCAGTGTTAGCCTTCATCCCACTCCTGTGTGACCCTGGGTTTCATTTGCCGTTTTATCTTGAAAGGATGTCCAAACTGTGCCACCAGGGACATCTGAGCCTCTCCTAACATCCTTTCCAAACTGATTCCTCAAAGGAGATGCCATTGACATCAGAGATTAATGACAACCAATGTTCCTAGACGAGACAGAAGCGGCCATATCAGTCCAGTGAGTGACCCTGAACTGACCACCCCACCTCTCTCAGTCTCAGTTTCCCATCAGTAAACTGGGGTTGGGCTAAATTATCTCCACAGTCCTTTCCAAATCTACCAACGTATGACTCCAGCTGGGATGAAGCTGGAGTAATTACTTTTTTAAAACTCAAAACAAAAAATATAATTAAGAAATAAGAAAAGATATTTTTTAAACCCTGAACAAAACACAAGCAAATGAAATCCAGCAACGTATAAAAAGGGCAATACATCAAGACCAATTAGGGATCACCCCAGAAATGCAAGTCTAATTCAGGTCTGAAATATCAATATAATTTACCACATCAGCAAAATGGAGAAGGGAAACATGAGTATCTCAATGAATGAAGAAAAAAGTTGTAATAAGTTCAAGTCCAGCATCATAATAGGAACAACCTGACAAAAGGCATCTGCACAAATTCTCTCAGCTAACCTTGCCCACAGTGGTTCAATTGGGACAGCTTATCCCTGGGATCTACAACTTGACAAGGATGCCCTCTCTCCCCCCGAGAAGGTCCCTGTATCAGTGTGGGGATGATCCTGTGCAGTTGCTTTTCTGATAGAAGCCGACTCTCAGAAACATCAAGAAGTACCTGATGAGGACAGGGGTGTAAGAAAAGTCATGACTGGGACTTTCAACTCTGGGTACCAGGACATGGGGTTCCTATACACGAACATTCTCTGTAAAAGCCTACTGACCACATGTAGGTTCACATTCCAAGCTCACCAAGCACATAAACCTCAAGAATTAATTGGAACAGGCCCTGACACCTGTTACCTCCTTCAGAAAGGACCCTAAGTCTCTAGAACAGAAGACCAATCCCATCAGTAATGAGAAGAATGCAAATTAAGACCACAAAGAGATGCTGAATCAATAGGAAAATATATAAAAAGAGGACAATACCAAGTGTCATGAAGAATATGAAGCAAGGAAAACCTAATAGGCTATTGGGAGAAGTACACCAGATTGTCTCAATTCCAAAACAACATTTATTTAAAATATTCCATTATTTTAAATACCACTCAAAAAATGCTTTTGATCACTTCCAATTTATGTTTTACCTATTGAAATATCTAAGCTTATTAGAGAAGGATTTTAGCGTATATCACTCTCCTTTTATGCATATAAAAATGAAGGTAATGAAATAAATTGGTTAAGGTATTCTAAAAAGTTTTACATTCACAATCTTGGCTTTTTAATCACTTTTGACTTAGAGTTGCGTATGCCCACACAGAACAGAGACAAGCCATCGCCACTCAGCCTTCTCTGATTTCTGGTCACAGAACCCAGGAGAATAATAAAATAGTTCTTGTTTTATGCGACTGAGATTGGGGTGATTTGCTACACAGAAGAAGATAACTGCCATGTCCCTCATTCACAAAGGACTTTGACATCCTTACAGGCCTTCCTCCACTTCTACACCCTTTCATCCACTGGGTCACACGAGTGACCACTGCAGCACTCTAGGCTCCCAATTCCTTGACCCAACAGTGATGTCCTTATCTAAGCCACCTCAGCTGCCTTCTTTCAGTTGACAGAAAGGCAGGGTTTCCCGAGGAATTTAATGGCCACCTGGGAGAGATTGGGATAAAGAACAAATGGACGTTTCATCTTGTTCCCACCCGTGCCTCCCCACTGGGATTGTCAATAGCAGGACACTGAGCAGACCTGCGGGTCACAAAGTCACCACGCCAACCTCCCTGTCCATCATAAGGGACATCACAGGGGAGGATTATGCAGGTAGTGAGGACATCCCCCAAGACCAGCCTCTTGCCTCTTCTGCCCTCAGGGCAGATACCAGGGGAGGCTTACAGCACCAGTGCACCTTAGTGAAAGGGCTGGAGGAGTGGTGGTCCCTGGGAACCAGCGGAGGTAGCACATGCCCCAGCCTGAGGTGGCCTGAAGTGGCCAGGGTCCAGTGGGACCACGGGGCTGGCCAAGAAAATGGGGAATGTTGGGCCCGGGATGCTGGGCTCCATGCTCTTCCTGATGCTGGTGCTACAGCCTCTAGAGCTGAGCCCAGGGAGATTCCTGCACCACCTCCCAAACCACAGAAGCTTCCACCTGGGCACCAGCCATCAAAGAAACAACTGGGAGAAGCTGAAATCCTGCGAGGGTGCCTTTGACCTGTACTTCATAGTGGACGCGTGAGTGGCTCTCCCACCTGGCCCGGGTGCTCCTTAGGGCACCTCTGTCCACAGGACCACTGAGGACAGGAAGCAGTGCAAGGGAACCCAGCCTCTGAGAGAGGGGAGACAAGAACAGTCTTGATTAGACCCAAGGAACACACCTCTGTGGCCTCCTTGTTCCTAAGTTAGAATCAGTGTGCCAGGCCTTTGTTCCCGGAAACATTTATATTTGGAAAGTAAAAAAAACACCATAGAGTTTCTGGATGGTTGTCAGTCTCTCCATCAGCTTAACCTGGATCTGTGACCTGCACGTCCCTTACACAGCTGGAGGGGCAGGTGATTGCTAGGAGCTGTCTTGTCAGCACTTGGAAGAAGCTCACTGTGATTTCTGGGTTTGTTTGGTGTTTGTTTTGTTTTGTTATTTACCCGAATGACCTCTATTTTTCCTGGGACCCAGGGAGATTGTTATGTCATCTGTTAGACATTTACATAGTCTCACTGCTTAGAAAGTCCTTTGCTTTGCTGGTTCTAAATGTTTTGCTTCTTTCTTTGACAACTTGGAGACCCACGTTACAGTTTGTATGCACATGATGAACAGTTTGGTCTGTCTGCTTGTGGCCTTGGGAAACCAGGGTTGTGCATGTTGTACCTTCTGGCCCTCAAGGAAGGACAGGGAGGGGCGTGTCCTCAGACTGGACAGATTGCCTTGGTTCCATTTTCAACTCCTCCGTGGGGCTGAGGATAAATTTTACTCATTCAGTAGTAACAGTGCTATGCCTCCCAATATCACTGAAGCACTTTACGGTCCCCAAAGCCCTTTACTGCACATCTGTCATCCTCAAAACATTCTGGGAGGTAGAGTAGGGAAGTTATTTGCTTATGCAATCAACTGGAAAGGGGGAAAGTTCCTAGACATTGGATGAAGTAGCCCAGAGGCTAGTGGGTGGGACAGGACTGAGTCTTGCTGGATTCTGCAAAGGGGAAGAGGAGCTGAAGGTTTCCTGGAATGGGCCCTATGCACCCATCTCCCATCCCCAGGCCATCAGTGAGGAGTAAGCCTAGAGCATGGCTACAGTGGGACAGGCCAGGCTTGTCTGAAAGCACGGCACACTCCTCACCCTCACCCCCATCTGGCTCCTCAGTCTCCATCCTGGCACTAAAGTTAAAGACAATGGGACCAAAAAACTTGAAGGAGACCAGGAAGGGCCTGCAGTTTTCCCTGCTGGTGATTATCATGATGTCAGGACAGCAGTGTCCCAGGCCTAGTTTGCAGGCTGATGAGAAAAAAAAATGGTAATAAAACAGCCTGAGTAACACATGCTCCCTGGCCTGAGGCCAGGGTACCTGCTGGGTGTCCATACGTGAGGGACGAGAGGCAACGTGTCAGAATCGTTGGAGGCGTTTCTAACCAACGAATTCTCCCTCTTTCCTTGTCTTAAAGCCCCAAGTAAAATGATCAACCATCCTGGTTTGCCACCCAAAGACCCTCATCCCCCTGCACATGGGTCTGGTTGTTTACCCTCCCCAGCACTCACAGTGATGAAAGTCACCACCAGGGTGACCCACTGAGGTCACTGAGGGAGTGTGGCAGCCTTTCGCTACCTGGGATGGGGAGGATTTGCTAAAGTGTCTGCTGGAAGCTCGAGAGGCAGAAACACTGCCCACTGGATGGATGCGCCTCATCCCTCTGACTCAGGTCTTCTTTGTTTTCAGGTCACAGAAGGCGAATGCTACTTGGAAGGACATTTACGAATTAGTGGATGAAATAGTGGAGAAGTACACAAAGTACAGCTAGTATTTTCTTCTGCCGGGCAGGGTACATAGCTCTTTAGACTCGGTGGTCACAGAAGTCCCTTTGGTCAGGAGCACAGAGTCCAGGGGGGTGTTCTGAAGCGGAAAGGACGGATCACGCTGGTTCCATCAGGTCTCAGCAGCTTTCTTGGCTCCTGCCTGAGGTCAGGCCACATTGTAGGGGACACAGTCTGCCCTTGAGGACCGCACAGATTAATAAACAGGCAAACCAGTAACCAAACACCGAGTTAAACTGTGCCAAGGGCTAAAAGAAAAGTGAAAAGGAATTTCTTGTAACTTTAAGGGAAAAGCAAGTATTCTTATCTTTTTAAAGTCAAGTATGACTTTTTAGGGGATGTGGAATTTTGAACTAGATCCTAAAGAATGGGGAAAACAGGGTAGAAGAACGATCAAGGAGATTTCTTGTGGAGTCAGTGGTCTATTTGACTGGAGCATAGCGTTAACTCAGGGAAGCCTGAGAGATGAGTCTAGACAGGGCAGTGTGGAGCCAAAACCATTGAGGCTCATAATGCCAGGCCAACGGGCTTAGAATTCCGCTGTGAGTAATTGGGAGCTATAGATGATTCTTGAGCAAGTGTCTAATATGATACATGAGGTCCTCCAGGTAGAAAAGTCTGATAATAGTGGTTAAAATCATTTGTAACAAGAGCCAAGAGCAGTAGAGAGCACAGCTAGGGACCTATGGTAGCAATTAAGAGAAAAAATAATGAGGGTCAATGGAGCAGAAGACAGTGGAGGGAGAGAACAGTGAGGGAGGTGTGAAAGGCTGAAAAGAGGTACAATAATTTCTTTGAGATGGGCAGGGCATGGCGAGGTGGGCAAGGAGAGAAAAGGGGTGAGTCTCAAAGAATTTTACAGTAGAAAAGAGGCCAGTTGGGAGGCTCATGCAGAAGTGCACGAGTATCTACCTTCTTGTGCATGCCTCTGTGTGTGTGTGTGTGTGTGTTTGTGAGAGAGAGAGAGAGAGAGAGAGAGAGAGATTTTGGGGGGTTGGGAGTATAGGGAGGGAGCAGGATGGCCCCACACCTCCACAGGCCTCAGAATCCTTTACTAAGTTATAGGAACTTCCAGGGTTCAGGAAACGGGTCCCCAAAGCAAAACACTTGGAATGGGAGCAGGGAAATTGACATGCACCCCCTTCCTGGTTGCTTGTTGACTTCGTCTTCATACTTCTCCAGCCCTAACCTGCGGATGTCCTTCATCACCTACTCCACACTGGGTCACACCCTCATGAAGCTCACCTCAGACAGGTAAGTACTGCTTTAATCCCCCAAGGCAGGCCTGGTGGGTGTGGTCACAGGGAAAAACAGGGAACTGAGGGGTTCCCTGAGACCTCATGCGGACCCACTGGGAGCAGGCTGGGCCGTCCCGGGCTCCCCTCAGTGTCCACTCTGACCCCCAGCCCCGGCTCCATGGCTCCCACTGACCCCTGGCTGCGCTGGCCCTGGCAGACCCCCGTGCTGCTAGACCATCTCTGCGCCCTCTAAGCCCTGCCCTCCGCCTGTCTTGTGTCCTCTCAGCACTCTTCCCTTTTCTGAGAACTGGCTCACTGCAAGGACTCCTGGGATCTGGTGGAGCAGATGTGTGGGCCCTTTGTGAACACTGGCCTGTGTTGGGCACCTGCTCTGTGTGTCACTCTCTGCTCTGGGCCAGTGGGGGAAGAGGGGAGGCACAGTCAGAACCAGGAGGCAGGGACGGGCAGTGCTGAAGTGCTGGAGCTTCAGTGGAGGGGAGCTTGGTCCCTTGGTGGGTCTGAGACAAGGGAGCCCATGAGTGTGGGCTGGGGTGCAGGAGGGAAGCATGACACACCAGCATCTTAGGTGGACCATCCGGTGGGCCCAGCGATGTGCCCAAAGCCCTGGAGGTGGGAAGATATGGAGCTCCTGAGTAGCCGGGAGGTTAAGATGCCCATGACGCAAATGATCGGAACCCAGGGAGTGTGTTGGTGCCAGTGCGTGGACACAGCACTCCCCATGCCTGGCTCCCAGGAGAAGCAGGGGCTGTGCTTCTTGTTAGGTGAGCTAGGGGAAGGCATAGTTTTGGGTGTCCCTGTCTTCTGCATTTCAGACAGGGAGACCTGAGTGGGGTTGAGGTGGAAGACAGCAGGTCAGTGGGGGGCTGTCAGGCAGGTGGCAGAAAGAGAGGTGGGGGCTGGGCGGGGGCCTCGGGGGGAGGAGCTGCCCGTGGGGGAGAGGAGGACCACTGCCTCCTCCAAGGCAGGGGTTCAGAGCCTGAATCAAGGGAGCTGTGGGGAAGCTCTTGAGGGTCTCTGGGGCCCTCTCTGGAAATTGGAGGTGACGATGTCTTCCTCAAGGGAAGGTGTCAGAAGTGGGAGTGGGCTCAGGGGAGTGAAAAATGGGGTGGAATCTTAAGAAGTGAAGGGCCTGATGAGGGCATAAGCAGCCTAGTGCACAGAGCTGGGAGTAGGGATGGGGGAGGCAGCCCAAGAAAAAGGCCCACTCAGGCGGGAGTGAAGACTGGCCAAGCTCAGTCCCGGGCCGAAGGCTGGGGAGAGATGAGAGCTCCAGCATATTGAGGGTGCTGTCAACAAAAGAGAAATCTTCCCAAAAGTGTCAGGAAGAGGGGAGGGTGTTTGTGCTGGGGTGGGCAGGGCCTGGTTTGGCCTCCACTGGCCCGGGGTCACAGCCTCCTCAGCTCCTGGGCTGGGTCAGGCAGGGCAGGACCTGGGGCTCTCAGATCACACCTCAGGGCAGAATCCCTTCTGCGCAAAGTGAGAGCCAGCCTTCAGGGACCACGTTCTCCTTAGACTTGCTGTGACTGCTCAGCCCATCACCCTGCATTAGCCTGAACCTAAGCCCCAGCCCTGGTATGTCCCAGTCCCATCCCCTGCTATCTGCTTTAACAGATGCCAACTGCCCATCCCCATGGCATCCTGGGGTCACTGCTCTTCCTCCCACATGGATGGGCCTCAGGCCTCTTTTCCGGCTTGTGGTCTCTGTCTTCAGGAGCACATGAAGCCCAGGAGCCCTAGACTCTAACAGAGCAGCTTGACGGCTTCCTTTAGCACCAATCCAAAGGAGGAAGTGGCTTGGAGGGTCCAAGTCCACCTCAGGAGTCTGTGGCAGGGGAGGAGGGGACAGGGCAGGAGTATCAGCAGAGTGACCTTTCCAAACTCAGCCTTGCCTGTTGGAAGGTGACGTGCCCTCACCAGGGACCCCTTAGGTGCCAGCAGTACCGCCAGTCACATTGGGGGTGCTGGATTCACAGGTGCACATCCATGGGTGCTCCCCCCTCACCACGGACGGTCAAGGCAGGGCCCTTGCTGAGTCCCCTGAGGTCTGCATGCCTGAGACAGGGATGAGCACATTGAAAGCCAGGCCCCACCCATGGGGCCAGCAAAGCAGCATCCTCCACACCCACTGAATGGGAGACAGAGAAGCGTTGACCAAGGCCTGTCAGTGTCAAAGACACAGGCAGAGAGGTCACCACAGGGCCACTTGTGTCCTCTCTGGTCCAGGCAGGTCTCCACAGGGCAGAATGGCATTAGGGCAGCTGGTCTGTTTTGTAACAGTCAACCCTCATTCCTCCTCAACCCCCTTTACTGATTTTTTTCAGGAATGAAATTCGTGACGGTCTTAGCAGACTTCAGAATATAGTACCTAGTGGAGCCACACACATGCAGGAAGGATTTAAAAAGGTACAGATCCTACAGCTCTGAGACTTTATTCTGCTTTCTCAAGTTCTTAGAGTATTATTGGGTCATCTCACTGCCCTCCCCCAACTTTCCTTCATTTTGTTGCAGGCAAATGAGCAGATTGAAAGAGTTTACTCCAAAAGTAAGCTGCCTGCTAACGTCACTGTGCTCAGGTGGGACAGAGCCAGGCGCGGGCCTCAGCGAGGGCTGGTGCAGACCCCCTCGGCCAATTCCTAGCACTGACCCTCGGAGCGAGTCCCTTGTCCTCTCTGTGATGCAGGTTCCTCCTCTGCGCAGTGAGGATGAAAACCACCCCCAGGGGTGCTTCCGAGAACCACATGGCATCATGCATTACATTCCTGGTTCTTACTAGATATCAAGTGCTTGACCTATGGTTGGGCTGCATGAAAAAGAAAAGAGAACTTCCAGGGACGGCGAGCAGACGGGGTTCAGTTTAGGGAACAGAGACCTTGGCGTCCCCCTGGCTGCCCACACTTTGTCCACCACAGTTCTGGCTCTGCCTCCTTTCCCTTGAGCCTCTTCCCTCTGGTTGACTCTCATCCTGTGACTGTGCCTCCGACTGTGGCAATGGCTGTACTTGGCCCAGACCACCTGCATCTAGACTGTAGGGTTGCAGCCCTTGTCAGGAAAGATGCATGGGCTGCTGGGGAAAGGCGGGGAGCTGGGCGGGGGCTGCTGCCCAAGCACCTTGACAGTCATTCTGGCTGCTCCTCCCAGTGCTCAACTGAGAGGCTTGTCCTCGTCCAGTGAAGTAGCTGCAGTTGCCTTTCAGGGCAAAGGCTGTGCCACCTGCCCATAGTGAGGGTCCACTAGGAAGGGCTCTGATCCGGTCTCAGGCTCCTCGTCTGTCAAGTGGGCCCTGGGCTGCGGCCTTCTCCCTCCAGGAGCTCTGGGTGGTGGGTACTCCAGTCAAGGTCGCCTCTCCCCAGGAGGAGGAGGTGTGGGAGCAGTGCTGTGGGCCCGGCAGCCTGAGGCAGGTCACTCCAGGTGCCTTGCTGACCAGGCCACTCCCTGCTTCTTCTGCAGACAGCAGTGCTTCCAGCCTGATTATCACTCTGACCACTGGACCACTGCTACCAACGACATTACGGGAAACTAAGAGTGAAGTGAGTCTTGTCCATCATTACCAGCTTTGTGCTCCATGTATTGGGGTATTTTTACTCAAACCTTTTTTTCCCTCTTAGGCTGACAAAGCTCGGGATATGGGGGCCAAAGTTTACTGCCTGGGTGTAAAAGATTATAAGAAAGACCAGGTAATTCAGAACAGCTAACCAGGTGTTCAGCTAACCAGGTGCCACTCTTGAGCCCAACTGGGGAAAGCTTTCAAAGGCAGCTGTCCCAGGGACCCCCAGAGGATGGCCCTCTACCCACCCCAACTGTGTGGAGAAAAGATTGCCACGGCCAATGAATAGCAAGTGTTGTGTAAACCTACACACCAGAGGTGTGGAAGGCGGAGCTTTCCAGTCCCTAAGGGTGGGCTGCTGGCAGACACCAGGATGTGGCCCTTGGAGTCCAACACGGCAGAAGGCAAGAGCCTATCTCCTGGGACGGGATCTGCTGTGTCCTCAAGCCCTGGCTGGGTGCCTACCATCTCCTCTTCCCTTGTAGCTGCATGATATTGTAGAAAGAAAAGACCAAATGTATGGGATAGACGAATTCAAGTCCCTGGAAAAGCTTGTTACCTCGGTGAGTGTGGGCTAAGCATGAGACGGGAGATGGGGTGTCTTCTCCCTATGCCTCTGCCATCAGTCGCCCTGACCCTGCCACCCCACTGTCTGTTCCAGCTGGTGGAAAATTCCTGTATGGAAGTGATGGCTGGGGACACTTACTTTCTCTGTTTAGGAGGTAAGAGCCAGAGTCACATATCTATACAGAAGTGTGTGTCTGTGTGTGTGTGTGTGTGTGTGGGTGACACATTTGGGTGGTGTGTGGGTGTTGTGACTGTAGGGTGTGTGAACATGGTGTGTTTCTGTATGTGGTGTGATAGTGTGTGTGGTGTATGCATGGTTTGAGTGGAGTGAGTGTGTATGGTATGTGTGTGTGGTGTCTATGAGTGTGATGTCTGCGTGTGATGTGTGTGTATATGAGGTGATTGTATGGAAATCTGTCCAACATATGAGTGTGCAGATATGTAAGTCAGTGTGTGATTGTATGACGTGTGTATGTTGGGAGTTGTGTGTGGATATGCATGTGTAATTACTTTTATCATCCAGCTTCATTGACATGTAATTGAAATATAGCTCTGGATGAGTTTAAGGTATACCGCATAATGGTATAGACTTGAATACATATATTGCAAAAAGGTGACCAAAATGAATTTAGTTTATAAAACTAAAACCAAAAGTTCTTTTAAAAATTATATATATACTTTAAAACCCTCAACAATACTTTTAGCAAATGAAATCCAACAACACATAAAAAATATAATACATCAAATTAATTAGGGATCAAGCCAGAAATGCAAGTCTGATTCTGTATATGAAATATCAATGTAATTTACCACATCAGGAAGATGAAGAAGGAAAACATGATTATCTCAATGGATGAAAAAAAAAGCTGGACACAGTTCAAGTCTGACAAAGACATCCAACAAATACTCCCAGCCAACACTACACCCACTGGTTCAACGGGGTCAGCCTCTCCCTGAGGTCTGGAACTTGACAAGGATGCCCTCTCTCCCCCGGAAGGGTCCCTGCATCAGTGTGGGGAGGATCCTGTGCAGTTGCTTTTCTGGTAGAAGCCCTCTCTCTCAGTGAGCTCTGTGCGTGCCGGCTCCTGAGTCCACATCACTGGGATTTGTGGAGCTGAGGTGGGTGGATAAGCACACGCTCCCACTGGTAACAGCACACAGCTGGATGCAGCTGGACGCAGACCCAGGAAGCTGGTCCTGGCCGCGGTGCTCTGAACTGCAAGGTTACAGTGCAATAGGCCATGGGTTCACACAGAGCAGTGTTTATGTCCGAGCTCTGCTGCCCACGGGCACGAAACCAGCGCAAAATGCTGAGTATCTGCAAGCTCCACTTTTGTCGCCAAGAAGTAGAAACAGCAACACCCACTATCAGGTCTGCAGGGAGATGTAGATGCAGTGGAGCTCACAGTGACTGGCACAGGACCTAGGAGCCGGCGGCCCTCACCAACAGGAGCTGGCACTAACACTTCCATCACTGACCCCTGGTGCTGCCCCCACCCCCGGGCTGAGCCCAAGGTGGGGAGGGAAGTGGTTAAGGAACATCCAGGATGAAAGTGTCTCCAGCTGAGCCCGCTGTGGGTGGCAGCTGTGTGACTCCTCCTGAAGCCCACACTGTGACCTGCAGTGCGAGGTGTGGACATCAGCCACAGACCCCATACACGTGCAGGGTCTTTTCCTGCTTCTCTGGTATCATGTCTGAGCCGTGCAGCACCCTGACAGCTTCAATTCTCTTATTACGTCCCCGGGACACACACAGGCCTGTCATATCACAGGGGAGGATGCCCGTTATCATTCATGCCCTGTGGTGGCCCAGCTGAGGTGACAGGTGCCCATTGCACACCCTCCGCAGGCGTGGCCCAGCACTGCTGCTCTGACCTTTACAGCTGCTGTCATCTTGTCAAATGCTGCCACACAGCATGACTGTCACTTGGAGGGAAAGCTCAAGGCAGGAACCTGGACCCCAAATAAAGTAGAAGAAGCTGTTCATCAGGCTGTCCTTCTGAATAAGTCAGTGGGCTGGGTGTGAGGAAGCCGGGAGTGGGGAGGCCCTCTTCAGTCTCTCGGCCTCCCTCCAGGACTAGGCAGAGGCCTCTGCTGGCCTCCCTGCCTCCAGGCATGGGCTCCAGCCCATCCTCTGCACAGGGCCTGAGGGGCAGAGAAGGCCACTTCCCTACCCCAGCCTGACCATGGAGGCTGAGGCCCCCCGAGCCAGACAACTGGGCCTTCCAAGGTCCAGCCTCTGCTCTAAGCCCACCTGCTGCAGAGGCTGGGGGCTGGCGGGACTGGGCTCCCTGCAAAACCTTCCTCAGCTTCACAGGGTCCAGCCCACCCAGCCTTTGAGACTTCACTCTCAGAGCGCCTCAACCCCGAAGTCTTTCCTGGTCAGCTTGCCCCATGGCTTCCCACAGCCTTTGCTCTGTTCCTGTCATTAGTCACTTGTCACCCAGTAGGAACCATGACTTCTGCCTCACTGTGTCCATGGCTTTATTTTTAAATTTTTATCATTCACCTCATATTTTTCTTCCTACCTTTTATTATGGAAATTTTCAAAACAACAGCAAAGTGGAAACAATTGTACAATGGACACCCCTCTCTCCATTACCTGGATTTACAATTTATATCTGAAAACATTTCTCTTATCATTTATTACAGGGCTACCTCACCTCCAAACCCTTCATTGTGCATATCTTTACCTGGTAACAATTTTTGTTGAGTTCTCTTTTTGAAATGCAGCAAACAAGTGTATCATTTGCCGAGTTCTGACAAATGCACACACCTGTGTAATCCCCAACCCTATGAAGACTCAGATACTACATCTGCCCCCAGAAAGTCCCCTCAGCTCCCAGGCAATCCCTGCCCCACCCCCTGGAGGCTTCTAGGGGGCCACCTGCTTCATGCTTTCACCTTCACAGGGAGGTGGCCTATGGGCTGTCCTGGCCCCTGGGGCAAAAGGACCCCAGACCTCCTGAGACCAGGGCTGCCCCACAGCAGTCAGGCTCATGAAGGACTCAGGTAGACCAAGGCCCCAGGAATCTCCACTGTTGGGGGACAAAGAGGAGTCTGCAAGGGCACTGATGGCCCAAAGGGAGAAGGATGCTGGCCGGGAGGATGCTAACCCCGGGGGCAGCTGTGCCTTTGAAAGCAGCATGGATCCCTGTCCATCTCTGGTGCCTTCCGTCATTCCGTCGTCAGTCACCACTAAGTCACCAGGATGTGCAGGGCCCCGTGCTGGGCACAGAGGGGCAGAAATGAAGCAGCCACTACCCTTGCCCACAGGAGCTCACCATCTGGTGTCTGGTCTGGTATTGGTTCCTGGGGAGCATTAAGGGTAAATGTCACCTTCAGAGGGTGTGGCAGGTGTCCTTATAATGAAAAGGACAGAGACTGGCCCTGGGTGGGAGGGAAGGGGAGGGGAGGAGGGGGGTGGGGAGTGTTCTCTTGTCTTCATATGATGTCAGGGCTGCTGCTGAAAACTCCCAGGTGGGACCTCTACCAGGGACCAGGGGCCTTAGTCTGCCTGTCTCCCTGTTGACCCTACATTGAGGTATCGATTACCCTTTGAAAACTGAGGAAACTGAGGCCCAGAGAGGTGGAACCTGTTGCCCACAGACCCCCAGGTTTCAGGGACCTGGTCCCCCTTCCCGGGCTCTGATGTATGTTGGGCTCCACTTCCTTGGTCTGCATCCCTGTCTCATGTCAAGGAGAGGGTCTTGGCAGGGTTGGCCTTTAGGGACTGGGGAGCTGAGGAGGGTGGAGGGACTCTTACCGGTCATTGAGCTTTGAGGGAGGCACAGCCCGGGTGAGCACAGGGACCAAGGGTCAGGTGAGGAGGCTGGGGCTGACCCGGGGTAGGGGCCCAACCCAGGGCCCATAAGAAGTAGTTAGAGCAGGGCTGCCGTGTCCCGAGGCAGGGGGACCTGGGCCTGAGATCTGGTGGGAAACAGGGTCACTGCCCGGGCTGACGTCTACACTGGCTGCAGTGTGGCCGGGGAAGGCTGGATCTGCCAGAGTCGGGTGAATACAGCGCTGTCACCTGCTAATGCCCACACCCCTGCCAGCCTCCGTCACATGGCACAGCCTCACGCCCAGCTTCTCCTGCAAGGGTGGCCGCCAGCAGCCAAGGGGACAGGGTACAGTTTGTTGATGTTTGGAGAAGAGCCATCTTTATAAACCAAAAGGAGTTGGTGTGTTTTTCACATGGAGGCCACTCTCTTACAGTGCCGGGTGCTGCTCATTTGTCCTTGATTCTCCAACAAACATTTGCTAAGTGGTCAGTACTTGACAGGTGCCGGGGCAACAGATGTCATGTGTCTGCACCGAGGAGCTGCCAGACAAGGACTCAGACAATAATTTTCTCTCTAGCAACCATGCCCCGTGCAGGGATATACCGCAGTGATTATCCCTTGCTGTGGGTGCCAAGAAGACAGGATAAGACTGCGGGAGGTGAGAAGTGCCCTTAGGAAGGGAGACAGAATGCCCTCCAAGCTGGGGGGTGGGAGGAAGCCTGCAGGCCTCCTGCAGCAGAGGCCCAGACTTCAAAGTCCTGGCTGGGTGGAGATGAGTTTATGGATGCTAGACTTCGACCATGTGGGCCCCAGCACCAGGGTCTCCCCCTTGGAATGGGCCCAGGATTCTTGATGTTGGTGGCTGGCTCACAGCCGGCCAATCACTAGTTCTCACAGAGGCTGTCATCAGCTTCAGCAGTGGCCTGGATTTCACTGGCCAGTGACTGGATGAGTGAAAACAAACCAAATTACAAATAACCTCATGCAGGTCAGTAACAAATATTTCTGAGCCAAGATCTTACCAGCATTAAACTGCCCGGAAGTGCCTATGGCTCCTGTGTGCTCAGTGAGGGACGGAGAGAGCTCACTGCATTGTCCTTGAGGCCCCTGAGATGGGGTGACAAGGGCCACATGAAGGAAGGGGCCTGAGGACACTTCCCTCCCCCAGGTGACTGAGACCACAGCTGGCAGGGGGCTGAGAGATGACAGGGACGAAGAGGGCCGCAGGTGGCAGGTGTGAGGAAGAAAGACCCCACCATCTCTGGGTTCAGCTTTGCCCTCCGCCCCCTGATCCTGCCTCTGTCGCTGTGGGATCCACTGGTCCTCCTGGGAGCTTCAAATGGCAGCCGGAGGGCCGGCCCCGCATCTCCCCTGACAGTCAGTGTGAGGGCACGGAGAAGCCAGAGCTCACCTTCCAGAGAGGGAGGAAGCACCTGCCAGGGGCTCGTTCCTGCCGCAGGCCCGGCCCCACCTTCCACCCACACCACGTCCACGTTTTCACCTGTTCTTTGGTTTCCTCATCTCTCTCTTTTCCCCCCGTTTCAGGACCCTTCCCCCTGAGCAAGGACTGGGTCTCTTCCCTGCCTTCTCCCTCTGAGCCCCGCAAAGTCAGGCCCTCTTCCCTCTTCTTCAAGCCCCTGCCAAGTCCCCGTGCCCCCCTCACCTTTATCCTTGAGGACCTCTCCTTGGCTACTGCATATCTCCTCCAAACTTTCACACTTTTTTCAAAAGTAGCCCCGACTTCTCCTCCTACACCAAAAGTACTGATTTGTTCCAGAAACCAAAACAATCTGTGACCCACAGTGACGAGCTCCCAACAAACACAGAAGGCTTTTAAGACCCCTGCCCCAGGTGATGGCTGCAGTGCTGTCTCAGCCAGTGTGTGGGGACACAGCCCTGGGGAGCCATGGGAGACAGAGGGGACACCACCCATCTGGAGGCAGCGTCTGTGCCTGTAGCTTCCTCACAACCACATCTGCTTTTCAGGGAAAACTGGATACTTTTTATGACTTTGTCCAGCACTGCAGCCAGGTGCCATTGATGTGGTGTCCGCCCAGGGACACGGTAAGCAGGGCACAGGGATGCTCCCCGTGGGCTGGGGTCTTGCTTTGGCCCTTGACAGTTGCCCCCGGGACTGTGGGTCAGAGCCCTCTCCGGGCATCTGCTGAAAGGAACGCCCAAGGCGTGGAGACCTGGAGCTCATGAGCCTCCAGACGATTCTCAACATGGCGCCCGTGCATTTCCCCTGCGTCCTCGTCTCAAGGATGTCAGGACCTTTCTTCTCCAGAGCAATGCCCAGCAATTCCAATCTTAAGTGAAAAGGGCTGGAGAGGCCTATTGGCCTCCCGTCCATCGTCCCTCCCCATTGCCCACCCGACCCTGTGCGACTGCTGGCTGCACCCCATCCATGAGATCCTCCCGGGCTGGTCACTCAGCTGCAGGAGTGGTGGAGGACATGGTGACACCCCCTCCCCAATGTTGTCTGGTCAACACTGACTGGTTTTTACCAGGTAGTAAAGATGCCCTCCTTGTGTCAGTGCCTGTGACAATGTGGAGATGCCCAATTTCTCCACTTGTCATCCTTGTTATTTAATAATAACAATGATAGATAATTTTATTGTGTCCTTTCTGTGGGTCAGTTGCTAGACTAAGAACTTTACATGTTTTCACTGTTTTAATCCTCCCAGTAACTGTATTTTTAGGTGCTCTTATTATCCCATCTTTACCAAGGGGGGTCTGACCCACAGAAATGCTGAGTGACTTGTCCCAGGTCACAAAGGCCAGGAGGGACAGAGGTGGACTTGAATTCTGAGCCTGGCTCCACCCTTCTCACTGCTCTGTCCCCCTTTCGGTTCAGCACTCATGGTCTCATGATGGTTACCCCGAAACCACCAGAGTTGGCCCTACTCAGGCCCCAAGCCCATAGAGAATGGTGCTCCTGATTTCCCTTATAATCATCTGCCTGGGCATCATATTCCTGGGTGTCCCCATGCTCAGACATTTTGTACAGACTTGGCCAGGGACCTAGAGGACGTTGTGGTCTCAGGGTCTGTAGTGAGGGCTGCACTGACCACATTCACTGAATCAGGAAAACACTGGCTCTTGGTAGCTGGGCAGGTGGGCGTTTGGAAACTCTAGACAGGCCTGAAAGCCTCTGGACACTGCTGGTTACATACCTGAGGCATGCTCACACCCGGCAGAGACACTGTCTGGTGACAGTGGTGTCAGGGCTCCTTTGGCAGCTGGGCTCCCAGTTCTGGGTCTGAATCGAGCTCTGAGTCCCAGCCTTGATTGCACAGAAGCCCTATTTTCCACCTGATTCTCCTGGAGCCTCTCCCAGAACCAGCTCCTTTATAGTCATAAGAGCCCCACCCCAACCTTATGCCCTGAACAGTGGACACACCCACCCAGAGATGCTCACTCAGGATCAGGAGGGACAGAGCAAGACAGAGGGCTGAAGCAGAGGGAGGCAAGAGACAAGAGGGTGGACAAAGGGAAGATGCCAGGTATGGCCTTCCTGCCCAGCGAGGTAAGGGCAGGGGCGCTGAGCACCTCTCTGAAATGGTCCCATTCCCAGGGCCACTCTTCGAAGCTCAGGTTGGGGAAGTGGCAGAGTGATGGATTAGGGGGCCTTATAGCTGCCCAGGGCTCTGCCAGGCCCCTGCAATGCCAGCTCTCGAGTCCGTCCAGCAGTCTGTGGCTCACAGTGACCTGTGTGCTCGCTGGAGGCAAAACTGAGGCCTGACACGTCAAGGGAGTTGACAGGACCACCCAGAGAGTAAGTGGCAGCAGCCAGAGCTACCTGAAATCAACCCTGCTCATCCTGAGAGGGGCTGGGAGCCTGTAACTGTGCCTGGTGGATGTGACCCCTCCCACTCCTCTGCCCCCATCCCATTTGACCTTGTCCCTCCCAACCTTAGTCCTGGAGACCCTAGTGTTGTAGGATTTCTGTGGATACCCCAGTATTCCAGTAGGTGCAGGAGTGAGTCCTGATTCCTTTCTTGAAGCCCTCAGTGCTCTGGTCCCAGGCTGTTAATCTTGGTCTAAGTGACGAGGTGTCAGCTGGGACCTACAGTCTCTGCAGAACAGAGTCGGCCCCCAACCCCAGCCCTGAATGTGCAGCAGGAGACACCCAGACAGGCTATGGGGACACAGCACCCAGGAGTGTCCTTATGACAGTCCACGCACTATGGCAGTCGGTCTTGTTTACTGTTACCTTCTGTGAAATGACAGTGTCTCTCTGCTCCACCACCTTCTAATCCCCAGAGGAATTTTTCTAATATTGGCCCTTCCAGAACACACTCCTTCCTGAGGTTCCAGGAGAGAACGCTTTTCCTGTCTTTTCAGCTTCTAGAGCTATATTCCCTGTGTTCCTTGGCTCCTGGCCCTTCTCCATCTACAAGGCAGCAGGGCAGCACCTAAATCTGCTCTGCTTGCACAGTCACATTGCCTTGTTTTTTGGGCAAATCTCCCTCTGCTTCCCTGTCACAGGACCCTTTGATCAAGTGTAGGAGCCCCCCCAAGTAACCTAGAATAGTCTCCCCATCTCAAGATCCTTAATCACACCTGCAAAGGCCCTTTTGCAATATGACCTACAACATCCACAGGTGCCAAGGATTAGGACCGGGATATATTCGGGGCCATTATTCAAGCGACCACAGCAAACCACTGAACTAGAAGCTTCCTTGAGAGCAGGGACTGTTCTATTGGGCACCTTGCATACTATGCTTCATGTAAAGACACAAAGGCACGAAGGTGTGAGTGTACATGGTGTGGGGATGCACAGACCAGGCTAAGAAGCGTCCACACTCAGGGGCCATGGCTCAAACTGTGCTCCTAAGTTCTGACTGCCTTGGTTGCCAATGAGATTTTGGGGGGTAAAGGTAGACCCTGTGGTCCTTGAGGACCTGCCCACTGGAAGTGAACTGGGAGTCTGGGAAGACCAAGGTGTTCTCCCTCTTCTCCCTTATGCTGCCTCAGAGCATGGAGACCCTTTCTTATTCACTGTCTGCATCTCTTGGAGCTGAGTGCTCAGAGTTGTTGCCAGCTTCCAGAGTGCTTAGAGCACCCTGTCTGGCAATCTGGGCTCTTCAGCTGGGAGTCCTCAGCTGAGCAGGAGCTGGGGACAAGGAGGAAATGACAGAAAAGCCAGGGGCAGTTTTTGCTACAGATGGATTACACTGTCCCAAAGGATCTGCATCAATCTTTACTCAAACCTAGGGGCCCATGTGCCTCCATAGCCCATCACCCATCTGAGGGTGCCCCCACCTGCCCTTGCCCTGTGGGCCCAGAGCCCAGCCTGAGGGTTGTGGTGGGGACTCATCCCTTCGGCACACACTCACCAAGAGAGCCTGGGCAATGCTGGGGCTACAGTGGCAATCAGCCCTTGTCCTTGCTCCACAGGCTCCCAGTCCAGAAGGAAGCAGACAAGTTCAACACCAGAGCAAAGGCAAGCCAGAGTCAGAACAACAGGGTTCCCTGGGGAAGGGAGGGCAGATGTCCAATGCCTGAACTGAGTCTAGAAATAGGAGCACAGGCTGGAGGCCAGCACCCAGGGAGAGGAAGGGCATCAACAAGGGCTCACCCTGGGGATCCTAACAGGTCCTGAGCCTGCTCCCCTTGAGCCAAGGAAACCACAGCCTTCTGCTCCCAATTCTGGTGGCTTCTCAGTGACCTCTCTCTTCTCTTCCTTACAGGGGAGGTGTGTCAACTTCGCCTTAATGTATCCCCACTATGCACAAACGCTCTGCAGACCAAAGATGTGCCTTTGACCCAGCCAGGAGTGCCTCCCCCTCGATAGCTGTTGCTCGCATTGTCAGCATCCCCCACCCATATGCCGCTGATCCTCCCCCTGCCTGGAGTGCTGCAGAAGTGCTTTGTCACTCCCACCCCCATAGCCCAACATCTAAAGCACCAAAAACCCAACATTGTTAAGAGTACTTTGTGTACTGAATTGGACATATATATTGTGTTTTGGTTTACAGTCAAAAGGAGTTAGAATTTATTGCTGATCAGCAAGATAGTTTACTTGGTGAGTACTGCTCCACTGTATGAGAAGTATCTATACTGGTCTTGCCAAGACAAAGCACCCTGGTGTCCTCTGGATATAGACATGATGAGTCCCATTCCCCATAGTTGGCTCTTCATCTGTTACCAAGGGCTGGGATGCATGTGGTTTTAGTCAAATTCTGCTCTTTAAAAATAGCCCAAAATATCTTTGAAATATGAATACAATCCTGCCTCCACCACTCACTGGCTGCAAATTAATCTCTTTGCCAAGTTACTTAATCTCCTTGCGCTTCAAATTCTTCATTGAAAAGGTGGGGATAATCATGTCTCCTCTACAGGGTGCCATGAGGGAGACAGTAACTGCTGCAATGTATTCAGCAAAGGGCCAGGTCCCTGGTAAAGACTCAGGTGCTCAACAGTTAATGTCTTCCCTTTGTGCCCTGAGAGAGGAGAGGATGATGACTCAGAGATATAAGAAGTGTCTTGTGAAGTCAGGGGAGTCAGAGAGGAGAAGATGATGACTCAGAGATATAAGAAGTGTCTTGTGAAGTCAGGGGAGTCAGAGGGGAGTACATGACTGGTTTTTTCAGCTCCAGACACCAAGATGTGGGGTTGACACACATAATCATTCTCTGAGGAGGCTGCTGACCACACATGGGTTCACATTCCAGGCCCATCACCCATACAGCCTCCCAGATATGCCATTGGAAAAGGTCTTGGCACCTACTAACTCCTGCAGAAATGTCAGTTCCCTTCCCATACCCTTAATATTTCTCATAATATAAAGGAAACCCATGGTTCCCACATTCCCAATTGTTCAAATCTACTCCTCTGCTGATAGAGCCAGACCTCACAATCTTTCAGGTCCATTTCCCTCTAGACTTTGAATACCCAATCAAGTTTTCCTTTGACACTAATGTGCTTGAGGACTATCCATAGGCAAGACTCCATTGTGAAAATCCCAGAACATAAGGTGAGGCTGAAGCATCAATCTGAATCACAGAGTCTGAGCAGGTAAGAGGAGATTGCTAACTCAAATATGCACATACCAACAGAACAAATCAGGGATCATGGAGATCAGGTAAACATGACATGACACAAGGAAATGAATAACGCTCTCATAACTGACCCTAAAGAAATAGGGATCTATGAACTGTCTGATAATCCCACAGCTAACATCATACTCAATAGTGAAAAGCTGAAAGAATTTCCTCTAAGATCAGGAACAAGACAAGAATGCCCACTCTAACCACTTTTATTTAACACATTATTGGAAATCCTAGCCACAGCAATCAGACAAGAAAAAGAAATAAAAGGAATCCAAATTGGAAAGGAAGAAGTAAAACTGTCACTGTTTGCAGATGACATGATGCTATATATAGAAATCCTAAAGGTGCCATCAAACACTACTAGAGTGCATCACTAATGAATTCAGTAAAATTTGTACACAAAATTAATATACAGTAATCTGTTGCATTTCTACACACTAACAACAGGCTACAAGAGAAATTAAGGAAATAATCCCATTTACAATTGCATCAAAAAGAAAAAAATACCTAGAAAGAAACCTGCCTAAGGAGGTAAAAGACCTGTACTCAGAAAACTGTAAACACTGATGAAAGAAACTGAAGACAACACAAATAGATGGAAAGATACACCATGTTCATGGATTAGAAGAATTAATACTGTGAAAATTACCATATTGCTCAAAGAAATCTACAGATTCAGTGCAATCCTTACCAAATACCAATGGCTTTTTTCAAAGAACTAAAACAAGTAATTTTAAAAATTTATATGGAAACATAAAAGACCCCAACTAGCCAAAACAACCTTGAGAAAGAAGAATAGAGCTGAAGCAATCATGTTCTCTGACTTCAGACTATACTACAAAGCTATAATAATCAAAACAGTATGGTATTTGCACAAAAACAGACAAATAGCTCAATGGAACAGAATAAAGACTTCAGAAATAAACCCATCCACTTACAGTCAATAAATCTACAACAAAGGATGCAAGGATATACAATGGAGAAAAGACAGTCTATTCAATAAGTGGTGCTGGGAAAACTGGACAGCTACATGTAAAAGAATGAAATGAGGGGGCTTCCCTGGTGGCGCAGTGGTTGAGAATCTGCCGGCCAATGCAAGGGACATGGGTTTGAGCCCTGGTCTGGGAAGATCCCACATGCCGCGGAGCGATTAGGCCCGTGAGCCACAATTGCTGAGCCTGCGCGTCTGGAGCCTGTGCTTCGCAACAAGAGAGGCCGCGATAGTGAGAGGCCCGCGCACCGTGATGAAGAGTGGCCCCCACTTGCCGCAACTAGAGAAAGCCCTCGCACAGAAACGAAGACCAAACACAGCCATAAATAAATAAATAAATAAATAATTTTTTTAAAAAAATAAATAAATAAATTGGAGAGACTTCTAAATTGGTAAATTTAAAAAAAAAAAAAAGAATGAAATGAGAACATTTTCTCACACCAAATACAAACATAAACTCAAAATGGATTAAAGACCTAAGTGTAAGACCAGAAACCATAAAACTCATAGAAGAGAGCATAGGCAGAACACTCTTTGACGTAAATCACAGCAATTTTGGGTGGTCTGTCTCCTAAGGCAAAGGAAACAAAAGCAAAAATAAATAAATGAGACCTCGTTAAACGTCAAAGCTTTTCCACAGCAAAGGAAACCATCGACAAAATGAAAACACAACTTATTGAATGGGAGAAGATATTTTTGAATGATATGACTGTTAAACGGTTAATATCCAACATACATAAACAGCTCAAACAGCTCAACAACAAAAAAAGAAACCAATTAAAAACTGGGCAGAAGACCTGAACAGACATTTCTCCAAAGAAGATATACAGACACGTGTAAAGATGCTCAACATTGCTAATCATCAGAGAAGTGCAAATCAAACCACAGTGAGATATCATCTCACACTATCAGAATGGTTATCATCAAAAAGACCACAAATAACAAATGTTGACCAGGATGTGGAGAAAAGAGAACCTTTGTACACTGTTAGTGGGAATGTAAATTGGTGCAGCCGCTGTGGAAAACAGTGTGGAGGCTCCTCCAAAACTAAAAATAGAACTACCATATGATCCAGCAATTCCACTCCTGGGTATGTATCTGAAGAAGATGAAAACACTAACTAGAAAAGACACATGCACCCCAATATTCATAGCAGCATTATTTACAATAGCCAAGATATGGAAGCAACCTAAGTGTCCATCAACAGACGAAATGATGAAGAAGATGTCTCACACACACACAAACACACACACACACACACACACACACACACACACAATGGAATACTACTCAGCCCTAAAAAAGAATGAAATTGTGCAATTTGCCACAACATGGATGGACCTGGAGAGTACCACGCTCAGTAAAATAAGTCAGAGAAAAACAAATACTGTATGTTATCACTTATATGTGGAATCCAGAAAATGAAACAAACTAGTGAATATAACAAAAAAGAAACAGATTCACAGATATAGAGAACAAACTAGTGGTTACCAGCAAGGAGGTGGAAGTGGGGAGGGGCAAGATGAGGGTAGGGAATTAAGAGGTACAAACTACTATGTATGAAATAAATAAGCTACAAGGAAATATTCTGCAGCACAGGCAATATAACAAATATTTTATAATAATATAAATGGAGTATAATCTCTAAAAATTGTGTACACCTAAAACTAATATAATATTGTAAATAAAGTATATCTCACTTAAATTTTTTGGAATAAAAAAGTTGTGGTATATATATATATATATATATATATATATATATATATATACACACACAGACACAATGGAATTTTATTTGGCCATAAAAAGGAAGGAAATCCTGGCATTGTGACAACATGGATAGAACTTGATAGCATTTTACTAAGTGAAATAAGTCAGAGAAAGATAAATACTGTGTGATCTCACTTATATGTGGAAACTTAAAAAAAAATAAAACCTCATAGAAAAAGAGATCATATTTGTGGTTACCAGAGGTGGGGAGTTGGGGGAGGAGGAATTGAATGAAGCTGTTGAAAAGGTGCAAACTTTCAGTTATAAGATAAAATAGTACTTGGGATGTAATTTATAACATGATAACTACAGTTAACACTGCTATATGGTATATTTGAAATTTGTTAAGACAATAGATCTTAAGAATTCTCTTCATAGGAAAAAACATTTTTTCTTTTTCTTTTCCTTTTTTTGTATCTAGATGAGATGATATAAGTTAGCTAACCTTACTGTGGTAACCATTTCACAGTATATGTAAGTCAAATTATTATGCTGCATACATTAAACTTATACAATGCTATGTTAATTATATCTCAATCAAATGGGGAAAAAAAGAACCTCAGCTAATAAATACAGAAGAAATAATAGAATTAGAAGTCACCATTTTACCTGCTGTATAGCACAGGGAACTCTACTCAATACTCTGTAATGGCCTATATGGGAAAAGAATCCAAAAAAAAAAAAAAAGAGTGGATATATGTATATGTATAGCTCATTCACTTTGCTGTACACCTGAAACTAACACAACATTGTGAATCAACTACACTCCAATAAAAAAATTTTTTTAAAAGTCACGATTTTGCAACACTTAATGAAATAATATAGACATTTATCATTAATAGATGCTTAAGCCATTAGTTGGAATGTTGCTGGGGGATTTAACCATGAGTCAAAACATTGCTGGAGAAATTTAATGGTGGGAACAGACTGACGAACTTGATCCCATTTACCAATCTTATCATCAGTAAAAATACAACTATCAAGTATCATGTGTCTCCTGATGTAATACAAGAAGAATAAAATCAACAACAACAACAAAAACAATTAACCTTGAATCTCACCAAGTTTCTAGATCTAACCACTAGCTTATAGGAAATTTATGATACAATAAAAAGTTATATGAGACTATAAGGAAACAACCAAATTTAAAATATGGGAAATTATACAAAAATGACTCTGTTTTTTAACATAAATGGGATGAAATAAAAGGTCAAACTAAAAAAAAAAATTGTTTAATGTAATATCACAGAGAAACTATATATCTCTTTATGACTGTGCTTCCTACTTAAAAAGATTCCTGGGGCTTCCCTGGTGGCGCAGTGGTTGAGAATCTGCCTGCTAATGCAGGGGACACGGGTTCGAGCCCTGGTCTGGGAAGATCCCACATGCCACGGAGCAGCTGGGCCCGTGAGCCACAATTGCTGAGCCTGCGCGTCTGGAGCCTGTGCCCCGCGACGGGAGGGGCCGCGATAGAGAAAGGCCCGCGCACCGCGATGAAGAGCGGTCCCCGCACCGCGATGAAGAGTGGCCCCCGCTTGCCGCAACTGGAGAAAGCCCTCGCACGAACCGAAGACCCAACACAGCCAAAAATAAATAAATAAATAAATAAATAAATAAATAAATAAGAAAATCCTTTAAAAAAAAAAGATTCCTAACTAATTTTCAACCTCTTGGAGGCAATATCCTCCTTGTTGTGAATCCATAAAATAAGAAAAGACACAACTAAATTCCTTAACTTGTGATACCTGGTTTTCTTTAATTAACAATAATCTTTTGGGGCTTCCCTGGTGGCACAGTGGTTGGGAATCTGCCTGCTAATGCAGGGGACATGGGTTCGAGCCCTGGTCTGGGAAGATCCCACATGCCGCGGAGCTACTAGGCCCGTGAGCCACAACTACTGAGCCTGCGCGTCTGGAGCCTGTGCTCCGCAACAACAGAGGCCGCGACAGTGAGAGGCCCGCGCACCGCGATGAAGAGTGGCCCCCGCTTGCCACAACTAGGGAAAGCCCTCGCACAGAAACGAAGACCCAACACAGCCAAAAATAAATAAAAAAAAAAAAAAAGAAAGAAAAGACACAAGTAATAATAGGAATTAAAAAGAAGATAGAGCAGAAATATAAAAATCAAACATATTCTGAACAACTTTATACCGATATAGGGGAAAAGTTCAAATTCCTAGAAAAATATATCTGAAATGACTGATAAAAGAAATGGAAGCACTAAACAGTCCAATGTGGTAGCCTGCTCAGGCTGCCTTAACAAAGTACCACAGGCTGGGTGGCTTAAAAACAGAAATTTATTTTCTCACCGTCTGGAGGCAGGAAGTCCAAGACCAAAGTGCCAACAGGGTTGGTTTCTGATGTGGTTTCTCTTCCTGGATTTCAAATGACCACCTTCTCGCTGTGTCCTCACATGGCCTTTCCTCTGTGCCTGTGTAGGAAGAGAGTTCTGGTGTCTCTTTCTCTTCTTATGAGGATATCTGTCTTCTGGGATTAGGACTCCACTTTATAACCTCATTTAACCTCAGTCGCCTCCCTAAAGGCCCTAATCTCCAAATACAGTCACATTAGAGGTTAGGGTTCAAAATCTAAATTGGTGGGTGAACAATTCAGTCCATAACATTCAGTAAATATTGAGTAAATTTTATCAGTAGTTTAAAAAGTTCCCACAAGGAAAACACCAGGCATAGATTATATCATATCAAATATTCAAGGAGGAGATTATTGTGATCATGTTCAAAGTCTCTCCAAAAGAAGGTGAAAACATTCCCAAGCACATTTTATGAGGCTAGTATACCTAATATCAAAACCAGATAAGAATAGCACAAAAACAGGAATTAAAGGGCAGCCTCTCTCATGATCATAGGTTAAAAAATTCTAAACTAATGGTAAACGCAATCCAGCAGTGTTTTAAAAAATTATCATGATCAATTTGGGTTTAGTTATAAAATATTAAAATTAGTTTTACATGCACCAATGTAATTAGTCACACTAACAGATTATTGGTGAAATGCACATATTCATCAAAAGAATATACAGAAAGAGAATTTAGATAAAATTCAACACTCCTTCATGATTTGTATCAAACCGAGAATAACAAGGAAACTCCCTAATGTGATAAAAGATATCCAACAGAAGCCTTCAATAAATACCATTCTTAAACGTGACGTGTTAGAATTATTCTCTTTAAAATCAAGAATGCCTCCATCACAACTTCGAGTCAACATTTCATTGGAGAACTAGTCAGCATAATGTTTTGGGGTTTTGTTCATTTTTTATAGAAACGCAAACAATTCTACAGATAAATTTTTATAATAACAGAGTTTAGCAAGTTGGGTGAGTATATCAATAAATACGTAAATTTCTTCAGGATAGCAATCGTTTAAAAACTCTGTATTAAAAATGCCATTCCAATAGCATCAAAAATACAGAGTATATAGGGAAGGCACTTGACAAAAGAAGTCAAGATATTCATAGGGAAATTTATAGGACAGGCATTGAAAACAACTCAGATAAATAAAGACATTGCCGTGTTCACTGATAGGAGGAGTCCAGATCACAGATTCAAATCCCTCCAAATATTTACAGTTATTGTAGTCGAATATTAGAAGGTTTGGCGGGGGGTAGGAGTGAAAACAGTGTGCTACTTCTAAAATTTACATGAAAGAGCGAATGGATTTGTTACCCAAACGCAAGTCCGTGTGCCCCACGCACTGAGGCCAAATACCGGAACGTCAGAGTTTGGAGTAGAGAAAGGTTTATTTCAGGGCCACGCAAGGAGACAATGGCTCACGCCTTAAAAACACCAAACTCCCCGAAAGCTTTCAGTAAAACCCTTTTATAGGAAAGGTGAGGGAGGGGCGTGGTTAGTTGTTGCAGACATCTTAGTGTCAGATCCTTCGTTCTTGAGGTCAGGTCACAGTCAGGTCAAGATATTATTAACATTCGTTAATAACAAATGTTATTCTCTGTTCTGACAAGAAAGGGAAGGGGAGGCATTTAATTGTCTCCACGCCTCCTTTCGACTTTCAACACTTAACCAATCCCATAAGCAAAGCGGCATCATTACCCCTCACTTTACTTGTTCAAGGTCCCAAGGCTGGACTTTCGTCCTCCGAGGTCCAGGCGCCGAGCTAAGCGACGGGGTCCCTGAGCAGGCCGGTCACCCTGCCCGGGAGCGTTCGTCCCGCACCCAGTCTGGGTCCTCCCTCCAGTGCCCAGGTCCAGCTGAAGAGGCAGAGCTCAGCTGGCGGCGCCCTCAGGGCCAGGTCTCCACACCCTGGAGCCAGGCGCCCAGGACCAGCCCTCAGGCTCCTCAAGCCGCCTAAATGGGGGCCGGGTCCCACGGACTGCGACCCATGGAGACCGCCGCCGCCATTAGGTCCCGGAGGTGGGTTTTGGGGAGAGGTTCGGCTACTGCTTCAAGGCCTGGGCCCGGTCCGTGGACGGCCATGGCCAGGGCTCCACAGCCCTCAGCCTGTCCCCGGACCCCCAGCTCACCTGGCAGCCTGAGGCCGGACGGCCTGGAGGGCCCCGGAGGGAACGCCGCAATCCACCCCTCACCGCACTCTCTGCCGCGGGGGCCGCTGGGAGGATGACTAAGGGTCACGCCCTAACGGTCTCCAGCTAATAGTCTCAAGTTAACAGCTGTGAGCCCACCACGCCCCCTCCCCCCACACCCATTAAGTTTTTGCATATTTTTCCATGGAGCAGAGACAAGCCATCATCACTCAGCCCTGAATTTCTGGTCCACAGACCCTGTGAGCATAACAAAATAGTTTTTGTTTTGTCTCTCAGCTTGTGATGGCTTTTACAAAAAGTAGATAACTGGCATGCCCTTCATTCACAAGGGACTTTGACATCCTTGCAGGACCTTCTTCCCCTTCTAGATCCTTGCATCCACTGGGTCACACGATGACCACTACAACACTCTACACTTCCAGTTCCTGGACCTCCTCCCCCACAGCGATGTCCTCGTCTAAGCCACGTCAGCTGCCCTCTTTCAGCTGACAAAAAGGCAGGATTTCTCCAGGATTTTAATGGCCACCTGAGAGGGTTTGGGATGAGGAACAAACGGAGGCCTCATCTTACTGCCCCTCCAAAGAGCCCCTGACTCCCCCCTGGGATTGTCAACAGGCAGGACACTGAGCAGAGCTGCAGGTCACAAAGTCACCATGCCAACCTTCCTGTCCATCATAAGGGACATCACAGGGGATTCTGCCCCTTGGGGCGGGGGGAGGGCCATCCCCCAAGGCCAGCCATCTTTGCGTCTTCCGCCCTCAGGGCAGGTACCGGGGGAGGCTCACAGCTTTGGGGAAAGGGCTAGAGGGGCCGAGGACCCTGGAACGCGCAGACACGGCGGAGGCCGGCGCCTGAGGTGGCCTGAGTGGCCGGCGTCCAGTGGCGCCGCAGGGGCAGCCAAAAAAAAAATGGGAAGCCGCGGGTCTGGCGTGCCGGGGCCCACGCTCTTCCTGCTGCTGGTGCTGCCGCCGCCGCTGCTGAGCGCGGGGAGCTTCCAGCACGACGGTCCAGGCTGGAAGGACCTCCACCACCTCAGTCTGGACTGGGGGAACCTCTACCGCCACCTCAGCCAGGACGCGGGAACCTTCCACCACCTCCGCGGCCCCAGCACCTGGACCCGGAAGAGCCGGGCAGAAGACAAGAATTCCTGCCAGAGCTCTTTTGACCTCTACTTCATCTTGGATATGTGAGTGGCCCTCCTGCCCTTGATGGCGCCATTGGTAGTAGTAGTGCTGTCTCTGATGTCAGTGTGGGCAAGACTTGGCTTAAACAGATGCCAGCTTCTGTGAGGGGAGAGGGTGGAGTAGTCTTGGTCAGACCTCTGTGGCCTCCCTCCTTGTCCTGAGGCAGAGGGAGTGACCCGGGCATTTGTTTCCTGGGACTTTTTCTTTTGGAAAGGAAAAAAGGCCACCATAGGTTTCTGGATGGCTCTCAGCTTGACTAGGACCTGTGGCCTGCATGCCCCTTAAACAGCTGGAGGGGCAGGTGATTGCTAGGAGCTATCTTCTCAGTACTTGGGAGAAGCTCACTTTGGGTTTGGGGTTGTGTTTTTCGTTTTGTTTTTAACCAAATGACCTCTATTTTTACTGGGCCCCAGAGAGATTGCCGTGTCATCTGTTAGGCATTCTCCTAGTGTCACTGCTTAGAAAGTCCTTTGTGTTGCTGGTTCTAAATGTTTCGCTTCTTTCTTTGACAATTTAGAGATCCACATTACAGTTTGTGTGCACTTTCTGAACACTTTGGTCTTTCTGCATGTGGCCTTGGGAAGCCTGGGCTGTGCATTAGGTACCTTCTGGCCCTCAAGGAAGGAAAGGGATGGACAGGTCTTCAGACTGGAGAGATTGCCTTGGTTCCATTTTCAACTCCTCTGTGGGACTGAGGATAAATTTTACTTATTCAGTAATAACAGTGATATGACTCCCAATATCACTGAAGCACTTTATGGTCCCCAAAGCCCTTTACTGCACATCTGCCATCCTCAAAACAATACTGGCATATAAAGCAGGGAAAGTATTTGCATATGCCATCTCCTGGAAAGGGGAGCAGGCTCCCAGAGTTTGGGTGAAGTAGCCCAGAGGCTGGTGGGGGTGACAGAACCCAGGCTTCCTGTGTTTCCCTAATTCCTGCATCCCAGGTTGTACTTCCTCTGATTCCTCTTATTCTCCGTGGAGACTGATGATTGGGGGGGATGTGTGCCCCAGCCCACTAGCTTCTAAGCAGAGGCAGCAGAGGTGGGAGCACCGTGCTTGCTAGAAGAGAAATTCCTTCCGTCCAGTGGCAGGAATTCTGAGATGCCCTGGGCACATCTTGTCTGGTTGCCCAGGGTGGTAGTGATTCCCCTCTTGGGCATTGGGGTTGGGGATGGATGGACATTGTAGGGGGATGACAGCCTCTTTGGGTCAGTCTTTCCAGAGAGTGGCAGTGAGTCCAAAGGGTCCTCTCAGCTGCCATCCTGTTATAGTGCCACTGCCCACACCCCTGCTGTCTGCAGTCAAGCCCAGTATGGGCACAGCACAGCCCCAGGATGGATGGGGAAGGGCTCTGGGCACAGGTGGGCCACTTATTATGTTCCAGGGATGTGCTGAACACTAAGAACAACCAAGAGCTTGAGGAAGTACGTTCTATATCCCTACTTTAAGGTGATGAAACTGAGGCTGGGAGTACTGAATGATTTGCTCAATGTCAGTCAAAGTTAGTTTGCTGCAAAACATTAAATAGTGGAAGGATGCTCCCCTTTCCTCTCCTCCAAGAAGGGTGTGAGGTAGGGGGACTAGAAAGGCACCAGAGAAATGGCTTCCTGAGCCAGGTTGTCCCCACTTCCCACCCCTCTCGCCCACCCCTCTCCCCCACCTCTTGCCTCCTTTGGCTTCTTAAGTGCTGGGAGGCAGCACTGATCCCTCTGACCATAGCTGGTGTAGCTGTAGTTCAACGTGAAGGGTGTGGGTCTTCCCATGAAGGCTGGGAGGGCAGGAGAGAAAGGGGAGCAACTCAAGCTCAGTCCTAGTCAGGCTCCAGGACTGAAGCTGCTCCACAGACCCCGCCCCTTACTGTCAGTTACGACACTTGCCTTTCAGGCTGGCCAGGTCTGAATCCTGCTGGATTCTGCAAATGAGAAGGGGAGCTGGGGATGTCCAAAAGAAGGCCCTGCACACCCATTTCTCAGCACCAGGCCATCAGGGAGGAGCAGGCCTACAGCCCAGCCACAGTGGGCCAGGCCAGGCTTGTCTGAAAGCGCAGCTCGCTCCTCAGCCCCAGGGAAGGAACACCACTCCCTGGGAACTATGCTCTTTGAGTCTAGTTGAAGAAAACCAGCTTGACAAGATTTTCCCAGAATGTGAGGACAGCCTTCCTCCTGATGTCCCCTGCTACTCTTGCAGAGAGGGGACTAATGACCACTGAGGAGGCAGCCCCAGCTTTGCAGTCAGGCAGACTCCACTCATCAGTCATGCGGCCTACGGCAAGTCGCCTCACCTCTCTCTGCCTCAGCATCCCCATCTGTACAATGGGGCCTTCATACCCACCTCACCAGGTTGTGATGGGGATGAAGGGGAGTTTATATGGTTTGCCCAGCATGTGTCAGATGCAGTCGTGGAGGATGAGCATAAAATAAAATGCCAGGGAAGGCAGAGTCACACACCCCGGGAACTCCCCGGCACTGTAGGGGCCCCTGATCCAGCCCTGACTCCGTGGCTCACTCTCTCCACATGTGCCCTTTGTGGGGAGGTGGGGTGTGGGTCAGACACCTCTGCTGGTGGCACTCCCAAGCTTCTCTGGATCTTTCATCCATTAACGAACAGTCTTATTCATTCTCTCATTCCCTTGTTCATCCACTCACTGAAATAATTACTGGAAAACTGCTATACTCCAGTCACTGTTTTGGGCAGTGGGGATAAGGCAGCAAACAAAACTTGAAAAAGTCCTCATCCTCTTAGAGCTTTCATATTAGGATACAAGAAATAAATAAATCAAAGAGGAAATATTGTGTTAGATGGGGATAAACACCAGGGGGAAAATCAGGACAGGAGGATGGGAAGTGCTGAGGGAGGGGCTGTCCTAGAGATGTGCTCAGGAAAGGCTATGCTGACAGACTGGAAGGTGAGGAGGTGGGAGAGGGTAGGTGTCGTTTGAGCAGAGGAGATGTGTGATTGCACTGTTTCTAAAAGGGTCACAGTTAAAGGGCACAAGGGCAGAGCTTGGCAGGAGACCACTGAGGGGCCTCAGGCAGGGATCCAGGGAGGAGATGATGGTGGTGTGGACCAGTAGGTCCAGGTGGTGATGATGGAGCTCTTTTGAAGGCAGAGGCCACAGGATTCCAGACAGAATGGATGGAGGGAGACCAGGTGTGTCCCTAGACTCAGGGTAAGGGTAGAGTAGGAAATCAGCCTCATCACTGCATCTTCTTAACAACTATGTGTAAATGCTATTACCACTATTTTACAGATGAGGAAAGGAAGCTGCTCAGGGCCTGGGAATAACCACCAAAATCCTCAGATAGGAAAACATGGAGCTGGAATTAAAACTCTAGAGTATCTGATTCCAAAGCCATTCCAAAGACTCCAAGACTGGATGGGTCCCTGAGAATCCCTCCGGTGGTTAGAAGCAAAACCAATGTCTCACCTGCAGGAAGGTCTTGAGTGGTTCACTCCCAGCTCCTTCATTAGATTCCTTATTCATTGTTTCCTTCGTTAGGCTGAACTGGATGAAAATGACAGACCGTCCCATGTGCCCACAGTACTGGCCAGTGGTCTATGAAGGCCAGGGAGCTGCAGGCTAAGGGAGTGGCCTGTGCAAAGGCCTGAGAAATGAGGCCCTCAGGTGATCCCAGAGGATCCAGGTGTGTAGAAGTTGGGCGTGGGGGAGAAGGAGAAAGGAGGGGCACAGGCCAATGATGTGGCCCTGGGCCCATGTAGGAGGTGTGTTCTTCACATTTTATCAGAGGAGAAATGGATCAGATCTGCATTTTCAGAAGAACCCTTTGGCTGCCTTGGGGAGGATGGGTAGGAAAAGGAAAGACTGGAGGCAGCAGCTGGAGTAAAAAGGAGAAGGGTCCAAGGAGGTCCCAGGCAGCTGGAGAAAGGCAGGTAGGAGCCCAGGGTGGGTGTGCCCAATGAGAGGAGAATGAGGAGACAGAACCCAGAGGAGCACCCACATGTGGGGCAGAGTGGAAGAAGAGGGGCTGGCCAAAGAGGAGAGAAGCAGAGCGCCAGGGACAGAGCGATGCAGGATGTTCATCAGGAAGTGCCTTGGCATCAACACCTGTGCAAGGGGACTGACAGAAGGAGGATTAAGTGGAGCTTCAGTGCAGGCCTGACAGGCTCGGCTGACCTGCGAGGAGCTTTGGAGCTGAAAGGCACCCTCAAGGTTGTCCCAAGTTGGGCCAAATGATTAGGCCGTCAGTCACTGCAGGTGGCTACCTGAGGAAGGGAGTGACCTTGGGCAAGGAAACTCTGCACATGAGGGGTTCCTAGAGCTGATGACAGCTGAAGGGACATCCTCAGAGTAATATCCAGACTCAGCATATCTGTGTCCTTCACAGCTCCTCCCACAGCTTGGATGAATGGAAGAATAGGGCTATGCAGGCCAGACCATTGACCTGTGTTCTCCTGTTTGTGGGTCATCTCATGTCGTGTTTTCTCCTTCTTAGGACCCCTCACAGTCCCTCGTGGAGCTAGACATGGCTTATGTGCTTTGGTCAGCAGAGGACATTGAAACCTGTACCTATTAAACAATAACTCCCATTTATCTCTCCCCAACCTGTGGTAACCTCTATCCTATTTTCTGTATCTGTGAATTTGCCTATTCTAGGTACCTCATACAAGTAGAATCATACACTAGTTGGCCTTTTGTGTCTGACTTATTTCACTTAACAAAATGTTTTCAAGATCCATCCATGTTGTAGCATGTATCAAATTTTCATTCTTTTTATGGCTGAATAATATTCCATTTAATGTATATACCATTTCCTTTATCCTTTTATCTATTGATAAGCACTTGGATTGTTTCCTCATTGGAGCTATTGTGAATAGTGCTGCTGCAAACACTGGTGTACATGTAACTCTTCGAGTCCCTGCTTTCACTCCTTTTGGGCATATGCCTAGGAGTGGAACTGCTGGATCATTCTGTGCTTTTAATTCTGTGTTTAACTATGTTAACTATGCCATGCTATTTTCCACAGTGGCTGCACTATTTTACAGTCACACAAGCAGTGTACAAGAGTTTCAGTTTCTCCACATTCTGACACTTATTATTTTCCAAGTTTTGTTTTGTTTTATTTTATTTTGTTTTGTTTTTGATAATAACCATCATGAAGTGGTATCTCATTGTGGTTTTGGTTTACATTTCCCTAATGACTAGTGATGTTGAGCATCTTTTTATGTGCTTAATGGCCATTTGTATATCTTCTTTGTAGAAATGTCTATTTAAGTCCTTTGCCCATTTTTGAATTGGGTTGTTTGGTTTTGGTTGTTCAGTTGTAGGAGTTCTTATGTATTCTGGATATCAATTTCTTATCAGATATATGATTTGCAATTGTTCTTTCATTCTGTAGGTTATCTTTTCATTTTTTTAAATATTTATTTATTTATTTATCTGCATCAGGTCTTAGTTGCAGCATGCGGGCTTTTCGTTGCGGTGCACAGGCTTCTCTAGTTGTGGCACACAGGCTTCTCTCTAGTTGTGGCTCGTGGGCTCCAGAGTGCACAGGCTCAGTAGTTGTGGCATTTAGGCTCAGTAGTTGCGGCATTTGGGCTCTCTAGTTGTGGCACGCGGACTCTAGAGTGCACGGGCTCAGTAGTTGCGGCTCACGGTCTTAGTTGCCCCATGGCATGTGGGATCTTAGTTCCCCAACCAGGGATCAAACCTGTGTCCCCTGCTTTGGAAGGTGGATTCTTAACCATTGGACCACCAGGAAAGTCCCTATCTTCATTTTTTTTCATGGTATCCTTTGTACAAAAGTTTTTACTTTTGATGAAGTTTGGTTTATCTCTTTTTTCTTTAATGTCTGTGCTTTTGGTGTCATATCTAAAAACCATTACAAAATCCAATGTCAGAAAGCTTTTCCCCTATGTTTTCTTATAAGTTTATTAGTTTTAGCTTTTACATTTAGGTCTTTGATCCATTTTGAGTTAATTTTTCTATATACTATGTAGGTGTAAGATAAGAATCTAACTGCATTCTTTTGCATGTAGACATCCAGTTTTCCTAGAATCATTTGTTGAAAATACTGTCACGTCCCACATTGGATAGTCTTGGTGGTACCCTTGTCAAAAACCAATTGAATACATATATGAGGGTTTATTTCTGGGCTCTCTATTTTATTCCATTGTTCTATATGTCTGTCCTTATGCCAGTACCACACTGTTTCGGTCATTGTAGCTTTGTATTAAATTTTGAAACCAGAAAATATGAATCTGCCAACTTTGTTCTTATTCAAGATTTGCTTATAGCTATTTGAATCCCCTGAGATTCCATATGAATTTTAGGGTGGATCGTTCAATTTCTACAAAAAAAATTGCTGTTGAGATTTTGATAGAGATTGCATTGAATCTGTAGATAGCCTTAGCTAGTATTGCCAATTTAACAATATTAAGTCTGCTAATCCATAAATATGTAATGTTTGCTGATGAAAATTCAATTAACAATCAGGCAAAGAAGAAAAATTAGAGAATTTTATTTGAGCCAAACTGAGGATTATAACCTTGAAGACAGATTCTCAGAAGCTCTGAGAACTGTTCCACTTGCCAGGAGCTAGAGATGCAGTTTTATATATTTTTGAGACAAAGAATTATGTGTCACACTGACAGGTTAACATGATACATAAAGTTCATCAGAGATGTTTTGGCCAGATATGCATATACAGAGTGAGCCTTTAGGTCAATTTGATCCAATGTCAAGATGACAAAAAATATTGATCTTAAAAATTACAATGCTGGCATCAGAAGAAAGGGACCATTATCCTCAAAGGTTGATTATATCCTCCTGCCTTGAGGAGGTCTGGTTAATGCATAATGCAGAAGCACAATGAATATTTGGGAGAGGTCCATCACAAATGGGGGCATGTCATGCATGTTTCAATTCTGACTTAGTCTGATTGTCTTGCCATAGAAAACTTTATGATCTTCCTTATCATGTTTTTCCAATGATTTACATATTTTAAAATTTCTTACAGCAATGTATTCTAGTTTTCAATGTACTGGTCTTTTGCCTCATTGGTTAAATTAATTCTTAAGTATTTTATTCTGTTTGATGATATTGTAAATGGAATTGTTTTCTTAATTTCCTTCTTGGAATGTTCATTATTAGTATATAGAAATATAACTGATTTTTATACATTGATTTTGTATCCTATAACTTTGCTGAATTTCCTTATTAACTCAAACATTTTTTGTGAAATCTTTGGAGTTTTTTACATGTAAGATTATTTTATCCAAGAACAGAGATGTTACATCTTTTTTTCTTTTTTTTCAATTTGGATGCCTTTCTTTCTCTTTCTTGACTAGTTGCTCTGGCTATAACTTCCAATGCTATGTTGAACAGAAGTGATGAAAGCCGGCATCCTTGTACTACTCTTGATCTTTCGGGAAAAGCTTTTAGTCTTTCACCATTGATATGTTAGCTGTAGATTTTTCATATATTAGCCTTTATCATGTTTTTCATAGAATTTTTCTCTATTCCCAATTTGAGTGTTTTTATGAAGAAGGGATTTTAGATTTTATCAAGTGATTCTACATCAGTTGAAATGATCACATAGTTTGGTTTCTCTGATATATTAATTTTATTAATTACATTGTTTGATTTTTATATGTTGAACCATCTTTGTATTGTGGAAATAAATCCTACCTTTTCAGATGCTGCTAGATTTTTTTGTTGAGGATTTTTGAATTTATATCCATATGAAATATTAGTCTGTACTCTTCTTGAAGTGTTTGTCTGGCTTTGGTATCAGGGTAAAGCAGGCCTCATAAAATAAGTTTGACAGTGTTCCCTCCACTTCAATTTTTTGGAAGATTTGGAGAAGGATTAGTGTTAATTCCTCTTTAAATGATTAGTAGAATTAATCTGTGAAACCATCTGGTCCTGGACTTTTCTCTGTTGGGAGATTATTGATTACCGATTCAATCTCTTTACTAGTTATAGGTCTATTCAGCTTTTGTTTCTTCATGATTCAGTTTGGGCAGGTAAGTGTGTTTCTTGGAATTTGCTAATTTCATCTAGGTTATCTATTTTGCTGGCTTACAAATTCCAGTGTTCTCTCATAATCCTTTTTATTTGTATAAAATCAGTAGTAGTGTCCCACTTCATTTTCTGATTTCATTAACTTGAGTCATCCCTCTTTTATTTAAATCAATGGATATAAAGATTTGTCAATTTTGTTTATCTTTTCAACATACCAATTTTTTATTTCACTGGTATTTCTCTATTTTTCTATTCTATACTTTATTTATCTCTGTTATAATCTTTATTATTTCTTCCCCTCTGCTAGTTTGGGTTAGTTTTCATTTCTTTTTCCAGTTCCATAAGCTGTAAAGTTAGTGTACAGATTTGAGATTTGTCTTCCTTTTTAATGTATTTGTTTACAGCTACAAATTTCCCTCTCAATTCTACTTTCACTGTATGTTTTGGTATGTTGTGTTTTCATTTTCATTTGTCTCCTGGTATTTTCTAATTTCTTTTGTGATTTCCTCTTTGACCAATTTGCTGATTAAAAGGGTATTGTTTAATTTCCACATATTTGTGAATTTCCAGATTATTTTCTGCTATTGACTTATAGCTTTATTTCATTGGGGTTGGAAATGATTTTAAGCTTTGGGGTGATTTCCATCATTTAAAAATTTTAAAGAAATGCTTTGTGGTCTAACATGTACTCTATCCTGGAGAACATTTCACATGCACTTGAGAAAAATGTGTATTCTACTGTTTGGGAGAAGAGTGTTCTGTACATATCTGTTAGGTACAGTTGGCTTATGATGATGTTCACATCCTCTATTCCCTTATTTCTCTATTTTCTTATATTCTGTCTGATTGTTCTATTACTGAAAGTGGGATTTTGAAGTTTCTAACTATTATTGTAGAACTGTCTATTTCTCCCTTAAGTCTGTCAATGTTTGCTTCCTAAATTTTGCTTCTCTGATATTTGGTTCTTATCTGTTTATAATTGTTTTGTCTTCTCAGTGAAATGACCTTCCTGTAATTATATAATGCCTTTCTTTGTCTTTTGTAACAGTTTTATATGTAAAGTCTAGTTTGTTAATTATAGTCATCCCAGCTCTCTTTAGGTTTCTCTTTACTTGGAATATCTCTTTTCATCCTTTCATTTTCAACCTCCTGGTGTCTTAACATTGAAAGTGAGTCTCTTGTAGACATCATGTGGTTGCATCTTTTTTGATCCATTCTAGCAATCTGTACCTTTTGATTGGAGAGTTTAATCCATGTACATTTAAAGTAATTACTGATAGGGAAGGACTTACATCGGACACTTTGCTATTTGTTTTCTGCTTCTAGCTTTTTTCTCCCTAATTTTCTCCATTTCTACCTTCCTTTGTGTTTAGTTGATTTTTTTTTTTTTTGTAGTGACAGGTTTTGGTTCCCTTTTCACTTCCTTTGTGTGAAGATATTTTCAATATCTATTATAGATATTTTCTTTACAGTTACCTGGGCATTAATGGTTACAAGTCAATATTCTCATATATAATATATATATTATATATATATGTAATTTTCCTGATTTTCTTTTTCTTTCTTTTTAAAAATCATTATTTGTATTCAAATATATTTGACATTTATCAAATAAATTTAGATAGCACCTCTATCACATCACATAATTATTATTTCTTTTTTTGTGGTTGGAATAATTAAGATCTAGTCTCTTAGAAAATTTGATGATTAAAATAAAATATTGCTGTCTATGTTCACTAAACTGTGCATTAGATATCCAAGATTTATTTGTCAACTAGTTGCAAGTTTGTACCCTTAAACAACACCTCTTATTCCCCCAAGCCCCTGGTAACCACCGTTTTACTCTGTTTTGACGAGTTGGGTTTTTTAGATTCACGTATAAGTGATATCATAGAGTATTTGTCTTTCTCTGTCTGACTTATCTTACTTAGCGAAAGGTCCATCAGTGTTGCCACAAATGGCAGGATGGCCTTCTTTCTTATGGCTGAATTATATTCCATTGTATATACATACAGCATCTTCTTTATCTACTCATCTGTTGATGAGCGCTTAGGTTGTATCTATATCTTGGCTATTGTGAATAATGCTGCAATAAACATGGAAGTGCATATATCTCTTCAATATCCTGTTTTCATTCCCTTTAGATATATACCCAGAAGTGGGATTGCTGGGTCATGTGGAAATTCTATATTTAATTTTCTCAGGAACCTCCATACTGTTTTCCATAGTGGCTAAAGCAATTTACATTCCCATCAACAGTGTAAAAGTTTCCTTTTTCTGTATGTCCTCACCAATGCTTGTTATCTCTTGTCTTCTTAATTATAGCCATTCTAACAGGTGTGAGATGTATCTCATTGTGGTTTTTTTTTCACATCTTTATTGGAGTGCAAATGCTTTACAATGTTGTGTTAGTTTCTACTGTACAACAAAGTGAATCAGCTATATGTATACATATATCCCCATATCCCCTCCCTCTTGAGCTTCCCTCCCACCCTCCCTACCCCATCCCTCTAGGTCGTCACAAAGCACCAAGCTGATCTTCCTGTGCTATGCAGAAGCTTCCCATTAGCCATCCATTTTACATTTAGTAGTGTATATACGTCAATGCTACTCTCACACTTCATCCCCGCTTCCCCTTCCCACCCCCATGCCCTCAAGTCCGTTCTCTACGTCTGCATCTTTATTCCTGTCCTGCCACTACGTTCATCAGTACCACTTTTTAAAATCTCGTATATATGCGTTAGCATACGGTATTTGTTTTTCTCTTTCTCACTTACTTCACTCTGTATGACAGATTCTAGGTCCATCTGCCTCACTACAAATAACTCAATTTCGTTCCTTTTTATGGCTGAGTAATATTCCATTGTATATATGTGCCACATCTTTTTATCCATTCATCTGTTGATGGACATTTAGGCTGCTTCCGTGCCCTGGCTATTGTAAATAGTGCTGCAATGAACATTGTGGTACATGTATCTTTTTGAATTATGGTTTTCTCAGGGTATGTGCCCAGTAGTGGGATTGCTGGGTCATATGGTAGTTCTATTTTTAGTTTTTTAAGGAACCTATATACTGTATCAATTTACATTCCCACCAACAGTGCAGGAGGGTTCCCTTTTCTCCACACCTTCTCCAGCACTTATTGTAGATTTTTTGATGATGGCCATTCTGACCAGTGTGAGGTGATACCTCATTGTGGTTTTGATTTGCATTTCCCTATTGATTAGTGATGTTGAGCATCTTTTCATGTATCTGTTGGCCATCTGTATGTCTTCTTTGGAGAAATGTTTATTTAGGTCTTCCGCCCATTTTTGGATTGGGTTGTTTGTTTTTGTGATATTCAGCTGCGATGGCAAATGAGATTGTTTCCTTAATTTCTCTTTCTGATCTTTTGTTGTTAGTGTACAGGAATGCAAGAGATTTCTGTGCATTAATTTTGTATCCTGCAACCTTACCAAATTCATTGATTAGTTCTAGTAGTTTTGTGGTGGCATCTTTAGGATTTTCTATGTATAGTATCATGTCGTCTGCAGTGACAGTTTTACTTCTTCTTTTCCAGTTTGTATTCCTTTTATTTCCTTTTCTTCTCTGATTGCCGTGGCTAGGACTTCCAGTACTATGTTGAATAATAGTGGCGAGAGTGGACATCCTTGTCTTGTTCCTGATCTTAGAGGAAATGGTTTCAGTTTTTTACCATTGAGAGTGATGTTTGCTGTGGGTTTGTTGTATACAGCTTTTATTATGTTGAAGTAGGCTCCCTCTATGCCCACTTTCTGGAGAGTTTTTATCATAAATGGGTGTTGAATTTTGTCAGATGCTTTTTCTGCATCTATTGAGATGATCATATGGTTTTTATTCCTTAATTTGTTAATATGGTGTATCACATTGATTGTTTTGCATATATTGAAGAATCCTTGCATCCCAGGGATAAATCCCACTTGATCATGGTTTATGATCCTTTAAGTGTGTTGCTGGATTCTGTTTGCTAGTATTTTGTTGAGGATTTTTGCATCTATGTTCATCAGTGATATTGGTCTATAATTTTCTTTTTTTGTGATATCTTTGTCTGGTTTTGGTATCAGGGTGATGGTGGCCTCGTAGAATGAGTTTGGGAGTGTTCCTCCCTCTGAATTTTTTGGAAGAGTTTGAGGATAGGTGTTAACTCTTCTCTAAATCTTTGATAGAATTTGCCTGTGAAGCCATCTGGTCCTGGACTTTTGTTTGTTGGAAGATTTTTAATTACAGTTTCAACTTCATTACTTGTGATTGGTCTGTATTTTCTAATTCTTCCTGGTTCAGTCTTGGAAGGTTGTACTTTTCCAAGAATTTGTCCATTTCTTAGGTTGTCCATTTTATTGGCATATATTTATTTATAGTAGTCTCTTATGACCTTTTGTATTTCTGCGGTGTCAGTTGTAATCTCTCCTTTTTCATTTCTAATTTTGATTTGAGTCCTCTCCCTTTTTTTCTTGATGAGTCTGGCTAAAGGTTTATCAATTTTGTTTATCTTCTCAGAGAACCAGCCTTTAGTTTTATTGATCTTTGCTATTGTTTTCTTTGTTTCTATTTCATTTATTTCTGCCCTGATCTTTATGATTTCTTTCCTTCTGCTAACTTTGGGTTTTCTTTGTTCTTCTTTTTCTAGTTGCTTTAGATGTAAGGTTAGATTGTTTATTTGAGATTTTTCTTGTTTCTTGAGGTGAGCTTGAATTGCTGTGAACTTCCCTCCTAGAACTGCTTTTGCTTCGTCCCATAGGTTTGGATCGTCGTGTCTTCATTGTCATTTGTTTCTAGGTATTTTTTGATTTTCTCTTTGATTTCTTCAGTGATCTCTTGATTATTTAGCAGTGCACTGTTTAGTCTCCAAGTACTTGTGTTTTTTACTGTTTTTTTTTTCCTGTAATTGATTTCTAATCTCATAGTGTTGTGGTCAGAAAAGATGCTTGATACAATTTCAATTTTCTTAAATTTTCCAAGGCTTGATTTGTTACCCAAGATGTGATCTATTCTGGAGAACATTCTGTGTCCACTTGAGAAGAAAGTGTATTCTTCTGCTTTTGGGTGGAATGTCCTAAAAATATCAATTAAGTCTATCTGGTCTATTGTGTCATTTAAAGCTTGTGTTTCCTTATAATAATCTGTCTATTAGTGTAAGTGGGGAGTTAAAGTCCCCCACTATTAATGTGTTACTGTCGATTTCTCCTTTTATGGCTGTTAGCATTTGCCTTATGTATTGAGGTGCTCCTATGCTGGGTGCATAAATACTTATAATTGTTATGTTTTCTTCTTGGATTGATCCCTTGATCATTATGTAGTGTCCTTCCTTATCTCTTGTAACTGTCTTTATTTTAAAGTCTATTTTATCTGATATGAGGATTGCTACTCCAGCTTTCTTTTGATTTCCATTTGCATGGAATATCTTTTTCCATCCCCTCACTTTCAGTCTGAATGTGTCCCTAGGTCTGAAGTGGGTCTCTTGTAGACAGCATATAGATGGGTCTTGTTATTGTATCCATTCAGCGAGCCTGTGTCTTTTGGTTGGAGCATTTAATCCATTTACATTCAAGGCGATTATTGATATGTATGTTCCTATTACCATTTTCTTAATTGATTTGGGTTTGTTTTTGTGTGTCTTTTTCTTCTCTTGTGTTTCCCACTTAGAGAACTTCCCTTAGCATTTGTTGTAGAGCTGGTTTGGTGGTGCTGAATTCTTGTAGCTTTTGCTTGTCTGTAAAACTTTTGATTTCTCCATCTAATCTGAATGAGATCCTTGCCGGGTAGAGTAATCTTGGTTGTAGGTTTTTCCCTTTCATCATTTTAAATATGTCCTGCCACTCCCTTCTGGCTTGCAGAGTTTCTGCTGAAAGATCAGCTGTTAACCTTATGGGGATTCCCTTGTATGTTATTTTTTGCTTTTCCCTTGCTGCTTTTAACATTTTTTCTTTGCATTTAATTTTTGATAGTTTGATTATATGTGTCTTGGCATGTTTCCCCTTGGATTTATCCTGTCTGGGACTCTCTGCACTTCCTGGACTTGATTGACTATTTCCTTTCCCATGTTAGGCAAATTTTTGACTATAATCTCTTCAAATATTTTCTCAGACCCTTTCTATTTCTCTTCTTTTTCTGGGACCCCCATAATTCGAATGTTGGTACATTTAATGTTGTCCCGGAGGTCTCTGAGACTGTCCTCAATTCTTTTCATTCTATTTTCTTTATTCTGCTCCCTGGCAGTTTTTTCCACCATTTTATCTTCCAGCTCTCTTATCCATTCTTCTGCCTCAGTTATTCTGCTATTGATTCCTTCTAGAGTATTTTTAATTTCAGTTATTGTGTTGTTCATCACTGTTTGTTTGCTCTTTAGTTCTTCTAGATCCTTGTTAAATGTTTCTTGTATTTTCTCCACTCTGTTTCTGAGATTTGAGATCATCTTTCTATCATTACTTTGAATTCTTTTTCAGGTAGGTTGCCTATTTCATCTTCATTTATTTGGTCTTACAGGTTTTTACCTTGCTCCTTCATCTGTAACATATTTTTTTATCATTTCATTTTTTTTTTGATGGGTGGGGCTGTGGACAGGAGTCTTACTGGTTGTTTGGCTTGAGGCGTCCAGCACTGGAGTTTGCAGACAGCTGGATAGAGCCTGGTCTTGATGTGGAGATTAGGACCTCCAGAAGGCCTCACTCCATTCAATATTCCCTGGGGTCTAGGTTCTCTGCTAGTCCAGTGGTTTGAACTCAGAGCTCTCACCACAGGAGCTTGGGCCCTACCTCTGGCCTGGGAACCAAGATCCCACAAGCTGCGTGGTGAGGGAAAAAAAGAAAAGAAAAGAAAAGAAAAACAGGAGCAGTACAATAACAAAGAAGAAAAAACAAAAGAAAATTAGAAAGATAAAAGTATGTTAGGAAAAATAAAAATATAATTGAAACAACTGCAACAAGGTAAAACAAAACCACAACAGAAAAAAGAAAAAAAAGGGGGGGGGGGTGGAACAACAAGCCAAAAGGAGCAAAACAATAACAAAGTATAAAGAATAAAATAAAATTAGAAAAATAAAAGATTTATTAGGAAAAATAAAAATATAAATGAATCAACAACAAGGTAAAATAGAACCCCAATCTAAAAACGGAAAAAAGGGATTGGGATTGACATATATACACTAATATGTATAAAATGGATAACTAATAAGAACCTGCTGTATAAAAGAAATAAATAAAATTCTAAAAATTCAAAAAACTAAATAAATAAAAGCCGAAAAAAGGAAAAACAAAAAAAAAAGCCTTGGCTCTGGCGGGGGAGGAGTTTGGGCGGAGTTTAGGCAGAGGTGGAACTTAGGCAGGGGCAGGGTTTAGGGTGGGACGGGACGTAGGCGGGAGGGGGTGGGTGATGTTTGAGTGTGGGGTGGGTCCTAGGCTCAGGACCCACACAGCCGCAGCTGGAAGAGGCCTTGGGGGTGGGCCCTAGGTGGGGCGACGTTCAAGTGTGGGGCGGGGCCTCTGCTTAGGACCTGCCTGGTAGCAGAGAGACAGTTCGTCCAAAGGGGGGTCTCTGGAGTGTGAAGTTCTGGGGTTTGGAGGTAAGGCCCTGGGTGAGGGTGTGTGGGTGGGGTTTAGGCCCAGCGGGGTTGGAGGCGGTCTCAGAGGGGGTCTCCAAATACAGATGTAGGACCCTGGGTGTGGGTGTAGGGGCGGAGCTTGGGCTCTGCGCGGTAGGAGGGAGGCTCCGAGGGCAGAGGATTAGGCCCTGGAGCCCAACAGGTTCCCTGGTGCCTAAGTGGACAGGGAAAGCGCTGGCCCCGTTCCCTTCCGTTCCTCCGTGCCCCACACCCCCAATTTCTGTATGTTGATTTTATATCCTGCAGCTTTACAGAATTCATTGTTTAGTTCCAACAGGTCTTTGGTTGAGTCTTTGGGATTCTCTATATACAAAATCAAATCATCTGCAAATAATGACAAGCTTACTTCTTCATTTCCAGTTTGAATGCCTTTTGTTTCTTTGTTACGCCAATTAGCTCTAGCTAGGACTTCCAGTACTATGTTGAATAAGAGTGGTAAGAATGGGAATCCTTGTCTTGTACCTGATCTTAGAAGCAGAGCTTTCAACTTTCCACGATCGAGTGTAATGTTAACTGTGGGTTTGTTGTATATGGCCTTAATTATGTTGCGGTATGTTCCTTCTATACCCAATCTGTTTGAAGTTTTTAGCATGAAGTGTTGTTGTAATTTGTCAGATGCTTTTTATGCATCTATTGAGATGATCATCTGATTGTTATCTTTCATTCTATTAATGTAGTGTATCCCACTTTTTAATTTGCATGTGTTGAACCATGCTCGCATTCCAAGGATAAATCTCATTAGGACATGGTGTATAATTATTTGGATGTGTTCTCTTTTTTTGAGTTGAGTACATAGTTCTATTTTTTAATTGAAGTATAGTTGACTTACAATATTATATTAGTTTCAGGTGTTACCATTAGTTTAAAAAGTTGTCTTGCACTTTAGCATGGAAGCTTCTGATAGAAAGTTTATATTGTAGGAGTTGTCAGAGTCTAGTGTTTGCTACCCAGCAATTGTTGGACATAGCCGTGTCACACACATCTGCCCAGTGCAATGGGTAGAGCATGGGTTTTGAGGCAAGATCTGGATTCAGATCCATGTTAGCTATGGAAATTGTGGAAAATTCCATGACTTGTGAGAGCCTCAACTTTCGTATGAAAATGAAAATAATGCTGATATCATGGGGTTGTTCTGGAATTGGAAATCATGTATGTAAAGTGCCTGGTACATACATCTCAATGAATGATAATCCTGATAATGTTAAAAGAATCTATTCTTAGTTTCATCACTATTTCTTGAGAGATTTAGATGCAGCCTAGAGGACGCAGAATGAGTGATAGGACCAACTAAGAGACTTTTGTGGGAATGGTGTGCCAAAGAGCCCTGACCCCTACCCACCCCCACACCTTTTCAAGGGGCAGGAGAGGAGCAGACAGCTAGGAATGGTTTATTCCCAAGGGGAACTGAGGGACCAAAAGAGTCATATCAGAATCACTGGAGGCTTTTCCAACCAATGCATCCTACATCATTTCCTGTGGAACAGCTCCACCAAGCCTGCCCAACCATCCTAGTTTGCCACCAGAAGTCCCTCACCCCTAAAAGTTCTTGAGTCCCAAGCACACAGGTCTGGTTGGTCACCCTTCCCACATTCACACGGATGAAGTCATCACCACGGTGACCCACTGAGGTCTCTGAGGGAGTGTGGCAGCCTTCAGCTACATTGGTGGGGGGGGGGAGTTGCTAAAGGGTCTGCTGGAAGCTGGGGAGACAAATTCTGCCCACACAATGGATGCACCTCATCTGTCTGACTCAGGTCTTCTGCATTTTCAGGTCAGGCAGTGTGAACAACAACTGGATGGACATTTACACCTTTGTGGAGGATTTGGTCAAGAAGTTTGACAAGTACGGCTTCTCCAAGTTGCAGGGTGTTTACCCCTGCCAGGCAGAGTACACAGCGGTTTAGACTCAGTGGCCATGGGAGCCCCTCAGGTCAGGAGCACAGAGCCCAGGGGGGTGTTCTGAAGCATAAGAGATCACGCTGGTTCCATCAGGTCTCAGCAGCTTTCTTAGCTCCTACCTGGAAGTCAGGCCATATTGTAGGGGACACAGTCTGCCCTTGAGGACCTCATAGATGAGGAAACAGGCAAACCAGTAACACAATAACTAAACACCAGGTTAAATGGTGCCAAGGGCCAAAAGAAAAGGGAGAAGGACTTATAAGGCAAATTAAAAGGAAAAAGCAAGAACTCTTAGGAAAAAAGTCAAGGATGGTTTCTCAGAGGATGTGGAATTTTGAACTAGGTCTTGAAGAATGGGGAAAGACAGGGTAACAGGAACCATCAAGGAGACTTCTTGTGCAGTGAGTGGTCTGTTCAGCTGGAGAGTAGGGTTAACTCAGGAGAAGGCTAGGAGATGAGGCTGGACAGGACAGATTTGGACCAAGGTCATCAGGGCTTATAATGCCAGGCCAAGGGACTTGTATTTCCTGCTGTGAACAATAGGGAGCTATAGATGATTCTTGGTCAGGGGTCTGACATGATCAAGGTTGTGTCCCAGGAAGGAAAGTCTGATATTGTGGGTAAAATGTTTTGTAACAAGAACGAGGAGCAGTACGGAGCTTATCCATGAACCTATTGTAGCAATTTACCTAAAAGATAATGAGGGTCAATGGACCAAAAGGCAGTGGCCAGGGAGAGGAAAGGGAGGGATGTATATGAATAGCTGCCAAGAAAGAGAATGATTTTTCTAGATGAGAGGAGATAAGACAGGGAAGGCTATAAAGGAGGGAAGAGGAGTGAAGGTACAAAGAATTTTATAGAAGAGGAGAAGCCAGTTGGGAGGCCCTCATGCCAGAGGCATAGGTGTCTGTCTCCTGGTGTGTGCATGTGCACCTGTGTGCGTGTGTGCATGTGTGTGTGTGTGTGTTTGAGAGGAAGACACTGTGGGTGGGGGGGTGTTGGGAGCACAGGGTTGGAGCAGGATGCCATCCTGGCACTTTCTTCCAAGAAGGCACCACATCTCCACAGGCCTCCTTCACCAAGATTCCTAAAATCCTTCACTAAAGATATAGGAGCTTCCAGGGTTTGGGAAATGGACCCCAAAGCAGAAGAGTTGGGGTGAGGAACAGAGAAATTGGGATGCACCTTCTTTCTGGCTGCTCATTGGTTTCATTTTGAGCCTGTGTCATGTATACCTTCTCATGAGCACGTGCTTCCTCCCCAGCCCTAACCTGCGGATGTCCTTCATCACTTACTCCACACTGGGTCACACCCTCATGAAGCTCACCTCAGACAGGTAAGTGCTGCTTTAATCCCCCAAGGCAGGCTTGGTGGATGGGGTCCATTGAGAGCCCAGGGAGCTGACAGTTCCCACTGGGAGCAGGCTGGGCCGTCCCGGGCTCCCCTCAGTGTCCACTCTGACCCCCAGCCCCGGCTCCATGGCTCCCACTGACCCCTGGCTGCGCTGGCCCTGGCAGACCCCCGTGCTGCTAGACCATCTCTGCCCCCTCTAAGCCCTGCCCTCCGCCTATCCTGTGTCCTCTCAGCACTCTTCCCTTTTCTGAGAACTGGCTCACTGCAAGGACTCCTGGGATCTGGTGGAGCAGATGTGTGGGCCCTTTGTGAACACTGGCCTGTGTTGGGCACCTGCTCTGTGTGCCACTCTCTGCTCTGGGCCAGTGGGGGAAGAGGGGAGGCACAGTCAGAACCAGGAGGCAGGGACGAGCAGTGCTGAAGTGCTGGAGCTTCAGTGGAGGGGAGCTTGGTCCCTTGGTGGGTCTGAGACAAGGGAGCCCATGAGTGTGGGCTGGGGTGCAGGAGGGAAGCATAACACGCCAGCATCCTAGGTGGGCCATTAGGAGGGCCCAGCGATGTGCCCAAAGCCCTGGAGGTGGGAAGATATGGAGCTCCTGAGTAGCCGGGAGGTTAAGATGCCCATGACGCAAATGATCGGAACCCAGGGAGTGTGTTGGTGCCAGTGCGTGGACACAGCACTCCCCATGCCTGGCTCCCAGGAGAAGCAGGGGCTGTGCTTCTTGTTAGGTGAGCTAGGGGAAGGCATGGTTTTGGGTGTCCCTGTCTTCTGCATTTCAGAGAGAGAGACCTGAGTGAGGTTGAGGTGGAAGACAGCAAATCAGTGGGGGGCTGTCAGGCAGGTGGCAGAAAGAGAGGTGGGGGCTGGGCAGGGGCCTCGGGGGGAGGAGCTGCCCGTGGGGGAGAGGAGGACCACTGCCTCCTCCAAGGCAGGGGTTCAGAGCCTGAACCAAAGGAGCTGTGGGGAGGCTCTTGAGGGTCTCCGGGGTCCTCTCTGGAAATTGGAGGTGACGATGTCTTCCTCAAGGGAAGGTGTCAGAAGTGGGAGTGGGGTGCAGGGGAGTGAAAAATGGGGTGGAATCTTAAGAAGCGAAGGGCCTGATGAGGGCATAAGCAGCCTAGTGCACAGAGCTGGGAGTAGGGATGGGGGAGGCAGCCCAAGAAAAAGGCCCGCTCAGGCAGGAGTGAAGCCTGGCCAAGCTCAGTCCCGGGCCGAAGGCTGGGGAGAGATGAGAGCTCCAGCATATTGAGGGTGCTGTCAACAAAAGAGAAATCTTCCCAAAAGTGTCAGGAAGAGGGGAGGGTGTTTGTGCTGGGGTGGGCAGGGCCTGGTTTGGCCTCCACTGGCCCGGGGTCACAGCCTCCTCAGCTCCTGGGCTGGGTCAGGCAGGGCAGGACCTGGGGCTCTCAGATCTCACCTCAGGGCAGAATCCCACCTGCGCAAAGCGAGAGCCAGCCTTCAGGGACCACGTTCTCCTTAGACTTGCTGTGACTGCTCAGCCCATCACACTGGATTAGCCTGAACCTAAGCCCCAGCCCTGGTGTGTCCCAGTCCCATCCCCTGCTATCTGCTTTAACAGAGGCCGACTGCCCATCCCCATGGCAGCCTGGGGTCACTGCTCTTCCTCCCACATGGACGGGCCTCAGGCCTCTTTTCCAGCTTATGGTCTATTTTGTCAGGAGCACATGAAGCCCAGGAGCCCTAGACTCTAACGGAGCAGCTTGACGGCTTCCTTTAGTACCGATCCAGAAGGGGAAGTGGCTTGGAGGGACCAAGTCCACCTCAGGAGTCTGTGGCAGGGGAGGAGGGGACAGGGCAGGAGTATCAGCAGAGTGACCTTTCCAAACTCAGCCTTGCCTGTTGGAAGGTGACGTGCCCTCACCAGGGACCCCTTAGGTGCCAGCAGTACCGCCAGTCACATTGGGGGTGCTGGATTCACAGGTGCACATCCATGGGTGCTCCCCCCTCACCACGGACGGTCAAGGCAGGGCCCTTGCTGAGTCCCCTGAGGTCTGCATGCCTGAGACAGGGATGAGCACATTGAAAGCCAGGCCCCACCCATGGGACCAGCAAAGCAGCATTCTCCACGCCCACTGAATGGGAGACAGAGAAGCGTTGACCAAGGCCTGTCAGTGTCAAAGACACAGGCAGAGAGGTCACCACAGGGCCACTTGTGTCCTCTCTGGTCCAGGCAGGTCTCCACAGGGCAGAATGGCATTAGGGCAGCTGGTCTGTTTTGTAACAGTCAACCCTCATTCCTCCTCAACCCCCTTTACTGATTTTTTTCAGGAATGAAATTCGTGACGGTCTTAGCAGACTTCAGAATATAGTACCTAGTGGAGCCACACACATGCAGGAAGGATTTAAAAAGGTACAGATCCTACAGCTCTGAGACTTTATTCTGCTTTCTCAAGTTCTTAGAGTATTATTGGGTCATCTCACTGCCCTCCCCCAACTTTCCTTCATTTTGTTGCAGGCAAATGAGCAGATTCAACAAGCTAACTCAGGAGGTAAGCTGCCTGCTGACGTCACTGTGCTCAGGTGGGACAGAGCCAGGCGCGGGCCTCAGCGAGGGCTGGTGCAGACCCCCTCGGCCAATACCTAGCACTGACCCTCGGAGCGAGTCCCTTGCCCTCTCTGTGATGCAGGTTCCTCCTCTGCGCAGTGAGGATGAAAACCACCCCCAGGGGTGCTTCCGAGAACCACATGGCATCATGCATTACGTTCCTGGTTCTTACTAGATATCAAGTGCTTGACCTATGGTTGGGCTGCATGAAAAAGAAAAGAGAACTTCCAGGGACGGCGAGCAGACGGAGTTCAGTTTAGGGAACAGAGACCTTGGCGTCCCCCTGGCTGCCCACACTTTGTCCACCACAGTTCTGGCTCTGCCTCCTTTCCCTTGAGCCTCTTCCCTCTGGTTGACTCTCATCCTGTGACTGTGCCTCCGACTGTGGCAATGGCTGTACTTGGCCCAGACCACCTGCATCTAGACTGTAGGGTTGCAGCCCTTGTCAGGAAAGACGCATGGGCTGCTGGGGAAAGGCGGGGAGCTGGGCGGGGGCTGCTGCCCAAGCACCTTGACAGTCATTCTGGCTGCTCCTCCCTGTGCTCACCTGAGAGGCTTGTCCTCGTCCAGTGAAGTAGCTGCAGGTGCCTTTCAGGGCAAAGGCTGTGCCACCTGCCCATAGTGAGGGTCCACTAGGAAGGGCTCTGATCCGGTCTCAGGCTCCTCGTCTGTCAAGTGGGTCCTGGGCTGAGGCCCCTTCTCCCTCCAGGAGCTCTGGGTGGTGGGTGCTCGGGTCAGGGTGACCTCTCCCCAGGAGGGGGAGGTGTGGGAGCAGTGCTGTGGGCCTGGCAGCCTGAGGCAGGTCATTCCAGGTGCCTTGCTGACCAGGCCACTCCCTGCTTCTGCAGAAAACAAGGTTCCCTCTATGATTATCTCCTTGACCGATGGAACCCTCGAGGAAGCACCGTTTGAAATGACTAAGGAAGAAGTGAGTCCAGACCATCGTTACCAGCTTTGTGCTCCACCTGTTTTGTGAATTGTACTCAATGCTTTTTTCCTCTTAGGCTGACAAGGCTCGGAAAATGGGAGCAACAGTATACTGTGTGGGTGTAAAAGACTTTGAGGAAGACCAGGTAATTCAGAACAGGTAACCAGGTGCCACTTTTGAGCCCAGGTGGGGAAATTTTTCAAAGGCACCTGTCCCAGGGTCTCCGAGAGGATGGTCCTCTACCCACCCCAAGTGTCTGGACAACAGGTAGCCACTGCAGATGAATAGCAAGTGTTGTGTAAACCTGCACAGCAGAGGTACGGGTGGAGGAGCTTTCCACTCCCTAAGGGTGGGCTGCTAGCAGATGCCAGCACGTGGCCTTGGAATCCCGCATGGCAGGAGGCAAGAGCCTGTCTTCTGGGATGGGACCTGCTGCGTCCTCAACCCCTGACTGTGTGCCAACCATCTCCTCTCTGCTGTAGTTACTGGAAATTGCAGACAGCCCGCGTCACGTCTTTGGAGTGGACCAAGGATTCAAGGCTCTTAAATACATCGTTGAGCCAGTGAGTGAGGGCTGGACGTGAGAAGTGGGAAGGGGAAGCTTCTCGCCAAGCCCCCACATTCAAGCCCCTGCCCCTCATCTCCCTATTCTAGCTCGGAACTAAGTCCTGTATTGAAATTACAGCTGTGGAGCCTTCCAGTGTCTGTACAGGAGGTAAGAGCTGGAGTGCTGTTTTAAACACAGGGGTGTGTGTTTGTGTGAGTGGTGAATGTGCCCAGTGTGCGTTGCAGGTGTGCTGTGAGCACATGGTTTCACTATGTGTGGTTGTGCGTGTAGTGTGTATGGTGTGTGTGAGTGTGATGTCTGAGTGTGTGGGGTGATTGTATGGAAATTGTGGGCATATGACTACATTGGGCATATAAGGGAATGTTTATGTGAGGTGTGTATGCCGAGTGTTGGTTGTGCGTGTGTGTGTATTTGTATAATTACTTCTTTCTTCCAGTTTTACTGAGATGTAATTGACATACAGCTCTGTATACGTTTGATGTATGCCACAAAATGACTTGACACAAAAATATTGCAAAATGATAAGTTTAGTGTACATATTTTTTAAACTCAAAGCCAAAAGTTTAATTAAGAAATAAGAAAAACTTTATTTTAAAAACCCTCAACAAAACACTGGCAAATAGAATCCAACAACATAAAAAAAGGACAATACATCAAGAATAATTAGGGCTCACCTCTGAAATGCAAGCCTGGTTCAGTATATGAAATATCAATGTGATTTTCCTCATCAGCAAAATGGAGAAGAAAAATATGATTATTTCAGTGGATGAAGAAAAGAATTGGACATAGTTCACGGTCAGCATCATACTAGCAACACAGACTGACAAAGGCATCCAACAAATACTCACAGCTATCACTACACCCAGTGGTTCAACGGGGTCGACCTCTCCCTGAGATCTGGAACTTGACAAGGATGCCCTCTCTCCCCCGGAAGGGTCCCTGCATCAGTGTGGGGAGGATCCTGTGCAGTTGCTTTTCTGGTAGAAACCCTCTCTCTCAGTGAGCTCTGTGCATGCTGGCTTGTACGTCTACATCACTGGGATTTGTGGAGTTGAGGTGGGTGGATAAGCACACGCTCCCACTGGTAACAGCACACAGCTGGATGCAGCTGGACGCAGACCCAGGAAGCTGGTCCTGGCCGCGGTGCTCTGAACTGCAAGGCTACAGCACAGTAGGCCATGGGGTCAGACACAACAATGTTCATATCTGAGCTCTGCTGTCCCCAGACATGAAACCAGGGCTTCTCTGGTGTCACGTACCAGCCGTGCAGTAGCCTGACAGCTTCAATTCTCTGATTATGTCCCTGGGACATACACAGGCCTGTCAAACCATAGAGGAAGATACCCATTGTCATTCATGCCCTGTGGTGGCCCAGCTGAGGTGACAGGTGCCCATTGCACACCCTCTGAAAGCGTGGCCCAGCAGTGCTGCTCTGACCTTTACAGCTGCTGTCATCTTGTCAAAAGCTGCCACACAGCATGACTGTCACTTGGAGGGAAAGCTCGAGGCAGGAACCTGGACCCCAAATAAAGTAGAAGAAGCTGTTCATCAGGCTGTCGTTCTGAATAAGTCAGTGGGCCAGGTGTGAGGAAGCCGGGAGGAGGTGAGCATGAGGCACGGGCCTCTTCAGCCTCTCGGCCTCCCTCCAGGACTAGGCAGAGGCCTCTGCTGGCCTCCCTGCCTCCAGGCATGTGCTCCAGCCCATTCTCTGCACAGGACCCGAGGGGCAGAGAAGGCCACTTCCCTACCCCAGCCTGACCATGGAGGCTGAAGCCCCCGAGCCAGACAACTGGGCCCTCCAAGGTCCAGCCTCTGCTCTAAGCCCACCTGCTGCAGAGGCTGGGGGCTGGGGGAACTGGGCTCCCTGCAAAACCTTCCTCAGCTTTACAGGGTCCAGCCCACCCAGCCTTTGAGACTTCACTCTCAGAGCGCCTCAACCCCGAAGTCTTTCCTAGTCAACTGGTCCCTCTGGCTTCTCACAGCCCTTGCTCTGTTCCTGTCATTAGGCACTTGTCACCCAGTATGAACCATGACTTCTGCTTGGCTGTGTCCACAGCTTTGTTTTTTTATTTTTATCATTCAATTCATTGTTTTTATTCCAGCTTTTTATTACGGAAGATTTCAAACCTAGCAAAGTGGAAATGAATGTACAATGGATACCCCTCTCTCCACTACCTGGATCTGCAATTAATACCTGACCGTATTTCCTTTATCATTTATTTATCTAACTCCTCTCTCTTTCTTGACTCTCTGTTTTCATCAATTCATCTTATTTCTTTTTTTGGCTGCATTGGTTCTCCATTGCTGCGGGCTTTCCCTAGTTGTGGCGAGCAGGGGCCATTCCTTGTTGTGGTGCGCGGGCTCCTCATTGCCATGGCTTCTCTCGTTGCAGAGCATGGGCTTTAGGCTCACAAGCTCAGTAGTTGTGGCATGCGGGCTCAGTAGTTGTGGCTTGCGGGCTCTAGAGCTCAGGCTCCGTAGTTGTGGTGCACGGGCTTAGTTGCTCCACAGCATGTGGGATCTTCCCGGACTAGGACTCGAACCCTTGTCTCCTGCATTGGCAGGCGGATTCCTAACCACTGCACCACCAGGGAAGTCCCCATCTTATATCTTGATGCATTTCAAAATAACACAGTCATCGGGTTACTGCATCACATTTCTTTACCTGGGAAACAATTTTTGTTAAGATTTCTCTTTTTGAAATGCAGCAAGCAAATGTATCATTTGATGACTTCTGACAAATGCACACACCTGTGTAACCCCCAACCCTATGAAGACTCAGACACTACATTTGCCCCCCGAAAGTCCCCTCAGCTCCCTTCCCAGGCAATCCCTGCCCCACCCCCTGGAGGCAGCTACTCCCTGATTTCTTCCTCCACAGGCTAGTTTGCTGCTTTAGAACCTCTCCTCAGGGACTCACAGGGGGTGAGCGCAGGGCCTGGCCTGGGGCACTCGGCACCGTGGTTTGGGGATTCATCCCTCCTGTGTGTTGCTGGGTTGGCCCGGGGCTTGGACCCCAGAGGCAGGCTGGAGGCGGCACCTGGTCACTCCTTTTCCTGTATGTGACTGGGCCAGAGTGAGTGTGTGCAAGAAGCCCAGCAGGTGGGTCCCAGCAGTGGTGGCCATAGGAGGACACAGTGCAGAGCAGGGCTTCCCTCTGAGGCCCGGCATCCAGCTCTGCGTCATGGCCAGAGACCCTCTGGGGGGGTGGGGAGGGGCAGGCTGTGCGGGGCAGGAGGACCTGCGGGATGAAGGCAGGACACACTGCGCAGACGGGGACACTCCTGCAACCAGCCTGGGTCCAGGCTGTCCTCCCACCGTGATAAGGTCCCCCTTGTCCCATCCTACTCTCTCCAGAGATAACAACCACAAAGAGTTCAGCTTTTATATGTAAAGACCTACCTAAGTGTACTTTACAAGGATATTTTTACATTAATGAGATCATGCAGTACATAGTACTTTCCAGCCATCTACACAGTATTCCATTGCATGGATGGAACAATTTATTTCATGGGTCTCCCTTGATCAATATTCAAATTGTTTCTAATAAGTCGATACTAGAAAGTCATACTGTAGGACCATCCTGATGCTTACCACTGCGAGCTTGGGAAAGGAATTCCCTGGGGTCAAGACCAGACATAGACCTGTTGCCTTAAGGGAACACCCAGGTCACAGTTGGTCAGTGTCCAGTTTCTCTCAAAGTGACTGTCCCAAGCAGCATGTGGTGCTCCCAGACACGCCCACCCCAGGGCAGGTCATGTCCACCTGTGTGCCCGTGTCAGTCTCAGGCAGGCTAGATGCCCTTTTCATGCTCAGCTCCACCAGCCTGCTCAGGGAGACGCCTGCCTTCCCAGCTCCACTCTCTGGAGCCCCCGGCTGGCCTGGTGTACAACTTTTCTTCCAGAGAGAAAGCTCTCTGTTCCAGAAAGGATCCATCTCCCTTCCCGGGACTATTCGTCCTGCTGCCTGAGAGCTGGTGGGCAGTGGACTGTACGTGGGACATGCAGCCCTGCAAGCCGATTTTAGACCTTCCTGTGACTTCATTTTCTTCCTGTGGTTGATACTGTTGGAGGAATTGGGGTGCAGGGGGAGGGGTTTGGGAAGCAAAAGGAGCAGCTTTCTGGACATAGCAAAAGTCCTTTACCTGGAGGTCTCTTGCTGAAATATTGAAACCATCACCCTGCCTTCCACTTTGGAGACTTGCCGGAGTTCAGAAGCCCCCCTTTGGGAGCAGCAGTGCCTGGGGCACAGGGGGCTCTGCTGCAAAGGTGAAGCAGCACCCGAGCGGGGCTGAGGGCCGCAGGAGACACAAGGAGGAAGGAGGGTGTCCAGGCGGAGGGCAGCGTGCGCTGCTCCTGAGGACGCGGCACGGGCTGTGCGCTGGGCCATCAGACGGCCCTGCCCTCGGCTGCTGCCCTCCCTCCTGTCAGCTACGTGGAAGAGGAGGCTGGGTCCAATCTTCACCATGAGGCCGGGACCGCCAGGTCCTCTATGGGGGCTTTCTGCTTCCAAAAGCCTATGAAAACATGTTAGCAGGCCAGCTTCAGCCTACAGCCCAAGAATCTAATTGCCTCAAAACGGAGAATTTGCAAACTTAGCCTTGATCTGATGGGAACTGCATGAAGAATTGCAGGAGGAATCAGGACTGCCAGGTCCAAGGTTGTGCTGGCATTCTGAGGCATGTCCCTCAGAGTTAACTGACCTCAAGTAATTAATTGACCTTGACCAGGAGACAGAGTTGGAGGCTAATGACCTCGGGCTAGCAGCAGGAAGACTTGCATTTATCCTAGCCAGTTCCTCAGAAGTCAGGCCCACTAGCTGCCTTTTCTGGATCCCCTAGTATTTGTTTCAGTTGCCAGGAAGCAGCAGTGGGGACCCAGCAGCCTGCAGAGGGGCTATGGCCCAGAACTGCATCTTAGCAAATCAGTGTCTCCCACCCTGACAGAAAGAGGTGCTTGGTGAATCCCTGGGGGGTTGTGTGAGGCACATGAAGGGGCAGGAAGAGGGAGGGGAAGAGTACTCATTGCAGACTTCAGAACCACAGCTGAGACAGGATTTCACCTTCCATGGGGAATTCTCCGGGGCAGGGTCCTCGCTTCCTCCTTGCCTCACCCGGGTTCTGGCCTTGCTCCTGGGGTCTCCAGCCTGCCATAGGCAGAGAGAAACACAGGGAGGAGGAGCAAACCCCCTAGTGTCACAAAGCCCTACAGGCACCCAGGCTTGTGTGCTCACCTCAGAGAAGAGTCAGGACTGTCTTCAGCCTGCGTTATCTGGGTTCCTGTCATTTGTGTAAGGGAGGGCCTGGTGGAGAGCACTGCCTGCGCCTTTTAGGGAAGACCTTGGCTTCAGAATCAGAAACCTATGGCTGGGTTTGCCCTTGTGGAGGGTATGAGACTGGGTGCCTTTAATGAGTTGGATAGGTCAGGGGCAGTAGTGAGAAGCCCCCGGGTGCTCAAGGCCCAGCCATCTCAGTTGTACCCTTTGTGATACCAGGTGAGGCCCAGTGTGCACACAGATATTGGTTCAGACACATATGCTTCCTCATCAGAGTCCCTGGTAATTCAGTTATGGAGTGGCCTGTCATAACTGCAAAATCAGAGGGAAGACAGCACTCAGCCCCTCCTAACACAGACCTTTGGGTGTTGCCCTTGCAGATGAAAATGAATTGATGATTTCTGGAAAAGGATTTAATAATGCAAAGAAGAAGGATGAAGTTATTTGTAGATTTAAGTTCAGCGACAAGCAGTTCTTTGGTAAGTAACCCCCTTGATGCCGCCAAGTGACACCCCCTGCGTTCCCACACCGCACTGCGTTCCCTGAGCCAGCTAGGCCGTCGAAGCCCTTGCTGGCCACTCACTGTGGACACTGTGAGGATAGAGGCAGCATGGACAATGGAAGGAGGGACCTGGCTGGGAAGCCTGGCCACCGCTCCCTTCATCTCAGGCCAGGAAGTGATCAATCCCTAGCACATCAGGAGCATCTTGGGTCAGGGCGTACACCTTTCAAAGCTGGGTTGGGGGTGCTGGGTCTGTCCTCACTGCTACACTCCCCCCACACTCTCCTCGGCCCTCACTTCCCTTGAGAGACAAGGACTTGAATCTTACGAGTCTGCTGGTGGGAAGTGGAGGCGGCCCCAGGGCCCTGAGTCTGGGCCAGGTGCACTGAGCTCTCCCAGGACCGTGTGGTCACCTGGGATTGAGAGAGGATGCCAACTGCCAGGCCTGGGCCCCGGAATCCTGGCTGTGGCCCACATTACATGTGTGATCTTGACCTAATGAGTGTTCTGTTCTCAGCCTCTATTATCTGTACTGTGAAATGGGGCCAGTATGGTAGGTGCACTAACTAAGCCCTATCACATATGTAAAGCTACTGTTTGGAAATACTCAGGCACCAGGTGTCCCTCCAGGAAGGGTGAGAGGCCTGAGGAAGCACACAGTTGGGGAAGCAGATGTGTCCTCAGTGCTGAGGTGGGCCTGATCTCCCCCACAGAGTGCCTGGGGACAGTTGAACTTCCTCTTCCTCCTCAACCCTCCCCTGATGCATTGATTTAATATGATTATATTATGTTCAATGACACTCCTCATTCCAGGGCCATCTGGTAAACCCAGAACGAGTCCTCTGCCCCATCACACTTCTGGGCCATCTCTCCTTCTTCCACGGGTGCATAGAATGCGCAGAGCTCTGCCATTGCCACACTCTCACACCACATAGTGTGCAGATGGCCTCAGGGAGCTAGATTTCCCTTGGTCTGTAATTTCTCAGGAGTGATTAGGACTCAGTAACATATTTATGTGGAGAGCTAATGTTTATTGAGCACCTACTACATCTGCTAATGTGCTAAGTGTCTTACATGCACTATCCCAGTTAATTCTCAAAAGAAACCAATTGTTATTCTTTGTGTAGATCTGAAACCAGAGTCAGGGTCAATTCAAGAGCTTGCCCAAGGTCACAAGCTGGTTCAGGAAGAACTGGAAAGTAGACATAGGTGATGTGATTGCCCAGTCTGGGCCTTTGACCTCACTGAGATGAGTTCTTGAGGAAGGTGGGACTCAACCTATCCTCCAGGAAATGTGTTCAGATGTTCCCCTGTGGTCCATGGCTATATTGCTTTCCCACTCTAGATGTCACCAGTGTTTCTCTCTGAGGTGGACCAGCACCAGGATCTCATACGGGAGAGCCCATCCCACAGTCCTGGGCTCCTCTGCTGACCGCCTCACTGCACGTAGTCAAGGCTAACCAGAAGTGGCCGTACAGGGCTGTTTATTGCCAGGGGCCCTGATGCACTGATTGGGATTGATTTGGTTCTTTTTAATTACATTTTCCTCTGATTAAAACATATGGCAAAACAGTTTAGAAAATATAGAGAAGCATAAAGAAGAAATATTTTAATCAAGGTTTCTATACGTTTTGTCTGTCGCTAGTATGTAAAGTTTTCATATTTTAAGACAAAGTTTTTTAAATGTGGCAAGTGAAGTATTTAGTTAATCCGTTAATATTGGAAACTGCTTTCCAGTCAACCATGCTTTTCTGGGCCCTTAGTATGTGGGGTGCCTGCCGTCACCTCCCTCTCCCTGTTCTGGATTGTGAACAGCCTGTGGAAAGTAAGTTGCTCCCTTTTGGAATTCTTTTCACACTAATCTCAACCATCCTATCCTTCAGATGCAGATCCTTTCCCCTAACTATACTCGGCGATTAGTTTTCATTTTCAGTCCCAACAAAGGACTAACACCGTCCAAAGTTCACAGCTAATCTGACAGTTGAGTTAGGTCCAAAAACCTTTCCACATGGAAATGAACCATTCTGTAGCGAATAGCCCTGACCTGTGGCAAAAAACAATAAAAATTATTAGAGATTGTTGATTATAACAATGCTACACAGTAGAAAGCAGGAAGTACAAAAAAGTAAAGAATAAAACATTACCCCTGATTCCAAAGCCACAGATAAGTGCCTGTAACACCTCAAATACAGCTGGTAAACCCCAGTTTTCCTGAATGATAGAAGAAAAACTGAAGTGGAATTGAGGAAAGTATTGAGCGTCACGCAGAGCCTTCTTCATGAGACGTATTAGTTCCCCCAAAAATGCCCCTAAGGTAAAAGGAGGCTACAAAAACACTAACAGATTAGGAATGTAAGAGGAAAATCTTTAGTTTGATTATGATCTGTGTGCTTTTGAAGTTTAAGTGTCCAGGTAGTGACACCTAGACTCCAGTCTTGTAAAAATTAGAGAATATTTCTAAACAGACGACAAGCCTATTTTTGAATAAATTTAAAAGAAGAACATTTAAAACTATCTCCACTTTTTTTTTAAATTATTTATTTATTTATTTATTTATTTATTTATTTATGGCTGTGTTGGGTCTTTGTTTCTGTGCGAGGGCTTTCTCTAGTTGTGGCAAGCGGGGGCCACTCTTCATCGCGGTGTGCGGGCCTCTCACTGTCGTGGCCTCTCCTGTTGCGGAGCACAGGCTCCAGACGCGCAGGCTCAGTAATTGTGGTTCACGGGCCTAGTTGCTCCGCGGCATGTGGGATCTTCCCAGGCCAGGGCTCGAACCCGTGTCTCCTGCATTGGCAGGCAGACTCTCAACCACGGCGCCACCAGGGAAGCCCACTATCTCCACTTTTAGAGAGATGCTCCGGAACATGTCCCTAGAGGCGTGGCCCTGAGCATGGCCCCTCCTGTAGAACTTCATCCCTAACCTCGGATCACAGCCCTGTGGGTGCAAGTCTAGGAGAGAACCTGCTTTCATCCTACACAGCAAAAATGTGCAGGCCAGCATCTGTCCACACAGGGCAGCAGGTGCAGAGCTGTGGTTCCAGACCCCGGGAAGTGGTGACCTAGCTCCTAGGGCCTTGGGAAGCCTGGGTCATGAAAAAGGCCAGTGAAAGCACTCTCCTCCCAAATCACCGATGTCAGAACCGCTGCAGCCCTCTGGGACCATTGATTCTAACTTTCAGAGGGGAAGTCTGGGACCTGGGGAAGTTTGAGCAGGGTGGGGAGAAAGCTGGTAGGAAAGCCAGCAGTCAAAGCAGCTGGGCCTTCCCATCTCTTTTTACAAGAATGTAAAGAGTTAGGGCTCAGGAGAGGAGAAGGTTCCACAGCTACTAGTTACGGGCTGTCTGAGCCTCCGGCGTGCCACCTCCCAGCTCCCACAAAGTTACAGAACAAGCACGAACACAGAAGCCCTGTTCCCCTCAGGCTTCCCTGTGTCCATAAATGGCACCGCCACCCACCCAGGCGCTCTGCTCACTCACCTGCACGTCGTCCTTGACTCCTCTTTGCTCTCATCCCACATCCAGTCCACCTGCAGGCCCTGCTACCTCTGTGTCCAAACTTACCCGAACCTGGCCAGCCACGCCACAGGCTCACTGACCTTAGAATAAAGCCCAAACCCCTTCCCAGGGCCCACGAGGCCCCGCCCCCTCTCCTCACTCACCTCTTTCCCACAACAAGCTCAGCTAGTTATGCGTCAGGCCTCGGAACAGGTGTCCACAGCCTGGACCCTCTTCCTCAGACCTTTCCCTGCCTTTCCCCTCATCTGGTTTCAGCTCCAGGAACACCACCTCAGAAAGACCTTATCTTTAATGGGAATTTTCAATAACATACAAAAGTAGCAAAAATCGTATAATGCCCTTGAAGCAGCCTTCCCCGGCTTTCAGTAATTACCAATCCTGGCCAATCTGGTTTTGCTGATACTCTCACCATTGATTATTGTGAAGCAAATCCCAGACATCCCATCATGTCCTGTATAAATATTTCACTTTCTCTTAAAGAGAAATTGAGTCTCTAAAAGACAGGGCAGGTCACCTGCTTCTAAGCAGCTGTCCCTTCCCCTCCTTTCTCTATCCTGTCCCTTGCTTATTGATGTCACTGCACTTTTCACTCCGGCGCTTATTTTGTTCATTGTTTGTTACTTTATTGTCTGTCTCCCTCTCCAGTCCCGCAAATGTCAGGTCCTTGAGAGCAGGGCCTCTGCCTGCCTTGTTCCCACTAAACGCCAGAGCCCTGACAGTGCCTGGTGCACAGTAGGTGTCAGAAGAAGGCAGAGAAGAGAAGCTGCTTCTGCCAAAGTGGTAGCTCTCCTTGCCAAGGGCAGGCAGAAGGGGAGGGGCGGATGAGTGGACAAGTCCACTGACATTCTTCTCCTGTAATTGTCTTTCAGATATAAAAGCCAAGTCTGTGAAAGATACCAGTATAACATGCCCAGGAGTAAAGATAGAGAAGCCAGATCAGTAAGTGCCCAGCCCAGGGGCCAAGTGGGCAGTTTTTGCTACCATGAGGTGTAAAAAATTTAGGAAGCCACCTCTACTGGGGCAGCACATGTCTGTCTCCAGGAGGACTGAGGGCATCCTTCACACCTGCCCTGGTTGGTGGTCCCCGGAGGTGCTCAGCGATCTGCGGTGGCCCAGGCTCTGCTGAGGAGCATAGGATGCAGGAGATGATGTGCCCCAGGGATGGTACCTTTGCTCCAGGCAGCCTTTTGGAGCTCAATTCACATACTCTGTACATACAGAGGAGTCGGGATGGTGACATCATACCGCCATCCCTGGTCACTTCGCTCATGGTCTTGAGGGCATCTGACCCCATGCAGGGCTCCTCACTGCCTGGTCAGCCTACACTGCAGAAGCTGACCTCATAGTACTTTTGGGATGAGCTCCCCTTACCCCTGCCGTCTGCTCTCTGGTAGCCCTGAATGCCTGATGTTCAAAGTCATTACAGTGAGGAGATATTATAAGCTACAATTTGAGCCAAGTGTTAGAACTATGTCTGTCTGGCCTGGTAGTCACTGTCTGCCCCTTCTATGCTTTAGGGAGGTCTTTGTTGAAGTTAGCCTGAACAATGGTGTCAGCGTCATCAACAACAATGTTAGCATCACCAGCAAGAACTGTGCGAGTACCAGGGTAAGGCTCTAGCATCTAAGACTGTCCTGACACCCTGCACCCTGGGGAGGCAAGCGAAGGGAACAACGCCCCAGGCAGGCCCAGCAGGTAGCCTGTGCAGACAGGCCCCTGAGCAGCATCTCACAGGTAGCTCGGAGCCCTTAGCCCTACCTCCAGGATCTGAACCCCCATGAGGCTTGAGTAGTGCCTTGAGAGTGCTACTAAAAAGAGCACCTGGGGGACACCTTACTGTCCAGGCCTTGCAAACCTTTGCTCTCTCTGTGAACCAAGTGTCACTGAAGGCACATGGAAGAGACCAGTTAGAGCCCTAAGCAGAGTCCAGAAACAGTGCTGAGGCTCTGCCCACCCTGGACACACCTTGCCACCTCCCCTGGCCCGGGCCTTGCGGTGGGGAGCTCAAGGCTCCATCCTGGATTCCAGCCGGGGTGAGCGGGAGAGGCTGGGGCACTGTGTACTAGGGGACAGGGTCCAGGGCCTCTGGGACACCTGGGCCCTCCAAGTCGGGGTCCCCGGCACAGGGGTGAGGAGAGTGAGGGCAGCTGTGACCGTGCTTAGTCAGCTTGGCCTGAGGTTGCAGAGCAGAGAAGTAGGGGGGAGAGGCTATGGGGAGGTGAGCAAGGTGTCCTGCCTCTGCTCTTGCACCCACACCTCTCTGGGGCCCCAGAGCCCCTCCCTCACCCGTCTGTGTGTCGTAGTATTTTGTGGTCCTCACAAAACCCCCGTGCTCTCAGCCAAGGCAGGCAGTGAGGGCTGGGTTGTCACTGCATGGGGGACTGGGCTTCCTTGGCAGGGCTCTAGGGAGAGTCTCGGAACAGGGCCAGCGGTGGGGTCTGTGGCCCAGGGCTCCACAGTGGCTCTCTGGGTACCAGCCCCGACCTCCTAGAATCTGTCTCCTCAGGTGGGGCAACCATGTAGAAGGGGGCCTGGGAGGACAGGGTGGGCTGGTATGGGATCCACGTAGCAGGCGCCTGGTCCATGCCGGGACTCTGCTGTGTGTTTTTTCTGTAGGAAGGGGCACCAGATGACAAGAGTGCCCCACCAGCTGCCCCACCAGCTGACCCACCAGCTGACCCACCAACTGCCCAGCAGCCTCCCGAGGAGCCTCCCTCATCACCACCCCCACAGTTCATCCCCTATGTCAACCCTCTCTACTTCTCTGCCCTCATCCCAGCCCTGCTCCTGTTCCTCCTGGTGCTCTGGTGCATCTGGTGGCTGTGCCGCAGGAAGGTGAGTGACCCCTGCCCGCACAGCCTGCGTCCAGCCCTCGCCAACCCCCAAGGGACCACGCCCATGCCTGCCCCACGATCCTGCCTGTGGGCGGGTTCCCATCAGCTCCAGGGCCAACACACAAGCAAACAAGGCACAGACTCTGTCCTCCCGTCCCGGGCATAGACACAGCCTGGGCTTCTAGGGGGCCACCTGCTTCGTGCTTTCACCTTCACAGGGAGGTGGCCTATGGGCTGTCCTGGCCCCTGGGGCAAAAGGACCCCAGACCTCCTGAGACCAGGGCTGCCCCACAGCAGTCAGGCTTCTGAAGGACTCAGGTAGACCAAGGCCCCAGGAATCTCCACTGTTGGGGGACAAAGAGGGGTCTGCAAGGGCACTGATGGCCCAAAGGGAGAAGGATGCTGGCCGGGAGGATGCTAACCCCGGGGGCAGCTGTGCCTTTGAAAGCAGCATGGATCCCTGTCCATCTCTGGTGCCTTCCGTCATTCCGTCGTCAGTCACCACTAAGTCACCAGGATGTGCAGGGCCCCGTGCTGGGCACAGAGGGGCAGAAATGAAGCAGCCACTACCCTTGCCCACAGGAGCTCACCATCTGGTGTCTGGTCTGGTATTGGTAGCTGGAGGGCATTGAGGGTAAATGTCACCTTCAGAGGGTGTGGCAGGTGTCCTGATAATGATAAAGGACAGAGACTGGCCCCGGGTGGGAGGGAAGGCAGAGGCGCTGGCTGGCTGGGTTTGCAAGGACACAGGCCAGAGGTAGGTGAAGAAGAGGAAGAAGCAGAGTGAGAAAGGACAAGCAAAGCAGCATAGAAGCCAGCAGGTCAGATTTCTGCAAAGGGCGAGAAGTGAGGAGAGAAAGCGGGGTTGGGGAGAGGGAGGTGGCCTGTCATCCCTGAGGGCTGGGAGGCAGGGAGGGCTGCAGGGGGAGGGAGGGAAGGGGAGAGGAGGAGGGGTGTGGGGAGTGTTCTCTTGTCTTCATATGATGTCAGGGCTGCTGCTGAAAACTCTACCAGGGACCAGGGGCCTTAGTCTGCCTGTCTCCCCCTTGACCCTCCACGGAGGTACCGATTCCCCTTTGATGACCGAGGAGCCTGAGGCTCAGGGAGGTGGAGCCTGTTGGTTGCAGACCCACAGACAGTGGGCACCTAGGTTGACACCCCAAAAGGCCATGTTCTGTCCCCCTACTGCTGCTGAGCAAGGTCCCCTCCTGTCTGCATGGCTGAGCCAGAGCCCTCCACATGCCTTCTAACCTGTGATTATCACCATGCCCCACAGTGATCGTCCCTTGCTGTGGGTACCAAGTAAGAAGGAAAAGATGGATGGAGGTGAAAAAAGCCATTAGGGAGGAGCTGTGATCCCCAGGCTAGGGTGTGAGATTTGAGGGAAGCCAATTCATGCTGCAAAGACCTGGTCCCAGAAGGCATCGCTTCAGTAGAGATGAGTTATATGGGCACTAAACTTTGACCACTTCAGTTTTGACCATTTCCTTTCTAGACTACCAAGGAGCCGCCACCAGTGCAGAAACCAGAAAGGGTAAGTGGTATGTTTGGTCCTGATGTTGTCAGCATGCCTGATGTACACACTCACCTGCACAGAGAGGCCCCCTGCTGTGTATGGGGATATGACTTCCCCCACCCCTCCAGCTCCCACCTATCTGGGCAGAGAGAGCTGGCAGAAAGAAGAGAGCGACAGAGGGCAGGAAGGGATGCAGATGAAGAAGTGGGCTCAGAAAATGTCACCCAGACAATATCATTCCTGAACTCCTAGCACGGCCTGATCCAGGACCTTTATCACAGCTATGATCCCTCCTGGTATAAATGGGCTTTTTGTCAATTCTCAAAGGACTGTTTGTAGGATGGTCCTTCCCAGGACTCAGGTGAGTTTTTGAGAAAGGATCCTCAGGTTTTAGGGACCTGGTCTCCCTCCCCAGCCTCTGATGTATGTTGGGCTCCATTTCCTTGGTCTTTATCCTTGTCTCATGTCAGGGTGAGGGTCTTGGCAGGGTTGGCCTTTAGGGACTGGGGAGCTGAGGAGGGTGGAGGGACTCTTACCGGTCATTGAGCTTTGAGGGAGGCACAGCCCGGGTGAGCACAGGGACCAAGGGTCAGGTGAGGAGGCTGGGGCTGACCCAGGGTGGGGCCCAAACCAGGGCCCATAAGAAGTAGTTAGAGCAGGGCTGCCGTGTCCCGAGGCAGGCGGACCTGGACCTGAGATCTGGTGGGAAACAGGGTCACTGCCCGGGCTGACGTCTACACTGGCTGCAGTGTGGCCGGGGGAGGCTGGATCTGCCAGAGTCGGGTGAATACAGCGCTGTCACCTGCTAATGCCCACACCCCTGCCAGCCTCCGTCACATGGCACAGCCTCACGCCCAGCTTCTCCTGCAAGGGTGGCCGCCAGGAACCAAGGGGACAGGATAGAGTTCATTGATGTTTGGAGAAGAGCCATCTTTATAAACCAAAAGGAGTTGGTGTGTTTTTCGCAGGGAGGCCACTCTCTTACAGTGCCGGGTGCTGCTCATTTGTCCTTGATTCTCCGACAAACATTTGCTGAGTGGCCAGTATTTGACAGGTGCCGGGGCAACAGATGTCATTTGTCTGCACCGAGGAGCTGCCAGACAAGGACGCAGACGGTGTTTTCTCTTCCTAGGAGCCAGAGGAGACATGTCAAATGTCATGCCCCACGGTGATTGTCCCTTGTGGGTGTCAAGGAGGCGGGATGAAACGAATGGAGGTGAGAAAGGCCCTTGGGAAGGAGTGATGACGCCAAGGCTGGGGAGCAGGAGGTGAGGGTCGCTGGTTCATACACAGGTCTGGACCCATAAGGCATGGAAATGAGCTATGGTTACTGGACTACGGTCACTTGGTGCCAGAGAAAAGCCAAAGCCCTCCCGACCCTAGTGGCCCAGGGGAGGCCAAAAAGTATGAGGGCTCATGTTCCCATCACCACCAGGGTTTCCCCCTTGGCATGGGCCCAAGTTTCTGGATGTTGGTGGGTGGCCCCAAAGGGTGGCTGCAGTGCTGTCTCAGGGAATTTGTGGGGACAGAGCCCTGACAGGCCATCTCAAGTCAGAGGGGACACTACCCCTCTAGAGGCAGCATCTATGCCTGTAGCTTCCTCACAACCACATCTGCTTTTCAGGGAAAACTGGATACCTTGTGTGACTTTGTCCAGCGCTGCAACCAGATGTCATTGATGTGGTGTCCGCCCAGGGACACGGTAAGCAGGGCACAGGGATGCTCCCCGTGGGCTGGGGTCTTGCTTTGGCCCTTGACAGTTGCCCCCGGGACTGTGGGTCAGAGAGCCCTGTCCCAGCATCTGCTGAGAAGAACGCCCAAGACGTGGAGACCTAGAACTCATGAGCCTCCAGACGATTCTCAACATGGCGCCCGTGCATTTCCCCTGCATCCTTGTCTCAAGGGTGTCAAGACGTTTCTTCTCCAGAGCAATGCCCAGCAATTCCAATCTTAAGTGAAAAGGGCTGGAGAGGCCTATTGGCCTCCCGTCCATCATCCCTCCCCATTGCCCACCCGACCCTGTGGGACTGCTGGCTGCACCCCATCCATGAGACCCCCCTGGGCTGGTCACTCAGGTGCAGGAGTGGTGGAGGACATGGTGACACGCCCTCCCCAATGTTGTCTGGCCAGCAATGACTGGTGTTACCAGGTAGTAAAGATGCCCTCCTTGTGTCAGTGCCTGTGACAGTGGGGAGAAGCTAAATTGTTCTAGTTGTCATCCTTGTTGTTTAATAATAATGACCGATGTTATTGAGTCCTTTCTGTGGGCCAGTTGCTAACCTAAGAACTTTACATGTTTTCAGTGCTTTAATCCTCCCAGTAACTGTACAGATAGATACAACTATTATCCCAGCTTTACCAAGGGGGTACTGACCCACAGAGAGGCTAAGTGACTTGTCCCAGGTCACAACGGCTGGGAGGGGCAGAGCTGGACTTGAATTCTTAGTCTGGGCCCACCTTTCTTAACTGCTTGCCCTGCTTTTGGGTCAGCACTCATGGTCTCATGATGGTTACCCCCAAACTACCAGACGCTGCCCTACTCAGGCCCCTGCGGCCCAAGGAGAGCAGTGGTTTGCCTGAAAATCATCTGCCTGGCCATTCCAAACTCAGACCGGGCCAGCGGCCTAGAGGATGCTGTGGTCCCAGGGTCTATAGTGAGGGCTGCGCTCACCACCTTCACTGAATCAGGAAAACACTGGCTCTTGGTGGCTGGGCAGGTGGGCGTTTGGAAACTCTAGACAGGCCTGAAAGCCTCTGGACACTGCTGGTTACATACCTGAGGCATGCTCACACCCGGCAGAGACACTGTCTGGTGACAGTGGTGTCAGAGCTCCTTTGGCAGCTGGGCTCCCAGTTCTGGGTCTGAATCGAGCTCTGAGTTCCAGCCTTGATTGCACAGAAGCTCCATTTCCCACCTGATTCTCCTGGAGCCTCTCCCAGAACCAGCTCCTTCATAGTCATAAGAGCCCCACCCCAGCCTTATGCCCTGAACAGTGGACACACCCACCCAGAGATGCTCACTCAGGATCAGGAGGGACAGAGCAAGACAGAGGGCCGAAGCGGAGGGAGGCAAGAGACAAGAGGGTGGACAAAGGGAAGATGCCAGGTATGGCCTTCCTGCCCAGCGAGGTAAGGGCAGGGGCGCTGAGCACCTCTCTGAAATGGTCCCATTCCCAGGGCCACTCTTCGAAGCTCAGGTTGGGGAAGTGGCAGAGTGATGGATTAGGGGGCCTTATAGCTGCCCAGGGCTCTGCCAGGCCCCTGCAATGCCAGCTCTCGAGTCCGTCCAGCAGTCTGTGGCTCACAGTGACCTGTGTGCTCGCTGGAGGCAAAACTGAGGCCTGACACGTCAAGGGAGTTGCCAGGACCACCCAGAGAGTAAGTGGCAGCAGCCAGAGCTACCTGAAATCAACCCTGCTCATCCTGAGAGGGGCTGGGAGCCTGTAACTGTGCCTGGTGGATGTGACCCCTCCCACTCCTCTGCCCCCATCCCATTTGACCTTGTCCCTCCCAACCTTAGTCCTGGAGACCCTAGTGTTGTAGGATTTCTGTGGATACCCCAGTATTCCAGTAGGTGCAGGAGTGAGTCCTGATTCCTTTCTTGAAGCCCTCAGTGCTCTGGTCCCAGGCTTAAAGTTAATCATGAACCAAGACATGGTGTCAGCTGAGACCTGCAGTCTCTGCAGACCAGAGTCGGCCCCCACCCCCAGCCCTGAATGTGCAGACATAAGCCTTTCGTCTGCTCACTGCAGACCACCCCGTGTTCTGCTCAGACAGAACCTTGCCCAGACCCTCTTCACCAGGCTGTGCTGGAAAACAGAAGCCGCAGGAGAGGGGATTCCCAGCAGCACAGGCGCACAACCTCTCCTCCTTCCAGTTCCCGATCCACAGGGAGGTTGTTTCCAAACTCCTCAGCCTGGACTGGAATTGCAGTCAGGCCTGCGGATGTGAACGTGTTCAGAATGTGAACAGTGGAGTCTGGGGGTGAACTTGTAGGAGCTACTGCCTGCTAAAACCTCAGTCAGCTGCTCGTTTCAATGAATCCAGATGTTCCTGCACTTCAGCACAATACAATGCAGAAAACTCTCAAAGACTCAGTTTACCAAAAATCTCAGTGTTTTTGTAGCAGAAGCAGTCATTCTTGTTTACTGTAACCTTCTGTGAAACGACTGTGTCTCTCTGCCCCACCGCCTTCTCATCCCCAGAGGAAGCTTTCTAATAATGGTCCCTTCCAGACCATCTCTCCCTACACACATATACAAAATGACGCAGCAAGACTCAGTTTAGTTTCTTAGTCTTGAGCCAAACCCTGCCCCCCATCCAAGGTCCTGATTCTCTTCCTTCCCTGCCTTTTCCAGGGCAGCCCCTTCAGTTCATGGAAATCAGTTCTCCTAGATCCTTCAGGAAAATCCGGTAAAAATGGGAAACCTTCCACTTCTCACTGAATGTGATGCTGACAGTGATACAACTGTCTCCAAGAGAGTGTGACCTGGGTGCCACCACCATGCAAGGCCCTTTACACAAGGATCTCATTCATTCTCCCAACAGCGGCCGTTTATACAGAGTAGGGATCGCCAGACACTGAGTACTTTACACAGGCTCACTCTTTTCATCCTCCCAACACTCTGCGGGGGAGGAAGCTGACCCCTGCGCAGTTGAGTCACCTGCCCAGCCACACAGCCATGAAGCAGTAAGGCCAGTACCGACAGCCCAGGGCCCAGACCTCACCCCGTGCTTGGCTGCCTCTCTGTCCTGCCAGGTGATCACTCCTCTGCATTTTGAAGCTGAAGAAACCGAGGTTCTGATGTTTCATGATGGGCTCAATGTGACAGGGTTCTGGAGGGGTACAGGAGGGCTGTGAACAGAGCCCAGGGAGGCTCACTTCCAAGTCCAGCCTGCGGCTCCTGTAACCTGCTATCATGGTGATAGGGAAACAACTGGAAAGTAATTCCTTCCTCTGTGCAGTGTGTTAGATGTGCAAACAATTATGAATGATAATTTCTTATTTTCACACTGTGTTGCTTGCAGACCTCCTCTAAATATGAACACATAAATATTTACTGGAAACAATTGTCCTGGGTAATGATCAGAGCTGCAGAGAGGCCATATGATGCATTCATGGCCAAGGAGCTCCTGAGTTCCTATCTTTTGACCCCACCCACAGAGGGAGCACCAAAGTGTGTGTGATAAAGCTGGGGCAGGACTTCAGCCCTCCAGGAAGTCCCAAGTTGACAGATGTCCTTCAAGACAGTGACCTTTGTGAAAGTCCCAGATCATAACTTTGGGACAGTGATGGCAGGCTGCTCCTCCATCCTCGACAACCCTCACCCCCTACTCTTCACACACACACAGACTCTCTCACACACATTCACACATACAAACACGCTCACACGTACACGTGCACACACACTTCCCTCTGTAATAAGCAGGAAATCCAGAAATGGAACCAAAGCTCCAAAGCACTGGAGATTAAGGTTCAATCAACCATTTGCCAATCTCTTAAACATCCCTTCACTGTGGAGTCGCTGAGTTGATGTAAGAAGTAATTGGTCACTGGCTTAGATCTCTTCATTAATAGAAAACCAGAGGGGAGGGAGATCCCCGTCAGCCCCTAGTCACCTCCCTCACCCCCTTATGATCACACAACAGACTCAGGGGCTCTGCCACTACCCAGGGGCCTCCACCACCACCTGGAGCCACTCGCTCCTCTCCCTCAGCCCATGTACACGTTCCCCCTGCAGCTCCCAGTGACAGGCTGCGGCTGAGGGAGAGGAGCCAGGCCTCAGCACAGGTGCCCTGCAGTCGTGCTTTGAGGAAGTCAAAGGGATCCCACAGCAGATGGTAGACACTAGGTCTAGAACGGTCTGTTCACATTCTGGAGTAAATAAGCAGAAATAAAGGAGCTTAGAAATAAAAATAGAAGATCCCAGTCTATTCACAGCAATAAAAGAACTTACCCACGCACAGGTGTGACAATGTGTGCTAACCTGTAATAAAAAGAAACCACAAAACTTGACTCTTTGCTATAAAGGAAGACTTGAAAATACAAAAACCTAGACCACAATGTCAGCTTTTCCCAAAAGAATTCATGGGCTTAATGCTGCTTTAGTGAAAATTGTAATGAATATTTTTAGGGAATTTGATCAAAATGATTCTAAAATTCACCTGAGTAAATGAACTGTTAAGAGTAGTTAAGGAATTTGGGGTGCAGTCCTAGGGCAGGAAGGGTGAAGGTCCTGCCAGTGAGGGAGACCCTGTTGGTGGGCTTGAGAGAAGAGGGAACCAGCTCCCGTGCCCTGGGGGCTGTGTGGCCCAGGCGCTCCCAGACTGGCTTGCGGGAGGGCAGAGGCGGCCTCAGAGGATGGGTAGTCTGGATATGGGAAACGGAGAGGCGGGGAGGACAACCCTGGAGCAGAGGAGCACGGAGGGTGCAGCTGAGAAGCACGGAGGGTGCAGCTGAGACACAGGGACACTTTGGGTGCGTGCGGGCAATGTTGGCAATGGGCCAGGAGCCGGCGGTTGGGTGGCCTGGTGGGCCAGGCTGGGCACTGGGGCTGGATTCCCAGACAGTGAGGAAGCACAGCTGAAGGTGTGAGTTGAGGAAGAGGAAGCCAGAGGAAGTTGATTCCGTGAGGCCTGGATTGGGGGTGGGGAGGGGAGGAGGGGAAGGGCCAGGTGACCAGGGGAGAGGAGACACTTGAGTTGGCCTAGGAAGGGAGCTGAGGGCCTGGGCAGGCAGTGGATACAGAGCACGGATGGACAGCCGGAGACACTCGTGGCTCAGGACAGGGTTCAGGCAGAGTGGGCCCCGAGGCTGGGCCTGGGGACCTAGAGGCTGAAGAGGCCTGCAGAGTAGGAGGCAGGGGAGGTGAGCTTGGACGACACAGGACCCGCAGGAAGGTGGCAGGAGAGGGCAAACCTGGGCCGTGCATCTGGAAGGGAGAACGGCCAGCTGGGGGTGGAGATCAGAAAAGGGGAATTGCTGATAAATGATCAAAGAAGTTGCTGTCTGCAGAGAGTTCAGGACCCTCTTCATAGTGGTTATCGTGGGTGGTTGGAAAAGAAGCATGTATTTCCTCGTGAATATTTTCCTGTGTTGCTTAGGTTCTCTATAATGGGCAGGTACTACTTTTATAATCAGGAAAAGTAAAAATGTTTATCTGTAAAAGAGGAAATATTAACTTATTGAAGCCTAAGGTGATTTTACATAGAAAGTTGCTAGAAAGTGACATTTACCAAACTATCTCAGGCTTGTCATGCCGGGGAAAGTCAGAGTGAGAAATCCCTTCCCATCTCTGGGTCTGGTTCTGCTCTGCGCCAAGGGGTGCAGGTCCCAAAGCAGGGTGTATTTCCTGAAAGTTTCATCGGATCAGACATCCCTGTGGGTGTGGAAGAGGACAAGGTCAGGCTCAAGGTGTCGAAGATTTGTTAAGAACATTCTTTCAAATTCAAGGGGGGTCAGGTGTTCTCTTTTCCTAATGTGGCTACATTAGCAGGGAAAACCACGATCATTCTAAAGGGTTACTAAGGATTTTAAAACCTAGGGTGAGGAAAATGACAGCCTCAGGAGGAGCAGGCAGCGTTCAGTGGCCTTTGTCCCTCACAGGCACTCAAGGTAATACTTCACGCGTGAATGGCAGGCTCACGGAAGCCTGAAGTCTGCACACCACATGGAGCACCTATAGGGACCAACAGGCCCAGACAGACCCAGCAGGGGGATCAGGGAACTCTGGGCAGCAGGAGAAGGTGGGCTTGAGACAGAGAAGGAGCTCGGCAGGCCCCAGAGGCCAGGGAAACCACAACCTTCTGCTCCCAATTCCAGTGGCTTCTAGTGACCTTCTCTCTCTTCTGTCCCCTGCAGGGGAAGTGCCTCAACTTCGCCCTAATGAAGCCCCACTGTGGGCAATTGCACTGCAGCCCTAAGGTCTGCCTTCAACCCAGCCGGGAGTGCTTCTCCGTCAACAGCTGCTGCTCACGGTGCCAATGCCCCCCGCCCGTGTGCTCCAGGCTTCCCTCCAGGATGCAGCCGCTCATCTCTCCCCCTGCCCGGCCACGCTGCGGCGCCACTTTGTCACTCCAGCCCCCATAGCCCAACCTCTAAAGCACCAAGAGCCCAAGATTGTTAAGAGCCCTTTGTTTGCTGAATTAGACATATATACTGAGACTTGGTTTACAGTCAAAAGGCGTTGGAATTTGTTGCTGATCAGAGTTTGTTACCTGGTGAGACGTATCTATACTGCTCCTGCCAGGACAAAGCACCCCGGCATCCTGTGGATGTAGACATGATGAGCCCCACTCCCCAAAGCCTGGTCTTCATCTGTCACCAAGGGCTGGGACGCGTGGGGTTTTAGTCAAATTCTGCTCTTTGAACAAAGCCCAAAACATCTTTGCAACATGAATACTATCCTGTGTCTCCTTCCCTAATCTGACGCAGAGAAAAGTACTTGAATTTCTCACCTCCTTCACTCCGTGCTCCTGGTTTCCATTTTTTGGCTACCTCCATTGCGAACGTGTCTCAGAAAGAGACGAGGCCCTCTACAGTTCACCAGCTGGAAGTGCATCTTCCAGAAATGCATCTTCTCTGTGCAGGTAAACCAACTGGTCCCTAGGCCCAGGGGAATTTTAGAGGAGTCTCTCCCTTTCCATAAAGTTCCACCTCCCCTATTTGCCATCTGCCACCATAGAAGAAACTGTGCTCCCGACAGAGATGTTTCAGCATGCCGTGTCCTCCCCACCACCCAGGGGGTCTGTATGATACTCCAGTGCCGGGCATACGGCCCACGGGAGCACTCAAGGAGGGATCCCCCGGGGTTGGGGGCCTGGGGCAATAACCAGTTGTCCCTAATCCGTATTGATAGTAAGTTGAACTGCTCTCCACCCTCACTCCCATCTCCTTGAATGTTATATTTATGCCTTTCAGTTGCATTTCTGTAAGACAACTAGAGGTAAAAATATATCAGGTTTGGGTTTTTCATCTGTACTGATTGAAGTGGATGGATAGTGATGACCATAACTTTCCCTATGTTCAAAAAAGGAAAACGTACTCACGATACCAAGGAGAGTGTGTGAAACTTTTTTTTTTTAGGCAGAAAGGGGGTTTAGATAATGTGAAATCCTATAGAGAGATTTTATCTCTTCCTTAGAAGTGGAATATTTTAGATTGTTTGTAACTGGTGAAAGCATTGTCCAGGCCTGAGAGGGTCAGGGACACTTTTCTGAAACTGGTTCTGTGCTCCTACATTATATCTATGTGTCTGTGGATACCTGTAAAATAGTACATGCCCATCTCTGAGACTCTGTGACCCTAAATGGAGAAGTGTATCTGTGATTTCATAACAAGCCTAAGGTGACCCTGGCTGAAATCCACATGTCTGTTTATTAATGGATGTTGAGAGCCTTCTCATTTTTATCCCATCACTCCTTCCTGACCCCTGAACTGAGGAAGGAGGCAGTCATCACTTTCATCAGGTCAGGGGAGATCTGGGAGGGACACAAGTCCACAGCTCGGCACCCACACCCACTGACCCCGGCCTCCCTTTCTGCGGTAGTAACAGGAGACAGCAGGAAAAGGGAGTTTCCTCAGCAGTCTCCCCCTGGGCCCGTCTGTCCCCCTGCCTTCCTTCGTTCTAGCTCATCCAATCCCTCTGGTTTGGCATTAACTAGGGGCTCCTCACCCTAGTAAAGAGGAAAGGGCACACAGCCCTCAGCTGATACCTGACTTGTAGGGCGGCCTTTTGTCCCAGATCCCCCTTCTGTCTGAGTCCTGGCATGGAGCAGGATAGTTTTAGGTAACAGGTCTCACATCTGAGCTGCCCCAAGCTGAGACCTGTACACAGAGGAATATACTGGGCAGTGCTTCTTCCTTATTTTAGACCAGGGCAACAAAAACGCACATTTTCTGAGTGCCTCTTGGTGTCATGTAAAGCAGCCCCTGTAGACTCAGATGGACCTCCAAGCCTGGGCCAAAGGCTTGAGCCTCTGGAAGCCGGGAACCTCCCTGAGACCCCCGCAGGGTCAACCACAGGCCTCCTCCACAAGCACACAAGTAGAAGCCATGCACACGTGCCCCCGCGAGGGAACTTGGGTACCTGGCAAAGCTGTGGCCTTAACAGCAGTCCTCCCACCCTCTTGTCTGTGCGTCAGGACCCCGAGTGTGCCCAGGATGCAGAGGAGGTCGGGGTGGCAGAAGGGAACTCCGTTTCTCAAGCACTGCCCGGGGCTCCCAGTGGCGCTGTGCTGGGCAGTCTGCACACATGTCCGCTCTGTGTCATGCTCTCATTCTGCTTTCCTTTCCACGTTCCGAGCAGGGAGCCAGGCCCTTGGTATTGCCTGGCTGCTTGCAGTGGGAAACGAGTGTCCGAAGTCAGCCTCTTTTCCATCTTGTGTCAAGACTGAAGCTCCTGAGGGGCAATGCTTTGTGCCTCTGAGTGAGGGAGTAGAGTGGAGAGGGCAGGAGGCAGAGGTCTGGGGTCAGACGGGGGCTGCCCGTCACCGGACTCCAGAGAGGTGGCTGGGTGGTGAGCAGGACTGGGGACCCAGCCTCGCCAGAGCCACCAGGACTGCAGGGCCCCTGCAGGCCGGGCCCTGGGTGACTCAGGGGCAGCCACGGCCCTGGAGAAGGAGGAGCTCTCGGAGCATACAGAAACTACGTTCGTAAATATGAACGAGCCCATTTTTAAACCATGAATCTTTCAGGTGAGCCACACGATTTGCACACATTTCCTAGACCATGTCAAAATGTGGCCCAGTTGACTCATGTTCTCCATCTACCGGGGATTTTCATGGAAAAGTTTAAGAAATCCTGCCCTTTGAAGTCTCCACACAGGAGAGCCCAGCCTGAGCTGCTTCCAAGCTGTGCAGAGGCAGGGTCCACAGCCGATGCCAGAAGGACAGGGCTGGAGTGGCTGTGGGTCCCGACCCACGCATGAGTGGACAGGCAGCCAGGCCCCGGTGGGACCAGATGTTGCCAACTCCATGGGGTCCATGCTTGGCCTTCTCTTGCAGGACCTCCTGAGCTCTGGACCATGTCGTCACTGGCCTCTGTCCCTCCCCCTCTCTGTGCATCTGCTCTTTCTCGCCCATCTCTGCCGTCCTGTGACCAGTTCCTGGTTGCTGGTCCTCCGCTCAGGTTGTCTGGCTGCTCCCCAGCGCCCCATCACTGGGGGAAAGATGTCCATGCCTGGTCCAGCCACCAGGGTCATGTACAAACACGGCTGCTGTCAGGCCCAGCACGGGGCCCGGGGGCAGTTTTGAGAGTCTGACAGTAGGCTGAGCAGGCACCTCCAACGTATTTTCAGCATGTTAAGGAGCCTGACCCATCTGTCTCTCCATGAGTTGCCCTTGTCACCCTACATCCTTCATTCCTACTCATTTCTCCCACCTACTTTGTCCTCCTGACACCCTAGGAAGCTGGGCCATGTAGGCAAGCAAGAACCCCTCGTGTCTGCTCTTCCCTGCCCCCAACCCCTGCCCCTTCTATGAAGGTCCCACACCTGCCTGCTGCCTCCAGTCTACATACTGGGCTTGTGATGGCTGGGAGAACAGGGCTTGACTTGGTAGTGGAGGTGGAGAGGGGAGACCCTTAGGTACAGGAAACAGGGAGTGGTGCAGTGTGGGTTCAGTTAACAGCAAAGCCACTGTATTCACTTGCTTGGGCTGTACCCAAGCTAAGTACCACAGACTGAGTGGCTTAAACAACAGAAATCTATTACAATTCTAGAGGCTAGAAGTCTTAGATCAAGGAGTCTGCAGGGTTGATTTCTTCTGAGTCCTCTCTCCTTGGCCTGTAGACGGTTGTCTTCTCCCTGTCTTCACATGGTCTTTCCTCTGTCTGTGTCTGTGTCTGTGTCTTAATCTCCTCTTCTTATAAGGACACTAGTCATGTTGGATTAGGCCCACCCATATGACCTCACTTAATTACCTCTGTAAAGACCATATCTCCAGTCACATTCTGAGGTCCTGGGGGTTAGGGCTTCAACAGGTGAATTTGGGGAGGACACAACTCGGCCCATAATAGCCATTTATCAGGAGCACCTCTTTTCAAGTAGTGGGTTCTGGGGAAGAGGGGGGTCCTGGGAAAAGACTCCTACAAGCTTTGGCGACAAAAAGGCCACAGGTCCTGCTCAAGTCCATTGTGATGGACAAGTTGGATGACCCCAGGCAGGTCACCCTCTCCTCCGTAGTGCCCCCAGCTGTGTGAAGACAGAACATGACTGTGTACATAGCTCCCTGCACTCACATACACAGTGGGGGCCCCTCAGAGACAGCTCCTGCACCATGAGTTCCTGGCAGTTTGAGGCAGTGCTGGGTCAGGACCCACTTGCTGCAAGATCAGGAAGGGCCTTGGCCACTCATCCTCACCTTCGACAGGTGAAGAGCTGAGGAAGCATGTGTTGCAGCCCCACGCTTATGATCCTTTTGGAGATTCTGGGGCTCCAGGGGACCTCAGGATGCCCAGCACTGCAGCTCATGAGCTCAAAGATGACAAGGGGTTTTCAACCCAAAGATACGATTCCTTGTAACTGGAAACCCAGAATTTTCATTCCTTATTTCTCTGCTACCCATGGGTGGTAGGCATCCCAAGGAAGCAAACTCTGGCTCAGAGAGCAGATGGCCAGCCACAGGAGGTGCTCATCATGCAGGCAGAAGGACATAAAGGGGAAGGAGGCCAGGGGCGGGGGCCCCACCCAGGGCAGGGGACTGTCTCAGAGATGGGCTGGGCCTAAATCAGCAGCAGTCTAACCCTGGGGGCCCAGGGGCAGAAGGCACAGGGGGCTAATAGGCATTGCCTATGGTCCCACCCTCACCCCCCAGGGGCCTTCCTGTCCTGTAGTTTCAGGCATTGGGTGCCCAGGTGGCTTGTTGAGGACAGGATGGCAGGAAGCTGGTGTGATGTGGTAAACTGTTCCAGTGTTCAGAGCTTACGATTGTCTACTAGTCCAGTTTAAAAATCAGTTTTAAAATGTCAGTGTTAGCAGAGTCATGGAACAAGCATGATGGAGACTTTTGGTTCACTTCTTAGTTGATTTCATGCCCATTATGTGGCCCCTTCTATCACATTGTCAATGGTGAGAGCTATTTTTCCCCTTTCTGGAGACTGGAGATATTGCTTGAAAACCTAGAGAGAGGGCAGAGTACTAGGGGGGGTTGGCGGGACCCTGCCCTAAGCCCTCAGCATGGCCTTGTCCCAGCCACAGGCTTCCCACCAAATGTGCAGCTTCCTGTGATGGACAGCAGACTCACGGCTGGGGCAGCCGGGTCTGTGCCAGCGGGCCAGCCCCAGCCCCTCTGCCAGAGCCCAGCGTGCCCAAGTGTAAGGACCCCGCATGCTGTCAGGGACCCGGCGCTCTGCTCTGCCATCCTCCACCCTTCTCCCCATGGACATCCTCTACTCCTCATTCACTGCAGACTCGGGCACCTGGCTGACACTGCCTCACAGCCCAAAGCCCACTGTTATCCCCGGGAACTTCAACACCCACAGGATGACCCAGGACCTCTTGATCCTTGACCTCTTGGCCTCCAACTCCCTGCACTGCGAGACATCTCTGTCCCTCACACCCGCATCCTGCCGCCATTTCCATCTCTCCCCTGTCTGTCTGCAACCCCATGTCCCCTCCTCCTCACTTGCCTGGTCTCCGGCTCCCCAGCTGGCTCCACACAGCTGCAGGCTTCCAGAATCTGGGCCAGATCATGCCATTCTCCTTTGTGCGCCGTCCATACTGCCTCAGTGTGCTCAGGCGAAGCAGAAACCCTGTCCACGGCCTGCAAGGCTCCTGTGTAGTCCCCGTTACTTTCCCTGGTGACTCTGCAGCCGTTCTCATCCTGAACAGGCCACACCCTCCCACGTGTCCCTCCCTCGTTCTAATGGGTAGTTAGCCCCGGGCACACACACCCGACCTGGACATGAGCACCGCACCATGGGCATCCCTTACCTCCATTTTGCCTGTCTGCTACCCCACCTGCAGCCCTGCTCCTGGGCTAACTACAACCATTCATCAGGGCCCAGAGAAACATCACTTCCTCAGAGCAGCCTCCCAACACGGGGATCCAGATGAGACCCAATCCCCTGCCCTGCTGTCTGTTCCGACAGCATCCTCTGCCTTCCTCTCTGCCACTCACCTGCAGCTTACAGGGCTTTGTGGACAGTCTTTGCTCCCCCGGGTCAGGGTTGCAGGCTCAGCAAGGCCTGCTCTCAGCTGAGCGCTGGGAACACAGCAGCGCCCATTGCTCTTTGTGCCATGAGTGAAATGTGAGGCTGGAGATCCTGAGACCCCCTCCCCAATCAGAAGAGCCTAACGTTCCTCACGAGAACTCTAGCTTGGCCTGGCTAGGTACTGAGCACCTCCCAGGCCAGCTTCTGCCAGCCTCATCGTTGTGTGTGGTCCTTACAGTCCCTGTCTGAGCGGTGGGAAGGGCACACCACAAAGATTTCACCCATGAGGACCCACACAGAGTGCTCAGTCACCCACCCCAGGGTGCGGCTAGCCAGACCCAGCCCTGCCTGACGCCAGGCCAGGGCTCACTCAGCAGGGCTGAGCAAGCCCCATGGTTTCGGGCACCTTCTTCCTGCCTGACGCTGTGACATCACATGGCCATCCCAGCCAGGAAACGTGGGGGAAGAGGATCACTCTGCTGGGCAGAGGCTCACAGCCAGGGCCGGCAGGCTGCCCACGCCCAGCCAGGAGTGAGGAAAGGCCATTCAGGAGGAGGAAGTAGGCACAAGGGCAGGCTATGGGCACAAGTGGGTGGGTGAGAGGTTCCAGAATGGACGTGGGGATGACGCAGGACGTCAGAGACCCACAGTGACATGATGTCAGTGGGTGATTCTGGGATGGGGATGTTGAGCCAAGGGCACCCCAAAAGAGCAGGTGCGGACCTTGCAGCTCTCGTCTCTGGGGTAGGAGGTACCCAGGTGAGCCCAAAGGGCAGCCTAGCCTCAGAACCACCAACAAAAAGGGGGAAGAACGGAAGCCCAGGGAGGAGTCCTAGGGGACAGTTTGGTTGCAGAAAAGAGATGAAAAAGAATGGCCAGGAGTGCTGGGCATCCTGGAAGCTAAGCCCAGAGTTTCAAAAAGAAGGTGAGGTCCTGCCTGCAGGAGCAGGGGCCTGAGAAGAGGGCACAATTGCTGGAGGGAGCAGGTCACAGAAGGCAGGTCTTCTCCTGCGACCTCACTGGGTCGCTGTGCACTGTGGACCCTCAGAGGGCAGGACCCTGTCTGACATTCTCTCTGCACCGAGCTCTGTGGCCTGTCTTGGTCTCAGAGTCCAGAGTTTCTCTCTGGGCTCAGCCCAGGGCCACCACACTGCAGTGACCTAGCTAGGGTCATCTTCATAACTGACTTTGGACAGACCCCCTGGAGGATACCCACTCCCCAGACCCTGATCCTCATGGCATGACGTAGGCATGGCCCCCGTGAGCAGCTGAGGTCCTAAGAAAGACTCACCAGTGAGGACGCCTTGGTTCTGGCCCCAAGGGCTCCCAAGGAGGGTGGGGAGTTTGGGGCCCCAAGCAGGCCCTTTCTCAGTCCGTGTGACCTGAAGCAAGCTGCAGTCTTCCTCTTACAGTGGCATCCCACAGCTCTGCGTGATGACCCGTCCCCATTCCCACGGCAGCCCTGGGCAGCAGCTGCTCGGCCCGCCCCGGCTGCCTCCCCTCCCTTCTGCACGCTGGCCCAGCTCCCTCCCCACCCGCCCAGCCCTCACTTCCAGAAGGAACAGACTGAGGACTGTGTAGAGAAAGGAGCACTGGAACCAGGGTCAGGTATCCGGAGGGGACAGTTCTTACCTGCTACCCTTATGAAATAAAATTCATATTTTATGGCAAGACAAGAAAAATTTAAACAAACAATTTTCTCTGCCCTTTGGCCTCCGCTCTCCCGCACTGTGCATTGTGTGTCTGCGTTAGGCATCAACCAGACCTCCCGTGGGCAGAAACACTTGCTCGATCATAAAGAGCAACATTCTCCTAGCACCGGCCGGACAGTCCCTTAAAAGATAACATTCCTTCTTGATCTTGTAAGGGGCCACATGGCGCTTAGATCTGGATTGTGTAAACTATTAATGACACGTCATTTAATGTACAGCCCTCTGTCTCAAAAAACTTATATAGCCTTGACTTCTAACAGGCGGGACAGTTCTCAGAGCCTTCTGAGATGCTCTTCCCTGGTTATAATCCTCAAATTTGGCTCGAATAAAATTTTCCACTTCTTTCTTAGATCAACCGATTAATTTTTCATCAACACCCTGAGAGGTTTCACTGAATACAAGTCACACCAGGGTGGGGCTGTTTTTCTCTGGGGCTCTAGGAGCAATGGGGGTTCTGGAAGCCCTGAGGAAGTAACCCCAGGATGGAGGGGTTACCGGGTAGTCACTGAGACAAGGTCTTTACCCTGAAGGGCGGGTTAAGGGGTGGCATGGGGAGAGTGGTGCTAAGGAATGTTCTAGGCAGGGGCCCCAAGGAGGGCAAACTCCAGAAAGGAAAAAATTAACCTCTTTCCAAGAGGTTCCTCTCTCCCTTGGCAGCCAACTTGTCCTGCAGGGCCCATGGCAGAGCAGGCAAGTCCAAGAGGCCTGCTGGATCATGTGGCTTCTTCCCACAAGAAGTGTGATTTATGCAAATTATCTAAACTTTAGAGTTTCCATTTAATCTTTGTGGCAAAGATTAAATAGGATAGAGTGCACAGAGTGATTAAAGAGGGATCTAGGCATAGAGATGCCCCAACAAGCGGAGGCTGCTATTATTTTATGTCCTTTGCAGAGCTCCCCATTGCATTGTTCACTGGGGAGAAGCCGTGCAATAAATAGACTCTTTTTTATAGATCAGGTCTAGCAAAGACCGAATGAAGGCTCGTGTTTGCTAAGTGGGGCTTTCACAGGTTGGAGCTCAGCATTCCCAGTCTGTGTAACAGCACAGCTCAAACATTTGGCGACGAGTGGTGTGTTTCCACAGGGCATTTGGGCTGGTGCCAGGGTGGGGCCTGAGAGCCACAGGAGGGACCCAGAGCCCGGGGGCAGGGCGGGGGGTGTGCAGGCGTGGTACTGGGTGGGGCCTGGGGCCTGCATGCTGCTGCCACCACACCCAACCCCAAGCCGCCTGCTCTTCTGAGTGCAGCAGGGCCGAGTGTGCAGAGTCTCAGAGCGGAGGCAGGGCTGACCGGTGCATCTTCATCTCCCTGAGGAAAGGCGCGGCGAGGTAAACAAGATGGCCTGGTGGAAAGCCTGGGTAAGTGCAGAGCAAGCAGAGGTGGAGGGTTCCCTCATGGTGTTGGTCTAGAGGGAGGTCAGCTCCGGCAACACTCTGTTTCCTGCCGGGCCAGGCACTGGACTGGGCTGCCCCCTGGGGAGGAAGACAAGGAGATACTGCCCCAGTCCCAGAGGCATTCATGGTGGCCAGGATGAGAACAGGGGAGCTGGGCAGATAAAGAAACCTTGAAATGCACCTGGGGAAGCTGAGGAGCTGGGGGAGCCCAAAGGGAGGGGTCAGGCTGCTGGAAACAAGGGGGAGTCATGGTTGAGTCATATGTACATGTGTGTGTGTGTGTGTGTGTGTGTGTGTGTGTGTGTGTGTGGTGTATGCACATGCATGTGTTTAGGGAGAATCAGGCAGATGTTTCCTTAAAGAGGGAGCAGTATGTGCAAAGGTTCAGAAGACTGGGAAGCTTGGCTTTAAAGAGAAGTAAGCTCGAGGGTCCTGGATGAGAGGGTAGAGGGTCGGGGGAAATGTACCTAAAGAAGCAGGCAGGGCCGGGTCCTACAGAGCTGTGCATGGCAGGCTAAGGAGTTTGGGCTCCACCTTGAGAGCAATGCGGAGCCATTGAAGGACCTTGAGCTAGAGAATAACCTGATTGAATAGGCTGATGTTAGAGGACTCATCAATATCTTCTCCTCAGGGGATGGGAGGACGACCTGGGCCACAGGGGCCTTCCACATTTGAAATCCATGAGTGAAATTTACAGAGTGACAGAGGGCTGAGTTAGGGGGGGACAGCACATCCTGCCCCCAAATCTCCCATGTCCAAGTGAATGAACAGATTCTCAGGAGTGTTTCATCTGGGTTTGAGTCTGATGCTGTCTCATGCTAAGGAGTTGAAAACACAAAAGGGGGACAAAGATGAGGAGCAGGTGGTGTCCCCTGGGCAGGCACGATGTTGTGTGCTCTGCACACCTTCCTTCACTTCATCCCCAGGCAGCCCTGGGATATCAGGGCTGCTATTTCCACTTCACAGATGAGGTAACCAAGGCTCAGCCATATCTAGTAACTTGCACAGTCCCACAGCTAGCAGGTGGGGGTCTAGTGTGAACTGCGGTCTCTCTCTGTCCCTGCCCCCAGGCTCTCTGTGACTCTTAGTGGGTGACCCGGGCTTATCCTAATTCAGGAAATCTCTTTGTCACAAACGTCACAACCCAGGGGCCCTCAGATTCAGACATGCTGGGCCTGGACAGCGAGGAGACCAGGGGCAAGGTAAGGCAGCCATCTGACCTCAGCGAAACAGCCAGGACAGGGCAAGGGCCAGGGCGGCCTCCAGCTTCATCCTGGCTGATGGGGAACAAGGCTTTGAGGAGGCAGACGTGGCAGGGAGAGTCCAGTGCTGGGCACTTTCCAAGGTCAGCTGCTGCCCAAGGTGGCCTGACTTTGGGCCTTGCTCCCAGTGGGGTGGGGCAAAGGCCCATCCTTGGGGCCCACCCAGCCAGGCAGGCAGAAGCCTCCTTGCAGGGAGGCTGGATGACAACCTGGAAGGATAACAATGACATTCCTTGAGCACCTACTGTGCCCTGGACCTTCCTCTGTCAATATCTCACTTGAGCCTCTGTACACCTCTGCAGTACAATATAGATGCCAATATCCTTATCCACAGATGAAGAAACGGAGTCACAAGGAGACTAAGACAGTGCCCAAGGTTGCCACACTACGAAGTGTTGGAGTCTGGGTTAGACTCTGAGCAACCTGACGCCAGAGCTCAAGATCTATGGGGTTCAGCCACCCACAAGCCAAGGGCAGCCAAGGGGCGTGGAAGATCAGCTTGAGGGGGGACCGTCTGTGCCTCTCTTGTGGAGATGAAGTTCTGCCTCCCAAGTTCTCCGGGGCAGCCCTGTGATGGGGGAAGGCAAAGGCGTGGCAGCTCCCCTGAGACCTTCACAGACACGTAACAGAGTCACAAGCCAGGCTGAGTCACCTTTTCAGTGAAAATGTTCCTGTCTGAACTAACCTGCTCTGTGCAAGACCCAGCAAGGGCCTAGGCAGACCCCTCCTCCAACATGGGGTAGGGAGTGGGTAGATAGAAAATCTGGAGCTCCACCACCCTATGTTGACATCCAGGGGTCTGATTCCCAGAAATTTGTCTTTTTTCCCCCTAACACCTTAGCGTAGGAGGTAAGGCTGGGGCTCCTCAATGCAATGAAATCACAACCCCCAGGGAGTTAGTTACAAACATTGCCACCGGAGCCCAACCTCAGACCCACTGAATAGGCCACTCCATGGTGACTGACACACACGGCCTGGTCAGTCACTGCTGTGCAGCCCCCTGAGTGCCAGCCTGGGGCAAGGGACGGGGGAGAGCCCCTCCTGGATGGCCTCCAGAGCTTAGCACTGAGATCTGAGATGACCCCACGCTCACAAATGACCTGCATTCCTGTGGGCAAGGTTTCCTTCAACGAAGGGTACCGGGAAAACTCCATGTCTGGGAAAGGTTGAGTCATTGAGAGCAGGGGGGCAGCAGACAGAGCTTAGCTTCTGAGTCAGGCTGTGGGTTAAATCCATCACCACCATTTACTAGGTGCGTAACCTTGCCAGGCACTCCGAGCCCAGCCTGTAAAATGGGGCCTTCATAGCTACGTAGTGTGACTGGCAGAGACAGCAAGGAGAAGAGCATTGCATCTAAAGCACCTAAAGCCTCTAACACACAAGGCCTGGCACATAGGAGGTGCTCAAATCACTAACAGTAGTGACAGCTGCTCATGACTCCACAAAAAAGGGATGCAATAGATGCACGCATGCAGCTGGGCAACATCTGGGACCACACAGGCTCTCTGGATGAAATTTGCACAGGGAATTACTTCTCGTAATTTCTTCTGTGAAACATGGTGCTAAGAAATAAAGTAGGAAAATCTGTCACCAGATATTTGAAATTCAAGCAAAGGATATGGAAAGACTTTTTACTTTTTACTCAAAAGAAATATCCTTACAGATATACCATGGATGGGAAGCTGCTCTGTATTTTCAGGATCTGACCAGGGCCAGGAAGGAAGGAAGAAAGGGAGGAAAAAAGGATGGATGTGGTGATTGGATGGATGGATGGATGGATGGATGGATGGATGGATGGATGAGTGGATGGATGGATGGATGGATGGATGAGTGGATTGGTAGGTGGGTAGGTGGAAGAGTAGATGAGTGGACGAGGGGTGGATAGAAGGAGTAAGGAGGCAGCGTGTTCAGCTCCACTGAGCCTTTCCTTACTTGATCGTTGTCCTTGTAGCTTTGAGCAGGGTTGTCCCTTCCTGCTGCCTGCCCTCAGATGGCACTGCCTGGGAGAGATGCAGCCTGATTCAGAGCCCACGTCCCAGGACGGGGCAGGGATGGGAGAGGTTTTGTGGCTCTGGCTGGCGCCAGCCTGTTAAAACAAGGGGCCATTCTGCACAGGAGACAAGGCAGCCCCACGGAGCCCCAAGGGGAACCAGCAATCCCTCACGGTCAGGCCACTGTCTCTGGGGGTACCCTTCCCTACACAGCTAACGCCTCTGAGTGAACAGCCCCTGGGTCATCTGGCCTCACAGATCTCCTAGGAGATTCCATTGTTGTGCCCTGTCACCGCAGTAAAACCATCACTGGACTCTGAAGGATTCTCCCTCTTTAGCGGCCCCCCAAACCCCTGCTGATCTTTTTTCAGGCCAGGCCTCCTACCCCAACTCTATCTCTCCAAATTTTTTGGTTGTTTTTATTTTCTTCCTTAAAGTCCATTGATCGTCACAAAAACCCAGGAAGTGCAAGTAAGGAGAAAAATGGCCAACTGAGGATCTAAGGACCCAGAGCTACAGAGGAGACGTGGCACAGGCTGCTGGGTGTGTAGGAGGGGGTGGAGGTGTGGTCCCCACAGGGCAGCTGGCCGTGGGAGACTCAGGAGACAGATGAGGCTCCCAGCACCGAAGGCTGGAGTCCAGTCTCTAGAGCCCTTCTTGCTGCCCCACAGTCAGCACGGAGGCTCTGGCAGTGGCCACAGTGCCAGCCACCTTTGAGGTCTTTCCCTACACCATCTGAGCCTGCAAGCCCCAACTCCCCAGGGCTGGCACTGGGGCTGAGAGCTGGGATTCCATCTCTTAGGGTGGCCGGGTGGCGCCGACCCACTCCTCCTCAGGAGGCCCCTCCTTCCAGCCTGAGGGCCGAGCTGGCAGGCCAGGCCTCCCCTTGGCCAAGGGGCTAATAGGCACGTGGGTCTTCTGCAGCCCTGACCTGAGAGGACCATATGGCAACCTAGTGCAAAGTGGACAAAGGTGCCCCTTCCTCAGCACGACATGCTGGAAACTAGCATGTCCAGAAGCTGTGGCCTCCCCTGGGCCTCCCCTCACCCTGGATGGATGGGCAGGGCCAGGACGGATGGAGGCTCAGCCGCTGGTCTGCAGGGGCCGAGCTGGTGCTCACCCTGCTGGGCTGGCTGCAAGGGGCGCTGCCTTCCCCACATTCCCGCTTTGAGCAGGCGTGGCTTCTCTTGCAGATTGAACAGAAGGGTGTCTCCGTGAAGAGCAGTCCCCACTTCAACCCAGACCCCGATGCAGAGACCCTCTACAAAGCTATGAAGGGGATCGGTGAGTGGCCTTGACCAGGGAACCCCGTGACTCTCTGGGGCTCTGCCCACGCTGCTCAAGACCCCTCTGCTCACAGCCCTGGGAGTGAGCATCTCCCCATAATCCTCTGGCACCCAGAGAATCACACAGGGCCCACCTTCCCCAGCACAGGTCTACACAGACTCCCAAGACTGGAGGTGGGGAGGGCAGTTGGGAGTAATGGGGGTGGGGAGGGGGAGGCCATCTGCTGTGTGTTCCTGGGAGTCCTTGTGCAAGAGACCTCCCCCCATTCAGTCTGCACTTTCTCCCTCATAAAATGGCCCCAAGAACTCTGGACCCTGCGTGTCACTGTGAATTTCGGATGGGACTATGTTGGGAGCTGTGCAGGGCTGACCGTCCTGTCTCCAGCGCCTGATTTCCTTTGAGCAGGAAAGGGCTGGCTGGAGGCCCGCTGGGATTTGGATAACCCGGCCCAGACAGCCCTCATGCTGTCACCCAGGCAGGATTTACCCTCTAACTGGCTCTGACTGGTGAATTGGGGCATTAACAAAAACTGCCATTCCCAGACAAGCTGAGAAATCATGCTCTGTCTTCTACTTCCTGTGAAATCTTTATTATTATCTCCACTTCCCAAAGAAAAATGTGGAGGCTTGGGGAGGTGAGGCTTCTACTCACCCAGCTGCTGGGCCAGGACTCAGATCCAGTTTTCTGGACCCTCTGTCCCCATCCTCCCCCATGGCCACCAGCACAAGGGAGGTCAGGGCAGGAGGTCTCACTGCCTGAGCTCCAGAGTTTCCAGCTGATGTCCAGAGCAGATCAGATAACCAGAGGGGCCTCAGATTCTATCGCTGTGAGGCTAGGCCTGGCTGCACCCCAACATCGTGTGGATGGGGGGGTGGACAGATGCATTTTCTGTCTTGTCTACACCATGAAAATCATCAGGTTTGGGAGTTTCCAGGTGGTGCGTCCCCACTGCTTGGCCACCAAGCAGCTGCCTTCCCTCCTCCCCAGCCCTCATCAGTCCCCCAGGGGCAATGAGGGTGCTCATACTGTGCCCCCTGCAGGGACCAACGAGCAGGCCATCATCGATGTGCTCACGCAGAGAAGCAACGCACAGAGGCAGCAGATTGCCAAGTCCTTCAAGGCTCAGTTTGGCAAGGTAAAGGGGGGCACTTGTGCTCGGGGGGCTGTAGGGACCACGGCTGCCAGAGACAGCCTTGCAGGCAGGGCCTTGCTGGATGAGGTCCAGCTGGTCTAGAGCCCAGCCCACTGGCAACATGGGGCATTTGGGACATACACTAAAAACATGATGCATTGTTTCTCTGAAAATCAGATTTAACTCTGAAAACTTACTGATGGCTCCCCACAACCCTGGCTTGGTCCAGCCTTCTGATGTCTGGCCCCAACCTCCTTTCCCACCTTCTCTCTCACTTGCTCCTTTACAATTGCTCCACGGCCCCATCCCTGAGCTGTTTCCCTGCCTCTATGCTTTGCTTGTCCTATTCCCCAAGCCTGGAAGGCCCTTCTCTTTCCCACATGCCAGAGATGCCGGCCGGGCTCTGCTCTGTGCTGTGCCGCAGGGCTGTCTCCTCGTGTTGGAGCTGCTGTTCCCCTGCCCCTTCCCTCCTGCCACAGGCGAAATCCAAGGGCAGGGAGCACGCCGCCTGGACCCTTTGTCCCTCCTCCCGCCGCCCCCAGGACAGAGCCAGGCATCAGCATCCTAGCTAAACACAGGAATAAATGCACACAGAGCTGTGGTGGCCGGAAACCTCCATTAGCGCACATTGGTAACGTGGACACTTAACCCAGGAAGATGAATGATGAAGCCCAAACACTCCATGGGAGAAACCAATGTGCTCTCCTAAAAATAATTTCTTTCTCTTAACCTTCACAACTATGCATTATTCTCTGCATTCGACTTCAGAGGCAATTGATGTTCTGAGAGGTGGAGGATCCAGGATCCCAGAGCCTGTAAGCAACAAGGCTGGGATTTAAATCCAGGTCTGACAAGGCCCTTGGTCCTCCGCTGTGCTGTGAGGGGAGATCAGCTGGGTGTGGCCTTGTGGTTTCTTGCAAATACAAGTGCCCTTAGAAGGAGACACACGTGAGATAGATTCCTTAATTCATTTCACTCATTCATTGAGTGTCTATGGGCTAAGCGACAGGGACTTGATGAGCTTAATGACAGACTTGTATTTCGGGCTCATGGTGTGCCCGGCACTGCGCTGAGAGGGATTTCGACATCTCTCCGCCAATCCCCTAAGCAACGGTATGAAGCAGGAACACCAAGCTCTCTATTTCACAGAAAAGGGTAATGATGCTTAGAGAGGCTGAGTTGCTGGCCCAAGAAGCCCCAGCCAGCAGCAGCGCGTGGCAGAGCCCACGTGAGAATCCAGCCAGAGCCCCTGGGCCCGGCCAGCACCCGCTGCCTGCCCTCCAGTGGACACAGCACACAGAGCACCACCCTTCCCTGCTCCTGCCGTAGGATCTCACCGAGACGCTGAAGTCGGAGCTGAGCAGCAATTTCGAGAGGCTCATCATAGCCCTCATGTACCCTCCATACGGATACGAAGCCAAGGAGCTGTACGACGCCATGAAGGTAACCAAGCAAGTGGGGTGAGGGAGGTGCAGAAACACTTACAAGGACTGGGTGGGGGAACGATGCCCGGGACTGCTTTCCCCAGAGAGCCTGGCACAGGGAGCTCTGAGCTCCCCTTGAGCCACTGTTTGGAACGAGCCCAGCGAGCTTGCAGCCTGCTGCTCGTGAAATCATACAACATGTTTTGGGACTTGGCAGAGCGTAGGTTCTTCTGTCTCAGCATGGAAAGAATTCAGTGAGAGGCAAAGTGATAGATAAGAAGTGATTTATTAGAGTAGGACGCTTGTGGGGCTTACAAGTAGGAGGGCAAGAGGGTGCCACCCCAAGAACTTAGTGGGCTACAGTTTTTTTTGTTTGTTTTTTGTTTTTTTGTTTTTATTTATTTTTGGCTGAGTTGGGTCTTCATTGCTGCACATGGGCTTTCTCTAGTTGAGGCGAGCGGGGGCTACTCTTCCTTGCGGTGCACGGGCTTCTCATTGCGGTGGCTTCTCTTGCTGCAGAGCACAGGCTCCAGGCACGTGGGCTTCATTAGTTGTGGCACGCAGGCTCAGTAGTTGTGGCTCACGGGCTTAGTTGCTCCGCGGCATGTGGGATCTTCCCAGACCAGGGCTCGAACCCACGTCCCCTGCACTGGCAGGCAGACTCTTAACCACTGTGCCACCATGGAAGCCCTACTGTTTTATAATCAAAGGAAAAGTGGGGAGGGGGAGAAGACCACCTTCTTCCTCGTTCTTGAGTAGACTTCACGCTCCTATCATCAGTTTCCTCCTCCATGTCGGGCAGGGGAGTTTTCTTGTCCCTTGTTTCTTGTTTCATGGTCAAACCAGGACTGTCGTGGTGCAATGGAAATGAGCAAAAGGCTGTGACATATACTAAAATATGGTCAATCATCTCAGGTTTCGGTATAATATCACCTTTCCCTTATATTTTTGTTTTTAGTGTGCCCAGAGGAGCATGTCCTAGGAATCATTAACTTACCGAGCTCACTGGGCAGAATGTGAGTCTCATTCCACCATTGTTTTACTGTTTGGGGGCCATGCTTCTGTTGCACGGTTTTGTTGCTAAGCAAGCCTGCTTGGTTTTGTGGTTAAGCAAACCTGGTTTCTTGAGTGATCATTAACTTACAGGGGTCTCCCATACTTTTTTTCTCTACTGACAATGCCCTAGTGGGATTAACTATTTAATCACCTTCTTTGTCCCTTTACTCTGTCCCTATCACTCAGACTGCCACCAAACACAGACTGGCCTCCGCCATCACCTGGCCTTGATGGAGCCAAAATTCGTCCTTCTCAGGACATTGCTAGACCAGGTGTGCAGAAATTAGGAACCAGCCTCTGCTGTCTCGTGCCTGGTCCCCCAATTTCCCGTTACTTCCCACTGCTCCTTTTGCATTCGAAGATGATTAAGAAGGAGTCAGGACCAAGTAATAATAATCATCTCCATTGAAAGGGCACTTATAACTAATAAGAACCTGCTGTATAAAAAATTTTAATTTAATTTAATTTAATTTAAAAAAAAAAAGAAAGGGCACTTACTCCAAAAAAGAAAAAAATTGAAAAGGGACTTCCTTGGTGGTCCAGTGGTTAAGACTCCATGCTCCCAATTCAGGGGGCACGGGTTCGATCCCTGGTTGGGGAACTAAGATCCCGCATGCTGCACGGTGCAGGCAGGAAAAAAAAAAAAATTGAAAGGGCATTACTGTGTGGACATGCCAGGCATTTTACATCTATTATCTCCACTCCACCTTCGGGGTGGGGGTGGCTTATTATCCCTGTGTCCTGATGAGGACCCTTAGGCTCAGGGAGGTGGAGTGACCTGTTTGGGACCACCCAGCTATAGAGGGCTGAGCTGAGACACAGCTTTCCCATCACATCACTTGCCCACAAGTATCCACCACTGGAGACAAATGCACGTGATCTCCCCCAGTAACATCCTCCAGCGGAGGCCCCCCAGCAGAGCAGTGACTGGTTCTTCCTAGGACTCTTCCTTTTGCCTCTTGACAAAAGAGGGTGCAGACAGAGCTCTCCAGCAGGCAGAGGTTTTTATCCACAGGGCTTAGGAACCAGAAAGGGCGTCATCATCGAAATCCTGGCTTCTCGGACCAAGAACCAGCTGCAGGAGATAATGAAGGCGTATGAGGAGGGTAAGGGGCCTGCTAAGAGGGAGGATGTGGGCCCTGAGTTAAAGGCTAGCTTGGGAATGACCATGAGCTTTGGCAGCCTAGCAGCAAATAAGAGACAAGCCGTGTACTGGGCCACATTGGAAAGGATTCTTTCTGGGCTTTTCCACACACAGATGCTGAGCACCTTCTGTGTGCCAAATCCCGTGCCTGACAGTGAGATTGGATATGAGTCGGGATCCATCTCTGAGCTCCCTAAGGGCATGGGCTGCTGCGGGGGAGGGCATGCACCCATTAAGTTCTCTGCCCCTTGACAGTGTGGCAGCACTGCGGGCCGCCGGCTGTCAGCAGTGGGCGGGGCTGACACCTTCCTGGCCAGGCACAGGCTGACCCTGGGGACCATGCAGGGCCCCGTTGCAGTGGCGGGTGTGGAGCCCTAGCCAGCTCTCATGGGCTGCAAGGCAAAGCCCATCCTCCACAATGTCTGCCTGATGGGGAGTCCGCCAGAAGTTCCTGGCTTTGCCGAACCACGTGATGAAGTAAGGTTCAATCAGCAGCCCCTGGCTCTCTGGCCTGGCCCATCTTTGTGCTTTGAGCTTGGCTGGCAACCCATGTTGCTTCCTAGTTCTGAACAACCACCAGCGGGGAGCCTCTGCCACTCAGACACCTGGACAGAGCAAACTCTCCCTGTGCCAAGGACTCATGTCTCCTGGAAGGCTTTAGTCAGGAAAAGGGTGAGAAACGGGGCGAGGAGGAGGAAAGCAGGTCTGAGCCTCATGGTTCTGATCCCCTGCAGACTATGGGTCCAGCCTGGAGGAGGACATCCAAGCAGACACCAGCGGCTACCTGGAGAGGATCCTGGTGTGCCTCCTGCAGGTATCACAGCCCAGGCTCCTGGGAGCCCTTTGTCTGGGGGATCCCCACAGATGCCCCCTCAGAGAGTGGCTCTTGGGCAAAGCTACTGGGGTGGGGTGGGGGGCAAGGGTGTGGTACAGCCACTGGGGCCTGGGCTCACTGGGTACATCCCAGTGGGCTCGGAGCGTCCTCACGGCAGAGCCCCTGCACCTCTCCAGAAAGTAGGAGGAGAGGGCCCGTCACTGAGCAGGTCCCTCCCACCAGGCCCCATGCCAGGCACGTTGCTTACTTTTGCTCACTGAGTCCCGCAGCTCCTTACGGGGCATTCCTTATGACTCTCCCTTTACGGGTGAGAGGCCAAGGCCTGGAGAGGATAACTGCCTGCCTTCCTACCTGGCTGTCGCCTCTGTCCCGGCTGCTCTGCTCAGCCAGCCTGCCTTACAGAGCCGCCTCTTCTGTTCCTAGGGCAGCAGAGATGACTTGTGTGGCTTCGTGGACCCAGGACTGGCCCTGCAAGATGCACAGGTAAGGCTACCCTTCAGCAGCTTCTGCCCTGCAGGCCACCCGGTCCCACCCTCTGCCATCTAGACTCCGGGGTGCTGAAGCCTAAAAGCCTCACCCAGCCCCTCTGCCCGCGGGGGTTTTCTCTGATGCTAGGCTGGGACCGGGCTCAGCTCTCTGCAGGCCTTTACCCTCTGGTGTCTGCAGAGAGAAGTGAGGGTGGAGGGGAGGAAGGAGACTGATTTGGGTGGGGTTCACTGAAGCTCTGCCCGGGCAGGAACAGCCTACAAACCCGGGGGCGCTGGGCCTCCGAGGCCCAGATGTGTGCATTCAGCTCTCTATGGGTCTGCCTGCTGGCAGAGCGCTTGAAGGTGCCCAGAGGCAGAGCAAAGCCCCAGAGGGGAGGCGGGACAGTTCCTAGAGCAGCCCGGTATCGAGAAGAGAATTTAACCACGGGGATAGCAGGCTCCCAGTCAAAAAGATGATCAAGCAGAGGAGAATGCCGACCTGGCAGGGTGGATGCGGGGCTGTTCTTCACCCCCCTTGCTCGCCTTCACTGGTTGTCGTGGGTGTCCCAATGCCAGGATCTATACACAGCGGGTGAGAAGATTTGTGGGACTGATGAGATGAAATTCATCACCATCCTGTGCACGCGCAGTGCCACACACCTGATGAGAGGTACCGGGGAGGTAGGGAGGGCCTGGGGGACAGGGAGGCACCCTGGCTTTAGGTCCTCTCCCTTCACGCTGAATACCCAGTGTGTGGCCTTGTCAAATCATGGACTTGGGGAAAGAGCCAGGGAGCCCTGGACCCTTTCCCCAGCAACCAAGTGGAGGTCAGGGGTGGTGCACTGATGTGCAGTCTCCTATCTGAGATGCTGGGGGGGCGTCACGCTGAGATGCGTGTGTCCCCTAAGAGAAGGCCTCTCTCCACAGTGTTTGAGGAATATGAGAAAATCGCCAGCAAGAGCATTGAGGACAGCATCAAGAGTGAGACCCACGGCTCACTGGAGGAGGCCATGCTCACAGTGGGTAAGAGACGGAGCTCCGTGCTCGGGCTCATGTGTGTCCGCTGGCCCTGGGGCTCGGAAGTGGGGCAGCACCAAAGGGTGAAGGGCCCAGGGTGCAATAGTAAGTGCTGGGTCCCTGTGTTCACCTTCAAAGCCAACCTCCACACCAGCCCCCACTCTCAGCATGTACCCTTCACCCAGGACACTGGAGCTACTAGGGGAGACCCTCGTGTCCTCAATGTGCTGTGTCCTGCCAGAGATTGTTCTCTGTGCTGCCACAGAGTGCCCAGAGCCGTGTAAGTGTGTCATGATGTATGTGTGTGTACATGAGTGTGTGCATGTGAGTGTGTGCGTGTGTGCTTGCGTGTGTGTGGGTGGGTGTGAGTGTGTGCATGCGTGCAAGTGTGTGCACGCACGAGTGTGTGCGTGTGAGAGTGTGTGCGGGTGAGTGTGTGCACGAGAGTTGTGCATGTGAGTGTGTGCGTGTGTGTGTATCCACACATTTGCAGGATTGTGCCCGACCCAGGGCCTGTGCTCACCCACAGCAGCCACACAAGGAACATTCTGGTTCTGACTGTGAAACCCTGAAGAAATCACCTCGCTGGGCTTTAGCCAGGGGTTTGGTCCCTGCCTCAGTTGCTGATTGAAGAAATGATGATGTGTAGTTGGAATCCAAACTGAGTGATCGGTGGTCTGACACTAGGGGAACACTGAGAACCTTCTACCAAGCCTGAGGTCAGATTCGTGTAGGAGGACAGGTTCCAGAGCACATCCTGGGGTCCAGAGTCAAAGTGACAGGGAGAGGAGTCATTGCAGAGTGAAGAACTGAGGCCCAGGGCAGAGGGACTTCCCTCCTCCCTCCCATGAGGGAGGGAGGTCACCTCCACACCAGGCTGTGCCCATTGGGTGCCGAGCAGCCAGGGGAGCTGCACAGTGTGTCCTGGTCCCCAGGGGTAAACTGGGGCATCTGACACTCCCAGCTGCCTTTGACTGCTGTGATAAATCCAATCTATGTCGGAGCATCTAAGCATGCCTCCTGCTCCAGTCTCAGCTTCCAAAGGCAGCCCCTGGATCCGATTTAAACAACTCCTGAATAAAATCTCCAGGCAGGGAAAAGCAAGGCTATGCCGGGCCCTGGTGTGCTGGGCACTTCCCATTTGTTTATCCTTGAAGACTCACATCACTCACTTCACACGTGAGGATGGTGCAAGGCAGGGAGATCAAGTCACTAGGCACCTGGTGCCATCAAGCAGGGTTCAAACTCATGCCTACCTCCCTCAGAGCCCTCGCTCTTTCCGCCACCTTGGATTACAACACCAACCTCCCCACCCAGACACCAAGTCTCTGAAACAGCATCCATGAACGTGAGGATAGGGCCAGATGCCCTGGGTGCCTTCTTGCTCTGGGTCCAAAACCCATCTGTCACAGGGGAATTCAATCTGCAGGGGCCCTCTGAGAAGTGACATGTAAAGCAGGCACTCAGGGGCCAGTGGTCACCACAACGGTGGCTCCTCCGTGGAACTGTGTGGCTGGATTCTTGGTGAAGCTGTGTCTGGAACGTAAGAGCCCAGGGACTCCCTTGGTGGAGCTGTGCTCTGATGCGCCAGACCGGCCCTGTGGGTCCCCGTGCATTTCACGCCTCGCCCTTTTGTCTGCCTACTCTCGGCCTTTGCCCCTGTGCCCAGTGCCCTGGGCTTCCTTCCCTGCCCCACCCCTCCTGACACAAAGCCTCTCATTTTAGGACTAGGCAGAGCACAGATAAATAGGCCAAGACTTGCACAACACTAACCCTTAAGACCCAAAGCAAGACATAAATAAAGAAACATGTATACAATGTCGCCTACAACCTCTGGTTGCTAACAGAACTTTCCTGTTTGCCAGTGAAATGCACCCGGAACCTCCACAGCTACTTTGCAGAGCGCCTTTACTATGCTATGAAGGTAACTGTTCTGTCTTCTGTGCGCCTGGCCCTCAGTCCTACACGGCACAACTGCAAAGCCAAGGAGCTCAGAGCCACCACCCAAGTCTTCGACACTTGGGTCTCCTCTTATCCCAGCCTCTTGTGGACCAGAATGGTTTTAGTTCTCAGAGGGCAAACCAAGCTAGGCAAGGGAAGCCACAGCTCCTGAAGGCTGAATTTGAGTAGGTGCATTCAACAGGTGTTCATGGTACTGAACTTTCACCACAATCCTGTGAAACTTATGTAGTAATCTGCCCTCCCAGAGGGGGTGAAACCAAGGCTTGTGGTCAAGGTCACACAGCTAGTAGGTGGCAAAGTGTTGATCTGAGTCCAAGCCAGTGCAATTGTCTTTTTTATTCATGATTTTATTTATGCATCATTGGCCACGTGGCCTCCTTGACAAAGCACAGGTCAGGATTGCCAGGAGGTCAAGGCATCCTTTCAACGGGCATGTTTAAGAGGGAGGTTGCCACACACAGCAGTTCAACAATGCTGCGTGTGCCAGGGTGCCCGTCTGGGTTTGCCTGTTGTCCAAAAGGCGGCACTGGCCACTCAGATGTTCAAGACACTCATATCAGGGGAGGCTCTGGTATCTGGAACCACACTGGAAGATAGATAGTGAAAATAATTCCTGGAGATTAAAGTCAGCCCACCTTCTCTGATTGATGGTTGCTAACATCACCTGAAGCAAGAACCCTAAGCTCTCTGGCTACATCTGGCCAGGAAATGAGAGAGGGCATGGGATTCCCTTGGTCATGTGGCTCCCTCTGACATGAGAGTGATCAAGGATGAAAGCGAGCAGGAGGGTCCTGCATGTGAATTGTCCAGTTAAGCTGATTTCATGATGTTGCTGCTCTAGGAAGAGGCCTTATTCCTGGAGCAGTGAACATTTTGTTTCTAGAATCTGATGTAGCAAACACACACTGCAATCTGGGGCATTTGGCATCTAATAAGAGACAAACATGATCAGTGAGTGAGACGAGATCAAGGGATCCCTTAGTGCATCCCTCTCAGTGCTTCACTGCTAAAGCGGAGGCTCATTCCTGTACCTCCATCCCCTACGAAAGCCCCCTGAACCCAACATAGATTTGTCCATTATCACAGAGATGGACCAGGAAGGCAAGAAGTGATGGTTGACTGCTGTGTCTTATCCAGGGAGCAGGAACTCACGATGGGACCCTGATAAGAAACATCGTTTCGAGGAGTGAGATTGACTTAAATTTCATCAAGTGTCAGTTCAAGGAGATGTACGGCAAGACCCTCAGCAGCATGATCATGGTGAGCCATGAGTTCCCATTTCTAACACCAGTTTTAAACAGAGACCTTACTGGGAAACCTGAGTGCTGTGACCAATGTCATAAGTCACACGTGTCCGTCCCTCCTCAGTGGGTATCACACTCTTGCATTCATTGCTGTGTGCTATGTACAGGGATCAGCAAGGAGGTCGGTGTAGCTAGTGGAGGCCCCTGTATGTTTCACCCAGAAAGTTAGCTTTGCATTTGAGTTATGGTTGCCCCTTTGAAAATGACACACCGAATTCCTGCAGAAGGAACCATATCTGAAGAGTCAGTGAGAGTAAATAGTTTAGTAGGAGTCGAGGCGTAGCATTCAAATACAGATATAGGTAGTCCTGACAGCAAAAATTTAAGGACATAAATCATATGAGCTCCAGTGGGCTGCCTAACCTGATTCCAATTAGTGAACGTTCTAGAGCTGAGAAAACACAGTGATTATCACACTGCTATAACTTCAAGAGAAATAGCTCTTCTAGCCATTAATACCAAATGAGGCCTTGACAGCTTCATTAACAGAAGTCAAGTCATGAGAAATATATCCCTAAGTCTTCATTGGCTATTAAGTCAAGCCTCTAGTTATTCTACAAGCGCCTGTTGTTCACTACACTTTCCAAGACACACATAGCTTACAATATGTTAAAAAGACATTTCTGCTTTAAGATGTTTCAGAATGGGGCAGTAGGTGGTGGGGGATTGGGGGTGGCAATAGAAACAGCCTGAAATGGAAAACAAAGAAAGACGGGTGACAGTGAGGGGCCTGTGGCATAGGAACCTGTAGAGGAATGTGCCAGGTCTCCCCCAGAGAAGCACAACTCCTAGTAATAAGAGCAACTGCTCCTGATGGAGGTGACTCCAAGTCAAGCCCATGTCACAAACCACCCCCCTTCTAATTCTCATGTCCCTCCTGTCCTCAGGAAGACACAAGCAGCGACTACAAGAATGCCCTGCTGAACCTGGTGGGCAGTGACCCCTGAAGGCTCAGAAGGACAAGAGCAAAGGCCAAGAAGGTGGAGCCACTGGGTCCTGCTTGCTCAACCTTGGCCATGGATGGGGATGGGGGTGGGGGGAGTCACAGCACAGCTTTCAGTCCTCTATCTCCCAGCTTCCAGTGCTTTCCAGCCACTTTCTCTGACCCAGAAGTAAGGATCAGCCTGGGGCTCCTACTTCCACTGTCTTCCCAAGTCATTTTCAGGTGTGAGCACATTGCCAACCTTAGCATATATCTGATCTGACAAATAACCTCAGCATGAAGGGGTCTACAGGGGCTCGTGATGATTTCTTTCTCCCTACACAGGAGCTTCCCAAGCCTGACTGGTCACAGAGTCCCCTAGGCTCTCGGCCCACTCCCATCTACTAATCTGAGATCTGCAGAGAATAGACCAGACAATATGGAATTTTAATAAGTGTCTCAGCTGATATGCTTCTCTTTCAGGCAACCAGAGAAGGCCATGAGAGCCTGTTTGTTTCTGATCACATGCTTGTGGGCAGCTGAGAAAGGAACACATATATCCAGGCCAAGTGGGCTATCACCAACATTCATTCACCAGCTTCATTTTAAAATACTAGGCTGTAAGTAGAAGAAAAATTCTCTCATCATCCTACCAACAGAGAAAGCTGAAAATTAATGGCCTGACACAAGGACACTGTGTTCTAAGAGACTTGGGCTTCTCTAGTCCTTGATCAAATTAGCTGCTCCTTCCTCCCATGACGCAAGCCTGGAGACTCTCTAATCCTGGCCAAATGGCAATGGGAACTGGTTACAGGAGAAGCTGAGATACCTGTGTTGTGCTTTTCAGAACAATAAAGATTTGTACACTGGAAGGTAAGTGTCTTTGGATTTTTAGAGGTGACCACAGTAGGACCACTTTGATTAGCCAAATTCTACCCCATAGAGCCTACTCTCCAGACTATGCCATCTAGGGCCACAAAGCTTATCCTTTCCCATTAACAACATTTCTGATCTCTGAAGACAGCCCACATATTCTGCCAAGACTTCCTCTGTCAAAGCTAAGTGTCCCCAGTCCCTTCAACTGTCCCTCTTAAAGCCCGGTTTGGGGTCAACTCCTCCAAACATTTTCTAGTTTGCAAACTAGAAACTTTTATAGAGTGCAGCCCTGAGAATCATTTGTTTGTTTTCAGGGCTAGACGATATGTTTATACATGTCCATGTCAGGTCCAGGTGTCACGCCACATTGGTGGGACTTCAATTCATTTACAAGCATCTCATCACAGCGCCTGCCAGGGGTCTGTAGGGCAGGACCAGGCTTTCCCCATGCAGGTCATCACATAGCAATGATGCTTTATTAAAGGGCAGATTAATATGCAGCTTTGGGGAGGAAATACCTGGGAGCAAAGAGTGAGGCAGATCACTGGGGCTTTGAGCTCACACAGAGGAGAGGTAGATTCTGGCTCTGCGCTGCACTGGCTCTTGTGACTCTGACCTAATCACTTCGTGTGTGTGTGTGTGTGTGTGTGTGTGTGTGTGTGTGTGTGTGTCTGAGCCTCAGATTCCTTACCTTTAACTGCAGGGGTGGAAACCCTGTTGCAGTTGCTGTTTTCAAACCACCTCAAAGGCAGTGGTAGAAAACCATCATTTTATGATGCTCCTGGGTTCTGTAGGTCAGGAATTCAGACCTGTTGCCCAGTGCGGATAACTTGTCTCTGCTCCAGCAAGTCTGGAGACTCTGTCAAGAAGACCCAAATGTCAAGAGAACTCTAGGGCAGATGCTGGAATCATCTGGAGGCTTCTTCACTCACATGCTGGGTGCTGGTGAGATGGCTGGAAGGCTGGGCTCAGCTGGGACTGTCCCCTAGCACTCCTACATGTGACCTCACCAGGATTGGGCCCCAGGGTAGTGGAAGCCCTTATGTGGTGGCTCAGGGCTGCATTTCCTTCTGTGACAAAACCTCACGCAGATCACTTCCGTCATGCCCTATTGGTCAAAGTCATCACAATCCAGCCCAGCTTCAAGGGAAGGAAACACAGTCCCCATCTGTCAATGGGACAAATGTCAAAGAATTTGGTGGCCATTTTCTTAAACTCTGAACAAGTGGTTTAAAATATTGAACAACTCATGCAGCACAACTGCCCCATGTGCTTGGCTGCTGTCTGTAGGGCTGGAGCAGGGTCTAAGGGACCCCTGCAGGGCCAGGCCTCAATCCTTACTGCTGGGTTTCAGGGCTGTCTGTCAGGCCTCGGGCGAGGCTCTCGGGTGGTAATGATTCTTTTTTCTTTTTTTGTTCAAGTCCCTCCCTGGACTTTCTTCCAGTGCTGAGTCACTGAGTCAATGTCAGTCAAAGCCCTTTAGAAAGGACTTAGAGGATCCCTCCACCCTGCAATCCTTTGGAATGCTGGTTCTCTGGGCAAAGGATGCCCTTGCGGCCCACCCCAAAACTGGCTTGACATGTCCAAGCAGGAACCTCAAGAAAGCTACAGCCAAGGAGACAGCCTAGGAAACATGGTGGTGTCCAACTCTGTGCCCAGCAAGGAAATCTGTTTAGCAGGACCGTGCAGTTCATTGTCACTCCCAATGGAGCTCCCCCCATGCCCACAGGGTGGAAGCAGCAGGTCTCCTCAGATTGGAGAGATGCTCTCTCCTCCCGGGGTCACAGCTAGAGCAGCTTGGGGGGTCATGTGGCCTCCCTGTGAGATGGCTCCTGTCTAGCTGAGGGCATTCTCCAGAGAAGGGGCCAGCTAGGTGTTACTAGCTGACTCTTGTGGCCACTGGGGAAAGGGGCACCGACTGGCAAAGGAACCTGGCCAGGACACTGATAGTGTCCTCTACCTCCAAATCATTTTTGCTGGAATAAGCTTTGGGGTACTTCTGATGAAACAGACCCTTTCCTAAGGTACAATACTTTTGCAGTTGGAGGTCTGGTCAGTTTGATTTCAGCAAAGAAGGAAAATGAGAGAGTATGTGTGCCCTGCTCGTGGTTCTATAACGAAAAATGTTGTTTTGTTTTCTAACTCTCTATGATACATTATATATTCATGGACTTCCTCGATATCCTCAGATCCAAGGTTTCTCATTCTCTGAAACTGGATTCATTTTCCTCCATTGCAATGCCTTGTGGGGAAGGGCAGAAGCTGCTCTGGTCAACTGAGTTCAGAGTTTGTCCTACTGCGTGATTGAGACATCATTTTCATTGGGTACTGGATCCTGTGAGCTATCAAATGACCTTTCATAAATTCATTTTCTGCTTATACTATCCAGAGAGAATGTTCTTGTTAACAACCAAGAAGTCTCTCTATTGCATAGAATCACTGCCTTTATGACATCAGAGGATAATTATCTGTTTATGTGTCTCCTTCCAAAAAGCTGTGAGCGAGCCCCTTGAGGGCAGTAACTTGGTTTTGTTCATTTGTGAACATGCAGTGGCTGGTACATAGACGGCATTCTGTGAATATTTTTGAACAAACAACAACAAACAAGAGCATGGACTTTGGGAGGACAGAAGACCCAATAGCCATCGAGCCTGAGCCAGTCCTTCATCGTCTCTGATTCTGAGAAGACACTCTGGGCCTTTTGAACTCCCCCGAGGAGGGATGCCTGCTCAGCCAACCCAATGAAAACAGTCCTGAAAAGGATCTAACGGGGAAGGCAGCTTCTTGCAACTATTTTAGCAGCTACTTGGCACCAGGCCCTGTTTCAGATTCTGACACTACAGTGACAAACAAGCCCAGCAGAATCAATCCCTGATTGAGCCCCTTTGACCACCATCCCATGGGGCACTCGGGCAGTAGCCAGAACCGAGCACACGCCCACCAGTGTTGGCTTCTTGCCACCAGGGGGACAGGGCTAGCATGCTGGGCCTGGACTCTTTCTACTTTCTCCTTGAGCAGGGGGTCATTTTGCTGAGGGTTGACTACTTGGACAAAATCAGGATACTTTGGTAAGAAACAAAAGGAGGAATAGATTTGTGGTCAACACCTTACGTTGTCTGTTACTACGGCCAAGCATTCTAACTGCAACCAGGTTGGAGCTGGCCAGGTACGTCTTTGTAAAGAAGGCAATGCTTGAGCAGGGTCTCAAAGGATGACTCAGTGCTTATCAGTTAGACAGGACAGGGAAGAACATTCCAGGCAGAGGGAGGAATGCAAACATCCAAGAAGTCTGGTCTCTATCAGACTGCAGGAATTGTGGGAAAGTCAAAAGATAAAAATGTCAGCGGCCGGGCTTCCCTGGTGGCGCAGTGGTTGAGAATCTGCCTGCTAATGCAGGGGACACGGGTTCGAGCCCTGGTCTGGGAAGATCCCACATGCCACGGAGCAGCTGGGCCCGTGAGCCACAACTACTGAGCCTGCGCGTCTGGAGCCTGTGCCCCGCAACGGGAGGGGCCGCGACAGTGAAAGGCCCGCGCATCGCGATGAAGAGCGGTCCCCGCACCGCGATGAAGAGTGGCCCCCACTTGCCGTAACCAGAGAAAGCCCTCGCACGAACCGAAGACCCAACACAGCCAAAAAATAAATAAATAAATAAATAAATAAAGTAGCTATAAAAAAAAAAAAAATTTAAAAAAAAAAAAATGTCAGCGGCCAAGTCAGGGAGGTATCAGGCTGAGAAGCTCAAACTATTTCCAGGGCAACCGGAGCCTTTCAGGGCTCAGGCAAGGGGCATCTGGGATGGATCTTAGTAAGATTTCCGGCAGCGCTACAAAGGTGAGCGTGCCTGCATGAGTCTGGAGGAGGGGAGCCCAGAGCTGAAGCTATTGCAGCTACCGACAGCAACTCCCACCACCCTTCCTGCCTAGTGCTTTGTGGTCCTGGAGATAATTCCCAAGGAGGAAGCTGAGCTTGGACACTCTCTGTCCTGATCCTGGGAAGTGAAATCTTTCTATGTAGTTGTGATGTAGCCCCAGGCCACTGCGTCTCTGCCCCCCGTAGTGAGGAGCGGATGCTGATTTCCATAGCTCTCACCATCAGCCCATAAATTCTGAAATAGCTCTGTGAGCCCTGAGCCTGAGTGTGAGGTTCTGGGGACTTCCATGGCCCCGAGTAGGTGTCCAGGTTCCCTCATGGGATTGGGCTGAAGTGGACCTGTCTGATACCCCGGTGGCCTGGGATACCTTTGTTCCCCTGCCAGCCTGCTCCTGGCTCTGGGCCTGGCCCTGGGGCTGTGCTGTGATGGAATTCTGGGGCTACCAGCTTGGAGATTAGGGCTTACACCACCTCTGTGATGTGCTCTGGAGCTAGACTCCGAGACCCAAAATCTGGGGGTGCCTGACACTCAGTTTTGACTGGACACGCTCGCCTCACTCTGTCTGGGCCAGTCAGCTCCGACCCAGGACCACAGCTTTACAGCCAAGTCTTCCGCTCCAGAATTCAGTATTTCTCTTACTCCCAGAATGCCTTGCTGCCAGAGTGACCAGATTAGCCATGGGTGAGCCATGACTGCCCTGTCCCACTGCCCCTGTGTCTGCTGTTTGCAGCTCCTCACAGATAAGTTTCCCCTCCCTCACCTCCATCCCACCCTGTCATAAATTGATCCTAATTGAAACAGAAGTCAGTCATCTAAGCTCTGCCCCTGGCCTGGTGGGACATAGGCCATCACTGCCTAACCGAGGGTGAACTGACTCACCACAAACGCCAGACTCTGCCGTGTTCCCTGGGTCTCCCTGTGCCAGTCTGACTGGGGCCCATTGCCCCATGTTGCCCTTCGTTTCAGCCCCTCCTCCCCTTCTTAGGCTGCCTTTATTCCTCTGTTCCCATTCCTAGATCTGTGTTCTGAAGGAACACACCAGCGGGGGCAGACATTTCCACACCTTAGGTGAAGTCACTGCTCTGCCCTCCTCCCCAGCTCCCTGTGTGACCGTATGTGAATTGTAAAGCCTCCTCTACCCCCCAGAGAGCCAATACCACCCTCCCACAAGCAGGCAGAGCCCAGCCTTGCATGGATGCAGCAGGGAGCCCCAAGCTGGCCTAGACTCGAATTAGCAGAAAGGGGTGGACACCCACTGCCCAGGCAGAGAGGGCTGAGGCGCCGTGGAGGGGGATCCCTGGCCCTCGTCAGCACTGGGTACGGGGAGTTCCACGTTTTCTTATATATCAGCTTTCTGGAGTGTCCTCACTGTGGAGCAGTAAGCTTCTCCAACTAGATTTCAAAAACACGTGGTTATGAAGATCCTAGGAGCAGGACAGGAATAAAGATGCAGACGTAGAAAATGGACTTGAGGACACGTGAGGGGGAAGGGTAAGCTGGGACGAAGTGAGAGAGTGGCATGGACATATATACACTACCAAATGTAAAATGGATAGCTAGTGGGAAGCAGCCAAATAGCACAAGGAGATCAGCTCGGTGCTTTCTGACCACCTAGAGTGGTGGGATAGGGAGGGTGGGAGGGAGACGCAAGAGGGAGGGGATATGGGGATATATGTATACGTATAGCTGATTCACTTTGTTATACAGCAGAAACTAACACACCATTGTAAAGCAATTATACTTCAATAAAGATGTTAAAAAAAAAAGTATATTAGTTTTCATATACATGGAATCACACACCGTATATTCCTTTATGTCTGGCTTCTTTTAGTCAGGAACATGTTTCTGAGATTCTTCTGTGTTGTAATGTGCATCAGTAGTTCATTTCTTTTTTATTGCCTGTTAGTGTTCCATTGTATGGATACACCACAATTTGTTTATTTATTCCTCTGTGGATAGATGTTTGGATTGTTTATCATTTTCTTCTTTTACGAATAAGGCTTCTGTGAACATTGTCTCTAAGTCTTTTTGTTAGAGATGAGTTTTCACTCCTTTTGGATAAAAACCTAAAAATGGAATTGCTGGATCATACAATAGGGAATATATTTAAATTTATAAGAAACAACCAACTATTTTCAAAAGTCTTTGCATCGTTTACTTTTTCACTAGCAAAATAGATGAGCCTATTTGAAATTTTTGATGATTATGCAGTTTTTATGTGAGTATTGGCTATATTCCTTTGTGAAGTGTTTTCTCAAGACTTTTGCCCATTTTTAAATTGGGCTTTTTATTACTGAGTTGTAGAAATTCTTGCTTTTTCTCCAGCTTTATCAAGATATAATTGACGTATAACATTGTGTAAGTTGGAAGTATACAATTACGTATTGTAAAATGTTTATCACCATAGCATTAGTTAACACCTGTATCACATCACATAATTACCGTTTGTTTTGTTTTGAGAACATTTAAGATCTACTCTCTTATCAGCTTTCAAGTATATAATACAGCATTAAAACCACAATCACTCTGCCGTACATTAGATCTCCAGAGCTTATTCATCTTATAACTGGAAGTTTGTACTCTTTGACTAAGAGTTGTACGAATTCTTAAATATTCTGGCATCAAGTACCTTGTTTGGTATGTTTTGTGAATACTTTCTCCCAGTCTAACTGGGAGATGGATCATTTTTTTAAAAAAACTATTTATTTTATTTATTTATTTTTGGCTGTGTTGGGTCTTCGTTGCTGCGCGCGGGCTTTCTCTAGTTGTGGCTTCTCTTGTTGCAGAGCACAGGCTCTAGATGCGCGGGCTTCAGTAGTTGTGGCTTGCGGGCCCTAGAGCACAGGCTCAGTAGTTGTGGCGCACGAGCTTAGTTGCTCCGCAGCATGTGGGATCTTCCTGGACTAGGGATCAAACCCGTGTCTCCTGCATTGGCAGGCGGATTCTTAACCACTGCGCCACCAGGGAAGTCCTCTATTCATTTTTTTACTGGCAAAGTTTAAAATTTTGGTGAGATTCAATTTATCAATGTTTTTCTATTGTAGTTACTGTTTTCTCTGTCTTGTCTAAGAAATGTTTTCTTATCCTAAGGTGGTGAAGATATTCTGTCTATTCGAGAAGCTTTTAAGTTTATTTCTATGATTTATATCTAATTTTTTTTTACCAGATGCACATTACATTTAATATTTAAAAAATAACTAATTAAAGAAAAACATGTAGGAGTCAGTAGGAACATCAATGGCCTTGAAGTCCAAGGTGTATCTTTATTGTGCCCCGCCAGGTGGCCTTGGGCATTTCCCTCCCCAGGGAACAAAGTGGGCTAAGGAGGTGAGTGCAACAGTGACCCACTGAAGGTCAGTACAGGTAAGTGTTTTGTTTTTTTTTTTTTAACATCTTTATTGGAGTATAATTGCTTTTTTTTTTTTTAGATTCCATATATAGCATAAGGTATTAGCATAAGGTATAGCATAAGGTTAGCATAAGGTATTTGTTTTTCTCTTTCTGACTTACTTCCCTCTGTATGACAGACTCTAGGTCCATCCACCTCACTACAAATAACTCAATTTCATTTCTTTTTATGGCTGAGTAATATTCCGTTGTATATATGTGCCACATCTTCTTTATCCATTCATCTGTCGATGGACACTTAGGCTGCTTCCATGTCCTGGCTATTGTAAATAGTGCTGCAATGAGCATTGTGGCACATGACTCTTTTTGAATTATGGTTGAAAACTAATATACGATGAAAGAAATCAGACTACTAATTGCCCTGGGATTTGGGGATGCTGTGATGTAGCAGAGATTAACTGGAAGGGGAACAAACGAACTTTCTGGGATGTTAGCAATGTTCTAAATCTCATAAAGAGTGGATTACAGGAGTGCATGCATTTGCCAAACATAATGAATTGTAAAACTTATGATTTGTGCATTTAATTGTATGTGAATTAGTCATCAATAGAAATATTATAAATAAAGCTGCTGTGAACATTTGAATGCAGTTTGTGTGTGGACTTAAATTTTAATTTCCCTAATAAATTTCCAGGAATGCAGTGGTTGGGTAATATGATAAATGCAAGTCACTGCTCAATGGACATTTAGGATGTTTGGGGTTGTTTGTTATTGAAAATATGCTGCAATAAACATCCTCGTATGACTTCATACAGTATAGTCATAGGATAGACTCCTAAAATATAGTGCATGGATCAAAGGGCATGTGGAATGGTAACTGGGAAAAATTTTGCCAAATTGCCCCCAAACTGACATTCTCATCAATAAAGAAGCAAAGTACCAGTTTCCTAACCCTCTCACTAACACAGTAAATTTTCAAAATTTGATCATTGCTAATCTGGTGAGTAAAGTAATAAATTGACATTTCAATTTGTCTTCCTACTACAAGTGGTTTTGAACACGTGATGCTTTTTGCATATAAAAAGCCTTTTGTACTTATTTTCTTATGAATTGTCAGCCCATGTCCTTTCTTCCTTTTAGTGAGCTTAGTGAATTAGCCATGTTTCCCTGGTTAATTCTCTCTCCCACTACTGGAATGGAATACCACAGTTGTTTATCCATTCATCAGTTGATGGACATTTGGATTGTTTCTACTTTCTGGCTATTATGAGTAATACTGTTATGGATATACTGATAAGAGATTTTGTGAGGGCATATATTTTCAAATTCTTGGATATATACCTAGGAGTGGAATTACTTGGTCATATGGTAATTCTTCATTTCACTTTTTGAGGAACTGCCAAACTGTTTTCCAAAATGACTGAACCATTTTATATTCCCACCAGCAATGTATAAGGTTTCCAGTTTCTCCACATCATCATAAACACTTATTATTATCTGTCTCTTTTATTAAAGCCATCCTAGCCAGTGTATAGTGGTATCTTATTGTGGTTTTGATTTGCATTTACCTACTGACTAATGATGTTGAACATTTTTTCATGCGCTTTTTGGCCATGTGTATATCTTCTTTAGATAAATGTTTATTCAAATCCTCTGCCTATGTTTTCATTAGGTTATTTGTCATTTCCTGTTGAGTTGTAAAATTGTTTATATATTCTATATGCAAGTCCCTTATCATATTTATGATTTGCAAATATTGTCTCCTATTCTGTGGATTATCTTTTGACTTTCTTGACAAGGTCCTTTGAAAAGCAAAAGTTTTTAATTTTGATGATATCCAGTCTACTTAGCTTTTGTTTTCTTGCTCTTGCATTAGGTGTCATATGTAAGAATCCTTTGCCAAGTTCAAGGCCATGAAAATTTACTCCTATAATTTCTTCTAATAGCTCTTACATTTAGAATTTTGATCCATTTTGAGTTAATTTTTGTATATAGTGTGAGGTAATGGTCCAACTTCATTCTTTTGCATGTGGACATCCAGTTGTCCCAGCATTATTTATTGAAGACTTTTTTTCCCCTTTGAATTGTCTTGGCAAAAATCAATTAACCATACATGTAAGGGTTTTGTTTCTGGATCCTCATTCTATTCCATTTCCAGTACCACACTGTCTTGATTATTATAGCTTTGTAGTAAGTTTTGAAATTAGCAAAAGCAAGTGTGCAACGTTGTTTTTCTGTTTCAAGATTATATTGGCTATTCTGGGTCCCTTGCATTCCCATATGAATTTTAGCATTAGCTTGCAAATTTCTGAGAAAAAGGCAGGTGAGATTTTTATTGGGATTGCACTGAATCTGTAGACCAGGTGGGAAGTATTGCCGTCTTAACAATATTAACCCATCCAAATCCATGAACATAGGCAGTCTTTCTATTTATTTATGTCTTCTTTAATTTCTTTTAATGGTGTTTTATGGTTTTCAGTATACTAGTCTTGCACTTACAACTCTGCCTCCGTCTTTACTTCCTGCTTTCTCTGTGCCTCAAGGTCAGTTGGAGGTTAAGCCCTATGCAGGTCTTGGGCATGCGTACAACACAGCACATGCATGCAGCCTTCTAGAATTCCAGGAATATGCCACAGCTTTTCCAAGCCCCTATGAATACCTCATTCCCCAGTTTTTCCTTTTAAGCGTTTTGATCAGTTTCTTGTTTCTTTCAGTTTGTTGTTCAATTCCCAGCTGGTATTGCTACCCCAGGCCGCTGATTGTTTTTGACAAATGTCCTCAGATTAGGGCTGTTTGCACAGAGTAAACTCTGAGCCATGTCAAATAAAAGTAATCCCTAAGAAGGGAGCTTTTCCAGGGAGATGTCAGATCAAATAGTGACAATTCTTTGGGGATGGGGTTTTTTGGAAAGTTCCAAACCATTCTGTCCTCTTCAGGGGCTGCCAGGCTGCTGGTTTCCATGGCTACCAGGGTTGTGAGGCCTTTGGTTTTCAAGTCTACAATGGAGCTTGAGAGGAGGATGGGAATAAGGCAAGTTAAAACACCATAAAATTTGCTATTCTTATCGTGATTCAGCTATTTCACTTCAATAAATGACACTCAGATTGTTGAAAACCTTTGGTTTTTTCCAAGAGCTCTGAAGAAGTTGATTTCAACAATTTTTGCCAGCATCTTCATTGCTTTAATGGAGGAGCATATTTTCAGAGGTCTTATTTTGCCATTCTGGAAGTCCTTCTCTTGGTTTGAATTTTTATGTGATTTTTCATTTGTTTGTTTTGGGAATTTTTTTAACTTGGCTTTTAAAGGGATGGTTTTTCACTGGACACCCTTAGAATTTTTTTCCTTTAAAGTCAAACATTCATTTATTAGGATCTGTCTCAGTGTTGACCACTCTGTATCAATTCCCCTTTCAGTCAGTACATTCAAGTCTTCCTTTATTTCAGGAAAGTTGTTTTGAATGTTGACCCTAATTTTTTTTCTAACCCCTAGTTCAGATTTCCCTAACCAAAGGGGCAGAATGTCCTCCTCTGTGCTGAATGGCCTCTGTCTTCTTCTACTGAAGGCTGCCATGCACCACTTGCAATTCAGAACAGGGCCTCTCTGTGGAATCTTTTCTGTACCCAAGGCACAGTTTAGAGACCTGCCTGTGTTTCTACACCAATGATAATTATAAGGTAAGCATCTAATGCTTCAAAATCTGATGTCATTTAGTGACCACAACTACCCTGTGAGATAGGTATTATCTTCTTTTTACAGATACTGTGGCTCAGAGCATTGAGATGACTAGCCCACTGCCACCCAGCAGTTAAGTGTTAGAAGCAGGCTTTGTCCAAGCCCATGTGCTTGGCTAGTATGGCATGCTGATGCTTACATCTGCCTCAACGAAGGCATCGTCTGTTGACTGGGAGTACTTGCCGCTCTTCAGCCCTGTTATCCTGAGAAGAACTTGAGGGCTGGATCTATTTATCTTATTTAAAAACCCCTTTCAGAATTTAGAGTGGTTCAGTGGGAAGATAGCAAGTCATGTGACGCATGTGCCACCTCTCACCCTCCAGCAGGCAGAAAGGGCTTTGCTAATTGAACAAATTAGCATTCTTTCCCTCTGTGCCCAATTAGGACTCAGAATCCTTCTAGACCCAACTTTTAGAGCAGCCACCACCAATCTATTGGAGCAGACAGGCAAGTTGAAAGATATTTGCTGTTCCTTATCTAAATAGTTCATAAAATGAGGAGGCTGAGCCCTTAGGACAAATGTAGTCCTTCAGACATTTCCGGGGGGTGGGGGGGTGGTGGAGGGGGGGGGGCGGGACCTTAACAGTCCTAGAATTGAGAAGTGAGTAAGAATCTCAGAAAAATTCAGAAACTTTTGATCTTATGGCCTGATGCAAAGCCATGTAGCCCTTATCTAACAGCACATTTGCATTTTTGTATAAATGAAGCTGATTAAAACTCTTTGGGGTCTGCTTTCTGTATTGCTAAAATCCTAACGTCTGATTTTCTAGCAGTCTCTGCTTCAACATTTGTTGCCAAGAAGCAATCCACGCAGCTTCACGCAAACGGCTCTCAGGCTGGGTGAGCTTTTGAAAACACCCAGGACCTCCAAGACTAGAACGGATAGAGGTAATGAAATGCCTCTACTCACTGAAAGCCCGGAATTGTCCTGTGTGCCCCAGTCCCAGAGACCAAAAAAAGCCTGTCCCCTCAAGATTTGACTCCAATACCTGTGGCTGCTGTGAGCGTCAGGAGAGCAGCCTGATGAGCAACCAGTGGGAGGGTCAGAAGTTTGCCCTGCAGACCACAGGGAGCCTTCAGCCAAGGAAGATGGATGGTCAGGGGCTATGGAAGGCAGAGTGAGGGATGAGAAATGATGCAGCCCTTAGCCCTAATTGGATTCTGGGTTTCCGTGGGGTGCACTATCACTGCTTATAAATGTGGCCCAGTGGCAGAATTGAGTTATCAACCAAGCAGATTCCTGAGTCACGGATCATCCTGTCCTCCAGAACGTGATTAAAGACTGAGCACTGCCCAGGAAGATCTCCACAGCTGTGGGCTTGGAGGATAGTTTTTTTCTGTTAAAGCACAAGAAAAAAGAGGCCAACAAATATTATCTTAGGCCTGGCTATGTTCCTTGCTGGCTTCAAAAGCTTGAGAAGTCCGGGGTGTGTGTGTGTGTGTGTGTGTGTCCGCATGTGTGCACGTGTGCATGCAGGCGCATATAATCAGCATGAATAGGTGAAAGTTGACTCCCCCTACACCTCCCCCACCCTGAGTATATAAAGCGTGTCCTCTGGGGATGAGAAAGTAGGAAGACATCCCCACACCTCAGCATGCATGCAGTCAATTAGCAAACTTTGGTAGAGTGCCAACAATGTGCAAGGCCCAGAACTCAGACATCATAATGGCTAATTTCATATTGTGGCTAATTTCATATTATGCCATTAGTAGGCTGTGTCCATGCCTCCTATAGCTCACTCCCACCTTCCACAAAATCACACCATTAGTGATGCATTCCTTTGGGTCCTTGTAAGTTTCCTAGACGGGAATATAACCACACAAGGGGAAAGAGCACCGAGGGACCTCTTGGGAGACTACTCCAGGTCAGCTGTGTGACCTTAGGCAAATCACCCACCTTCTCTGGACCTGTTTCTCCTTCATAAAATAACAGTGGTGTTCTCCAAGTTCTCCTTTAAAATCTGACTTCTCAGTCATTATTTTGTGAAGCGCAGGTCTTAACTCCTGAGCCCACCAGAGGAGAGCCAGGAAAAGCCTGGAGAGTTGGGAGTGGGACAGGATGCAGGACTCTGAGTTATTCCTCTGAAGGCTGAGCACAGAAGGCTCAGGCTCCGGCCTGCATGGGGCCCCTAAACCTTCTCCACTAGGGCCACACACCCGCAGTGCCATAGTTTCTGCCCCAGCTCAGACCCTGGTCCCAACAGGTCGACATGATGAGCAAGACAAAGTGGAGAGGGACAGCCCGCTAGCCCTGCCATTTCCAGGAAGTGACCTTGGGGTAAGTAACTTTACTTCTCTGAGCCTCAGCTTCCTCCCCCTCACTCCTGTGCAGGGACCACTCCTCATTTCCCTTCCTAAAGTCTAACCCACCCCATCACCATTATTTTCTCTCTGTCCCTTGGTTTTCTCTTCAGGGAAGTTACTACATTTTGTAGCCATTGTCTGTTTATTAGGGGGAAGGGTATCTGTCTCCCCCTCTGGAATGTGAGCCTCATAAGAGAGGAATTTGCCTCATTCATGTTTAATCTCCGATGCCCACAACATTGTTCAATGTGTATTTCCAACACTAGCAATAATAAAACGGCAATAACAATAGTAACCCCATATTTGGACCTCACTTTCAGGAGAGAAATAACCCCTGGCTTGGACTCATCTGCTAGGAAGGGCCCCCAGGCCATGACCGCCCCATGACCTTGCCCTCCTGTGCCAGCCTGGCCTCTCCCCTGGGCCGAGTGCTGGTAGGCTGGGCGTGTTCCCAGCCAGGGTGCAGCTCTCTTGGGCACGGCCTTCCCAAGCCCCGACTGGGTCAGCCCAGTACCAAGCAGGCAGAAGCTCCCATGCCTCCCCTGCTGCCCTGCTGGGTCTCAGGAAGTGCTCACTGACGATGCCCACGCTTGTCAGTCCCCACAGTGAGATGCTGGGCAGGTCCCAGGTGGCCTCGCTTTTCCATTCAGCTGAGGAACAGTTCAGGCTCACCCACCCCCACCAGCATGGAGACCACACGTCAGGCCAACCTGGAGGCATAAGGCTTTAGCAATTTAGGAGTTGCAACAGGGCAGATAAAGAGCTCAGGAATGTCTTCAATCTAAGAAAAGGTGTGTGATCCTCATTCTTTATAACTCAAGCACATGATCTCCCCTTCCCTTTGCCAATAAAACACAGTTCCAGCCGCAAGTTTCCCCCATTCCTTCCGCACAGTGGGTTTCCTCACAGCCTCCAAGTCAGGGTGAGGAGAGTGCCCAGAAATGTCCCATTTTAAGCCAACCCAATCGCCTATATTTGAGAAAAGGAGTTAAATAAGGGGCAGCAACCAACAAACCAGAGCCTCGTGGCTGTTCCTGTTCTAAAGGTTCTAAAGGTAAAAAGACCTTAGAGCATTTGAGGATCAGGATGGGCAAGTAACGCGACCAAAGTCACACAGCTAGAAGGCAACAAAGCCAGGATTTCACCCCACTGATACCCCAGATGCTGCAGCCTGCTGTGCGCTGCTCACTGGCCACTCACTGTGGGTTTGTGGCTCAGTCCTGCTGTTGGTGTGCTCAGCAAACCGATCCTTGCGGCATGATGCCCTGCCTCCTGAGTGGTGGGCATCCGGCTGACCCTCCCTCAGCGAGCCCGGTCCCCACCATCCTCCTGAGAACACTGGCAGGGCTGTTTCATCTGTTGCAAGCCCAGGATTCAGGTCCTCTGAGTTTTTCCAGGGCCTGTAAAAATGTTTGCGACATAAGAAACCATTAGGAGCTCCAAACTTCTCAAATGCTACGAAAAACATCTTTTGACGAAATATGTAGGTGTTTTAATCCCAGGCTAACAATATGTAACATTATGTCAACTAGGGAACTTGTTGTTTTATAGTAGTTATATATAACTCATGTCGTTATATAGAAACTGCATGTAATGAGGGTGGATGTGGTGGTTTTACTGTTTGAAATGGGGAGGGTGAGTCCCCAAGGGATAGAGTGTAGTGGGCAGTGACTTTCTTTTTTTTTTTTTTAATTAATTAATTAATTAATTTATTTTTGGCTGTGTTGGGTCTTCGTTGCTGCGCGCGGGCTTTCTCTAGTTGTGTGGAGCGGGGGCTACTCCTCGTTGCGGTGCGCGGGCTTCTCATTGCAGTGGCTTCTCTTGTTGCGGAGCACAGGCTCTAGGCGCGCAGGCTTCAGTAGTTGTGGCTCATGGGCTCTAGAGTGCAGGCTCAGTAGTTGTGGCACACGGGCTTGGTTGCTCCGCGGCATGTGGGATCTTCCTGAACCAGGGATCAAACCCATGTCCCCTGCATGGCAGGCAGATTCTTAACCACTGCGCCACCAGGGAAGTCCGGCAGTGACTTTCTTAAAATGGCCCCGTCTCCCTCCCTTACTCGGCTCAGCCATCAGGAAGCAGTCCCCTCCAAGGGCCACACACCTCCTTTCCTGGGACATTCCCTGGCACCAAAGGTGGTTTAGTCAGACTGTTTCAGGAATCACCAGTGAAAGAGACCCATGGTCACCCCACAGGGATGTGCTGCATCTTCCCAGCACTCAGCTTTTGACCATGGTGCAGGTGTAAAGATAGTGAGCCATGAATAGGGCATCTCTCTGTGCCAGGCACCGAACCAGACTCCTCACACACTCCCTCTCACTCATCCTCCCAGCAACAATGTGAGCCGCCGAGACAACACTGGAGTTTGGTGTGATCACGCACTTACCCAGGCCACGCGATGAGTGAGTGGGCAGTGCCAACTCATGAGGCATCGGATCTGCCCAGAACCAAAGTCCAGGATCCTCCCACTGCATGCCTCTTAAAGGGCCCTTTGAGCTTTCCATTCTTTTATTCCTTCACCTCCTATTCTTCTGAAGATAGCCTGAAATTTAATCTTGTAAATTTAAAATGAATAAAGCCCATAGGGCAGAAGCAAAGAGAAGGGAGGGCCATTAATGAATGAAGGAGTCCAACACATTTCCGCAGTGCCAAGTGTATATGAGGATTCCAGAGGAGGTGGGAGAGGTTCTCTTCACACACTTAGCAGGCATGACAGAGGCTGCAAACAGGTAACGTTTCAACACTTCATTCAGAATGGTAAAATATTGATACTAGTAGACTTTGATAAGACATATATGTATTGTAATGTCCAGAGAAACCACTATACAAAGAGATACACTCTTAAAACTAATAAACAAACCAATATAGAATCCTAAAAAGTGTTCAAATAACCCATAAGAAGGCAAGAAAAGAGAAACATAAGAACCACAGAAAACAAACATAAAACAAATAATAAAACGGCAGATTTAATCCCTAACATCTCAATAATTGCCTTAAATTAAATGGTCTAAATGCACCAAGCATGACAGAAATTAGCAAAAATGGAAGTTAAATGAAAAGGAAAAAAAAAGACCCAACTATATGCTATTTACAAAAATCTCACTTCAAATTCAATGAAAAAGGTAGACTGAACATAAAATGATGGGGAAAAACAATGCAAACATGAATTTAAAAATTAGGGGGGACTTCCCTGGTGGTCTAGTGATTAAGAATCCATCTTGCAATGCAGGGGACACTGGTTCGATCCCTGGTCAGGGATCTAAGATCCCACATTCCACAGGGCAACTAAGCCCATGCACTGCAACTGCTGAGCCCATTCACCACAACTAGAGAGAAGCCCCTACACCACAGCTAAGACCCGATGCAGCCAATAAATAAATAAATAAATAAATATTTTTTTTTAAAAAAAGGAAAAAAATAAAAATTAGGTGTGTATATATATCAATATCTGATAAAGGGAACTTCAGAACAAGGAAAATTACTAGAAGCAAAGAGGGACATTATAAAATGATAAAAGGATCAATTCAGGAGGAAGACATAACAATACTATATGTGTACACACCGAACAACAGAGCCTCAAAATAGGTGAAGAAAAAACTGATGGGGCTGAAAGGAGAAGCACGGAAACCCACAATTATAGTTGGTAACTTCAAACAACTTCAAATTTGTAGCATCTGGACAGAAGTGTGGGTAACCTGGAGACGGAGACGCAGTACTTGTGACTAGCAACTGAACTGAGGTCAGCCTGAGGTACGGAACCCTTAAAACTGTGGGGTCTGTGCTTACTTTGGGTAGTTAGTGTCAGAATTGAATCGTAGGGCACTGACTTGTGTCACAGAATCAGAGATTTGGTGTTGATCTTGGAGAACTGGAGAATTGATTGGTGTTGGAAAAGATACCACATATTGGGTGTCGGAAGCAGTGTCAGAAAGAACATCACAGTGGCAAAGGGAAATTCAGGTAGAAAAAGAGCATCCTGGATTATCCAGTGGAATCCCAGCAATCTTTAAACGGGGAAGATGGAGGCAGCAGAGGTGGTCAGAGTGACGTCATGTGAGAAGGACTAGACCCACCATTACTAGTGATGGAGACGGATGGAGAGGTACCAAGCCAAGGAAGGCAGGCAGTCATAAGAAGCTGGAAAGGGCAAGAAAACAGATTCTCCACTAGAGCCTCCAGAAGAAGGTACACAGCCCTGTGAACACTTTAGCCCAGTGAGACCCATTTCAGACTTCTGACCTCCAGAACTGTAGAATTTGTGAAATTTTAAGCCACAAAATTTGTGGTAATTTGTTACAGCAGTGGTAGGCAAATAATACAGGAAATATAGTTGCTAATACTCATCTTATATGCGATGGGGTGTTCAGTATGCCGTGATTAGCCCTGTTTTAGTCAGAAAGCTAATACACTGGGTTAGAGCTAATGATGAAATGTTTAGGCTCATGTAGCCGTGAAGGTCAAGAGGCAAACTAGGCTTCAGGTGAGATGGATCCAGCAGTCTTTCCCATCATCAGAACTCAGTCTGTCTCTCTCTCTTGTTAGATCCCCCTCTCACAACTGTTGGCCTCTGGGTTGTGTTTCTCAGGCAGGATCTCTCCACATGGTGGCCCAGAAGGACCCTACAAGAGTAAATGTTCCATTTACCTGCTAGAGGTAGTCCCAGAGAAAAAGAAAGAAGTCTTAGTAGTAAAAGGCCTGGGGAAGATGCTTAATGGCCTGCGTTAGGGAACATGCCCAGTATTGAGGCAGTTGCCATGGCTAAAGAGATGGAGTGCACTGACTGGCCGGCCAGGAGCACGCTCCAGCCTAGCCCCAGGAGAGAAAGGAAGATACCCTCCCAAAAGAAAGAGGGGTGGGGAGTATGGGAACAGAACAAAACTGGCTGCCACGGTCCATTACCCTGACTGAGGTTGATGAAATGCAGGATCAAGGTATAATTACACAGTGTAGTTATAAAAGTAAATAACAGTGGAACTAAAAGAAATTATGGGAAACCATTAAACTTGGGAAAATGAAGGGAGGAAGGAGAGGCATATCTATGAAGCAATTTCTTTTTTCCACTGTAGGGGTCAATAAATTTTCTACAGATAATGGATCAAGAAATAAGACTACACATGCATACTATTTAGAGTTATGGAGGTATCCACCAGAAGGACTAAAAATGGAAATGTTTAAAAGAAGTCTGCTTCTGGAGAGTGAGACCAGGACTGGGGAGAAGTGAGGTTGGCAACTGTTTTCTTTCATCATAAACTCTTCTGTCCTACTTGATTTGTTCCTATTTGTACGCATTACATCGATGACAAGATATACTGTGGTAGTGAAAGATCATTAAATATTGATATTTGGATGAACGGCCTAAGCTAGTATTGTGACTCCATTTGGGATGAAATTTTAGGGTCAAATACAATGAAGATGATTTGAAATCATCTTTATTAGCATTTAAGTTACGCTTTTTGAGACGCAAACTACCTTGTTTCTTATCTGCTAGGCTGAACCTCTAGGAGTTTGACCTGCTATGTCACGAGTTTCAATAAAAGATAGATGTCCCAAGGCTGTAAAAACAAACCGGGCTTCCCTGGTGGCACAGTGGTTAAGAATCCGCCTGCTAATGCAGGGGACACGGGTTCGAGCCCTGGTCCGGGAAGATCCCACATGCCACGGAGCAACTAAGCCCACGAGCCACAACTACTGAAGCCCGCACACCTAGAGCCCATGCTCCGCAACAAGAGAAGCCACCGCAATGAGAAGCCTGCGCACCGCAACGAAGAGTAGCCCCCGCTCACCGCAACTAGAGAAAGCCCGTATACAGCAACGAAGATCTGATGCAGCCAAAAAAAGAAAGCAATTACAAATAGATGAAGGAATGAATGGATGGACCTCTTGTCAACCCCCTTTCTACAGGAGACAGCAAGGTACCTTAGTTCTCACAAGAAGACCTGCCCCTCCCCCATTTATCTGTTTCGCAGACATAGGGCTCATCTGTCTCCGGCGTCTGTCCAGAACACTTACCACACCACGCTCATCTCTCTGCTCCGGCCAGCTCTGGCCCTGGGAGATGAATGGAAGCCACCTGAGAGCAGCTGGCCAGGATCCCATTCACCTTTGCTTTCCTGTGGCCTGACTTGGTCCTGTGACTCTTGGCCTAGATCCCCATCTCCAGTTGCCCAGAATCCAGGCCTGGCTTCTTCATACCCGAATTTTCTATTGACTTAGAGGTCACAGCCCCTAGGTGTCCAAGTTTGGGAAGGTCCCTGAGGTCATCGGCATCCCTTTTTTATCAGTCCCGGGCTTTCCAGACCGTCTTAACCACCTGAAGTGACAGGGACCCCCTCCCTCCCTAGTGACTGCTCCTTCTCCAGGAAAGTAAATAATCATTGCCCAGCTTCCCTATGAGCCAAGGGGCAGCACTAGGACCAAGATGTGGGAGCCACTGAGGCAGACTGAAGAGGTCAGGTTCCCAGGGCAAATGGGCCAGAGAATGACAGCAGGAGGGGGACAGGGTGCGTGGGTGTGCAGCACAGAATCTAAGGTTATCGAAATCATTCTTGGAGTCCAACTCCCTCAATTGGCAAATGGGGAAATCAAGGCTGGGAGAGGTTGGAGATTTACCCTGGTCACATAGAGAGTTTGTGGCCAGGCTGAGCCCAGACCTCGGGTCACCATGTCCCTTGCTGCCTGTCACATGACAAAGTCCATGACTCCAACACTCCCTTCTATGTAGCCTTTTGAAGTGTTTATGCACTAAAAATAATTGAAAACCATTTTAATCGGGTACGTTGCTTTAAATCCCTTCCCCAACAGGAAATATGCAGACTCGCTGGCTGGCGGGAGGCTTGGCAGATGGCCTTGAACTTCCTTGACCTTCCCACGCCCAGGCTGAGGTGTTCCGTCCATCGCTGTGGCCCGAGCCCAAGCTGAATGGCTGAGGCTGGAATTCAATGATAACAGCCCCTTCCAGGTATCACTCTCTAGCCAGCAGCTGGATTAATATTCAGAGCAGATTGGAGGAGAAATCTAATTGAATTCAAAACATAATAAATTGAAGCCAACTCATTCGATTTATGGCAGTGTCTTCTGGCATCTTGTAATTTTGCGTCACATTCATTTGGAGCCAATCAAATTAGGGTGCTCATTAGCAGCCGAGGTGTGCATTGAGGCTGGAGCCATGCTCCCTGCTCTGGTGGTAATGAGGCCTGTGCAGCAGGATAATTCAGGAGGCAGCTGGGTGGAAGAGGCTGTGAGGGCACAGAGATCACTGCCTCGTTAACAGGAAAATTGACACGGGGAGGAGTAAGCCTGGACTCCAGTCCTGCTGCTTGCTCACAGGGTGGCCTTGGCCTTCACCTTCTGCAGCCTTGGTCTTCTCATTGGGATAGGAGCAGTGCCCACCTCTAAGGCTGAGTGAGTATGAAATGAAATCATGTGGTAATAAGCATCTCCTCCTCTGGTTCCTCAGGGTCCATTTCTGCTCTCTGCTCCACCACACCCCACAGCCCCATTGATGGTGCTCCTTGGTACCCAGTTCTTGCCCACAGGCCTCTGGCTTAGCCAACCACCTGGGGGCCACCCTACCTCTCCAGGGGAGCCCTGTCAAAGATTCTGTGGCCATCAAAAGACACACTACTCAAAGCAAACTTATGGGCTTGCCACCCTCAAAGCCCACAACCAGGACTTTGAGGTGTGGCTGGGCCCAGGAGTTCAAATAAGGTCCTCGACACTCCCTAGTCACCTCTAGACTCTGCAGGCCTCCACTTGGCTTCAGCTTCAGACATATTCTCTCCGTGAGACAGCAGGAGGTTGTGCAGAAGCCCCTGCTCACACAGCCCGCACAGTACACATAGACAGACAGAGTACTCCTTCCCCAACATCCATCCTCAGTTCCTGAAAAGTGGGTTCTGGTTGGCCCTGCTGTGTCACATGCCAACCCTGAGCTAATAAGCACGTCTAATGTTATGAGACGCTCTAATTGTCCAGCATGTGTCATCTGACCACCTGTGGTTGAGAAGGGGCGTTCCTCTATTATTACCCCCACAGAATCACAGAATGTTGGTTTCTTAAAGCAGGACATCATAGAGGTAAAACTGTACCAGAAGTCCCTGCAATGCCATGTAAGGGACCACAAAACCAGCATCTAGGTGACAAAGAGAAATGTGCCTCTGGAATTTCCTAGGTCCCCTTTTTCAGCCCCTACCCCCAGGTGCCCAGATTTCACTCCACCCCTCTCGTTTCTCCCCATCCTCCCAGACCTCCCGGGCCATCTACCCTCTCGGCCTCCCTTGTCTCCTTCTGCAAAAGACCAAACCTAGAACCTCTCTCTGCTTTCCCTCTGAAACCTGTATCCCCTGCTCTGCCTCCAGATGGACTTATCTCCCAGCCCTCCCCCACTCTCACCCCTCCCTTGAGTTCTGAGAGGAGAAGCAAACATCAGGAGGGCTGGATCCATCCCCGACTTCTAGGGAAAGACAAGGGAACGCATCTGGCACAGGTCAGGAACCACATGGATTCTCTGACACCTGGTGTGCCTATTATAGGAGCATGGGAAGCTTTAGATGGGAGGCACACAAGGGATCAGAGTTCTTTTCCCCCCCGCCTCTCAGTGATATGGAGAGACAGTGATTGAGATGCCACCTCTGTAAGAGGAATCCTCAGGTTTGGAAGGCCACATGGGCCACACTCTGGCCTAGCACAAGGAAGCATGGTAGGGTGGAGTGAGAGGGAGGGTGCTTCTGTCCTATGCTATGGAAGAAAAGAGCAGTCCCTTCATATAAGGTAAACTCCAGGGTCTTCAGTCTAGGTGACCATATGCCCTACTTTGCTGGGGAGAGCCCTGGTATTATATCTTTTGTCCTGGTAGAATTATTAGTAAAATCCTAGAGTGGGTTGAATTATGCAACCCCCCTCCAAAAAAAAATGTGCTCACATCCTAACCCCTGTAACCTGCAAATGTGAACTTATTTGGAAAAAGAGTTTTTGTTTTGTCTTTTATTGAAGTATAGTTGATTTACAATGTTTCAGGTATAGAGCAAAGTGATTCAGTTTTACATATATATATATTCTTTTTCAGATTCTTTTCCATTATATGTTATTACAAGATATTGAATATAGTTCCCTGTGCTATACAGTAGGTCCTTGTTGTTTATTTTATATATAGTAGTGTGTATCTGTTAATCCCAAATTCCCCATTTATTACCCACCCCCTTCCGCTTTCTCCTTTAGTAACCTTAAGTTTTTTTGGAAAAAAGGGTCTTTGGAGATGTAATTAAGGATCTCAAGATGAGATCATCCTGGATTATCCACTGGGCCCTAAATCCAATGATAAGTGCCCTTATAAGAGACAGAAGAGAAGACACACAGATGAGAAGACCATGGGAAGACAGCAGCAGAGATTGGAGTCATGCGGCCACAAGCCAAGAATGCCTGCAGCCACCAGAAGCTAGAGAAGTAAAGGAAGGAGCCTCCCCAAGAGCCTTCTGAGAAAACACAGTTCTGCCAATACTTTGTTTCCAGACGTCTGGTCTCCAGAACTATGAGAGAATAAATATCTATTGTTTCAAGCCACCAAGTTTGTGGTAATTTGTTATATAAACCCTGTAAAATGGATACAAATCCCCTTTCACTTTCAAAAGTATCCAAGTTTCATAATATATTCTCCCCCCTCCCCCCACCACCCCCACACACACCCCAGAGAGGAGTCTGAGGGAAGAAAGAAAAAGCAGGCCTCCTAGGCTTGTGCCTATCTTAGGCTCAGGACCAGAAGTTCAAGGGGGGCCCTGGAGGGTAGCAGGTCACCAGCACATGATATGGGCAGGAATAATAGAATATGTGTCTGAGTCACACTTCCTGATTTCAAAACTCACTACAAAGCTACAGTAACCCAAACAGTGTGGTACTAGCATAAAGAAAGACAATAGAATTGAGAATCCAGAAATACGCTTATATATCTATGATGAACTAATTTTTGATAAGGCTGCCAAGTCCATTCAAAAGGGAAAGAACAACCTCTTCAACAAATGGTGCTGGGAAACTGGATATTCACACGCAAAAAGACTAAAGTTGGAATCTACCTCATACCATATACAAAAATCAACTGTAGGATTGATGTTATTACTTCCTTAAATATTTGATTGAATTCACCAGTGAAGTCATTCAGACCTGGGAGCTTCTTTGTGAGAAGTTTTTAATTTTAATGTCATTAACAGTAATAGAGCTATTCAGTTGTCTATTTTTTCTTGAATGGGCTTCGGTAATTTTTTTGAGAAATTTGTGTAATACACCAAGCTGCATCCCACGGCCCATTGTGTGATTCAAGGTGGAATTCACATTCTCAAGAACAGACAGCAAGGCTGGGGGCGGATCTGCCTTCTAACTCAGGCAGCTCGACTTGCTAGAAAATGATGGAGAGAAATCCACTGCCAAAACCCCACTCTTAGCCCCACTCCCCTCTACCGTGACATCCTGGGAGCTTCGTGGTGGCAGGGCCAAAGGCCTGAGTGCCCAGGCTCACAACCGACACGGGAGGGCTGGGGCAGATCATCCCTGCCCCTCCCTCTCTTCCCACTCTCCACCTTCTGCTAAGAGTCTGGCAGGGCCTGGGATGGGAGAGTCCCCTTCTCTCCTTTCTGACAAAGTCCTGGGGTTTCTCCTCTGTGGCTTTTGATTGCGCAACCTCCGCACAGGTGCTCGGTATTAGGAAGCACTTTGCCCCACTGTGCATGCCTCGGCCTCATAGGGACAGCATCCTGGTCATCACGTGTGTAAGGAAATCACACTTGGAACCCAGGGCTCGAGTCCCAGCTGGCTCTGCTCCTCCCGAGGAGGAGTGCTCAGATACAACGTTGAGAGGAAGCAGGGTGATGTGAGGAGCCCCACACACAGATGAGAGGGCTTCAGGCGTCCTCTCAGCTGGCCTGCAAATGCCCTGGGACTTCAGGCAAGTCTCTCCATCCTTCTGGGTCTCAGTTTCCTCATCCGTAATTTGAGAGCCTTGACGTAGTCAGATCCCAACCCTAACACTGTGAGCTCAAACAATCTATGATCTGAAGTCCAAAGCCAATGAAAACTTGGAACACTTGAATGACACCAAGCAAACCCACAGAGGAGTTTATCTGGGCACTGGGGGTGCCCTGAGAATTCACACAGCATCTCTTTGTACCAGAGCATGCAAAATGGCTGGATGTTCAGGCAGGAAGGACCTCAGAATACATGTCATAGGTGAGGAACCTGCGGCCCAGGAAGGGGCAGTCACCTGCCCAGGGTCTCCAGGCCACTCAGCTTCCCACTCTGGGCTCTCTTTGCTGCACCCCTTTGCTTCCTGCATCCTCAGTTCTTAGCACTGTCCTAGTGACAGACAGCCAACAGAGCCAGCCTCCTACAAATGTCACATCATCACTCTGGAGATAACAAGCTGTTCAGACAGACTCCAACATTCCCAACCGAGACACAGGAAAGCCCATAGCAATGGTAGGACTTATTTGCTCTGGAAGACAGTACTTGGAGGTCTTCTGTCAAAATGCATGGATTTCTGATCTCTGAACCAGGCCTGGGTGTTTGGAGATAAGATGGGATTTGAGCGGGAGCCCTGGTGACTAGATCAGCAAGTGTCCTGTGGGAGGGAAGTAGCCTTGCCACTAAATGTCACCAGTCAGAACGTCCATCCCCTCAGGACCCAGGTGTCTGCTCCAACCCTTTGCACCTCTCACACGATGTTGGAGGAGAAGGTCAGTCAGCACAGCCTTGCTGGAAAGTGGTTTTGCAAGATGTATCAGAAGCTTAGGAATGTGCACATTCTGTTTCCCCTTCATTTTGCTTTTAGGTAGCTCTTCTACAGGAATTCTTAGAACCAGGTTTCCTTGACAGGAGAGCAGAACCCAGGGGACCCCTAAGGACCTCCGTGGACAGTCTTTTCCACCTAGGCATGAAGAGATTTTTAAAATAGCTTTTTCTGATTATAAATGCAATGTCTGCTTATTACAGAAAACTTGGGAAATGTGAAAAATATAAAAAGAACAAAAAAAAATCACTATAATCCCATAATCAGTGGTGTATTTCCTTCCAGGGATATTGGTTTATTGTTTTTCCACGATTGGGTAAGTGCACTTACAAATAGTGGAGCATATACTCTATGGTTCAACATCCTGATTTCACAGTATTTAGCAGATCATGAGCAATCCCAATACTATTAAAATAGCAGCCCAGGAGCCTGTCATAGCATGTTATTTAGCTTTCTCTGATTGTAGGACATTTGCTTGTTCCCTATATTTCACTACATGATACAGCACAGAGAAAGGCCTTTTTGTACATAATCTTACCATCAAATACAGGTCTCCCTTATAAGCACTGAGCTCCTCCAGGCTGCCTCATGCACATTTGTAGCCCCGCCTTCCATGGCTCCAGAGCCTGGCATGTGCCTAGGTGGCTGATGATGTTGACTGAATGACCCTCATTCATTGATGACACATGCATAACCCATCCCCTCTCACTGTTAAGTGAGAGTGCACGGATCTGACACACACTCACTGAAGAACATGTTAGCTTCCAGGAAGCTAAGGACAGTGACCACAGAAATGCTCAGAGCACAGCAGGGAGACTGAGGAAAGCAGGGGTGTCCAGGCACGGGGCTGTCGCCAGAGGAGGGTGCAGCAGCCGGCACGTCATCTGGACCTGCGTCTGTTAAATATTTCTAAAAACCAAAAGTTTCTGAGCCAAATGTCGCTGATCCCTGTCTGCATAAGGAAGTTTGCCTATTTGCACAGGAACACAGCATTTGTTCATTGGTTTCTGTGTTACTATATACAAACGTAGTTTCCTGTGTCCATAGTTCTGCCTGGGGAAGAGAGGAGGAAGTATGACTAGGTGATAAAGTACTGAGCCCAAGATAGAAAGCTTGCCTCCATCAGGCGCAGGGAATTTACAGAGGACAGTACTCTGCCTTGGTCTCTCTCTTAATTTATATTCTACTGCCCTGCTTTCTCAAATACAAAAAATAGACAGGCTACATACCCTTAGACCCCAGAGTTTAAATGTTCCATGTGAAGAGTCACTCTGCACTCACTGTTGCTAGAGATGCTGTAGCCTCTATTGGCTGCACTGCAGAGAGAAGAGGTTGCCGACCCAGCTCTTCCTGGTCTCCTCCCTGAAGCCCAGCTCCCCTCTAAGCTTTCAAGTTGATTTGTCTTTTCTTCTCGGTGGACACCAGCATACTGTCCTTTCATGGGGCACTTACTCAAGGCCAGGTGCTGTGCTGGCGGCTCAGAAGATGAAGGCCCAATTCACTTGCTTGAGGGGCTACAGACGTGAGGAAAGAGAGAGACGCCCTTTCTTTTTTCCAGTTCTAACACTCCCTAAGTGCCCAAGAGAGACATTACAAAGTGCTCTGGGCATGCAGACAATGAGACAAGGGAGCCAGGGAAAGTTTTCAAAGAAGGTAAACTTGGAAAGTGTACAGGAATTCAATAGGCATCAATCTGGGCAAAGTATGGCATGTTTGAGGAACAGAAAATAAGGAGTCTGGTGACTGCAACAGGATGGGGGATGCAGATGGGGTTAGAACAGAGGATGGGAGGGCCAGCTAGTGGTGGACCATGAATGGCCCAAGGGCCATGTAAAAGCACTGGGACTGTATCTTGTAGATGGTAGGAACTGCCAAATAGGAGGGTCAAGGTCAAATCTATGACTGGAGTAGAGAAGGGACCACAAGACAGAAAGACTGGAAGCAGAGATACGAATGAGGAAATTCTTGCAACAGTCCAAAGGCACAGGGATGAATCAGATGCTGTGAATTAGGCAAACAAGTGGTTGCTGATAGGAGTAACTGTGATGGAAAATCCAGTGGGAATCCAAGAGAAGGGTTCCCATTTTTCTTTGGACTTGCACTTCAGGTGTGTGTGGAACACTCAGGAGACAATGTCCAGTGGCAAGTAGATAAAGTCTAGAGGAGATGTCCATTTGGGAACTGTCAACTTGCAAGTGGCAGCTGAAGCCACAGGAACAGAATGCAATTGCTCATGGGAAGTGTGTTGGGTGGGACACAAGCACCAAAGCGGAACCAGGAAAAGCCTGGCATGTGAGGGAGAGAGGAGCTGAGAAGGAGGAGCCAGTGTTAAGAGAACGAGGCTGGAGTTCATGTCACGGAAGCCAACAGAAGAGGGGAATTCAGGGACACAATGTCAAAACGAAATGCTACAAAGTTCAGGTGGGGTGTGGACCCAAGCCATATGGTGATGAGTGCGCCACCCCATTGCTGTGACTTTATGGACAGCAATTTCAGCAGCAGTGGGTATCAAAACACCCACAACTGAGAAGCAAAGAGAAGGTGAGAAAGTGGTGGCCATGAGTGTAGAATATTCTCAGAAGAGCTTGGCTTTGAAAGGGAAAAAGATCCAAAAAGGGGGTTGGCAAAGTCACAGGAAGGGTTTTTCCTGCGTGGGGCTTCACCAAGTTTGTAGGTTGTGATGCCACAGCCTGTAGAGGTAGAGACTACGAGGATGACTTTGACAATGCCAAGCTGGGAGACTAGAGAATTGTGATGTCATTAATTGCGGGATAAACTTTCCCAAAAGGAGTCACCCTCACAGGCTTTGGATTTGTCACCCTCCACAGGCTCAGATATTTTGACACTCCCTAGTGCTGAGCTGCAGGCCAGTTCAGGCGAGGTGGGAGGGAGGAGAAGGCTCAGGGCCCTGTGGAGAAGCTGCCTGGCAAGGCTCAAACGCTGACATCCTGAGTCAGCGGAGTGTCGGGAACTCAGCACTGGACACAGGCCCGAGTTCTGGAGCCACATGGCAAGCTGGCAACACTGTGACGTGGGCCTCTGACCCCGATCGTCCCACATTTTTTCTCAGCATTTTGGACATTTATGGCGCGTTATCTAGCACCACGTGCCTTGTCGGTGCACAGTTATAATTCAGATGGATGAGGCTATTGTCTGCCTTTTAATAGGCAATTGCACAGCTCTGACACGGCTAAGGTTTACAAAATGACTAAATTAACCAGCCCAGCCATAGAATCAAGCTCTGACCTGAGTAGGCCAGGCCAGAAAAATCAGCACAGCCCTCATGAAAATGAGGGTATGAATTTCACAAGTCAGGCAACTCCCGCCATGTAGTGGGAATTCTATTCACCGGTCCTGATACTGGCTCTGCCAGTGAGGGCCTCTGCTTCATACTCTTTTTTTTAAATTGAAGTATAGTTGATGTACAATGTTGTGTTAGTCTCAGGTATATAGCAAAGTAAGATTTTCTCTCTCTATATTTAAAATATTTATATATATTATATGTATATTTATATATATTTTCTTTTTCAGATTCTTTTCCATTATAGGTTATTACAAGATACTGAATATAGTTCCCTGTGCTATACAGTAGGTCTTTGTCATTTATCTATTTTATATATATTAGTGTGTATCTGTTAATCCAAAACTCCTAATTTATCTCTCCCCCACTTCCCCTTTGGTAAACGTAAGTTTGTTTTCTATGCCTGTGAGTCTATTTGTTTTGTAAATAAGTTCATTTGTACGATTTTTTGGATTACACATAGAAGCGATGTCATATGATATTTGTCTGGCTTACTTCACTTAGTATGATAGGTCCATCCATGTTGCTGCAAATGGCATCATTTCATTCTTTATATGGCTGAGTAGTATTCCATTGTATATATATATATATATATATACCACATCTTCTTTACCCATTCATCTGTCAATGGACACTTCGGTTGCTTCCATGTCTTGGCTATTGTGAACAGTGCTGCTGTGAACATTAAGGTGCATGTATCTTTTTGAATGAGAGTTTTCATCTTTTCCAGATATATGCCCAGGAGTGGGATTGCTGGATCATATGGTAAGTCTATTTTTAGTTTTTTAAGGAGCCTCCAGACTCTTCTCCCCAGTGGCTGCGCCTCTGCTTCCGTCTATGGAAAGGTGGAAGGGCTACAGAATTACTCTATTTTCTACAAAGATAAAGAAATCATGGACTCTCCTAAAAGAGCACAGAACCCTGAATATATTCTAGTCCAAACTCCACCCCCCATTTGACTAATACGGAAATGAGACTCAGAGTTAACAACTTTCTAGACCTTTCTCAATGAGCGGGTGACACGGAATCCATTGAACAGTGAGAAGACGGCTACCATGAGATGACAAGGCTTCTATGAGGTCCAGTCACCCCTTCTGGACAACAAACCATACCCTGTGGGGCTCGGAACTAGACACAGAGCCCTCATAATTTCTAGGCTGGGGGGCAAACCTGGGTAACGCGCTGTGGGAAAGAGACTTGGACAGCGGAGGGGGGCTGAGGAGGAGGTGGGTGGGCACAGCAGTACATGCCCCATCATCAAGGTGCCCTGCACATCCCCCTCATCCTCCAAGTCCCTGCATTCGTCAGGACTCTGTGCTTGTAAATGAGAGCAGCCTCCCTCTGGCAAGCTGAACCAAAAGGCTGTGGAAATGGCCTTAGGGCCGCAAACTCCTTGAGCAAACAAGGGAAAAGTACCTGGAGGCCCACACGCTGCCTGCTGGAGCAGGGTTCAGTGGGGGAAACCCTCAGAGGTAAGCTCCAGAACAGCGCATAGACCCGTTCCAGGGCCGTGCATGGGATCTAGCCGGGCTAGTGTCAGACTCCAGCAGAGGGACCCCAGGCCTTGGGCTTTTATGATTAGAGAAGCAGCAGCTCCTCTCCTGATTGGAGCAGGACTCGGGATTTGATCACAGTGTGGTTTGGCAGAACTCTGGTCATCTGCCCTGCTCTTCCAGCTCAGCATTCAGAGTTGGGGAGCCGCAGCCCCACTCTGGCATGGCCAGGGTTTGGGGTTCCAGCCTACGACATGGCAGTGATCTACCAAGATTGGTCGTCTTCAGGATTCAGCCGGAGCCAGCTTCCTTGGAGCTCTGCAGGAGACCAGCCTCTCTGTGAGGCCAGCCTGCAGAGAATAGCTAAACCAGGAATCAGCTGAATGCATTAGTTCTCACTACCCTAACCCCTTCTTCTCACTGCAGTCAAAGGCAGCTTTCCTAACCTCAAACTTAACCGTGGAACCCTCTGCTAAGACCTGTTAGTGTCTTCCCTCATCGGCACGATATAGTCAAACTGCTTAGCCTGGGATGCGAGGCCTCCTCCACCGGATCTCACCTGTCCATCCAGGCTTACCCTCAGCAGCCCCATCCCCAAATGCACTGGATCTGCTACCTCTCACCATTGCTCACAGCAAAGTGAACCTTTTCCCATCCTGCCGGCCCCGTGAACTTGCAGACATGTTACCCCAAATGCCCTCATGGAGAATGTCTGGCTCCTTCTCCTCACCCTGACTCTACAATTACCCTTGTCATTGCACTGCGTAGTTGTTTTCATACCTGCCTGTCTGGAGGTGGCTCAGTCATGCCATCTGCAGAGAAGGTGCCAATGAATAAGGATGAAGGGCATCACTGCATATACCCTTCCCCAGAGCTCAGGCTCCAAGCCCTTCTGCCCTACCCATAGCTGTAGATCTCAGATCTCACAGATGCTGAAACACCCACTCTCTTATATAAATCATGTTATCTTTAACTGTTTTAAAGCTACACACTGGACAAAATGTGGTGCTGGCCATTTCCTCTGAATAGTTAAATATACCAATGAGAACCTCAGTATTCCCTCCGCCATGATGTGACTGAGGCCCCACTGTCAACTGACAGCACACCCTGACAGTGCCCAGGGGTCTGGGGAAAAGGCTGGTGCTCACACCTGCCCAGGTACGGCACAGGTCTCCCACGAGCTCCAGGTACGTGGGTCTGTAAAAGTAAAGGTAGGAAAAGGAGGTCTCTCTCTTTAAGAAATCCTTTGTAGATCCACCCCCACACCTTAAAGTTACCAAACCCAGAAGGGGCTGCAAATGACATTTACAAGGTGGCAACAGGCTGCTGGCCATCACAAAGCGCACTACCTTTAAGGGAGATATGGCTATCTCAGTGAGTGGAAGTTCTTTGTTCTGAAAGCATGCCCCATTTTCAGTATGGTTTCCTTGGCAGTCGATTGAATGACTAATCGAATGCCCATTAACAACTTCATGAATGAAAGGAAACGTATTTTAAGAGAGCTTCGTGCTGGTACCCAATTGCACCGACAAACTCTTTTCAAAGTCTGACAAGAATCAGTTTCAAATAAAGGGTGACATTTAAACAACTAGAAACCTCAAGGGCCATGATTACACAGCCCCCTTCACAAGCACCCTCCTGCTCGATGGTTCACTGGCAAGTTCACCCTGCAGATGCCTTCCCAGCTGCCCGAGGTAGGAAGGGCCTGGCTGCTATCGGTTAAGAAGGCACCTGAATACGCTCTGCGAATCCTTTCTCAGGGTCTTCTCAGGACCCAGAAGCCCCAGTCTTATCTGTCTGTATATCTTCAGCCGTTGTGAGATGTATCAGAGCCTTGAAGAGGTACTCTGGGGAGAAGCCCCACCACCAGACCAGGCCAGGCCAAGGGCCTTGTCACTAAAGATGTCGGTCCAAGTGAGCATGACCCACTTTAAGACAGAGATGACAGCTGTGCTCCCTCCTCCACCACCAGACCATCTCTCAACAGGGTGTAAGAATCACAGATTTCTTCTCTGAAGAACTTCCAGGTCTTTTCAGGATTTTCTCAGGCATCATTGCATCCCTACAAAGCAGTAAGTCACAGCAACAACTCCCAACTTCTAGCCAAGAAGCTTGACCTTGAAACAGTCCTTGATTCTCAAAAGAACTGAGGCCACAGGTCACAGATGAAGGGCAACTTACCTGGTGTCATCTCTGGGAAAATAGCTCCTGTGCCTGGCTTACTCTACCCTGTCCACCAGGGCATCCTGCTGAGCATTACCCCACCCCGTATCCCAGGACCCCACCTTGTTTGCTGACCTCAGTGTCCTATCAGCAGATTCAGCTCTGGGAAACTGGAATTCCTTTGGCCCACATCCAGCTCCAGATCAACTCACACCCCAGTCTAGCCACAACCCAGCCCCACCCCTCAGCATGACTTGGTCAGGCCTTGGCCAAAGCTCTCTAGAGCTCCAAACTCAAGCATCTGGCCATCCATCTGCACACCCAAGAGGGCCCCAAACACAGCATGTCCAAAGATAAACCAAAAAAATAAAAACCCTCTCCATCTCACTAAATGGACCAGATATATACCTACTTTCCCAAGTCTGGAACCTGGGAATCTTCTTTCTCTCTCCCACACCCAAGTCATCCTGTCCATTTGACACCCAAGTATCTTTCTAATCCATTTATCCTCTCCAAGTCCACTTCTGGTTTGGTTGCTTGCCTGGCATTACTTTCTTTGGGGACTACCTCTATGCCCTGGTATGATAACCTTGCATATCCATGTGATTCAAGTGGGGCTGACCCCACCATCTTGATCTAGGAGTGGTCAAGGGATCCAGGCCTGGATACAGAAAGTGTTCCAGCCACTTGGCTACAGTCATCAGTTAAGGGCTGAACTATCAGAATCCTCCCCGGAGTTCTTACTGGGCATGGCGAGAAAGCTATGCTCTTTCTCCTTGGGCTCACAAGGACCAAGGTAAGACAGGAACTGTGGGGCCTCTTACTATCACATGTAGAGTGTAAAGCCATGAAGAGACCAGCAGGATCAAGGGATTAGAGAGAGTGGTAGAGACCAAGGGGCTAGGAAAGGAGAGCTCTGATGTCATTGTTTTAACCCCTGAATCCAGCCTACAGTCAAAGAACTTCCTTTGGACAGCCCCATGACATGAGTCTATAAATTCCCTATTTCATCATAACAAGTTTGAATTGTGGTCTACCTCCAACTACTGAACACCTGCTGACTCAATAGCTCACAGGGACGGGTCTCCCTCCCTTCAATCTCACCTCCTGTATTAGTCTGCTAGGGCTCCCATAACAAAGTAGTACAAACTGGGTGGCTTAAGCAACGGAGATGTATTGTCTCACAGTTCTGGAGGCTGGAAGTCCAAAATCAAAGGGCCAGCAGGTTTGGTTCCTTTTGAGGGCTGTGAGGAAGAATCTGTCCATGCCTTTCTAGTAACTTCTGGTGGTTTGCCAGCAATCTTTGGCCTTCCTTGGCTTGTAGAAGCATCACCCAGATCTCTGCCTTCATCCTCACATGGCATTCTTCCTGTGTGTGAGTGTCTCTGTGTCCAAATTTCCTCTTTTTGTAAAGACACAGTCATATTGAATTAGGGACCCTCCGTACTCCACTATGAGCTCATCTTAACTGAGAACATCTTCAATGCCCCTACTTCCAAAAAAAGTCACATTCTGAGGTACAGGGGTTAGGACTTCTACTTATGAATGTGGGGGGACACAATTCAATCCATAACACCTCCCATCCCAACTTAGCTCTGCCTGCATCAGAGGCCTCTTTTGCCCTACTTGAGATCCTCTGGTTTTCACCTGCTTCTTGGTCCAGTGGCCACTGCATCGTCCAACCCTGCAAGGCTCCAACCAACTTCCCACAGGTGTGACCTGATGCCGCCCCACCTCGTACCCTCACAACACTTCTCTTCACCTCTTCCTGGAGTTGTCCTGTTCACGGGAAGGTGTGTTCAGTGTCTATGAGTGCACAACTCCATGGGGGGAACCTTTGACAAAAGGAAAAAAGGAGCCAATGAATAAATTCTTACTTCTTTCTCCTTCCAGACAGACTGTCCTGAGATAGTTATACCAAAAATCAAGTGATCATCTGCGTCTTAGAAACAATCAGCTCATAAAATACCTTGGAATTGGCTCTCTCTTTTTCCCTGTTTCATTCCCCAGGTCCCTCAATCTGTTTCCTGGGATTGGATTCTCTAATAAAGAAAAAGCCCTTAAGCCTCTGCCTCAGCTTCTGCTTTTAGGGGAACCCAGGCCAATTCAGCCACAGTGCTCTCTCTCAATATAACCTGACCACGCCATTCCCCTGCTGAAAGCCCTGCAATACTTCTCCATTGTTCTAAAGTTCAAACTCTATAGCTAAAAGCTGGAAGGCAGCTTAGAGGCCATCTGGTCAGCCTTCTTTCATGCTGCAACAGTCCAAGTCATGGGCTTTGGGATCCATCAGATTGGGTTTTAAACCTGGCTCTTTCTGAAAACTTGGATAAAGTTTTTCACCTCTCTAAGCTTCAGCTTCTTCATCTACCCAATCCCAGGGTTGAGGAGAGGCAATGTATGTAGTGTCTAGCAGAGTGTTTGGGACACTAAATACATAGCAGTCAGCATTATTACAGGTGAGGAATCGGAAAGCAATATGCAAAGGGAGCCGCTCAAGGTCACACAGTTGGCTCACAATAGCTGTCAAACCTGGGACCAAAATCCTACAAAGCCAGACTGGACTCCACAAACAAGAGGCTGAAGTTATCAATGCTCACTGATCAAATGTAAAAGTGTTTAAATGTATTACTCTACAGATATTTCTTCTGCACCTCCCATATGCAGACATTCTTTTGAGAGCTAGATAGTGAACGAAACATACAAGGTCCCTGCCTTCATGGGGTTTATATTCTAATGAGGAAATGAGACACTCCACAGTGAAGCAGTGAATGTGTGTAAGCATGTCATAGGGTGCTAGGTCCTATGGCATAAAGTAGGAATGCAGAGTGAGGGGGCTTATATTTTTATAACATGGTTGAGGAAGCAATCTTCTGATAAAAACTCACTTAAGGTAAAGGGAGCAAAGGAGCGAAACCATTGATAACAGGGGTAGCATTCCAAGCAGCCCGAGTGGGAGCACAGAGGGCTGAGGTAGGAGCAATCTTAGAGTGTTCAAGAGACAGCAGAGAGGCCAGCACTGGTGCAGGGGGTGGGCGAGAGTAAGGTGGTAAGAAGTGACGTCAGAGACAGGCAGATGTCTTGGGCAGGCCATGGACTGTGAATTCTACTCTGAGTGGCAGAAAGCTAACGAAGGGTTTTAAACAGAGGTGTGGAGGGACCTGACTTAGGCTTCAAAGGATCGCTCTAAGTGAGACCAGAGAGAAGGCCAGTGCAATAACATTGGTGGATGTGATGTTGGCTTAGACCAGGTGGCAGAGACGGGGGAGGTGAGAAATGGTCATTCTCAATACATTTTGAAGGCAGAACTTTCAGAACTTGTTGATGGATTGGATGTGGGGTGTAAACAGAAGGTTGGTCCCAAGACTGGGATGCAACGAAATGAAATGAGGGAGTTGCCATTTACTGAAAGGGGGAGATTAAGGAAGAAGAGGTGAGGAGGCAAATCAGGAGTCTGCTTTTGAACATGCTGATTGGATGTCCAGTAAACACAAAGTAATGGCTGGATAAACAAATCTGGAGAGCAGGGGGAAGTCCAGACTAGAGATCCCTGTTTGGGAGCATTGGACATTGAAACATTTGGTGGTACTGAAAGCCAGGAGCCTGGATGAGCCCACCTAGGGAATGAGAGCAGATGGGCTCCATGGCTTCCTGGGGACAGGCCAATGTTCCAAGGTCAGGGAGATGAGAGCCCAGGAAAGGAGCCTGAGAAGGAGTGCCCGGTGAGTCAGGAGAGAACGACAAGTACGGCATCCTGAAGTAGTCACATGCAGAAGGAGTTTCAAAGAGAAAAAACTGACCAACTGCCGCATGATGCTGATTGTCACATAAGACAAGACTGAGAATTGGCCATGGGATTTGGCAACACGGAGGTCACCAGTGATCTTGGCAAGAGCTACTTGGATGGACAAAAGAGCATGGGAGGAGGAGAAGCAGGGACTTCGAGATTCCACAAGCCTCTGGGGGAGTTTCGTGTGAAGGGGAGCCCAGAAAACTGGTGATGTTGGAGTGATGCTCGTGAGTGAATGAGAGGAAAACAAGATCGAGTGAACATGGGGGTCTTTTCATTAATGGTAATTTTTCAACAGTGTCCAGGGTACAGGGAAGCAGGCACTATTCAGGGAGTGGAAATCATTCCAGCCTCTTGGGAAATCAGTTTAGCAATACACATCAAGAGCCTTGAAAGATGTCCATGCCCTTTGACCCACTAATTCCACTTCTGGAAATCTCTCCTCAAGAAATAATTCCAAATACAGAAGAAAGTTCTCTGCATAGACATTTGTCACAGAATTATTTATAATAGGTCTAGGAACATCTAAATATGCCACAATAGATAATGATTAAGGATGCAGGATGTACCCACTGACTGGATTATAAACTCCCTGAGAACAGGGATGGTGTCTATTTTATTTATCACTTACCCCCAGCACCTACCATGTAACTGATATTTGTTGAATGAATGAATAAAAATTCTTATAAAGTTAAGCAAAAAAAGATAAAATAATCCTTAAATTTACATGTAAATCTGCATACGCTTACAGTATGATCTCAACCATGTTTAAAAAAAACAAACAAACAAACAAAACAACACCCTAACACTGTATATATAAAAACTAAAGAAATAACTCCCTAAAATGTAAACAGTAATCATCTTTGGGTGGTGAAATATGATTTCCTTTTTCATTTTATTTTTATTTTGCATATTTTTTAAAATGAATATGATTACTTTTATGATGGAAAAAATAAGTCAAGGTCATTTCTTTAAAAAGGGAGGGCTTGGGAGTTCTTTGGCGGTCCAGTGGTTAGGACTCAGGGCTTTCACTACCATGGGCCGGGTTCAACCCCTGGTCAGGGAACTAAGATCCCACAAGCCACGTGGCGCAGCCAAAAAATAAGAAATAAAAATAATAAGGAAGGGCTAAAGTTAGGCAGGATTTACATTCTCATCGACAGGACTCAATAAGGTTTTGCACCCTCTGAGTGTCCCCAGGCAGTCTTTGTCGGTGTGAGTCTCCAATTCCAGCCATGGTGCTCCTATGAAGATGGGTTCCTCCCACTACTATCAGGGGCAGGTCTATTTTCTGGGTGAGAGAAGACCCCTCCAAGAGCTAAAGAGAGATGCTGTTCAGAGGTACCAGCTTTCACTGGAGCATTTTCTAGATTCTTAACCAGCTGGCAAAAATAATATCCAGCGAGATGGAAAACTGTTGATGATACAGTTTTAAGTGAAACAGAGCAGGATACAGAGGAGCATGTCTGCCAAGAATATAACCATGCAAACTGTTCATTTCACAAATATTTATTGAAGGAAGGAAAAGGTCACAAGAAATATGTCTACATGCAGCCAGATATGCAATCAAAACTGAGTCTACCTTTTCAGCAATACCATTTTACAGCCATATCTCTAGAACTAGGATTCCTATGGCTCTACTGTAGATCCCACGGTGGGTGTCTAAAGGGGCTCACCGACTGGCTCCAGGCTCCAGAGCAATCTGTTTCCTAGAGGAGAGCTTCTCGAATATTTGCACCATTAACTCGGAGATCTTGATAAAATGCAGATTCTGATTCAATAGGTCTGGGGTGGGAAGAGAGATTCTACATGCCAAACAAGCTCCAAGTGATGCTAAGGCTGCTGGTCTTCTGAGTACACTTTGAGATTCCAGTGCCAAAGGTGCTGGATAAATGGGAAACCCCAAGGGTCATTAGGAACCAGGAGCAGGAGACAGCCATCCAGGCAAGTTGTGCCAACCCAGCAAGGTGAGGGGAGCACAGAAGATACTCAGCGAGGCTTCCATCTGCTACCCGAATTCCCAATGCCAAGCACCTTCACCAGATGCTCAGCCTGGTCCCCCAGTCCTCAAGCATGCTAGCACCCTAAAGCATCCTTGTCCCCAAGCACCTTGGCACCACTGAGATGAGTGATGACACACAAACTCAAGGCAATCGTATGGGATCTGGAGGGGCCTGAGGCCCCCAGTTCCTTGCGGAGCTTGAGCAATGACTTTTCTGGAATGGGTCCCAGGGTCTGGGCTTTGCTGGCAGGTGGTTACCTGGAGCAGCCAGCAGCAGGTGGCACCAGAGGACAAGCACAGGCTGCAACCAAGAGAATGGCTCAACAATCTGTCCAAAAAACCAGGATAAAGGTGAGCAAAGGAACGGAATGAGAGATGTGACCAAAAGTTGGGGCAAAACAAACAGTTCCAGGAAGGGAGCTGGTGACTCAAAGAGCCGTTGTCTTTGGTGTCAGCTGTACGGGTTCCTGGTCAGAGGCCAGGCCAGAGAGATGATCAAATGTGGCTGTTCAAGCTCCTGCTACCTGGCCCTTTGCCAGATGCCCTGTGTAGAGCCAACCCTAGGAGCCTCACAGTGAGGCCCCTCGAAGGGTCTGGGGACTTGAATACCCTGCCCCGGGAGGCCACGGTGGGTCCAGCCACTAGCCACTCTGCAGGTCTGAGCAGGTACAACCAGGCCTGGACATCCCATCCAAGGTGGCCCACAAGCAATCTTGACATTTCCCTTTCTGCAAGGACAAGCTGTCTGGTCCACACACAGATGAAGCCTTGGATCCAGAAGCCTGAACCTTGACCTCCACGGGTGAGATATTCACACTCATCGTAGCCCTTTCTCCATTTCCCAGGCTGGCTGGAGGAAGGGGGATACTCTGCTCCTTCCAGCCCGTGCCCCAGACTTTAAGAACTCCCTCCCTGGCCCAGCCATTACTGAAAGCCGCTGGGAGGCCCAAAGTCCTGGGGAGGCTTCGGAAGAACAGTGACACATCACCTGGGGCAAGTCAGCTCAGGGGCAGAGTGGAACAAAGGAGGCTGGAGTCATGGCCTTAAGTACTGAAAGTCGCTGCAGTGGGTGGACTGGGGAGGGTCGCACAGTCCTTGGCCAGCTGCCTTGTCAAGAGAGGTCCTGGGAGGCAAGGAAGAGCAGGCGAGAGAGCGTGGCTGCAGCAGCCTGAGCCCTTCCTACACTGGACTGTGGCGCAGGGTGCTGTCCTCAGCTGAGCACTCAGCAGGGGCACCTGCTACCTTTCTTGTCACCATGGTAAATCTTTCTGGAGCTCTCTCCCTGTGCCAGGGACTGTCCCAGGCATAGGGGGCCCAAGCTCTTTGACAATACAGATGTCACCCTCAAGGGGCCCACAGTCTTATCAAGGAGAGATACTTGCAGGCTTATTTCCATTCAAAGTGACAGATGCAAAGAAAGAGGAAAAGGGTGGAGTAGGATGTGAACCCTGGAATTCCTGCTGCTCGGGGCTGATTTTCCTACTGCAGAGGAGTGCGAGCAGGCTGCCAGGGTCCCTTCTCTGCAGCTGGATGTGCTAACGATATACAGTAATCCCACTGTCTTGCCTCCATAGAACTCTTTACCACTTACAAAGCCCATCCACAAACATCGTCTCCCACAGAGGTTAGGGGTTTACCAAGGTCCAGAACTCTGACTCCACGTGTTCTTCCCCTCACCCCACCATGGCCTTGCAGCCTCACCAGTGGAAGTGAAATCCCTGGGCTCCCGCGCTGGGCATCTGTTGCTGAGCTACCAGAATGAACTAGAGACCATCAATCAGACCATCTCCGGCTCTGGCATCTGCTCAGGATGCAAGACATACTGTGTGTGACCTGCAGAATCCAGACTCAGAATTCTCCCAGGAACAATAGCTGAACCATCAGAATGCTCGGCTTCACAAGGCAAATGGATGCAAAAACAGGCTCTTGCTACCCTATCTGGGCCCCACAAAGCCAGTGCCACCCCCAGCTTGCAACGTGCCCGCTTAGCTAAGTGAGGGAGGCTGGTAATGAACATGGCAGAGAGAAGCCCTAAACCTGGCTAGATGGGGTTGGACCTGCCACTGAGCCTCAGAGACCCTTTGGAGACTTCTGTGTGCACTGTGGACAGAGGCAGATGCTCGGACTCCTCCACAGGGACGCTCTGCTGGCAAGTCAGCACCAAGGCCTTGACCTCCTTCTTGAAGTTGGTGTTGAGAAAGCCATAGATGAAAGGGTTGACACAGGTAGAGGCCATGGCAAGCAGGTGGCACACCAAGAAGATGAGGTTGCCATGACAGATGGGGATGGCCTCATGGTACCAGTCCTCCAGGCTGTTGAACACATGCAGGGGCAGCCAAAGCACAGCAAAGGCAGCCACCATTACCACAAGGATCACATTGATCCGCTTCATCTGCCAAGCCCGAAAGCTGCAGGTGCCCTTGCGGAATACCTGTCCCCGCTTCCGCAGACGCTGGTAGATGCGAACGTAGCAGACCAAGATGAAGGCCAGTGGGATGCAGTATTGGAAGAGCAGCAGAAAGGTGGTGTAGATGATGCGGTGATGGTCCAGTGGCCAGGACTCAGTACAGACCACCTTATCCACCAGAAACTCCAGAGCCTTGGAGTGGTTCTTATGAAAGACATTCTCTAGGATGCTGTTAGCCAGGAAGGGCAGGGAAAGGAAGCCCGCAATGAGCCAGATGACCACAATCCCCAGGTAGGCCTGGGAGACACTGGGTTTCCAGCCTGTTGGATTGATGATGAGCTGATGCCTCTCCAGAGCAACAAGTACAAGCGAGAGGATGGAGACTGTCACCGACATACACTGGATGAAGGCCGATATCTTGCAAAGGACCTCGCCAAAGATCCAGTAGTCCATGATGGTGTAGATAGCCGTGAGTGGCTGGCAGATGAGGCACATGAGGAAGTCAGAGAAGGCCAGGTTGGCAATAAGCAGGTTGGTCACATTGGCCTTCTCCTTCTGCCTAATGGTCACACATATCAGGCAGAGGTTGCCCAGGACTCCCACAATGATCTCAATGCTGTAAGAGGTGACAATGAAGACCATTGGGTCTATGGAATCCTGGCAGTAGTCAGAGAAGTTGTATGAAGTGTACAGAGAACTTGACTTGCTCCTGTTTTGACCCTGTGGGGATTCTGGGAACAGCAAGGCCAGGAAGTGAGAGATGTTCATGGTGGATGTGAAAAGATTCCAGGAGATTCAATGATGACATCTGCAAAGCAAAGACAAACGGCACTGAAGGATAGTGCCTCCTGTGTGGAATCCAGGGAAGAGTGGGGACCAGGTAGAGAGGTTCATGGCTGCTTCCTTCCCAAGGCTGAGACCTAGAGGACCTGAAACTCAGAGATGTAAAGCAACTTGCCCATAGTCACACAGCTAATAAGTAATGGGGCCCATATACAAACCCAGGTCTGTCTGACTTCAGAACCTGTTCCACAAATTCCCTCTGACCTCAGAGTTTGAGGCTATTTTGATGATAAAGAAGTTGGACTGTTGTATGCAGAGTTCAGGGACAGAATTATTTAGGGAACACGGGTAGAAATCCCCTTATCACATTTTATGCAAATAGAGACAGCAACACATTCTGCCATGTGCTCAGGTCCTTCCATGGCACCCCCTTTAGGACAGAACAAAAACCTCGGGGCTTGACACACAGTGTGTCCTCCTGGTCTCAGCCCCTACTTGCCCTGCCAGCCTTGTTTCTCAGGTGACACGTGGCAGAGTTGAAGACAGCCAGGTATGCAAAGACTGGGTCATCAGCACACCAGCTCTCTCCTCCTGACCCCTATGTGTACACACACACCAGGCCAAGGTCAAGGGATGCCCACTGCCTTCCCTATGGGTCCCCTCCATGCTTATGCTCAAGTCACAGCTTGCAGCTCCCAGACACCAGCCTGGGCCATACCTCCATGTCCTGGCCCAGCCTGGCCATTTTCCTCTGGTGCCTCAACACAAGGGACCCTCTGCCAAGACTTAATTGGAATTTGGACTCCAGAGCCTTCAGGTGGTAATGCCAATGACAGATATTTTGACGTGGAACGCCACCGTATCATCACACACCATTGGGGCTCACCTTCCTCATGACTTCTCTAGTCACCACTAATCCCACAAGCAGTTCTCAACCTTCAGGAGACATCAGAATCATTCTAAGAGCAGACTGAAAGCGCAGATTCCGGAATCCCTCACCAGGAGATGCAGTTAAGTGAGTCCAGGATGGGGCCCAGGAATCTGTATTTTAACAACTGACCCATATGTCTCCGATGCACATGGTCCTTGGACCCCATTTTGATAAGTACTGTTCATAGAGGAATACCCTATTTCAGATATTCTTTAAGGCCTTATAATGGTCGTGTCTATTTATGAACTGTGAACATTATATATGTTCTTTATGTTCAAGTGCTAAGTTAGAGACAGTTTTTACAGGGTATAGCCAAAATTAACCAGAGATCAATAAAACCTATTTGTCAGCCGTCAAAAATGTCACTCACTGTACATTTAATTTGGCTTATAAAGATGAGTCACATTTTGCCACGTACAAGATCGTCATGAATTCAAATGACAGTTTATAATCTGGTTATTTCAGCTACCCAATCCCAGAGGCAAGAGGATTTTTCTGGTACCACAGTCTTCGGGCAAAAAGAGTCATTTGGGGCTTCCCTGGTGGCGCAGTGGTTGAGAGTCTGCCTACCAATGCAGGGGACACGGGTTCGAGCCCTGGTCTGGGAAGATCCCACATGCCGCAGAGCAGCTGGGCCTGTGAGCTATAATTACTGAGCCTGCGCGTCTGGAGCCTGTTCTCCGCAACAAGAGAGGCCGCAACAGTGAGAGGCCCGCGCACCGTGATGAGTGGCCCCCACTTGCCGCAACTAGAGAAAGCCCTCGCACAGAAACGAAGACCCAACACAACCATAAATAAATAAATAAAATTAAAAAAAAAAAGAGTCATTTGGAATTGAATGTGACAAAATGAAATATACCAGGGCGAAATATAAGGTCCAGTATTTGAGTGAAAAAACAGGCATAGCTGCATGAAACTGTGGCAGATACACTGTGCTCAGAAGCAGCAAATAAGATGGAAACCCAAGACTCTGGTTGATCAACAGCCAGGGCTGGGTCAACAATGGGAAACAACACCATTGGTTCCAAACTGGCCAAGCTCAGCATGATCAGAGTGCCATTACTAGATGGGGAGGGCTCCAGAAAATCCTCCCTGCTTGGTTCATTCATTCACTCAATAAGCATGTAGCAAGTCCCACGCTAGAAACAAGGTCTGCAAAGATGACTTATACAGCCATGTCCCTCCCAGACCAGAGGAACTAGCCACCAAGAACACAGATGAACCTCAATGTCACATTGCCATCGCCAAAACCAGTATGAATGGAATGCCTGTGAGCTGGGAGATCAAGGAAGGAAGCAGGGAGATGAGAGAAGAGGGGACATGGATCCAGGGCTCAAAGGATGAAGAGGAGTTAACTATCCAAATAGACAAGGTGGAGGAAGGAATTCAAGGTACAGGGAACAGGGTACAAAGGCAAGGAGGCAGGAAAGAAGAAAGCCTCCTCAGAGAACAGTAAGCAGTTCAGAATAACTAGAGCCTAGAGTAGGTGGAAGGGAGTGGCAAAAGATGGGCTGGAGAGGTGGGCCAGACCAGGAATGCTGGGTGAGCTGCTGAAAGGCTGCCAGCAAGCCCAAGTTCATTCCAGAAAGGTCACTTGGATGTAGAGAATAGATTGAGGGAAAGGGCCAAGACAGGAGGAGGGGGAGGGCTGAAGGCAGCACTGGGGATCTGCCTGGCTTGCAGCCCTTTTCTCAGAGAATCCATAAAGAGCTAACACAAGGGATGGTCACCAGTGAGCCAGGAAACCCCACACCAGTCCCTGCTGATTAGACCACACAGATGCCTGAACCCAAATCAGCCCTTCCCAGCAGCTTCTGGGACTGGGGCAGAGGAGGGAAGTGCTGGGGCTGGGAGAGCATCAACATGGGAAGGAGATCTTTGGGGGACCAAGAAAGGAGCAGAACTGCCAGCTGGCCCTTGCATCTTTCTCCAGAGCTGCAGATGCTGGAAGGGAACACCAGGGAGGGGACCACTCCATAAGCCCCTACCCCAGAAAGGCCCTCTGTACACAGGAACTGAGGATTTCCAGAAGCATTCTCCAGGGGCAAGGCAGTAATAATTCAAACCCCTGAGCCCCAGGTCAGCACGAAAGCTGGATTCCTTTTGCAGAAAGTGCACAGGGGCAGTAGGGAGAAGGCAGTGGCAGCACGTATGCAGAGGCGACTCTGGTCTGAGTTTGGTCCCGCAGACACATGGGAGGCCCAAGCAGCCTGAGGGGCTGTACCTGGGCGGGGGTTGGGGAGAGAATGGAAGCAACTGAGCCTGCCATACCCAGAGGAGCAGGAAGGGGAATTTGGAAAGACAGGCAGGGGAGGGAAGGCGGGAGCCCAGTCTTGCAGAGAGCCCAAGGAGTGGGGGTGTCTTGCCTCACCCTGGAGAGCGCACACTTTGCTGGGAGACAGAGGGCAGAAGGGACTTTAGCCTTCACTGAGCTTTGGGCACAAGACATCTCCCTGAGCATTATTGCACACCACAGCCCTGGGAGGAAGGCATTACTAGGCTGAACCATATGAAATTGCCAGTATCCAACCACTTTCAACCTGCAAAGACAGCAAATTCATATGGTTGGATCTAATATCAGCCCCATTTCAAAGAGGAGAACACTGAGGCCCAGTTAGATGAAGGGACCTAGCCAACGTCCCCACAGTCAGTAAGTGGCAAAGCTGAACTGGAACCCTGGTCAGTCTGATTCTGAAGCCCCCTGCACCAGGTCCTGCCAGACAGAGAGATTTTGAAAAGGAGGAAAGAGGAGCGGGGCCTGTCTTGAAGCAGGAGGTGAACTAATGTGGGGTAGGCGGAGCAGTAGAGGCAGGGTTGGAGATGGACATCCAAGGTCCCCAACAAAGCGTGACTGGGTGAGCACCTGGGGGTGCCGGGACGTGGCTCGGCCAAGTGAGAAGATGCCCCAGGTGGGGTGGCAGCTGCCCAGCGTCCCCTGGCCTCGGGCCCCAGCATGCTGGCTCAGACCCCTCTCCTCCCGGGGCAGCTCTGCGGACAGCCCAGCCTCTCCAGCCCCTCATCCTTCCCAAGAAGATGCGGGTTTGGAGTCCCTAATGGAATGACACTCCTAGATAGAGCTGCCTCCTTCCCGACACAGTTCGGAACCCCAGAGGCCCCTCGCCGGGGCAGACACAAGAGCACAGCTCCCAGGGGAGAGACGTGGGCTTGAAGGGCTATCACAGGCGAGTGTCTGTCCCTTGCAGCCTCCAGCAATGCAACTCTTCACCTGGATCACCTCAAGGTGATCACATCCACTCCCCAGGGCTGCTGAGCTGGGGCCACTCCGACCACTTCAGACCCTTCTGGGTGATTTGGAGTTCCCCTGAGGGCCCTCACACCAAGACTGTCCCTCACTTCCCACTGCATTCCTCAGAGATGCCCAGTGAGGACCAGGAGACCTCAGGTCCTCCAGGCACACCCCAGGGGGTGGCGACTCTGGGAGCGGGAAGGCAGACTATTGTGCAAAGTCAGTGAAATAGTGTCTCCGGGTTTAGTTCCCAAGCAGCTCTTGTGACAAGGTGGGAACACCTGCAACCCGGGGGGGGGGGGGGGAGCGGGGAGGCCTCCACTGCAGCCTGCCTTCCCAGCACTCAGAGGAAAACTAATGGATAATACAAATAATATCAATTCTCCCATGAGGTAAGAATGGAGAGAAGGATGTCTGCTTTGTTTCCTGAAATTTCAGCAAACAGCTTCTGTCTCCTAAAGCCCGCAGCGCCCACATTTTCCACGCACCCCTTACCTCCTCTCCCGTCAGCACACAGGTGAGGACAGGTGAGACTGAAGGAGCCCAAGTCCGCTCGAGGAGCAGGGTTCCCCGCACCGCCCCGGTTGCGCGGCTCTGAGCCCCTGCGAAGCCCACCCGGTGACCCCTCCCCAGGCCCCGGCAGAGGCAGCGCGCGGCTTCCCGGGGACCCCTCGGGCCCGGGTCCCTTCTGCCCCTGGGATCCACGGGGCAAATCGCAGGGCCCGCGCCGGTCTCACCTGCTCCGGCGGCCCGGCGCTCTCTGCGTGCGGAGCGGAGCCGCCCTGCCCGTCTCCTCGCCCGCTCGGCTCCCTCCCGCGCCGCCGCCGCTAGTGCCCGCCCAGTCTGCCGCCTGCGCCGCCCATGAGGACGCTCCGGCCGGCCGCCGGCGACCCAGGCGCCTGCTCCGGAGCTGCGGCCGCGAGCCCTCCCGTCCGCCGTGCGCCAGGAGCTGCAACCCCGCACGCCGGCCTCCCCCACGCCCACCTCGACCCTACACACCAGCGGGCTGGAACTGCCCTGTTGGTGTTCTCTCTGAGCCCCAGTGTCCTCATCCATGAAATGCGCATAAGAAGACCTGCCTTTCATAAACTCGTTCACAAATATTAACTACAGGCCTCCTATGAACCTGGCTCTCCTGCTAGACACAGAGCTGAGCAAAACAGAGTTCCCGTCCTTGTGTTATCCCGGAGTTCCCAGCCCTGGGGCGAGAAGGCCCATCAGGGACAAGAAAAAAGTAAATAAGTTAATAAGTTATTGCAGGGAGTGAGATGCTGTGGGGAAATGGTTCAGCTTTAGATATGTGGGCCAGGCAGAGGGCACAGTAAGGGCAAACGCCGTGAGACTGGAGGCATTTGCTCACTGGAGATCACGGAAGGGCGGTGTGGCTGGAGAATGTCAGGGCTTTCAGAGGTGCATGTGGGAACAGTCAGGGAGGCCCTGGTAGATCCTGGAAAGGCCTCCAAGATTGTTGCAACAAGAATCAAATGAGAAAGCACTTCTCCATTGGAGTCCACGTGAAACAGGACTTGCCTGAAACGGGACAGTGTTTATTACAAAGGCTGCTCCAATTTTGAATACACTAACTTAAAATTTCCTCCAGAAGGCCACATGGAAAAATCACGTGTGTACTTGGAGGACCTCCTGAGAGTAGGCTTTGCTTCTGGGGCACTTCCTAAGTATCCGACATGCACAACTCTTCTCTAAAACCTTCCATGGCTCCAACTCACAGAAGTGGAGTAAAGCAGCGGTTACCAGGGGCCAGGGGGTTGAGGAAATGGGGAGATAATTGGTCAAAGGGTCCAAACTTCCTGTTATAAGATTAACAAGTTCTGGGGATCTAATGTACAGCTTGGTGATTATAGCTAATGATACTGTATTATATACTTGAAAGTTGCTAAGACGGTAGATCTTAAATGTCCTCACCACGAAAAAAAGAAATGGTAATTATGTGACGGGATGGAGGTATTAGCTAATGCTATGGCGGTAATCCTTTTGCCATATATAAATGTATCAAATCAACTCATTGTACACCTTAAATGTACATAATGTTATATGTCAACTATATCTCAATAAAGCTGGGGGGGAAAAAAGCCTTCCATGGCTCCCCATGACCCACAGGACACGGCCCAGACCTCCCAGCCGCTCCTCCCCACACACCAAGTAACCCCAGAGGCACCATCCATGGTGCCGACTATGGAAATGTTTCCAGAGTTGTGGGCAGTGGCCCTTTCCAGAACGACAGCTGTCATTTATGGCCCATGTGGGCTCTGCAGACATTACCCTATTGGAACATCACAACTGCTCTGAGAGGTGGGCATTTTTATTTCTGTTTTACTGATGAAGCCAAGTGAGACTCAAGCATTGAGCAAGTTACCCAAAGTCACTCAGCTAAGAAACACTCAGATCCAGTCTGCCAAACACCCATGCCTCTGCTCACTGGCCCCTCCAGGTTTGCAGCTGCCATGTCTTCTTTCAGGACCACTCTCGACCCTGCCTTGATTGCCTGGGAAAATGCTGCTCCTCCTTCGCAGCCCAGCTCCGAGGTCCCCTGTGCCATGACGCATTCCCGCAGCCTTCTGTGCTCTGCTGCAGAGGCAGGTGGCAAAGCTTGCTTGTATGTTTACACAACATACTCCCCATGTCTAGGGCACTATTCCTTGTCTCTGCCCTCAGAGCCCAGCATGGGTCCATATACAGTGACAGCATCCGAGGAAGGAAGGAAGCAATGCATTTGACGGAACTTAATCATAATGATGGCTTCCAGGAGTCTAAAGTGAAGAGTATTTGGGACTTCCCTGGTGGTCCAGTGGTTAGGACTCCACGCTTTCACTGCAGGGGGCAGGGGTTCGATCCCTGGTCAGGGAACTAGGATCCCACAAGCCACGCAACGCGGCCAAAAAAGTAAAAAATAAAAAAATAATAAAGTGAAGAGTCTTTCCTGTCCAGAAACCATTCACCTATAGACACCTGTTCTCTGTGTGAGCAAGAACTCAGACAGTGACACCTCCTCCTCGTGGGGAAGCTGTTTGGGGCCGAGGGCTGAGGTCTTACAGGTGAGCCCTTTGAGCAACTGCCCAGGGCTCCCAGGCCTGAGCCCGAGCCCCCATGGATCAGAGAGCAGCTGAGGGAGCAGTGAAAATAGTGACCAGCTTCCGCGCCAGGCAGCAGCACTTTCTCTTATTCCATCCTCACTCCCACCTTGTGAAGTATGATCATCCCATTTCACAGGTGAGAAAACTGAGGCTCGAAGAAGTGGAATGACTTGTCTCAGTCATCCAAATTGTAGATGGTTGGGTTGGGGTTTGAACCCAAAGTCCGAACTCCTTCTTCAGCACCGGAGAGCCCCGGAGAAGGGGAAGAAGTGCCTGATAGCAGACATTCTTAGTTAAACCAACACAGCAGGAGCTATCAGACCCTTTGCTCAGCCGGGGAAGGAAACAGCAACCCCTGGTGGCAGCTGAGCCCTGAACAGAGCAGAGCAAGAATATCTGGAGCTCCCCAAGAAAGCAAAGCCCGTGAGCAAGAAACCGGGAGCTGTACTTCCCCACTCGCTGGCATCTGGGGCCAGGACCCCAGTCTGGGAGGTCCTGCCAGTGGCCAGGCTGCATTCTGCAGTCTCTGGGGAAGGGGCTCAATAGGGTTTTCCCTGCACCATAAAAGTGTCTGGCTTTGTCCAACCTCCTAGACATTGTCCTTCCTTAATAGCTTAGTGACAGACCTCACTTCTTGCCCCCTTAGGAATGTTCCACGTGAATCACCTTGGAGTCAAACAGGTGTGTTTGGCCCTCGACAGCTCAAAGTTTGAACTCTCAGTCCACTGCAAGGTCAATCAATGCTGTCCTTGGTCTGATGGAGAAAGCTGAGGGTCAGGAAGCGAAGATGGACCCAATCCACTTCCTTGCTGGCAATTTGCTGTTACTTTGAGCATCCTGAGAACCAGTGTGGTGAGTGGTCAGGAGCCGGGCGTGGGAGCCAACTCGCTAAGCCTCAGATTCTCTTTTGTAAAATGGAGCCAGTAATAAAATCTTGCTTGAGAAAAAATGAGATGAGATGCAAATAGCTCCTAGTACAGTCCCTGGCAGGAAACACATCCTGGAGATCTGTGGCTGCTGTTATCATTCCTGTGTCCTATGTGCCTGTCCACCTCCCTGAGCTCCCTACCCACAGCTAATGAGCAGTCCCTACCAATTCTAGTTGAAAACCTCTCCAGCCACACGGCACGATCCACACCTCTCTCCTGAATTAGTCCAACAGGGTCCTAACAGGCTCCACGTGCTCAGCCATGGGAGCGTGTAAAGTCAGCCTGACACTCTTTCTGGGGTGATGGAAATGTTTTATATCGCCATCTGGGTGGTTGTCACTTGAGTGTATAAATACACATAACTTCATCAATTAAGATATCTGCACTGGGCTATATATAAATTATACCCTAGTAAAAATTTAAAAACAAATTCTAAATGATTAAATAAATAAATAAATAAATAAATAAAATCAGTCTGACACTATTTCTCCTTAAGGTTTCCTAAGGCGCCTCCCCCAGACTCCTTCTCCACATAAACTCTTCATTTTTAGGGAATATCATTGTGTTTTACACATCCAGGCTTATGTAGATGTTGCTTCCACAACCTGGACTCATTGAGCTCATTTTGCACTTGGAAAACTCCTACTCATTCTTGGAGACCCAGCCCTCTGTGAAATATCCCTGACCTTCCACCTGCTCATTCTAAAGGGAAGCTGACAAGTATGTCGCCCATACAGAGAGCTCCCGGGTAGCTGTCTTGGTTTTTCCCTGGAAAACCCCTAAGCAAAGGAAAGCCTCATCAGCGATCCAGGAAAATCCATTTATTTTCCCATTTTTATGAACAGAGAACCAAAGAGTCCCAAACATTCAGAAAATCAACAGCACAAAAGAAAAAAACGTCTAGATAAATAATTGACCGCAAAAGAAGCTGAAGTACCTCAGGAAATAGAAAAGAACGTTAAGAGACCAGAAACTTCCATTAATCCTTAGGGAGATTAACAAAGTTGCTGAATCCAGCAAATAAGAGCAGATTGCTATGAAAACATGAGACCAAGAAAGCAAGAAAGAACCCTTGAAAATTAAACGTATGATTGCTGAAACTGAAAAATACTTTATTGGGAGGGATGGGAATATTGGGAAGGTAAAGAAATGTCTCATAATATAGAGCAAAAACACAAAAAGATGGAAACCCTATGCAAAAATAAGAGGCACAGATGATCAATGCAAATGATCCATTATCCAATTAATAAAATTTCCAGGAAGGGAGAACCAAGAAAATGAAAGGTAGCATATCAGTCGTGCTCTAAGCAGGAGAGTTCACCCCCAGATAGTCACATGAAGAGATCTTAATGGGAAGGTAACAGAGAGGTGTGGGCAGAGTTAAGGGAAAATACAGGATATGGTGAGGCAGTCAAAGACTAGCAAAAGAAGTTACCACCCTACAGCTCATGGAATCAGGGGAGACAATCGAGTCACAGAACCAGGGGACTGTGGAGGAAGGGCTACCTGATTAGCTGCTATAGTCTAGAGGCATGGCACTATCACCAGAGACTCAGCATTCATGAGGATGGGCCAGGGTTAGGGAGTCTCAGAGGCTAAGAGCAGGGAGTTGGAGCCCAAGTGGAATGAGAGGATGTCCCCATAAGGGGCAGACCAGGTGGGTGTTGGAGCTGAGTAGGGAGGAGTACATCTGCACAGGGTAGGGCAGCTACTGGAGCAGCCCAGCACTGTGAGAGCAGAGCACCCCGTGGTGGGGAGGGTCTGGCATGGGATGTCAGAGCCAGAACAGAACAAAGAGAGTATGCATACAGGGGAGCAGGGATTTAGTAGCCCAACGCACAGTGTCAGAGCCCAAATACAATGAAGAGGGTGTCCACACAAGAAAAGGGAACCGCCAAGGTGGAATGCCAAAGCCCAAGCAGAATGAGGTGCTGGTGGGAGGGTGTCCTACTATGGGAAGTTGGCTCCATGCAGGGGGATCAACCAAGCAAAGCAAAATATTAAGAATGATGGGAGCCAGTTTTCTCACTGATTAAGAAGGCAGTTACAAATACAGAAGGGGAGAAAACCAGAATGAGCCCTGTGGCTTTGAATTAGAGTTAGAGGTATTATGTAAATTAATGGTTTTCAATATATAGAGATAAATATTAATGTAATTGTGAGACACACACACATACACACACATGCACTTTTTGTTCTGTCCACTGAGACAGCCTAGGAGCAATGAGCACCCCAATAGCAATGAGCACACCTAGCACCCATATCTGACTTCTCAAAGCCATTCTCCATTAAAAGAATCCAAGGGCCAGGGAAAATACAAGATGAGCCTGTAAGATCTTTGGGGCCTACAAAGTAACAAAGTGCTCTAAGAATGATGGAGCATGTTAAAAAGACCCAGAATCCAGTTTGAAGAGGTCCTCACTGGTCAAATCTGGGACAATGTGAGGATTAAAATAAACAATGAGAGTAATGGATAGTAACCCACTGAATCAAACAGAAAGCTATGAGTCCTTTCCAATATAAATAAATGAATAAGTGAAGTGAAAGTTCAACGGGGAATACACAGTATGTCACGCATTGTGATGGTTGATGCCTCTTCTGGTCATTGGTGCTTGTTCTGATGGCTGATGCCTTGTTCTGACAGTTGGCACCTATTCTGATGGTTGGTGCCTATTGTGATATTGGGTGCCTATTCTGATGACTTGTGCCCCTTTTAATGGGTTTTTTTTAATAACCTGTTCACCAGACCAAAACTATGGAAAACATGGTCCTTTAAAATTTAATTCTGAATATAAAATATTTGGGGAATATAATATTCTTGCACCTGTGTAGATGCATATGCTATTGAGGGAATACAACAATCAGAAATGATATTTTTGTAGATAACCATTACAAGTTTTAACTGTTTTCAACACCAGTATATATCTGACCAAAGAGAACGGTTTCATAAATAATGGATTTTTTAAATTAAAATTTAAAAAAATAAAACAAAATGTAAATAAATAAAGTAAACCTTATGCTGGAAGCAGACACTCTCAAAAAACGCCAACAGGCCTCCTTTGGCTTGTGTGTTCCTCCACCTGACAGCTGGCTCCGTTTCTGGATGTGGAATAATCCTCTTTGATTACTGTAGCTGTCTAGTTTATCTGTTGTTGCAGAAAGGATCAGACGTAAGGCACAGTATACGCCTCCAGCGCTCATTTGTCTGAATTCAACTTTTAATAAGTTTGGAACAGGAAAGCCACATTTCCTTTCTAAAGTGCTTCAGAGCATGTGGCAGTGGTTACCCCTTACATAAGACAGCCTGTTTATATTTATTTTTAAACATTGGTGCTCCCCAAGCATTTCTTTATCTTCTACTTATTTGTGAAGTGGATGTATTCCAGAAGACATTATGGGATGAAAAAAAAGCCTCATGGTCCATTCATTTATTCATGCACTTATTTACTAAAAAATAATTACCAGGCTCCTACCATAGGCCAGGCGCTCTTGTAGACCTTGAGGATGCAGAGGTGAGCGATATCCTCACTGTTTTTTGTGGCAGTTGAACATCCATCCAAGAAGTTTCCTGGAATGCGTGCGAAAAGAAGCATCACTCCTACCCGCTTCCAGATATCCCCGCTTTACCGCAATGTGGAGAGGAGACGTGTCCCCAGGAGCTGGAGGTGAGCGATGGGGCCTAGCCAGGAGCCAGGGCTGCTGCCAGGGCGGGCCTTCCCCAGTCCGGACACACGGCGGGGCGGGGCGGGGCACGGAGGGGCCAGGTGGTGCACTCCGCTCCCGGCCCGCCCTCCTCCCGGCCCCCAGGGGGAGCTCGCGCCAAGGCATAGGAGCAGGCAGCGCGTGGGCGACGCGTGCGCTGCGTGGCCCGCGGATCTTCAGAAGGTGGAAAGTCTTTGCGGAGGCTTGGTGCCTCGCCGCCCGCTCGGGCCCCGCTTCCTCCCTCCAGCTCCCCATACTCTCCGCCGCCCCCGCCCCCCTCCCCTAGAGACTTAGGGCCGAGCGGACCCACCCCCGACGCCTGGAGTGGAGCCGGGTCCCCGCGGAGCCCGAACTCCCGGCTTGGCGTCTCTTCTCTCTGCCGCCGCTGCGCTGCCCCGGAGCCCGAGGGGAGGGCGGCGCGACCCTCGACCTCGCCCACGGCCGCACCGCCGCCGCACTCGGGCTGGACCCCGCCAGCCGAAGCCCAGTCCGCCCTCGGGGCCCCGCGCCTGGTAAGTAGGGGCGGACCCAGTACCGCGTCCCCGGGCTGCTGCTGGAGACCAACTTTTGAGTCCCACGTGTTCGCGTTCGCTCGGAGCCGCCCCTGCTGCTTAGGAAGAGCTAGCTGCGGGCAGCGTCTTGGTCCAGGGGAACTTTGGTGCGCCGTCTAGCTCCTGCCTTCCACCCGGTTCACCGGGGCCGGCGGGAGCGGGGAGAGGTCCAAGCTGCGCCTCCTGAGGGGAATGGGGAGGGGGAGGCGCAGAGTCTCAGCGTCCCAGCTGCAGTCGCAGCGCCCCACCTCCTGAGCGAGGGGATGTGCGGTGTCCCAGGGCTGGAGCCGCTGCAGTGGGACTCAGCCTCCTAACCATCCCCCCACTCTTACAGTAGGTTCCAGTATTTAATGGAGTCTTGGGCTCTCGGGTTTACAACTCATCCACGGGCTCGAAACTCATCCATTGGCTGGTAGGTCCCTTGAAGAGCTCAAAGATCTTGGTTTGTATTTTCCTTGAGGAGGAACCTGGACCCTGCCCCAAGGCTGCACATTGTTTCTGGATTGCCTCTCCCTTGTTTGCGCATCCCCCCGCCTCCCTTCCCTGATTTGCAAAGGTTTGAACCTGCTGTTTGGAACTCAGGGAAGGTCTTGGAGGCTGAATGACGCCTATTTCCTACAAACCAGAAACGGGGGACACAGAAAGGCTTTTGTGTCCAGGAGGGCCCCACAGAGTCCTTGTTTTCAGGCTCATCCCTGAGAGAAGTACTGTTAGGAAGATGTGTTCCTCCCTCCCCTTGAAGGACGCGGGTGGACCTTAAGGCTCTAGTTCCCCCCACCCCTTGCTCCCGCCTTCCAGGTCCTTGGGGGTGCATGGAGGAGGGGGTGCAGGAGGGGCGAGGGCTGCAGGGGGGTCGGTGGTTGGCAGTGAGGGAGGCATTGCATGCGCGCCAGTGCGTGTCCCGCCCCGACCCCTCGGAGCCCAGGATCCCTGATTCCCTAATGGGCTGCCCAGGAAGCCAGTGGGCTGCGTCATGTGCTGCCTTGTCACAAGTAAGAGGTGATGGCCTCCCGCTGCACCAGGAGTGCCCAGGCTTTTGCCCAGACGTCCCCCAGAGCTCCAAGCCCTGGGTCATGAGGCGTAGCTTTGTGGGAGCCGGCGTCCCTGGACCAGGGGCACTCAAAGGAGATGGTGGGTGCTGACCAGTGAAGCAAACTGGCCTTGGAGGTGGTTCACGCACATCTTTCTGTAGGTGAATCAGGCAGCCTGGAACTAGGTGCTGGGTGCCCTGTAAGTGAAGCTGAATCCGGCCTCTGTACCCCGACACCGAATTAAATGTTGGAGACAAAGTTTTGGGTGAAGTACAAAAGAATAGCTTTATTGCTTTGCCAGGCAAAGGGGCCCAGAGCTGCCTAATGCCCTCAAAAACTGTGCGTCCCAACAGGGAGGGGGTAGTGAAGAGTTTTATAGTAATGGTTCGAAGAGGACGTGATCAGCTTGTGGACATTTTTCTGATTGGGTTGGTGGTGAGGTAAGTGGGAGTCAGCATCATCAACCTTCTGGTTGCACCTGGTGGCCTGAGGTCTACGTGCTTGTGGGCAGCTTACAGTTAACTTCTCCCACGTGGTTGGGGTTTCAGTATCTGCAAAACAGCTCATAGGTTTTGTTTTGCGTGCCCCTTGAGGGGGAACCAGGACCCTCCCCCAAGGCTGCACTATTGTTTCTTTTGGCAGTTCCTCCCTAGTCTCCGCATCCCCCTCCCTTCCCTAATTAGCAACTGTTTGAACCTGCTGGTTGGAACTCGGGGAAAGTAATGGAGGCTGAATGAAGCCTATTATCTGTAATCAAGAAATGGCGGTGTTGACTTAAAAAAAAACAAACAACAAAGCACAACATAAGCGTTGCGAGTTAAGTTTTATTTGGGGCAAAATGAGTACTGCAGCCCAGTAGACAGCGTTTCGGTGAACTCTGAGAAACTGCTCCGAGGAGGCGAGGAGCGGAGCCAGGTTATGTAGAAGTTTTATAACAAAGGGCAGGTAGTCAGAACGTCAGAAGATTATTGTTTTTTGTTGTTTTTTTTTTAAAGAATTTTGGTAGGAACTTTAAAAATTTATTTATTTATTTATGCTGTGTTGGGTCTTCGTTTCTGTGTGAGGGCTTTCTATAGTTGCAGCGAGCGGGGGCCACTCTTCATCGCGGTGCGCGAGCCTCTCACGGTCGCGGCCTCTGTTGTTGCGGAGAACAGGCTCCAGACGCGCAGGCTCAGCATTTGTAGCTCACGGCCCCAATTGCTCCGCGGCATGTGGGATCTTCCCAGACCAGGGCTCGAACCCATGTCCCCTGCATTGGCAGGCAGATTCTCAACCACTGCGCCACCAGGGAAGCCCCAAAAGATTATTGTTAATTAAAGAAAACCAGGTATCACAAGTTAAGGAATTTAGGGCTTTTCTATGTATGGGAAGGTGCAAGAGTCTGGGCTCACTGAAATCATTCCTTTGATATGCACCTCAGCCATCTGGCTCTAGTATCCTGTGTTTTCAGATCCTGAGTTTCCTCAGGGTTCACCATAGGGAGTGGCTGCAGTCTGTTAGCTGCTAGAGGGCAGGTATTCTTTTCAGCCCTGAGTTCCCTCAGGGCTCACTGGCTCACGTTGGAGGGCTGCAATCGTTGATGACTATGACAGCCTTTGTTTACTGATAAGGCAGGAAATATTCCATTTATAAATATTCCATTACATTTATAAATATTCCATTTATCAGTCCCTCCTCTTGGTCGGAAATTAGACCAATGTTTGGGAGACATTTCATGACCAAATTTTGTCCCACAGCGCTGGGAGGTTCAGCCCAGATCAGGTGAAAATTCTTGTTGACATGCCACTCCAGGTGTTAATTTTCAGATTAGGCCCTGTTTAATCATCAGATTAAAGATTTTCTGGATCCTTTGTCTTATTTATCTATTATGATCCTGGAAATGTTTTCCCTTGTTGAATCTTCCCATATCTAGAGTTGCACTATTACAATTACAATCACTGATCGCATACAGAACTATATATTTGATCAACTCTTTCAAGCCGCCTAGTCACCATTATTTTTGTTGGAGGCTCAGTCACACATTTGGTAATATAGAAAACAATAATCTTGTAAAACAGGCAAAATACAAATAATATAGCTAATAATGTTAATAGAGTTATGAGTAAATATTTAAGCCAAGAGCATCCCACGCCAAACCAGTTTTCTAAGAGGTCGTCAGGGTTTGGGAATGGGTCACGTAAGGCAGAAATCTGATTTTTCATGTGGTTCATTAAACATGTTGTATTAGAGGATTCATCAGGTATGAAAACACAGCATTCAGTTTGAATGATGGCACAGGTGCCTCCCTGAGACGCTGTAAGGATGTCAGGAGCCGTGCAGTTTTGTAACACTGCTTTTCTCATCGTAGAGACCTCAGAATTCAGTAGGCTAATAGCCTGGTTACTATCACTGAGTACTGTAAGAGACAAGGATCATATAAAATAGGATATAAGTAATGCAGCTAGTAATATTGACAAAGTCATAGTGCAGCAGGGAGACACAATTATAAACAATTTGGAAACAAAGAACAAATTAAAACAATGCTTAGTATAACTAGTTGTAATCCAGTTGCAATAAACCATCAAGTCCATAGGAGAGCCAGCTGGAAAAGCCAAATTCTGGCAGGATCAGGTAGAGCGAAAAAGATAAATGTTTTATCTTTGTTTACAAGGGTATACTTTATCAACTCATAGGTCATAGCATAAGAGAAAAGGTTTTTCTGAAAAACCAAGATTAAAGCTAGTATATTTCCCAGTGTCATAAAGTTATAAATCATATTCATCAGTTCATTCAGTCCCATGTAATTGATTCCTGTTGATCTGGATGAAGTAATCAGGTTTTCCATCATTTGTTACATAGTTCAGTGGTATTATCTAAAGGCCATCAGAAACTTATGTTTGTTAAAAAAAAAAAAAAAAGTTATTTTTATGAGTCTTCTTGAAAATCTTCATTCTGTAAAAGCATCAGGACAAAACTTAAAATAACATGGTTAAAGATTTGAGTGCAATGCAATTAGTAGGAAACTTGGATATTTCCATGACATATACCATTTTAGAATAATTAGAATTATGACTGATAACATTGTATCAGGGCATATCAGATGTTAGGAATTCCATATAAATTTTGGAGTATCTATATTAATGACATTTATCCATACACTGTAACCTAAGGTTCGTCTCCAATCACTTGACAATGTTTCTGAAGTAATTAAACATACCAAATAAATTTAGTTTAACATTCCTCTCTAAAGGTTCTGAAGAACCTTAGGGGCAGGGCAGGAATAAAGATGCAGACATAGAGAATGGACTTGAGGACACGTGAGAGGGAAGGGTAAGCTGGGACGAAGTGAGAGAGTGGCATGGACTTATGTATACTACCAAATGTAAAATAGATAGCTAATGGGAAGCAGCCACATAACACAGGGAGATCAGCGGTGCTTTGTGCTTTGTGACCACCTAGAGGGGTGGGATAGGGAGGGTGGGAGGGAGACGCAAGAGGGAGGAGATATGGGGATATATGTATATATATAGCTGATTCACTTTGTTATAAAGCAGAAACTAACACACCATTGTAAAGCAATTATACTCCAATAAAGATTAAAAGAAAAAAATTCCTCTCTAAGATGTCTCAGAGATGTTCCTTCAAAGCATCCCAGAGTCAGCTGGAGGCTAAAAAAGAGCTTTAGTTGGATTTTAATATTTGGGAAGTTTGTTAAAAATATCGAAAAGGTTTTAAAACACAACAGGTCATTGTGAAACAATACTTACTCATTTAACCAAAGTCACAAAAAGATTAGTTAAGGGCACAGAAACTCACACGATCTGTTAACAAAAAGGGGCACTCTAAGAAACTTTGTTCAAATTCCAGTCTTGTACCAGTTTACTTAACAAAATCTATTTACTTAGTTAACTTCAATCTAAATTTAGTTAATCCTGACCATGCATAAAACTTTTTTCCCTCAGGGTTTCTTTTCCACAGCCTTTCTTTATCTGTATTCATATCAGCCTGTCCCTTATTTTTTCTGTCCAAATAAACCAACCAGCCCTAAGATATACTTTCTTCCTTTTCCCTCAATAAAATTTAATTCCATTCCTCATATCTTCTTTACTGGAAACACACATTCTAGTTTCCTACTGTACACTGAAATATTTCTGTATTATTCCTATCAGTTTTTTTTTTAATTTTATTTATTTAATTATTTTATTTTATTTTTGGCTGCATTGGGTCTTTGTTGCTGCACGCGAGCTTTCTCTAATGGAGAGCAGGGGCTACTCTTCGTTGCAGTGCGCAGGCTTCTCATTGCGGTGGCTTCTCTTGTTGTGGAGCACCGGCTCTAGGCGCGGGCTTCAGTAGTTGTGACACGTGGGCTCAGTAGTTGTGGCACGTGGGCTCAGTAGTTGTGGCTTGCGGGCTCTAGAACGCAGGCTCAGTAGTTGTGGCGCACGGGCTTAGCTGCTCTGCGGCATGTGGGATCTTCCTGGACCAGGGCTCGAACCCGTGTCCCCTGCATTGGCAGGCGGATTCTTAACCACTGTGCCACCAGGGAAGCCCTCCTATCAGTTTTAATTACATGTTTAAATTAGAATCCTCAACTCTTAAAAACCTTAATTTCTAGTGAAAGTTAAGAAGTAAGCAGTTATGAACTGTCTTTTACATTAGCATTCTGTAGATTGGTGAGCATAAATACCAGTGATAATTTCTAAAAACATTTGTTTTCTTAGAGAGGACATCTCAGGGTGACAGCAAACATTTTCATTAATAGTCCTAAATACCTTTAGTTTCTCTACTTAGTAATTGATGTCTCAGTATCTTTTTTTTTTTATTTTGGAAATTAGCTATTCAGTAAACTTCCGTAACTTAAATTAGCACAACTCTATAACTTTAAGTTATCAAATATCTGAAGGGATAATTTTAAGTAGACATATCTAAAATATATTTTTAAAGAGTTTACCCCAAAGCTTTTATTTACATTTAAAGTGTTATGAAACTGTTTTTCTTGCAACAGATATGGTAAGGTCTTATTTGACTTGTATTAAACCTAGGTACAATAAAGTATTACGCTTAATGTTGATGACTCTAACGGCATGTCTATATTAATTAGATCCACAAACAAACTTTAATACCAGATATCAACTTAATATTGAATATTTCCCGGTTCACGTGAACCTGAAAGTCATTTTGGCCGGTTTCTTTATTTGTAAGCGCTTTTTTAAAAATTAAATAGAGCTCTTTATTTATAAGTTCAATTTTGATAATGCTTTCCAGAGGTAGAGATAATCTCATATGTATAATGTGTACACAGACATAAACAGGCAAAACTAGAGGTCTCATGGCTTCATTTAAAAGAAAAAAAACTTAGTTATGAATTAGGTATTACAATATAAACTTACTAGTTTACAAAGGACAGTTGGAATACATTAAAGTTGCTTGCTTATATGACTAAGGCTTTACTATTTGTAAAGTTTGGCTGAGGGAGCATTCCCAGCGGTTTGAATTTTATAACTGCCACTTTGTCATTTTTTTTTTTTTTTCCTTTATTTCAGGTCTTGTCTGAGTGAGCTAATTAGGCTCAGTCTCAGGTCCTTGTGGCCTGTATTTACATTTCTGGTTTGTAGAGATTTGCAAGAGAAAGACAGTTGCTTTTAGTTTTCCAAAGAACAGGTCTGTCACCTAAATGATACTAAAAGATTTTATCAGTGACAAGATTTCTAATGAAACTGAAAATTATTTTACGAATTCTATGTTCTAGAACTTTAATTTATCATGCCTTCAAAGGTTTGTATAAGGCATTCAGCAAAGACCTTCTTTCTGAGTTTACAGGTTAAACCCAGAGCAAAATCACTATTTTTATTTTTCTTAGCCCTTGAATGTTAGTTCCCAGTTTTACCTACTTGTATGGTTCAGGTAACCCTGTTGGTGTCTTTTAGTATGTTCAATTAATATTTCCTGAGGGGCAGATTTATATGCGTTGTCTTATAATGCCATGTAGGGGAAGTATTTCCCAGTGAAACATGACTATTCCACAATATAATTAAACAAAAGAGTTGTAGCCATCTTATATAAAGCCCATTTAAATATACCAATTTTATATGCTTTCATCTCAATTCCATCAACTTTATACCTTTAACTTTACTTTTCATTAAGAGCCAATCAACAAGCTTACAGGAGAAGTTCTAGAAGTTTTTATTTTTGTTCCCTGTCCATTTAATCCTTTTTTATGTAAAAGGCTTCTGGGATCCCCAGAGTGAGGTTGAGGCAAGAACTTAGACCCTTTGGCCTAACTGTTGTCCCAAGTAATTGCTGGGCAGGTATCTCAGCGTAAAAAAAATTTTTTTTAGCCCGTTAAATATATTTTAAAGCTGAGGTAAAGAGAACAGACATGTTTGGCTTTTAATGTTGGGGACCAGTAGGGGGTCCCTTTTGGCCCATTTAACCTTAGGTAGTGTAATGTCGAAAACCTTGTGTTTAAATCACATCAGTGTCCATTTTATTTATCCCATTTTAAATAACCATCTAAAGATTTCTTTATTCATTTGAGATAATTCCTTTAAAATTTCTACCTTGTTGGAAATAGTATCTAGACTTTCCTTATAGGATTTTTACTGTTAACATTAATTATTCTGATGATTCTATTAGCATCTGTGAGACCCACTGAGGGAAGGCAAAGACCACAAACGAAGCTTCCCACACCAGTTTTTCTTACTTGTTTTAAACTAAAGAAGTTCTTAGGTAATCATTAGATATATTTCTTTTTTCCACCTTTAATGTGATTTTTGTTTTTATAGGTACCAATAAAACAGCTGTTTATAATGAGAGCACCCTAGATTGACCAATTTGTTAGTTTCTCCAATTTTAAAAGGATCCATCATTTGGCCATTTATAAAGTATATGTATTTATAGTGATTCAAACCATTAAGACGCAAGAGGCTTCCCCATAAGAGAGTAGGGGAGGATGTAACCTAAGTAAAATCCAGAAAGTTTACTCTCAAAAACAGTATGGCAGAGGTCAAGTTTTCAAAACACAGACATACAGGGAAAGTCCTAGGAAGATCAGGTAGAACATTTACATCTCAAAGACACGGGAAGAGAAATGCAGGTTTTCCCCTAGAAGGCCTTTGTTTAAAGTCAGAATTCTGAAAAGATATTTTTATCCAGCCAGCTTTTTAACCTTAATTTAACTTAACTGCGTATGCAATAAAAGAGCCTCCTCATTTTTAGGGTGTGATTTCCTTTAACTTCCAATTAAGTAAATATTGATTGATATAGAGGCTCATAGGTCTGGATGGTTAACTCAAATTTCTTAGCAAATCCCAATGGATCCCGACTCAGATTGGAAAATTCCTTAGCCAAGGCTCTAAGTTCTGCCAAGGTCCAGTGTGTATACATAAGCACCCAGGATGGTTCACCCCTCCCTGTAATAGGTTTCTCCTATGGGACCACTGCATGGTACAAGGACTCTGCATCCACCACTCCCATAAGTTTCTCAGTCGACTGAGAAAGCCGTAACCAGCCGGGAGGAGTCTTGTCCCTTTTTTTCAGAGCAGCGCTCTCATGTAATATCTTTACTTTTACCCTGACAAATTCTATTAAGGCAGCCATTGAGGAAAAGCATCAGATCAGCCTCTCACCTAACCACTCAGCCAAGACCGCTCAGTCTCCTACAACTGAGCAAACCCTGGTATCTTTCAACCGGGTCCGTCCCCGCGCCCCCCCGCCCCCCGCCCCAGTATCTTTCAGCTGGGCGGGGGCAGGTACCTGCTATACACCACCAAATAAAACTCAGATTCATCAAACAACACGGGAGATCCAAGAGCCAGGAGAGACTTACCCAAATTCGTCTGGACTCTCCGAGGAGGCAGATGGGCACAAGGGGCCGCTACTGGTACCAAGGCTCCGTTTCCTCTTAGAGTTCAGGCGAAGGAGAGAAGTCCACTCTGGGTCCCTTATTCGTGGTCGCCATAACTCTCGACTTAAAAAAAATGCACACCATGAGAGTTGGGAGTTAAGTTTTATTTGGGGCAAAATGAGGACTGCAGCCCAGCAGACAGCGTTTCAGTGAACTCTGAGAAACTGCTCCGAGGAGGCGAGGAGGGGAGCCAGGTTATATAGAAGTTTTATAACAAAGGGCAGGTAGTCAGAACGTCAGAAGATTATTGTTAACTAAAGAAAACCAGGTATCTCAAGGAATTTAGCGCTTTTCTATGTATGGGAAGATGGAAGAGTCTGGGCTCACTGAAATCATTCCTTTGATATGCACCTCAGCCATCTGGGGCCAGTATCCTGTGTTTTCACATCCTGAGTTTCCTCAGGGCTCACCGTAGGGAGTGGCTGCTGTCTCTTGGCTGCTAGATGGCTAGTATTCTTTTCAGCCCTGGGTTCCCTTAGGGCTCACTGGCTCACGTTGGAGGGCTGCAGTCATCGATGTCTATGACATCATCCTTTGTTTACTAATATGGCAGGAAATATTCCATTTATAAATATTCCAGTACATTTATAAATATTCCATTTATCAGTGGACACAGAAAGGCTTTTGTGCCCAGGAGCCCCAGAGGGTCCTGCTCGGTGTCATAAGGTCCCAGAGAGATTTTGGAAATAGAAAGGGAACAAGTATAAACATGGAAGACCCAGAAGGTCAAGGATAAGACGTCCTCCATCCTTTTCTTTCCCCTTTTTTCCACTCTCCCTCCTTCTTCCTTCTACCCCTTTGTCCGTCTTTCCATCCATCTTTCTTTCCATCCTTTCTTCCATTCTTCTCTACTCCTTCCTTTCTCCCTCCATCCTTCCCTCTTTTACTTTCCCCTCCTCACTTTCTTCCATTTGTCATTTTCTCTAAGTTTTCCTCCCTCCCTCCCTTCCTTCCATTCAACAGACATGTTTAGGTGTCTTCTGGGTGCTGTTGGTACTTAGTTTGCACGGAATTTTGTTGCCCTTTCTGTCAGGACAGGTCCACCCTTGTGCTACCAGGGAACACTTTTGTACTGTGTTACCTTCCCCTCCTCTTTCTTTCCTTTATCAATTAGCATAAATGGAACAGCTGCCTTAGAGAAAAAAGCTAAAATGATCATGGAGTTCACTTTCAGGAAGGAAGGTTAAAATCAAGTTTAGAAATCGAGGTATGAATATGTGAAAAGCTGAATAATAGTGGAATAATTACATGATGTCACAAAACAAGGATGTGAGATGCCAGAAGGCAGCATGAGCTGTTTGTTATTGTTAGAGTGAAATGAGACACCGGCTGAGTTTAGAGAATGGAGCAGTTATTGTGGGGTGGATGGGTTTGGGAAAGCCTTATAGAGAAGGAGCGTAAACTGGGGTTCCAAATAGGATTTTCATATTTGGAAAAGAGGGAAAATTTCAGTCCAGGAAAGGGGAATGACGTGGGTAAAAGCTCAGCAGTTTTGGTCTTTTGTGTTGTTGTTGTTGTTGTTGTTTGTCGCCTACATTTTCCAAGGGAAAGTTCCAGTCCAGGGAACCTCTTTCTTTCCCAGGGCTCCTTTGCCGCCACTTCCTCTTCAGTTCTGTGTCTTTCCCCACATTTTAAATTCACCTGTTGATGGGCTCAGGGGAAGCACCCCGTTTCTCTCAGTCCCTGCCTTGATCAGCAGACTGGTCACTTTTTGCTGCACATCAAGAGCTTCTTGGAGGGGACATCTAAACTGAAGAGAGGGTGTTGAAATGTTATGCCCAGCTTGGTGGTTGAAATTCCAACTGTAATTTTTATCAGCTCTGGGTGAGCCAGAGCATGCTCTGACATGCTGGAGATCTCAGAGGGCCTGAAGTCAAAGATTTCAGTTGGAATTCCTAGCGTGGCTGGCCCAGTGTGATTGAGTCCAATCCAGGGAATGCTCATTTTTCTTGCACACTGTATGTACATTTAACAGTTGTTCTTGGATGTTTTCGTAGTAGATGTGTGTTATATGCTGAAGCCAATCCATATTATTTGGTTCTGACATCCTCAATCCATGAAGGAATAGTTGATTTTCAGATGCCTGCAGAACCTTGATCCTAGCCAGGTGTCTGGGTCTTTCCTGGCAGTGACTTGAGTGAAATCTGACCGATATACTGTGGTGACAGCCAGGCTGTGGAAGTTGAAGATTCTACGTTTATTCCCTCTGAGGCTGGCATTTCTCTGCGATTGTTCCATTGTATCCGTTCCAAGGCTAGAGAGATATAAGGTGGCCAGGGTCCCCCTAGGCTTGTGGCCTTTTGATATTTGCCCTTAAGTAAAAGAAAAAATCCCTTTACCAAATACTTGCTGGTTGCTCAGAATAAAAATTTTCTCATGGGTACATTACAATTGATTATTAAAAAGTTCACATTCAGGCATCCTATATGTTGTTTGTGTGTGTGTGTGTGTGTTTGTAGGCAGAACAAGGAATTCCTGTTCCTTCCAAGGACAGTGTAGTGATTCTCAGGGTCTATTTGATCTTTCCTTCCCTTCCTTCATCAGGTGAAATCTGGTTAAAAGGGTTACCTTGGAGCAGAAAGGAAGGGGAAGGATGGTCCTGGTGGTAAAGCCTCACTGAAAGCTGTCCTAGAATGATATTTTAGGACAAAAAAACAGTTTTGAAAGTTTCAATTCAACTCTACGTGTTATAAATAAAGGCAAACCTAGGTCCAGAGATGTCAAGTGATTTGGGGCAAAGTGATGCAGCAGCTTAAAGATAAACCAGGATCTGAGTACAGGTTCTCTGACTCTTGGAAATAATTACATGTACAGAATCTTTGCACCCTGTTATCAAAGTATGTTAGACAAAGAAAGCGATGATAAGTAAATTAAATGTTTGATCAGCAGAATAAATGAAACAGCTTTGTTCCACACTTCATTGGGAGTGATTTAACAGAATTTTTAAGAAAAATTTTAAAAGTGGAGGATAAAATATATTTCAAGAGTACAGAGGTCTTTTACAAAGATATATAGGGTCTGTTTGAAAAATATTCTCATAAAAAAGCAATCAGACTTAATTGCCCACGACATTCTCATAACATGATATAAGGACTTTGGAGGTGTAGAATGCTGAGCTAATTAAAAGCTATCCAGTTGCTCTAAAACTATTAAATAGCTGTTTTGTGAAAGAGGAAGGCAAGTACACAGTACATCAAAAGACAGTAGAAGTGCAGTCTTCCCCGTATACCATGGGATGCAATGAAAACTGTAATTGGACTACATTTCCTACTCCCAAACGCCAGTGTTAGAGAAGAAAAATAGAGATTAAAATAGCTTCTGAATCAAAAACATTTTAAGAAACAAAGAAAGAAAAAGGAAAGAGAAATCAAAATAATCTGGGTATTGAGAAAGGAAAAACCAAGTGGTCTAATGAACAAAGCTATCATGCCTAGCCCCAGCTTGATAGTGCCTCTTCCCTCTCCTCCTTGTCAGCTGCCCCTCGTCTTCACCTCAATCACTGAGCAATTAGGAAGGCCTGGCCCCTGCATTCCCAGAGTCAGGATCTTGAGGAGATTGGGGGGTGGGGGGATGGGGGCTGCCCTGGGGCTATCTTCTCTACCCTGGCCCCTTAGGGAAGGCTCTGGGAGGGTCAGAGAGAGCACTGATGCCAGCTGTAGGCACATCTCCAGCGCCTCCCAGCTCAGGCGGTTGAAGAAAGGCCTTTACGAGCTGCAGAGGCGCCTTCTTGCAGCTCCTCCAGTAGCAGCCGCCCTCTTAGAGCCGGGCTCCGGTGCAGAGCCCTCAAGACAGTCCTGTGTTCCCCACCCAGGAGAATGCGCAGAGTGAGCTCACTGGCAATCCTGCACAGTTTGGCTTTGCTTCAACCCAGACCTCCTCCTTTGTTCCCCATCTCTCCAAGTCACTACTGTCATCCACCCCAAAAGTTTACTGATCACCTGTATTGGTTGCATTATGAGAAGCAGTATAGATAGAAGTTAAGAGCACTGTCTCTGGAGCTGGGATCCCTGGGTCCAAATCTGGACTCCACACTTGTAGCTGCATGATTTGGGCCAAGTTACTCAATCTCTTTATCCCCAGTTCTATTATCTATCGATATGGAATAATAATGATAAAGGGTCCCAAGGCATGAGTTGTGAGGTTGTTAAATGAGAAGGGCCTTAAAGCACTTTGGTAGTGCCTGGCACAGAATAATTGCTCCTTAAATGTTAGCAATGATTATTACTTTAACCTCTAGGGACACAGGGAAAGGGTGTCATACCGTCCCTGCCCTGGAGGGATTATGCTGTAATCTGGGAAGCTGAACATTTTTCAGTCATGAAGAAGGAAGTTGGTCTTGTGTCTTGTGCATCCAGCAAAGGATCAGTTGTTATGTCTGAGGATGGATCGCCATCCCTCCCCGCACCGTCTAGCATGGATGGGACAGAGGCTTCTTGCTTCCCAACAAGAGCTAAGCCCTCCAGTCATGTTAGTTTCTTCCGTATCTCAGACTTCTGAGAAGTCCTGAGTTTCATTCACTCTTTTTCAAAAAAAAAAAAAAAAAGCAAGCTCCTGGTTACACAGGCATAACTACATGTAATTGCCTGAAGAAATATCAATAGAATAGACATGCATTCTTAAATATGCTACTGCCCTCGAGGCCACCTTTTTGGTTGTGTCCCTTTGGAAATGCAGTCTGGGAAAATGCAGAGGAGAGACCAGTCTGATTTGCGGAATTTTGTATGAGTTTATCAAGCTCATAATGCCCAGACACATGCATCTCTTAGAATGAAGCTTCCGTGCTCTGGGTAAGTCCCTCCTCTTACTGTGTGGTGCCAGTCTTTTCAGTTTAATCCTCTTCCAAACTCAGTGACACTCAAGGGTAGGACGGGAGGAAGGATTTCGCACCATTGCCATCTTGGCTACGAACTTCTGTTCATCCAGGAGCATCACCTCTTGGTGGCTTTCACAGCTCATGTCAGTGAGCTGGGGCTCAGGTTCTGCCCACTTCATACCTAACACCACCTTGAGCAGAGGTTGGCAAACTGTGGCCAAGGAACCCAATCTAGCCTGCCACCGGTCTTTATAAATAAAACTTTATTGGGACACAGCCACACCCATGAATTGATATATTGCCTACAGCTGCTTTTGTGTTACGAAGGCAGAGTTGAGTAGTATTAATATACATGGCCCCTGTCTTCCAGGCGTATGACACTAGGACTGCCTGGGAGGAAGACTTCAGGTTGTGTGGTCAGAAGGAGAGAGTGTCAAGGAGAAGTGGTATTTTTTAAAATAAAAATCAGAAAGTCAGTGTATTAATGGATGTACATGAGAAATGGAAGCATGGGTGGTCTTGCAGCTGTGGTAACCCAAAGCCTCCATCCCCTCCACAAGGACAGTCCTCTCCCCAAAGATAGGAAAGTCCTGGTCAACCAACATTTCTAAAGCACCTACTATGTGCCTATCACAGGGTTCGGTGCTTTATATGTGTCACCTCCCCCCTGCTGAAAGGGTACCACGAAAACAAGGCAATGGGGGAAGATTAAAGGGGCTAAAAATTCCACCCAGAGGGGCTCTAACTTCACAGAAAATCCCATGTGCTAATAATTAAACCTCTTAAATCACAGCTGAGAATACTTTTGCCACTAATGGAGTACTTATGTGAAAATAACTATAGTACATTGTGTTTATTCTTTTTTTGAATTTTTAAATTTTATTTTTTTATACAGCAGGTTCTTATTAGTCATCCATTTTATACACATCAGTTTATACATGTCAATCCCAATCTCCCATCACACCACCACCACCATCACCCACTGTTGCTTTCCCCCCTTGGTGTCCATACGTTTGTTCTCTATATCTGTGTCTCAATTTCTGCCCTGCAAACTGGTTCATCCGTACCATTTTTCTAGGTTCCACATATATGCGTTAATATGCGATATTTGTTTTTCTCTTTCTGACTTACTTCACTCTGTATGACAGTCTCTAGATTCATTCACGTCTCTACAAATTACCCAATTTTGTTCCTTTCTATGGCTGAGTAATATTCCATTGTATATATGTACCACATCTTCTTTATCCATTCGTCTGTTGATGGGCATTTAGGTTGCTTCCATGACCTGGCTATTGTAAATAGTGCTGCAATGAACATTAGGGTGCATGTGTCTTTTTGAATTACGGTTTTCTCTGGGTATATGCCCAGTAGTGGGATTGCTGGGTCATATGGTAATTCTAGTTTTAGTTTTTTAAGGAACCTCCATACTGTTCTCCATAGTGGCTGTATGAGTTTACATTCCCACCAACAGTGCAAGAGGGTTCCCTTTTCTCCACACCCTCTCCAGCATTTGTTGTTTGTACATTTGCTGATGATACCCATTCTAACTGGTGTGAGGTGATACCTCATTGTAGTTTTGATTTGCATTTCTCTAATAGTGATGTTGAGCAGCTTTTCATGTGCTTCTTGGCTATCTGTATGTCCTCTTTGGAGAAATGTCTATTTAGGTTTTCTGCCCATTTTTGGATTGGGTTGTTTGTTTGTTTTTTAATATTGAGCTGCATGAGCTGTTTATATATTTTGGAGATTAATCCTTTGCCCGTTGATTCATTTGCAAATATTTTCTCCCATTCTGAGGGTTGTCTTTGCCTCTTGTTTGTAGTTTCCTTTGCTTTGCAAAAGCTTTTAAGTTTCATTAGGTCCCATTTGTTTATTTTTGTTTTTATTTTTTTTATTTTTATTTTTTTTAAATTTTTAAATTTATTATTTATTTATTATTTTTATTTTTGGCTGTGTTGGGTCTTCGTTTCTGTGCGAGGGCTTTCTCCAGTTGCGGCGAGTGGGGGCCACTCTTCATCGCGGTGCGTGGGCTTCTCACTATCGCGGCCTCTCTTGTTGCGGAGCAGAGGCTCCAGACGCTCAGGCTCAGTAGTTGTGGCTCACGGGCCCAGTTGCTCCGCGGCATGTGGGATCTTCCCAGACCAGGGCTCGAACCCATGTCCCCTGCGTTGGCAGGCAGATTCTCAACCAGTGCGCCACCAGGGAAGCCCCCTGTTTTTATTTCTATTCCTCTAGGAGGTGGATCACAAAAGATCTTGCTGTGATTTATGTCAAAGAGTGTTCTTATGTTTTCCTCTAAGAGTTTTATAGTGTCTGGTCTTACATTTAGGTCTGTAATCCATTTTGAGTTTATTTTTGTGTATGGTGTTAGGGAGTGTTCTAATTTCATTCTTTTACATGTAGCTGTCCAGTTTTCCCAGCACCACTTCTTGAAGAGACTGTCTTTCCTCCACTGTGTATCCTTGCCTCCTTTGTCATAGATTAGTTGACTGTAGGTGTGTGGGTTTATCTCTGGGCTTTCTATCCTGTTCCATTGATCTATATTTCTGTTTTTGTGCCAGTACCATGTTGTCTTGATTACTGTAGCTTTGTAGTATAGTCTGAAGTCAGGGAGTCTGATTCCTCCATCTCCGTTTTTTTCCCTCAAGACTGCTTTGGCTATTCGGGGTCTTTTGTGTCTCCATACAAATTTTAAGATTTTTTGTTCTAGTTCAGTAAAAAATGCCGTTGGTAATTTGATAGGGATTGCATTGAATGTGTAGATTGCTCTGGGTAGTATAGTCATTTTCACAGTATTGATTCTTCCAATCCAAGAACATGGTATATTTCTCCACCTGTTGGTATCATCTTTAATTTCTTTCATCAGTGTCGTATAGTTTTCTGCATACAGGTCTTTTGTCTCCCTAGGTAGGTTTATTCCTAGGTATTTTATTCTTTTTGTTGCAGTGCTAAATGGGAGTGTTTCCTTAATTTCTCTTTCAGATTTATCATCATTAGTGTATAGGAATGCAAGAGATTTCTGTGCATTAATTTTGTATCCTGCAACTTTACCTAATTCATGGAATAGCTCTAGTTTTCTGGTGGCATCTTTAGGATTCTCTATGTATAGTATCATGTCATCTGCAAACAGTGACAGTTTTACTTCTTCTTTTCCAGTTTGTATTCCTTTTATTTCTTTTTCTTCTCTGACTGCCGTGGCTAGGACTTTCAAAACTATGTTGAATAATAGTGGTGAGAGTGGACCTCCTTGTCTTCTTCCTGATCTTAGAGGAAATGCTTTCAGTTTTTCACCATTGAGAATGATGTTTGCTGTGGGTTTGTCATATATGGCCTTTATTATGTTGAGGTAGGTTCCTCTATGCCCACTTTCTGGAGAGTTTTTATCATAAATCGGTGTTGAATTTTGTCAGAAGCTTTTTCTGCATCTATTGAGATGATCATATGGTTTGTATTCTTCAATTTGTTAATATGGTGTATCACATTGATTGATTTGCATATATTGAAGAATCCTTGCACCACTGGGATAAATCCCACTTGATCGTGGTGTATGATCCTTTTAATGTGTTGTTGGATTCTGTTTGCTAGTATTTTGTTGAGGATTTTTGCATCTATATTCATCAGTGATATTGGTCTGTAATTTTCTTTTTTTGTAGTGTCTTTGTCTGGTTTTGGTATCAGGGTGCTGGTGGCTTCATAGAATGAGTTTGGGAGTGTTCCTTCCTCTGCAGTTTTTTGGAAGAGTTTGAGAAGGATGGGTGTTAGCTCTTCTCTAAATGTTTGATAGAATTCACCTGTGAAACCATCTGGTCCTGGACTTCTGTTTGTTGGAAGATTTTAAATCATAGTTTCAATTTCATTACTTGTGATTTGTCTGTTCATATTTTCTATTTCTTCCTGGTTCAGTCTTGGAAGGTTATACCTTTCTAAGAATTTGTCCATTTCTTCCAGGTTGTCTATTTTATTGGCATAGAGTTGTTTGTAGTAGTCTCTTAGGATGCTTTGTATTTCTGCAGTGTCTGTTATAACGTCTCCTTTTTCATTTCTAATATTGTTGATTTGAGTCCTCTCCCTCTTGATGAATCTGGCTAATGGTTTATCAATTTTGTTTATCTTCTCAAAGAAGCAGCTTTTAGTTTTATTCATCTTTGCTATTGTTTTCTTTGTTTCTATTTCATTTATTTCCACTCTGATCTTTATGATTTCTTCTGCTAACTTCGGGTTTTGTTTGTTCTTCTTTCTCTAGTTCCTTTAGGTGCAAGGTTAGATTGTTTATTTGAGATTTTTCTTGTTTCTTGAGGTAGGCTTGTATAGCTATAAACTTCCCTCTTAAAACTGCTTTTGCTGCATCCCATAGGTGTTGGATTGTCGTGTTTTCATTGTCATTTGTCTCTAGGTATCTTTTGATTTCCTCTGATTTCTTCAGTGATCTCTTGGTTATTTAGTAACGTATTGTTTAGCCTCCACGTGCTTGTGTATTTTACGTTTTTTTTTCCCTGTAATTGATTTCTAATCTCATAGAGTTGTGGTCAGAAAAGATGCTTGATATGATTTCAGTTTTCTTAAATTTACTGAGGTTTGATTTGTGACCCAAGATGTGACCTATCCTGGAGAATGTTCCGTGCACACTTGAGAAAAAAAGTGTAATCTGCTGTTTTTGGATGGAATGTCCTATGAATATCAATTAAATCTATCTGGTCTATTGTGTCATTTAAAGCTTGTGTTTCCTTATTAATTTTCTGTTCGGATGATCTGACCATTGGTGTAAGTGAGGTGTTAAAGTCCCACACTTTTATTGTGTTACTGTCGATTTCCTCTTTTATAGCTGTTAGCAGTTGCCTTATGTATTGAGGTGCTCCTATGTTGGGTGCATATGTATTTATAATTGTTTTATCTTCTTCTTGGATTGATCCCTTGATCATTATGTGTAGTGTCCTTCCTTGTCTGTTGTAACGTTCTTTATTTTCAAGTCTATTTTATCTGATATGAGTATTGCTACTCCAGCTTTCTCTTGATTTCCATTTGCATGGAATATGTTTTTCCATCCCCTCACTTTCAGTCTGAATGTGTCCCTTGGTCTGAAGTGGGTCTCTTATGGACAGCATATATATGGGTCTTGTTTTTGTATCCATTCAGCAAGCCTGTGTCTTTTGGTTGGGGCATTTAATCCATTCACGTTTAAGGTTATTATTGATATGTATGTTCCTATTACCATTTTCTTAATTGTTTTGGGTTTGTTTTTGTAGGTCCTTTTCTTCTCTTGTGCTTCCCACTTAGAGAAGTTCCTCTAGCATTTGTTGTAGAGCTGGTTTGGTGGTGGTGAATTCTCTTAGCTTTTGCTTGTCTGTAAAGCTTTTGATTTCTCCATCGAATCTGAATGACATCCTTGCCGGGTAGAGTAATCTTGGTTGTAGGTTCTTCCCTTTCATCACTTTAAATATGTCATGCCACTCCCTTCTGGCTTGTAGAGTTTCTGCTGAGAAATCAGCTGTTAACCTTATGGGAGTTCCCTTGTATGTTATTTGTTGCTTTTCCCTGCTGCTTTCATTAATTTTTCTTTGTCTTTAATTTTTGCCAATTTGATTACTATGTGTCTCGCCGTGTTTCTCCTTGGGTTTATCCTGTATGGGACTCTCTGCGCTTCCTGGACTTGGGTGGCTATTTCCTTTCCCATGTTAGGGAAGTTTTCAACTATAATCTCTTGACATATTTTCTCTGGTCCTTTCTCTCTCTCTTCTCCTTCCTGGACCCCTATAATGCGAATGTTGTTGCGTTTAATGTTGTCCCAGAGGTCTCTTAGGCAGTCTTCATTTCTTGTCATTCTTTTTTCTTTCTTTTTTTTTTTTTTTAATTATCTATTTATTTATTTATGGCTGTGTTGGGTCTTCGTTTCTGTACGAGGGCTTCCTCTAGTTGCGGCAAGTGGGGGCCACTCTTCATCGCGGTGCGCGGGCCTTTCACTATCGTGGCCTCTCTTGTTGCGGAGCACAGGCTCCAGACGCGCATGCTCAGTAGTTGTGGCTCACGGGCCTAGTTGCTCCGCGGCATGTGGGATCTTCCCAGACCAGGGCTCGAACCCGTGTCCCCTGCATTGGCAGGCAGATTCTCAACCACTGCACCACCAGGGAAGCCCAGCATTCTTTTTTCTTTATTCTGTTCTGTGGCAGTGAATTCCACCATTCTGTCTCCCAGGTCACTTATCTGTTCTTCTGCCTCAGTTATTCTACTATTGATTCCTTCTAGTCTATTTTTCATTTCAGTTATTGTATTGTTCATCTCTGTTGGTTTCTTCTTTAATTCTTCTAGGTCTTTGTTAAACATTTCTTGAAGATCTTTGCCTCCATTCTTTTTCTGAGGTCCTGGATCATCTTTGCTATCATTATTCTGAATTCTTTTTCTGGGAGGTTGCCTATCGCCACTTCATTTAGTTGTTTTTCTGGGGTTTTATCTTGTTCCTTCATCTGGTGCATAGCCCTCTGCCTTTTCATCTTGTCTGTCTTTCTGTGAATGTGGTTTTTGTTCCACAGGCTGCAGGATTGTAGTTCTTCTTGCTTCTGCTGTCTGCTCTCTGGTGGATGAGGCTATCTAAGAGGCTTGTGCAAGTTTCCTGATGGGAGGGACTGGTGGTGGGCAGAGCTGGCTGTTGCTTTGGTGGGCAGAGCTCAGTAAAACTTTAATCCGCTTGTCTGCTGATGGGTGGGGCTGGGTTCCTTCCCTGTTGCTTGTTTGGCCTGAGGTGACCCAGCACTGGAGCCTACAGGCTCTTTGGTGGGGCTAATGGTGGACTCTGGGAAGGCTCATGCCAAGCAGTACTTCCCAGAACTTCTGCTGCCAGTGTCCTTGTCCCCACGGTGAGCCACAGCCACCCCCCGCATCTGCAGGAGACCCTCCAACACTAGCAGGTAGGTCTTGTTTAGTCTCCTATGAGGTCACTGCTCCTTCCCCTGGGTCCCAATGCACACACTACTTTGTGTGTGCTCTCCAAGAGTGGCCTCTCTGTTTCCCCCAGTCCTGTTGAAGTCCTGCAATCAAATCCCACTAGCCTTCAAAGTCTGATTCTCTAGGAATTCCTCCTCCCGTTGCCAGACCCAGGTTGGGAAGCCTGATGTGGGGCTCAGAACGTTCACTGCAGTGGGTGGACTTCTGTGGTATAAGTGTTCTCCAGTTTGTGAGTCACCCACCCAGCAGTTACAGGATTTGATTTGATTGTGATTGCGCCCCTCCTACCGTCTCATTGTGGCTTCTCCTTTGTCTTTGGATGTGGGGTATCTTTTTTGGTGAGTTCCAGTGTCTTCCAGTCGATGATTGTTCAGCAGTTTGTTGTGATTCCGGTGTTCTTGCAAGTGGGAGTCCATTGTGTTTATCCTTATCACAGCTCTGAGATTTCTACTTTCATATGAGCTTTTGTACCTAGCTCATGAGTGGGAAGTTTAGGAGCTGAGATTTTAGTTTAGGTCTGTCTGACTCCACCATATAAGACTTAAGTGCCCTCGAGTTTCTCTCTACATATGTCAGGTTCCTTCACTCAGAGTTGGCCTTTCCTGGATCCCAGGAACTGCAGAAGCACATGCTTACATGACAAGAGAATAAGGGAAAAGACTGATGGGTCTGGCTTAGGTCACATGCCCACCTCTTGAACCAACCACTGGAACTAGGGGATAATGCTTATGGTTGGCCATCTGGGGTCATTGTTTTAATAGTGTCTCTTTTTTCTGTATTTTATGATGCTTTGACATCTTGGGGCCCTGCATACTGAGGAGGAACTGCTCCTCCCAGGGCTAGCTAATTCCTAGAGATAGCAACCAACTTGCCTGTGAGCCTGCCTTTGATATGCAGACCAACCCATCCAGAGCCTATACCCCCAGCCACCTCCTTTCCTGTACTCACACACACCAAGCCAATACTCCCCCTGCCCTGTATCACCCCAGAGCCAGGTTTCAGACAATTAGAGACCATCCCTATCTCCCAGAGCCTCCTAAGTTACTCAGACTATTCAATCTTTTTTTTTTTTAATTTATTATTTATTTTTGGCTGCATTCGGTCTTTGTTGCTACGCACAGCAAGCGGGGGCTACTCCTCATTGCGGTGCACGGGCTTCTCATCATGGTGGCTTCTCTTGTTGCCAAGCATGGGCTCTAGGCATGCGGGCTTCAGTAGTTGCAGCATGTGGGCTCAGTAGTTGCGGCTCACGGGCTCTCGAGTGCAGGCTCAGTAGTTGTGGTGCACGGGCTTAGTTGCTCCGCGGCATGTGGGATCTTCCCGGACCAGGGATCAAACCCGTGTCCCCTGCATTGGTAGGCGGATTCTTAATGACTGCGCCACCAGGGAAGTCCCAGACTATTCAACCTTAAACGTGCTTAACTGCTTACCTTACTTCACACATTCCTTCCCACAAAAACCACAATAAAGACTTTTGCGTGTGCTTTCCCCTCACTCCTCCTGTCTCCTGACTGACCCTAGTGCTTCTCCATGTGACCCCCTTGTGTGGCAGGACATACCTCCTGTCCCTTGGGGAGCTGTGAGTGATAAACTCTTCTTTCAAAGGCAGTTGTTTCTTGTCATCTTACCTACCTGTACAGACCAAATCCTAGTACATTCCTAATAGTCCTGTGACCATAGAAGCAAGAGAAAGGAAGATATAGATGAACCAGTTCAACTGTCCATCTCTGTAAGGTGACTGTGCATAAATCTGTTTTGATCTAAGAGTTCGGCACTCAGAGGCCTTGGTTGTTGAACTCATCTTCTTGGTATACAGATAGTAGGAAGGTATCCCAAGTATCAGGCAAAGCATCACCATAAGGAAGTCAGGAGCAGGAACTATTCAGAGGGCCCAGTAAGCATCAGCCCTGAGACAAATCTGCTGATAGATGTGTGCCTCCTGGAAGTGGTACCTGGAAACACAACCACAGGGTTTTGTGGGTCAGTCTCTGAGACGCTGCCCTGAGTGTCAGATGGAGTCTGAGAAGTGAGGGTCAAAAATCCGCTAGTGGCTGTCCTGGTAAAAGGATCCAGATTGTGAGCTCCATAACTGCAAGTACCATGCCTGTTTTTCTCATCCCTGTATCCATAGCATCCAGTGCATGGTAAGGGCTCAATAAATCTTTGTTGAATAAATGAATAGATGAATGTCACCAAGACTCAAGCAGCAGAATCATAATGAAGCAGAAATTGAGACTAGAAATCAGTAAGGCGTGTGAGAACACAGGTGCTGGGAGTTGGTCAGAAAGCAGGGAATGTGCTGACTTCCAGCCTAGAGGTCAAAAGGATGGGCTGTGCAGTCAGACTACCATCACTTGAGCCTCACCCCGACTAGGTAGGTGATCTTAGCCTCAGTTTCCTTATCTATAAAATGGGCATGATAATAATAGCATCACCTTCACAGGCTTGTTCTAAGAATTAAATTAGGTAATGAATGTTAAGTGCCTGGCGTACAGTTAGTGCTCAATAAATGTTAATCCCTGTTGTTCATGGCATGGGAGGAATATGACTAGCTGGCTGTAAAGACCTTCTCAGGTCATTGTGATCTTGAAGCTGCACATCTAAATTACTATGGTGTTAGGAACGTTACCAGAACTGGGACTTAGACATGGGCAGAAAGACCGAAGCCAAGTGTGAGACTTTATTCTTTTCAAACCAGTGGTGACCTTTGAAAACATAGTGTTAGTCCCACCCCAGAGGCAGAGGCTGATTAAAATCATGCATAAACCAAAAGAGAGGGTAGCAGGGGATGGATGGTTGCAGCCCTCACAGGCCTATCTGGATTCAGCATTGCTTTCTTTCTCCCCTTTCATGGAACAAAATCAGCTGACCGCTCTTTTTCCCACAGATCTTTCTCTGCCCTTCCCTCTAGGTCAGCACCCAAAGTCTAGGCCTCTGATCTATAACAGCACAGATCATACTGTTTCTAGTACAGTTTCCTCTCTTCCTCCTGTGCAGATCCACAAGATGCATTCTTTCTTGGACCACACCATGGGTGGCTGCCAAATCCAGCTTACAGTGAATTGTTTTCATGTTTGTTCTTATATAATCAGGGAGCAAGGTCGGGGAGTGGTGCTGGATGTGGGGCATGAGGAGACAAAAGTCTTTAAAGACCCTGGGTCAGCTTTGCTCAAGTCTCACCGCTGAAATATGGTACAGTAACATGTTTTTAAAAATGAATTCATACTTCTGTTTTCCCCAGTGAATATGGTTTTCCACATCATATCAGGAAATTCATGCCATTCGACCTCAGGTGGTTTGGGGAACCAGCCTAGTGCTTTCCGTTCTTTCAGTAACTGCATGAGACATGAGCAGTGGGAGGGTTGCCAGATCCCATCACCTGGTGAGAAGGATGGGAAGGAAGTGAACCGTGCTAGGATGTCCCACTGCACCACTGCAGACATCTTGGTTGTGTTCATGTGGCCAGAACACAAGCATCCATGTCATGCCCAATGGTCAGTGCCAAGAGTAAGCCATCCAGGAAGGCGGGTGGGATCTGAACATGGCGGCGGTGGTAGCTGCTATGGCACTGAAGGACCAGGGGGCAAGAAATGCCCGTGTCCTCCAGGTTTGAAAACCTTTTCTCAGATTTCCTTCACGTGCCTCACGTGAGCCCTACTGCAGTCCTTCACGTCCTGTGTCTGAGGAGGTAACAGTGAAGCTCACTCTTCTGGCACCAGGGTGATGAGCCCTCAGTGATGTGGAAGTGACTTTCAAAGGGATTCTGTCAGGAGCCACAGCTAACAAGGCTTCCCAGAACAGGACCCAGGCACTGCAAAGCCACAGCTCCACGGAGTGCAAGCAGGAGCCTAGGCCCCATCCCCTGCGCTGGAATACATTCCCAGAAAGAGCGGCAAGAACCCCATGAAAGCTGTGGGACTAGCCTGGGCCATCAGCTTCCCCTGTGGTATCCTCCTCTTTATCCTCACCAAGTGGGACGTGGACAAGGACCGTTTGAAGCAGATGAAGTCTCGGCAGAACATGTGGTCGTCCAGCAGCCATGAGGAACACTGCAGCCCTCCCCTGGACTGTACTGACTGTGCCCTCCAGACTGGCAGGTCCTTTCGGGTTGGTCACAATTCTGCTCCTTGCCTCTGAAGCCCACCAGAGGGCGCATGAAGCCCAGGTTGCTGCCAGCCCCGTCCTTCACTTCCCAAGAAACCAGCCATAGGCAAATAAAGTTATTGAGTGTTTGAGTGGAAAGGGGGGGGTGGTGAAAAAAGAATAAGCCATCCAAATGGTTCATCAGGCAATGAAAAGGTAAATTCCAAAAGATTGGATAACCAGTCTTTCAAGATGGGGAAATAGAATGAGATGGTGGATTGAGTATCATCTCCTACATGGAATCTGAGCCCATGGGATTTACGCACTCCTAATACGTATTTGGGTGGGTGGACTGGATCTTTCTAAAGTGCCTGGGTAGGTCAAGCTTGTGAGTCCATCTGCCCTGGAACCGTTTGCTTTCAGTGGCTTCATGTTCAGAATCCTCCTAGGTTTTGACAGACATGACCTCCAGAAAGAGAATACCCAGATGGCAAGAGAGAGATCTGCTAAAACCTATGGGAAAGCAACATGGATGTAAACAAGAGGAATGCAATTTGTGCAGCATTTGTTCCTCATCTTACAGAAGTGTACTTGTGAAACTCAGCCCTGCTTATCAGCTTCCTGGACTGGCTCAGTCATGTGAGGAAGGCAAGGAAAATGGGTTTAACTTTTTTGTCTCGGTCTGAGCCCAAGAGAGTAGACAGGACCATTGTATTACTGGGACTAGGGATAGTGGTACCCAAAGGACTAGAGGGGGATGGGATAAGGCATCTCCCGAGATAGAGGCAGGTCCTCTACTGTAACCTCAGAGGGGTCTACCTATGTCCTGCGTTTTTGCCCCTGAATACTTACAGGAGTTAATTATAGATTTCGGTCATCTCTTTAAAGTCTAAGGTTCTTTAAAGACACACCCACCCAGCCCTCCCATATATACACTGGCACGTTTAGAAGGTAGCAAACATGTGCATTGTGGGCACACACACACCTAACTCCAGCTGTCCTGGGCAAATGGAGGTGGAGGAGCCAGCAGTGTCACAGAGGAGATAGTGTCCTACAATCTTAGGCAACTATTATAGGTTTTCAAAGGAAAGCTCTATTGATTTGGGTCTGTGTTATAGTCTAGAGATCCCATGGTTTTGAACAACTCTTTATTCAACCTTCATGTTCAAATCCTCCTAGGTTTGGGCAGAGAGACTCCAAGGGCTTACTCTGCCCTTGGAGTTGGGCTGCAAAGAATCAGTCCAAGTAAAAACTGGAAGTTTGACCCCACAGGGTTCCCAGCTCCACACCCTGACTCATGGAGGGGAGGGGAGGTCGTCTGGCCTGCCTGAAACAGGAGGATTGCCCTCCTGGCTTTGTTCTCCCCACCACCTTCCCAGCCCCAGCTTCTCAGCCCTCCAGGGTCCAATGATGGACCTGTAGGAGGTCTGGAGTGAGTCTGGAGCAAGGCATGAGAAGAGGGGGAGCACATACAGATAAATGCCGAGGAGGAGCCGCCAGACCATCAGCAGTGCCTGCAACAAAGCCCTTCCTCCTGGAGGGCTTCAGGCCCGGGTCGCAGGAGACGGTTGCTAGGTGTTCTGTTTTGAGCTTTCTACTAAAGAAAACATACCAGCCACTTCATTGTCATTTCCCTCTAAAATAAAGTCAACTTTCTCATTATTAATTTCTTATTACTCAAGCAGTACCATCTACTGTAAATGATAAGCTGTAATGTAAGCTATTAATAACAATTAACATGTCTTATTTAACTTAGCCTCTAAGTATTTATTATCTGCCCAATAATTTTATTGAACCCATCTGGCAAAATGAAGGGAAAGTGGCAGAGGGATGAGAAATGAGAGGAGGGCTTCCTGGCGTGCAGACGGGCAGAGCAGAGGGAGGGAGGAACGAGGATGCGTTGCAGTCACCCAACCCCTGAGCGCTCCAGAGTCAAAATCTCCCGCTGGCACAGGATGACCTGAGATTTCTGAGCAGGCCCAGGAGCTTCAGCCAGGATGAGCCTCCGTCTCCCTGGAGACAGACCTTCAGGAGACAGACCTTCAGGAGCCAGCAGTGGAATATAGTTCTGCACGTTTCCTCACCCTTCTCAGCCCCTCCCCTGTGCCCCAGGAGGCCTTCCTCTTTGGGGTCAGCAGCCAGAGGTCAAACAATTGGAGGAGAATGAAGTTGGGGCGCTTCTTCCCAACTCTCTGCTTGCCAGGCTGCTGTTTGGCAGCGACCACATTCCTCTACAGAAGGACACAGTTCCCATCGGGTGTCCTGCTCCGCAGACACTACTCTCACTCGGTTCTGCTAACTGCCCCTCTCGACCCTTTCTAGTCAGCCTCCTTTAACCTTTTTTGAATTGTCCTTTTATTAACTTCTCCTCAGTCAACCCTTTTGAGTGGACCATTTGCTTCCTGTCAAGACTGACTAGTACACACTACAAACGAGTGAAGAAAAAGCTTTTGCACCTTCCACAGGTGCCTGGGGCTCCTTGATATTCTTAAGAATATCAAGAGTAGAGCATCTTTCCCTTCGGGTCCCAGGCTGATGTATATAAGGTGTTCAAAATACTTCTGTTGAATGATGATGGACCAAAGCCTAAATCTTCTAAAAGAGATAAGGTTTAGGGAAAAGAAGAAATTGGACTGATAAATGTGATACTAGATTTTTGCTTTAAAAAGCACCCCTATGAACTTAAATATTTATGCATCCATATATTCTAATGAAAAATACGTTTCCTTACTTGGGTTAATGTGACTATACAGGATATATTTAGGGGATTGTTGGGGAAATGATTGGGATTGAGAACTTGAAGGGCTTTGAATTTTGAGGTAATTTGGTGGATAAGGGAACATTCAGGGGAGTCTTGGGCAAGACCCTGGAGCAATCAGGCACATGCTTTAGGGAAGTAACTCTGGGGGCATTTGGTGAAAGGCATCGGTGGTGGTGAAAAGACTCTGAAAGAAGAGATTAAAGCCCACTGCAACCATCCTGGTGACAGGTAATAAGAGGTAACATGTAGGGGCAGCAGTGGAAAGAGTCAATTAGCCTTGACTTATGATACATGAGGAGACGGAAAGCACGGGAGAATAATGAGCCCAGGATAACTCAAATCTCTGGTGCCTAAAGACAAAGCATGGCAGTCCTGTTCACAGAAATATGGAAATCAAGAGGAGCTGCCAGACAACAGGATGAACTTCCTCCTGGATGTAGCAGAGGTACTTTCAGGTATCCCGGTGGAGATGGCATTTATAAATACGGATCTCAGTTTCAGGAGAGAGGTAGAAGCTGCACATACATGGATCTGGATGAGATGGCCAAAGAGAAAAATACAGAAAGGGGACCTGGTGACAGAAAATTGTAGAAGACCTCCATTGGCAGCCGAGGAAAGAGGGGCAAACAATAAGAGAAGAGATGCCAGAGGAAAAGGTCCTGGAGGAGGCAGTAACTCAGATGATCAGGAGGAAATGTTACAAGGTCAAGGACAATATCCCATATGCTAAAGAGAAGACACAAGATGAAGAATGAAAACCAGTGACTGGGCCGTGTGATGAGTAGGCATAAATCATCTGCAGAAGAGCAACTTCAGCAGAATGAGATGGGAGACCTAGGAGTTGGGGTGTAACAGACGGCGAGGAGGTGAACACAGTGGGCATAACTACTCGTTCAAGAAGGCCAACAGTGAAGGAAAAGCAAGAGGTGGAAAGTAGGTGGCAACCTGAGGATGAGAAGAGGGGAGTTTTAGGCTATCAAATAAGCAGCGAAGACCCTGAGGAGGGAAGGAGATAAAGGATGCTAAAAGGACCCCTGTCAATGATTCTTCCTCTTTTTTGGTCACATGGACCACTTGACATCTGATACAAGATCTATATCCCTCACTGGAAAGTGCATACACCCAATTGCGCACACAATTTCGGGAGGTCCAAGGTGCCCCGAGAACAACCTTTGTTCCTCGTGTGAATCCTTGAATCGTAAGCACTCTGGGGCAACATCACGTTGTGGTCTTGGAGGAGCTGGGCAGAGGTGAAGCAGAGACTTCAGGGAGAGAGATGGGGTTCCATGTGTTTGGCACATGGCACAGCAGCTAAAAAGAAAGCCAGATACTGGAATTTCACATACAAAATACACAAGTATAGACAGCATAGACCAGACAGACTCCATAAGGTATTTGGAAAGAAAATGGTAGCAGAATTAAATGTTTTCTTTCCAGATGCAAAAAAATGTTCACTGTAAAATGGATTTTCACAGAGACAGGTTGTAAGCAACATAAATGTCCAACAGTAAGGTAATGGCTACGTAAATTGCAGTGCACTCATTTAAGTGGACTATGATAAAGCCATTTGAAGTGATAATTATAATGATTGGTAATAACATGATATGTTTATGACATAGTGTTAAGTGGAGAAAAAAAGAATATAAAGCAGTTACCCTGTGATTACAGCTATGTTATTTATATATATAACTATATTTTATGTATACATTTTTAAAATATTTTGTTTATATATATGCATACAACTTACCAGGCTAGTAGAATCCTGAGTCATCATTTTTTTCTTATTATATTCAAATGGCCCTTTTTATTATTTGTATTTAAAATTAAAGATGGTATTGCTTTCTTTTGTCTCTGATTTTACTGGCTATAATTTAATAATATAATAAGTTGAATGTGGCTTCTCCCAGATTAACCTTCAAGCCTAAGAAAAGACCACCTGTTAAAGTTCTCTCACATAATCTTTTCTGACCCTAACACATTTAGGACATCCTATGCCCATGCTGTGTCTCAGTTTAAGTTTTAAATCCTGATTTTATATCCCAGATTAAACACTGATGGACTCTGGTGTAGACCTCTGAGAAACAAGGATGAGTCCTGGGTTGAAGAAGAGAATGCTTTGCCCTTACCAGGAAATGAACTAGGCGACCTCCAGGGTCTTTTCCACCTTGCCTAGGGTCCTATTTCTTTGCCTGCTGTGGAGTTTTGAGGAAACAGGAAAGACCTAGAATTAGACCTATTATTTAAGAAGTGGTCCAGACTAAACAGCATCTCAACCTACAAGGCATGTTGTATAGGTCCAAATTGTATACAGGTCTTTAAAAGCTGTCCTGTAGCAGGTGATATCACAAAGGTTGATGGCAGAGAGATCAGGCAGCTAACCAGAGATGGGTTCACAGCAGCTTTCCTCAGAAAACTTCCGGGAGGTTCTCAAATGGCCTGTTTGTCACAGGCAGGGAAGGGATGCGAGGCGTGGGCTCATTTCACGTAAGAAGCTAAAAATGTCCAAGGAAGGATACTTATCGATAGCATCCAGCCTTTTCTGGAAGCAGCTCCCCATACTGGGGATCTGGTGACATGGAGGGAGCAAGCATTTTGCTTTCTTACTTTACAAAGTTTTGCAAAACTGTTCCAAGGCTCTGCTTAATGAAGAGCAAGGCCTCCTGGCCAGAAGGGGAGGCAAAGGAGGCCTGTTCCAGGGCTGCCTGCTGGGCAGATTGGAGCACACATCAGACCACAGGTTTTCCTAAATACTTCGTAGCAGAAGATGAAAACAGTGGCTCTGCAAGCCTACCCCATTCAGGAAGCCAGGAGTCGGAAGCCTCCTCCACAAACTGGCATTTTTCAGTCATTGTTTGCTTTTATTTTCAATTTAATCTCATCTTTCATGGCCTCCCTGTTGCTTCTTAAGATAAACCTAACCTTTTGCTCTATTCGCTTTGCACTAATGCTAACTTAAAGAACACAGAGAATTCTTGGTAGAAGGCCACCTCCTGAAGACAGAGATTTTATCTCCAGCCTCATTTGGGAGACTTCAGAAACCATCACTTGCCAGGAAAAAAAAATAATCTTTTAGCTGCCATGTACTTGAGGCTGTCCATTTGCTGTCTAGTCAAATGAAAAAATATTTTTATAAGCAATGGGAACTAGAGAAAACAGTGAATGATAAGGATCATTGGTTTATTTCCTTTTTCATCAGATAATTTTTAAGTTCATACCCTTCGCCAAAGTTATATCAGCGTCTCCTGAGTCGGAATAGGCTCTGTGGTCACAGACCACAGGGGCCATCCCCACAGGAAGAGTGGAAACCCCAGAGGCCTGCCTGCAGAAGAAAAGCACAGCCTCCATCAGGCATGTTTGTATGTCGCTGTGCCACCACCAGGAACAGGCAGCTCAAGTTGTCACACTATGTAATTTCCTCCATCCCCAAGGAGATCTGGCCGCTCCCTTTCCCTACCTGGCATCCAACTTCACAGACAGTCACCAGATCCTATTTATTTTCTGTCCTTAATATCTTCAATCACAATCCTCTTCTCACCATCATCTCTGCCCAGCCCTAGTTTGTTAAGCATAAGGGAATTATTCCAAGCCTGAGGATGAAGAGTTGATAGAAATGAAATGATGTACCAGGACAAGAGTGAAGAAAGGCACCTAGGATGCAAAATTTAAGGAGGCATCACTCTCAGGATTGAGCAAGTGTAGGGTCAGCTCAGATGAGTGCCTTCCTGAGTTTATGCCCTAGTCACCTCTCTTTCTTGTCTTACCCTAATCCCAGCCCTATGATTTTTTTCTTTAATTTTAGTATAAATTATTTCCAGAATCTATTAACACTCATCCAGATGTTACATCCACTTCTCCCCATACCACAGGTACTCATCCAGGTGATACACCTGGGCTCAGATGCTGCCACTTGGTGCCTGCATGCTTGGAGATCTTGCCCCTGCCTGGGGAGGATAAAATATTCAATTATGTTTCTTGAGCTGCCATTTTTCTTTATGGAAGTTTTTCCCTCTGCTCTTTATATTATCTGATTTCATTCTCTGGTTTTAAATCAAGACACCAGCATATTTTTGTCATCACAGGATACCCTTGACAATCAGGTAATCAACACATAGGACAGGGTGTCAGCTGCAGTATTAAGAAGCACAGGTAGGGGGGGAAGCTCCACGATGAGAGCCATCATAAACAGAAGTGAGGGGAGCCACAGGTACTCGTTATTAATAATTAAGTATCAACACCTGCCAATGATTTGCAGTGCTTGCAATGATAATAATAAATCAGAGCAGAATCAAGGTTCTTTCCATAATAACATCCTTGCATTCTCTAGAATTCTCTAGAGTTCTAAAATGCTTTCCTCAGTAGGAGAGAAAGAGGTGGCTTTACTTCTAGCCTTCCCAGCACTATTTTTACCTTTTAAACACTATGCACACATGTGTGAGGTGCCATGATCTCTTAAGTGTCTCTCCTTAGGACAAAAAGGCAGAGAATGGTGGGTGTGTATTAGAGCTTGGTAAATCCAGGAGGCCCTGAGATGTTTGCTTTCTCCAAACCACTGTCTCTCAAGTACCTCTCACGTGTTCTCCTTGGAGGAGTTTTCCAGGATTGTCTGCATGTATCCAGACCTCTGTCTGGTTGGGCCCTCATGGGTGGATCCTGGAGTGCTTTACACCTCCTTTTTGTTCACAAAATGCATGTAGGTTCCCCACCCTACTCCCGCCCCCCCTGCCCCCACTACTAGCTTTTCACACAGTTCATGACTAGGGTTTTACTAGGTTAACTTTCATTTAAATGGTGATGATGTTAAAAAATCAGAAGAAATCCTCCTTCCCGTTTGAGCACCCCCCAGGCTTAAGCATTTTGTAGTTGCTGTTGTTAAGTGTTGGATGAGTCAACCATGATTTAGATCATGATGATGTTGGAGGTCAAAAAATTTAAGAAGTTCAAGGATAATGACGACGTGGTGGCAAAACAGAGGTTTCTCTCCACTTGCCACTGACAATGCCCTAGATTCATGCATCTTCTCTGGTGTGGGCAGGAATTTTCACATGAGTGGAGCCTTACACAGAAGCAGAGCCTTTCTGTGTCTGGCAGAAATTTTATTATAACCACTTCAGCACATCTGTCTGCAGCCGGCCACTCATTAAAGTAACACTGGCTTTGTTATACAGAACGCATCTTTAACACAGAGTTTAGTTTTAAGGGGGCCTGCCTAGGCTTCGGAGATGGAATCGTCCAGCTGGGAGAGCACAGAAGACTTTTCTTAGTGAATTATGATATTCCACCATTGCCCTTGGTGCCTGGTGATGTCATGGATCAGCGGTGGCTGGGCTTTCTGACCTGTACGTCAATCTCAAGTTCCGTTTTGGACACAGAGAAGAGAGGGCATCGGGGGAGAGGGAGAGTGGAGACTACAGAAATGGCCTCAACCAAATTAATAACTAGTTTTTAAAGCTAATGAGGTTCTTCTCTAACTCTGCTTATCGGCAGGGTGTGTAATATGCTGCTTTTCCCCCCTCAGGCCGTGTCTCTCTCACGGCAGATGTCAATTCTTACGAGATGCATTCACTTTAAATTCACTCATTTGCCTCTCTTCTCTTCTAGGTAGCTATAGATTCCACTGCCTCCACCGGGGACCCCAGTAACAGCTGTTCCCTGCGCTATATCCAGCCCTGCCTGCCCAGCGAGTACCTGAAGGCCTTGGTGGCCGTGGGGGAGATTTGCCAGGACTATGGCAGGTATGAGACTCCCCATCTTTGTGGGTTCCCGTGGCCCCTGGCTGACTCTGGGCAGAAGAATGGAAATTAAGTCATGCTGAGGCTCATGAGGGGACAGAATAAAGCCTGGCCCCAAATGTGTTATTCTCTCCATACCTAGAGAAACTGAGTTCATGCCAAGCTCACACTGGGCACCAAAAAATCCTTTCTCAGCTTTCTTCTCTTACTTGGCTGGCAGGACCACAGGATAGCGATTTTGGTTTCAGTATGTACCTTGCTACGCAAAGTCTGGTCCGTGGACTGGCAACATAACATCACCTAGGAACTTAGAACATCAAGCCCCGCTTGAGCATCTGAATCAGCATCTGCATTGTAACGAGATTCCCAGATGATTTGTGTGAACTTTGGAGTTTGAGAAGCACCAGTTTATTAGGTACTTTCTATCTGATCCTCACATTAACCCTTCTGTAGTGGGTGTTGTTTAACAGAAGAGGAAAACTGTGCAGGGAGCTGAAGTGAGCTGTGCCCTGTCCCACAGCCAGGGGCAGGATTTAAACCCAGAGCCAGCTCACTGCACAGCGTAAGCTCGTAATCATGGGGTTTCACTGACCTCAAAAGCTATTGGTAACTTCAGCAGAGGGTCTGTGTCTGCCCGTGTGCATGTGAGTGTGTGCCCACGCCAGTGTGTGTGTGTGTGTGTAGAAGACACGATTTTGAGATCAGATCAGTACTTATTTTTACTGGGTGGTAAATATTGACCTTTCCCACCAAGAGAATTCCCTATAATAAATGATTTACATAAATCACCTTAAACTGAATTTATTCTGCCTTTCCAGTATTTCCAGATTGAGGTGAAGTTGTTGACATGTTTGATCAAGAAGGCTCTTTGAGGTAGAACTAGTGTAAGTATATATATGGGAAAATCTCAGTTGACTGCCTGGTGTGATAGTAAAACAGGACTAGTTAGTCATGAGCAGCAATTAATTGGCCTGTTAAACCAGGAAAATGAAGAAAGTGACCCTGTCCTCCAGTTTCAGATTTCATGGAATGGCCTGATTTCTGTCCTTCCTAGTCTCACAACTGGTGATAACTGTATTAAAAACCTGATGCCCAGGCACCGTAGCAAGTGACACACCTAGTGACCAGAAGGTACAGAGAAACCAACAGGACAGGTAACAGAGTTTCCGTCAGTGTCCTTCCCGCTGACGAGTCTCTGCATTTAGCTTGGTCATCGCCAGTAACTCAAATGCGTGTGAGGCCAGTTGGGGATGAATGAGCATGTCCAGTCAAACCAGACAGCTTTAAATGCTAGGCCTCTGCCAGCACTTCCCCTCTTACACATTTGGAATGGAGGGCACTAATGGCACTTTAAATTACCTTGTTGAAGTGATACTTATACTTAACCTTGAGATATTGTCTGTGAAGACAACTTGAATCTCAGCTCTGATTTCTTCAGGCCTCAATTCAGGGAGGATTCTTAGAGAGGCTCATGTCATACGGAGATTTCTTACCAAGGAGGGAAAAGACAAACAGATTGCATCCCCACTGTCAGAAAGTCCTCCAAGTGTTCCCAAGAAACCAACACAGTAATTCTCTCCCTTCTCTCTATCACACACAATTTATTGAGGGCACTGTCCTTTTCCTGGTGTATGTCCTTGGCGGCTTTGTCATAAACTGACCACATATGTGTGGATTTCTTTCCCAGGCTCTATTCTATTCCTGTGGCCCATGCCTCTTTTTATGCTATTTCTACACTGTTTGGTTACTGTAGCTTTGTGATATGGTTTCAAGTCAGTGAGTGAGTTTCCTCCAGCTGCTGTTCTCCTTTCTCAGGGTCCCCTTGGCTGTTCAGGGTCCTTTGTAGTTCCATACAAATGTCAGGATTGTTTGTTCAGCTTCTGTGAAAAATTCCATTGGAATTTTGGTAGGATGTGCATTAAATGTGTATGCTGTTTTGGGTAGAATGAACATTTTAGCACTACTAAGTCTTTCCATCCATAAGCACAGGATATCTTTCCATTTCTTTGCATCTTCAATTTCTTCATTGATGTTGTAAGGTTTTCAGTGTGCAGCTGTTTCACGTCTTGGGTTAAATTCATTCCTAGGTATTTGGTTCTTTTGTTGTTATTGGAAATGGGATTGTTTTCTTAATTTCTGTCTCTGATGGTTCATTATTAGTGTATAGAAACACAAGTGTTTTTAGTGTATTGATTTTGTATCCTGCAGCTTTACTGAATTCATTTATTGGTTCTGACAGTTTTTTGGTGATTTAATACAGGAAACTGGAATTAGAAATCCCACTGTTTCTACCACATCCAGCTCAGCTACAACACCCAAGATAGGGTGGCTACTATTATAATCTTCCCACACTGCCCCTTAAAAACATATGAAATTTTACAGTGGCTAATTACATCATCACTTTGGGTGAGCAGGATCTGGGTAGGGCTTGGCCTCTATACAAAGATTGTTGTCTTCTCTACATTTCTGTCCTTTTATTGACACAGTTGCTTTGAAAAGTAGTTTATTTTACAGTAATTTCAAATGTATAGAAAATTTTCCATAGCATTACAAAGTACTCACATTTGCCACTTCACACAAAACACTTCAGTGTGTTTTACCCAAAACATGGATACACTCCCAGGGAACAAGCACTTTTAACCACCAAATGAGGAGGATTATAATTTCTTATAATAATCTGATCCATAGGTCCACTTCAACTTTCACCACCTGCCCCAACTCTATGGAAATATCTTTTTCATTGTGACCCAGTTTTCTTTTTTTTTTCTGAAACCTTGACTGTGACTTTCCCTCATGTTCAAAACCTTGATGGCTTTAAAGCACAGGATGAGTATGATATCTGTATGGCTTCTTTCACTTAGGGTGTTGTCAGCATTCCTCCATGTTGTAGCATGTATCAGTACTTCATTTTTTCCACTGCGAATAAAAACACATAACATTTACCATTTAAGCCATTTGATGTGTACAGTTCTGTGGCACTCACTGCATCTACATCGTTATAAAAATATCCTCACCACTCATCTCCTGAACTTTTTCATTTTCCCCAAGTGAAACTGTATCCATTGAACACTGACTCCTCTCAGCTCCTGCAACCACATTCCTTCTGTCTTTGAATTTGACTCCCCTAGATACCTTATGTAAGTGGAACCATAGAATTTGTTCTTCCGTGACTGACTTATTTCATTTAGTATAGTAAGTTCAAGGTTCATCCACATAGTAGCATGTGTCAGAATTTCCTTAGTTTTCAAGGCTAAATAATATTCCTTTGTGTATATACCACATTCTGTTTATCCATTTATCCATCAATGGACACCTGGGTTGCTTCCACCTTTTATTATTGTGAATGATGCTGCTATGAATATGAATGTACAAATACCTGTTCCAGTCCCTGCTTTCAAATATTTTGAGTAAATGCCCCAAAGTGGAATTGATGGATCATATGTTAACTCGGAGTGTAACTTTTTAAGGAGCTGCCATATTATTTTCACAGTGGCTGCACCATTTTACTCTATTCATTTATATGGCAGAATAATATGGTAGTTTATGGATGTACCACATTTTGTTTATTCATCTATTGATGGACATTTTAATTGTTTCTACCTTTTGGCTATTATGAACAGTGCTGCTATGAATATTTGTGTACAAGTTTTTGTTTGAACACTTGTTTTCAATTCTTTGGTGTCTGTACCTAGGAGTGTAGTTGTTGAACCCTATCGTAATAATTGGGTTGGCCAAAAAGTTTGTTCGGCTCTTTCCGTAAGATGGCTCTAAGTAGCCCTTAGTTGTCTTTAACTTCATTCAAAACAATTTTGTGAGATTCTTTGTGATGGCTGTCATATCAGCGTGCATTTAGCAAAAGACTTAATCAAAGTTGGTGAATTTTTGTATAGCCATTTTAATATTGAAGATGAAAAAAGGCGACATTTTTGGCATATTATGCTTTATTATTTCAAGAAAGGTAAAAATGCAACCGAAATGCAAAAAAAGGTTTGTGCAGTGTATGGATTTGTGCTGTGACTGATTGAACGTGTCAAAAGTGGTTTGCAAAGTTTCATGCTGAAGATTTCTCGCTGGACGATGCTCCATGGTCGGGTAGACCAGTTGAAGTTGATAGTAATCAAATGGAGAAATTAATTGAGAACAATCAACATTATACCACATGGGAGATAGCCAACACACTCAAAATATCCAAATCAAGCACTGAAAATCATTTGCACCAGCTTGATTTTATTAATTGCTTTGATGTTTGGGTTCCACATAAGTTAAGTGAATTTCCGCATGCGATTCTCTACTTAAATGCAATGAAAACGTTCCATTTTGAACAGATAGTGACAGGTGATGAAAAGTGAATACTGTACAATAATGTGGAATGGAAGAGATTGTGGGGCAAGCAAAATGAACCACCACCAACCACACCAAAGGCCGGTCGTCATCCAAAGAAGGTGATGTTGTGTATATGGTGGGATTGGAAGGGAGTCCTCGATTATGAGCTCCTTCCGGAAAACCAAATGATTAATTCCAACAAGTACTGCTCCCAGTTAGACCAACTGAAAGCAGCACTGGACGAAAAGTGTCCGGAATTAGTCAATAGAAAATGTATAATCTTCCATCAAGATAATGCAAGACCTCATGTTTCTTTGATGACCAGGCAAAAACTGTTACAGCTTGGCTGGGAAGTTCTGATTCATCTGCCATATTCACCAGACATTGCACCTTCAGATTTCCATTTATTTTGGTCTTTACAAAATTCTCTTGATGGAAAAAATTTCAGTTCCGTGGAAGACTGTAAAAGGCACCAGGAACAGTTCTTTGCTCAAAAAGATAAAAAGTTTTGGGAAGATAGAATTATGAGGTTGCCTGAAAAAGGGCAGAAGCTAGTGAAACGAAAGGGTAAATATGTTGTTCAATAAAGTTCTTGGTGAAAATGAAAAATGTGTCTTTTATTTTTACTTAAAAACCGAAGGCACTTTTTGGCCAACCCAGTACATTTATCTTTTTGAAGAAATGTCAAAGTATTGTTCACGTAGGCTGCACCATTTTACATTTCCACAATGTTTAAAAGTTCCATTTGCTCTACATTGTTGCCAATATTCATTATTTTTAATTTTTCTTGACTATAACAATTGTGTGTTTGAAGGGGTATTGCATTATGGTACGAATTTGCATTTCCATCATGACTACTGATGTTTGACATCTTTTCATGTCCTGTTGACCATTTGCATGTCTTGTCTGGAGAAGAGTCTGATCAGGTCCTTTGTGCATTTTAAAAATTGAGTTCTTTGTGTTTCTGTTGATGAGTTTCTTGATATGTTCTGGATAACAGACTCTTAGTAGATAGATATATCATGTGCAAATATTTTCTTCCATTCTGTGGACTGTCTTACTTTCTGGATAGCAGTTTTGATGTGATAAAATTATTAACTTTGAGGAAACCCAGTGTATCTATATTTTATTCATTGCTTAAGCTTTGATGTCAGATTGAAGAAACCACTGCTAAATGCAAGGTCATGAGGATTTATTCCCTTGGTTTATTTGAGAGATTATAGAGTCATCCCTTGGCATCCACTTTGCTAGGGTTAAGGTCTGTGCTTAGAGTCAGTGTCAGGCTTTAGGGTGATGGTTAAAGGGTCAGGGTCAGGGATTAGAGTTGAGGTGTCAGGATCGAGGGTCTAGGATCCAAGGTTAGGATTGTTAGGTTTAGGGTAACAGGGTAAAGGGTTAGGGTTATAGGTTAGGATGTTAGGGTTAGGGTGAGGGTTAGAGTTAGGTTAAAGGATAACCTGTTCTCACCCTCCTTGTCCCTCTCCATCTCTCTGAAGCCTCCAGGATGGACAGAATTCTCCCAAGGTCACACATGAGTCAGGTAGGTGAGCTGTATCATTGTTTGTCTTCCCCTCAGTCCTGGGCTCTTGGGAGACGAATGAAATGTCTGTACTGTCTCTGTTTCAAATCGACCTCAATCTCAGTCAGGGGCTGTGGAGGCCATCAGAAGTCATGTAGGGTTTCTCTCTTCCCTCCCTCCTGCCTGAGAGGGGTGGTGCCAGCCCCACTCTGCCTGGGCAGTCCCAGGCTCCAGCACAGCTCTGACACGAGGGCACTCTGAAGACGTGCAGATTTACACAGGACTGGGTGCAGTGACCGGCTGACCCTCAGGTGCTGCCTTCTTGAGGGCAGCTGGGGCCCTTCTGGGACTTCATGAATCCTTTGTCCCATCTGAGCGGGCATCAGTAGAAAATCAGGTCTCAGACAGGATAACCCTTGACCTCTGACCATCCAGGCAGGCATCTGTGGTTCTCCAGCTCAGCCCAGCCTGGGCTCTGTCAAGCCCCTGTGGCCAGTTACTGAGCTGCACCTGCCGCTGGGCAATTGAACAACCACCTGGGCAGCATAGACAGCCCCTTGGCATGTTTATGTTCCCAACATCCATGTGGTTGAGAAAAGGGCCCTCTCCCTCACAGCCTCTTAGCCTGCCGAGAGAGGTAATAACCCTCCAAATGTTGAATGTGGCCCTGGCCACAAAAACCATACAAAAGACCGTGGCCCTGCAGTCCTTTGGCCTTCCAGTTGTTACAAACTTTTGACATTCATACTCGTTAAGAATCAAAGCTATGGGAGCAGCTGGGCCTCCCAAGAGGCAGTTTCACAGGGGCTGCATGTTATTAGAGAGTCATATACACACCCATGTGGCCTTTGGAAAGCCTGCTGATTATGAATTCCATGGTATTGAATAATCCTTGAGCCTCCCAGTACTTCATTGAGCAATAATTTCTTTACCACCCTAGCATTTGGTACCTGCTCTTTGTAAAGGCAGGAGAAGAGACTGGAAAAGTGAGCAGTATTGTTCTTCGAGGATGGGTGATTAATGTGGCCGGGGGCAGGCATATGCATCCTGGGCAACCACCTCCCGGGAACAAGAACGAGGTCCGCGTGCCTTCTGAGAGCACACAGGCTATTCTGGGCCAGTCTCTGTGATGCAAGGACCCGGTGACCAAGGCAGGATCCTTGTGTTTACCATCATCATCAACCTTGCTTTTCAGCAAATGGAAGAACTTTTTGCTGTCATGGGAGGATAGCGGGAGCAGCGGATGGGTGGCTACAGCCCCTGACCCTAAGTGAATCCCTTACTACTTTCTGCTTCCGATTCTGTGCCATGCAGTGGACTGTCAGTGATATGGAATCTGCCGCTTTTGCTGAGCCAGCATCTGTCCTCATGTCCAACTGCAGCACCTCAGCTTTCCTTTTGGAACTACATCTCACCTGCTTCCAGTCCAAACAGTTTCAGGGGGCTGACCTTATATTCCACTCACCTAGAAGATGGGTATATGATCCACATCTAGCCAATCCCATTTTTCATCCTCTGCTTGCTGTGATCGGTTCAAGGATGAGAATGTGACCCAAGCCAGGCCAAAGGCATTCAAAGTCATGAGTTTTCATAGAACCCTAGGGAAGGAGAAACCCTTCCTGGTAGAATGGGTGTTGTGTGGGTGTCATCTTGGAGTTGCTGGTGGCCCTGGATGCAGGGAGAGAGACTGTGCCCGTGAATGGGACCACCCCAAGGCATTCAGCAGGACTGATGTTCGGAGAGGGACCAGGTCATACTACAAGAACGTGAGCCATTGGACCTGACACTTCCAAACCCACTCTTTAACTTGTCTCTTGTATTAATTTATTTCTATCATTTAAAATAATGTTAATTTATTTTACTTGAGTTAGTACGTCTAGTCCCTTGTAATCCAAAAAGTCCTGACTCATCAGGATCAGTGATTCCTGAGACTCCTTCTGGCATGGTGTCCTCATTGGATGGGGCATGTCTGGGGAAGATGAAGACACTGAGTGGGGTCAGATCTAAGGGGAGCTGCCAAACAACTCTATCCCTGTTCTTCTATGCCCCAGGAGAGGAAAACCCCAGAACGAGAGGAGAACTAGCAGGGAGAAAGGGTCATAGCATGGTTAATTGGTCTGCTTGTATTTTCCATATTTTACGGTTCATTTTGTTTGTATAGTGTTAGGAAATCACTGTTTTATCCTAGATTTATAGTTTGATGCAATAGCTTGTTGTATTTGACCTTTAATTTCACCTTTCATTCGTTTTCTACAGAATTGTCACAGTTAATGAACAAATATGGATACCTTACTACAAACTAAAATCCATATTTTATTCGGGTTCCCTTCGTTCTCCCTTTTTTCTGTCCTAGGATCCCATCCAGGGTATCACATGGCATTGAGTCATCATGTCACTTTAGGATCTTTCTGGCTTTGACATTTTCTCACACTATCCTTCTCTCAGTGACCTAGGTAGTGTTGAGGAGGACTAGTCAGGTATTTTGTAGACTGTCCTGCACTGGGATTTACTTGACGTTTTTCTTGTGATTAGAATGGGGTCATGGGTTTTAAGGAAGCGTATCACAGAGGTAAAGTGCTTTCTCATTACCTTATATCATAGGAACATACATCAAAGCAACACTGTTCATGTTAACTTTGCCCTCCTGGCTGAGGTAGTTTTTGTCATATCTTCCGCACTGTGAAGTTACTTTTTCCCCAAGTCCATACTTTGCGTATTCTTCAGGATGAAGTCACTATGCGGCACTCACACTTCAGGAGAGGGGAGTTAGCCCCACCTCCTTAATGAATGGCTGAATATCTACATCAGCTATTTGGAATACTTAAACGTAGGAGATTTCTATTCAACAGTACTCATTAAAAAACAACAAAACACTATCTAATCATTTCTTTTTACCAGTGTGGACACCCCACCCAGAAAGTTATTTTAAGCTTTTGGTCATAATCCAGCAGTGCAGTATTTGGCTGCTCAATTCATTCCTGCTTTGGCTATTGAGAGCTCTTTCTATTGGCTCCTGCTTTCCTCTGACATAATTCCATCTTGTGGGTTTCTTTTTATCTTTGTACACATCTTTTTATGTGCTTGTTGACCATCTTTGTTTCTTGTCTGGAGAAAGGTGTGCTCAAGTCCTTTTCCATTTTAAAATTTGGGTTGTCTTTTTGTGGAAGATTTGTAAAAGTTCTTGATGTATTCTGAAGGACAGACTCCTGTCAGATATATCATGTGCACATATTTTCTTCCGTTCTGTGGGTTGTGTTTTCACTTTCTGATAGCACCTTTTGATGCACAAAATTTTTTAAAGTTGAGGAAATGTAATCTGTCCATTATTACACGAGTATTGTAACCATCTGCCTTTGCTTATCTGTAACTTCCCACTCCAATGGTAAGAAACCTGGCTTCCAACATTTGTCATTCATTGAATTTATTGCTTGCTCCATTCCAGCTTAGTACAGATATAGTAGTTTCAGTATTGTTAGCTACTAACGCCATGGAAAGAACTTACAGAGTCCAGTATTTACGTATGGCACAGTTTGCCTTTGTTCCACAGATTCCATTCTTTTCCATAGTTAACTAGGTCAAGTACCTTTTGCCCCACCACTAACAGTGAGTTTTTTTCATACATTCCTAAATCAGATTATTTGTCACATTCTCTATTCCACCCTATGACATTCCCATATCGTAAATAACTATATTTGAATATATCATGATTTACTTGTTGGGTCGTAAAAATCCATGGTTTTAGACTAATGCCACAGGAGGAGGTAAGCATTTCCCTTCTGTCTTCCGGCTTAGGTGTCACACTTAGAACAGTGTCTACCCCGAGATTCTGCATATATTTACTAAAAGGGCTTCGTTTTATACCTCTCATCTTTAATCCATCTGGATTTCCCTTTCAAATAACAAAAATGCTATTTCAAATTTAAAAAAAATAAAAATTCACTAGTCCCCTCTTAAAATATGTAGGCAGACACAAAAAGTCACCTTTTGTATAGTTTCATTTATAAGAAACATCCAGAATAGGTAAAGAAACAGGTAAAGGAAGAGGATTAGGGGTTGTGAGAGGCTGGGGAAGGGAAGAATGGGGAGTGTGTGCTTTGGATACAGGGTTTTATTTGGGGGGAATTAAATAGTCTGAAACTATTCAGTGGTGATATTTGCACAGCGTTGTGAATACTTAATTGCACAATTTAAAATAGAAAAAGTTTAAATTTTATCATTTCACACGTAAAACATAAAGGATGGGATGCCATAAATGTGGGGAAAAAAATAAAATTACAAAACACACAAACACAAATGACTACAGGGGAAGGAAAGTAAATTTTGGGTGGGGGAGTGGGTTGATGGTGTAGATCAGGAGTTGACAGCAGTGGTGGTTGCAGAGCCAGCTCTGCCTGGGTGTGTGGTGGTTTCTGAAATGGCTTTGGGTCTCCTGCAAGAGCTGGTGCATGCTCTCCCTGCAGGGGTGGTGAATTTTGACCTGGCTCTGGGTCTCCAGCTGGAGCTGTGAGAGAAGAAAAGATTACCCGTATGCCTGCCTTTCCATGTCCTTTTCCAAGGACAGAAATCTTCCCAGAGACTTCCAGAGAAGTCCCAGCCCAGGAACTTCTCAGACTGCAGTCCACCAGATGGGTGGTCTGGGGCCAGTCTTTGCTCCTGGCCCAACACCAGCCTCTGGGTACTCCTTCCTGTGTGGCCCAGAACTCACCCCTCTCACACACTCACATGCACCCACCCCCGGCCTTCTCACCTTTGGTCTCTGCCTTGGTGGGCTCCAGGTCCTCCAGCTGACTCAGGGGAAGGTTGACATAGAGTTCCAGGTCAGAGCTGGATGTGCTGAGCTGCACGTAAGCCCAGGATGGGATGCTGGAGAATGGCTTGGGTGGTATGCGGGCAGGAGGCCTTTCCCATTCACCTCTGGGTCCTGGTTCTGGAGAACCCTCCGTGGACACTCACCAGGAGGCTGCGTTGGCCCTCTTTGGCAGTGTGGTGCAGTGGCCCCTCACTTGGGGAGATGGATTAAGTATCACCATCAAGCTCCTCGTGGCTCTGTGGGGTGGGGCTCTGCAATGACAGTGACCAGCAGCCAGCCTGGCCTGGATGTATCAGAGCCCTGCCAGGCCTTTATCTTATTGCTGTTTCTTCTGCCCACTAGACCTTCTGCTTCCAGATCAGGCACAGACCTGTGTCTGCTCAGATATCCACCTGGGAGGAAAGGGATGCCTCTAGAGGGCTTGGGATAAACCTCAGGCAAAAGGGCGCTGCCCCAGCTCTCCACATCCCACACAGCCAGCTTTGACCTGGGGTGTGGATATGACCGGCCCACCAGGCTTCTGACCTGCTCTTGCTTGAAGTAGACCCACTCCACATAAACCCCCTATGTCCACACATACAAGGAGGGGACATAGGGTTACCTGGGTGGAATCAGAGTGGTGGCCTGGTGTAATTCCTGCATCATATGGTAGTGCTTTTAATTTTTTGAGGAACCTCCATACTGTTTTCCATAGTGGCTGTACCAATGAACATTCCCAACAAAATGCATGAGGGTTCCCTTTTCTCCACATCTTTGCCAGTACTTGTTATTTGTTGTCTTTTGGATGATAGCCATTCTTTCAGGTGTGAGGTGATAATCTCATTGTGGTTTGGGTGTGCATTTCCGTGATGATAAGTGATATTGTTTATCCTTTCATGTGTCTGTTGGCCATCTGTATATATTCTTTGGAAAAATGCTTGATCTTCTGCCAATTTTTTAATTGGTTTTTGTTTTTTGGAGGTTGAGTTGTGTGAGTTTTTGGTCTATTTTGGATATGAACCCCTTACCAGATATATTGTTTGCAAATATTTTCTCACATTCAGTAAGCTGCCTTTTCATTTTGTGGATGGTTTCCTTTGCCGTTGGAAAGCTTTTCAGTTGGATGGAGTCCCATTGGCTTTTGCTTTTGTTTCCCTTGCTTAAGGAGACAGATCCCAAAAATATTGCTAAGTCTGATGTCAGAGAGCATAATGCATATGTTTTCTTCTAGGAGTCTTATGGCTTCAGGTCTTACATTGAAGTATTTGATTCATTTTGAGGTTTTTATAGATGGTATGAGAAAGGATTCCAGTTTGATTCTCGTGCATGTAGCTGTCCAGTTTTCCCAACACTGTTATTGAAGAGGCTATCTTTTCCCCATTGTATATTCTCACCTCCTCTGTCATAGATGAACTGACCATAAAGTGTGGGTTTATTTCTGTGCTCTCAGTTCTGTTCCATGGATCTCTGTGTGTTTCTTTGGTGCCAATACCATATTGTTCTGATGATTCTAGGTTTGTAGTATAGTTTGAAATCAGGGAGCGTAATATGTCCAGGTTTGTGCTTCTCTTAAGGTTGTATTGACTTTTCAGGTTCTTTTGTGTTTCCATACACATTTAAGAATTCTTTGTTTTAGTTCTCCAAATGATCCCATTGGTATTTTGATAGGATAGGAATGGTATTGAATCTTTAGATTGCTGTGAGGTGTGGAATCATTTTAACAATACGAATTGTTCAAATCCATTAGCACAGCATATTTTTCCATTTGTTTGTGTGGTCTTCAATTTCTTTCATCAAGGTCTTCCAGTTTTCTGAGTACAGGTCTTTTACCACCTGGTTTAGATGTAACCCTTAGGCATTTTATTTTTGTTAATGTTATTGCCAGTGGAGTTGTTTTCTTAATTTCTCATTCTGATAGTTTGTTGTGAGTGTATAGAAATGCAACCGATTTCTGTAGATTAATTTTCTATCCTGCAACTTAACTGAATTTTCCAATGGGTCCTATCTGTTTTGGGGTGTCTTCTTCAGGCTCTTCTACAGAGTATCATGTCATCTACAAACAGTGACAGTTTTACTTTTTCCTCTGCCATTAGATTCCTTTTATTTCTTTTTCTCATCTAATTAGTATGGCTAGGACTTCCTAGACCTTCGAACGAAAGTGGCGAGAGTGTTCAGGGTTAGAGTTAGGTTTAAGCGTAACTGGCCCTCTTTCCCTTCCTCCCTCTCCATCTCTCTGAGGCCTCCAGGAAGGACAGGACTAGTCTAGGGTCACACATGACTTAAGGACTTGAGCTGGACCATTGTTTCTCTGCCCCTGGTCATGGGCATGGTTTTGTGTACCATCTGTGTAATTCTTTGATCAGGTGTTTATTCAGAGCTTTCCCTATTTTTAATGGGGTTGTTTGTGTTAGAGTTCTTTGTATATTTTGAAACAAATCCTTTGTTAGATATGTGTTTACAAATATTTTTCCCAGTCTGTGGCTTGTCTTCTGATTTTCTGAATAAGGCCTTTCACAGAGTAGAAATCTTTAATTTTACGAAGTCCATGATGTTCCTTGTTTTTCTTTGTAGATTGCCTTTTTGTGTTTTTTGTTAAAACTTGGAGCTCATGATCTATGTGACCAAACCCAAGCTCCTGTCAGTTTTCTTCTGTGTTTTCTTCTATAATTTTGAATAGTTTTGTATTTAAAATTTTTCTATTAATAATTTTGAGTGAATTTTGTGTAAGTTGTTAAGTTTGCATCTACATTCATTTCATTCCATGCGGTTTCCAATTAATTGTTCCTTAACTATTTTTAAGAAAGTTGTGGGGTGTTATCTCCATTTCAGTTTGAATTTCCAGTTTAATGGATTCAGCAGTTCTGCCTGCAGGGAGCACTGTCACCAGTGAACTGTGAGTGAGGCGCGGCCTGCTGTTCTGGGACTGTCCACAGGGGGGCCAAGCCCGCCTCGCTGACCCACGGGGCATGCGCATTCCACCTGGTACTTGGCTCTGCGCGGCTGAAAGGAATTCTGTTTCCTCAGGCACCGCTTGGGCCTGGGATGCCTCGGGTCAGCGTCTCTGCCAACAGCAGCTCAGTCTCCTTAGGGCTCGCTGGCTTTTGGCTTCAGAACAACACAGGACTGCGTCCATGCAGACCGGAGCTGGGTTTCCTGGCGACCGGGGAGGAAAAGGTGAGAGAACAATGAGGAGAAGCTTCCTGTGTGTGACTGACTTCTGAGGTGCGGTCCATCTTCATACGACCCAGGAAGGGCTTCATGTTGAAAACTGGGTTTTCGTCAGTTTTGTGGGCAGTGTAACCGGCATGACTTACGTGGTGTCCATTTTTCCCAGCACTGCTTATTGTGGGGACTGTCCTTCCCCTTGGTGTGTCCTTGTCCCGTTTGTCATAAATTAACAGACCCCATCTGCGTGGGTTTAATTCTGGGCCCTCTGTTCTGTTCCTGTTGCCCACGTGCCTGTTTTGTGCCAGGTCCACACTTTTGGTGACTGTGGCTTCGTACTGTAGTGTGACGTCAAGGAGCGAGATGCCTCCGGCCTGTTCTCCTTTCTGAGGATCGCTTTGGCTAATTGGGGTCCTCTGTGGTTCCATACAAATATTAGGATGATTTGCTCTGTTTCTGTAAAAAGTACCATTGGAATTTGGTAGGGATTGCATTCACTATGTACATTGCTTTGGGTAGAATGGAAATCTTAACGTTAATTCTTCTATTCCATGAGAACAGGATATCTTTCCATTTATTTGTGTCTTTTTCAATTTCTTCATCAATGTCTTGAAGTTTTCCAAGTGCATGTCTTTCACGTCCTTGGTTAAATTTATTCATAAATTTAAATGAATAGGAGTCTGGTGGAGGGACGGGAGCCCCGTGCCCCATCCCCCATTCTCCCCACCTCCTCGACCCCTGCGGGCCACTGGCTGGTGGGGAAGGCGCCCTGACACCCGCGGCTCACTGCGCCTTCTCTCCGCGCCAGGTCGCCAGGCCCCAGGCACTGAAGGGTGTGGACCCCGGACGTCGCTGGGACAGCCCCTCCCCGCTGCTTGCGGCGCTGCCGCTGCTGCCTCCGCCGCTGCTCCTTGGACTCGGGTTCGCGTGTGCCTCACTTCATCCCAGTCCCCGGCGAGCAGTGTTGGGTTTATGTCTTTATATTTGACGAAAACGAGCTGTTGCGCAGCCACTGGTACCTGTATTGGGGAAACATAGCATACAAGCAAGAAGCTTACAGCCTCAGTGGCGAAAAATTTTTCATGTCAGAGACGGAGAACTCTTGCAGTCGTTTATGTCATCCCTTCTTCTCTAGACAGAGGATACCAAAAAGTTGCAATCAAAGATCTCTTCATCTTATTAATAAAGCCGGTAATAAGCCAAAATGTCTGTCATCGTCAACCATAGCGTGTCAGACCAGTTCTATCGCTACAAGATGCCCCGTCTGATTGCTAAGGTTGAGGGCAAAGGAAATGGAATCAAGACAGTTATAGTCAACATGGTTGACATAGCCAAAGTGCTTAATCGGCCTCCAATGTATCCCACCAAATATTTTGGTTGTGAACTGGGAGCACAGACCCAGTTTGATGTTAAGAATGACCGTTACATTGTCAGTGGATCTCATGAGGTGAATAAGCTGCAAGACATGTTGGATGGATTCATTAAAAAATTTGTTCTCTGTCCTGAGTGTGAGAATCCTGAAACAGATCTGCACGTCAATCCAAAGAAACAAACAATAGGTAATTCTTGTAAAACCTGTGGCTATCGAGGCATGCTTGACACACATCATAAACTCTGCACATTCATTCTCAAAAACCCACTTGAGAATAGTGACAGTGGTACAGGAAAGAAAGAGAAGGAAAAGAAAAATAGAAAGGGCAAAGACAAGGAAAATGGCTCCGTGTCCAGCAGTGAGACACCACCCCCCCCACCCCATCAATGAAATCAGTCCTCCGCATGCTGTGGAAGAAGAGGAAGATGATGATTGGGGGGAGGATACAACAGAGGAAGCTCAAAGGCGAAGAATGGATGAAATCAGTGACCATGTGAAAGTTTTAACCCTCAGTGATGATTTGGAAAGGACTGCTGAAGAGCGTGTCAATATCCTGTTTGATTTTGTTAAGAAAAAGAAAGAAGAGGGTGTTATCGACTCATCTGACAAATTGTAGCTGAAGCAGAAAGACTGGATGTAAAAGCCATGGGCCCTCTTGTTTTGACTGAAGTTCTTTTTAATGAGAAAATCAGAACAAATTAAGAAATACAGGCACCATTTCTTACGATTTTGTCACAACAACAAAAAAGCTCAACGGTACCTTTTTCATGGCTTGGAGTGTGTGGTAGCAATGCATCAAGCTCAGCTCAGCTCCAAGATTCCACATATCTTGAAGGAGATGTATGATGCAGACCTTTTGGAGGAAGAAGTCATCATTAGCTGGTCAGAAAAGGCCTCTAAGAAATATGTCTCAAAAGAACTTGCCAAAGAGATTCATGTCAAAGCGGAACCTTTCATAAAATGGTTGAAGGAAGTAGAGGAAGAATCTTCCAATGGTGAAGATGATGATGAAGATGAGAATATTGAGGTGGTGTATTCAAAGACTGCCATTGTACCGAAAGTTGAAGCTCTAAAGTCTGACAACAAGGACGATGACATTGATATTGATGCCATTTAAAGGGGTGGGTGCAGCCCAGCTTAACAGTGTAATGCTGAGAATCTTTCTGCATCATCAGCCAAAAGTGCAACATGTATGTGGCAAAAGCTAAAATGGCTTAACGTCATGCTACACTTTCTACTAAAAATGTATTGCTGTGAGTGGTCTGTATTTAAACCCAACAGGACATCTAGGGAGTCCATACACATATCAGTGAGCAGATGCAGTTTGCTTATTTACAGCATGTTTCTTTTTGAAAATTTAGTGGTGGACACATTCGAATCACATTTATACAGTTATAAAAATAAAGATTTGATTTTGGTCGTTCTTCAGATTTTTGGCTCTGAATGATTTAAGTAAGCTGAAATAATTGGCTCCTTTAAAAAATGTTGCACCATCATTTAATCTGATAGGATTATTGGAGCCTGTTAGATATTGTTAGGTGCTGAGACTATAAAGAGGTCTCAGCAGAACGTGAACATAAACTTATCAATACCTTAATCATTAAGAAATGTACTACTTTTAAAGTCTTATTTCTAGTCCCTCAGATTGGCATGTGGTAATGTACATTCTTCCCATGCCAAGGTGGACTGATAATCAAATGACAGTGCAACACCTTTATCTTACTGAGATGTTAAAATGACCTGAGTGTTCTATAAATAATTTTAAGAACAGGTTTTGAAACTTGAATTGTTTTTTTTCATTTCTTCTATACTTGCCCCAAATTGTAGTCTTTGAAGTCATGTGCATTGCACGTTGGATGAGCCAGGGGAATTATTACATTAACATATAAACATTTTATTATGTGTATGTAGCTCTTGCTTTATACTGAGAGAAAACTGAAACTTTGGGGATTCAAAAATCCTACTGTTTCTACCACATCCAGGTCATCCACAACACGGAGGAAAGTGGCTCCTAATATAATCTTCCCACAGTGCCTCTAAATTACTTGTGGACTTTGGGTGAACTGGATCTGGGTAAGGCTGGCTACTATATGAAGTTTGATGTTTTCTCTGCTTTTCCGGCATGGTATTGACATGGTGTTTTGAAAAGTAATTTACTTTCCAGTAATTTTGAACATACAGACAACTGTGCATACATAAAAACAAGTCTTGTATCTTGATTAAATATATTCCTAAATATTAATGTTGACATTTAAAATGGAATTGTTTTCATAATTTTTTTCAGATTATTTATTGCTAGTGTATACATATAGATAGATTTTCATGAATTGGTACATTTCTCTTTTTTTGAATTTTATTTCTTTTTTTATACAGCAGGTTCTTATTAGTCATCCATTCTACACACATCAGTGTATACATGTCAATCCCAATCTCCCAATTCATCACACCACCACCCCCACCCGCTGCTGCTTTCCCCCCCCCCGGTGTCCATACGTTTGTTCTCTACATCTGTGTCTCAATTTCTGCCCTGCAAACCGGTTCATCTGTACCATTTTTCTAGGTTACACATATATGCGTTAATATGCGATATTTGTTTTTCTCTTTCTGACTTCATTCTTTATGACAGTCTCTGGATTCATCCATGTCTCTACAAGTGACCCAATTTTGCTCCTTTTTATGGCTGAGTAATATTCCATTGTATATATGTACCACATCTTCTTTATCCATTCGTCTGTCGATGGGCATTTAGGTTGCTTCCATGACCTGGCTATTGTAAAATACTGCTGCAGTGAACATTGGGGTGCATGTGTCTTTTTGAATTATGGTTTTGTCTGGGTATATGCCCAGTAGTGGGATTGCTGGGTCATATGGTAATTCTATTTTTAGTTTTTTAAGGAACCTCCATGCTGTTCTCCATAGTGGCTGTATCAATTTACATTGCCACCAACAGTGCAAGAGGGTTCCCTTTTCTCCACACCCTCTCCAGCATTTGTTATTTGTAGATTTTCTGATGATGCCCATTCAAACTGGTGTGAGGTGATACCTCATTGTAGGTTTGATTTGCATTTCTCTAATAATTAGTGATGTTGAGCAGCTTTTCATGTGCTTCTTGGCCATCTGTATGTTCTCTTTGGAGAAATGTCTATTTAGGTCTTCTGCCCATTTTAGATTGGGATGTTTGTTTTTTTTAATATTGAGCTGCATGAGCTGTTTATATATTTTGTAGATTAATCCTTTGTCCGATGATTCATTTGCAAATATTTTTTCCCATTCTGAGGGTTGTCTTTTCGTCTTGTTTGTAGTTTCCTTTGCTTTGCAAAAGCTTTTAAGTTTCATTAGGTCCCATTTGTTTATTTTTGTTTTTATTTCTATTACTCTGGGAGGTGGATCAAAGAATATCTTGCTGTGATTTATGTCAAAGAGTGTTCTTCCTATGTTTTCCTCTAAGAGTTTTATAGTGTCTGGTCTTACATTTAGGTCTCTAATCCATTTTGAGTTTATTTTTGTGTATGGTGATAGGGAGTATTCTAATTTCATTCTTTTACATGTAGCTGTCCAGTTTTCCCAGCACCACTTATTGAAGAGACTGTCTTTTCTCCATTGTATATCCTTGCCTCCTTTGTCATAGATTAGTTGACCATATGTGCGTGGGTTTATCTCTGGGCTTTCTATCCTGTTCCATTGATCTATATTTCTGTTTTTGTGCCAGTACCATATTGTCTTGACTACTGTAGCTTTGTAGTATAGTCTGAAGTCAGGGAGTCTGATTCCTCCAGCTCTGTTTTTTTCCCTCAAGACTGCTTTGGCTATTTGGGGTCTTTTGTGTCTCCATACAAATTTTAAGATTTTTTGTTCTATTTCAGTAAAAAATGCCATTGGTAATTTGATAGGGATTGCATTGAATCTGTAGACTGCTTTGTGTAGTATAGTCATTTTCACAATATTGATTCTTCCAATCCAAGAACATGGTATATCTCTCCATCTGTTTGCATCATCTTTAATTTCTTTCATCACTGTCTTACAGTTTTCTGCATACAGGTCTTTTGTCTCCCTAGGTAGGTTTATTCCTAGGTATTTTATTCTTTTTGTTGCAGTGGTAAATGGGAGTGTTTGATAGAATTCATCTTAATTTCTCTTTCAGATTTTTCATCATTAGTGTATAGGAATGCAAGAGATTTCTGTGCATTAATTTTGTATCCTGCAACTTTACCAAATTCATTGATTAGCTCTAGTAGTTTTCTGGTGGCATCTTTAGGATTCTCTATGTACAGCATCATGTCATCTGCAAACAGTGACAGTTTTACTTCTTCTTTTCCAATTTGTATTCCTTTTATTTCTTTTTCTTCTCTGATTGCCGTGGCTAGGACTTCCAAAACTATGTTGAATAATAGTGGTGAGAGTGGACATCTTTGTCTTGTTCCTCATCTTAGAGGAAATGCTTTCAGTTTTTCACCGTTAAGAACGATGTTTGCTGTGGGTTTGTCATATATGGCCTTTATTATGTTGAGGTAGGTTCCCTCTGTGCCCACTTTCTGGAGAGTTTTTATCATAAATGGGTGTTGAATTTTGTCAAAAGCTCTTTCTGCATCTATTGAGATGATCATATGGTTTTTCTTCTTAATTTGTTAGTATAGTGTATCACATTGATTGATTTGCATATATTGAAAAATCCTTGCATCCCTGGGATAAATCCCACTTGATCATGGTGTATGATCCTTCTAATGTGTTGTTGGATTCTGTTTGCTAGTATTTTGTTGAGGATTTTTGCATCTATATTCACCAGTGATATTGGTCTGTAATTTTCTTTTTTTGTAGTATCTTTGTCTGGTTTTGGAATCAGGGTGATGGTGGCCTCATAGAATGAGTTTGGGAGTGTTCCTTCCTCTGCAATTTCTTGGGAAGAGTTTGAGAAGGATGGGTGTTAGCGCTTCTCTAAATGTTTGATAGAATTCACATGTGAAGCCATCTGGTCCTGGACTTTTGTTTGTTGGAAGATTTTTTTTTTTTTAAATGATATTCTTGTCTGCTTACATTCTTTTTATGTATGTATGTATGTATGTATGTATGTATGTATGTATGTATGTATGGCTGTGTTGGGTCTTCGTTTCTGTGCGAGGGCTTTCTCTAGTTGTGGCAAGCGGGGGCCACTCTTCATCGCGGTGCGTGGGCCTCTCACTATCGCGGCCTCTCGTTGCCGCGCACAGGCTCCAGACGCGCAGGCTCAGTAATTGTGGCTCACGGGCCGAGTTGCTCCGCAGCATGTGGGATCTTCCCAGACCAGGGCTCGAACCCGCATTCTCTGCATTGGCAGGCAGATTCTCAACCACTGCGCCACCAGGGAAGCCCTGTTTGTTGGAAGATTTTTAATCACAGTTTCAATTTCGTTACTTGTGATTTGTCTGTTCATATTTTCTATTTCTTCCGGGTTCAGTCTTGGAAGGTTATACCTTTCTAAGAATTTGTCCGTTTCTTCCAGGTTGTCCATTTTTTTGGCATAGAGTTGCGTGTAGTAGTCTCTTAGGATGCTTTGTATTTCTGCAGTGTCTATTGTAACTTCTCCTTTTTCATTTCTAATTTTACTGATTTGAGTCCTCTCCCTCTTTTTCTTGATGAGTCTGGCTAATGGTTTATCAATTTTGTTTATCTTCTCAAAGAACCAGCTTTCAGTTTTATTGATCTTTGCTATTGTTTTCTTTGTTTCTATTTCATTTATTTCTGCTCTGATCTTTATGATTTCTTTCCTTCTGCTAACTTTGGGTTTTGTTTGCTCTTCCTTCTCTAGTTCCTTTAGGTGTAAGTGTAGGTTGTTTATTTGATATTTTTCTTGTTTCTTAAGGTAGGCTTGCTTGTATTGCTATAAACTTCCATCTTAGAACTGCTTTTGCTGCATCCCATAGGTTTTGGATTGTCGTGTTTTCATTATCATTTGTCTCTAGGTATCTGTTGATTTCCTCTTTGATTTCTTCAGTGATCTCTCGGTCATTTAGTAACGTATTGTTTAGTCTCCATGTGTTTGGGTTTTTTATGGTTTTTTCCCTGTAATTGATTTGTAATCTCATAGCATTGTGGTCAGAAAAGATGCTTGATATGATTCCAATTTTCTTAAATTTACTGAGGCTTGATTCGTGACCCAAGATGTGATCTATCCTGGAGAATGTTCCGTGCGCACTTGAGAAGAACGTGTAATCAGCTGTTTTTGGATGGAATGTCCTGTAATTATCAATTAAATCTATCTGGTCTATTGTGTCATTTAAAGCTTGTGTTTCCTTATTAATTTTCTGTTTGGATGATCTGTCCATTGGTGTAAGTGAGGTGTTAAAGTTCCCCAGTATTATTGTGTTACTGTCGATTTCCTCTTTTATAGCTGTTAGCAGTTGCCTTATGTATTGAGTTGGTCCTACGTTGGGTGCATATATATTTATAATTGTTATATCTTCTTGGATTGATCCCTTGATCATTATGTAGTGTCCTTCCTTGTCTCTTGTAACATTCTTTATTTTAAAGTCTATTTTGTCTGATATGAGAATTGCTACTCCAGCTTTCTTTTGATTTCCATTTGCATGGAATATCTTTTTCCATCCCCTCACTTTCAGTCTGTATGTGTCCCTAGGTCTGAAGTGGGTCTCTTGTAGACAGCATATATATGGGTCTTGTTTTTGCAAGCCTGTGTCTTTTGGTTGGAGCATTTGATCCACTTACGTTTAAGGTCATTATCCATATGTATGTTCCTATTACCATTTTCTTAATTGTTATGGGTTTGTTTTTCTAGGTCCTTTTCATCTCTTGTGTTCCCAACTTAGAGAAGTTCCTTTAGCGTTTGTTGTAGAACTGGTTTGGTGGTGGTGAATTATCTTAGCTTTTGCTTGCCTGTAAAGCTTTTGATTTCTCCATCGAATCTGAATGATATCCTTGCCAGGTAGAGTAATCTTTGTTGTAGGTTCTTCCCTTTCATCACTTTACATATGTCATGCCACTCCCTTCTGGCTTGTAGCATTTCTGCTAAGAAATCAGCTGTTAACCTTATGGGAGTTCCCTTGTATGTTGCCGTTTTTCCCTTGTTGATTTCAATAATTTTTCTTTGTCTTTAATTTTTGTCAATTTGATTACTATGTGTCTCGGCATGTTTCTCCTTGGGTTTATCCTGCCTGGGACTCTGCACTTCCTGGACTTGATTAACTATTTCCTTTCCCATGTTAGGGAAGTTTTCAACTATAATCTCTTCAAATATTTTCTCTGGTCCTTTCTCTCTCTCTTCTCCTTCTGGGACCCCTATAATGCGAATGTTGTTGCATTTAATGTTGTCCCAGAGGTCTCTTAGGCTGTCTTCATTTCTTTTCATTCTTTTTTCTTTATTCTGTTCTGCAGCAGTGAATTCCACCATTCTGTCTTCCAGGTCACTTATCCGTTCTTCTGCCTCAGTTATTCTGCTATTGATTCCTTCTAGTGTAATTTTCATTTCAGTTACTGTGTTGTTCATCTCTGTTCTTTAATTCTTCTAGATCTTTGTTAAACACTTCTTGCATCTTCTCGATCTTTGCCTCCATTCCTTTTCCAAGGTCCTGGACCATCTTCACTATCATTATTCTGAATTCTTTTTCTGGAAGGTTGCCTATCTCCACTTCATTTAGTTGTTTTTCTGGGGTTTTATCTTGTTCCTTCATCTGGTACATAGTCTTCTGCCTTTTCATCTTGTCTATCTTTCTGTGAATGTGGTTTTTGGTCCACAGGCTGCAGGATTGTAGTTCTTGCTTCTGCTGTCTGCCCTCTGGTGGATGAGGCTATCTAAGGGGCTTGTGCAAGTTTCCTGATGGGAGGGACTGGTGGTAGGTAGAGCTGAGTGTTGCTCTGGTGGGCAGAGCTCAGTATAACTTTAATCTGCTTGTCTGCTGATGGGTGGGGCTGGGTTCCCTCTCTGTTGGTTGTCTGGCCTGAGGTGACCCAACACTGGAGCCTACCCGGGGTCTTTGGTGGGGCTGATGGCGGACTCTGGGAGGGCTCACAACAAGGAGTACTTCCCAGAACTTTTGCTGCCAGTGTTCTTGTCCTCACGGTGAGCCACAGCCACCCCCCGCCTCTGCAGGAGACCCTCCAACACTAGCAGGTAGGTCTGGTTCAGTCTCCTACGGGGTCACTCCTCCTTCCCCTGGGTCCTGATGAGCACACTACTTTGTGTGTACCCTCCAAGAGTGGAGTCTTTGTTTCCCCCAGTCCTGTCGAAGCCCTGCAATCAAATCCCAGTAGCCTTCAAAGTCTGATTCTCTAGGAATTCCTCCCGTTGCCAGACCCCCAGGTTGGGAAGCCTGACGTGGGGTTCAGAACCTTCACTCCAGTGGGTGGACTTCTGTGGTATAAGTGTTCTCCAGTTTGTGAGTCACCCACCCAGCAGTTACGGGATTTGATTTTATTGTGATTGCCCCCCTCCTATCGTCTCATTGTGGTTTCTCTTTTGTCTTTGGATGTGGGGTATCTTTTCTGGTGAGTTCCAGTGTCTTCCTGTTGATGATTGTTCAGCAGTTAGTTGTGATTCCGCTGCTCTCGCAAGAGGAAGTGAGAGCACATCCTTCTACTCTGCCATCTTGAACCAATCCTAGATTGCTAGTTCTTACAGATCTTGGGATTTGTTAGCCTCTGCAGTTGCATGAGCCAGTCAGCCAATTCCTTATAATGAATCAATCTCACGTAAGTCCTGTTAGCTGTTTTCCTTCAGTTTTGGTCAGTAATCCTTTTCTTGGCTAGTTTGCTGATGTTTTTCATCTAAGATATGCCACAAGATTGATGGCTTCAAACCTTCAACTTCAGCTTTCCTTCTCTTGCAAGTTAGGATTGGGCTTAGGTCAACTCCCAACCAAGCTTCTTTTTTTATTGCTACCATTTAAAGGTTAGTTCTAATCCAGGAGCCTGTCAATTTGATCATGAATTGGATCATTTTTGAGGGGAGTGGTTTGGTTCCAATGGGTCGTGGAGCTCCCTAAAGTCGGCCACGTCAGACTCTGAGCCTGATATTTTTCCTATAATTTTGCTGAATTAGTTGACTAGCTCAAATAATTTTTTATTGATAAAGGAAGTTTTATATATAAGATGATGTGGTCTGTGTTCTGTGCATAGACACAGTTTTAATTTTTCCATTGACACATGGGTGCCTCTTACTTGTTTCCTCAAGATTGGGTAGAACCTGTAGTACACTATTAAGTAACAGTGGTGAAGGCCAGCTTCCTGGCCTTGTTCCTGATTTCAAGAATAAATCTTTAACTTGAGCATGATGTTTCCTGTGGCTTTGTATACTACTCTTTTCCACATTGAAGAAATTTCCTTTTATTCCTACTTTCTTGAGTGTTTGTATCATGAAATAGCACTGGATTTTGACTATAGCTTTTTCTGTAATAACTGATATGATTATGTGTTTTTACTTCACACCTTTATTGTGGTTTAATACATTGCTTAGTTTTAGTGTTGAACAACCTGACATTTCTGGTGTAGAGACATTTGCTTGTGGCATCATCCGTTTAATGTTCAGTTGGTTTCATGTTGCTCTTATTTTGTGGAGGATTATTACATTCCTATTTATAAGGTATACTGATGTCGTTTTCTTTTTTATGATGTATTTGTGTGATTTTTATTCATTTGGCTTGGTGTTAGTGGTTTGGAGGGTTAGCATTAGGGCTGAGACTGGTCTGGGGGCTGGGGTGGGTTATGGTTTATGTTTGCCATTGTGATCTAACTTTTATGGTTATGACTTATTTATGCATATGGTTAATTAATATGCATTATGGTTTGATTATGGTTATGGTTTTATTGGTTAAGGTTTATGCTTTTGGTCTCAGAGTCTTTGGTCTTAGGGTTCTGTGTTAGAGTATGGGTGTTAGGGTATGGGTTAGAATTAGGGTACAGGTAGGATATGGGTATGAATATGGGTTAGGGTAAGGTACAGGTTTAGGGTATAGGCTAGAGCTAAGGTTAGGTCAGGGATTAAGGTCAGGGTCAGAGTTTAGGGTTAGGATCAGTGTCAGGATTAGGGGTCAAGGTTGAGCTAGGCCATTGTTTTTCTCCTTCTCCTGTCCTGGGCTCTGATAGAAGATGAATGACATGTCTGCTCTGGCCATTCACTGTTCCAAATTGAACTCAACCTTAGTCAAGTGTTCTTAGGGTCTCAGAGGTCATGCAGGGTTTCCCTCCACGCTCCCACCTGGGAAGGGTGATGCAAGCCCCACTCTGTCAGGGCAGCCCCATGTCCAGCAGAGCCCTGACATGCAGGGTACTCAGTAGACGTGTGGACTTTTTTTTTTTTTTTTGGCTGTGTTGGGTCTTTGTTGCTGCACACGGGCTTTCTGTAGTTGCAGCAAGCGGGAGCTACTCTTCGTTGCAGTGTGCGGGCTTCTCATTGTGGTGGCTTCTCTTGTTGCGGAGCATGGGCTCTAGGCATGTGGGCTTCAGTAGTTGTGGCATGCAGGCTCAGTAGTTGTGGCATGTGGGCTCTGTAGTTGCAGCACGTGGGCTCTAGAACACAGGCTCGGTAGTTGTGGCGCACGGGCTCAGTTGCTCCGCGGCATGTGGGATCTTCCCAGACCAGGGCTTGAACCCATGTCCCCTGCATTGGCAGGCAGATTCCCAACCACCAGGGAAGCCCCAACATGTGTGGATTTTATACAGGACTGGGTGCATTGAGCTGCCAGCGCCGAGGTGCTGCCTTCTTGAGGGCTGGTGGGGCCCTCCTGGGACTGGATGTATCCTTTGTTCCATCTGCATGGGAGTAGAAACAGGTCTCAGAACAGCCCTTGGCCTCTGAGCATCCAGGCAGACATCCATGGTCTTGCAGCTCAGGTCAGCCCTGGCCCCTCAAGCCCCTGTGGCCAATACTGATTGTGCTGCTGGGTAATTGAACAACTACCTGGGCAGCCTAGACAGTTCCTTAGGATGTTTCAGTTCCCAACATCCATGTCATTGAGACAAATGTCTCTTCCCTTACAGCCTCTTAGCCTGCCAAGACAAGTAATAACCCTCCAGATGTTGAGTGTGGCCCTCCCTGGTCATGACAGTAATGCACAGACTGTGGCCCTGCAATTCTTTGACCTTCTGGTTGTAACAAAGATTGACATTCATATTCATTGAGAATCAAAGGTATGGAAGCATCTGGGCCTCCTAACAGGCAGTTTTATGTTGTGGCCATATGGCCTTGGGGAGATATGTGCATCCCTGCCCCATACCCTGTGGTCTCTGGAAAGCCACCAACTGTGTTATCATGGTATAAAATAATCCATGAGACTCCCTCTGTTTCATTGAATAAGAATTTATCTGCAACTCTAGTATTTGGTCTCAGCTCTTCGTAGAGAGGAGACTGGAAAATGAGCAAATTTGTTCCTTGTGGGTGAGTGAGTAATGTGGCCAAGGGGTAGGCGTGGCTCTCACCTCCCAGGGCCAGGAATGAGGTCTGTGTGCCTTCTGAGGGCACACAGGCTATTCTTGGCCAGTCTTTAAAATGTGAGGACCCAATGCCCAAGCCAGGAACCCTGAGTTTACCACCAGCAACAAAGTTGCTTTTTCAGCAAGTGGAAGAGCTTCTTGCCAAACTGGGAGGACAGCACTGGATGAGTGGCCACAGCCCCTGACCCTAAGTGAATCCCTTCCTTCCTTGGGCTTCAGATACACAGCTATGCAGTAGGCTGTCAGTAATGTGGTATCTGCTGCTTTCCCCAACCCAGCATCTATTCTCAACATCTCAGCTTTTGGGAATTACATCTTACCTGCTTCCAATCCACACATTTGCAGAGGATTGATCCCATGTTCCACCCCCTCGAAGATGGGCATATGATCCACCTCTAGCCAATCCCATGTTCCATCCTCTTGGTGCTCTGGTGGCTTCAAGCATGAGACCATGACCCAAGCCAGAGCAAAGGTATTTAAAGCCATGACTTTTCATGGAACCTAAAGAAGGAGAGACCCTTCCCAGTAGGATGGACATGAGTGGGTGCTAGCCTGGAGTTGCTGAAGGCCCCTGATGCAGAGAGAGAGACTGTGCCTGTGGATGGGGCCACCACAAAGTCACTTAGTAGGACAAAGGGACCAGGTCACTGTGAGAATGTGAGCTTGTCTCACCAAGCTCAAAACCACTCCTATAACTGCCTTTTGCAAGTATATTATTTTCTTTCTATCAATCATTAAATATATTAAATTTATTAACTTATTTTCTATCAGTGTGTCCAGTCCCTTGGAATCAAAAAATTCCTTGCTGACACATCAGAACCAGTAATCCCTGAGACTCCCTTTGGCGGGGGGGAGGGGGGGTGGGTCATGGTGGGCAGAGGTGGAAACACTGGGTGGGGTCAGATCTTAGGGGAGCTGCTGGGCATCTTTGTTCTTGTTCCTTCACTGTCCAGAAGAGGAAAACCCCAGAGTAATGAGAGGAGAACCAGCAGAGGAAAGAGGTCCCTGGGTGGCTAATTGGTCTGTTCGTATTTGCCTTATTTTAGGGGCATTTTGTTAGTGTTTTTATTACAAAATCATCCATTTTCTCTACATTTCCAGTTTGATACAATAGGTTTCTCTTATTTGACTTTTAATTTTTCCTTTCTTCTAGCTTCCTACAGAATTGTCACAATGAATGAACACATATTGATACCTTTTTATATATTAACTGAAGTCCATATTTTATTCTGGTTCCCTGTGTTTTTCCTTTTTCTGTCCCAGATCCCATCCAGGGCACCACATGACATGTAGTCATCATGTCTGTCTAGGTTCTTCTGGCCTTTGACAGTTTCTCAGACTCTCCTTGTTTCTCTTTGTGGAGGAGGACTGGTCAGGTATTTTGTAGACTGTCCCATGTTGGGATTTACGTGGTGTTTTTCTGTCATGATTAGACTGGGTTTATGGGTTTTGAGGGAGCAGATCACAGAGGTCAAGTGCGTTCTCATCATTTTATGTCAAAGGAACAGGCTCTCAAGGCAACTTATCACCATTCATGTTAACTTTGGTCACGTGGCTGAGGTCCTGTTTGTCAGTTTTCCCTGCTGTGAAGTTATTTTTCCCATGTCCATACTGTGTGTCTTATTTAGGAAGAACCCACACTTCAGAAGAGGGTTAGGGTTACCCTCCTTGATGGATGGGTGGCTGCGTGTCTACATCAGTTATTTGGAATTCTTCTGCATAGGACATTTCTATTCAACCCAGTTCACAAAAAGTGTTTGTAGTCATTTATTTTACTAGTGTGGACACCTGAATAGTTATTTTATACTTGTGGTTATAATTCAGCAGTACAGTATAGTATTTGGGTGCTTAGTTCATTCTTGCTTTGACTGTTGAGAGCTTTTTCCATTGTCTCATGGAATTATGTCAAATGAAAACATCTTGTGAGTCGTCCGTCCCCCCCACCCCCTGCCGGTACTTCTTTACTTTGATACTTTAAGATTATCCTGGCTCATATATTTACTGAGTCCTAGTAGAAGCCATTTCTTCAAAGAGTCCTGATTCCTTTAATTAGAGGATGGTATTAACAACTTATATTTGAAAGCTAAATGTACTCAGCTGGTAATGCACTGAAACATATGCATGTATTCCAACCTGTGCATATACACCTAATTATAGAGATTTCTACGTGGAACTGTCTGTATCCATGTTAAACTAAAGATGAATTTATATAGATGTCATCACCCTGATCCATTATTACATGGATATTGTAACCTTCTCCCTTTGCTTATCTGTAACTTCCTATTCCAATGGTGAGAAACCTGGCTTCCACCATCTGTCACTTTTTGAATTCATTGCTTGTTCCATTCCAGATTACAGATGCAGTGGCTTCAACATTCTTAGCTCCTGCCTGCAGGGAACTTTGAGTCCACTGTTTAGGTACAGTACATCTTGTGTTTAGTCTAGAGATTCCATTTACTTCCAGAATTACTAAGGTCAGCACCTTTTGTCCCACTACCAACAGTGAGGTTTTCTCATACATTACTAAATCAGTTTTTGTTAAATTCTGTAATGCATCCTGTGGTACTCCCATATGCTAAATAACTAAAATTGAATATATTATGATTTATTTGTTGGGCTGTAAAAATTTATGGGTTTAGACAAATGCATAGTGGCAGGTATTCATCACTAAAGTATTGTATGGAATATTTCAATCCCCCACCCATAACCTGTTTACCATCTCTGTTTTACCTGTTTCAGAATGTCATAAATGGGGTCATACAGTGTGTAGCACTTCAGACTGGATTCTTATACTTAGCAATATACATGTAAGGTTCATCCATGTTTTTTGCATGGGTTGATGGTTCACTCCTTTGTATTTCTGAATGCTACACCATTGCATGTCTATGGAAGGAAAAATAATTTTCCCTCTACCCTTCTTTGTTCTTCATTGAGGTCCCCCCCTTACCCCCCATAAAAAATTTAAGGCAGATGAACTGGAGAAAAATAATCAGAAGTTTAATAACATATATACCTCCTATATGCAAGGGAGATAACGCCCTGAAATGGTCCAAGCCCATCACCTTAAATACCATCTTCATCTAAAGACAAAAGAAAGGAAGGGTATGGGTGTTGTTGTGCAGATTTAAGTAGTAGCTTTCTCCATTGATAGAGTTTTTTGAGATTTAGTCATCCTTCCATTCCTGGTAATGGAGAGGGAGATAACCTTTCAAATGGAGATTTCCCTTATAAATATAAATTTCCCTCACAAAAGGGCAATCTTGACTTGGTTTTCAGAGATTCTCATGTTGTCTTCTTTAAAGAAAACAGAAAATAATCAGCTCAAAATAATCCTTATGCCAACAGGCATATTGGGGTGGCATATTCTGCTCCCCTTGAAATGGAGGTACCCCAATTTGCTTATACATTCTTCTACTGAAGAACATCCTGGTTTCTTTCCGTTTATAGCCATTATGAGTAGAAGTGCTGTGCTTAATTACATCCTTGTTTGTGTTTGGACATAGTTCTGAAAAGCAGTTGTCTAAATACTGGAGGCAGGATGTTGGATCCTCAGGTGAGTCTTATTTAGCTTTGGAAAAAACTTCCAAAATATCTTTTAAAGTAGCTGTATATGCATTTCACCAGCAGTAAAGGAGAGTTCCTGTTCACCTCTCATCAATCAGTAGTGTCATTTTTTTTGGAGTTTATTAATTCTAATAGGTGTGCAGTGCTATCTCATTGTTTTCATTTGTAATTCCCTAATGGTATATGATGTTGGGCATATTCTTGTATGCTTATTTACTATCTGTATAGTCTTCTTTGGCCAGGTATCTGTTCTAATCTTTACCCATTTTTAAGGAGGTTTGTTCTAGAGTTCTTAGTGTAATTTGAGTACAAATCTTTTATCAGATATGTATTTTGCAAATATTTTTCTTTGTGGCTTGTCTTTTGGTTTTCTGAATAAGATATTTCATAGAGTTTGTTTTAAATTTTTAAAGTCCATGTTCAAAATTTTATTTCTTTTGTGGATAGGCTTTGAGGTTTTGTGTTAAAATCCATCACCAAATCCAAGGTAATGTAGATTTGCTTCTGTGTTTTCATCTACAGTTTTTATAGTTTTGCATTTTAAATTTGTCTGTGGACAATTTTGAGTGAATTTTGGTGCAGGCTGTAAAGTTTGTGTCTACATTCTTTTGATTGCATATGGTTTCCAATTAATTATTCTGTAACTCTTTTTGGAGAAGTCATGGGATATTTGGCTCCATTTCAGTTTGAATTTCCGAATTTAGTGGTTTCTGCAGGCTTGCCAGCTGGGAGCATGGGCTCCACTGAACTGAGAGGTTGTGGCCTGCACATCCCAGTTGGCCAGCAGGAGGTGGTACGCCCACCTTGCTGATCCTTGAGGTGCATATGTACTCCACTGATGAACTTAGCTCGTGAAGGAACTTGGCTTCTCACGCTGCTGACTGAAGTTCGGTCTCTTCAGGATCGGCCATGGTTTCAGCTTTGGGACAACACTCGGTTGAGTCCATGCAGGCAGGAACCAGATGTCTTCAGGAACTGCCAGGAGGCACCACCATGGGAGTAAAAGGTGAGGAAAAGGCAGGGAGAAACCTGTGTGTGGTTTACTGCTAAGGGGGGGTCCATTTGCAGAGGACCCAGCAGAGGAAGGGCTTGATGTGGAAAACTGTGGATATTAGTTTTGTGTGTGGTGTTGACAGTGTCTGGTGTTCTTTGATGTTTGGTGTAGAGTTTTCTTGGAACCATTTATTGAGGGGACTGTCCTTTCCCTGTTTTGTGTTCTTGGCTCCTTTGTTATGAATTAACTGATGACGTACAAATGGGTTTATTTCTGTGCTCTTTATTCTGTTCCTCTGGCCCATGCACCTGTTTTTGTGCCAGAGCTACACTGTTTTGGTTACTATAGCTTCGTACGGTAGTATGAAGTCAGGGAGGGAGATGCTTCCAGCTGTGTTCTTCTTTCTTAGGATCACTAAGGCTATTCAGGGTTCTTTGTTGTTCCATACAAGTTGGTAGGATTGTTTGTTCTGTTCCCATGAAAAATGCAGTTTGAATACTGGAGGAATTACATTGAATGTACACTGCTTTTTTTGCTGAATTAAGTCATATGGACCCCTCCCTTGGGATCCATACAACAACTAGGTAGTTGTCTAAATATAGCCGCTCCTCTACTAGTGAGTGAGATTGAACAATTGGCTGTCTGGTTGAACTGGTTCCCCAAAAGGGGACTGGACAAGAAGCCCTCCAGAGGCCACCACATGGTAAGAACATCTCTTTGTTTTCTGTGTGTGTTGTAAGTCCTAGTCTCTGTTCTTGAGATTGAAGCTTCAGTCTCTGTTCTATGTTGTTTGTCCTAATGCTCTTGAAAACCCTTGCTGCAAATGTGGGCACAGGTTGAGCATTTTTAAAGGCCACTAGGGCACTCACCACTGCAAGACTTCCATGAAAGGATAAGTCCGTCACAGAATAGGGTAGATGAGCTCTAGGCATCCTGCTGACTGAAGCAAATGTAAGTAGGCAACTGTAAAATGCTCACAGAACCCCTGCTGCATTCCCACCTTCAGGATGTAGTCAAAAACCCAAGAGCACATCCTTTGTGTTGGTCTGTTGTATCCCAATTTGCCATCCCAGGGCAGGGTACATATCTCTGTTGGACAGGTCTCTCCCCACTATCCTCCACTGCAGATCCCTAGGGATCCCTTCTCAGACACGAACTCTTGTTTCTGCCAAGATTTCAGGAAAATCACTGCCTGCTGGGAAAAGAAGAAAAGGACCCCCAAATCGTCCAGAGTCCTTGCTTGGGTCCTTGTAGCTGAGCAAATAGAGAACTGGACACATGCCAAATGGGCATTTGGCCTCCCTGCCCAATTTAGTCTGAGGAATATTCCACACTCCTTTCCCCACTTGGGTGGGTGTCCAAACCCTCCTGAACGTCTTATTCTCTGGGGAAGAAAAGGCACTGATTATATAACTAATGCAAAGGAGGAAGCTGGTAAGACCAATCAAAATAATGCAGGGCACACTCTATACCAGACTTGAATCCAGGCCATTCCTGACATGGACTCTGGGGGTGGAACCATTAAGTGGAAAACGGTCAGCAGCACCTCACATATTTCAGGGACTTGATACTTAAGGGCATTCAGTAGGCTGTGAATAAACCCATAAATTAGAATAGGGTTCAAGGAGTCATCCAAGGACTGAAGGAAAAACCCCTCGGATGTCCTGAAATGCCTAAGGGAGTGCCTTTGCACGTACACGAATGTGAACCTGGAGTTGGGGGAAGGGCAGGCCAGTCTTAAGTTCCGTTTCACTTCCCAGAGTGCCCCAGACATTAGGAGAAAATTATAGAAGTTGGAGATAGGGGCCCACTTCCCGGGGGTGGAGTCAGCATTTCAGATGTTCAACAACTGGCATCTAGAGGCAGATGCCAAGGAAGATAGATGAGCACAACAAACTGCCAGTAATCTGCCTTCAGTGATTCAGGGACTGTCAACCTCGGGGCCCCCTCAAAGGGACCCTGTGACATTGATGAGTTGACCCAGGTTTCGAAGGCTATGACCACAGTGGAGGGAAGGGCTCAAAGCCAATCAGTGTGCAGAATGCCTGGAGGAGGGCCACCAGAAGGGGGAGGCCCCAAACATCCCAGAAGGAAGCTAAGGGGACCTCCGTGTCCTGGCCCATCCTTGCCGGTCGCAAACATAAAAGAGGAGGTGGAGTGAAGATGGCAGACTAGGAGGGCACGGAATTGGTGTCTCTGCACAATTAGGGCACTGGTGGGGGACCACGGACACTTAAGGGGATGGGAGGAACCCCCAGCGACTGGTTAGGATTTGTGGGGAGAAGTGGGGGGGAGCAGGACCAGCACCCCTGAGAGGCAGCTGGGAAGGGCTCCCACGCCCTGAGGGGGAAGAGGGGGCACTGTTGGGAGGGCAGAGGATCAGAAGGGAGCAGGGCCAGCATTTCCCCTACCCACTTGGGCCCCAGGGAGCCTGCTGAGAGCCCAGGCCTGACCATCTGCCCACCAAGGCCCCCTTCAGCCATGTAGGTCCTGAGGGAGGGAAGGGGGAGCAAAAGTAAAGACCAGACTGATGGGACAGGTGCCCCTGAGGGGCAGCTGGGGAAGGGGAGGAGTTTCCACACCCAGTGGGGCCCACCCACATTAGGGGTTCAGCAGTGACAGGGGAGACCCTCAGGAAAGCAGAGGAATGGAAGGGAGCAATGAGTGCTTCCGCTGCCCACTTGGGCACCAGGGAGCCTGTTGGGCTCCCAGGACTTATGCTCCACCCTCAGAGTCTCCTTCCTGCTTTGCAAAGCCTAAGCCCCGCCCCTACACCCTAACTCTACACACAGCACCCTGAGACCCCCTCCAACCCTGCTGGGCCTAAACCCTGCCCACACACCCCTTTACCTCCAGAACTCCACACTGGGAGGCACCCCTCAGGCTGTGCTGCCTTTCCCTGCTGTGCAGGTCCTAAGCCTAGGTCCCACCCCCAAGGCTTTTTCCAGCTTCAAGGACCTGAGCCTAGGCCCTGCTGCCCCCCCCCCTAAAGCCCACTGCTGCCTAAGCTCTGCCCTCCACAGCCAAGGCCTTGTCTAGCCTTTTTAAAATTTCTTTTCTTTTTTTCTTTCAGTTTGTGGTTATTTTACCTTCTTGTTGATTCATTTATATTTTTATTTTTTTCTAATTGCATTTTAATCTTTATACTTTGTTATTCTGCTCCTTTAGGCTTGTCCCCCCCCCTTTTTTTTCTTTCTTTTTTTATGTTGTGGTTCTGTTCTGCCTTGTTGTAGTTGTTTCAATTATAATTTTTATTTTTCCTAATATATTTTTTATCTTTCTATTTTTTATTCTTTGTTATTGTACTGCACCTTTTTCTTTTCTTTTGCTGTGCCGTGCAGCTTGTGAGATCTTGGTTCCCAGGCCGGAAGTCGGGCCTGAGCTGCTGTGGTAGGAGCACAGAGTCCAAACTGCTTGACTAACAGAGAACCTCAGACCCCAAGGAATATTAATCAGAGTGAGGTCTCCCAGAGGTCCTCATCTCAGCACCAAGACCCAGCTCTACCCAACTGCCTGCAAACTCCAGTGCTGGAAGCCTCAGGCCGAACAAACAGTAAGACAGGAACACAGTCTCACCCATCCAAAAAAGAGACAACAAACAACTGTGTTACAGATGAAGGAGCAAGGTAACCTACCTGAAAAAGAATTCAGAGTAATGATAGTAAAGATGATCCAAAATCTCGGAAATAGAATGGAGGCACAGATCAAGGTCTTTAACAAAGACCTAGAAGAACTAAAGAACAAACATAAACAACACAATAACTGAAATAAAAATATGCTAGAAGGAGTCTATAGAAGAATAACTGAGGCAGAAGAACGAATAAGTAAGCTGGAACATAGAATGGTTGAAATAACTGCCAAGGAGCAGAACAGAAAAGAATTGAGGGCAGTCTCAGAGACCCCTGGGACAACACTAAACGCAGCAACATTCGAATAATAGGGGTCCCAGAAGAAGAAGAGAAAGGGTCTGAGAAAATATTTGAAGATTGTAGTCAAAACCTTCCATAACATGGAAAAGGAAATAGCCACCCAAGTCCAGGACACATAGAGAGTCCCATACAGGACAAACCCTAGGAGAAACACACCAAGACACATATTAATCAAACTAACAAAAATTAAATTCAAAGAAAAAATATTAAAAGCAGCAAGGGAAAAGAAAAAAAATAACATACAAGGGAATTCCCATAAGGTTATCAGCTGATTTCTCAGCAGAAACTCTGCAGGCCAGAAGGGAGTGGCAGGATGTATTTAAAGCAATGAAAGGGAAAAACCTACAACCAAGATTGCTACCCAGCAAGGCTCTCATCCAGATTCCACAGAGAAATCAAAGCTTTACAGACAAGCAAAAGCTATGAGAATTCATCACCACCAAACCAGCTTTACAACAAATGCTAAAGGATCATCTCTAGGCAGGAAACACAAAAGAAGAAAAAGACCCACAAAAATCCAAAACAATGAAGAAAATGGTAATACGAACATACTTATCAATAATTACCTTAAATGTAAATGGATTAAATGCTCTAACCAAAAGACACAGACTGGCTGAATGGATACAAAAACAGGACCCATATATATGCTGTCTACAAGAAACCCACCTCACACTAGGGACACATGCAGACTGAAAGTTGAGGGGATGGAAAAAGATATTCCATGCAAATGGAAATCACAAGAAAGCTGGAGTAGCAGTACTCATATCAGATAAAATAGATTTTAAAATAAAGACTGTTACAAAAGATAAGGAAGGACACTACATAATGCTCAAGGGATCAATCCAAGAGGAAAATAAAGCGATTATAAATATTTATGCATCCAACATAGGAGCACCTCAATACATAAGGCAAATGCTTACAGCCATAAAAGGGGAAATTGACAGTACCACAATAATAGCGGGGGACTTTAACACCCCACTTATACCAATGGACAGATCATCCATACAGAAAATAAGGAAACACAAGCTTTAAATGACACAACAGACCAGATAGATTTGATATTTATAGGACATTCCACCCAAAAGTGGAAATACACTTTTCTCAAGTGCACACAGAATGTTCTCCAGGATAGATCACATCTTGGGTCACAAATCAAGCCTTGGTAAATTTAAGAAAACTGAAATTGTATCAAGTATATTTTCCAACCACAACACTATGAGATTAGAAATCAATTACAGGAAAAAAACTAAAAAACACAGACACATGGAGGCTAAACAGTGCACACTGCTAAATAACCAAGAGATCACTGAAGAAATCAAAGAGGAAATAAAAAATACATAGATGCTGAATTGGGCGACTGGGATTGACATGTATACACTGATGTGTATAAAACTGATTAATAAGAACCTGCAGTATAAAAAAACTAATACTAAACTTTCTTTGGGTTATTTGTATGGAAATATGTTAATATAAATGTTTCAGATGTTACATGAAATTTCTAAAAATCTTATGTTCTGGTATAATGTTATAAGTCATAATTCTAGTTATTATTTAAAATGTATATCTCAGAAATAACTAAATTTCCTTGTCAATTGCATTATTATGAACTTTCATCAAATCTTTAACTGTGGTCATTTTTAAGTCTTTTGTCATTTACAGACAGTTCTGGGTGTACTCTGATGCTTTTGCAAAAATGTTCCTATAAAAGGGTTTCATCTTCAAGGAATTCATGGAAAAGACTCTGACCAAGTACAGGTTTCTGGTAACTGACTATACTGCTGAACTGAATGAATAAGCATTTTCAGAACTCTAATGGAAAACTGATGACATAAAAGTGCTAACAAAAGATCAAGATGAAAAAAAATTACATGGGACTGAGTGAACTGATGAGGATGATTATAATTTTTGTGACTTTCTGTTTGAATAAAAAAAATACATAGAAATAAATGACAAAGTATGAGAACCCAAAACCTATAGGACACAGCAAAAGCAGTTCTAGGAGGGAAGTTTATAGCAATTTAGTCTCACCTCAAGAAACAAGAAAAATCTCGAACAATCTAACCTTACACCTAAAGCAACCAGAAAAGAAGAAAACCCAAAGTCAGTAGAAGGAAAGAGATCATAAAGATCAGACCAGAAATAAATGAAATAGAAAGGAAGAAAACAATAGCAAAGATCAAAAAAACTAAAAGTTGGTTCTTTAGGAAGGTAAACAAAATTGATAAACTTTTAGCCAGCCTCATCAAGAAGAAAAGGCAGAGGACTCGAATAAAATTAGAAATGAAAAAGGAGAAATTACAACTGACACTGCAGAAATACAAGAATCATAAAAGAGAGTACTACAAGGAACTATATGCCAATAAAATGGACAACCTGGAAAAAATGGACAAATTCTTGGGAAGGTACAACTTTCTAAGACCGAGCCAGGAAGAAATAGAAAATATAAACAGACCAATCACAAGTAATAAAATTGAAAGTGTAATTAAAAATCTTCCAACAAACAAAAGTCCAGGACCAGATGGCTTCAGAGGTGAATTCTATCAAACATTTAGAGAAGAGCTAACACCTATCCTTCTCAAACTCTTCCCAAAAATTGCAGAGGGAGTAACACTCCCAAACTCGTTCTACAAGGCCACCATCACCCTCATACCAACACCAAAGATATCATAAAAAAAGAAAATTACAGAATATCACTGATGAACGTAGGCACAAAAATCCTCAACAAAATACTACCAAACAGAATCCAACAGCACATTAAAAGGATCATACACCATGATCAAGTGGGATTTATCCCAGAGATGCAAGGATTCTTCAATATACACAAATCAATGTGATACACCATATTAACACATTAAAGAATAAAAACCATATGATCATATCAATAGATGGAGAAAAAGCTTTTGAGAAAATTCAACACCCATTTATGATAAAAACTCTCCAGAAAGTGGGCATAGAGGGAACCTACCTCAACATAATAAAGGCCATATATGACAAACCCACAGCAAACATCATTCTCAATGGTGAAAAACTGAAAGCATTTCCTCTAAGATCAGGAACAAGACAAGGATGTCCACTCTCACCACTATTATTCAACATAGTTTTGGAAGTCCTAGCCATGGCAATCAGAGAAGAAAAAAAAAATAAAAGGAATCCAAGTTGGAAAAGAAGTAAAACTGTCACTGTTTACAGATGACATGATACTATACTATAGAGAATCCTAAAGATGTTATCAGAAAACTACTAATGAATTTGGTAAGGTTGCAGGATATAAAATTAATGTACAGAAATCTCTTGCATTCCTGTACACTAAGAACAAAAGATCAGAAAGAGAAATTAAGGAAACAATCCCATTTACCATTGCAACAAGAAGAATAAAATACCTAGGAATAAACCTACCTAAGGAGGCAAAAGACCTGTACTCAGAAAACTATAAAACATTGATGAAAGAAATCAAAGATGACACCAACAGATGGACAGATACACCATGTTCTTGGACTGGAACAGATACACCATGTTCTTGGATTGGAAGAATCAATACTGTGAAAATGACTACCAAAAGCAATCTACAGATTCAATGCCAATCCCTATTAAATTTTGTATGGAAACAGAAAAGACCCCGAATAGCCAGAGCAATCTTGAGAAAGAAAAACGGAGCTGGAGGAATCAGGCTCCCTGACTTCAGACTATACTACAAAGCTACAGTAGTGAAGATAGTATGGTACTGGCACAAAAACAGAAATATAGATCAGTGGTACAGGAGAGAAAGCCCAGCGATAAACCCAAGCACCTATGGTCACCTGATCTATGATAAAGGCAAGAATATACAATGGGGAAAAGACAGCCACATGGAAAAGAATGAAATGAGAACACTCCCTAACACCATACACAAAAATAAACTCAAAGTGGATTAGAGACCTAAATGTAAGACCAGACACTATAAAACTCTTAGAGGAAAACATAGGAAGAACACTCTATGACATAAATCACAGCAGGATCCTTTTTGACCCACCTCCTAGAGTAATGAAAATAAAAATAAACAAATGGGTTACCTAATTAAACTTCAAAGCTTTTGCACAGCAAAAGAATTTATAAACAAAAAACAGCCCTCAGAATGGGAGAAAATATATGCAAATGAAGCAACTGACAAGGGATTAATCTCTAAAATATACAAACAGCTCATGCAGCTCAATATCAAAAAAAACAACCCAATCAAAAAATGGGTGGAAGATCTAAATAGACATTTCACCAAAGAAGACATACAGGTGGCCAAGAGGCACATGAAAAGATGCTCAACATCACTAATCATTAGAGAAATGCAAATAAAACTACAGTGAGGTATCACCTCACACCAGTCAAAATGGCCATCATCAAAAAATCTACAAACAGTAAATGCTGGAGAGGGTGTGGAGAAAAGGGAACCCTCTTGCACTGTTGGTACGAACATAAATTGAGACCACCACTATAGAGAAAGAGTATGGAGGTTCCTTAAAAAACTAAAAATAGAACTATGATATGATAAAAATAGAACTACGATATGACCTAGCAATCCCACTACTGGGCATATATACTGAGAAGACTGTAATTCAAAAGGACACATGTACCCCAGTGTTCAGTGCAGCACTATTTACAACAGCCAGCACATGGAAACAACCTGAATGTCCAACAGCAGATGAATGGATAAAGAAGATGTGGTATATATCTACAATGGAATTATTACTCAGCCATAAAATGGAACGAAATTATTTGTAGTGAGGCAGATGGACCTAGAATCTGTCATACAGAGTGAAGTAAGTCAGAAAGACAAAAACAAATACCGTATATTAACGCATATATGTGGGATCTAGCAAAAGGGTACAGATGAACCTATTTCCGGGGTTGGAATAGAGACAGACGTAGAGAACGGATAATGTGGACATGGGGGGTGGGGGGGAAGAGGAGGGTGGGATGAATTGGGAGATTAGGATTGACATTATACACTACCTGTAAAATAGCTAGCTAGTGTGAACCTGCTATAAAGCACAGGAAGCTCAGCTCGGTTCTCTGTGATGACCTAGAAGTGTGGGATTGGGAGGTCCAAGAGGAAGGGGATATATATGTATACATATAGATGATTCACATCATTGTATAGCAGAAACTAACACAACATTGTAAAGCAATTATACTCCAATAAAAATTAAAGAATGGAGGGAAATTAGCTATACTCCTGCCAAAGGAGTTATTCACTGCAGAGGCCAACAAAAGGGAGAAGCAGAAATTAAAAGAGGAGTTAAAAGAGCAGACATGGCAGCTAAACAAGTAGCAGAGGATGGGGACGGACTTCAAATGCCACTCCTACCAGCTCACCTAGACCTTAACTCCTACACTCCCATATATACCCCAGAAGAAAGGGAAAAGGCTTTGAGATGGGGCTATTTTAAAAGCCCAGAATATCTGGGATGGATGGTTAATGGTCATGGGCAGTGGTTCCTCCCATCAGCTGTTGCCCTGCAGGCCACCAGGGAAGCTCACCAGAGCACACATTACAGGCAGGAGGCCCTATATCAATGGCTCATCAAATCCATGACTACTCCCAATTTCCACAGTCTCCTTAAACAGGTGGTTGAAGCTGGTCCTATCTGCCTCTGGAATAAGCCCAACACTCCCCTGCCCCAACCCCAAGGTCAATGGAGTGACCCCCACCCAGTTTAGAGGCACATATCCAGGTCAAGACTGGCAAACTGATTTTACAGTCATGCTCTGGGCACAAGGAACTTCTAGACATTTGCTGGTTTTGAGTGACACCTCCGGGTGGATGGAGGCATTCCCCCCGCCCCCAAACTGAGGCTGCCTTGGAGGTCTTTAAGACCCTAGTTAAGGAAATAATCCCTTGGTTTGGGCTCCATAAGTCCATCCAGAGTGACAGTGGGCCTGCCTTTCCCGAATTACTAAGGGAGTCTAAGCTCTAGGAATTACATGGGGTTTATACTCCACTTGGAGACCACAGTCCCTAGGAAAAGTAGAACAAATCAAATCCTCAAAAGAAACTTAGCCAAACTTTGTCAAGACACTCATCAACCCTGGATCTCGCTTCTCCCTGTAGCACTTCTGAGAATGCAAGTAGCCCCTAAAGGAAAGCTCAGGTTGAGTCCTTAGGAGCTTATGTATGGGAGGCCCATTCCTGAAGGACCCAGCTCTAAGACCAAACTTAGGGCTATGGACCAATGGAAATATACCTTACAGGGAGGGGAAGTAATCAGATTTACGTGCCTGCAGGAATCCAGAACTGCCTTCCCTTTCTGACATGGTTTTACATCCTTTCTCCCCTGAGGATTGGGTTTATTTGAAAACCTGGAAGGCTGGAAATCCACAAGACCAGTTAGACCCCAAGTGGATAGGACCTTATCTAGTAAAACTGACCACTCATTCTGCCTTACAATTACAGGGCATAACTCCATGGGCCCACCATACCAGAGTGAAGATAAGACCTGTGCCTGAGGAAGTTACTGGGGCACCCGTTCAACGTACCTGTGAACCTGTCACAGACCTTAAGTTACTTTTCAAAAGGATGCACTTACCAATAAGTAATGCGGCAGACAGACTGAGTAGCTGCCCTTGTCATTGCTGTTGCCTTACTTGGCTTCTGCTGTTCTGCGAAACCCCTTCCTCTGGCAAACATCTCTGTCCATGCTGGATATAGGGGATATTAATACAGGTGGCAGCATGAGTGGCCATTATTGTCTGTTCTTCCTTTCCTTCTCTGCTCTGTCTCATAACTATCCACGCAGAATGCGAATTCAATGCAGTAGTAAATTTCTTGAGGATTATAGCCCATGGACAAAATCCATCCCAGTGCTGGTCTGTCACACCCACCCACAAAGTGATGCCTATGGATTAAAGCTAGCACATTTTACTAAGAATGACAGCCTCACTCTCACCTTGCCAACAGGTCTGCTGATCCTACTCCTCTTGAAGTTCATATCTCTTCCCTAACACAGCTTTCCTGCTTGGAGCTCACCCCTCGCATTAACACCTCTAAGGAGTACAAAGCACTCACGCTGCAGTGCCATCTCTCTAACAGTCTTGCTGCCACTGCCCCTATCAACAGCCTCTACCAAAGGGAGGAACTTGCAGTAACACCGTGTGGCTTATCTGGACTCTGATCAATGCTGCTTCCACTGCCCCACAATTAAGTGCCCCAGGACTGACTTCTGTGGAAATTTCTCCTACTGGTGCCCTCCACACTGACTCCATGCATACACACAGGGACCAGATGGGAGATGTACTTACTGGGGAGGGAAGACACTGGTTGTCTGGTGTTTAGTATATGGCCCTCCTGAGGCCTGGGGGAAAGCCACTAGTCAAGAATACCCCAGTGACCCCTGCTATGCAGGTGGGCCTCTCCCCCCACACTGCAAGGGCACCCCCTCTTGGGCTAGCCACTTATGGAGGCGGTTCAACTCCTCAGAAGTGCACCAGGCATGCAGTCCCCCTGGGTACCTGTTCTTTTGTGGCCTGAGAGTAAACCAATTGCCCCATAAGAACAACCCTAACTCCCACCCTTCTCCAGGGTGGGCTCTAGGCTACCCTTGTTTAGGTAGTCCCCAATTTGTGCACAATGCATGCTAGGCCAGCTGTGTTCCAGGAACCTAGGTATAACCATTCATGATATCGCCCAACCCTGAGAAAAAAGGGCAATAGATCTCATTCTGGCAGAAGTACAGACTGCCCTCACATTGGCTGCTTCCTGTGGAGGTTTCACATAGCATGAAACCACTCTACAAAATCTCAACGCTGGCCCTTAAGGACTTATCTAAAAATATGGGGGATGACTTACAAGGCCTCCGTACTTCCCTAGACTCACTAGCAGATGTTATTGACAACAGGAAAGTGCTTAATTATCTCCTGAGAAAAGGGAAGTATGTGCAGTTACAAATGAAGCCTGTTGCAGGTATGTCATATGAGCAAGCTCAAAGGCTATATAGATATAACACACAAGGTCCAGATCCAAGCTCCATCTGGAATATGGTCAAACAGAGCCTCCCGGTTTAACCTGGTCTCTTCCACCTCTCGGCCCACTAACTGACGTTCTCCTCCTGCTCATCTTGGGGCCTTGCCTCCTTAACTGCCTTGTCAACTTCGTTAGTGGATAGATTGAAGCCATCAGACTTCAGATGATACTAACACAAGGGTATGAGCAACTGGGACTGCAGCCTGGTGACCAGCAGACATATTTTAGGCTACTTAGGAACAGTTCTGCTCCTCTAATCCAGGGAAATACTGCACCCATATTCAGCGAGAAGTGGCTTCAGAAGGCAGAACTTTGACCTTCAGCGCCCCTCAAGCATGAGGAACAGTAACAAGGAAAGGAGGGATTTTGTTGCCAGAGCTGTGCCAGGTCTTTACCCAAAACCCAGCAACCACCCCCCCCTTGAACAGGAATAAACATGTATCTTTAAGTCACAGGATCTGGAGACAAAAGGAGGAAGCTATACAGAGAGACAAAAACAAAACAAAAACAAAAACAGATAGAACCAGCTGGAACCAAGGTGGCAATGAACCTGTCCTCCAAGAGACCCTCAGTCTCATCACACGCTGATTTTACCACATCAGCTACGGGGTGACACACGTACTGGTGGCCATGACTGGAAGATGGGGACCAAAAAAGGATAGAAAGGGGGTGGCACCCCATTTCCAGGAAAACCCTGCCCCTTCCCCAGTAGACTAATTCATTTCTCTCCCCGTCATCAGCCTCACTCCTCCTCCCTCTAGGCTTCACTCTTTAAAATCGAATCCC